>NC_089234.1:16035160-17481410 GCF_963924675.1 Phocoena phocoena
TCATTTCTCTTTTTTAAAATTTCATGACACAGGTCCTGAAAATCTTGTGTAAAAGACCAAAAAATACATTGGTGATATTATAGGAAAATATTATTTGTTTTAATTAATTTTTATTTGAAAAATATTTTTTATTAATGCTAGATATTATTTTCAAAGGCTAACAAGAAATGTGAAGAGGCACGCCAGGAAAAAGAAGCAATGGTAATGAAGTATGTAAGAGGCGAGAAGGAATCTTTAGACCTTCGAAAGGAAAAAGAGATACTTGAAAAAAAACTTAGAGATGCAAATAAAGAATATGAGAAAAACACTAACAAAATTAAGCAACTTTCTCAGGAGAAAGGACGGCTGCACCAGCTGTACGAAACAAAGGTATAACTTTTGATATTGTATCTTATTTGAAACTTACTCTCTTTGCTTTTCCTTATTTAATCAAATAATCATAACTTAACATGGTTAAACCACTGTTAAACATAAAGTTGTTTTTCTTAGTTTACCTTTAAAGAATGCTTTAATAATTCCAATATCTTGTTACTTAGCTGCAAAAAGTTTTTCCTATGAAAAGATGAGAAACTGACGTGTTGTTTATTAGACAGATCTTTTTAAAAACTTTCTTTTAAAATCTACATGTTGAAGAAATGACTTTGTGCTTCCAAGGGAGATTTTATTTTGGTAAAAGATATACATGGTGTGTCAAAATGTGAGTAGTTTTTGAGCCAGAAGTATACTTTGACCAGAATCTTAATGTAACACTTACTTACATATCATAGAATTCATATTTTACTTGTAGAAAAACATGTTCTTACATGCTGTCCAAGGAGATTTAATTACTGTGCTATTTAGAATCCTTGCTATTAGCTAGCATCCTCATGGCGTAGTCTTGTGTCCAGTAGGTTATCATTTCTTGGTAATCAATGGTATTTTTTATTAATTAACTTTTAGTTCAGGAATGTTGTCATTGTTCTCAAGAATTCTGGCAAAACCAATTTAATTCATATTTCACCTTAATGTCAGCCAGTTGAGAAGAATCAGAAAGGTATGCTTATACTCACAGTGTACTAGTTGGTTAAGATATAAATGTTAATCACCTTATGTCTATTAATTGGTTTTAGGCTTTTACTGTCCTCTTATGAATTGAACTTTAAGTCAGTTTGTAGGCCATAATGTGCTAGCCCTGAATTATAGTGTTATTGCATTGATTATCTTGAGATATAAAAGATACACAAATGATTGGTTGGTTGTTTAAATGAAAAATATGACCTGGTGATATTATTTTAGGAAGGTGAAACTACTCGACTCGTCAGAGAAATAGACAAATTAAAGGAAGATATCAACTCTCAAATCATTAAAGTAAAATGGGCACAAAACAAATTAAAAGCAGAAATGGATTCACACAAGGTGAGTACTGTAATACAGTGGAAAAATTATTAGAATCAGTTTTAAGAGCACATGCAGTAATAGTTATTAATGAGGCATAAAGCTTAGTGACTCCTGTAGGATAGCTTGGGCCTGAATATTTGGTGATCATAAAAAGATACTTCCTTGCATAATTTACATATTAAATTGGATAGAATGTTGTTTTATCATTCATTGTTTTTAACCCCTCAATGACTTTGTTCTTTAAGCATTTTTAGTGTTCTATATTTTATATTAAACATTGTCAGGTTCGGGGGAAGAGAATATGTAGGTTATCAAAATTGAAAGTAAACTCTGGAAATTCTTAAAAAAATGTTAGTGATGATACAATTCTTATAATCAAGAAATATGAATTTTTATTTAAATATAAACATAACAAAGAAAGTTTCCTTATCTGTTTATTATGAATATAATTCTATTGGTATTGTGTATAATGAATATCATATTATTAAACAATATAATAAAAAGTGGTGATAAAGGCTGGTACCTGATGCCATAATTTTAAGCAGTAACTGAACTGGTATAAGCAGTAATAAAAATCTGAAGATGATAGAATGTGAAGTAAAAAAAAAAACTTTGAAATATGATTTAAACAAAAGAGCCATGTTATTTATAACAGTTACCACGTTTTCAAAAATAGGCTTAATGATATTGTTTAAATTATCATTGGCATCTCTTTAAATAATCCTAAGTCGGTAGAACTGTTAACCTTCGGATATTTGTATATTATAATATCAGAGAAAACTGTAGGGAGAAGTGTCTGTTGACAGTGGTCAGAGATAGGTTAGAGAATGGTAGGTTTCTGAGCTAATTGCTGATCAGCAAATGAGTGTTAGGAAACTATATGGGCAGAGAAAGAACTGCCAGAAGGAGTAGGGGCAACAATCCTTAGGGCTCACACAGGGCTACAAACCATTTGAAATTGTATTTGACACAGGAATCTCTCAATTGCTATGTTTTGAATAAATGAAGTGAGTACCTACTATGTATCAGGCTCTGTTTTAGTTATTGATGATATAGAAGTGGGGGGGTAAAACAGATAAAGTTCTGTTCTCTATCTCTCTCTCCTTCTTGTTGTTGAGCTAATATTCTCATATTTTAAAAAACAATATTTGAAAAAGCCTTCAAATGTTTAAATTTTAAAAGTAACACAGTTTTAATATAAGTGAAATTATTTTTAAAAGACCTGCAACTGAAAGTATGTAAGTAGGCACTTAATTGTATGGTAGGTTTATCCAAAACCAAAATGATGTATAAGAAGCCGTGTGTGAAGGATAGATGCAACTTACATTAAGAGATGACAGGAAAGGCATTCCAAGTGGAGGAACAGCAAGATAAGAGAGAAAAGGGAGATGAATATTTGGTGTTTGAGAAAACCAACCTAACTAGAACAGAAGGTTTATGTTAGGTATTCCTTCGTTAATTCAACATTTATTACATGAACAATTAATATGTGGCAACTACTGAGCTAGGTGTTATCCAGAAGCTGTATCCTCAGTGGGGGAAGCATGTAAGCTGCTGTACAATGTATCAAGTGTTACAATCTAGGGATTCCCTGGATTCTATCTATGGGAAGGCAGAATAGCAACTTCTACCCCTTTCTGAAGGGAAGCTACTAGGAGGAGATGATACCTAAACTCTCATTTGAAATCCACATGATAGCCCAAATTATGGGACTGGATGGGTACTCTGAAGGAGAATGTTGGAGCTACAGGGTAGGGCTGTACTGGGACAGTCACCACAGGAAGTCTAGCTAGTCAAGGAGACAGCGAAGGCAATGATGAAGTGGGCAAAAACAGGAGTATGTTGTCTTGTAAACAGAGGAAGGCTATTCAGAGTCAGGAGTGATCAGAACTGGAACAGGTAAGTCAAGAAGAAGAAATGAGAAAAAGCAATTGGATTTGATGAGAAAGTAGTCCCTGCAGACCTTCAGAATTGTTATTTTAGGAGAGTAGTTAGGAACAGAAACCAAATTGCAGCATGAATCTGTAAAAAAGTTTTGAATAGATACCTTGGCCATAAACCAAACAATTGACTTTTATATGGATCTACAAAGAACTGCTTAAACACTTTGCTCTTTTTGTCTTTTCAGGTTAGTAACTTCTAGTGATTTGATGAAAACTCTATCAAATTTAACTTTATTTAATGACTATCAATTAACTGTTCAGGCCACATTTAGTTTTTTGTCAGAAGCATAAAATGTTATTACTAAAATAGTATCTGACTCCAGTGGCAGTGCTACGACAAGAGCTTTCTCTACTGTCTGGTCATTGTTCTCACCATTCATCACATCACTATGCCAACCTTGTTGCTGTCTGTAAAGGAAAAACCCAGTTTTCCTTCATAGGGAAAAATCCAGTTCTCCCTACTGTGGGTTTCTTCCCTTTGTGTCTCTTTTACTTTTACACAGAACACTTCACTTCTGTCACTTCTGGTTACCAATGTGAGAAGGCTTTACCCCACAACAAGCAATTCTCTGTGATACCAGCTGAGTGGCCTGCAACTTAACTCAGTTTTGACACTATCGATCCAGAGATAGTGTCAGATCCCACAGGTTAAAGGCTCAGTCCCACAAGACTTCCCCCACCTCCCACTTCAGGCACCAGTCCCAAGCCCAGGTTATCACCTGTTCTTCTGATCAACTGGCTATAGATTGAAGGTTCTAACAACCCCCTTGCCTTGGGTTCAAAAATTTGCCACAGTACCACACAGAACTCAGGGAATGAGTACAGTTATCTACCTTTACCAGTTTATTAAAGGACATTATAAAGGGTCAGATGAACAGTCAGATGAAGAGATACATAAGGTGAGGTCTGGGAAGGTCCCAAGTGCAGGAGCTTCTGTCCCTCTGGAGTTAGGGTGTGTCACCTTCTCGATATTGGATGTGTGCACCATCTGGAAGCTCCCCGAGCCTCATACTTTTGTTTTTTTGTGGAGGCTTCATCACATAGGCTTGAGATTGATCATTAACTCCATTTTTACCCTTCTGCCTTCTCAAGGGAATGGGGGACAGGGTTGAAAAGTCCAAGCTTCTAACCATGACTTGGTCTTTCTGGGGACCAGCTGTCATCCAGAAGTCCAGTCAGAGTCACCTCAGTAGAACAAAAGACACTCCTATCACTTGGGAAATTATGAGGATTTCAGGAGTTCTGTGGCAGGAACAGAGGTTAAAGACCAGTATTAGAACAAGAGATGCTCCTAATGTTTTTATCATTTAAAAAATTACAAGGGTTTTAGGAGCTCTGTGCCAGGAACTGGGGACAGAGACCAATATATATTTTCTATCATCTCACATTGTCTTTTTGTCAATGCAGGAAACCAAAGATAAACTCAAAGAGACAACAACAAAATTAACTCAAGCAAAGGAAGAAGCAGATCAAATTCGGAAAAATTGTCAGGATATGATAAAAACATATCAGGTATGCTTAAATTTTTGAATAGATTAGTAACAAATTATGCCAGATATCAGTACTCTTGTTTCATAAATTTTTGTATCTACAATATTCGAAGTGTGGAATGGATTTGGTAGGGCAGCTAAATTAAATACAGGCTATTTCCTATGTTAAAGTACTTGCAGGTTAAATAGAGATCTTACTAGAGAAGTTTTTAACCAAATAAAAACACTAGAAAACGTTAGAAGAATGAAGAGTACAAGAAAATGTATAACTTAAAAAAAGAGCCCATTCTATTATGTTATATATGTTAAGTATGCTCTTCTAGTTGGTGCAAAATTGACGTATTTAAAATCTTTGAATACAGTCATCAATTTTACATACATGAGCTATGTATTTCACGATGAGGAAACTTAATTGCAAAAGCCTTCTTCACATTTCAAAGCATAAAACTTTAAAAATTGTCATACTTTTGTCATTTCTTTCCCATTAGGAATCAGAAGAAATTAAATCAAATGAGCTTGATGCCAAGCTTAGAGTCACAAAAGGAGAACTTGAAAAACAAATGCAAGAAAAATCTGACCAGCTAGAAGTGAGTAGCTTTGTTCTTTGTATACCTTGGATGGTATAATATAGAGGAGAGAAACAACAAGTACTTATTGCCAGCTACTTTAAGGCCTTCTGGAAGGAGCAGGTAATAAATTTTAGATCTGGTTTAGTATATAATGATTTGTGGTTTCTTTTAAACTTTTTTAAAGATGCATCATGCCAAAATAAAGGAACTAGAAGATCTGAAGAGGACATTTAAGGAGGGCATGGATGAGCTACGAACACTGAGAACAAAGGTAATTCAGTCTTTAGGCATGACTCCAGAGGAAGGATAACTATCTTTAATTTTGTACTCATTCTGATTTTTAAATCTTGGGGAAAGGATATTTATATAGAAATATTCCAAAATCAAATAGTAGCATGTCAATTCCCTAGCAACAAAATTGACTCTTAGAGAAATAAGTGTCTTCCATTTCAGTCCCTTTAAAGTGTTTGCCACACATTCCTGTTTCACAGCACATTTGCTTTGTCTATAAGTTATCCTTGGTCCTCTGTTACATGGGCTTTAGAGCTGTGTCAGAAAATAATAGAAAGGGACTGCCCTGGTGGTGCAGTGGTTAAGAATCTGCCTGCCAATGCAGGGGACACAGATTCGAGCCCTGGACTGGGAAGATCCCACATGCCATGGAGCAACTAAGCCCGTGTGCCACAACTGCTGAGCCTGTGCTCTACAGCCCGTGAGCCACAACTACTGAGCCTGCGTGCCTAGAGCCTGTGTTCCGCAACAAAGAGAAGCCACCACAATGAGAAGCCTACGCACCGCAACAAAGAGTAGCCCCGCTTGCTGCAACTAGAGAAAGTAGAGAAAGCCTGCACGCAGCAATGAAGACCCAATGCAGCCAAAAATAAATAAATAAAATTAATTAATGAGAAAAGAAAAGAAAGAAAATAATAGAAAACGTTTACATTTCTCCTAGGTATATTTAATAGTCTTGTATACAGTTTTTAAAAAAAAATGCTTGCTTGCTTGTTTATTTATTTATTTATTTGACTGTGTTGGGTCTTAGTTGCAGCACACAGGATCTTCGTTGCATCATGCGGGGTCTTTCGTTGTGGCATGTGGGCTCTTCATTGCAGCGCGCAGGCTTCTCTCTAGTGTGGCACGTGGGCTCAGTAGTTGCAGCATGCAGGCTCTCTTAGTTGCAGGCTCTCACGTGGGCTCTAGAGCACGCAGGCTAAGTAGTTGCGGTGCATGTGCTTAGTTGCCCTGCAGCATGGGGGATCTTAGTTCCCTGACCAGGGATTGAACCCACATCCCCTGCATTGGAAGGCAGATTCTTAACCACTGGACCACCAAGGAAGTCCCTTGTATACAGTTTTAATTTCTAACAACCTCTTAAATCTTTTCCAGTGTTATGGTTCTCATTTTAAGAATATTTGCCCTTTTAATATAAGTGTGAAATATGTTATCATTATATATCTTTCATTTATTTAGAAATAGGCTTTTAGGTAACCACCTTGAATTTGCGATCACTTAATAATTTTTAAAGTGTCTTTCATGTACCTTTCTATTTGTTCTTCATGCCAGTACTTTGAGGCAGATAGGGAAGGTACATCCTCTTTTCAGATGAGAAAATGGAGATTCAGCCAGAATGAAGTGGCATGTTAAAAATCCCATGACTAAATCATGAGAAATCTGAGACTAAAACCCAAGACTGTTAACTTCCTATTATATTTTCTTCATGTTAATTAATATTGCTTCAGAATTTAGCTTAGATTATTAATGTATAACCACTGTCTGAAATAGCTAATAAAGAACAAGAAAATATTGTTTGTAGTTTAACTCAATTATGATGATTTGATAGGTAAAATGTCTAGAAGATGAACGATTGAGAACAGAAGATGAATTATCAAAATATAAAGAAATTATTAATCGCCAAAAAGCTGAAATTCAGAATTTATTGGACAAAGTGAAAATTGCAAGTCAGATACAGGAGCAGCATCAAAGGTATAAAATGAGCAACTTCTGTTTATGCTAATCAACAGGCTTTTTGATTCTATCTTGTTTCTGTTTTTAAATGCAATTGTTGCATTAAATAAGAGTAATTTTATATTTTACTAGATAAAAAAAACTTTAATTCCTGTCTTCATTTGAACTTATTTTGGGTTTTCTTTGTAGTTCCCATCACGGCTTCTAAAAATCAAAGTTTATATTCCCTAAATATTGGCAGTAGTTATTTTTTTTTTTTTTTTTTTTGGCAGTAGTTATTTATAAGACAGAATGGATTGTAGTTTTTTATCCATTCCTTAGCTTTCAAATTCTATTACTTATACACAGTAGGTTTTCTTCTAAAAGATAGATATGTATCTATGTCTATATCTTTGCATGCATGTAGCTCAAGGTCAGGAGGTAACATTATTCCTTGGCTTCTTTTCTTTTTTTTTTATAAATTTATTTTATTTATTTTGGGGGGCTGCTTTGGGTCTTTGTTGCTACACACGGGCTTTCTCTAGTTAAGGTGAGTGGGAGCTACTCTTTGTTGTGGTGCGCGGGCTTCTCATTGTGGTGGCTTCTCGTTGCAGAGCACGGGCTCTAGGCATGTGGACTTCAGTAGTTGTGGTGCGTGGACTCAGTGGTTGTGGCTCGTGGGCTCTAGAGTGCAGGCTCAGTAGTTGTGGCTCACGGGCTTAGTTGCTCCACAGCATGTGGGATCTTCCTGGAGCAGGGCTCGAACCTGTGTCCCCTGCATTGGCAGGCGGATTCTAAACCACTGCGCCACCAGGGAAGTCCTATTCCTTGGCTTCTTATAAAGCCATTTAGCTAAATTCTACTTACGACATTACCTGAGAGAGCCTGGATTCAGGCTGGATCCAGATACCTTCTTCTTCATACCCTACCAACACCCAGGCTGCTGAGTGTTGCTGAAGAAATCACCAAGATCATCCAGATTGATGCTGCTATAAATTCATGGTTAGCAACCAGCCTCAACCGGGAATCCAAATGCACCTCCAGTCCTACCATATGTCCTTAGTCAGAGCCTTCTCCCCATCTTAGCATTATTCCAAACCTTACTGCTTTCTTCACACTTCTGATCTTCCCTCTCACCTTGTTCTTTACTCTTGTCAGGCGATTACCTCTTACTTCACAGAAAAAAAGGGAGCTGTCAGGTGACAGTTCTCTCAGCCTCTTGCTATCAGTCCTATGAACTTGCCTGCATCTGCAGTCATTTCTCTTTTCCTTCTGTTACTATGGAAGAAATGTTCCTATTCTTTCTGAATCAAATTGTGGTCCCTACTCCTACTGTGGATCCCATGCTCTTCTGCCTTCTCAGGGTCTTTCTTGATTATTCCTTCTTTATCCTTTATCTCTTACCTCCCTCTTTTTACTGACTTTTCTTCTTTCTACATTTAAATATTATACCTTAAAAACATCAAAACTCTTATGATCTCCTTTCTCCCTTTCTTCACAACCAAAAATGTCTTTATAGAATCATCTGTGCTTGTTCTCCATTTCTTCACATTTCTTCTTCTGTTCCTCTCCATTTATTCTAATGCCCCAGCATTCGATTACAAACTGCTAATGCATCCTTAAATATAGTAGATATTTCCCAGATTAAGCCTTGCTTGAATTTTCAGTATGGACACACTAAGCCCATTACCTTTCTTGACATGCTCTGTTCTTTTGGCTTCATTTCCTTGTACTTTCCTGGTGTTCCTCCCCACTTTCTGGCCAATCTTTTCTGTCTCCTTGGCAGCCTTCTCTTTATGTCATAAAGCTGTTTTTTGTTCTTATTTTATTATAACCCTGGGTGATGCTAACTCTTTCAGTAGTGTGCTGCAGGACCGTCAAGTTAATTATCATCAACCCTTTTTGCTGAGCTCCAGATACACAAGTATCAAGGACACCTCAAACTTATAATATGTCCAATACTGATTCATGTATCTTGTCCACAAATATGCTTCTCTGATGTTCCTGAGATGAATGATGAGTGTGACATCCACATGATTTTCCAACCCAGGAACCTGGGAGTTACCCTTGGCTCTTCTTTCCTTTCCCCCACACATGTAACCAGTCACAAAATATTTTTGATGCTAACTCTTTAATATCTTTCAAATCCATTTACTGTTTACATCCCCACTGCTGCTACCATTGTCCAACCCATTATCAGCTCTCCTGGCAAACTGCCAGGGCTTCTAAACTGTTTTGTTTTGTTTTTTTGCTTCCCTTTAGTCTGTTTCCTACACTATGGTTAGGATAATCTTTTTTACAAAGGAAATCTCAAACCTCTCAATGATTTCCCATTGCCTCAAGGATTGCCTAGTGAGTTCAGATGGCTTAACATGGCTTGGAAGATCATTAGTAACCTTGCTTCTCCCTCTGTGCCTTCTCCTTCTTTATTCTGTATTTCAGCAATAGTTGGTTATCAAATGTTAATTAATTGTCTCCTAGATGCCGAGCCCTGTGTTAAGTGCTAGGATATAGTACTGTCCTTATCCTCATTGGTATTGAACATCTGTTTGTTAGTACCAACAAGAAGTCATTCTCTTGTTCCCTTCCCAGCTTTGCACATACTGTTTCCTCTACCTGGAACATATTTTGTTTTCCCACTCACTGTTACTTTCCCTTTAGCTCAGGAATTAGCAAACTATGGCCCAGAAGCCAAATCCAGTTCACTGCCTCTTTCTGTCAATAAACTTTTTTTTGGGAACACAGCCACTCTCATTCCTTTATGTATTATGTGTGGCTGCTTTCACACTACAGTGGCAGAGTTATAAACAGTTGTAACAAAGGCCATATGCTCCAGAAGCCTACATTGTTTGCTGTGTGGGCCTTTTATAGGAAAAGTTTGCTAACCCTTTAAATATTAGTTTACTCATCACTTACACTAGCTTAGGTGACCCATTTTGTGCTTTCATCATCAAAAATGTTTTTTCACACTACTTGACTAAAAGCTCTTTGAAAGCAGGGGCCATGTCAGTCTTGCTTATGTATATTCCCAGCTCTTAGTTCCTAGCATATATTAGGCATTCATAGTAATCCAAATAAATATTTGGATGAATGAATAAAAGTACCTTCATAAAGAATTTCATTTGATGAAAATTCTCAAACCATTAATGTCTTTTAATAGTTTAATTTTTTTCTTAATTGTAAACTTTGTTTTCTAGAGGTAAACAAGAAATTGAAAATTTGAAGGAAGAAGTGGAAAGTCTTAATTCTTTGATTAATGACCTGCAAAAAGACATCGAAGGCAGTAGGAAAAGAGAATCTGAGCTACTACTCTTTACAGAAAAGCTCACTAGTAAGAATGCACAACTTCAATCTGAATCCAATTCTTTGCAGTCACAGTTTGATAAACTTTCCTGTAGTGAAAGTCAGTTACAAAGCCAATGTGAACACATGAAACAGACAAATATTAATTTGGTAAGTATAAGTGTACATTTAACTTTTAAAGCAACATAGCAAGTAGCACAAATTAAATTTCCCTAAAAGCATAAACTTAATGGTAGTTGATTAAACTCTTTTTTTTTTTTTTGGCACTGACTTTCTGATAATTTCAAATGCTATGAGAAATGTCAGTTTTTCCTTTCAACTTACGTAGTTTATAATAAAAATTTTTCCCTAACATCGTTAGGAAGAAATATTTCACTTTTGAAAGTAAGAAAACCAGGGTTTTTGTTATTCCTAACTGGATTTATTATATATTTCTTAAAAGAACTTTAAATTTCTATATTTTTATAGCTTAAAAATGGTTTAATATTTCCAAGTAGTGAGAGTATCTTCAGGTTACTCATAAAAATAATTTGAGACTTTAAACCAGAAATAGAGACATGAAAAAAAAATACAGAGACCTGTATCACATGTTGTTTTACATGTATAGAATGGCAGATGCATTAATATATCCCCCTGCGTTACTGTATAAAGAATTTGAGGAGCTCAGTAAACAAAACCTGATAATGAGTGATGACAGAAGAATTTACTATGAAAGACCTAGTATTTTTAAGGTTTTAAAGTGTGAACAGTAATTGAAACAGATATTAAAGTTGGTATTTTTTATCTTATTTAATATTTAGGAAAGTAGGTTGTTAAAAGAAGAAGAACTGCGAAAAGAGGAAGTCCAGACTCTGCAAGCTGAACTCACTTGTAGACAAACCGAAGTTAAAACATTGAGTACCCAGGTCGAAGAATTAAAAGATGAATTAGTAACTCAAAGACGTAAACATACCTCTAGTGTCAAGGATCTTACCAAACAACTTCAGCAAGGTATAAAATTTTTCTACACTTAGACCTTGAATGTTTTTGTTTCTTTTCATTGTTAAGGATTTATAGAAAAAGTATATTTTACATCAGTTTCTCCCACATTGATTAGAGCTGTGTGTTCTTTTTAATGTATTAATGTTAATAAACCACATGACTGACCTTCTTGTAGTTCCATGAATAGTTTATAGCATGTTCTATGTTAAAAGACATTTATTCACAGAACCACAAAATGTAAGAATTGAGAAAGTACCTTACCAAGGCAGTAGTGTCTAGACTTTGTTGATCACATACTGCTGTCAATAAAAAAGTATTTAAGTATTTGTTCTCTAATTTGTATCTAGTTATTTGTAAATTTTAAACATGTATTACTCTAGTTTATGCACATTAGAAAAACATGAAAAATACAAATTTAAAAAGATTAGATTAAATATAAGTATAAATAGAGTTCTGATATTTTCTCCCTACCCTTGTCTGTGAGTTGTTTTGTGCAGCATCTAGGGTACCTGCCCCCACCTTGTAGACCTCTCACTTAGAGATCATTGAACCCTAACCCTTATTCTTAGGGGAAACTGAGTCCCAGAAAGGTTATAAATTACCTGGACACAACAATTAACATCTAGAACTGGAACCCAGATTTCTTACATTTAAAAATTCATACAAATTGGGAGTCTGTGCTATGTGATTGGATACAAAGATGAATAAGAGATATATTCTGACATCCTATTCTCTACTATTCCCCACTGCTTTATTTGTATTAAAATAGGATGAAATGTAGTAATATGGTAAAAGAGACTTAGTATTTACTTAATATAAATATATTCAGATATTTGCCATAAGAATTTAGTTTGTTTTCATAGATGTGATTGAAGGGAAATTTGGGGGAAATTTGTGGTAGTGTAGAGCTCTTCGAAATCTTTCAGGACTCCAAAAGTTAGGTTCTGTGTACCTAAGTGATGCCTGTTATCAGTTGTTATCATAATGTTGTTTCCATATATTTTGTATATGACCTGTACATTTCTAGATGTCATTTTATATGAATGACCCTACAGCCCTTCTTTCGAAAGTACATGTTCAAGAAATTTCTCTTGTTGTTTATGCCATTTTGGCCTAAGTGATTTTAGCAATTAAAATCAGAGATAGTGGGGGCCAATGGTCATGACAGTTGTCACAAGTAATCCATTTCTTTTTTCTGCAGCACGAAGAAAGTTAGATCAGGTTGAGAATGGAAGCTATGATAAAGAAGTCAGCAGCATGGGAAGTCGTTCTAGTTCATCAGGTGAAAAACTAATGTTTTTACAGTTGTTTTTTAGTGATTGATTATAAAAAGAAATAGCATTTTTCGGGAATTCCCTGGTGGTCCAGTGGTTAGGGCTCTGTGCTTTCACTGCCGAGGGTGTGGGTTCAATCCCTGGTCAGGGAACTAAGATCCCATTAGCCGCGGCATGGCCAAAAAAAAAAGGAAAAGAAATAGGATTTTTTGTTTAAAAAGTATCGATATGCTTTTCTTTAATTTTGAATTATAAAAAGCAGTAGTTGTACATAATTATGTTGTAAAAAGTATTTCCAGTTAAATGTTTAATCATTAGACAGGGTTTCAAGTTTGTCATGGGTTTCTATACCATCTGTCTCCCTACCTCCTTTTCCGTACCTGCTTCTTTATTCTGTGCAACAGTTTACTCTTCCATTTTTAAATTCAGATTTGTATCCATCTATAGAGAGATTTGGTGTAGTATGCTCTTTCGTTTTCTTTTAATTTTATATTACTTTTAACACCTGAGAGCTAATGAAATGGTCATCATTATATATCAGATTTTATATATATATATGTGTGTGTGTGTGTGTGTGTGTGTGTGTATTTTAAAATCTTTTTGCTTTTCTCATGGTAAATATACCTATAGTCTAAAGCAAAAATTGAATCTATAAAATTATGATCAGTAGCACTGTGAAAATTATAATTGGCAAAATATCAGCATATTTACCATTTTTGGAATGCCAGGAACCGTGCTAAACGTTTTAAACATATCATTTACTCACAGAACAGCCATGTGAAATAAGTGTTGTATTCCCATTTTACAGATGGGGAAACTTAAGATTCATAGTGGTTGCATGACTTTCCCAAAATCCACAGTAACAGAACTCTCAGGCTCTGGAGTCTGCACGCCACTACATACACTGCCTCCCAGGAGTTGCACATTAGGGGAAAAAACATCATCAACTGTTACAGTAGTGGGAAAATTGTGTAGTAGAAAGAACATGGGTTTGAGATTACACATTGGGTATTTAGATCCCAGCTCTACCATTTATTTGTGCATGACCTTGGATAAGATATATTACTTGTCTTAAATCTACATAATAGGGTTAGGAAAAAAATGTGTCTTTGTAGGATAAAAAGGATTAGAAATTCTTCTCAAATAATATTGGTAAAAATAATAGCTAACATGTACTTAGTGCATACTATGTATGCTGTTCATGCACTTCAGACATCTTAACTAATTTAAATGAGGATAACAGTCCTACGAGGCAAATCATATTATGATTCACATTTTGAAATGAAGTGACCTTGATACAGAGAGTTAACTTGTCCAAAGTCACACAGCTTGAAAGTGGAGAAGTAAGATTTGAACCTAGGAAGACTGGTTCCAGAGCTTAACCCACTGGCTATATTCTGTCTTCTGTCTTTATCTGTGTCTGTCTCAGTTTAATTTTGGTGTCACTTCAGACTTGTTTTTCTGACTTTTCTGGAATTTCTCATTTCTCTATTGCACTTACTCATTCTGTTCCTGAGAGACATACTAGACCCTTCTTCCTTCCTCCCTCCCTTCCTCCCTCCCTTCCTCCCTCCCTTCCTCCCTCGCTTCCTCCCTCGCTTCCTCCCTCCCTTCCTCCCTTCCTTATTTATGGCTGCCTTGGGCCTTCATTGTTGTGCACAGGCTTTCTCTAGTTGCCGTGAGTAGGGGCTACTCATTGTTGTGGTGCACGGGCTTCTCATTGTGGTGGCTTCTCTTGTTGCGAAGCACAGGCTCTAGGCACGTGGGCTTCAGTAGTTTTTTTTTTTACATCTTTATTGGAGTATAATCGCTTTACAATCTTGTGTTAGTTTCTGCTTTATAACAAAGTGAATCAGTTATACATATGTTCCCATATCTCTTCTCTCTTGCGTCTCCCTCCCTCCCACCCTCCCTATCCCACCCCTCTAGGTGGTCACAAACCACCGAGCTGATCTCCCTGTGCTATGTGGCTGCTTCCCACTAGCTATCTATTTCACGTTTGGTAGCGTATATATGTCCATGCCACTCTCTCACTTTGTCACAGCTTACCCTTACCCCTCCCCATATCCTCAAGTCCATTCTCTAGTAGGTCTGTGTCTTTATTCCTGTCTTACCCCTAGGTTCTTCATGACATTTTTTTTTCTTAAATTCCATATATATTTGTTAGCATAAGGTATTTATCTTTCTCTTTCTGACTGACTTCAGTAGTTTTGGCACACGGGCTTAGTTGCTCTGTGGCATGTGGGATCTTCCCGGACCAGGGATTGAACCCGTGTCCCCTGCATTGGGAGGCAGATTCTTAACCACTGTGCCACCAGGGAAGCCCTAGACCCTTTTTTCTATCATCAATGTATTCAGAAACAAGAACTCAGGTCACGTATGACTTGTGTTCTGTACCCAACTCTGTTAAATTGAATATGTGAAAATGATACTAGAAGAAATAATATATGAGATTAGAGTTGACTCCAGACTAAGTACAATAAGTGGACTTTTTTTGTCTTCAGGGTCCCTCAATGCTCGAAGCAGTGCAGAAGATCGATCTCCAGAAAATACTGGGTCGTCAGTAGCTGTAGATAACTTTCCAGAAGTAGACAAGGCCATGCTGATTGAGAGGATAGTAAGGCTGCAAAAGGCACATGCTCGGAAAAATGAAAAGATAGAATTTATGGAGGATCACATCAAACAATTGGTGGAAGAAATTAGGAAAAAAACAAAGTATGTATTATTATGGTACTGTAATCTGTGTTCAAAATACCATTATTCACATGGTAAAGTTATTGTGTTCAAAATTAGTCATATCAAGAGTTTTTCTTTCAAAAAATAGTTCTTAAAACTATAGTCATTCAGTTCCCAATCTTTTACTGATAACTTATTTATGTTCTAGGTTTTGGGACTACAGACATTAAAGAAAACACAGGTCTTTCCTTTAAGGTGATACAGAGTTCAGTAGACACTAATTTTTTAAGATACTAAAATACCTTTGGACTTAAAAACAGATAGTGCTCTACTTAGCTTTTTATTTTCAAGATGGTGGTTTTAAGAGATACTGGGGTTGTGGATTATCATTCCTGTTGGGCAGGACATAGTGAGTTATTATTGGGCATCTACTAAATATAGTAGAGAAATATAAATATAAGGCACTGTGCCTGTGACTTAACAGTATCTCATCGATTTCTTAAAACTACCCAGGGAGGGAATGAGTCCTCTAGTTCAGGGGTCCCCAACTCCCGGCAATGCAGGCTCCCCATCGCTCGCATTACTGCCTGAAGTAGCCCACCCCACGCCCCAGGCCGTGGAAGAATTGTCTTCCACGAAACTGGTCCCTGGTGCCAGAAAGGTTGGGGACCACTGTGTCTAATTTGATAGGTTAATTAATTGGGGCTCAGGTCAAATTACTAAATGTTCCAGAGTCACCACTCATCCTGTAAGTGACAGACCGAGAGTTGGAAATCCAAACCCAGCTCTGACTGGCTCCAGAGCCTGTGCTGGGCCAAATTCCTCTCACAGATACCATATTCATTTAAGTAATATTGTGGGTCTTTACCCATAACTTAAAATTTTTTATTTTGAAATAAGTTTAGACTTAGAGAAAAATTTGCCCATGACTTTTAAACGAAAAAGAGTAAAACACAGTTTTAAGTTTAATGACAGGAAAATAGAAAATATTAACTGAAACTGGAAAAATAAATTGCTCACATATTTTGATTTAAAGTAATAAGGAAAAAATAGAAAAGCAATGTTTATATATCTTTAATCTAAATACCATGTTAGAACAAAAATGGGATTGTTTAAGAAACCATCTGAATAAGGAAAACCCCTTTATTTTCTAATATAGTTCTGTTATTAACTAATAGATAATTACTTTATGCTAATCATCTTTAAGCTTATGATTAGTTGACTCTTGCAAATTACAGTGTTTGTAATTCTGCAAGGCCATAACGGATAGTGTCGTTTTATTTTGCAGAATAATTCAGAGTTACGTTTTACGAGAAGAATCAGGCACACTTTCTTCAGAGGCATCTGATTTTAACAAAGTCCATTTAAGTAGACGGGGTGGCATCATGGCATCTTTATACACATCCCATCCAGCTGATAGTGGATTAACATTGGAACTCTCTTTGGAGATCAACCGAAAACTACAGGCTGTTTTGGAGGATACATTATTGAAAAATATTACTTTGAAGGTATTTGTATTTCTCATTCACTTACCAACCAATAAACATGACAAAAATGGTGCCTCTTTCATAGTTCGATCCAACACATGGATGGACTATTTCTGTAATGCAGGGTAGCCATTTTTTCCATATATAAAATTTTGTGTTTTTCTCTTTTTGAAAAGTACAATTTTTTAAATTAGCAGGAAAGAAAGAAATAGCAAAAAAATCAGTTTAGCTGTTGGATAGACGCTAAGACGAGTCATTTACCGAGTCATTTACTTTGCAGTGGGTGGCCTTTGACATATATTACAATTAGTTATAATTGATTACTGAGACTTTAAGATTGAGGCATTTATTTTCTAATGTATTCCAGCTTTATTTTATTTTTTGCAGCTGTTATCTGACCCAGCTATTCTATCTGTGCTGTCTGGGCCTTGATGGTTAGTAATGGATTTAAAAAATAATTTTTTTAATCTGGTAATATTTTTAGGCACTAAAATTTGCTATAGCTTCAGTAAAAAGTGTTTCTGACTCTGAAGCATACAGGATTACTTTACTGAAAACAGCCGTGTGCCTAGTTTATCTCGCATGGCATTTAAGACTGTCACTGTTTCAGTTCAGAATTTAGGCAAAAATAGTTCAAACTGAATCTTTTTACTTATTATACTTAGTAGTTCTGTTTTCTTTTCCCTCTTTTTCCAATTGTTAAAGGAAAATCTGCAAACACTTGGAACAGAAATAGAACGTCTTATTAAACACCAGCATGACATAGAACAGAGGACGAAGAAAACCTAACACAAAGTTCTTCCTCAGTAAACAGACAAAAGCTACACAAGGAGCAGGTGCCATTGCCCAGTATTGTTGGAAACTTTTCCCTGCTTTGTGTGTCAGCCAGTAAAAAATTTGTTTTGCTTCATCTGTATAAAAAAGTACCTTTTTACAATACAAGTGCATTGCTGTGTATACTGTAAGAATGTAAGCTTTGATGAAACTTGTTTTTGTGTGGTGACAGCCTGTCATTGAATCAGAACAACTTATTTAATTTGCTGATAGTCATATGAAGTGCTGAACATTATGACAAGGGCTTTTGAAAACCCCGTCTCCGTATTTCTTCCCTTTAAAATATATAATCTCAAAAATGATTTCACTTTTTAAAATTATGCATGAAAGGACAGGTGTTAATCATTCAGTAATATGCTATTTCTCCAACATGAAGAAAACTAAAGAAGTGATAAAAACTTGTTTTGGCTTTCTAATATAACATTTGCTTGTGTGTTGGGGATGCCAATGAGTTCTTAAACCATTTGATTTTAATGGAAGCTAATAGGAAAGCTAGCTTTTGGTAACTAGCAATGATCAGGCATTGTATGCCCCTGTCAGGTTTCCTTATTTGTGCTAGGTACATTTTTTTCAGATTCGAATTGAGTTAATAGTTGAATTTTTTAAATCTCCAGTTACATAAAATATGATTTTAAATAATCTGCTCATTTAGAGAATTCCTGTGGACTTCAGTTATATTTTAAAATGTGAAATGGATTAGTCTCATTAGAACAGAGAGATGAATAATGAATTCTTTGAAACTGAAGTACTTTAGTTTTACTGACATCAAGTATAAAGATAAATTTAAGATATTTATAAAGAACCAGTTCCCAAGAAAATCCAGCATATGGCACTGTTAACCATTTTATCTGTGTACCATTCTTTACTGTTGGTATAATTATATATTATAGTGGGGTGATCTTACAGTCCCCAGATATGATGTGTTTGGTATATTTATTTAAAATACAAAATAATTACATCTCCGTAACCAAAGGAATTTTAGAACCAAATTTATGTATCCTGTTGGAGTTTTACAATATTTATGATGTACACTTAAATGTTGACAGTCATAGAATCAGTATTTCTGTCATTGAATTTTTTTCTCACCTCTTGTAATTTCTCACTTATTTTAATTTTTGTGTGTGGTTTTTCACATTTCATTATATTCAGATAATTTCTGTAGTAGATACCTTGGCACATACACAGATGTTGCAGCAAGCCTCATTTTCGTTTTGGATTTTCGCCAACTTCTTTCTCCCCTTAACAGAATTAAGCTTTGCGGTGGATTAAAAGCCTTTAAAGAATTGTGTGGCTGGGCTTCCCTGGTGGCGCAGTGGTTGAGAGTCCGCCTGCCGAAGCAGGGGACATGGGTTCGTCCCCCAGTCCGGGAGGATCCCACATGCCGCGGAGCGGCTGGGCCTGCGCGTCCGGAGCCTGTGTTCCACAATTGGAGAGGCCACAACAGTAAGAGGCCCATGTAGCGCAAAAAAAAAACAAAAAAACAAGAATTGTGTGGCTTTAAAAGTTGAGCTGGGCTTATGGTGGCAATTTCCCTTTAATGTGTTTTAACTTTTTTTTTTTTAATGAACATTGCTTAAAAAGATCAGTTACTAAGGATTAGATAATTCAATGCAGCATTTTTTATGTATATTGAGTTATATGTTGTCATCTAAAAACAAAATCTTTTCACTTCAGAAGGGAAATACAAGTTCAGAAACATTTTATATTTAAAATAGCTATAAAACTTTTAGCCTTACTGTAATGTATCTTGTTCTTTTTACCAGTAATAATTTATCAAAATAAGGAAATAAGAGGGTAAGTGCAATCACATCTGAATTATTTTCCTAGTTGTTTTTGACAATACTGTCGATACTCCCAAAGACTATTTAGAGTAGTCAACATAACTAAATTTTTATAGCTTCTTATGTGATATAGAGTCATACACTACAATATTTGTTTTTTTCTCCCAAGACACAAAATATATTAATGGAGACTAAATAATGGTCAGAACCATAGTATTCTATGTCTATACACCTTAAAAATATATATACATTTTTTTGCATACACATATTACATATGAAAGTGAAACAAACATTCCAATATTAACATTTGTGCCAGCATTCACTTAGAGAAGTTTAATGGTTAAACAGTTTTAGAAGAATGTAATTATAAGCCATATTTTGACTTATTATTACTTTTCCCACCCATAAATGTATGGAACTGTGGAAAACTTGAAGAAAATGCTTTATTTTCCTTTTGCTCCTTAGTTTCTACTGTATCCTTTTGTATATGGATCGGGACTGAGCAAAGTGTGTACAAAAATGTGCATTTATCAGCTCCCTCTCTCTAAACTGATTCACAGACAGATTCTGATGTAAACATTTAGAGGACCTTCTACCCTTACTGTACTGAATATATGGAGAGAAGAATGGGGTGTCTAGAAAAGGAAAATGGTCCGGATAAACTTGAGATCTAGGAGAAATTTTGTTTTATGTGTTTATTATTAATTGAACACATCAAATGCTGTTTTTGTTAGCAGTATTTTGGTTTCTTTGAGCAGGAAATGATTTTTGTGTGTGTGTATATATATGTATACACTTCACTAGGTTCACTTTTAAAGTGCATACTTGCTGTGACTCCCTTTTTCCCATACCACTTGAAACATTAGCCTGATAAGTTTTAAGGATTGAAAATGGGTTTGGGCAGAAGAATGAGTTTAAACTTTAGTGTTTTTTTTTTTTTAACTTTCTATCCATAACCATTTAAAGCAGATTATCTTGAAATTAAATTTTGTCAGGCTACCAACATTTATTATTATTTATTCATGTAATAAACATGAATAAATTTATTCATGTAATAAACACAGTTATTAGAAACCTCTTATTGCCAGGCACCATACAGGGTATCATCATTATACTGGTAGAAAGACCAGACAGGGCAATTCCTGTCCTTACGGAGCTTATGGTCTAGTGAAAATAGCTGGGAGGCAGTAGGAGCGGCTCTTTAAGCCTCTGCAGCTCACAACTAGCCCCTGTTGGAAGAGGGTTAATTCACTGGTGCAAGTCGGTGACCCAGAAGTCTCACTCTGGCTTGAAGCTTTGGGAAATGAATCCTTGCTGAGGTACACTGAGAGCAGATTGCTGTTTTCATGGTGGTTCTGCACATTCCTAACTTTTTCACAGCTTGATGTTTATTCTTTAAGAAGAAGGAAAAAAATCCAAAGACTATAAAATGGTATTTGATTTTTGCCATTTTAGTAAATTATTAATGTCTACTTGATGCTTATAAAGATGAATCTAATCACATTGTCATGCATATTTCCAAACTTTGTTTTGCAGTATACTCTAAAGACTTTTACATATAATTTTAGACCAAGATTTACCAGTAGAAGGAAAAAAGCACTAGAAACCATTAATATTGTAAATGTTATATATGCTACCGTGGTGAAAATATTTTTATCAATCATGTTATTCCATATCATTAATTTGCCTTATGGATGCTGAGTTCAGTGGTCTATCTTCCAGTAACCTTTTTAAAACAAAACAATTCTTTTTTGACACTAAGATTGTGAATTTTTAACACCAGTTGGTGGCACTAGAAACCTGAAAATTTTCAAGGCTGAACGAGAGAAGATAATCCAAACAAAGAATTTTCAGGAAAATAAATGAAAAATATAATTGTATATTAAAGATGTATTTTTCTTCTGGAATGAAATTCTTTTTTAAAATGCATATGGCTGTCCATTTTGACTATGATGAAACTTGTTTACCTTCCAAAGTTCATATATATATATGTGTGTGCATTGTACAGATAATCTTTAGTTTGATTATACTGTTCATTTTGTAAATATGTTTCTGTATAAAATGAAGCTTTTCAAGAGAATTTTATGTATATATTGTACTTATTAAATAGGTAATGCCTATTTACCAAGTTGTATTTTACTGGCATCTTTGTTTATTTATTTACGCACACCACTTGCTAACAGACTGATTCTCCAGACTTGGCAAAACCTGATACAGATTGCTTGAATTTTCTTTTTTAAACCAGATTAAGAATTTTTGCTTTCCATTTTTGTCTTTACTGATTACCATTAAAAGTCAGTGAACAATAGTAAGCAAACTGAATGCCACGTTGTATTTTAAATTTTTGTTTAAATTATTGATAGCAAAATTCGGCCTTTTATAAAAGGCCTTTTATACATGCCTATGTGAAAATTTCTCATTGAACTTGACAAGCCAGTAATAAATTCAGATTTTCCACAAAATTATGGAACTTACTTGCCCAAATTATCCAGCTTTAACAATAAAGATCTAATACGTTCAATAAAAATATATTGAAATGGCATTAATTTCATGAAGGTAATGTGTATGGTGGATATTTCACATCACAATGTGTTTTCCATTTCTCTTAACAGTTCAAGTACACAGATTATGCAACGTTCCTTAAAGAGTTTACTATTGGAAAGAATCCCCTGAAATCAGGATCCTTGGAATAAAGGTAAAAGTAATAGAATAGAGGAAGCTTTCCTGACATCCTTAATAGTCTGCGTTCAGCAACTTGTAGATTTGTTTGCAAGAGAGGAATATATGAAAGAAGAGGGTGAGTTATTGGAAGAGTATTGGCTTACGGTTCTTCAGTGTGGCCCACAGTCGTAAAAGACCGTTCCAACAAACTTAAATCCAAGTCTGTTTTTTCTTAATAAAGTCTGCTTCAATCAATGAGTGTAGAATGAATGCACACTTCTTCAGGACCAGCAACTTGGGAGGATGCCTTTGGCTGACCAATGCTAATGCTCTTTTAATGATTCTGAGAACAGTGTGACTAGACTTGATGTCCCTGCCCCTGCAGAGATGCACCATTAATTCCTAAGTTACATTTAAGAGACTTGATTCTTATTTTTTAAAAGAAGCATCCACTTAAGCAGTTTTCTATTTCTGAAGAATTTTCAGCCTTTAAATTGTCCAAAGGCCATGCTTCTTGCCAGTCAGACTTGCCAGTCTGCCCCCTAATTGTACTTCAAAAAAAAGGATAGGATGTTAGACCTGAGAGGAAAATCTCTACCATTTAACCCAGTGCAAAAAGAGTTCTATTGAAAGTTTAGGATTCACTGAAATAAGAAAACTTAGCTTGTTGAGAATCAACTTCTAGTTACATTTACTTGGGAACTATATTAAATACTAGAATGGCTTTCCACATCATCCATTTCACTGTGTAGTTTTTGCTTTTAATGACTAATTAAAGGCCCAAGGACAGGAAATTGTGTGTATGTGTTTTCAGCATCCTTATGCTTTACTTGTCCCAAGAAATAGCAGTTAAACCTGCCACAGTAGCTATTGTTTCTTTGGCAGTTTCTTCTTTATGAAGTCTGACCAGGGAAGATACCCGCAAATGTCCACTACCTCTGATGCCCTTGATCTAGTCTGCCTGCCCACATGAAACACTTGCAGCTCTATTCCCACCAGAGCCCCCATAGATCCCATCTCCCCCCAAAAAACAGGTCCCTAGGAGTCCATGCTAAAGGAGGCTGTTGCTTTGGTCTCTGAACTGACTTCTTCCTGGATTTTGTGTTTTGTTTTGGGGTTAATTTGGGGCAAGCCTGGAGGGATTGGAGGGAGACCCAGCTGGGACTTGCCGGCCAAGAAGAGTCTGTTCCTGGCTTTCCTAATTGAAATTCAGAACCCACTTTCTTATAGAAATCGTATTTTGAAACAGTGACTAAGTCTTATCAAAATTTATGAGTAAAAAGGCTTTGTGTGCTTGCCTGTAACATTTATTACCTTTTTTCTTTATGTGGTTAAATGCCTTCTAAGCTCCAAGGCACCAACTTTCAAAAAAAGTTAAAGCAGAGGCTTGGAAGCATAACTTCATGGCAGAATGGTGCTCCACATGCTCAAGCCCCAGGTGCCTTCTGAGAGATTGGATGATCCAATATCACAGTCTGACAAAGGTGTTGTGAAGTTTAAGCAGTCTGAGTAACTTGTTTGCAAAGTGCACACTCTGAAGCACAAACGTTGCTGATGGTTTTTAAAGATCGCACTCTACCTGCAGGCATGACATCGTTCCATTTCAGTAACAGCTTTGGGATAAAGCGGAAGAGGACCTTTCCTTTTGTCTTTGCCCACACTCACTGCCTCCCCCATCACACAACTTATCACACCCAAAACAACAACCAGAGCTCTACCTGTGCAGAGCTGGTTTGGCTGTCTCTGAGTTTCCAGCCTTCATCGATTCCTTCAGCATCCTGCTTGGATGGGCTTTTATTTACCAAGTCAGTCAAGTGAGGAAGAGATTAAAGGGAAAAGAGAAAGTTCAGCGACATTCCTTGTCACGTTCAGTTCCTTGTCAAATTACTATTTCGCTGGTGGAAGTGCTCCATGTCATAGACGGGCTTGCCTGTGCTGTGGACGATATACCGCAGGAGGCGAGACCCATGTAATGTGGCTGTTTAGAGAGGATGGTCCATGGTGATTCCTGATCTCACTTTGTACCTTTTTGAAATTATAAGTCGAACTAGAGATGTACCAGCTTATCATATGTTTTTTTTTTTTTTTTGAAGGAGGGGATTCCAGAGAGTTAAACACTGAAGTCCTAGTAGAAATTAACCTTGTGTGATTGTGTGTTGGGGGCATGGTGTAGGGGTGCAGGGTTAAAGGACTGTTTCAGTTTTTAAAAGAATGTATTCATATATTATGTAATTTAAAGTTGACTTCTATTAAAGCTTCCAGAAAAAGAAAAAAAGCCAGTCAATCCTAGGAAACAGAGTATACTGAAATGTTTTTCTAGATTAACCTCTGTCTTAAATGCTCATTAACAGGTAAATAGGTGTCATATTGTATTGCAGGCTGTGGAGATGAGAGGCAGAGACCTTAACAGGTTTGGGGGGTTGGGTAGCGTTGGGGTAAGGACTAAGTTCAAGTAAAGGTGAGGTCTGCGGTGATGGCCTGAGGGCCATGGAGCTCATGGTCTGATAAGCTGGCTACATGATCCATCCCCCAATGAAGTTAAAAGGCCCTCTGATTGGTTCTGGACACTTGTCAGTATAAGAAAAGTAGCTACATATATGAACATGGTTTGTCCTGCGAGGTGCTCTAATGTGTTTTAGGAGTTTACCCAACGTTGTATTTACTTAACAGTAGCATTTAGAACCTAGTCTCTCTGGTCAGAAATAAATCAAATACAATGTACTGTATTGCTTTTGCATTTTAAGAACGTTTGCTTTCCCTTTGAAATGATAAGGAACACAGTTAAAGGACAAACATCAAGGCAGGGGCAGGGAACAAACACTAATGAACTGCTTTGAGGGAGGCTGTGACAACCGTATGAGGTAGGAAATAGGTGCACAGTAGTTCTGAGGATCTCCTTGCTAGGGGTTTGTTGAGCTGGAATTGGAACCCGGTTTTGGGGTGCCTTTCACTATCCTCTGCTGCCTCCCAAAAGTCAAAAGTGCTAATACTTCAGTGAGTGGGTTGAAGTCATATTTAGATTCTTTTTCTTTGCACTAATATGGTTTAAACAAAAGACCAATAATCTATTAAAGAAGATGGATGTGCAAGTTTGTGTGATTTAGCAGACTCTTAGTTGGAGACTTGGTGCCCCTCTTTTCTTCCTCTTTCTGATTGTCTTTTGACTAAGCTCTTCCTCTAACTGCAATCAGAGAAGAACAGAAATAAAATCAGTCATTTTGTTCCCTTTTAAACTCAGTAAAGATTTGCCGGGGACTCACAGTTGATAGATGATATTATAATTTTCTTGACAGTCTGGGCAATGAATAGGTGTTCCTTAAGCTTCTGAATTACCTATGGGTATACCTTTTCATGCTGCCCTGTTGGTGACTGTAATGGAGCCTCCCTTTCCTGCCCCATCTCCATCTAAGGAACCGGAGAATGCTGAGGGCTGTGAAATGATCTGGACATGGACTTGGACAACCCTGCCCCGCCACTGACTGTAAAACCTTAAACACGTCCCTTTACCACTTTGAGCTTCAGTTTTCTCACCTGTAAAATGGGGATGATAAAACCTATTTTTCTGAGGACTAAATAGGATACTGAATGTGGAAGAACTTTGTAAACTGCAAAGCTCTGAGATGTGGACATATAAGCTAAGTCTTTAAAAATAAAGGGCTAATTCCTGTTTTTTTTTAAAAAAACTATTATTCAAAATGTTGAAGGATGCATATATATGTGTATTATAAAAATTGTTGCTTTAATAGAATAACCTTTACAACAAAGTGAAAAAATACTGTTATATATACAACTATGTGTATATGTAAAGGAGAAGTTCTGATTGGATACATAGACTCAACACTGGCTTCCCCTGAGGAGTGGTATACTTTCATATTTCACTTTAAATTCTTGTTTCCAAAACATTTTTCAATGAGTATGTACTCTTTTTTGCTATAGTTGACTTTTTTTTTGCGGTACGCGGGCCTCTCACTGCTGTGGCCTCTCCCGTTGCAGAGCACAGGCTCCGGACGCGCAGGCTCAGCGGCCATGGCTCACGGGCCCAGCCGCTCCGCGGCACGTGGGATCTTCCCGGCCCGGGGCACGAACCCGCGTCCCCTGCATCGGCAGGCGGACGCTCAACCACTGCGCCACCAGGGAAGCCTGCTATAGTTGACTTTTAAAATTGTATTCTAAGAATCATATCACATGCTGGTACCGTAGGAGTGCATAGTAAGAGAAAGGGAGGAGTGAGGGGTGGAGATTATACACACACGCACACACACGTAGTTACTATCTGGAAAGATCCTATTGTTCAGTTTCCTTATTCTCTTGAAAAAGATTGAGTTTGGAAAGAGGCAGGAGAAGGCGATGTATTGCCAATGTTCATTTGAGCAGCATTCCCTGAGAAGGTCTAGAATTCAGTTCCTGCTTCAGACCTTTATGCAGCCTAGAGACGCCTGCAGCCTGATGCCACGTCTGAGGTGGGATGGCGGGTTCGGTGGCTGCGTGATGGAAATGAGTAACGGGAAGAATGCAAGTTACTCATTTTCGAGCCAACCCCATCCTCTTGTGCACAGCCACTGAGCTGTCAGCAGAGGGAGTGTTTAGATGGCTGGAGCTTTAAAATTAATACTTGTTTGACATTGTCACGTAGACTTTGTCCTGAGGGCCTGGTTCTAACTGTGAACATACTGTGAGTGTTTCACCCTTTTGTAGGAAGGAGGAAGGAAAGGGAAAAAAAGCACTATGGGGCTTAGAATTTTACTAATACCAGCCAAAGGGAGGTGTTCACATGACTTGCCTCCTGTAGCCTCTGGAGGTCAGGAGGTCTAACCCGGGTTCCAGTTCCAGCCACCCCCTAGCTAACACACAAGCACTGGTGGGCTGTTGAAGATAGGAAGGCAGACGTGCCACCCCTGCCACGTGGTTGTCGCTCATTTTCTTAGTTTAAGAAAGCTCCATTGTCGATATTTCCTTTAGGTTCTGTGGTGCTTTCAAAGCAATATAGATAACTCAAGCACTGCTCCTGACTCAATGTGTGTTTTGATAGAACTCAGGCTCTGTTTGCTGCCACTAAGACTCAGTCATTATGCTAAGCAAGATACACGTGTAAAATAAATCTTGCATCCTTTTCTAGAATTTCTGCCTGCTTTTGGATTAATTCGTTTGTATGATTCAATTATATCTCCAGTACTGGCTTAGGAGTTAACCCTTTTTAAAAAAATGTCTTGGGGGCTTCCCTGGTGTCGCAGTGGTTGAGAGTCCGCCTGCCGATGCAGGGGACACGGGTTTGTGCCCCGGTCTGGGAGGATTCCACATGCCGCGGAGCGGCTGGGCCCATGAGTCATGGCCGCTGAGCCTGCGCGTCCGGAGCCTGTGCTCTGGCAATGGGAGAGGCCACAGCAGTGAGAGGCCCGTGTACTGTAGGAAAAAAAAAAAAAAATGTCTTGACGGTTGCCCTGGGGTTTACAAAATATCTTAAAAATATGAAATGCTTCACTTATTGGTGAGTCATCACTGTGCAGGGGCCATGTGAATCTCTGTGTTGGATGCAAATTTACAACAGGTGCTGCTGAAGCAAGCACCTTTTCTAGATTTTCTTCTGCCTGCTTTAGAGTTGGATGATGAGAAGCAAAGACCACAGGGCTCTGTGGAACCGCAGGTCTGAGAGATGAAGGAAGGCTCGAGAGAAAGCATCTAGGCTCAAGTGACCAGACTTTCAGGTCCTACAGGCTAGTAAAATTTCAAAAACAAAATTCTGAGCTTGCAGACTTTTATTTTGCTAAGTGAGAATCAAAAAGAACTGCAGTTTATCACCATAATTTCATGAAAGACAGGATGTTTTAACACTTTTCAAAAAAGGCTGAAAGATTCCACTTTTCAACTGCATGAGTTTCGTTCTGCAAAACGCTCTGTTTTCTTCCTTCAGTGGAGCCTGGTATTTGAAAACCACTGATTCACTTCAGTCACTCATTATAAGATGAGGGGAAAGGCTCATGGGAGGAAGTGATCTGCCTGAGGTCACACCTCATCAGGCTTTTCTTTGCTCCAGAGGCACCGATGACCCTGGTAGTGCCCGAAACAGTTAATACCAATACCTTATGGTTCTGCAGGTCCTTGGAACCAAATGAGTTAAGAAAGCTCTGAAGATGGAAGTTGTGTGGGTTATTGACTTATTGCCTCTCAGGTCCAAATGCACTCCGAAATATCTGCCCCGTGATCAACAAGAGAATTCCTTTAACCATCTCTCCTTTAAAGTAAGCATGGTGTTAACCTTCCTCGGCAGAGAGCAATAGAAGCAACTTACAGGAGGAAGAAGTTTCTGGAAGTTGCTGGCAGGGGCTGGGTGTCAGCCTTGTGCATAGAGGACATCCAGTGGAGCCTTCCCCAGGCATCCCTCTGCAACTTTGCAGCACTTTATGGTAACCGTTCCATGGCCTTCTCAACATGGAAACCAAAGCCCCTGCATGGCTACACAAAGTTACATGTGGTCCAGAGAGTTACACACAAAATAGCCCGTGCAGGTCCACACCACTGGTTGCTGACCACCTGCTCCCCAGCTGGCACTCCTACCTATTGTTTGCCAAGCAGCTCCAGACCAGCTCCATCCTGGCCAAACCTGCTAACACCTCTGCTACCCAATGGGCTGAACCACACCTTCTCCAGCGCAGTCTGAACCCCTTCCAAGTTTGTGCTTCCTTGGGTTCTCTCCCTCAGCCAAAGGTATCGTACAGAATATCCTTATATCTTATAGTAACTCTTTATCACAGTAATTCTTTGTATTAAGCTTTTGTTTAGCATATGTATTGTTTCTGTGTCCTGACTGGACCCAGACTGCTACTGAAAGTGAGAGTGAAATACGTTGTATGACCTTCTGAAAAGGATCTCCTTTTTTAAGGCTGAATAATACCCCGTTGCATATATATACTACATTTTCTTTGTCCATTCGTCTATTGATGGATTTTTAGGTTACTTCCATATCTTGGCTTTGTGAATAATGATGCAATGAACATGGGATGCGGATTTCATCTCCTTTGGATATATACTCAGAAATGGGATTGCTGCATTCTATGGTAGGTCTATTTTTAATTTTTTGAGGAACCTCCATACTGTTTTCCATAGTAGCTGCACCAACTTACATTCCCACCAACAGTGCACAAGTGTTCCCCTTCATCCAATCCTTGCTAATATTTATCTTTTGTCCTTTTATTTTTTTAAATTTTTTAAAGGTTTATTTATTATTTTATTTTTTATTTTTGGCTGCATCGGGTCTTGTTGTGGCACCCGGGATCTTCGTTGAGTCATGCGAGATCTTTTTGTTGCGGCGTGCGGGCTCTTCGTTGTGGTCCACGGGCTTCTCTCTAGTTGTCGTGTGTGGGTTTTCTCTCTCTAGTTGTGGCTCGCAGGCTCCAGAGCACGTGGGCTCTGTAGTTTGCGGCATGCAGGCTCTCTATTGAGGCATGTGAGCTCAGTAGTTGTGGCGCGAGGGCTTAGTTGCCCCGCAGCATGGGATCTTAGTTCCCTGACCAGGGATCGAGCCCAGTTCCTGCATTGTAAAGTGGATTATTTACCACTGGACCACCAGGGAAGTCCCTTTTGTCCTTTGAATAAAAGCCGTTCTAACAAGTGTGAGTTGATAGCTCATTGTGGTTTTGATTTGCGTTTCCCTGATGATCAGTGATGTTGAGCACATTTTCATGTACCCATTGGCCTTTTGCATGGCTTCTCAAAGCCCATGTTCTTTCAGCACACCTGGTTCCTAAAAATCTGGAGGAGGTACCTAACACACTACATATGCTTTAGCTAATAAACATTTCAGTTAGAAAAATAAGTCTGGAAATTGTTATAAATTACTTTAGAGGAAACTGGTGGTATTCTGAAGGCAGTGTGGCACCTCTGCAAGGACTCTGGAGTCCATTTATTCACCCATCAAACAAATATTTCCCCAGTGCCCATAAATGCCTGGCCTGATTTAGACACAGGGATAGTACAATGAAAGAGCAGGTTTTGTCTGCCGATGCATAGAGCTTACAAACTACTTGCGAGTATGAGTGAGGAAGAAAGAGGGCAGAAAGTAAATAAGGGAACAAGATGATTTCCAAATATGCAAAAATTTTGAATTTGGAGCTGGGTTCAAATTCTTAACATTGTGACTTTGGGTTTTGGACCTATATCTGTATCTGCTCTCTCTGAGCCTCAGTTTTTATACCTGTAAGAACACTTACAACATATATTTGTTGTGAGGATGAAAGGCGTTTATTTTATAAAGCATATAACATGGGCCTTTTAGAATAAGTAATAAGGTGTTATTACTATGAAAAAATCTTACACATTTCTTGCAAAATATCCATAGGAATCTATGCACCTCTTTTTGTTCAGACTCTATTTCTAGGATCTGATTATTCAGCCCTATAGAGAGGAAATATTAGCTAAATTAATTACTGTGTATAAATGATTTATAATAGTGCCTGGCAAATACTAAGTACCATATATATTTATTAAATGAATAAATGAATAAATTCTACTCTGGATATAGTTCACTGAATCCTCTTCATATTATAAGACCCATCATATAATTCTCCGAACAATCTTATAGTGATAATCATGCCCATCGTACTTCAATTCATTCAGCAAAATTTACAAAGCACATGTCCAGCACTGTTTTAGGTGCTGAGAATACCAGCAGTAAACATTTTTAGTAAAGATTAAAATATTAGCAAAAAGCAAGTAACTTCAGATTAAGGGTAACTTCAAAATAGTTTGAGAAATTATTTCAAAATATTTTGCCCTGAAGAGAGGAGCTTTTTTCTTTTAAATTTAGTTGTTGCAAACTAGTTGTCATCCTATGTCAAGTGGAGTGCTTCCTTGAGCTGCTTTCAGTTGCTAATGGCGGTACCAAGAAACCGTGAGCTGTAAATACTCAGTGCTTTTCTACAATTTAAGTGGCACGTAGTTGGAAGTGGGGATGAAGAAAAATGAGGACAGAATTTAAATAAACTAACAAACAAGATGACAACACATTGGCTCCAGCCTGTGCTGCAGGGACCTACAGAGCAGTAAGAGACTCACCAGGGCCTGGTTAGCACATCCAAGCTCTTCTGGCAATCTCTCTGAGCATCATTTGGTCTCATAGTTTTCTCAGAACCATGAGAGCCAATGATGAGAATTCAGGTAATTTCAGGAAGCAAGCAAGTTAATTGGAGACCTGTTTTGAGAGATTATGGCGGTGAGCAATTGCTGTGTCTCAAAGACACTGCAAGGAGTGGGGGTAAGATAGGACAAGGAGCATTTCATGGCTTTATTATTTTTTTTAGAATTTTGGGAACACAAGAGCTTTAATTGTTCTGCTTTGTCTTTGTGGGAGAGGATTTGAATATTTATTTATTTATTTGGCTGCGCCGGGTCTTAGTTGTGGCGGCATGTGGGATCTTCGTTGCAGCATGCGGGCTCTTTAGTTGCGACATGCGGGATCTAGTTCCCTGACCAGGGATCGAACCTGGGCCCCCTGCATTGGCAGCATGGAGTCTTAACCACTGGACCACCAGGGAAGTGGTGGTCCTTCATGGCATTTTGAGAAGACACCTATTATATCAGGCAGAGCAAACAATGGTCGATTCAATGGATGCATCACACCAGGGCACATGGACTATTCTGAGATCAGAGTTTCAGTGGTATTGATTGTGGCCTCGAGCAGGTAAATTTTAATAAAATCAATAAATCTGACAACACTAGCAAACAAATGCCTCCCTGACAAGGACTGGGAGCAACTTCACACCTAACTTTTCTGGAATGCCTCCTCTCTGCCTGTGCTAATCCATTGCTGTATTAATGAAAATGGCAGATGCCTACTATAAACCAGGTACTGTTTTGTTAACTCGTTTGATTCTTGCAAAAAAATCAATTTTAGAGATGAATAAGCTAAGTAAGTTTAAGCAGCATGCTTGAGGTCACCTGGCTAGTAAGTAGCTGAGTCAGCATCTGCCCCCAGGCCAGCTGACTGTAGAGCTTTTGCTCTCAGCAAGGACACCAAATTCCTAGTCACCCAAATCCTCAGCTCTAGCATAGTCCAGCACCTAGAGAATGCACGATCACCACTTATCAAATAAGTGAGTGAATTATAAATTATTCAGTGTTCTCTTAACTACTATTTACCTAAGCAGTTGCGAGACCAAATTATACAATGCCAAGGAAAAATTAACACAGGCATATAAACGATATCACAACAGATCTCTGTACCGGGTAATTCAGATTTATTTGTGCAGCCCAAGGTACAGTTTGCTCTGCAGGTCATTGAAAAAGAATACACCATTCCTTGATTATTACAGTATACAAAAATGGCATGTATTTCTTGCTAGAGAAATGGTAGAGTCTCTAGGAAAGATTCTTGCTTTTTGCCGGTTTTTGCTCTAGCAGGATATGGGAGAAGGCATTGACTTCAACAAACACAAAGAGCTGTCCAGGCAGTGGACTGCCCTTTGGTATCCGGACACATTTTAGTTGAAAGGAAACAGAGCTTTGTCATTGCATTTTTTTTTTTAACTACATTTTTTAAAAACATATTTATTTATTTGGTTGTGCAGGGTCTTAGTTGCAGCAGGTGGGCTCTTTATTTGTGGCTCACCGGCTCCTTAGTTGTGGCATGCGAACTCTTAGTTGCGGCATGCATGTGGGATCTGGTTCCCTGACCAGGGATCGAACCTGGGCCCCCTGCTTTGGGAGCACGGAGTCTTCTCCACTGTGCCACAAGGGAAGTCCCTGTCATTGCATTTTAATGTGTAATGGAAAACAATATTGTATTAGGACCACTTCAAATTATATTTTAAAACATATCTTCTATTTACAAATATATTTTTATATTTTAAAAATATTTGTTTTCTGTACTGAAAAGCTCCTTTGGCAGACATTTTGCTAAAAATCCAACAATATATTAAAATTTTTTTGCATTAACTACTTTGGTTGATTGATTTGCCAACAGCCAAGGTAAAAGCTCTTTGAGCTTTAACGTTTATTGGATGGGAAAGGATTACAACATGTAAAATTCCATCACATATTGTAAAATAAAGATATGGCCCAGATATACCCAAGATTTCAAGGCCAAGTACAGTTAGTTTGCCAGTCGCTGACTTATTGACATTTCTTATTCTGATCTAATTAATCGACATGAATCAAACGTCTGTTGTAAAAGATATGGAGAAGATAGAGATATTCAAGTAGAGAGCTATAGAATTAATCATATGGGTGCAATCAATTACTGTTTGTATATCATTATTAAAAAGGAAAATTGAAAAAAAAACTTTAAGCAACCTCAAATGACATGAGTATAAGTTTTTGTGGAGTATGTTCCCTTTAATATTATTAATTTTGACCATTCTTATTACTCTATCCTCAGCAGAATGTCCTTTCTCTGAATGAAAACTAATTTTAAATGATTTAGGAGCACCCTGAGGTGACAAGAACATCTAACAGATTTAGCAAGACTCGGCCTTAAAACCTCAAGTGGCTTTAAAAATTGAAAGGCACAAAACTGAATGATTTTATTCATGTCAAAGCACTAAAAGACCATGTTATGTTTGCCTGAAAATGTGTAAATTGGAGTATTTTTTATGCTGTCACATTTTGCTTAAGATTTTAAATTTCAATGTTTATTTTACTTTTTAGCTTTGTTGAAAGAATGATTTTTAGCGATTAATAAAATTAGTTTCCCAATTGATGTGACTGCATATGAGGGGCTCAGGTGCCCGACTTTGGATCTGGGCTCATTTCACTCTTTCACACCATCTATAAGTTCTTCCTTTGGAATGGTTCTGGGAAATATTCACTGAGATTTGCTAGTCTGAAATATGCTACAAATCTTTCACATGTGTAATTCACTTACAGGCTTCTGCTTCTGTGCTAAGAAGTCCTCGACATAATGTGACATGCAATGCCAATATGACACCCACCTCCTGGAATAAGGCTGGGTTTATTTATGCTGAGAGACCTTATATTTGTGCATAGTGATGAGCTTGGACTATTAATCAAGCAATTTGATCAGCTTGAAAAATTTGATAAGTTTCATACCATCAAAAAGTCCAGTAGTGGGGATATGATATGAACTTGAAGGAAGCTGTGGCAAAATAGCTAAAGAGTATACATTCTGGAATCTGACCACCTGGATCTGATCACTTGATGAAACCTTTTGTGTTTCAGTTTCTTCGTAGGTACAATGATGATGAGAGTAGGTACCTTGCTCGTAGTATTGTCTTGAGATTCAAATGAAATAACAAGTCTATACCATCTACTCTTTCATGCAGTGTGAGCACTGAATTAAAACAAGCTGTTGTCGTGATAGAGAGTTCAGAACACCAGCACTGAACATGGCTCTTCCAGGCAAGGAAGAACAGTGCAAGGTCATAGATACCAGGCAAAAGACTGCAGTCATGCAAATTGGCATGATGTCATTAAAGGCTGGCTTCATCCTTAGAAAAGAATCCCCAAATCAGTACATACAGTAGAGGCCAGTCAGGGAGTTACGGTGGAACTCCTTGTGTCTAGTGATAAAGAGAGCAAGGATTGTGTGTGTGTGTGTGTGTGTGTGTGTGTGTGTGTGTGTGTGTGTCTAGTTTTTGTGCTGTGGATCACATTGTTATGAAGGAAAAAGCTGTTACCTGCTACAAGTTCTTAGGCAAAGTGTCCCTGTAAAGTGGTCATCGCCCCACACACCACCATAGACCTGAAGTCAGTTTTCATTGATCTCTCTGGTGAACCTCAGGAAGGATGTTTTGAAAAGCGTTTGTGTAAAGCATAAAGTTAATTCTTAAAAGTCTTGTAGATAATCCTCCCTGACATAGGAACTCCTAGAAGGTTCTGTGGGACTTACGTGTAGGCTCTAACTGCCACTAGGTGGCAGAGGAACGTTATGAAACCAGCCAATTATCACACACTAGGAAGCATGCATCTCCCTTTCTTTCTCATCACCTGGCGGGAGCCCAGTCTGCAGGATCCTGAGAGATCTTTCCTGTAACTTGGGCTTTTAGTCCCTGTCTTTGCGTATACTCAGCCCCCAGAGAAGTCTGTGACCCTGGATGGCTGGTACTAGCATAACCTAGTGTGTGCTTCTACTGTTGCCCAAATCCCTAAACAGAAAATATCAAAAGCTTTCCAACCTTTGAAGAATTTTCAAGTCTCCTAGAGCTGGACATTTGGAAGAAAGGCAACATTCCTGCAGCACTTTGCAGATGTTTGTTAGAGAGAATGAGCCCAATGCGCTGCCGAGCCGTCTCGTTTCCGGCTGGCAGATCCACTTCTCAAACTGCCCACTCCCAGGAGGGGCCAACAACACTACTGTTATCTAAATCTTTAACTTCTTAATCTCAGAAATCACTATTTTTGGATATTGAGCATAGTTTCACACTCCAAAATTTGGGAGGCTAATTTGGATTAAACTTGAGCAACTTAATCAATGGGTCTTACTTTTCTTTCTTTCCCTTTCTTTCTCTCTTTCTTTCTTTTCTTTCCTTTCTTTCTTTCTTTCTTTCTTTCTTTCTTTCTTTCTTTTCTTTCTTTTCTTTCTTTCTTTCTTTCTTTCAGCTAGAAAGCACTATTTTTATTTCTGAGCTCTGTCTCAGCTATCTCCTATCTGGAGAGAGTTTAGGATGGGATTGATCAAGCAGCATTGCAAGCAGAGAGGAAATGCCCTCCTGGAAAAAAGAGCTGCTTTAATGTCATATCACCACCACATGAAGAAGAAATCCAGCAGGCTCTGCTTTATGACTCTGAATTTTATTACATTCACTATAGATTGCTAAAAATAACAAAACTTTCTCCTATCGTTTATAACCATCCAATTAATTGTTCCAATTTCTGGAGAAAAACTAAAGGTAGCTAACTGAGGCCCTTGGTTTAAGAATCAAGTCCTCCTCTTCTATTTCCACATGACAGATGTGACTGAGGATTGGAACAGGGCTGGAGGAGATGACAGCAGGGCATGCAATTCATATAAAAAGGATGAGGACCTTACAGTCTGAAAAGACACCTTATCGAGGTGACAGGAAGCTTCGTTCAGAGCAGGCAACTGCGAGTGTGTCCTCTGGTGCAGTCCCCTGTCTCCTACCAGTGCCCTAAGTCACTGTCAGTTAAAGCCTCAGTGTGTCTGGGATCTGTTCAGGGCCTCCATCTCCAGCATAGGCAGTGCTCTCTTACTGATGAGCTACTAGCCTTTGGTGTCAACTGAGATATTGCCAGACCATTTTTCTGTCCATCCAGCCCTCCCTTCTGCAAGTGACAGTTGCCATATGCTCCCTCTGGGGCTGGAGCTTTCCAGCTAAGGATCTGTTTCTCAGGTTAGGAAGAAAGTGGGAGAGAAAATCCAGCTTTCAAATTAAGGGCACATGAAATTCGGGGCTTCTAAATTAAGTCAACACAATCATTTCCTTCTTTGAAGGAAGCCTAGGCCCCCCGAAAGCCTGGGCTGGAGGTTCAGCCCCTCCTGCTTCCTATAGGGTTGTTGGAAACGCAACCATCTATGAATCAAAGGAAGCCTGCGAGCGGCCCGCCTGCCCGCGGTAGGGGGCGGGGCGGAGGTGGAGAGGAAGGCAGACGAGGAGCCGAACCCGCCTTTCTGAGCCGGCTCATCTCTTTGTCTGGGTGTCTAGGCAGGGCTTTGAAAGGTGCCCTGGGAGTGGGGAGCGAGCTGGGAACAGCTCCCCTTAGGAGCTTCCAGCCACTTTACTCGACCCGAGGCTGTGAGTCCCTTTTCACTTCCTAAATCATCGCTTGAGGATTTCCCACGGCTTGAACCACGGCTCTGCCCTTCTTTTCCTTCTAGGGCCTCACCTCCATCTGCGCCCCTGCTGTCCCCCACCTCCCTGGGTGTAGAGCCCCGTCTCATCTCCTCCTTTGGCCCAGGGCCCCTCGCAGCCCACGGGGACACTTATCAGGCTTCCCTGCCGGGAACCTGGTCTCCTTTAAGTGGTTTTCTCTCTGGAAAGGAAAACCTCACTCATTGCTGTCTTTCTCATTCTAGACGGTTTAACCCTGGCTTGACATGTAGGGAATTTTTCTCAGGGAGCCGTTTCCATTTAATGTAGGATAATATTTGCTTTAGTAGCTGGGTATGTTGCTGGAGCTTTGGTAATAAAACTGAGGTGTATCTAGAAATTTGCAAACTTGCTTTAGTGGGGAGTGAAAAATACGGTTTTCCTTAATAAAATCTTTAATAAAGGACTTGTGCTGCATTGGGAATGCACCAGTAGTGCGTCCTCTGTGGTGGCTGTTTAGATGGGCAATCAGCCACTGCCCCGGGGTCCTTACACCTCATTTTATGATGTTTGGGGATCAGCAGACTTAAATTTGCCTTTACTTCAAAGGCCGCTGGAAGAGAGGGAAGAGCTGCATTACTTAGAGCTTAACATGTCTAAGATTCACACACCTCCCAAGCCGCCGTATCACCCCCATGTCACAGCCTGGGTGGGATGACAACTTCCCCACTCCGCATGAAGGTCAGAGATTTGGAGACTGTTCTTTAGTGGCGTGATTGGAATCTTTGCCAGTTGTGCATATATTGATAAGAATCTAATGACCATCCTGAAAACCGCAAAGATGATGATAATGAAGACACAGAGGCATATTTTTAAGGAATCCAGTTAAAGTACAGTACTTACATTAGTAGACAGGAATGCAAATTCCCAAAACACTTAGGTTTGGGTCCTGGAGCTGGGCAGGGTACAAGGTCACCCAGGTTGGTCTTCAGCCAGAGCATGGCTGGAGAACCCCGATTGTGACCGCTGCACACATGGCTTATGTCGCTGTCCCTTTCAGCAGTTACTATTTTAACCAGGTCAGTGCCTGATCTCTGCCTGCTGGGAAAGTCAGCTGTGTCCTTCTTCCAGCCTCCCTCCCACCCCAGTGGTAACAAAGGCATCTCTAGCCGGTTCAGCAGGGGGAGGGCTCTGCGCAGAATACAGCTTGGCTCCTGGGCCACCTGTTCCAGAGCTGTCTTTGGGACTGAGGGGCCTTCTCTCTGCTTCAAGAAGGCAGACCCCAGGCGTCAGGCCCATTTGGGACTTAGTGAGTGTCCCTGGGGAAGCAGAGAGGAAAAGAGGAAATGGGCTCATAATGCAAATCATTGATCACGCCCCCAAGTTTCAGTTCTGCCTCGGAATGCAAATGAGCTCTGCCGCCACCTCCCAGACAGTAATCTGGCAGGGAAAACCTAGACTTAGAAGTAAAGTGGTGACCCCTTCGCAGTGCCTGGTCACTTTTGGCATGAGCGGGGGGAGCAGTGCACTTCAGTTTTCCCCAAAGGAGACAAGTCAGGATCCAAGGGCTGTTTTAATTGGAATTATGTCTGCCTGAAGAAGTCTAATTTTTCTCAGGATCTTTGTCATTCTCTGCGTGTTGCTCAAATAAGAAATGTGAGTATTAGACAAATAAGGGCAGATAAGAAGGGCCGTTTTAGCTTTTCTTTGGGGAAATAGGGGGTGTGGACCCTGAATTATTTTCCAGCGCTGCCCTGCCTAGGATCAAATGAACATTTTGCTCTAAGTACTAATTGAACTAAAGTCACCTGAAATGAAAGGACCGTTGGAATTTGTGTTTGTGTGTGTATAGCCCTAGGGCACTTAAACAGCGAGGAAGCAGTAAGTAAATCAGAGATCCATTACAGGTTAACAGCCACAAAGCAGGGCATTTTCGCCTAAGTCAATTGTTCTATTTGATAAAGAAGTTTCAAATTGGGGCACGTGGTCTAAAGTTCACACTATTTCTTACAGGTTGTTAACATCTTTGAGCCTGTGCTAGGCTCTTAGGGCCGCCATAGCAAAAGACCACAGACTGGGTGGCTTAAACAACAGACATTTATTTTCTCACACTTCTGTAGGCTAGAAGTCAGAGATCAAGGTGTTGGTAGGGTTTTTGTTTTGTTTTGTTTAGCTTTTTTCCTGAGGCCTCTCTCCTTGGCTTGCGGAGGGCTGCCTCCTTGCTGTGTTCTCCCTTGGTCATCTCTCTGTGCCCCCACAGATGATGTTCTGATGTCCTCTCTGTGTCCTAATATCCTTTTTTTATAAGGACACCGATCACATTGGATTAGGGCCACCCTAATGACCCCATTTTAGCGTAATTACCTCTTTAATGACACTATCTCCAATAGAGTCACATTCTGAGGAGCTGGGGGGGGTAAGGCTTCCACACATGAGTTTGGGGGGATGCAGTTCAGCCCATAACACAGCCCCAGTTTCCTCACTGGGAAAACTGGAATAAAACTTCCTGTCCTTTCTTACATTTAGGCTCAAATGAGATAGGGGTGGGATAGGCAGCTGAGGACAATGTGTCTTATGGGCCAATGTGAAAGTTGCATCCTCAGTATACACCCAAGGTTTGGAGGCCAAGTTTGCCATGAAGAGATGAATTTGCAAAGGTGCTACTAAATATCACGCTTTCTTAGCTATTTGAGCTTAAATGCAAATCATGTTTTCATTTATTTATTCATCACCATTGATTTCAGACCTACTCTGCTGGGCACTGGGTCAGTGTAATCCATTATCTACAGATGATGCAGAATGGCGAGTTGGCTGGATGAATTTTGTAGGAAACTTCATTAAGCAGGAGAAGACTTCTAATCTGTCTTCCTGTGCAGCTTATGGGGAGCTTCACAGAAAATATCTCTTGCCTTCAACAACTTCCCCTGACTCTTCCTTCGTCAATCACAGGAGGCTACTCAGGATCTGGAGATTCAGAAGAGCTTGGAGGTCACCCTGGGTTGGGGGCTGGAACCACACAGGTTAAATTCAGGGTGGAAAAATTCAGATTCTGTCACTCTTAGAGACTGAATATCTGATATACTGAGGCAAAGCTGGGTTCTATGAAAAACAAGGGTCAGTTACACACACACACACACACACACACACACACACACAGAGGAGTGTACAGAGGCCAGAAGAGTTTGCACTTGTCCTTGAGTAAAGTACATAGCACTGGTATTTTTAACTGTTAGGGAGTCCCAAGCTGTGCTGAAGTGTGCCCCAAGTTCACAGAGGGTGAAACGACATCATCATGCACCCTTGATCTCTCTCTCAAATTTTGAAACTTCAAAGCTGAATGAGGAGCATAAAATCCAAGCTCTGATGTCAGCTATGGGAACTCCTTCTCTGTTGGGTTCTAGTCATATGACAGGGTGTGGGCAAGATGGGAAATTTAGCCACACTGTCCTTGGGAATCCAAGGGCAAAGTGGTGACACCTTGATTTCTTTCTGGTGCCCGGTCCTGAGTCTGAAGTCTCGCTGTCCAGGAGGAGTCCCAAGAAGAGATAAGAAGTCCACAGCCCCGAAATAGATTCTGTGATAAACGGAGGCAGAAAGGAGCCTGCAGTAAGTACTAAGGAGGAAGGAACTAAAGAGTATTGGAAAGTCCACTTGCTACATGACAAAAGCAACCTGGAAAAAATGGGAAGAGGGACCTCAGGAATTTAACTTTTTACCTTGGGCCAACAGACCATTTTGTAGTTCTGAAACTCCTTTGGACTTCAATATTGCTTTATTTCCAAAACGGGACTGGAAATGGGAATGACAAAGCCAAAAATATCAAACAGCCTTGGATCCTTGGTAAAAAAAACACTAGCAGCAACACATAGCAGAGCTCACCTCCCCCATGCTTCACATTTCATTGTAGGAGGGAAACCACAAGCTGAACCCTGCAAAGGCTATTGTAATTAACTCACAAGTCCTCCTGTGCTTCCTAGTGGTTCCTGAGTCTCTGAGGTGCTGAAGTAATGTGAGATGGGGTTACTTAATATGTGTTATGGGAGGAGGAACCAAAAATGCATTTTTAGTCTTGTTTGCTGAAAGAGTCCATTATGTCCATTTAATTTACTGTTTCCAGGTTCAAGGGAATCATCTCCATGTGACATTTATCTACGTTAATTTGGGATGAGAGGAGTTAACATGTGTCAATCAAGGTTTTAATGGCAAATAACAGAGACCAAGTCTGGCCCCTTGAAGCAGAAAAAACATTTATTTAAGTGTATTAGATGCTGTCCTAGAACCCAGGAGGGTGGAGAATAAAGCTTGGAGGCTGTATAATCAGCCACAATCCCTGACATCAATTCTGAGGCTGTCCTGAGTGACACTCCACTGCCTTTGCTTCGGGCAAGAGACCACAGCTTGTCCTGGACCACGTCTCACATTGAACAAACTTCTGTCCTCTATAAACTGGCTGCAGTGGCCACCATCCCAGCACACCCCCAAATCCTAAGCAAGGTCCTCCTGGTCCTTGCTCTCCAATGATCTTTATGAGGCTCTCCCCCTGCCTCTTTTGGGAAACCCAACCTGAGCCGATGGAAGGGGGCTCATGCTCTGGAATTATGCCTCCCCCTTGCGGTACCCCCATTGCTTTTGCTCAGGTTGGAGTTGTTCTGTCTGGAGTGACACTTGGGGCTTCAGCTTGATGGTCAGTGATGTTGGAAGAGGTGGTCCAGACCCCTTGGTAACTGAGCCCTCTAGGCTGGGTCCCCTTGTTCTGCTATGGGCATGGGAGGCACTCCTGATTCTTTGAGTACTTGGTCTGTTAGAGCAGGCTCATGCATGTCTGAAGGAGGGACAAGTATGAAGCCTCAAGGGGCAGTGTAATCTAGACTCATATCAGGAAAGAAAATTCTCACATACACTGCAAGGCTCTTTTTCTGCAGGGACAGCGGATGTATTTTTTATGCAGAGTGGTCACCTTGGAGGCCCACCAGATAGTAAAGGACCCCCATACTACCCTCTAGTGGCTACTCCTGTTGACAACTCTCCACAAATGCTCCTGGCACTCTTCCATCCTTTCGTTTTTCTCCGTCTCCCTCTGGGGGGTGGAGGGTGGTACAGGGCCTGGTGCTACTTCTTCTCATGACTAGGTCATGTGTCACCCTCTACAGGTTGGTGGTACGAGGCCATATGTTGAACTTTTTTTTTGCGGTACGCGGGCCTCTCACTGTTGTGGCCTCTCCCGCTGTGGAGCACAGGCTCCGGACGTGCAGGCCCAGCAGCCATGGCTCACGGGCCCAGCCGCTCCGCGGCATGTGAGATCCTCCCGGACCGGGGCACGAACCCGTGTCCCCTGCATTGGCAGGCGGACTCTCAACCACTGCACCACCAGGGAAGCCCCATATGTTGAACATTTAACGTGGTGAAATAACCAGCTTGAGAATTAACTATGCCTATTTTTTTCTCAGCTGTAAGCTCATCAGGAAAGAATGAGAGGTATTTTTTCCTTCTTCTTCCAAAAGAGGAGCCAGGTTCCGTGTCCTGGATGTCTGGACTTCTGTCTCAGGCGAGCTTTAGATGCCTGTGTTTTCAACAGTCTAGGTTCCTGCAGGAGATAGGACTTAACCCACTGCAAGGACGAGGGCTCTGTGGGTTGAAGGGGAGGGTGCAAGGGGTGGAGCCCCAAGGCTGGCCAGATGCAAGGAGTGAGGTTCTGAATGAAGACCCACCTTAGCTTGCAGGCAATACCTTGTGAAAGGGGACACCTTGGACAAGGGCTGGTTACCTGCAGGCCAGTGAAGGATCAGGTGCTGATCCCTGAGGCTCTAACAGCCAAGGCAAGTGTCCCCAGGTACCCAGCCTGGCAGGTGAAGAGTAGAGCACTCACCATTAACTGCCTGCCAGCACCTGGACCAGGCTGGCCTGGGCTCACGGAGCTAGTGAGGCTGGCATCCGATGGATCCACAGCACCGAACAGGTGGCCGTGGGCTGCACCCATAGGTGGATGTAAGGTGAACCAGCTGAGCACTGACCCCACGCTGAGAGGGGCCCTACTATGGCCCTACTAAGTTCCCAGGGTTCCTTATAGCCTAAGACTGGAGGTGGGAGCCCCAAAGAATAAAATGGGTACTGGACTTCTCCCTGACCCTTAAGAAACCTTATTTTGGAAGAATTTAAATTTACAGAAATGTTACAGAGATAGTACAGTGAGTTCATGTCTACTGCTCACTCAGTTTGCCCCAAACTGAGGCAAATTGAGTGAGGGGTAGACATTGGGAACAAGTTACTTTTCCATGGTATGTTGTCAAAAGTCAGAACCATCACTGGTACTCTATATTAACTAAACCCCAACTTTATTTTGATGTAACTAGTTTTTCCACTAATGTCCTCTTTCTGTTCTAGGGTCTAATCCAGGGTACCGTGTTGTATTTAATCACCATGTCTCCTCAGTCTCCTCTGATCTGTGACAGTTTCTCAGTCTTCTCCTGTTTTTCATGACCTTGACAGTCTTAAGGAGGGCTGGCCAGCTATCCTATAGAATGTCTCCCAGATTGGGTTTGTCAGATATTTTTCTCATATTAGACTGGAGCTATGGGACCTGGGGACTTGCCCTTCTCATCACATCACGTCACATCAGAGGGTACGTGCATGACACCCACATGACATCACTGATCAGGTCAGCCCTTGTCACTCGGTGAAGGAGGTATCTGCAAGGTTTCGCTGCTGTTAAGTCACTGTTTCCAATTCCCTATTCCTATTCTTTACAAGCCATCCGGCCCCGTTTTATTTGCAATAGAAAAATAAAGAAATGAGATGCTCCATGCAACTGAGTGTTGTGGAACAAGTCTTGCCTGGTATATGTATATTTGAACAAGGGTTTTCTTGAAGCCCTCTGCCTCAACCAAAAGTAGCAACTCTAATGGTAGGAATTTCAGGCTCTGTGACAGTTGGGTGTGGGCGTGTGGGCTTGGGCGAGAAATGTAAGCAGCGTTCTCAATCCTACCACTCAGGCAGTACCCTGCTCCTCTGCCTATATGTAGGGCCAGAGCATGGAGTATTCTGTTCATAAAATCTTAGTACAGATTTGAAAACTTAACACGCCTACATACATATCAGGGACTATCCTTCTACTTATTTTCTAACACAGGGTGTGAGTGCAGATTTCGAAGGGGTGATGATTGTTTACCCAGGACAAATGAAGCATCTTTGGTTGAGGATGTAATTAGAGAGGAACATGGCTCCCCTTCTATTTCTAGCCCAAAGTGTTCCCAATGAGACAGTCATTCCATTTCAAAAGCAAGACCTTCCCTACATCTTTGAAATTGGAAGCTACATAAGGATGAAAACAGGTATACCACCGTCACCTGTGTTCCTGTTCATCAAGTAGAAAGGTGCTGCTTTCAAAGTCTTGTTGTGGCCACTTTCAGCTCCAGGTATCACTTTCAGCACCTCTTATTTTCCCAACTGTTCCAATGAACCTGAGAGTTATGGATTTTCAGGTTTAATGGCTTTAGACAGAAAGTACTTCTGTGCTTGGAAGCAGCAGGAAGACTCTATGAATCATTCAGAATATCCGAAACGACAGTCAAGGTAGTTATTGGAACATTGCAGAAGTTGTTTATTGGGCTTCTGACTCGTAGAGAAGCAAGGAATTTAGCAACAGATTTAGAGCAATAAAGCGTGGTAATGTTTATTCACACGTTGTGCTGCCAACATTAAAATTCAGCTCCATAAGTCTCTGACTTAGGTCCTGAGTCGAAAGCATCTCATAATACCCCTCCGACGTGGGCTGTGTGACAGCAGCTCCACAGAAGGTTGGAGTGAGGCATAGATTGCAGAGAAGTCTTTTGAAGAGACTAGAGATCAGGAAGGGGCCTGGAGGGGGTTCTGAGATCAGGAAGACCCAGCTGAGCATCCTGAGGCCTCCTCAAGATCGAGGCTGAAGCTCACCTCACACATTCACCTCTACCCGGGTCTTATTTCGAGCTTTCCTTTTATTTAACACCTTTTGCCGGAAGCTGGACTGCTGGGCAGAGGAAGAGAGCAAGATTCTGCCTCGGCTGCTAAGCGGCTCACAGTTTAGTGGGGGTGGAGACAGGGGGAGTGTGACATGAGACAGACAGATGAACAACTGGGCAGTTAAACCAGCGGCCAGAGTTACCCGGGTGACGAGGTGGGGTGGGGGATGGGGAAGGGGTTCTCGGCAAAGACAGCAAGGCTGCGAGAGCTGCGCGTAACTAACCCAGCCAACCTCCATGGAAACAACATGTTGCTGCTCTTTAAAAAAATGACATGGTGGGCTTCCCTGGTGGTGCAGTGGTTAAGAATCTGCCTGCCAACGCAGGGGACGCAGTTCGAGCCCTGGTCCGGGAAGATCCCACATGCTGCGGAGCAACTAAGCCCATGTGCCACAACTACTGAGCCTCCGCTCTAGAGCCCGCGAGCCACAACTACTGAGCCCGAACGCCACAGCTACTGAATCCCGCGTGCCTAGAACCTGTGCTCCGCAACGAGAAGCCACTGCAATGAGAAGCCAGGGCACCGCAACCAAGAGTAACCCCCACTCGCTGAAACTAGAGAAAGCCTGCGTGCATCAACGAAGACCCAACACAGCCAAAAGTAAATAAATTTATTAAAAAAATAATCACATGGTGATTAAACTTCGTTTGGAAAAATAAACATACCAGCAGAGTTAAGAAAGTTTTGGGAAAGCATAATGAGGAGAGGAGGAGCCTTAAATACTAAAGGAGATCTGAAAGCTACTTTGAAACACTATGCTCTAGGCATAAGAATTGATAAGTGGCTAGACAGACAGAACAGTCAACCTAAGAGAGACCCCAAACATTTTAATACTTAGTAGTTCATAAAGGAACCAATGGAGGAAGATTTGGATTATTCGAAAAATGATGGAAAATTTAGTTATTTGTAAAAGATGAAAATTACAGTCTCACCCGATAGATTAAAATACATTACAGTGGATTAGCATAAAAGTAAAACATGAAGCCTTTTAAAATCAGAAGAAAATATCAAAATTGAGCACTTTCTAAGGGCCACATCAATACAATTAATTATGAAAAAGAATGAGATTTTCCAACAAAATAAAAGAAGTTCTTAAGTGTCTAAAGAAACAATAAGCACCCAAAAATGCAAATGACAAACTGGCAAAAGTATTTTAACACTGTGATAAAGGGTTAATATCCTTATTTTACAAGCAAACCTTACAAAATATTAAGAAAAAAACTGGACCAGAAAAATAGACGAAAAGGATATGAACAGAAGTGCAGACACCCAATAAACATGAAAGAATGTTGAATCTTAGAGATAAAGAAAGAATGCACAATAAAATTAAAAGATAGCATATTTTCACCTATCAAAATAGCAAAGATTTTAAAATAAGGGACTTAGGCAATAGGTACCATGAGCCTCGAGAATATGTTTATTACCTTTGACCCTAAATTCCACCTTTAGGAATCTGTCTGAAAACTTGAATTTTGAAAATAACAACCCTGTTTTTTAACTTAATTATTTTATTTTTTAAATTTATATATTTTAGTCATATTAATAATGTAAATTCACATGTATATTTTCTTTGTTTTATTAAGTCCTATTTGTCAAGATAGAAAGCTATAATATATTTTAGTTTATAGGTTAACAGTTTGATTTATAACTTTAAGTAGCTGGACATTACTAATTAGCTATGTTATTTATGAAATAGCTTTTCAATATTATCACATTAAATATTATATTTGCTATGCAAAGGAAGCACAAGGTGATCCCTTTGGAAAATTTTTAACTCATCAAGTATTGTAGAAATAACCCCATTTTTAAAAAAGCAAGCTCTCCTTCCATAAATTTATGCTAACTGTGGCCAAAACCCACAAAATTATATCTGATTAGTCTCCTCTTTTACGTCATTTTACAATATTGTAAAGAGAAAGGGTTTGCAGTCAACTTGTTGAGTTGCTAGTACTGTGACAACAGGCAAGTTATTTAACCTCTGTGAACCTCAGTTTCTTAAACTTAAGAAAATTTTTAATTTCTTAATTTTAATTGAAAAATTTTTAATTTTATATTGGAGTATAGTTGATTAACAATGTTGTGTTAATTTCAGGTGTATAGCAGAGTGATGTTATACATATACATGTATCTATTCTTTTTCAAATTCTTCTCCCATTTAGGTTATTACAGAGTATGGAGTAGAGTTTCCTGTGCTATGCAGTAGAACCTCAGTTTCTTAATCTTTAAAATGGGATTTTGCTGTTAGATTAATTCCCTAAAGTATCAGAGGGCAAATAATAATTGCTCAGTAAATGGTAGTGTCATGGTTTCCATGTTTCCATGAGATCATTCTCTTCCAACTCCTCAACATGCGTTTGCTGATTTGATTTGGATTAACAGGCAAACCACCATTCCGTGTTTAGGAATCTGGTAGAGAATAGGAATCTGGTAGAGAGAAGGAAAGCATTTTAGAAACTTCTAAGGATCTTGGTGTTTGCAGATGAAAAGCCGGTGGGCACCATACAGAATAAACTAGTCCAAGCGCTCAGATGGAAGAAGGAAGCAGGGGCTCATGGGAAATGGTGAAGTGTCGATCAGCCTAGACAAAAAATTTTAAAAAAGCAAGCAGTTGGCCACACCAGTTTTCAGGACATATCTATCCCAAAGGAAGTCACCAAAAATATTGCTCCACTTGAGCTTGAAAAAAACTGTCCTGAGGTTTTAGGATGTACCTGTCATAGATACATGCCTTCCTGTGAGAGACACTCATCATTTGTATCAAGATAAACGTGCCCACTGGTGCTTCTGCGTGATGCAGGAGACTTAAAACTGGTGCGGAGACTCGGTTAACAGGACAGCTTCTGGGTGAGATGACCTCTAGCTGGCTTCCAGATTCCCACTAAAGAAAGTGGAACAGCCTGTCTTAGAGCTGGAAACTAAGGGTGACTGACTGACACGTGACAGGAACAGGGAGGGATTTCTGTCATCTACAGCTTAGACCCGACCTGATTCAAGGAAGGTGTGATCTAATCTGGGACTGACTCCGTAATGCAGACATCAGGCAAACTCCCTGCCCCCAGAGACCACAGCTCGTAAAACTTCAAAGCCCGACCCACCATATCTGTGAATTCCTGGGGCTTATATTCTCACGATCCCTTCTGCCTCTGGCCTCTCTGTTCCTCATGCAGCCCCTGCTTGGCCCTCTATCAGCCTGGCCAGGAACTCAAACCCTTCGACACTTTCCACAAAGAATTCACTCAACCCAGGCACTGCATGAGTTTAGTTGTCTTAACTCAGTTGTTCTCCACTGGGGGCAATTTTGCCCCTCTGGGTGACATTTGGTAGTGTCCAGGGACATCTCTGGCTGTCAACTCTGGAGGATGTGTGCTAGTGGCATCTACTGGGTAGAGGCCAGGGATGCTACAGGGCATAGGAATGCCCCCATGACAAAGAATTATCAAGCCTCCAATGTCAATAATGGTGACATTGAGAAACTCTACCTTAACTGAAGGTGTGAAGGTCATGGGGCCGGTGGCCTCGCGCAGTGCATGGGTTTCTGCCATCTCTATGACTTCCTTTTCTCCTTTTCCTCTCTCTCCCTCTCTCTTTCTCTCTCTCTCTCTGTTACTTCTCAGGAGCAAAACAAATTCCTCTCCCTGTCTCATGGTCTGCAATCATCTTTAGTAGTAAAAATATGCCTTTGGAGTCTCATCCCCTCTGCCAAGTAGCTGGTCAAGTTATTTCTTCCAAATACCACACTCTCCTTAAGAGGAATTCTGGTAAATACGATTCTACTATCTCATTAAATACACATGTAAAGGGACTACTTACCTGGGAAGTGGAAGAGGCTTAGACCCTCACCAATATCCACCAAATTTGAGGGTGAGGGCTGGAGAGTGTGTGTGGGACAGCGGGGGCAGGGAAGGGAGGGAGAGAAACACCAAGCTTCAGCCAGCCCTTTAGAATCTTTGGGGAGCAGTCAAGTCCAGCTCCAGCTCTTGGAATGGACAGCGGTCTCAGGCAGTGTCAGGGAACGCGGTGCTGCTGGCTCAGAGCACAGCTGCATCAGACAGAGCGTGTATGTCGTTGTGAACGCGAGCACAGGTCTCTGGCATGTAGGTGAAACCCACTGCCCAAGGACCTATGGAGCTGCCTTTCTTCCTTCTTCTCTCCCAGCCCCCTCCATGCTCTCTGACGAAGCTGCTGGACCTTCGACCTAGCAAGGTGAAACTAGAGTCAATCTCTTTACTTGCGTAAAAAATTCAAACAGGTGACCCAATCATTTTGAATGATTGCACCTCAGCTCCCAAGCCTCCTCTCTCTGTGGAAGGCTCAACTCAGACAGAATGCATGAAACACAGTGGGACTCCACACTTCTAAAGAAGGGGACCCATCCCAGGAATCAAGCAAATATGCAAAATAAACTATGAAATCAACTCAGTGCAAAAAAAAAAAAAAAAAGCTAATTTGTGTTCTCAGTAAGATCCAAGAGGACATGGCTGCTGGGAAAACATTCAAAGCAAATTCAAGGAGATATCTGAGAGCAGAAGAGGCAGCCTGGAGATGAAAACTGTGATTTTGCCGTATTACAAACCCCAGTGGAGGCACTGGGTACCATAGAAATGTAAACCAGGACAGGAGAAGATAAGGTTAGGAAAGTCTCCCAGAACCCAGAGGAAAAATAAAAAAGAGATTATGGGGCAAGTTTAAAAGCAATCAATTTTATTTCAAAAAATGATTGGGGAATAGAAGAAGGTGGAATGGCATCAAAAGGGGGGGAATGATACTCTGAAAAGAGGGGACCAGAGAGGATGAAGATCTTAGAAAGAGTGAATACAGATCTTACGAGGAAATACGACGTATCCCGAGAACAGGCAGAGGTAAGCCTTGTAAAAGCAAGATTCAGTGAAGAGTGAGGCTTGTCTGGGCCCTGCCCACTCTGGCCACCAGCATCTTGACAGCAATATTTAGACAGTGTCTGCACAGCCCACACATTCTCCTCTAACCTACAAGATTTCTCCAATCTGGAGCTTTAGGTAGACAATAAAAAAGATCTGATAGGAATAACTAGAAACCACTGTTATTAAATGAGAATTGCAGTTTACTGCAATTAACTGAAGAATAATTTATATTGTGTATAAGCATTTCATGGACATATGGAACCTGCTCTTCTGATGTAGATGATTAGTGTATTAATTCCCTGGGCGTGGGGGTTTGGTAAAAACCCTGGGAAGGGGTGGCTGAGAAAACAGTGCTTATTTTTCTCTGGTCTGGGTTCCTCTCCTGCCTGTGTCCAGGCACTGCTGGGCCTCTTCTGCAGGTCCCGTGCTGGTCTGAGAACCAGGGTTGTCATTATTAGTCTCGTTTCGCCAATGCTTTTGTTCACAGTTTTTTTCTGTTTTTTAAGTGCAGTCTTCTCACCAAGGCTGGTGCTGAGTCTGCTTGCCTGTTCTTGCGGCCTCTCGCCTGTGTGTGATCTCGGTGTTCTGTCCCTTGTCTGCCTGCTATGAGGTGCAATGTTTAGCTCTTTAGAGTGTGCGTACGCTATGACAGTGGAAGGGGTTAACTGCTTTATTTGATGGGTAAAATCAATTCGTAATTGGAATGTGAGATGAAGACGTACCCACAGAGAGCTGGACTCTGTGACACACCCCATGTAACACCTTAAAACACCCTCCAGGCTGCTGCTTGGTGTTTCCCACCAAGTAACTCGTGCCTGCTCTCATCTGGGCACAGAAGGATCGCTCAGTGCTGTACCAGCATCCAAGGCTTGTCACCAGCCCCTGGAGAATAAGCTCCAGGGTAGTGGAGGTGACCCCTAGCTCAACAGCTCTGAAGTTAACAAAGGTGAACTTAACAGCCAATCGGGAGAAATTGACCAGGAGATTGCATATCCTCTGCGGAGGCCCACTCAATTCCGGCCCACTTTGGCAGACCCAGAGAATTCCTGTGGCTTTGAAGTCCTGAGTGGGAAATGGGAGTCAGATAGTGCTGGAATGCCTTCAGAAGAACAATCGAGAAGAATAGATTATGGAGATAGGGTTGAAGGACTCCTACTTTTCATTTTTATTCTTATGTACTATTTAGTTTATTTTACCAGGTACGTATTTTGTTTTACTATATATTTAAGCTAGTTAAAGCAAAACAAAATAAAACAAAGAGGAATTGCTGGCCAGGATGGAAGTGGTGGCAGGCTCAAAGCCTAGGAGGCGAGATCTCTAAGTCATGTAGATTCCTGAGTCCACCAAAGCCTGACGTGAATGGTACATTAACCAGGAAGTAGGAGATAGCCTGGAGCCTTGAGAAGCCCAAGAAGCCTTGACTGTGGTTTTGATGTTAACGCGTACAGCCCATGTCCTTACAAGACCAAGTGTGGTAGATTATCATGGCAGTTGTCCTTAGTGAATTCCACCTCCACACCCTTGGGAGACTCCTCCCACAGTGACTCTGGCTTTGGCCAAATGACTTGCTTTGGCCAATGGGATATCTGCAAACATGATATGGGATGCTTAAAAAGTTTGTATTGAGGTTTGCCTTATCAGGACGTTGCCTGCCTGTTAGAGACACGTGACCCAGTTGACAGCCAACACCAACCTCTAGACATGTGTGTGAGGCCATATTAGACCACCCAGCCCCAGGTAAGTTGCCAGATAGATGACTTCAACTGCAGAAGGGCCTCTAGGCAAGACCAGCACAAGAACCACTAGCTAAGACGAGCCCAAACTGCTGACCCACAGAATAAATAGAACGGTTGTTGTTTTAAGCCCCTAAGTTGTGGGTGGTTTGTTATGCGTTAATATTTAACTGATACACCTGTCAAATGACTCCTTACGTTTGCACCTAGTACCTTGCTCTACACATACTATATGATCAATAAATGAATGCTCCTACAGCTTTTATTTAAGGGGGTACAGAATGAGAGAATGAAAAATAGTATAGAATAGTGAGGGTTGGGCCTCTCGTCTCCTGGTGACTCCAGTTTATCTCTAGATTAGAGATCTTGTCTTATATCACCAGGTTTAGGTAAAAATAGATGATATTGATGAGTTCTATTTTTCCTCTAATTGTATTAAGAGGTTAGAAATGTGTTTTCAACAATCGAAGGAGAGAAGTTTACCTGTTCCCTACCTGCATTCTCCCCTCCAATAAGATAGTCTGAGGGCTCTGGGGAGAAGCCTGGGTAAAGGGTCCATGTCACAGGATCCCCCAGGCTACTGGGCTGAGTCCTTCCTTGGGAACACAGCAGGCAGTGCTGGTATGAGGCACTGAGCAGAGCACATGCCTAGATGCCACCGACGAACTCGCAGTGCTTTCCTCCCTTCCCGAGGAGAGGAAAGGAGGAAAGTCATGCTTACTGCGCGGCGCTGCAACTGAATTTCATGAGGAGAAGCATGGCTTTGTAATTTCAAAGTAGAGTCTTTGGTACTCCCAAACAAGTAGTTTGTCTTTCGGCCCCGTGTTTGCATGGCCAATTATTTAAATAATTTGTTAATGATTACGTTCATAATGATTGATAAGTATAATTGAAAAATGAAACAAGCAGACTCTATGTTAACTAGAGCCCTTTTTATCAGAATGATTTATTTAATGAATCATATCTTTCTTATCTCTTCTCTATGGAGAGGCCAACCTGGCTGCAATTCAGCTTTCTCAAATATGGTTGCCCTATTTGCACCCAAAGAAATGCAATGCAGGCACAGATCTGTCTTAACCTCTGAGGAAGGTTAACCTTTTCTTCTTTCCTGCCTTGCCCACAGCAGAAGAAGCAGCAGTCACGTGAGGAAATTTACTGTGTAGGTGCTACTTCTAAAAGTCTTTCAATAGCCACTACGACATCAGGGACAAACCCCAGGACAGTTTTTGCCCAAGTTACCACTGAATGGCATCCCAGATGGAGTACTTTCCTTTGGGGCATCCTAGGGCTGCCATCTGGGTTTATGTCCTTGGTTAGCTTGAGACTTTTGGGGCACATCAGACTTTGCTGTGATTGGACATCAAAGACTTGAGCTTACAGCACCTTTGGATGTTCAGCTGAAAACCTCCTTAATAATGGGTATCTCTGATTGTTACACACAATTTCCAACCTTTTACTTATTCAGTAATGAATCAGTCAAAAAACAACTGCCCATTTTGAATGATCCAGTTTGCTAGGTGTAGTAAGCTACCAAAGAAAAGTAAAGTTTCTGGTCAAGCCCATGAGTGTTCTACATATTAGAAAAATAAAGTCGAATCAAGAAAGGTAAGAGGAAAAAAACCCAAACTGAATGCAAATAGAAACAAATGAGCCCCAATGTATTGAAAAGGAATAACACAACCATGCTGAATAGGCGTGGGAGAGGGGAGAACAAATCCGGGTGATTTTGAACATAGTGACTGTGTACCCTCAGTCCGGGAGGAACAAAACCTGCCGATAGATCTTGAACTCTTTTCAGAAGGTTTGTTTTGTGAAGTGACATGGGTGTGGCAACAGGTGTCATAGAATTGAGCAAATGAGTAAATGTGCCAATATTGGGGGATCTGGAGTCCTTACTGTGGAGGGAGGGGTGTGCAAATATCAAATGGAGGAAAGCAAGGAAGCACCCTATGAGACTGGTCTGGAATCAGGTGCCAGTGAAACTCATGATTTCTACTCTTCACTTCTGAGCTTGTTTTGAGTCCTTGATCTCTTGCCTCTGTATCTCGGTCGATCCCATTCCCATCACAGAGAACTTTCTTCCTATCACTGCAATGTATTCAAACCATTCCTCTTCTCCACCACGTCTTCTATCTTCTCTCTCCCTGGATGGGAGCGATTTCTTCTTCTCTGAACTTCCATGGTTCCATAACTGAAATTCCATAACTGAAATTCATGAAAAAGCACATTCATGTCTGTCTACCTTAGAATAAATTATTTGTGGGTGTATAATCTTACCTACTATAAGCACTTTTTGATGAAGGACCAATGTCTGATTCTTTTTTGCTTCTCACAGGTGCCAAGGAATTCAATAATGACTTAATGACAGAAGAAAAGAATTATTTTAAGGAAAATAAATGTAACATTCTGCAAAAATCTGAAAATCTAATTGCATTTGGACTAGAGAGGGAAGATGTGCCCTGATGACAAATCTTGTTTTTAACAAGCTCATCGTGGGTCCACAGTGTGATACAGCATTCGGAAAGCTAGTGAGGTTGCAGGACACAATGGCAGAGCTGTAGTTTTAGAACAAGGGGGGTGATTGGGCCATTAGCAGACTATTTTCTGATGTTGGATTTTGTGGTGTTGTGTTCAAATATTTTTTAATCATAATTTAAGAGCACTGTGAACAGCATGGTCAAAGCCATGTCATGGGCAGAATAGGATGAATAAATTGTCTGGACTGGAAGTGAGACTCCTGGGGAAGGGAGGGGGCCAAGGAAAGGGAAGATGCACGAAAATTGTCTTTAAATATCTAAAAAGAAGCTATATGGCAGAGGGATTCAATTTATTTTGGGTCATCCCGGGGAACAGCTATAAGGTCAATTTTGGTGGAGATTGGTGGGAGGGAGGTTTTTGTCTTGGCAAAAGGAAGGACTTTCTGACAAATAGGGTTATCTAACTAGGAATGGGCAGGTTGGGTCAGGTGTTAATGTTCCCCCTCTTGGCAGTGGTTTGGGAGAGCTAGACAGCAATGGGGTACAGGTTGGGGTCAAACTGGATGACTTGTAGATACCTTCCACCTCTAATTTCCTATGACTCTATGATGCCAATGAAGAAGAAACCCAAGAAACACTGAATGAACAAGACAGTATGTGACTGAATGCTCAAACACGATGTATAGCCAGTGAGTAGGAGAGGAACCAGGAAAGGAGCAGTAGGGTCCTCGGGCTGGGTGTCATGGAGAAATTTGGTGGAATGAGTACAGGGAAGGAGGGATGGGACCTTCTGGCTGAAGGTCTGGCAGAAACAAAGGGGAAGGGCTGTGCACAGTGGTGAGGTGGAGCTGGGGACTCGGGGCCAAGAAATGATGTTCTATTAGAATATGGGGTCGAACTGTGCTTTGAAAGTTTATCAGAGGAATTAAGGCAAAAAAAAAAAGAAAAAAGAAAAAGAAAAAATACAACCATGCCTTGGATTTGGAGCTCTAGCTTCTTATTTCTGTCAATTACTAGCTGAGCAACCATGAGTCAGTCACCTTTTCTGGACCCTCACTTCACCACTTTGCAAATAAGGCGTCCGGATGAAATGGCTGAGATTCCTTCTTCTCCACAAGGTAGTGACTCTGAGATACATTATTGGCTGCCATTGCAGATTCATGACTAAAGGAGGGAAATGAGGGGAGTATTTTAGGAAGATTAATGTAATATGCAGGGAAGATTGAAGGCGGAAGAGACTGAGGTGGAAATAACAGCTGAGAGGCAATTCCAGTCACTGTTTCTCAAAATAATATCATTCAACTTTAATATTGTTTACTCAGTTTTATGTCAAAGTGCCAGGAAGCATGAAGTTTGGTTCCTCTATACGACCTGACAACTTGGTTTCTGGGTCAAATTAATTTCCTGTCCTCCTGAGTAATTAAAAAAAAAAATGCAATGCTGGTACGATGACTCTAAACACTGCAACAGGGACCTGAAAGTTCTGCGAGTGTCTCTTTTTCCTATTCTTTCAAGAGCACGGTTTCAACAATGGCTCACTTAGCAGAATGTTTCTCTGTTACCACATCCTGCAAAATATTCAGCACCATCCACAAAAGTATTGAGGCAGACAGAGGAATTTTAGCACGTCATTTTTTCTCAGCAGTTCAGCAGAGATGGCCTAATCCAAACCTGGCTGGCCATCAAGCTAAGAATACTGAATTCTTCTCCCTGTCCTTTTCCCAGCAGGCACTTTGGGGATGAAGCTTCATCCTGAGTTAGTGAAGAGTTATGGTCATGACACTTCGCTCTGGTTCTTAAAATAAAACGCTTTCCACAGGGAGCTGAATGCCTGGGGCTGCTCACTGGAAACAGAGACTCCTCTCAGGGTCACTGGCTTGCAGTTGGACAGACTGAGAGGGAAGGAAAGCCACGGCCACCTTACAGTGGCTGTGGCTGGCAGGGGGCGTGGGTGGGAAAGAAGGGGAGGAGAAGAGTCTTTGATTGCCGTGACTGGACGCTTCAGTGAGCTAGAAACACTAATGAGAGAACCATTAGGTTGTAGGTCAGTGGCTGGAATGTCTTCAGAGCGGGGCCTGACCATGATGTTACGTGATGGGTGCCGCCCAAGGACTCACCAGGGAGGTGTGGGAAGCCCAAGGTGACCTAATGAGCTGAAGAGGAGAGCCTGGGAGGGCCGCTGGGAGCACCTCTGTCAACCACTCTGGATGGGGAGCAGTCACTCCAGTCTCACATCTGCCTTTCTTCCTTTTCTGTCTTGGTTTCTTCCCCCATCCAATGCTTGAACGGAGAACAGATTTGGGAGAAGGAGGATTTGGGAAACAGTCAAGTTCAGGTGGGGTTTGAGGTCTTTCTGATGGTTTCAATTTCTTACTTGCATCAAGCCCCAGACTTGGTGGGTGAAATCAGAGTGAATTGTGGGTTCATACACTCTTATCATTTTAGGCACAAAGTATCCTTTTTTTTTTTTTGCGGTATGCGGGCCTCTCATTGCTGTGGCCTCTCTGGTTGCGGAGCACAGGCTCCGGACGCGCAGGCTCAGTGGCCATGGCTCACGGGCCCAGCTGCTCCGCGGCATGTGGGATCTTCCCGGACCGGGGCATGAACCCACGTCCCCTGCATCGGCAGGTGGACTCTCAACCACTGCGCCACCAGGGAAGCCTCAGTATCCTCTTTTTAATTTTTCTCTTATTGACAAAGTGTGGTCCATGGACCAGTGCTGATCTGTGGGTGTTTTTGTTTTTTGTTTGTTATGTTACTACTCTACGATGAGATAACCACAGAACTTAGGATAAAGCTTCTAGAAATGTATACAACAATTTGGCATTGTTATGACATCTACACACACTTTTATTGTGTTCTACCAATGCATTGGCCCCCAATGGATTGGAAACTTTAAAAAAGGTCCTCTACTGCAGATAATGTGAGGAGCACTGCTCGATGCTCTATGACTTCATCTATAAAATGTTTCCTTAGGGCCTATTACCTGCAAGTGTCAGTTCTAGGGGCAAAACCCCCCGAGAAGTTCACAGTCCTGGCTTTGTATGGCTGGCTAATGATTTGGGTGATGGTCTAGTCCTTCCCTGCGTCAAGGTACATTCTGGAAGGAAATGTGCCATATCTTGATCTTCTTTGGTGTGTACCTAAGTCTCTGGCACAGTGCTGAGAACAGAGTAGACACACACATGTACTTGTTGAATGAAGTTATTGCTCTGCATTCGTGGGAAGAAAAATGAGATAAAAATTTCAGAGCAGTATTTGGCTACAGCAGGTAGGTGATCTCTTGCCTTTCTGCCTCCCTGCTCTTTCTTTTTTTTTCTTTTATTAAAAAAAATGTTTTTGGCTGCTCTGCACACCTTGCGTGGCTTGCACGATCTTCGTCCCCAGACCAGGGATCGAACCCAGGGCCCAGGCAGTGAGAGCGCTCAGTCCTAACCACTGGACCGCCAGGGAATTCTCACCTTCCTGTTCTTCCTACACACCCATTCTGAGATAAACTTCAGGGCACACAAACAAACATGGACTGGAAGTGGCTCTACTGCTGACCTGAAATAAAAACCCAAATCTAAAAATGACTGGAATCTATAACGAGTCATCAAAGGAAGTTAAACTCTTGCTAGGCAACTCATATGGTCTTGTTTACCTGTTAATTATTTTAAAAAATTCTGGGGGGTGACTGGAGGCAAGGGTTCCTAAATAGATATGTACACCTTTGGTGCCAAGAAATGGTACATGAATGATTTCATTGTGCTGCTGAATGTCAAGAGCACCCAACAGTCTCGATAGGAATCAAAGCACAGGAGAGCCTTAAAGAGGCCTTGGCAGTCAGCTGCCCCTCTGATTCTCTTATTTCATAGAAGAGGAACTGAGATGCTGAGATGCCTTTTGGCAATAAATTGTTACAATTTTCAAGGATTTATGATGCAAACGTAACTTACTCTGAGCTAAAGTTTGATAATACAGAGTCTCACCATTAAAAGGAACTCAGACGCAAAGGAAAACCTCAACGATTTGACATTTATTTAGGTCAGAAGAAGGCCAAATACGTAAGTTAGCAAGAGTGTGCATCTAAACTTGAGAGAGAACTTATCATGGGAAGTATCAAGCCGAGAGCACGAAGCTATGAACCCTAGGGCAGACTGAAAAAAAAGGGTTTAAGATCTACTGGAAATTGTTTCCTAAGTCCATTTTTATTAGTGTAAATGTAATATAGCATGAAGAGCTCCCCTAATCTTCAGGGTGGCCCGTGTTTGAATCTTTCTGACAACACTCTAATGCAGAGTTTCTCAACCTTGGCACCGTTGACATTTTGGGATGGATGACTCTTTGTTGTGGGTACTGTCTTGTACATTGAAGGATGTCTAGCAGCATCCCTGGCCTCTACCCAGTAAATGCTACTAGCGCTCCCCTGTTGGGACAACTGAAAACGTCTCCAGACGTTGCCAAATGTCCCCTGGGTGACAAAATTGCCCCCGGTTGAGAACCACTGCCTAGTGGTGTGGTTACTTATAGTTGTGGTAGAATTAAAACCTTTCCAGCTTAGCATCATTAGTCATTAGGGAAATGCAAACTAAAGCTACAGTGAGGTATCACCCCACACCTATAAGAATGGCTACGTTTAACAAAAAAGACGATACCAAGTACTGGCAGGGGTGCAGGAAAACTGGAAGTCTTATACACTGCCAGTGGGAATGCAAAATAGTGCAACCACTTTGGAAAACAGTTTGGCTGTTTCTTATAAAACTAAATATACTAAAAACTAATAAAACTAAAAAAAAAAACCTAGAGAAGAACTAAAGAGAAACTGAGAAGTAAATGCTGAGCTGTTGTTATCACTTATTGTGTAACTTTACTGGCAAGAGCAAAAGAGCTCTTTAGCTATTCCCCCCCGACAATGTTAAATTATATACAGATATATGTGAAAAGGTCAAGGGAGCATAAGCTTGTGAACCTGTACTTTTCAGATTTCTTTTACCTACGAGTTCCTACGTAGGAACTCAATGTTCCTACGAGGCTTTGCTCAATGACAACAAGAAAAAAACCTAAACATACACTGATTATGTGAGCCAGAGGTCCCACTCTGAAGTATTTATGCAAGTAAAGTGAAAACTTACATTCACACAAAAACCTGTATGTAAATGTTGATAGCAGCTTTATTTGTAATTGTCAAAAAAATAGAAACAACTTGAATGTCCTTCAACTTCTGTATGGATAAGCACTTTGGGACATCTATACAGTGGAATACTACACAGCAACAAAAAATAACAAACTACTGATATATACAACAACGTGGGTGAATCACAAATACATTATGATAAATGAAAGAAGCTACAGAATGTGTGATTCCATTTATAGACATCCTGGGAAAGGCAAAACTGTAGGGACAGAAAATAGATCGTGGTCACCAGAAGCTGGAGCTGAGGGAGAGGGTGGCCTACAAAGGGCCCAGGGAAATTTTGTTGGGTGATGGAACTCTGATATCTTGATTGTTGTGGTGGTTACCTGGCTGCATGTGTTTGTCAAAACTCGCAGGACTATCTACTAGAAATTACATGGAGGACTATCAACTTCCTCCATGTAATTCATACATTCTACTCTATGTGTTAATTTTAAAGCATGAAAAAGTGTGCCAGGGTTAAGAGAACTAAGTAAGCCAAAACAAATACAGTTCTCAATCTTTTCTAAGCTGAAAACTCATACTGTTCTTAGTAAACTAAGTAGAACACAAATAGCAAAATGTTGTTTCCATAGTAAAGGCCCAGACATTGTGCTGTCACATTCCCCAGGTACACCAAATGGCCTGGACAGTACGTGGCACACACAGGAAAGAGGCAGTCCCTGTCCTACAGGTAAAACAAACCTACCGTACCAAGCTCTGGCCCATTAACTGGCCTCAGGCAAGTCTGGCTCCTTTCTGGTTTTGTTTTATGTCTTTGTTCACACATTTCTCCTTGGAAGAAAAGAATGCCCTTCTCTCTCATAATCTCAATACTGTATTTCCCAAGTCCCACCTCTTTACTGAGATCATTATTTAAAATATCATAGGCTGTATCTTCTCTCCCTTTCCTAAACTCCTGCAGTATTTATTGCCTGCATGGTTGAGCAGACACTTCCCATATCATTTTCCTTAAACCTATTTATTTTTCCATTCTGTGCAAATATATGCATGTCCTGTATTCACATGTTGTTAGAGGGGGTCCTGAGCAAGTGTCTAGTAAGTGTTTCACGATGACGATGATGATGATGATGGTATCAAAGCAGTGGACGGCCTGGTTCTTTTCCGGTTTAAGGATATACTTCTGCTTACATTGGGGTTTTTTAAAAGGCCAGATTTGGCTGCGAGAAGCAGTGGAAAGTGGATCTAGAGGGACAGAAGGAGAATATCCAGCATTCCTCTTAATTACCTCAGTGTGAGAAAGTTATGCACATGAGAAATCAAGTATCTTAATTGGTAAGTGTACTCATCTTGAGATAAGAGTGTATGTTTCCAGCCCCACTAAGCTAAATTTAGGGCTGGGGTTACGGTTCCCCAGACAGAATATTTTCTCCTGTACCCACACTGAGCTGCCAAGAATAATGATTTCAGGTGTAAGGCTAAAAAGTTCTCCCAGCAAGCTGTCTTCAAGGTCAAGGGGACCATCTGGAGCTGAAATGAGAGATGAACTGACAGGCAGGGAAGGGCTGAGTGAGGCAGAGCTCACTGTGGGGGGCGTCTGGCCCCCCATGTTTGAAACTCTTCCCCTTATCCTTACTGTTCTCCATTTATTTTCTTAAAGATTAAAATGCAAAGAAAATATCAGTAAAACAAACTGCAATAAGAGAAGCTATAATAAAAGATAATGTACTAAAAAGTAATTTCAATACAGTAAAAAATGAAAGTCCACAAAGGTCAAGACTTCTGTCGTACTGGAAAGTCTAGAAGATACAAACCAGTGACCTAGGTTGTTGAAGCAAAAAATCCAAAAAAGGGCTTCCCTGGTGGCGCAGTGGTTGAGAGTCCGCCTGCCGATGCAGGGGACGCGGGTCCATGCCCCGGTCCGGGAAGATCCCACATGCCGCGGAGAGGCTGGGCTCGTGAGCCATGGCCGCTGAGCCTGTGCGTCCGGAGCCCGTGCTCCGTAACGGGAGAGGCCGCAACAGTGAGAAGCCCGCGTACCGCAAAAAAAAAAAAAAAAAAAAATCCAAAAGGATTCTTCTTGGGTGAAACTTACAGGGCGCCAGGTAAAAGGTCCAGTCAAGGCCTAGCAGAGGGCTTGGTCCAAAGGGTCTCTGGCTATCCTGGTTCTTTGTTGCCCAGGTGGGCATCTGAGGCTGGAAACACGCACAAGGTTGTGTTCAGGTGTGTATGGTCAGGCCACTCAAGATGGCTGTTCTCTTGCTCTCTGTCCATCCCCTGCTCCACCAGTCCCGGCTTCACTCACATGACTATCCAATGCTCTTAATTATAGGGCTTAGTCCCGGTAACTGATGAGCCCACCTGACGTCAATTCCCCTATAAATGGGAGCTTCCTTCTCCCCCCACCCCGCCCCCTCACTGTAGTAAAGACTGCTGCCGGGTCCTGCCCGTTGTCTGCTGCGCATGGTGGGGTGTCGCTCCAGGACGCTTTGTGTAAGATCCCCTGTCCGATAAATGATTGATCTCTGTCGCTTTCTGTGGGTTCTTTCTTTGGTCTCATGGCTGGGCAACGACAAGTCTTGTAGGCCTGTGCTCTATAGCCCAGCAAGATGTTTTCCCCAGAAAGCCAAAGATCAGTAAAACTCAACTGAAGCTGTGATCAGGCCTCTCCCTTTCTCTCTAAGCGGCTCTACCCCAAGCCAGGGTAGATTAAGCCCACGTGAAACCTCTCATACATAGGACATAACCCTTTGGATTTCCAACAGGCAGAGTGCTGTCTTTGCTGACTTCCACTGAAACCCCCATGGCCTTGGTCAGAAGTTTGCGGGCAAAATAAAAAGTGGATCATAGAAGGAATTGCAGAATGTTACCTAGAAGGATGAGTTTAAATGCCTACAAATATTTATTCTATTTCAGTTCCCTCTGGTATAATTCCGCAGAGGTCAAGTTTATCAAAACTCAGGGGTCTTCTTCCCTCCAAAGTGGATGACACGCTGAAGATGTTTTCTTGAAGCAAGAAGGGGTAAGTCTGTCCTCTGAGTTCCAACTCTCACGAAATTTAAAAATGATAAAGTGACACACTGGAATTCAAGCTTGCAGATCCCACATTTACTAGTTACTAACAGATAATAATGCTGGAAGGATTGTGGCTTCAAAGAACATGTTTTGGAAATTATGTAAGTATTTATACAATGGATTATGAAAACCTTTTAAAAACAAACTTGGGTATTTACATCACAGACCTTCAGACTCCAAAAAAGTTGTTAAGCTCTGTATGTCAATTGCCATTCGCTAGCACGAAGTCTTTTAAAAAATATTGCCTTGCAATGAAGTAATGAGAGAAAACCACAAGAAAAATAAGGTTCATGAGCTCTCCCTCCAGACCACTACTCTGCATAATTTAAGGGGTAGAGAAAGAATATCTATCAGTGTAGGGAAATTACAAACTGTGACAAGAAATAAGGATAGAAAATGGAAGCAAGCCCTAACATAAGTAAACTGAAACTTCATAAAAAGGGAAGAACATATTTACTTTTTCCCACTTTAATAAACTTTGTGGGACAAGGGATGAAATGACTTAATTCTGGGAGGAAAAACATGCACTTTTCATCTTCAAAGCACTTTCATTTGAATAAAATAGCTCCACGAAATTTAAAAAGTATCTAGTTTGATTAGCACGCATTGTAATTTTTAAAAATGTTGTGCTTTTTAATTTGATAGATCAGAGGCCCTCATGATACACTTGGAGGTTCAATGAAGTGCTTTTAATGTCTTTTGTCCATAATAATCATCACTTTAATCTTTCATTATCTAATAGGAACACTTGCCTATGGGAATCATTCTTTTTTCTTTTCTTTTTTTTAAAAAAATAGTTCTCTAAACTAGAGGTCACTGGGACTCTGTAAGATGTAGAATGCTGGATCTCAAAACAGATTGGCTGGAAAATAGCAGGTTGTAGATTAATACCAATAATATAATGCCTGTAACATTCAAAAAGTAACAAGACAATATTCTATGATGTATCTATGCATGGTATCGGCACAAAATCTCGGGAAAAGGTGCTTGTTAGATTCATGATAGAAGTTGCCTCTGGGGAGGGAGAGGGGGGAATGGTGCTGGGCTGGAAAGCAAGGGGCTTCAACTTTATTTTATTTATCTTTTTAAAAGCTCTTGAAACATGGTCCAGTGTTAATATTAATACATTCCAGTAGCTAGTGCCATATAGATATCTGTTGCCAATTATCTTTACTTTTCCATTTTTCTTTATCCTCCTGTTTAATAAAACGTTAAATTTTAAGGAAATGGAAAAAGCCCAGTTGAGTTCAGTTGAACTCTATTATGGATTTGCCAACCATAAATGAAGCAACTGTTTTGGGGAGGGAAGCAAACATAAACTCCAGTGATGGAAAAGTCAAATCTGACCCTTTGTATAAGGTCCTTCTGTTTCATTCTTGGATGAGAATGAGTCTGACTCCCCAAGAAAGAACCCCCCAGGGCTGCTGTCAGTAACAGCACTTTCTGTTGGTTGCACCTCCAGGGACCCAGTTTTCCCTTTCGTTGCTCTTGTTCCCCTTTCCCCTTCCTGGAATCCCCTATCCATGTGTTTGTTGGCATAATCAACATAACAGTTCGTAGTAAAAAAATTTTTACTGCACTACCATATAAGGTTTGGGAATATAGGCTAAACACATCAAGGTAATTAAAGATAAGATTCTACCCCATTTAGTCAACTTATCTTTATTCAGTTGAACTTGCTAATCAGGCCTTTATTCGAACATCAGCTTTCTTTCTCCTGCTCCTGTCTATAGCTGAAGCCAGGACTCTCTTAATTCTCTTGGCCACTGGGCAGGTGAGAGCTTCCTGTCTGGCAAGACCCTATACCAAACGGTTATCCCCACGATCCGCTTGATTTAGCTGCCCTTGTTTTCTGAGCATGCGTCTGCTAGGACACTCTCTCAGCTACTGCCATTGTCTTTTCATCCTGTTGTACCTCTGCCAGTTCATGTATTTATTCTGTTCCGGTCGGTTTTCTAGGTCTTCAGTTTGGAAACTACTCATCCTGTTTCATGGGGGACTGGTAGAAGGATTTTTCAAACCTGCATATATTTATGGGAGATTTATAATAAAACAACAAACATGCTGGCATTTTCAGAAGTATAGACGTTTCTATAGAGAAAAGAAAAATAGAAATACAGAGGAATGCCTTAGCCATAGGGATGAGCCAAAAAATCTATTTCTAGTTCAACCTATTAGCAATCCATTTTAAACCTGTTCCTTAGAATCTATCCACACCACCCAGGGGAATAATCACCAGTGAGACGATGTTCATATTCAACTGCCCTTATGGGACAGGGACGTGCAAAACATCTGACTCAGGGACTTCAGCTCAGCTGCTCTGGAAAACAGGCTTTAGAGGTGAACAATTCCAACATGAGATTGGTGTTTAGACTGGATGACTGTTAAGGTCCTTTCAACTCTGGGATCCCATGATTCTATGAACATAAATTGTTTTCTAGAAAGAAATGAACACATCAAGTTATATTTGCACCCATTTATACAGAGTCACCAGACTCGACAGAAGTTCCAGTTAGTTTACGGACTTATTAAAAAAAAAAAAACAAAAAAAACAGGTCCTGCAGCAACAGGGGTTGGACTGCTTCATGGAAAAACTTATCTGCAGCGCTACAAACTGTAAAAGGAATTTAGAAGGCCTCTGTGTACGGTCCTCTCCCAGCTGTGCTTGTCTTCTCTTCTTCAAAGTCTGATGTTGGCTGTAAAGTTTATCAAGTATTTTCTCTAGCAGAGCTTTGAGAATCCTTTCTGTGGCATCAGGGTTCCCAGCAGATGAATTTCAGGGGATGGAAGGGGAGGGGGTCATTGTTATTTGGATTCCAAAAGTAAAATCGTAAGAAAACTATTGTCCTAGAGAATACATTTTCAAAAGGACATCTAAGGGGCAAGTAGGTAATGAGAAAATCATTTTGATTTGCAACAAAAAGCCCTGTTGTGGCTATAGTGACTGCGTTTCGTATTGAATAATTCAAGAATATTAAAATGAGGTTCAAATAAGAGGAAAGCCTAAATGCCAGGAAGAAAATGCTGACTGATGTCTTTAGCCTGACATCATAGCTTCCCATAGAAAATTACGGACTTTTGTCTGATTTTTAACCAAGAAAACGGTAGCTCGCTTTATATTGTAGATGTGTATCTGAAATGTGATTATACAATAGACTTTGATCAATTGAATCACCTTCTGCACACTTTAACACTTGATGACTCATCACATTTTCCTCTCATTATCCTTTTGAGTGCAATCAGAAGGTGAGTTCTTTGGAAATGTTTTTGTATGTTAGTATTCAGCCCAGGTAGATAGATAGGCTTCAATAAACATTTAACAATGTGCGTTTCCAAGATGCTTTGTATTAATTTCTAAGTGATTGTCAATTAGCCAGGATTTTATTGCCCTCCATAATCCGCCCTGCCCCCCGCAGTGGCTGTTAATGACGTGTAATGCAATGTACTAGGGACAGCTATTTAAAGGTCTTCTGCTCAATTGAATTCAATAGTCTACTCCATCCTAGGACTCTGTGGATGTGGAAGTTTTGAATTTTCATAAATCAGGGGAAATGGTGGAAAAATACTGTGGGGGGGTAAGACCATGAACGTGAGTTCGGTAGGGTACGCTCGGAAAGAAAAGCACATATTCCATCGTGCACGAGAACAGAAAAAAGTCATGGCCTGAAAAAGGAAATTGGGTGAAACAAAAGAAGATACTAATATTAAAAAAACGTGATCTTTAATCAACAAATGCAGATGTGTCCTTGGATCTTGCACCTTTGGACATCTTGAGTATCTGCGATTACCCAGGACATCGTGGTACCATGTGGAGTTAGGGAGAATGAGGCCATGGAATCAACCCCAGCCTGGGCTCCCCAACTCAAGCTGGGGTTTGGAGAGTCACTCTCTTGCCTGAAACCCAAGCTGCCACCCACCAGACAAATCATGGCTTGAATCAGAGAGCCCAGTGGGAGGGGGCTGGGGAGGCGGAGTGCCCATTTCAGTATCCATAAAAGGGCATTTTGGTGTCCTAGGTAGAACAGTCATGTGAGGAAGAGAGGGCGGGCTCTGGAGAAAAGTGCTTGGGTCCCCAGAGCTCTGACAGCCACTTCCCAGCTCTGGAATCTTAAGCAGGTCATTCGCCCCACCAAGCCTCAGTTTCTTCATCAGTAAAATGTGCTGGTACAGGACTTGTCTCACAGAGTTCTCTCAGATCGAGTGATGTGATCCATAAGAGCGTTTAGTGTAGTGCTAAGTACACTACACTATCAAAGCATTTTCCCAAGTTATGTGTTGTTCCTGAGCTATTACCCTATTTTTCCAATTCCTACTCTAAGACAGACCCCTCTCCCCCAATGCATAGGTATAGTTATTAATATGAACGGGATGTCCACAGGGATGTAGCTTCTTGTGCGCCAGTAGGACTGCTTCTGTTAAGGGCCATAACCCTCCATTTCCTTATGATTTGCCTCTGACTGTGGCCCTCTCTTCCCCAACTGAGGTGTAGTAATGAATTCACATAATTAACGTCTCTTGTTGTCACTGGCTTTTCCTATTGTTTATGGTTTTCTGTTGTCTAATGACTACATGTCTGGGACTCCTATTTTTAACAAACATTTAAAACCTGACAGATGACAGCTCTTGGGTTATAATTGTTCAATAAAAATAAGATTCTCGGGCTTCCCTAGTGGCGCAGTGGTTGAGAGTCCGCCTGCCGATGCAGGGGACGTGGGTTCGTGCCCCGGTCCGGGAAGATCCCACATGCCTCGGAGCAGCTGGGCCCGTGAGTCACGGCCGCTGGGCCTGTGCGTCCGGAGCCTGTGCTCCGCAACAGGAGAGGCCACAACAGTGAGAAGCCCGCGTACCACAAAAAAATAAAAATAAAAAAATAAGATTCTCAACAGGTAGCTGTTAAAACAGAAGGGAGACTGACTTCTTAGGGAAGGTCACCTGATAACGGCGATTATTTTGACACAGCTGGAAAAACCGTATAAGAGGGAGGAACAGAAAATGCCCGGTCAACACCAGTGCTCTCAATCAAGGGAACTAAGAGCCATAAATTCTGCAACCGACTGATGCAGCGGTGGCAATGCCAGGACTCTGCTTCAATCTGCCTTCACCCTGTTCTGAAGCTGGGTGACCTTCTTGGAAGTGGGTGAATTGACCCGGCTATTTCTGGCAACAGTTCCGGTTCTCAGGCTCTTTATTCTAACAGTGCCACTTCTAAAGTAAGAAATATGTTGTCTGCCTGATACCAAGTCCTCAGGGCCAAACACATTCTTTCAATGATGGAGGGGAAAGTCTTGCATACATTGGACAACAAACTAAAATATAAAGAAGCAAATATAACTTTTTCCTAGCTATTCTTGGGCAACTCACCTGGCTTGAAGCTGATGTACCATCTTTTCCCAGAATGAGGAAGGACACACACACACACACACAAATGCAAAACACACATTTGCATGCATATGTATATATATTTAAAAATTCTAGAACCTATATTTTTCTTACCTATTATTATATAATGTTGGAATTGGCTATAAAAAAGAAATGTTTATCTGTGAAGATATAAGAAATAAGTCTAAGGAAAACTGTAGACATTATTTGTCCCTTACCTACCATTATTTTCTTACTTGTTCTGTTGTATTTTTGTTAGTAGTAGTAGAAAGTTTTCACTTTTCACTTCTTTCCAGTGGTGTGCTAACAATTCCTACATCTCTGCATCATGCCATACACTGAAACCCAAATCTCTTTTCTCAGCTGCTTGTAGACTTCTCACCCTGCGTGTCCACGTCAAACTCAAGAACCTCCAACCACACATCTGACTCTGTTTCCTTGAACTTCCCCCACCCCAACCCCAACAAGACATGCTACTGGTCTTGCCTTCCTTTCTGTGATTTATGGCCTTCTCGCATCATCTTGACTCACTTAACGCATCTCCCCTTTTCCAGTTCTACTCACCTGTCCACCCCCCCTGTTCTTGTCAAGTACATGCAATGGAACTCACATCTGACTCGAGAATTCATTTACTTAAAACCTTCCATGACTCTCTTCGCCCTTCAGAATGAACTCCAAAATTCCTGGTAAGATCTATAAACTCCTTCCCGGTCTAGCCTTTTCCTGTTTATCGGGAGTCGTTTCCCACTATAGTGGCCTTGGCAGGCGTACGCTCCAGCCATACAAATGTTCTTGCTGTCTTCGGAATCCAGCCTATTCTTTCTTGCCTCCCTGCCTTTGGAAAGTTCTCTCCTCTGCTTGGAATGCCCTTTTCATCTTGGCAAAAACTACAAAATCAACCAAGTTCCAGCTCACTTGATACTTTGTAGGAGATGCTCTTCCTAATTATCCAAGCCTGTTTTAGAATCTGTTCCCTTTTTGGGGGTCTCATGGTAAACCTTGCATAATTCAATTAGGGACTTGCGTTGGCTGCTTCCTCCATCAGGCTGTGAGCTCCTTGGGGGCCAGGATTGGTAACTGTGTGTTTCCATTACCCAAGATGGTACCTGGCTTCTAGTTGGACTGCAAAAAATGTTTCTGGACAGAAAAATATTAATTAACCCATAAAGTTTGATCTCTTGAAAAACCCATTAGAAAGTTACTGGGTTTGCCTTCTAGGAGAGCGTGAACTTTCAGGAAAACACCCTTGGTTAAAAGTAGGTAGTTAACAGCTCATCGGGGCTAGGAAAAGATCTTAGCTGTTACCCTGTTCAACCAGCAGCCTTTTTCAAATTCAACATTGTGGTAAAGAGGTATAAAATTATTCCCCCAAACTTACTGGGAGCAGAGGGTATTAGAACCCATGCAGGTCCCTATACCTAGTTTGGGGGCCTTTTTTTCTGATGCTTCCATTGGAAGTGTCCAGAATAGGAATTATTTGCAATACTCGCCTGTCATAGATTTAACCTGCCATATAGATGTGGGTAATTCTACAGGTCAGACAAACTGCTAGTTTATCTAAATAAATACTGAAACAAAGACTGTCGTACTTGAGCCCTAGGCAGTAAATCAGGTTGAAGGGGAGTAGCTAAAACTGTCAACGGCTCTGCCCATGAAGGATGTTGGAAGTCATAGGATAGGAGAAAAAGCAAGTAGTCAGACAGAGAAGTTAGGCTTGATGAGGTTCAGATTATCAGACCTTGGGGCTGCCTATTTAAATAATGTGAACCTTTTTGGCTTAAACTCTGTGGGTCCCTCAGGTCCCAGGGGATTTTATGTCCTTCCTCTGAGCAGGAAAGCTCCGGATGCCATTGGAAAGGCTGCTTTCTCAGCATCCCGAGAGCCACACCCAGGTCCTCTCTGAAGATAAGGAACAAGTGCAAAACAAAACAAAAATTCATCTTTGTCAAGCCTGAGAAAAGGAATTGAAATTAGAATTTGGGAGCATGGATTTATTAATTTAAAAGATTAGGTGAGTATGTACTGAGTGCTAAGCATGGCCATCCTTGTTTTATAGGTGAGGAAGTGAGGCTTGAGAGGCAAATAATTGGCCTAGGGTCAGATCCAGTGACAGAAAACCTAAGACCCAGGTCTGTTGGCATCACAACGATTCTGCTCTGCTGCTTCTTCATTCAGTGTGGCAAAAAATACTTGGGGCTTTTTACCGTGGCTGAATTCATTTGCCTATGCCAGGAGAGGTGGAACCCAACCCAATCACGGAAAGGGTTCTAGAAAGCAAGGCAGAAGACTTGGTTCTAGTTCTGGCTGAGATTCACCATCTAGGAGCAAGTGTTTAGTGGGAATGCTGGTGAGATTTTGGGAGAAAATAAAGGATTTGTTGGGTGTAGGCAATGGTTATGTGCTTGACATATAACCATAGTACCTCTGAGGCCCCCTACATCACACGTGACAGAACTCTTAGGGCCTGGAGCTGAGACTACCCATGTCAACATGACTTGCTTGTTTGTTCCAGGAACCCTTCCCTCAGAAACGATAAGATTGTAAACCAATAATAACTGCGCCGTTTGCCTCAGGAAATTCCTGCAGATCAGTTTATCCAGAGCAACAGGTAAACAGCCGGCTATTCAAACAACAGTTAGTTAGTCAAGACTTGCTTCAAGCCCGTCGCCCTGTTGTTTCCACTGACCCTATGATGCTACGAAATCTGCCCAATCTCAGTCAGCTCCACCTTGAAAGACCTGCTGTAAGTCACTTGAGACCAGATCCTAAAACCCTATAAATATCCATTTTGACTTTCTCTTCTGAGAAATTAAGACTTTGTCAGGATGGCATTCTCCCTTACTGCACCAAGTTCTGATAAATTTAGCTTTGCTGTTATCAACAAGTGACCTTTGCGGACTTCCAGGCCCATTTTATTGATGTGGAAACTGAGGTTCAGAGAGACTGAGTAATGCATTCAAGTCACACAGGCAGTAATGTAGACTAGTGGTAGGCCAGAATCTGGCAGAACCAGATTCAAATCTGGTTGTCTCCTCTCAAGACCAGGTTACCCCGAAAGCCTTCACTTCTTAGCTGTAAGATGAGAGAATTGCGTTGGCTCATGAAGACTGAGATGCTCCCTTGCTTGCTTTCAACTTTGATAAAAACAAATTGAACTATTTTCAAAGCTAGAATAAATTTTCTCCTCTTCTGTCTTTTGTTGAAATATTTCCTCCAATTTTCGTCTTATATGTTTTTGTCTACAGAAATAAAAATGCAAGCCTAGTAGAAAAGGACCCCATCACATTTCTTTTTATTGTGGTAAAAAAAAAATACCGTAAAATTCACCATTTTAACCATTTGAAAGCTCACAATTCAGTGGCATTTAGTACATGTAAAAAGGGGCAATCATCATTCCTCTCCAATTCCAGAACATTTTCGTCACCCAAAGGGAATGGTGCACCCAACATCCTCCATGACCCCCTACCCCGGCCTCTGGTGACCATTTATCCACACGCTGTCTTTATAGATTGGCCTATTCTGGACATTTCACGTAAATGGAATCATGTAACATATGGCTTTTGTGTCTGATTCGCACTTAGCATAAAGCTCTCAAGATCCCATCGGATTTTGTCTTTTGTAATATTCATGGTGTATCTTTGACACTGAATGGTAGCAAAGGAACAAGCCAAACACATGAATTATTGTGATTGAGAGTTTTTCTCCTACAGGGAGAGGCAAAGAAGTGGTCCTCAAGGGCAACAATGGGAAGGGAAACCGTTCACATCCCTTGGCCACTTGACCTAAGGATTGCTCTCCATCACTTTCCCTGGGACCCGGGCTGAGTCTGATGGTGAGACTACATGCAGGAAGGGCAAGGAGCCCATCATCTGTCTTGGCTGTGATTTTGTTGGCCTGCCTGGTCTTTTCCTTGCATAGTCCTTGTGTGGACATGAGGACAGTGAAGCAAGCTATTGGAAGATGCCTAGTAACAGGGTGAGATTCCAGCTGGGCTCCAGCTGGCCCTTAGGACAGTTTATGTCCAATTTCACCATACTAACTGGAAAGAGGCTGCAGGACACTTTTTCTGTCCATGCCTAGCAGGAACCACTGCTCTCAGTTTCGTACACAAAGAGAAATCAGTCTTTTTGATGTGATTGTGGAGTTCAGGTACTCCTTCTTCGGGTGTGCCAAGGGGCTGGTGTTGGTGAGTCAGTCTCCTTGAGACGCTTGGATCGAGGAGGATGCTCTTGATGAACCGTTCGGATAAGCGCGCATAGAAGGAAGTTTCTACTGCAGCACACGCAGAATCCTCTCCTATCAGACGCCTAAAAATGTCAAAGAAAGGAAAGGGTGTGCCTAATACTGACAGATCTAAATCACGATTTGATGCCAGAGGCTAAGATAAGTCTTTTCTCCCATGACAGCTCCACACTTAGAAAAGTTACTCCATCATTTCCTATTCCAGTTAATGTCAAATTGAAAATTGTTGCTTGATAAATTATTAGCAGGAAATTTTATGTTTTTTCCTTAGAGGATTTTTTTTTTTGCTTTTCCTATTTATTTTTTGAAAAAATCCAGAATGGATCAAAAAGAACAGTCATCAGGGATACAGGTGCCAGACACAGGCCAAAGGGTAGCTAGGAAAGTATGCCTTCAGAAAGTTTGGGAGACTTGTGTTTTAGAAGCTGGACCTCACATAAATAGCTAGCTTAGTTTTCCATTGATTTAGCTTCCCCTGCCCTACCTCCCAACATGGCACAGCTGGCTTGCCTTGCAAGGCCTTAGCTGAAGAACTCCATATACACACAGGCTGGTACAGCAGTACTTAGGTAACTAGAAGGATCTCATCCCCCTATGGTCTCATTGCAGACCTGTCTTCAGTGTGTGAGATGGTTTCACCCCTTTGAAAATACAGCCACTTCAGCACAAAACAACGTTAAATCTTTAGAATGATCAGTAAATCATCTTTCCCCCCATTTTACATGCAGCTGAAAAGGAATGACAGGCTAGGGACAGAATACTGTGAACTTTGTACTGTTGGGAATTATCACTTGTTAAATGATCATTAGCTAATGGTCACGAAATTTACATATTCAGGAAATTATATAGAGAGTACTGCAAAAACACAGTAGAAGACTGAAGTTTTGCCCATTTCAGCTCAGGAGATCCCTTCACTCCCAAGCATCATAATATGTTGTCCTTTCGGCTCCAAAGTTTACTGCCTTCCCGCTCAGATGCCATCTTTCTGTATGCCATTTCGAAGAGCTTCAGTGATGCTTGCTGAAGCGAAGATGCTGCCTGCCTTATGTTTTCTCCTGTTTCACTGTCTTTTCGAGCGAGCAGCGCCCTCATTTTGGAAATCTCTTCTTTTAGCTTGTGGCACTCATCAGCAGGCAATTGGTCCTTGAATTCTTCCATCTTGGTTTCTGTGTCATGAATGATTCCTTCAGCCGTATTAACTGCTTCAACTCGTTCCTTCTTTCGCCGGTCTTCCTCAACATACTTCTCTGCATTTTTAACCATATTTTCAATATCATCTTTGCTTAACCCACCGGAAGACTGGATCGCACTCTGCTGCTCGCGTCCTGTACCCTTATCTTTGGCAGAAACTTGTACAATCCCATTGGCATCAATGTCAAATGTAACTTCAATCGGAGGGACTCCACGAGGGGCTGGGGGAATCCCAATCAAAGTAAACTGTCCAAGAAGTTTGTTGTCTCCAGCCACCTCTCTCTCACCCTGACACACTTTAATCTCCACTTGAGTCTGTCCATCAGCAGCTGTAGAAAACACCTGGCTCTTCTTGGTTGGAATAGTGGTGTTCCTGTTAATAAGCTTGGTGAAGACACCTCCCGGAGTCTCAATACCCAGAGACAGGGGAGGGACATCCAAGAGTAGCACATCTGTGACATCACCAGCCAGCACACCTCCCTGAACGGCAGCTCCAATGGCCACAGCCTCATCAGGATTGACAGCTTTACTTGGGGCTCGGCCAAAGAGAGCCTGCACAGTCTGCTGAACCTTGGGCATCCTAGTCATGCCACCAACCAGAATCACTTCTCCTATGTCACTTTTGCTGGCTTCTGCATCTTGCGTGGCTTTTTGGCCTGGAGCTGTGGTGCTTCTGATTAGATCAGTAACAATCCCCTCAAACTGAGCCCGGGTCAGCTTCATATTCAAATGCTCGGGTCCAGAAGCATCCATCGTGAGGTATGGCAAATTGATGTCAGTCTGCACAGACGAAGAGAGTTCACACTTGGCCTTCTCAGCGGCTTCCTGAACCCTTTGAAGCGCCATGTTGTCTTTGGTCAAATCAACCCCTGTCTCTCTTTTGAACTCCTTCACAATGTGACACAGCAAGGCCTGGTCAAAGTCTTCACCACCTAAAAAAGTGTCTCCATTGGTGGATTTCACCTCAAATACTCCTTTCTGAATTTCCAGTATGGAAATATCAAAAGTTCCACCACCTAAATCATATACGGCAAGGATTTTGTCTTCTGATTTGTCTAGACCATAGGCCAGAGCGGCCGCTGTGGGTTCATTAATTACCCAAAGCACATTTAGTCCAGATATCTGGCCAGCATCCTTATTGGCCTGCCTCTGAGAGGCACTGAAATACGCTGGGACGGTGATCACAGCATTTTTTGCTGTGTGCCCCAAGTAATTTTCTGCAGTCTCATTCATCTTCATCAACACAAATGCTCCAATCTGACTTGGGGAATAGAGTTTTCCATGAGCTTCAACCCAGGCATCGCCATTAGAGGCGCGGACAATTTTAAAAGGAACATTTTTAATGTCTTTTTGAACTTCTGGGTCATCATATCGCCGGCCAATGAGACGCTTGGTAGCATAGAATGTGTTGTTTGGGTTGGTGACAGCCTGTCGCTTGGCCGGGACGCCAACAAGTCGCTCACCATCTGCTGTAACGGCTACAACTGAAGGGGGTGGTTCTGGCACCTTCAGCATTCTCTAGCACCTTTGCTTGTTTACCTTCCGTAACTGCCACACAGGAGTTGGTGGTACCCAAATCAATACCAACAACTGCTCCCTGATGCATAGTCCCGCCTTGAAACAATTCTAAAAGCTTCATGACTAAAGCCATTCCAGCCATCCTGGTGGCGGGCGGCTGGGGGGCCCCGGGAGGCTGCGGCGCCGACAAGACGGGCTGCTGCAGCTCGGCTGGCGCTTAGCGTGGCCGGTTAATGGTGGAAATACGAGGCAGCAAACATGCGCTCGGACCATCGAGAATTGCTGGGCGCGGTGATGCTAGCGCTTCTGGAAACCTCCAACTACGTGAGGTGGGGGGCGGGGTTTGATCGCTGCGGCCTGGAAGCCAGCTCTTCCGCTGAGGCGCCACCGCGCTGCCTGATAAGAAAATACCTGAACGCTGCTTCCGGAGTCAGGGCCTATGGCTAATACGCTTCGGGGCATGATGGTAGGGAAAAGCGTGTCCTCCCGTGCCAGCTGCGGCAGGTCTGGGCTCCGTGACAGACCAGGAGGCTAAAAGCGGTATATCGAGGATTTCTTTTTCTTTCTTTCCCCCGTCTGAGTTATGTGTGATGTGGGATGTAAAAATACAAAAAGAAAAGCCAAAAAATGTCATCATGTTTCCTCTTTTCAACCTTTATGGTAAAGACAAAGGGTCACAGTGAGTTCAAAAATATTTATCTTGGGCTTCCCTGGTGGCGCAGTGGTTGAGAGTCCGCCTGCCGATGCAGGGGACACGGGTTCGTGCCCCAGTCCGGGAAGATCCCACATGCCGTGGAGCGGCTGGGCCCGTGAGCCATGGCCGCTGAGCCTGTGCGTCCAGAGCCTGTGCTCCGCAACGGGAGAGGCCACGACAGTGAGAGGCCCGCGTACCGCAAAAAAAAAAAAAAAAAAAAAAATTCTTATAAATATTGCATAGAACATCATAAGTTGAGATAAATGTCACAGAAGCCATTGAAACATATGACCACAGTCAATTTATGAGCAACTTAAAATATAGAAGCTCTCCAGGGTAGTAAGATTGCTGTGAAATTATAAAACATTAGCTTTCTTTTCAAATATGGCAAGCATCTAGGCAGGAATTCTGAACTCGGGGTCAGTAGATCCCTTGGAAATGATTGTGACACTTATCATGTATGTGCATCTTTCTGGGGTGAAGATCATAACCTTTTTTCCCTTTTCTTTTTTTCTTTTGTAACTTTAAGGGGTTGGTGACCTAAGGATAAGAAGATTCTTTGCTCTGAGAGGTGGTTGGACTACAGTGATTTTAAAGTGATTCCAATCCTGAGATTCTTTGAAATCAGCCTTGAATTAATCAAGGATATTTTCATAGCTGATATGTTGCCACTAACAAGCAATGGGTTGGCTGTATAACATATTGGCTCTTGTTGATTGTTTGCAAATAAGTTGCCCACCAATCACTATCGAGCCTTTGGACATTCTTTTATTTTTCTTAAATATGCATTTATTTATTTATTTGGCTATGCTGGGTCTTAGTTGTGCCATGCATGTGGGATCTAGTTCCCTGACTGGGGATCAAACCCAAGCCCCCAGCATTGGGAGTGCGGAGTCTTAACCGCTCGCTGGACCACCAGGGAAGTCCCCAAGCCTTCGGCCATTCTTAATGTCCGCTAACAGGATGTAGCCTATTATATCAGATCTCCCTGTAATTGTCACTGTTTAAATAACTGTGTTTATTCCTCATTGGACAAGTATCTATTGAATAATATTATTTGAAAATTAATTGATTTAACATATTTGGTAGGTTTAAATATGTTTCATTGCCTTCCCTAAAGAGTAGATGACATTCTATGAAGGAATATTTCATAATACAGGTCCACAATTTCTCACTCTCAATTCCCAAATCTAGAAAGCTCTGAAGATAGAGTTTTTTTCCCATAACTCACTTGAGAGTAGATGCGACCTGAATTGAACTCATTTGGCAGTAAGATCTGACCTGAACTGGCGTGAGGCTTTTTATAGTCATTATTTATCTACGCAGTATGAACAATCATACATTTCGCTGCAGAGACATTAATGTTTGATTATGGAATGCTGACCTGGGACCCTGCTTAAGATGTTCTGTAATATGTAATCTATGTACCATATTTTCTTCCTAGAATCCCCCAAATCCTGAATTCTAAAACATAACTGCCCCCCAGGCTCTCAGGTAAGAGTTTGTGGAGCTAGACCCTATATTTTTGCCTGAGAAGCTTTTGTAATTCTGTGTGTATGTGTCTATGCGGTCACGTTTAAAAGAAGAACAAAGCACCTTTCTCATCTCTCCAAACCGGACTGACACACAATAAATTATTTCTGACCTTTGAGAAATGAACTTTGAAAAGCACTCATTCACAGTTACGCCAGCAGGCAGAGCACGGGCTCTGCCCTGCAAGGCGCTGCCTATCAGGGCGTGAACCAAACATGAAATGCTGCACACGGATCAGAGAGCCAACCATGAAGGCCCATGGCCTTCCCCTGGCACACGCCAGCCCCCATATGGTCCTTCTGCCCCCGTGTCCCCCATGACGAGGCCCCCTCCATCCAACTACCAGCCCCCACCGAGCACGCAGAATCACATGCTCCCCTGCCCCGGCCAATGGAGAACCGCAGCTCTCCTAGCAAGTCTCCATTCCTGCACTCCGGGAAGAAGATGCAGAAGCCAGGTCCCCAGTACCTGCCTCACGCATAGCACCTGCCCCTGTGCAGCCCCTATGATTCGGCGGGACATCACCTTCCCACCTGGCTCTGTTGAAGCCACACAGCCTGTGTTGAAGCAGAGGAGCCGGCTCACGACGAAGGACATCGGAACCCTGCAGGCGTGGCGGGTAATGATGTCCCTCAAGTCCGGGCTGCTGGCAGAGAGCACGTGGGCATTAGACACCATTAACATCCTGCTGTATGATAACAACAGCATCATGACTTTCAACCTCAGTCAGCTCCCAGGGTTGCTAGAGCTCCTTGTGGAATATTTCCCACGTTGCCTGATTGAGATCTTTGGCATTTTAAAGGAGTATGAGGTGGGTGACCCAGGACAGAGAACACTACTGGACCCTGGGAGATTCAGCAAAGCGTCTAGTCCAGCTCCTGTGCAGGGGGAGAAGGAGGATAGACCTTCTAGGTCCTAAACTAGAGGAGGAAGAAGAGGAGGAAGTAATTGAAAATGATGAGGAGATGGCCTTTGCGGGCAAGGACAAAGCCACCTCAGAGAATCGTGAGGAGAAGCTGATTAGTGAGTTTGACAGGCTTCCAGGAAAGCTCGTGCAAAAGCCGTCTGTGGTGGGCTGCTCAGATAAGCTAGGGCGCGTGCAGGAGTTTGACAGTGGCTTGCTGCACTGGCGGATTGGTGGGGGGTCACCACCGAGCATATCCAGACCCGCTTTGAGAGCAAAACAGAGCTGCTGCCTTCCCGGCCTCATGTACCCTGCCCACCAGTCACTCGGAAGTATGTCACAGCAGTAGAGGGTACCCCAGGGACAACAGAGCAGGAGGGCCCCCCGACTGATGGCCCTCCAGAAAAACGGATCACAGCCACTATGGACGACATGTTGTCCACCCGGTCTAGCACACTGACCAAGGAGGGAGCTAAGAGTGTAGAGGCCACCAAGGAAAGCAGCAAGTTTCCATTTGGCATCAGCCCAGCACAGAGCCATCGGAACATCAAGATCCTAGAGGATGAACCCCACAGTAAAGATGACACCCCACTGTGTACCCTCCTGGGCTGGCAGGATTCCCTAGCCAAACGCTGCGTCTGTGTCTCCAATACCATCCGAAGTCTGTCATTTGTGCCAGGCAACGACTTTGAGATGTCCAAGCACCCGGGGCTGCCGCTGATCCTGGGCAAGCTGATCCTTCTGCACCACAAGCACCCGGAACGGAAGCAGGCGCCACTGACTTACGAGAAGGAGGAGGAGCAGGACCAAGGGGTGAGCTGCAACAAAGTGGAGTGGTGGTGGGACTGCTTGGAGACGCTTCGGGAAAACACCTTGGTCATGCTCGCCAACAGGTCGGGGCAGCTGGACCTCTCCCCATACCCCGAGGGCATTTGCCTGCCTGTCCTGGATGGACTCCTACACTGGGCAGTCTGCCCTTCAGCTGAAGCCCAGGACCCCTTCTCCACCCTGGGCCACAACGCCGTCCTCTCCCCGTAGAGATTGGTCTTGGAAACCCTCAGCAAACTCAGCATCCAGGACAGCAATGTGGACCTGATCCTGGCCACAGCCCCCTTCAGCCGCCTGGAGAAGTTGTACAGCACCATGGCGCGCTTCCTCAGTGACCCAGAGAACCCGGTGTGCCGGGAGATGGCTGTGGTACTGCTAGCCAACCTGGCACAGGGTGACAGCCTGGCAGCCTGTGCCACTGCAGCGCAGAAAGGCAGCATCGGCAACCTCCTGGGCTTCCTGGAGGACAGCCTTGCTGCCACACGGTTCCAGCAGAGCCAGGCCAGCCTGCTCCACACGCAGAACCCGCCCTTGGAGCCAGCTAGTGTGGACGTGATGCGGCAGGCTGCCCGTGCGCTGCTGGCCCTGGCCAAGGTGGACGAGAAACACTCGGAGTTCACGCTGTATGAGTCACGGCTGTCGGACATCTCGGTATCACCGTCGAGGAACTCACTGGTTTCACAAGTCATTTGCGATGTTCTGTTTTTGATTGGTCAGTCAGGACAGCCGTGGGACGCCTCCCTCCCTGTGTGCGCGTGCGCGCGCGTGGAGAACTTAGAAACTTGACTGTTGCCCTTTACTGATGCAAAACCACCTCAGAATCCAGTTTACCCTGTGCTGTCCAGCTTCTCCCTCGGAAAAAAAGTCTCTCCTAGTTCTCGTTCCTCCTCCTTCTCGCCCCTTCTTCCTCCCGATCTTTCTATTCCCTGTCCTCACTTTACTCCCCTCAGGACCCTGCCCTATTTGAAAAGACAAAGCTCTGCCTACATAGAAGACTTCTTTTATTTTAACCAAAGTTACTGTCGTTTACAGTGAGTTTGGGGGAAAAAAAAATACAAATAAAAATGGCTTTCCCAGTCCTGGCATCAAGGGGATGCCACATTTCATAATGTTTTTTTGTTTGTTTGTTTTGTTTTTTTGCAGTATGCGGGCCTCTCACTGTTGTGGCCTCTCCCGTTGCGGAGCACAGGCTCCGGATGCACAGGCTCAGCGGCCATGGCTCACGGGCCCAGCTGCTCCACGGCATGTGGGATCTTCCCGGACCGGGGCACGAACCCGTGTCCCCTGCATCGTCAGGCGGACTCTCAACCACTGCGCCACCAGAGAAGCCCCATAATGTTTTTAATGGTTGAAAAAAACAAACCAAAAACAACCCTGAAGGACAAAAATGGTGACTGCTGAACTGTGTATGGTTTATTGTTGTACATTCACAATCTTCCAGGAACCGAGAAGTTCGCAGTTGTGGACAAACCCTGTTCACTGGAGAGGCGTGTGCAGTAGAGTGTAGACCGTTTCATGTACTGTACTGTACACCTGATACTGTGAACATATCGTAATAATAATGTCTCACATGGAAACAAGAGAAAACGCTGGGTCAGCAGCAAGCTGTAGTTTTAAACAATGTTTTTAGTTAAATGTTGAGGGGGCAAAAAAAAGAAAAGGCTTTTCCCCCAAAGTATCATGTGTGAACCTACAACACCCTGACCTCTTTGTCTCCTCCTTGATTGTATGAATAACCCTTAGAACTGGTTTTAACCTTTAGCTGCAGTGCTTGCGCTGCCACGTGTGTATATATATGATGTTGTACATTGCACATACTCTTGGAGCCCCACAGTTTGGTCCCCCTCCCAGCTACCCCTTTATAGTATGACGAGTTAACAAGTTGGTGACCTGCACAAAGTGAGACACAGCTATTTAATCTCTTGCCAGACATCTCTAAGTTAGTGAAATGGAATCTGATTCTCTTAGCTATGTTAACTGTTGGGGGGTCTAGGGAGAAAACTTGGGGGTGGGGAAAGGGACTTTTTCCCTTGTAAAGTCCAGTAAGAAAAATGGCTACAAATCTTCCAGTTACAAAAGAGAGAACCCCATTGAAAATAGAATACAATAAGTGACAAATAAATCAAGTATTTTACACATTGATAACTGAACCTGGAGCCTAGAACATGTAGTTCTGACTTAACAATTTTAGAGAAATGCCTATTTTTAAAGAATAATGATGTACATTTTCATACAGTGTATGCTCATTGAATATATGTTGCTAAAATACATTCCAGCAATCTAGGTGCCATTTCTAGAAATAAATCCATTTCTTAGAAATTTTTGGGAAAGAATCTCATTGTTTCCTGTGACACTAGCAAAGAATGCCCCATATACGTTGCAATTTGAGGCTTAGCACCTTTCTTAGAGAAACTATTATTTATGTCTGCTAGTGAAAATCTGAATTTCAAAGGAAATAGAGGGTTACATCACATCTTCTTGCAGTGCAGTGCTCTAGTGAGGCCTGTTATCACCCTGTGCTTGGACTGTTGCAGAAGTGGAATTCACTTCTGCAACAGTGGAATTCAGCCAATGAAAATTTAGAGTTCATACCTTGTGCCAGGCAGTGTGTTGGAGCTTCCAGTCTTGTGGGGAACAGACAAGCAGTTTGGTGACAGGAGTAAGAGATGGACTTAGGAGTCAGGCACCTAGACTTGATCCAGACTGCTTACCTGTTGTCTTGAACAAATCACCTGAGCTCATATGCCTTACCTCTAAGGGGGCAGAACCTTCCGTCATTGGCCAGGCTGTCAGCATTATGCACTCAGAAACCTGGGTCGGCTTCTCTGGGCTGCATTTCTCTGGGTCGGCTCCTGGGGTTGATATTTGAGAACCAGAAAGCCAGTTTAATAATGAACTCATATTTTTTATATGAGATTATATAAATATTAGTCTTTTGATTTATAAAATATGATTATTGAATTTACTTAACTCAATTATTTGGAAGATTAAGATGTGATATCCACCTGTCATGCCTCTGATGCCAGGTTAATCTTTCTAAAACACTGCTTTTCTCATAACACTTTTTTTTTTTTTTTTCTCATAACACTCTTGATCGTCAATCTCCAGGCTTCCGGGAAGGTTAGAGTTCAACACTTTTGCATTAACCTTCTGGTCTGTTCCCGAACTACTTGTCCAGTTTCATCTTCTAATTACTCCATCAACATGAACCGTCTGTAACTGGCTACTCATTGTCTAAAAATTCATCTCAACTACCTATATCCCTATGCTTTTGTTCATGCGGTTTTCTTCCCCCAGCAACTTCTCATGGAATGGCCTTTCACACAGGTTTATCGCCTTATCCAAGATCTACTACATCACCAAGCCTCTAGATTATGCCACCCTATCCATCCACTCCTACCCATCCATGTCCTCTGAACTCTAGAGCTGAAGTGTCAGGACAGTAGCCACCAGTCATATGTGTCTGTTGAACACTTGAAATGTGGTCTCAATTGAGATGGCTGTAAGATGTACATCAGATTTCAAAGATTTAGTATAAAAAAAGCATCTCCTTCATAGAGTTTTACACCAATTCTATGTTGAAATGATAACACTAGCTTCACCTGTTTTTTACTTTAAAAAAACGTAGCTACTAGAACGTGTAAAATTAAATATACAGCTTGCATTGTATTTCTATTAGAGCCGGTCTAGAGCCCTTACTTTTGGCCACGTGTCTGGCATGCAGCCACACCTGTCTCATTCTTTGTCACTTTTCACTTGTGGATGTCTGATCTCCCCAGCCAGAGTGTGGGTGCCTTGGGGACAGGCCCAGTGTTTTCAGCTGGTTGTATCCCATACAGCACACTCATTCAGGACACAGTACCCTCGATCTTTCAGGAACAGGTAAACATATGAATCACAACTTAAAAACTAATCACAGAAAGCCTCCAAATAGTTAAGCTCCCCAGGTGTCTTCTGAGCATCTCTAATGTATTTATCTGTATAGGTATATTAACACTCAAAAGGTTTGAAGAGACTTGTAAACATTCGCCGCTTGAAGAGGGAGTTCTATGGGTTGCCTGTTTTGAGTAAAATTTATATTGTCCTGTGCTTGCAAGAATGCTTTTTGCAGTACTGTAAGGACTTACAATTTTCATGTTACCTTTGTCACTTGGTACCGTATTTTTTCAGATCCTCGGAATTTTGTGACTCGGAGATGTTTAAAAACATTAGCAACACAGTTACAGGAAGGATGGCATGTTGATGCCACCAGGCCTGGTGCCACACTGAACACTGCACAGTGCCGTATTTCATTCCAGTCTCCAGCCAGGAAAAATCCCTGTAACTGGGATGTAATGGGACCCCCATTTGAACAACAGAAAGAATGAAAGGATTTGAAATGAAATGAAAGTTGTTTATAAGAGGAAATGGATTTAGCACATAGAAAGCTGAGGGGGAGGGCACTGTTTTTCATATGTATCACTGGAAGGATTTTACTACAGAAAATAGTGGCTCAGTCATTAGTTTTCAGATTCCATTGAGATTAATCATGAGTCAAAACAGTAAGAGGGATCTGGGTTAGCTACAAAGGAAACATCTGCTGATAAGACTGGTAATTAAATGATGGGTCAGGTCTTTACATCTCAGATTATGTCTCGTCAGTCTTGGTGGTCTGTACTGATCTAGTTATACCGTTGCTTGAGTATAGTGGTGTTTTTGTTTTTGTCCATTTCCTTTATTTATTTTTTAAATTTAATTTAATTTTTATTTTATATTGGAGTAGAGTTGATTTACAATGCTGTGTTAGTTTCAGGTGTACAGCAAAGTGATTCAGTTATACATATATATACAAACCATTCTTTTTCAGATTCTTTTCTCATATAGGTTATTACAGAATATTGAGTAGAGTTCCCTGTGTTATACAGTAGGTCCTTGTTGATTATCTGTTTTATATAGAGTAGGGGTGTTGTTTACTAGACATATCTAGGTCCTTCCCATGCCGAAAATTCTGGAGTTTTTCTGGGTGACTCAGTTTTATTAAGATATGCCTATTTTAAGGGAAAAAAACCCACACATTATTTCAGGACTGATCACTGAATCATTTAAACACAAGGAATTCTTTAAAAAGAGCATCGTACTAAACTGTTAACTTTAATGGCTTTAGAAAAAACTCACTGCAGAAAATGTCATTGGAACATCTATTAATGTTTACTCTTTAAAAGCATTTTTAACTAGGACCTCAAGATCACAGGTGAGTTTCTTTAGTTAACATAATAGATATTTTCAGTCAGTGAAGTTCCTGTAGATTTGCCTCTGTTCATTAAGTTGGGAACAAAGAAACCCAATGCCCTGCAAGCCACAAAAGAGAGGTAAGCAAAAATACGAACTGCCATTGCTCTCAGCACTTTTCATCTCTGAATTGCTATTCCAGGAAAAGGAGAACAATCTAGAGAGTTGCTTTTAGTGTTTACAACTCAATGCAAAATCGTGGAGTTACCTTCCAAATTGACTTACTTTTCTCAAAGTGGCCGTGGGTTCAGAATCATTAAACAACCACTTTTGCTTATAGCACAGAGCAAACGGGTTTTTTAATCTGATGTTTGGGAAGGAGACTATTTTATTCAGTTGTGGTTTTTGTGGAATTTTTTGTGTGTATGGAATTTTAAGTATAATAATAAGTGAAGGACTGTTTCTTGGGATGCATGGGGTATTTTATATATATATATATTTGCTATTCTTAGTCATTCTTTTCACTTTAAAAAAAAACAACAGGGATTTTGTGGGTGGAGTTGCAAGGAAAGGGAAAAGAAGGTCAGGAGGAAGTATTCGAAATGATAGACTGTGCAAAGGTATAAACTCCTTCTATCAGAGCATCTCAGAGGGATTTACAAACAAAGGCTACTGATCAGGATTTGTGGGAAGTGAACCCGAGTAGCAGGGAAACCAACTGACTTCTCCAAGCTCACTGGGCACAGCAGCAAACACAGAGGAGCCAGAGCAGCCAGTCTTTGGACTGTCTGCTTGAACACGTTTTCTGCTCTCCTAGAGTAAAAATTTACCCACAATTCCCACAAATCAGCTAGCCTAATGATTAGGAAAACTAATTTACAAATAGTTGAAGGTGTAACAGCTCATGTTATCCTTTGCAATCAGGATGCTGAAAAACGGACAAGGTCATACAGTTAAGAACTGAAAAATAAAGAAAAACAGGAAAATAAAGCCTGTTAAGAAAGCCCCACACCACAAATATTAAACTCAACATGAAGACTTTTTATAGGAAAAGTACAGAGTTTAAAATGTTTTTCTCCTCATAATTATGAGCAATACTGAAATTCTCAGGAAGAAGTCCAAACTTAAGACATTTAAAATGCATCATAGGTAAGTTCTGTCATAAATAGGAAGAAAACAATGTGATCTTGCTAATATTAATTAATAGCTATGAGCCAGGGGACATGGAGAGAGAAGAAAACAAGAATCTTAAGTATTGAGAGATGTTGAAAATCAGAGCTTTAGGAAACTGTTCATGAAAAGTTAATGCTCCCAGGAAGACAATTTATCGAGATGTTCTAGATGGTTCTAGTTCATTCAAGAGGAAATGAAGATGTGCTCAAGAGAAGGGCTGGTGAGTATAGGGTATGTCCAAGGCAAGAACTGGCTTCAGGTACCAGGAAGGTAGGGATGTGCTCAGAGTGAAGGCAACATGTAAGTGAAGACAAAGGTTTAAAGGGTGTAGACAGTTACTTTCCATGCTTTCTTGGGTGCTGCTAAGATGACTGCCAAGATCATGCTCTAATGTTGTCAGCTTCTCCTTTGGGCTGCTGTTTTCCAGTCTGTCGTTAGAGCGATTGGATCTGGAAGCCTATTAACTGCTCCATCAAATGACCAAGTCTTATTGATTCAGAAACTATCTCCCACAAAAGGTAAAGAGACTATCAGGAGGTAAATTAATCCACGAAGTATCTATTTATAGTATTAATACGTCTTTGATGACATTATATGGACTATTTAGTAGAGACCCTTTAAATGAGAACAGAGTAAAAGTTGGAATTTTAGGAGAGGTGTATTTCTCAGAAAGTAGTTTGATAGGATTTGCTTTTTTTTTTTTAACATCTTTATTGGAGTATAATTGCTTTACAATGGTGTATTAGTTTCTGCTGTATAACAAAGTGAATCAGCTATACGTATACATATATCGCCATATCTCCTCCCTCTTGCGTCTCCCTCCCACCCTCCCTATCCCACCCCTAGAATTTGCTTTAAAATAATTGCAATGTAGCAGTGCACTCTGGGACACATTGAATCACAAATTAGGAGATTCACAAGCAATATTCTAGATGGAAATTTAAATAATGTGGAGGGTGTGTGTGAAGGAGAAGAAAGAGAAATTAATTCCATTTGCTGATGTGACTGTAGTACAACTATTTTTAGGTATAATCCAAACAGTGCATATCTTCTCCATTTTGATTAGTAGCAAATTGGCAGGGAGTCAAAAGAATTAGTATTTCTCAGCACATAATGCCAGAAATGTACACATAAAACTAAATTATCTGTGCCAATGTGTTTAATTTGAATTACGGCTAAGGTTTTAAATTGTTTTCCTTCCAAAGAACTGATGGGTCCTGCTTTGTTAAAAAAATTTTTTAAGCCTTTCACAAATGGCAGTAAAACTTAATAATTTTCCTTTTGACCCTTGCTTAGAAGCTCTTGCTAAAAACTTGAATGCTAATATCACCCTGAGACTTCGAATGCAGAATTTCCGTCTGGCAATTTTACATATTGCCAGAGGAAGTCAGCACGCTCAACAAAATGCGAAACTAGGAAAATGTGCTTAACAAGGAAAGGTTTCACAATAGCCACTTAGCGGTTATTAATAATTCCAGTTCCAAAGAAAGCCTGGATAGAAAAAATGAGCTCTATTTACAAAGTTTTACATTGCCAAGTTCACCAAGGGATGAAGCTATCTTCTATACCAATTATAGATTCCTACACTGGAGGGAGAATTATGGATGCTGGAATATCTTGTTACACATAGAGAACTTTACAGCGTGCAACCGAAACATAATTTCAAATGTAGCAACTAAGTGACTCTTGGTCATATGTTCACTGTTTTAATTTTAAGGTTTATGCCTTTGGTACTGTGACACACAAACCGGCGGGGTGAGGTTGATTTTCTGCATACTCACTGCCCTCCTCCTGTCACTTCTACTGTGTATTATCTCACCAGATTAAACAGGATCGGCAGTTTTCTCCTCCCACTGATGTAGCTATTGGGATTGGCAGCTCAGATTCCTACATTTCTATTATAGATCAATGTCTTCTTCAAAACAACGAAAAGCAGTTTTCCTGGGTAGTAGGAATCACTGACAGGGTCTGTTTCTGAATCCCCATAACCCTCAGTTAGAGAACTCAAGAGATCACAGAAAACTCTTTTTTTCTATTTCCTACAAATACATATAAACTGGCCCCAAGATTATAGTGGTTTCCTCTAATTCACTAAAGAGTTCAGACCTAAGTAGTTAAATTATATATATTTGTTATTAAAGTTTATAGGACTTTCATGACTTTGAGACCTAAGGTTTGATGGGTCTATATGTAAGTTTGGGTCTGGGAAAATTTCTTTTTATTTAAATGTAAAGACTTATCTAGACAAAATAGGAAAGTGAAGCATTACCTGGTACTTGAGTGCTCTTCAGATGAAACTGTAGACATTAAGTCTATTAATTTTCTAGTATGATTTAAAAACGAAGAGGAACAAAACCCCTAACAAAATGCAACTTACATATTCAGGTGGGGGAAGGGAGGATAGAAATGGACTCTATTTGTTCCTAGGGGAAAGGATAGTGAGATATCATCCTGGCATTTTTACATTCTCCAAAATGAGTTTCTTTAGGTACGTATCTGTATTTTTAAATAACTTTTGCTATCTCCCGCCTCTCCACTTTTTTCTTTGCTGGACAAAGGGGTTAAACTTCACAGCAGCTTTTGTTGAAACTGCTACTGTTCTGCTGGTCTCTAAAACATCGGCAACATTAATCTTTCTCAGAAGACTCTCGTCTTTCCTGGTTTTTAGAATATCGCATTGCCAAAAAAAAAAAAAGGATAATCGGTCTTGACTTTTCCTTGGTAGCGAAGAGTTTGTTCATGTTCAATCTCGGTATAAGCCAAAACTTTATACTCTTCACTTTGGTTTCTTTACTGTACCATCATGAAATGAAAAGCTTGTTTAAAAATAAAAAGAAAGAGAAATACTTAAACTTATTTTGGAGAATGTAGGATTAATCCCAAGATAGAATTTCACTATATTTTCCTTAGGAACTAACTTTAGGAAAACTATCCTATCCATTGGGGGGTGTCATAATCTTGTTAGGAAATTTGAAAACTTCACATTTACTTTTACCTGTTACCTGTCCACCCAGAACTTCTGCTGAAATGGTCTACTTAATTACACAAGAGAAAAAAAAAATTACTTAAGTGCTCTTTTATAGATTTTTGCTTAACCATGAAAGCATTTTGCTTTCTAAACAGCCCCTGGAGAAATCTGCACACACTGTGATTTTGATTTTCTGTTGGAAAACAAAAACAAGCCGTGGATGCCACTTACCGAATTCCAAGTAGGCAATGCCGGTTCCACGACTTAGTCTTCTTTCCTGCATTTCTGTGCAAAGTTGCAGCTGAGGTACCTGACTCAATCATTTTTTCTTAGAAGATGCACAATCCCAAATATTACTTCTTAAGGCAAGTACGGCAGATGGGATCTTGAAAACACCTACAAGGAGTCTAGGATACTCTGGATCTGGCTGTGAAAATTTAGGGCAAGCATGCAGCTCTCAGTAGGTGCACGCCTTATTTGGTCTAGAGGCATTTTGCTATACTATTGAGTCATGAAAAGCTATTAAAAGAGCTCTATGGGAAATCCAGCCTAAATTTTGAACAAAACAAACTGTCTTTTCCATTATCACTGAGCCCTTACAGACACACAGTACATCATCTTTTTTGTGCTTTATTGGTATTTATTGCACATGGATCAATTCCTCACATAGTAGTTGCACCAGAGTATAAATACTTGGTAAAACACAGAGAGGAAATAGTATTTACACACAAGTGCTAAATTTTACCAGCAGATTCACGTGGGCCCTTGGACATAAAAAAATAATAAAAAAAATCCTTAAGATAATTATATTTATAATATGGATACAGTTACAGTACCATGATAAAAGAGTATAAAAAGGTATTTTTCCAATAAATCATTAGCTCAGTAACATAATAGACGACAGAAGCAGAGTTTGAGTTTTATTTTAGTTCTTAAGATCTGCCCCTACCTCACCCCACCCCCGTTAAAAAATATTTAATTTCTTTTTGTGCAAGTAACATCTTCAGCGGACTTTACAGTTCCTAATACTGTGCAAAAATGCCACTTTGAATCACGCCTTTTTATTTTGTTCTGTTTTTCGTTTTTACCCACATGTGCAGTAATCTGAACTGTTTCCTCTTCTTCTTTTCTTTTTCTGTCCTGTCTTCAATGGACAGAGTCACACGTCACAGAGGCTCAGCGCCTGGTCCTTCCAACTAATATTGATACATAAATAAGCTGTTTAATATAAACAAGTCTTTCTATCTTGCTGTGCAATGTGCACAGTGTGAGGTAGGAACCCCTCGGCCTGACCACCGAGGCTCTCGGGGACAGCCGGCTTGCCCTACAAGAGGAAAGCAAGGTGAGGCTTGTTCCAAGAATAGCTTAAAATTTCCTGAAACGCGATTTTTGCATCCATCCTTTCCCTCTGCTTTAAGAACAGGAGAAATCATTACTCAGCAATTCAAATGAAATTTCAACGGAAGGCAAAGGAAACACGTCCTCATCAACTGTCATCCTCTCCTCTTTCTCCGGTTGACCGCTCCTGTTCCCGAGAACGGGATAGAAGCCAAGTCAAGAGACTTATCTCCTAACGCTTCTCCCTTCCCTTCCCGGTCATCGCAGAGAGTGTTAAAAAACCACCTGGGAGAAAAAGAAAAATCTAAAGACGTATCACACGCACCCACAAAAGGCCGGACCACAAAGAGAAAAAAAGAACCCAACAAAAATCAGCAAGCCGCTCTCCCATCCCTCCCCAAACCTTCTTTTCTGTGCAACACTGTCTGTGGCTTTTCTGTTTGCCTTGGATGATGCAGACGAGGTTTGCGGGCTTCGAATTCACCTGCTTTCGGTCTTGAGTAAACACAGATCTCCTCTTCCCCCAGGAAGCCATTCAGGGACGCCCGGGTTCTCTTCCTCCCGGGGCGCAGAGCCCGCGCCCGGGCTGGGGAGGCGGGGAGGCGGGGAGGGCGCCCGGCCCTACACCTTGGATTCCGAGGCACAGCCCGGGCGGCTCGGCTCGTCCGGGCTCGAGTCGCTGTCGGCCGCCGCCCCACCGTTGTAGTCGGCCCAGGGCTCCAGCAGGCGCGCGGGCGGCGAGGCCCCGACGTCGTCGTCGTCGTCGTCGTCTGAGGCGGCCCCGGGCGACGGCGGCGGCCCGGCCACCGCCAGGCAGCCCGAGGCGCGCGGCGGGTCCCCGGCGGCCGCGTGGCTCCCGCGGGCGGCCCGGCGCGCGCAGCAGAGCAGGCGCTGGAAGGCCTTGCGGAAGTCGGGGCTGCGGCAGTAGATGATGGGGTTGAAGGCCGAGTTGGCGTAGCCCAGCCAGTTGAAGAAGACGAAGAGGCTGTCGGGCACCAGGTCGCGGTGGAAGGCCTTCACCACGTTGGCCAGGAAGAAGGGCAGCCAGCAGAGCGTGAACACGCCCATGATGATGCCCAGCGTCTTGAGCGCCTTCTGCTCGCGAAGGGCCACGAGGCGCGAGGGGCGCCGCTTGCTGGCGCGCCCGTTGGCCACCGGGGAGGCGGCGGCGGCCGGGAGCGGGGGCGCGGGCGAGGACGCGGGCGAGGGCGAGGGCGGCTGCGTGGGGCCGCTGAGGAAGCGGCGCTCGCAGCTGTCGATCTTCTTCACCTGCTTCTGGGCCTCGCGGAACACCCGCAAGTACACGAAGGCCATGATGCACAGGGGCACGTAGAAGGAGACGACGGACGAGGCTATGGCGTAGGCCCGGTTGGTGACGAAATCGCAGCACTTGGGGTCGTTGTAGCAGCGGCGCGCCTCGTCGCCCTCAGCCCGCCACCAGTGCATGAGGATGGGCAGGAAGGACACCAGGGCCGAGATGGCCCACACGGTGCACACGAGGGCCCGCGCCCGCGCGCGGGTCAGCAGGCTCTGGTAGCGGAAGGGCGATGTGATGGCGAGATAGCGGTCCAGGGCGATGACACACAGGGTCTCGATGCTGGCCGTCACGCACAGCACGTCCACCGAGGTCCAGAGCTCGCAGAAGAAGGAGCCGTACTCCCAGCGGCCCCACACCACGATGGTGGCCCCGAACGGCACCACCAGCAGCCCCATGACCAGGTCAGCGCTGGCCAGGGACATGATGAAGAGGTTGGTGAGCGTCTGCAGCCGCGGCGTCTTGGCGATGGACACGATCACGAGCACGTTGCCCGCCACGATGAGCAGCACGATGAGCGCCATCAGCAGGCCCATGCCGGCCGTCCACTGCTGCGACAGCGGCGCGGATCCCTCGCTGGCGGGGGTCAGCAGCGAGGCGGGCGGCGACGCGGGCACTAGCAGCCGCGCCGCCGTGGCCGCGCCGTCGGGGAGCGGCGCGGCGGTTGACAGGTTGCAGGGCTCGGAGGCGCCCAGGGCGAGCGCCCCCGCGCCCATGCCGAGCTGCGGAGGCCGGGGGAGGGGGTGTGGCGGAGTTGGGCCGCGGTTGGGGAACCCCCCCAGAGGCCCGGGCGGCGGGGCGCACGGAGGGAGGTCGCGGCCAGGTCAGGACAGCCGAGGCGCTGCGCCGGAGGCATGGGCGCCGGGCGCCTTCCCAGCCGGAGCCGTGCGCTGTCGCCGCCGCCGCCGCCGCCGCTGCTGCTGGAGCCGCTGTCGCTGCTGGAACAGCTGCCGGGACCTCAGCATGTTTCTGAGCGCGCGGAGCCCGCAGCCCCGGCACCCAGCACCCAACCCACCCCAGTCCCACTCCCCCGAGCCAACCCCCGGGGCCTCGCGTCAGGCTCCTGCAGCCAATCCGGGCGAAGGCACGCCCCTGTCTGGTTCCCCCCAGCAACTCCCCGCAGCCCCCCCCCTCCTACCGGCGGTTCCGCGGCTCCGAGGAGTGAGGCAGAGGGCCAAGCGAGCGTCTCCTCGGCGCCCGCGGGTTCCTGCGCGCGCGCGCGCGCCTTCCTGAGTCCGCTGGTTCCAGCGCCCAGTTCCCCTTGGCTCCCTACGGCGCCCGGCTCCCACCCTGCCCCCTCCCGCGGACCCCAGTCTCTCCTCTCCTGCGCCCCGTTTGCCTCCGGCGTTTGGCTCCTTCCTGCGCTCGGGCTCAACTCGCCACCCGTCTACCTCCGGTGCCCAGGATTCCTGCGGAGCAGAGCGAGCGCTTCCTTTAGCGGGGAGGGGACCTCGGTGTTCTCGAAGCACCAGAGCGCCTTGGACGGTCTGTTCACTGGGGTTGGAGGAGTCTGGCTGCAAGATTGTTTCTCGTGTTGGGCAGCCTAGGAGAGTGCGTGTAAAAGCCTTCCTCCGTCAAGAGGGGACCCAGCCAGCCTGCGTCCTGCCAGCTCAGGGGATCGGAGGCGGGTGTTAGCGGTTAGAGGAAACTTTCCAGCAAGCGCCTTGCTCGAGCAAACCGCGCATCTGTCAGCAACGCTCTCTGGGAGCTATTCTTGCACGAAGCTTCTGTTGTTCCAGGACAGCAGATGCAGAAAGGAAGGGAAGGTTTGTGCATCTGACAGCTAATGCTGAGGACCAGTTGGAAAAACACACACTCCCCAGTCCCAGCTGATGGATGTGTGAGTATGATGCAACAGTGTGTGTCGATACTATGAAGAGAGAGGCTTAAGGAAACACAAATGTTAACGTGGAGTGACACCGCCACGAAGACAGAGCACGTTTAATTACATTTCAGACTTTTCACATTCAGTTATAACACCAGGATTTTGTGTTTTATATTACTCACGTGATTTTACAGTTTGAGCTGGGTCAGTGCAAACAGAAAGGTACATTAGTTTTGGATGACATAGTGAATTGAGATTTCAGATTTCTTGGTCTGCCCAAGTTGTTTTCTCCTTTGCCCAAGTTCCCAGATTCTCAAAACTCTAGGATTAGTTTTAGAGGGATGAGAGAAGAAAATATGTAAATACTCCAGAAGATTAAAATCTGATAGCATTTAAAGTTATATCAGAGACCCCTGAGTTGGCAGCTGAATGGGTTTAAAATTAGTGAGTCAGCCCTGCAGTCGGCGTGCTTATATGTGGGGACCCACCTACAGGACGGGCAGCAGAAGCTGTTCAGGCCCCCTGTCTGATTCCACCACAGTAAGGTCCTCAGCTCAGCCTTGAAAATAAAAAGACTTTAATCGAATCTTTGAGAACAAGGACGGGTAAACAGCTTCTAATTACCCATGTAAGGGTGCATGAAAGTGTTATATAATGCTCACACATCTTTCTAGCATTGGAATAAAAAGCATAGCATCTGCGGGGGCTTGCCTGGTGGTGCGGTGGTTGAGAGTCCGCCTGCCGATGCAGGGGGCACGGGTTCGTGCCTCGGTCCGGGAAGATCTCACGTGCCGCGGAGCGGCTGGGCCCGTGAGCCATGGCCGCTGAGCCTGCGTGTCCGGAGCCTGTGCTGCGCAACGGGAGAGGCCACAACAGTGAGAGGCCCGCGTACCGCAAAAAAAAAAAAAAAAAAATAGCATAGCATCTGAAAGGAACAAACTCATATTCTTACCCTGTAGAGAAAGACCGACTTCCACAGCTACCCAAGTCAAGAGCTAAAAGCAATGTTTATTCAGTTTATAAAGCCCAGCAGTTTAAACAACTTTCTCTATATCCAAACATATAAATTTGCTTTAGGCCCGAACTTGATAATCAGTGCTACAAGGTGGGTGGGTGTGGATGTGGGTGATTTATTTGTTTATTCACCCCTGCCCTAGGACTTTTCAGCCTAGTTCTGCCCTAGTTCTGCCAACTTGGGAAGCTTGAGAAGGGGGAGCAAGGAAAGGAGAGGGCTAGAAAGAGGGGGGGGTTGGAGGCCTGCGCCCTGAGTTCAGTGTAGGCTCCCAGAGAGCCCTAGGTACCCAAGTCACTGCAAACCTGTCTCCGCTTCCGACTTTTTTCTGTTCCCACCCTCAAGGGACAGTCTCAAAATAGCCAAGGGGTTGGAAAGAGCTGGATTTGACGCTGCAGGATTCTGAGTGCTGGGCTGTGCAGTGAGGTGTAGGGAATGTGGGAAGGAGGCTTTCTGTTGGGCGCCATCTTTCTGTCAAGTGGTGTTACCGGGAATATTGTGTGCCAAGCTTAAGGGCCCCTGAAGGGCAAAGGGATTGCATTTCTGTGAGCGATAAGGCCTGAACTTGGTTGTACAGATTCAGTGCAGAAGCCTGGATGCCAATAGCATTACCATATGTGCAAATATGTATGTATTTGTATACATTTTGTATACATCCATGTATTGGTATACGTATGTATATGTACAAACACACCAAAAATACCAGGGCGCGAGATTTGAATTGTTGAAAAACTCTCCTGAAACTTTCTTCCCTTGCTCATTCAAAGATAAATCAAGTTTCCCTGAATTTCTGGGTAATAAATACATTAAATCACAAATATCCAAAACCAGAAGGTTATTCTGATAGGAGTTCCAACGTAGGGCTGCAGGCATAAAGGGATTCCTGGAATTCTTGGGGCCGTCCTTCAGTTGTACTGATGGAAAAGTTTGGAGTATTCAACTAGAGTTCACTTTCTTTTAAAATAAAATGTTCTCGGATTTTCTTTAATCCTTACACTTCATGACACTTTTTTAACAAAACATTTTTGAGCTAACATTTTTTTGTTCTGAGTTAAGGATACAAGATTAAGAAGAAAACATATCCACTTACACAGGTATGAGATGTTGCAAGTTCAAAATTAGTAACTCCTCCATTTCCCCGTTCCCCACCCCCAACTGTTAAAATGAATCAGTTCTTGGGAACCCACTGACTTGACAGTCCTTTAGAAAGGAACAGAAAGCTCCAACAATACACGCTAATCAGCACATTGAAAACGAGTGGGCTTCCTCCTCAGTATTTCCTGATCCCACCTCTACCTTTCCCGTCCCACTACCTTTATCCCACACCTGAACATGCTATGGGTTCTTTTTGAGCTCCTGGCCTCTAGTCCTTCCTGATCCATTTAATCTGGCATACCATAGCCAAATTCATATTTCTAAAATGCTGCATTGACCGAAATGCTTTTCTGTTCAGAAACCTCAACTCCTCAACATGGCCTTCAAAGCCCTCCACAGTCCAGTTCCAGCACTATCCCGTACTAGAACTCTCCATGTCACCCTGACTTGCAGTTGTGTACGTTAGTTTTTGGATCTATACCCTTTTTCCTTTTTTTTTTTTTTTTTTTTTTTTTTGCTGTACGTGGGCCTCTCACTGTTGTGGCCTCTCCCGTTGCGGAGCACAGGCTCTGGACACGCAGGCTCAGTGGCCATGGCTCAGGGGCCCAGCCGCTCCGCGGCATGTGGGATCTTCCCGGACCGGGGCACGAACCCGTGTCCCCTGCATCGGCAGGCGGACTCCCAACCACTGTGCCACCAGGGAAGCCCCCTTTTTCCTTTTTTTGCATCTGTACTCTTTCTCATTGTGATCCTTCCACCAAGAATTCCCTCCTCCATCTCTGTCTCATTGAGTTCAAATTCAAGATCTGGTTGATATATTTTTTACTTTACGGTCATCCCTACCCACTCTTTCTGGAAATGATCTCTCCTTCCCCTACCTAGAGTAGTTACTTTGCTCATTGCATTTCATGTGTCAAGGAACAATATGTTGCCTTTCGACGTCTCTTATATTGTGATACGATTTTTATAATTTTTAATTTTTCTCTTTTCTTCTCATATGGATTATAAGGCCATCGAGAGCCAGGACCATCCTATACATTTTTATATTTCCCATGTTTACTAAAATTACCTAACATTAATTAACATTAAGCTTTGATTCATAAATATTTAATATATTAAAATATTCTCATATTTACTAGTATGAGAAATAATCGAGTGTCTTTGGAGTTATGGTCTTTCCTCATGCTTCAAGTTTAGAGTAATCATTCATGTCCCCATAGCCTAGTCAATACTTTCATATAAGCATTTCAAAATATAAGCTTTACAAATACAAGGTAGGCTCATGAGATAGATAAATTTATATCATACCTACTCAGTAATAAATAACGTGGGGCAGACTTAGGTAAGAGTTTTTCCAAAGGTACAATGAAAGTCTACATTATAAAAAATACTACCTAATCTTCATAAATATTCAGGGTGAATTACCTTTTTCCTTCCTTTATGATACTATATATCCAGGCATTTCTGCCCTGGGAGAATATGGCTGATGACTTGAATCTGGCTTCAAATTCTAGATCAAATTAAAAGTCTGTACGGCAGTGACTAATGGGCGTCCAACCCACCCATAGTTGTAAGCCATGAACTTGATGAAGACCTTTCCATTCTTCAGTTGACTTTGTTGGCAAATGAGATTAAAATAATAGTGAGTAGCCTAACTGGACAGCTGCTGGAAGTTTGGCCAGAGGAAGTCCGGGGGGAATTTCTAAGTAAAGCGCCAAGAAAAGTGTCAAATCAGTAAGTTAGCATAATTTGCCTTGAGGCTGATAATAGGTGGCAGAATTCATTGATCAGAGCTCTAGTGGCTGTTTCTGAGGAAAGATATACAACTTTTCACATAAAGTAATGTAACTGCTAAAACAGTCACTCAGCGCTAAACTAAGCAAAGAACAGTTTGCACCTGTGGCTGGCTTAAGGTCATATACTGGTTTTGAAGACACAGTTTACACAGGGACAAGCAATTGCATCCACTGTGATAAGAAGAAGCACAGAAGACAGTGGTGTAATCATAGCAAAGCATGGCCTATTTGGGCGATTCAGAAGCTCTCCTCTCTCCCATTTCCTCCCTCTTTGCCTTCTCCTCCTCTCCCTGGTATGTCTAAAGAGTACTTTGAACAATGCAAGAGCCAGTAATAATATTTTTCAAAATTTGGATGTATTGAAAAGTGTTCAGACCCGGTAGGCAGAAGATCCAGGTTTGTGTCCTGGTGTCACTTTTGAGTTTGACCTTCAGCAGTGGCTTCATCCTTAAAATGGACTCACCGTTCGCTCCCTCGCAGGGTTTAAACTCATATGGATTAAATGAGATGATGTATGTGACAGCTTCTTGAAATCTCATATAGCACCGTATGCTTGAAACGCATCAAATGCGGTCTCATCCAATCATTATGACATTTCAAACCATGAAATGTGTCAGGACTTGCTTGTACGAGAGGAGTCAGTTCACTTACATAAGCTTCACTTTATCAGGTGACTCTTTCTCACGCTGGATATTAGTACGACTCAGAGGCTGGATAGCAGTGAACAATTTTTAAATACCTTTACCTTTGGCCAATCACATTTTCAAAAAGATTTCCCCCCATCTTTGTGCCCTTCCTTAGTAGGTACCCTACTCTTTTTTTTTTAAGTGTTCATTTATGTGATTCTCTGACATAAGTTCCTTTAAAGTATTTCAGTGGTGAAATATTAGCAGCAGAGAAAGGATTTTTTTTCTCAATTATTTAGTGCCATAACTAGTAACTTTAAAAAAAATGGAAGGTAGTGCAACATAAAAGCCAACTTTCATAAGTTCTGTTCCTATTCAGGCGTATGATGAATCAAAACTGAGTGTTCATCAACTGAGATCTTACCTTCAAGCGCCGGCGGCAATGGGAGTATTACCAGCACACGTGAAAAGCACTCGGCTAAGAGTTGTCCTTCAATCTGCCCAAGTCTAGAGCTTGTAATGACAACAAGCTGCACTAATTATTGAAAACTCTAGGTTTTATTTTAACAGAGTCTCATTGTGCTCCCGATAAAACGATTATGTTGTAAAAAGCTGAGAAGTTTGTAGCAACAAGAATCCCCCAAGCCCTTATTTTTAAGTTTCTAACGGGTAGAAATGATACCTTTTAAACGTTTTAGCTCCCATTTATTTTGGTCATGTAGTTGGTACTTTGCAAATTCCTGTGGAATAGAGGAACCACTTAAAAGCTTATGTGCACTCTCTAAAATAAAAGAAGACATCGTGTTTTCCATTCACCTACGGAAGATGGGTCTGGCCCATCCAACTGAATGGAATTGCCAAAGGGAACCAGTGGAAGAAGCAAGTTGTCTTGCCTCTGGGTGGCACACCAAATCATTTACATTGCTTCTTTTCACTCACTACTCTGAGTAGACCAAACAGGTATCTTCTTTCATATGTTTTTCCACTTCTTTGATTTGGATCTATATTTTCGTAGGTAACTTACGCACTGTATAAATGCTCATCCAGACCCACTCAATAAATACAGGCATGGCGAGTCCTTTGCCTTGGAAGGGACACTAGTGGGACACTATTGCTGCTACTTTGGTTTTGATAACCACTGTGGTTAGGCTTCTTGCGTTGAAAATAAATATCAGACCTTTGACATGACATATATTTTCCACAATGTCTCAGCTTTGCAGCTCCTTGAATAAAACCCGTTAGAAATCTTTATCCTATGATAGCTTTCTGTTTCCAGAACATTATCACTTAATTAAATGTTAAGGGGGCAGTGACCTTCTTTGCAGACCTCTTCTAAATATAAGTGACTTTTCACACTGGTGGAGAAATGGTTGGGTTTTTTCCTTCCTGTTTTCGTATGGAGACACTGAAGCATAAGGAGAGAGACGTGCTTAAGGTTTCAAGGAAAGGGAAAGGGAGTTCTTCACTTTCCTGCCTATTGAGCTAATCTTTAATTACCAGAGCCTGCATCCTTAACAGATTTGGACCCACCTCGGAACTGCTTGTCAGCATAATTCAATTGCATGATATATTTTGGGGCCTGGAGCGAGTCATGGAGTCATTTTTTTAAATAAATAGCTCTGAATGAGTGAAGAGATTCTATCATGCAATGTTTATTTGTATTTTTCAATTGGTTTAAATATAATAGATCTAGAAGAATAATCATACTTATCCACACAAATAAGAGTCTCTTTGTTAGTACATTTCAATGTGAATTTCCAGAAGGGTCACATGAATACTAACTCTGAAGACAAAACAAAAAACCCCAAAAGCAAAGCAATTAAGTGATTTGGTTTTTTGTTTTGTTTTTAAATCTGTAACTAGAAAAAAATTTCACAAAAGACTCTTACTGAGAATCAAAGGCCCCAAAGCTGTGACAACCTTGGGGTTTTATATTTAAAAGTCAAAACGAAGCTGTTTGGGAGTTTGGAACAGAAAATTAAAAAGCAAGCTCTACTTGCTTGGTCATTTCCTCACCCTAATAACTTTTCCAAACCAGGTAGCTCTGTCATGGGCATGTTGAACTTTGAGGCTCTCTGAAAAGCCTGGAAAATGCACTGAAATGGTATTGACACGGTCCTGAAAATATTGTTTTTTCTTATTCTGAAAATATCTAAAGGGATGATTTTACTCCAGCTTGTCACCATTTCCATCCCACTCCTTACCTTTCCTTGCTTCTGCTGCCAGTTACTCTGCATTTTGACATCTCCCCCATTATTAATTAATAGAGATTATTTGCATTTTCATAGCTGTCTCTTGAGGATAATAATCTTGGTTTAAAAAATTCCCACGCGTACACATTCATGTGTATAGTTTTCATAAGTTCTTATCTGAGGGTTGACTTAGACTAAAAGTAATTTATTAAGCAAGTTAAAAACCCATACTTGGGCTTCCCTGGTGGCGAGGTGGTTGAGAGTCCGCCTGCCGATGCAGGGGACACGGGTTCGTGCCCCGGTCCGGGAAGATCCCACGTGCCGCGGAGCGGCTGGGCCCGTGAGCCATGGCCGCTGAGCCTGCGCGTCCGGAGCCTGTGCTCCGCAACGGGAGAGGCCACAGCAGTGAGAGGCCCGCGTACCGCAAAAAAAAGCAAAAAAAACCCCCCATACTTAGCCTCTCAAAAAATAATCAGTGTTTTATAGCATAACCAGTCTTGATGGGAGATTTTGAGAATATCCCTGGCTTATGCATTTTTGTTTTAGTTGCTTTTTAGTACATAATTTCAAATTATGCCATTTTAGTAAGATGACACTAATTTCAGTAATTAGTTTTGACATTTACCTCTCTCTGTATACCATCATGATTAAGGATGCAGATTCTGGAGTCACACTGCCTGGGTTACAATCCAGGTTTTGCCAGTTAGTAGCTGGATGACTCAACAAGTTATCTGAACATCTCAGGGCTCGGCTTCATCATCTGTTAAGTGGGAATAATAATCGCCGTACCTACCTCTGAGGCGTTTGGAGGATTCCATAAGACACACAAAGCATTTGGCATAGTGCCTGGCTCATCGTTAAGTACTTAATAAACATTTTCTTTTTTCCATTTTCCCCCCCAACTGCCACCACCACAAAAAGCTCATGGCAGAAAAATCCTCATTCTGCACAAAATCACGGGTGGCAGAGAAGGCAACCTCTAGTCAGTGGAAATTGAATAATTGCATTTTCTTTTCAAGTGAGAGGATGTAGTAAAGAATCTAATTTGGTAAGTACTCTTTTGCTTTCAAAGGCAAGTTTATTCCTTTGTGGTCATTTAATCTGATTATCATTCTGTTTGGGGAATTAGAATTTCTCCAACTAATTTTACATCACGGAAAGGTCATTGTAGAGAGTTCCACCCTATGGTATAAACCACATTCAAAATATATGAAACAACAACAATTACCAAACAAAGCCCCACTGGGCTCTTAATAGAGAGGCTTATTTCCCAAGCTATAATTGATCCAAGCTGCTACTTTTTACGGTGTATATTCATAAGATCTCGAGGAGACCAGAAGGTTCTCTTGTGACTTGTTTTGTGTCAACGGAGGACACTTCAGTTGTCCTGAGTACGAGGGGTCTGACCACCCCACCTCCTGAGAACAGAGAGTAAAGAAGCAGGCGACAAAAGAAGTTTTCCCAAGTCCACGCGGTGTAAACCCTAGGAGGGTCTTTCAGACTCTAACTTGGAACAATTTTATTTCCAAAACAGTTTCAATATCTTGTTCGGTCTCTGTTCTTTCATAACAGATTAGGAGAAACAAGTTGGAGGGAAGGCACGAGGATGGCGCAGGGAGGGGAGGGGCGCTTCTGAGAACTTCATATTGGAGAAGAAAACAGGGAAACCGGTGATGCCATTTACTGCAGAGACCAATAGTCTTCTGTGTTCTGCACTCCGCAGTCACCGATAGTCCTGGCTCACTAAGAAAGTTTTAGATTAGGTTCAACCATCCTCAGTTTAATGTGTGTTTTATAAACATTTTTATTGAAAAACGGCGGTATGAAAATTTGGGAACTTCTTATTTTCTAGAACGCATGGGTTATCTAGAAAGTGAATTGATGTGGGCTGTTTTTATCCTCCAGTGTTGCCAGATCAGTGAGGTGGGAATTAGTTTGCTACGAGTCCAAAATCAAGGTGTTGGCAGAGTTGGCTCCTTCTGAGGGCTATGAGCAAGGGATCTGTTCCAAGCCTCTCTCCTTGGCTTGGAGATGGCTGTCTGGCCCTCCATACCTGTCTGTCTCTGTGTCCAAATTTCTCCTTTTTATAAAGACACCATCATATTAGATTAGGATCCACCTTAATGACCTCATTTTATCTTGATTACTTCTATCACCTGTATCTCACACATGCTATATTAGTTAAGTCTTCTAGGACAGAGGGCAAGTATAATGTCTTCTCAAATCTCATGCTAAAGATGGCTCTGCAAATAAATAGTACCCAGACCCTGACGAGAGCAGTCAAGCTTGCTGCAGAGTCACAGGCTGTCACAAAGTCATGAATGCCACAGGCTGACGGTGATCAGATCAAATTCCCAAGTTTGCTGAGTAAGTAGCCTGGGTCTTAGAATGGAGGGGTGTGGGGAGAGGGCCGGGGAAGGGTAAGGCACATACCCTGTTAGGTATGTGCTTAAGGTAGGAAGGGGTAGATGCACTGCTCATTTATAGCTTTCATTACAAACCAAGAAACTCTACTGTTTTCTTGCAAATGGAGTAGAACAATTCCAGTTCACTTTAGTAATTCAAATTCAAGGATTAAAACCAGCCAATCCACTTGGTTGTTGTATAGACCACTTTCAGCAGGTTGTTTTGACATTGTGTATACACACTCAGAGTTTCTCTCCATAGCTGCAACATGCCTGTCACTTTTCCTGAGCTAGCATTAGTGTAACAGACAGCAAATAACTGGGTAGGAGAGATATAACAAACCTTTATAAGTGAAGAACAAAGCTGGCCTTTGAGGCAAGATAAGTCAGGTACTTGCTCATATGGAATCCATTGAGAAACAGGATTTTTATCGCCTTGAAGTAATGATTTTGATTGAGAGAATGATTCAGATCTTACAATATCGGCTAGCAGAGGTTTGACTAAGAAATAACTTCCTTAAGTATGTCGATTCAGGTTGATTATGGAATCTGAAGTTCACAAACAGCCTGATTTTTTGTGGCCCTAAGTTGTACATCTAATTGGCCTTTGTTGATACTGATGATCAGGCTAATAATAGCTTAACCTGTGCATGGCCACGAACCAAATCAACTTGACCTTAATGCCAAGAAAACAAAAACAAAAACCCCAGTGGATTAAGATCCAAGAACTCAATCTGATAACCTGTCTTGCCATTTGATATTAAGAATGGCTCCCAGCTGTCCCGAATGCCTCTGCTACCAGAGCCGAATGAGAACTGGGTGCCCAAGGCGGAAGTTCTGAGGATCTTTGTAACATAGTACTGCATTCTATGGGCAGTGATGCCAACTCCTCCTTACAGATGTATCTGTTACGTATGTGCTATGTAAACAGCGTGGATTTGGATGTACATGAAACTATATTTTTTTAAATGTCACATCTAAGTTTGTTTAATGGCGAGGTTAGTTCAGTAGAACAAGCTTATATAAGATAGTACTTAAAGAAAAGCTCAGTCCTGTGGGTCTGAGTATTATTTAGTCATGTGTTTGAGCAACTGTATTTTTACTTGATTTATGATGAGCAGATAGTTTTTCTGAACTCCCAAGCTGTGTTTCCATACTTCAGTTTGGTTTATTTTCCTCTCAATTTCCTTCAGAACACATTACAGAGACCTTTCTTTGGAAACTTCATAATGTTTCCATGAAAGTAAGCCGCATCCATCAGAAAGCACGAGACCAAATGATGAAAATTAAAGACTTGAAATAGAATCATAGGATATATGCATTCTTTCCAATGCAGTGTAATAGAAACGTAGATGTATGTCATATTCTCTTTCTTTTGTCCTTTTTCCTGTCTCTTTTTATTTTTCTTGAAAACATTATCTGTGACCATGTAAAACTTCTGCAAACACTTCTGACGGACAAAGAATCTTGAAAATTTTGTTAACTGAAGTACCATTATTGTCATAGTATTAATAGTAATATCCAGCTGTAAAAATCCACTTGCTATGGAATATAGAATAGTAAGTCTATATGAAAGATTTGGACCAGTCCTCAAGAAGTTTACCTTTGGAGAGTTTCTTTCTTTCTTTTCTTTCTTTTTTTAACTTCATTGAGGAATAATTGACAAATATAATTGTATATATTTAAAGTGTACAATGTGATGATTTGATAGAATGATCACCAAGGTCAAGATAGTTAATATATCCATCACCTCCAATAGTTAGCATAGCTAACTCTGTGTGTGTGGGGGGTGGTGGTAAGGATGCTAGATCTACTCTCAGCAACTTTCAAGTCTGCAGTACCGTATCATTAACTATAATCACCATGCTGTACATTAGATCCTCAGAACTTATTCTTCTCACAAGTGAAAATTTGTACCCTCTCACCTGTATCACCCCATTTCTGTCTCCCCCCCAGTCCCTGGCAACCACTGTTTTATTCTCTGTTTCTGTGAAAACAGTTTTGTTTCTTTATTTGTTTTGATTCCACACGTAAGTGACACCATACAGTATTTGTCTTTCTCTGTCTGGCTTATTTCACTTAGCATAATGGCCTCCAGATGTATTCATGTTGCTGCAAACGACAGGGTTTCCTTTTTTTAATGGCTGAATAATGTTCCATTGTACATATATATATACATAGAGAGAGAGAGAGAGAGAGAGAGAAAGAGAGAGAGAGAGAGAGAGAGAGAGAGAGAGAGACATATATGTCTATAATTTTCTTATTCATTCATTTGGACATTTAGGTTATTTCCATATCTTGCTAACGTGAATAATGCTGCAGAGAACATGGGTGTGCAGATATCTCTTTGAGATACAGATTTCAATTCCTTCAGATATGTACCCAGGAGTGGGATTGTTAGATCGTATGGTAGTTCAATTTTTAATTTTTTGAGGTACCACCATACTGTTTTCCATAGTGGCTGCACCATTTTACGTTCCCATCAACAGTGCACAAGGCTTCCCTTGTCTCCACATCCTCGCGGACCCTTATTATCTCTTGTCTTTTTTATAATAGCCATCTAACCGTTGTGAGGTGATAGCTCACTGTGGGTTTGATTTGCATTTCCCTGATTAGTGATGGATGTCACATTCTCTCTCAAAACCAATGACTAAACACCAGATACTTTGTTAAGGGTATCATTTATAATATCTCATTTACTTCTTGTAATAGTCTTGTCAGGTATTACTTTTCCCTCTAAAGGAGTAAATTGAGGCTTGGAGAAGTTGAGTGACTTGCACAAAGTTTCACAACTACTTAATAGCAGAGCAGGACTTCCAACCCAGGTCTGTGCGACTCCAAAGGCAGCCCTCTTTACATCTCTGAAATAAGCCACATTTTATTTTTCTCCTATTTTGAAACAGCTTATTATTTTGAAACTAAGATCCAAATTCAATTGATATCAGAAATCTTAAGTGAATGCTACACGATGTCATATGAATTTTTTTCTGCACTTATCTTTTGTAAAAACTTCATTTGTAAGGATGTTTTCCATGAATGCTCAGGGCTGGTCCTCCATGACTTATTGAATTCTGCCTGTTAGGACTTTCTTCTCTTCTGCTGTTACCATGTCAAGTCTGCCTCCCAACATCCCACACAAATCAACAATTACATCCTTTTAATGCCTTCAAGATCTTGTTCCAACTTTCTGTGACCAATAGGGAGAGAATGACCACTAAATGGGGGGGGGGGGCGTGTCACACCATCAGGAACAGCATTGGTGAGAGTTGACCTTGGTCCCCGGGAACCTCTCTTTCCTCACTTGGGGCCCAGGCAGGAAGCCAACCTCTCACCTTTAGAGTTTTTCAAGCATGAGTCAGGTATGAATCCTGTGTCTCCCCAGTTCCATAAGGCACAGGCCAGAGTCTCTGAAGGTTTCTCTGAAATTCCCCTGCTTGGTTTGAGGGGGTTGGGAAGGAGCCACAGTACCCCCTCGACTCTGCAGAAACCCCAGGAGCAACACTCAAGCCTCCACTGAAGACCCTCACCATGAGGCGTGGTCCCTGTGTGGTGTTTTGGGTCACCCTCCCAGGGTCTGCGTGGACGGTCTAGCCCTTCTCTTTAGAAGGCATGGGTGCCTTACAATCCTTACTCTCAGCTTTGGGGTCTCAGCCCAGATGGGGCACCAGAAAAGTCCTATTTTAATATCTGGTTCCATGTATATTTGGGAGTTTTCAGCATACGGTTGTAATTAGAATTCTGATGGAGGAAGCGATAGAAGGGAAGGCTTGCCTTAGAAGGATATGCAGAGGAGGGAGGCTGCCGAATATGGGGGGCACTACCATTTTTAAAAAGGTACCAAGGGGAAAAGTGACCCACGCACAGAAGGAAAAAGTCCCAAAACGCTGAGACGAGATCCTGGGAGGCGAGAGAAGACCTAGGAGAGAGTACTGTTGTGGAAACGAAGAGAAGAGAGTTTCAAGAAAGGGGATACTATAAAGGACCAAACTCTGTGATATTTAAAGAGCTCCTAGAAATCAAGAATAAAAGACTCACAGCTGAACAGAAAAATGGGCAGAGACCTTGAACAGATAGCTCTCCAGAAAGAAAGACAAATGGCCCTTGAACATGTGGCAAAATGCTCAACCTCACTCTCAATAAGGGAATCACAAGTGAAAACTACCCCGAGATCCAATTCTCACCTTCCAGATTGGCAAACATTTTGACAACACGCTGTGCTGGCAAGGCTGGGGAAACGAGCACATCGATGCCGCGCTGATCACGGTGCAAAATGGCTCCACTCTGGTGTAGGCGAATCTGGCAACCTCTACCCAAAGCGCATTCCTCGATACAGATGGCCACTGTGCTCGCTGGAAACATTTTCTCTTTTGGGTTCTAGACAGCAACTCCCGTCGTTTTCCTCCTATATCACAGTTTGCTCCTTTTGAATCTTCGTTATTGGCTATCCTCCTCTGCTTGGCTTCTAAATACTGGTGTGCTCCAGGGCTCACTCCGGAATCCTCGTCTCTGTCGAAACCCTCTCCTTAGATCGTCTCGTCCAATCCCGTTGCCTGTTTTTTGTTTTTGGTTTTTTGAGTGTGGTAAAATACCGTTAACATACACTCTACCATTTCAAAGTATACAATTTGGTGGCATTTAGTACATTCACATTGTTGTTCAACCACCACCTCTCTCTAGTTCCAGAACATTTCCATCACCCCAAAAGAAAACTCCGTACCCATCAAGCAGTCACTCCCCATTTCCCCCCTCCCTCCAGCCCCTGGCAACCGTCGATCTGCTTTATGTCCCTCCCACCAGCCCCTGGCAACCACGGATCTGCTTTATGTCCCTCCCCCCAGCCCCTGGCAACCGCGGATCTGCTTTATGTCCCTCCCCCCAGCCCCTGGCAACCACGGATCTGCTTTACGTCTCTGTGTATCTGCTTATTCTGGATGTTCCAAAGAAATGGAATCGTTCACTTAGCACAGTATTGTCAAGGTTCATCCATGTAGCACATATCAGTACTTCATTCCTTTTTATGGCTGAATAATATTCCACGGTGTGGTAGTTCCACAGTTAGTTTATCTGTTCATCTGTTGATGGACATTTGAGTCCATCATTTTCTACCATTTGGCTATTTTAAATAGTGTTACTATGAATATTTGTGTACAAGGTTTTGTTTGAACACCTGTTTTCAATTCTTTGGGGTCTGTACCCCGAGTGGAATTGCTGGGTCATATGGTAATTTTATGTTTAACTAATCTGACCTTTTTTTTTTTTCTTAAATCAATATGCTGATAACTCCAATCTGTATTGCTGGCCTGACTTCTTCCAGCTGTCTACTTCAGATCTCATCTGACATCTCAAAGTTAACTTGTCCAGTACTCTCAACTCCCCCCAAACCCCTCCCCCAGTCTTCCCGTCTCAGGAAATAGCACCACCATTCAGTTAGGGTTCTCGGGCCAAGGTCCTAGGACTCATCCTCAGTTCCTCTCTGTCCAGCTCTCCCCACAGCCAGTCCGTCAGCAAATGCTATCAACTCTGCACACACCAGATTCTCACCTTCTCCACTGCTGCTACCTTGGTGGCAGCATCTCCCATCTGGACCCCTGCACAGATGCCAGTGACTTCCACTCCTCCCCCTAGAGTTCATTTTCCACTCTGTAGCCAAGGTCATCTTTTAAAAATACATACATGATCACTTAGCCTTCCTGCTTCAACCCTCCCAGTGGTTTCACACTGCAATTAGAATTAAACCCAAATTCACTTCTGTGGCCTCAAGTGTACGGTGATCTGTTTGCTGCCTCCCCTCTTTCCCCCTCCCCTGCTTCCTGTGTTTTACCACACTGGCCCTTTTGTCCCTTAAACTGGTACCTGCCACAGGGCCTCTGAACTCTCTGTCCCCTGAGCCGCATGGCCAGTTCCTTCTCACTACTGAGGTGTTCACTCAAATGTCACCTCCTTAGGGAAGACCTGTCTGACTACCCCTTCCCCCAAACTCAGCCAACCTCTATCTTATTACACCCATCTCTTTTGTCATTGCTATATCATTGACATTTTCACATCGTTATATAAAATTACCTTATTTATATTTATTGTGTTTATTTTTATGCTTGGTGAGTCTATCTACTCTGCCCCCTTCCTATTCCCTCCCCCAAACATAAGTTGCTGAGGACAGGAATTTTGTTGGTTGTAATCATGGCTGTATCTCTGGGGTCTAGAACAGTGCCTGGCACAATACAAGGCACAGAAACATGTTTGAATGCTGTTGAAAAAGAAACGTTCATGTCTCATTTGGCCTTAAACAAATCCTTCCCATCCCACCACCACTTCTCATCTCTCTCCTCCTCTTGTCAACATATTTCTAGAAGGAGTAGATCATACCTAACGTATTTATTTCATTATTGTTCCCTCCCTCTGTAATTCTGAGCAATCCAGTTTTGCTGCCACTACCATTCAAAAGTGCTTCCTCAGAGATTCCCGGTAACTCCATGAAAGTTAGAACCAGTTGCCCTGTGCACTGTGCCCCTTCTGTAGCATCTGACCCTATTAACTCTATTCACACTCATGAATCTTCCTTTGAAATGTTGTCCTTTCTTGGCATGAGGCCTGGATCTACCAGGGGCATGGGAATCCTGGGAATACATCCTAGAGTCTCGGGAATGTGCTGGGGGTTCCTTCCACTCACACCAGGTGAGCAGGTTGGCTCCTAGGTGGATGGTCCAGACCATCTGTAGGAATGGGCCAGTGGCACAGACTCCTAATGAAAAGTGCGAAGGCAGATGCTCAAAGCCCCTGAAGTGATCCTGAACTCATTCGGGTGGTACCTTGGCAGTATCGTGCCATGCTGCATTCCCTAGGGCAAGGGAAGCTATACCTGCTCTGTGTGGCCGTCTCTGGGCTGCAGGTTGGTCTTTTAACAATAAAGTGAGTTGGATCATTGTCCTGAGCTTGGAGTGGGTCAAAGTCACACCTGCTGCAGCTAGACTCTCTCTCCTTTTTTTTTTAAATTTATTTTTGGCTGCGTTGGGTCTTCATTGCTGCGTGCGGGCTTTCTCTAGTGGCGGCGAGTGGGGGCTACTCTTCATTGCGGTGTGCGGGCTTCTCACTGCGGTGGCTTCTCTTCTTGTGGAACATGGGCTCTAGGTGCGCAGGCTTCCATAGTTGTGGCATGTGGGCTTAGTAGCTGTGGCACACGGGCTTAGTTGCTCCGTGGGATCTTCCCAGAGAAGGGCTCGAACCCGTGTCCCCTGCATTGACAGGTGGATTCTTAACCACTGTGCCACCAGGGAAGTCCTGAAGCTACACTCTTGATGTTCTTTTTTTTTTAATTGAAGTATAGTAGATTTACAGTGTTGTGTTAATTTCCGCTGTGTCTATATATATACATTCTTTTTTCATATTCTTTTCCATTATGGTTTATCACAGAATATTGAATATAGTCCCTGTGCTACACAGTAGGACCTTGTTGTTATCTATTCTACGTATAACAGCTTACACCAGCTAACCCAACCTCCCACTCCAGCCCTCCTCCAACCCCCTCCCCCTTAGCAACCACCAGTCTGTTCCCTATGTCCATGTAGACTCTTTTTTTTTAAAAAAAAATTATTTATCGATTTTTGGCTGCTTTGGGTATTTGTTGCTGCACACGGGCTCAGTAGCTGTGGCTCGCAGGCTCTAGAGTGCAGGCTCAGTAGTTGTGGCGCAAGGGCTTAGTTGCCCTGCAGCATGGGGGATCCTCCTGGCCCAGGGCTCGAACCTATGTCCCCTGCATTGGCAGGCGGATTCTTTTTCTTTTTTTTTTTAAGAAGATGTTGGGGGTAGGAGTTTATTAATTAATTAATTTATTTTGGCTGTGTTGGGTCTTCGTTTCTGCGTGAGGGCTTTCTCTACTTGCGGCAAGCGGGGGCCACTCTTCATGGCGGTACGCGGGCCTCTCACTGTCGCGGCCTCTCTTGTTGCGGAGCACAGGCTCCAGACGCACAGGCTCAGTAGTTGTGGCTCACGGGCCTAGTTGCTCCGCGGCATGTGGGATCCTCCCAGACCAGGGCTGGAACCCGTGTCCCCTGCATCGGCAGGCGGACTCTCAACCACTGCGCCACCAGGAAAGCCCTCCACATAGACTCTTGATGTTCTAAATCACAGTCCTGTCTTGTCCCACTCAATTCCCCCTGGGTATGAGGAGCGTGGGCTTTTGGGGTGCCCACCTCAGCCACGTACTAGCTGCGTGAACTTGTGCAAGTTAACCGCACAGCTTAAATCCTCCTGCTCTGCATCTGAAAATTGAGCAGAGCCACTGCCGTCCCACAGGATTGTTGTGAGGGTGGAAGGAGGCCATGCCCAGAACATTCCACCATCAATGACTCCCCATTACCCTCCTAATTAGGTCTGGCATTCAGGCCTCCACCCCACGTTCCTCCCTAGTTTATCAGGCTCCCCCACAGGTCCTGCTGTCCAGCCCCCCATGTCAGGTCCTGCGCCTCTGCTCGAGCCTTCCACGGCTTATGCAAGGTCATTTTTTCCTTGGGGTTTTCTTTGTTTTCTGTATTTTTTTAAAAAACAAAAATATTCATTAATTTTATAATCAGGAGCAAACCTTCACTATTAATATTCTTTTGAACATCCACCCTTATTTCAAAACCTACGTCTCCGTAAACTTTTTCTTGATCGCCCATCATCTGTGGTTGCTCGGGCCTTTGAATCACCACCGGATTTTTTAAACCTTTCCTAGAGTTCATAGTATTGAGCCCTTAAAGTATACAAAGTCAAGTATGTATGGGGATATTATACAAATATACAACAAATTGTTATAGAAATCAAAATCGTAAATACTCTGAGGGCAGATCCTTATTTTTTTACTCATTGGGTATTTCCACTGCAGTGACCGGTGACTATCAGATTGCCTTGTCCATGGTTTCAATAAATATTTGTTTAATGGAATTGTTAACTAATGCATGTAAGAACAAGCAAGACCTACATGCCTTGTCTCTTATGAATAGAATAAAAATAACTGATGTAATTCATCAGATGAACTGATAGGAGGTTTTGTTCTTTTGCCTAGAGAGAGGGCTGTTGAGAGAAGCTTTTCTTTTCTGAATCCAGCAGTTTCACGCCACTTGAATGCATGACTAACAGCAGCCGGTACAATGATATATCAGTTCGTATCTATCTTTTGCCTTCCCCCCGCCCCGAGGGTGTCCCACGAGGGAACGGGTGTCACCTTCATTCCCTGCCTTTGCAGGACAGTAATTGCAAAGAGATGTTTATCCCGCCTCACACTCTTCCCTCTGAGGGTTGCAGTCATTCACTGCTATGGGGGGTTTCAGTTTTCCTGCCTCTTACCTTATTTTGTGTGAGCAGTTTCATCAGGAGGTGATGGACCCTTTTCTTACAGATTTTCAATTCCTCTGTGTGGTTAATACATGACAGCTAAGAATTGTTGTTTTAATCTTACTGATTTGAACGGAAAGCTGAATAAGACAAATCATCCACTGTTTATTCGATCATCTGTTTAAATGTTCCATTTTCTTTAGATGTGAGCCAAAAATTCTTGTTACATTTTTAGTGATAGTGATCATCATTAAACAGCCTCTCTGAGCACCTTCCTGTTGTGAAGTCTGTACAAATTAGGTTAGTTACAATCCTAAAGGAACTTGTAATCTAGAACAGCGTAAAGCCAAGCGTTTCTCAACCAGGAAAAATTTTGCCTTCCTGGAGGATATGTGGCGATGTATAGAGATAGTTTTGGGTGTCATAACTTTGGAGGGGGTGCTACTGGCATCTAGTGGGTTGGCCAGGGATGTTGTTAACCATCCTTTTGTGTATAAATAGCCCCGCAACAAAGAGTGATCTGGCCCAAAATTTCAATAGTGCTGAGGTTCAGAAACCCTGGTATAAACATATGGACTTAAATGCACAAATAATTTAAAAATAGTGATGGATTAAGAAATGTCTATGTGCAGACTTCCCTGGTGGCGCAGTGGTTAAGAATCCGCCTGCCAATGCAGGGGACACGGGTTCGAACCCTGGTCCGGGAAGATACCACATGCTGCGGAGCAACTAACCCTGTGCGCCACAACTACTGAGCCCACACGCCGCAACTACTGAAGCCCACGCGTCTAGAGCCCGTGCTCCGCAACAAGAGAAGTCACTGCAATGAGAAGCCCGCGCACCGCAACAAAGAGTAGCGCCCCGCTCGATGCAACTAGAGAAAGCCCGTGTACAGCAATGAAGACCCCACGCAGCCAAAAATTAAAAAAAAAAAAAAAAAAAGAAATGTCTGCGTGCTATACAGGAGGTATAGGCAAGAGACTGGAGGGGCAGCAGACAACTTGATGCCTATTGAAATAGCCCCAGGTGGCAGAGTTAACTACCGTTCTATTGTAGAGGCTTTGGGAAAGGAATAAAGAGGGCGCAGGAGATCTTTGGGGAGCCGAGAGATCTTCGTGAGAGTGTGTGATGACTTGAAATCATTCTCGGTATTAACACTGAGGTCTACATCGGAGAAAAATGCCAGTCATTTAGGAAACAATCACTACCAGTCAACCCTTTAAATTGGAAGACGTGGACTTTATCCTGGGATTACGAAATTAACTCACGAAAGCCAGAAACAACTTAAAGCTCAGAATCGTACTAATTCAAAGACCAAAAAACAGGAACCATTCAGCCAGCTCAGAGAAATTATTGCCTCATTTCCTTGTGTGCCGTTCAGGTTAAACATAACCTTTAATCCTCATCAAGAGTAAACTGTCTTGTCAAAGAGAATTAGGAAATTACCTCAGAGCGAGCTTACAGGGCAGGGGAGAGAGGGAGCAATTCATCAAGGAAGAAGTTACTTGCCGTATCTTAAGATGAAAATTTCTCCCTCCTCCTCTTCAGCAGCTGATTCATTTTACTGTACAGCAGAAACTAGCAACATTGTAAAGCAAGTATACTCCCATAAAAATTAATTTAAAAAATACAAAAAAGAAAGATGGAAATTGTTGACATGGCTGAAGAAGTGTGGGACTAAGGGGATGCGGTCTGTGATTGGAGGAGCAGAAGGGCACGGGAAGGGTTTGTATGTCTGTGTGTGGAGTGCTTGGAAGGCACAGGAACGCTGGGGCAAAGGTGGCTGGCTACGGTGTCTTGAACTCTTGGGCAGCCGGGTGTTCTTTTATTCTCAGTCTTGGGCCATCTGCCCTGGTCTTGAATGCTCCCAGAGATAGAGGGTGAACCACAAGCTCGGTGCCTATTGGGCCATGAAGTGAAACGCGGAAAAGGCTGACCTTAGACTGAGCCCCAAAGCCATCTCAGCACCCCCGCGTCACCACAACATGCCGAGGACAAGAGTAGACGTGGTCCTTGCAGGGTCACCACTGCTGCCTAGCATATAACGGAATGAGGTGGGGTGGCGGTGGCACATGTCAAACAAAGGAGGCTTGCTTTTCTTTTTTGCGGTACGCGGGCCTCTCACTGTTGTGGCCTCTCCTGTTGCGGAGCACAGGCTCCGGACGCGCAGGCTCAGCGGCCATGGCTCACGGGCCCAGCCGCTCCGCGGGATGTGTGATCTTCCCAGACCGGGGCACGAACCCTCGTCCCCTGCATCGGCAGGCAGACTCCCAACCACTGCGCCACCAGGGAAGCCCCAAAGGGGGGCTTTCTGACCTTTCAGATTACCTGTAGATTTCAGCCAGGGGGCAGTCACCTCCTATTTGCTACTGTGTTTAAAAACTCCGTAAAGCAAAGACCAAGCGGAGGTGCTGTAAATGTGTCCTGAATTCTCAGTACGGGCACTCATATATAGGCGAAGATTATCAAAGGTTGCAATGTCCTCTCCCACTGTCCCTCCAGCCTTGTAATTTGGGACAAGCCTTATCGCTCTGGAGGTAATCAACCAGACTCCTTCTACCCAATCCATTTCAGAGTACACACGAATATGCATATTGTGGAAGTCCGTATTTGAAAGATTAAGCGGTTTTCTTTTTTTTTTTGAGGTCACACTATACTGAAGTCAAAGGAAATCTACACATCTGATCTTGTGGGTTTTTTTTCAATAACCAAACCACAATAACTCTGAACATGGTTTTTAGTACATGAGCAGTTCCACGATGTCCTGTGTAATAAGCGAAAGAAATGTGTTTTTCTTAGAACTACAGTATCTAACCCAGGTGGTGGAGTAGAAAGAACACAGGCTGATCTAGGTTTAAGTCTTATTTCACCACTAATTATATGTCTTTGAGCAGTACCTTTCGTAGTTTTTGAGGTTCAAGTATTTCACCAGCAGAATCAGAATAATATTCCCTATTTCCTAGGACTCTAGTGTGAAATGACTAAGCTAATATGTGTAAGAGCCCTACGTAGTGCGTGCTTAATAAATAGTATTTATTATTTGTTTTCATAATTTTTGTGTTAGAAATACAGGGTCTCTAAGAGACATCTTTTCATCAGTGATTAAATGACACATTATATAATATGCCACAAAACCATACCATCACCGACAGTGCATTGAACAAATACCAACACATTTTTCAATAACTTGATCATCAAAACCCTCCATGAAGCAGTCACCATGTAGAATTAAAACTTGCTTACCTGATTACAATTTCTGTAAATAGTGGGAAATCAAAGATAATGTGTGTATACGTAGACGTAAGTCAACTGTTAGAAAGATGCACAATAAAGAATATGACATCATTTGGTCTGACAGTTAAGGAGGTTTGGTTGACAGGAGTATGCAAAACTCCAGGGAGATGCCGGGACTCCAGCCAATAACTTCTGACCTACAGAGAAGAGACTCTGGGAACTGAAAGGTCGCTTATCACATTTTAACTCAAAAAATAAAATCTTACACTCTAGAGTCAGAATCTATAAATGGAATAAGATATCAGAAAGAGTAGTCTTCAGGTGATAAATAGTGCATTTGGCAGAGAGCTTGCCGCATGTGGCATCAGTGAAGCATGGAACTCTTTTTCTGTCTCTTCCCACCATGCTTATCATCAAAACAGATGAATGTCTGGACTTTAATGATAATACCGTGCATTTATTTAGCAGTTGAAATACGGGGGCAGCTTGACGTATAGGACCTTGAAAGTGGGGAAATTTATTGACTGATTGGTCTGTCTGTCCATCCATCCATCCATTCAACCAACATTAATTGATTGCACACTCTTTGCCAGGCCCTGGGCTGGAGGCCAAGGCTACAAACACGGAAAGGCTCAGTTCTACTCCTCAAAAATCTTTCAAAGCACCGAGAGTCAGGCACAGCCAAAAAGCAGAAATGTTCAGAATTCAGTGAGTTACCCATGAGCTGGGCACAGAGCAGACTTTCAGTAAATACAGAATGAAAACAATAGAAATGAACCACAGGTTCTCTCTGCCATATTTAATTTGAGAATAAGGGATATTGAGCCTGACTTTTGGCTCTTGCCTCGCTTTCACCTCCACGTTCTTCCTCTCCAGAGAGAGTGACTGCTGTGGCTTGAAGCCTTTAATAGAGCCAGGTCTGCCCCGTGGGGAGGGCTATTTGCTGTGCGCTTCACCACTGACAATCCCAGTGGAGAGAACCCAGGAATCACAGTCACTTTTAGCCTCTGAGTGTGCTGGCCTGGAGCCACCTGTGCTGCTCTCCCTTTATCTAACATGTGTGTAAGGGGGAAGCCAGGAATGCATTTTTAAAAGAAATACTCAGAAAAGTTTAAAAAATGGCACAAAATGACATTCCTAGTTCAGTATCAAGTTGTGATTTATTGTTCATTTTAGTTTCTATTTCGTGTGTTTTGCCAAGGACTTAGCCATGTATACTTTGGCTATTTTGAATTAGAATTTCCAACCCTATGGAAACTCTGGTTTTAAACAAACAAACAAAAATTGAGTGCCACGCTTCTCTGTTTTAAACACTAGCCAAACTGAGATTGATTTTCATATAATTGTGCATTATAAAGACTTTCACCTACTTGGGTTTGGCTTGCAGTTTTGGCATGAACTGGTGAGAGCTAAAATAATGTTAAGCTTTAAAAAAAAACCTTCTGGTTTGGATTTGAGAGATTCTGGAGGTTTGAGATTTGAAAGTAATCATTGCAAAACATATGATCATCAGTCAGATTACTGAGACTACGGTGTACATGGTGTTCCATTCCAGCTGGTAGAAATCATCCCATCAGTTCTATGTAGCCCTTGTCACAGGGATAGACAAAGAATCAATCAAATCAACAAGTATTTATCTGGGACTTGTTAAACACTTAGCACGGTTCCAGGGTACCATTTGCAAGAGGAGCCGGAGGATGTGGAAGATGAATAAGACACATTCCTTCATTATGTGAACAAGTGAGGAGGAGGATGGCGATTGTTTCCTCAAAGCGCTGTCTGCCTTGATCGTGAGCTTTGAATAGCTGTATGATTTCAGGTTACGAGGTTGAAAACATTATAACTGCTTTGTACTTTCAATGTGAGTTATCTGGGGAGGAAAAAGCCCGCAAACTCAGTATACTCATCTGTTTTTTTCTCTTTACAATCGCTGCTGATTTGGGCAGTGTAGAAAGGACCCTACATCCTGTCCGCTGCAAAGCACCACAGTATAGGAAGGGCTTCGCGGGAATTCTTTCCTCCCTGGCATCCTCACTGTTGTGTGAGTGAGCATGGGACCAGCAAGGCCCTGCTTACCCGATGGTATTGCGGTGTCTCAAAGGCCCGCAGACAGCAGGCAGAAAGACACTGATTTTCTGTCCATATTCCTTGAAAAGGGGGAATTGGCCAGGTTATGTAATAGTCTGACTTTGAGAAATGTCCACACCCTTTTCTAATAAAGAAAGCCACAACTGAGAAGTATAAGGGAAAATTTCTCCTGTACCACCCAGCCAGAGAGGCGTTTCAAAACACCTATGATTTTTCTAACAGCCTCATGAGGTATAATTTACATAATACAATTCACCCATTGTAAGTGCACAAGTCAACGAGTCCTGATAAATGTATACAGTTGTGCAAACAACACTAGAACCCAGTTTTAGAACACTTCCAACACCCCTCAGGCCCATTTGTCGTCAAATTCTGCTCCCACCCTCAGGCCCAGGCAATGCCTGATCTGCTTTTTGTCTAGAAATTTCGTATAAATGGAATCATACCATAAGCTATCTTTGGTGTCTGGCTTCTTTCACTTAGCATAATGTTTTTAAGGTTTGTTCGTGTTCTTTCAAGTGTCCATAGTTTATTCCTTTTTATTTCTGAGTAGTGTTACACTGTATGGAGAGACCATTTTGTTAAGGGTCTCCATCGGTTTATGAACATTTAGATCTTTTTTAGGTTTTGCTGGGATATCACTCGGTCACTGATCATTTTTTTTTTCTTTTTTGCGGTACGCGGGCCTCTCACTGCTGTGGCCTCTCCTTTTGCGGAGCACAGGCTCCGGACGCGCGGGCTCAGAGGCCATGGCTCCGCGGCATGTGGGATCTTCCCGGACCGGGGCACGAACCCGTGTCCCCTGCATCGGCAGGCAGACTCTCAACCACTGCGCCACCAGGGAAGCCCGCTCACTGATCATTTTAACTGAGACATGATACTAATGTTGAAATGGCAGTTTGGTCTAGTTCTGATTTTGAGTTATTCATGTCACAGCGCCAGTTCTGAAGTGTTCTTATGTTAGATCCACACGATATCAAGTACACTGGAAAGTAGGAAGTTATCAGATGGATGTATTGCCCAACTAAGACTCGAGTTTAAAAAAAAAAGACTTCAGTTATTCCACATGAACCAGATCCTAGCAGCTTGAAGTGAGCCAGTTCTTCCCCAAAAGCAAGAGAAATTCGCCCCCAAACTCTCTTACATTTTTTTCTCTTATCTGTTTTCTCACCCTTCAAGTACTTCCTCATTCTAGCCACGCTGCACTTCATTATTCAAACATGCACTTAATCATTCCTCCACAAATACTCAGTGAACATCCCCTCTGTGTTAGGGCACGGTGCTGGGTGCTAGAGGATATGAACAGGAATGAAACATGAAGATAATAACCAGTTCTGCACAGTTACTCAAGTCTGGTTTTTGAACACTTTTGACTGAGACCCACAGTAAGAAGCACATTTAACTTATATATACATACCTGACACAAAAGTTTCATAAAATGGTACTTAACTTCACCATGTGTGATGCACTATGTTATTTCCTGTTTAACTTTTAAAAAATAGTTGATGGAACTGATTTTACCAGCACTAATAGGTTGCATCTTGTAAATTTAAAAAGCTTCACCGAAATATTAACTCCTTAGGATGAAGAAGGACAGTGCTTGCCACATAGGAGGAAGAGGCGATGGGAGAATTGTATGGAAGCTGATGGATGGTAGGGGGGAGGGTGAATATCACATAGAGGGAGAGCACAAGGGGCCTTCTCAGCGACATAACACCGCTCGGAGCACTTGTCGCTCTAGTTTCCACCGCAAGCATCCCAACAGTGAATCCTGGGTAATGGAGAAGCTAGGCCTCTGTGGCTTAGCAGAGGCGGGTAGTGAGGAGATGACAGAGAGAGAGATTTTTCTTCCTTCCCGGCTGATAGAACTTCATAAAGCAAATGTGCCCTCACTTATTCTGAATTTATTGCCCTTGGACCTGATAACACTTCTCGCAGTGAAGCTAAAACTCATAAGAACTGAAGAGACTTGATGATCTCCCTGGATGATGGAACACTTCGGCTGTATTTCCCTCTCTTTCCGAATCAATAATTATCCTTGGCTTGTTTTTCTTTCCTCTTGGTTCAGTCCTTTAAAAATTCCTTCTCTAGCCTGTTTTCTCTCAGCTGTCTCTCTTATGAATTAACTAAAACAGCTCCTTTTAATAAATGCCACCCAAATCCTTTATCTGGCGGTACTTCTGTCCTTCCCTAAGGCTGGAGGGTGGCAAGCACTGTGGCATAGGTGGCTGTCAGATATGCAGCAGAGGCCTGCCTATCTAAAGAGCATTTATTGAGAGTTTATTATTGACTAAAAAAATTTTTCTAGAAAGCATTTATTGAGAGTTTATTATTAACTAAAAATTTTTTAAAAGCATTTATTGAGAGTTTATTATTGACTAATCATTTTATATACTTTGTTCCATTTAATTCTCAAAAAGAAGCAATGAGATAGACACCCTGACCCTCATTTGCCAACATTGAAAGTGGGGCTCAGAGGGGTTAGTTAACTTACCCGAGCCGTTAAGTGGTGGAACCAAAATTCCAGCTCAGGTTTTCTGACTCGAAAGCATGTGCACTTGGCCGTGCTGATCCAGCAAACATTAATGGAGAATCTGTCAGGTACAGACATAATCCCTCTCCTGAGGAAGTCATGACATTGTAGTCACGACCTGGAGACAGACCGACCTGGCAGCCGTGGCAAGTTGCTTGGGGAGATCAATGTGGGGGGCTAAGCTGAGGAGTTGGAGGTTTGTTCTGTAGGAGGTTTCCGAGCAGGGGAGTCACTTGGCAGATGTGAGCTCCATCTGGCAGCAGGCGAGAGGTGATGGGCTTCTGGCCCAGGAAGGCAGCCTTTGGAGGCAGAGGAGAACATTGCGAATGTGGAAGGGAGACGAGCAGACCTGATGGCTGATTCTGTCCAGGCATCGAAGCATCACCAGCTACCGTGGCTGACCGGAGTGACCCCCTGCCTGAGCCATCCAAGATAACCCTTCCGGAAAAGGCCCTGGGCCCTGATGCTCCTGACTTCTGCCTTTGGGAGAAGCCGTGTTGCTCTCACCTCTGGCTGCTGCCGGCTTTGGCTGGAGGTCTGTTTCCTTGGGTATCCTGAGCTCATTAGCGTGTGTGACAAGTTTAACTGCTCTCGGCCACAACAAATTATTTCACATTTTCTCCAGTTGCATTCGAGCGATCTGGGAGCCTGTGATTTTCCTTGCCTTGGTCCAAGTTCCACGGTGCCGGCAGTTGTGCAGCCCCATTCCTGCAATATGTTCCCCCCATCTCCCGCTGTTTCCCACAGTATTTAACTTTAAAAATCTTGAGTAAAGCCTTCCACGTTGGTGGATTCCCATTTTCAACATTTTCCTCCAGCCTCATAGTTTCCGCCACCCAAGAAAGAATCTCGCGGGGCTCAGACTGGGACTGCCCATCACTTTGACCTTGGTCATTTTGGTCTCTCCCTGAGATCTCTTGGTCTAGGGGAAAGAGGTGAAATGGTCAAAGCACCCCACAATTAGGAAGTGTTGGGGTCTAACATTTTTTAAATTAGGAAACAGCTCTAGCAATCTGGGCCAGTTCTGCCTCTGAGAAATGGCAAAATGCAGAGAACCCTGTATTTTCTAACCACGACAGCAACTGGGGTTGGTGAGTCTGAATGGGGCTCGCTGGCTGTGGGACCCAGAGAAGCTGGCTTAACAGTCTCTGGACCAGAGGTTCCTTGACTACAGAAGCGGGAACCGCATCCTAGAGTTGGGTGCCGTAGTTAAACGCGCTAACATTTACACCTGGTAAGGCCGGGCAAGCCCTTACTTTCTTGTCCCTTATTTGCATTCATGTCTTTGGTTTCTCAGCCTCTTACCTCCTCTAGGGCAGAATAGCAAGTGGTCAAGAATGTGGCCTCTCGGGTCAGACCATCTGGGTTTGGATCCCGGCCCTGCTTACCACCAGCCATGTGTGACTTGGGGCAAGTTGACTTCAAAGAGCCTGTGCCTCAGTCTGCCTGTAGGTAAAATGGGGCTGTTGTGAACATCAAGTGAGCTGATCTTTACAACTCCAAAAGTTAGGAAACTTCATTTTTTTCCCATTTAAAAAAATTGTGCTAAAATATATATAACAAATTTTGCCATTTTAACCATATTTAAGTGGACAGTTCAATGGCATTAAATACATTCACAGTTTTATGCAACCATCACCACCATCCATTTCCAGAACTTTGTCATCTTGCAAAACTGAAACTCTGTCCGCATTAAGCACAACTCCTCTTCCCCTCCCCCAGCCTCTAGCAGCCACCATCCAGTCCCTGAACCTGATGACTCTAGGCACCTCACGGAAGTGGAGTCACACAGTGTCTGTCCTTTTGTGTCTTCTTTCTTTCACTAGGCTTAATGTTTTTCGGGTTCATTCACTTTGTAGCATATGTCATAATTTCATTCCTTTTTAAGGCTGAATGAGTATGCCATCATATAGCTATACCACATTTTGTTTATCCATTCATGTGTCGATGGTCACTTGGGCTCTTTCCACCTTCCGGCAATTATGAATAATGCTGCTCTGAACATTGGTATACAAATATCTGCTCGAGTTCCTTAGGTAACTTCATTTTAAAGAATTATGGTAAAAAACACAAACTGTATTGTCTTAACCACTTTTAAGTGTATAGTTCAGTAGTGGTAAGTATATTCAAATTGCTGTGAAACAGCTCCAGAACTTTTTCATCTCGCAAATCTGAACTTTTATACCTTACTAAACGATAACTGTCCTTTCCCCCCCTTCCCTAGCCCCTAGTAATCTCTATTTTACTTTCTCTTTCTATGAATTTGCCTACCTTAGACGACTCATATAAGTGGAATCATACTGTATTTGTCTTTTTGTGACTGACTTATTTCACTTATCATAATGTCCTCAGGGTTCATCCATGTTGTAGCATGTGACAGGATTTCCTTCCTTTTTAAGGCAGAATAATATTCCATTGTATGTATATACCATATTTTGTTTACCTACTCATCTGTTGGTGGACATTTGGGTTGCTTCCATACCTTGGCTATTGTGAATAGTGCTGCTATGAACACAGGTGTGCAAATATCTTTTTGAGACCTACTTTCAATTCTTTTAGGTATATACCCAGAAGTAGAATTGCTGGATCATATGGTGCTTCTATGTTTAATTTTTTGAGGAATTTCCATAGTATATTCCATGGCAGTTGCATCATTTTGGAATCCCACCAATAGTGCACAAGTGTCCCAGTTTCTCAACATTCTTGCCAACAATTGTTATTTTCTTGTTTTTTGATAGTAGTCATCCTAGTGGGTGTGAGGTGATATCTCATTGTGGTTTTAATTTTCATTTCTCTGATGATTAGTGATGCTGAGCATTCTTTCATGTGTTCGTTGGCAATCTGTATATCTTCTTTGGAGAAATGTCTATTTAGTTCTTCTGCCCATGTTTGGATTGGGTTGTTTGTTTTCTTGTTATTGAGCTGCATGAGCTGCTTATAAATTTTGGAGATTAATCCTTTGTCAGTTGCTTCATTTGCAAATATTTTCTTCCATTCTGAGGGTTGTCTTTTGGTCTTGTTTATGGTTTCCTTTGCTGTGCAAAAGCTTTGAAGTTTCATTAGGTCCCATTTTTTTATTTTTGTTTTTATTTCCATTTCTCTAGGAGGTGGGTCAAAAAGGATCTCGCTGTGATTTATGTCATAGAGTGTTCTGCCTATGTTTTCGTCTAAGAGTTTGATAGTGTCTGGCCTTACATTTAGGTCTTGCAGTATGTGGGCCTCTCACTGTTGTGGCCTCTCCCGTTGCAGAGCACAGGCTCCGGATGCACAGGCTCAGTGGCCATGGCTCATGGGCCTAGACGCTCCACGGCATGTGGGATCTTCCCAAACCGGGGCACGAACCCGTGTCCCCTGTATCGGCAGGCAGATTCTCAATCACTGCACCACCAGGGAAGCCCCTTTAATCCATTTTGAGTTTATTTTTGTGTATGGTGTTAGGGAGTGTTCTAATTTCATACTTTTACATGTACCTGTCCAGTTTTCCCAGCACCACTTATTGAAGAGGCTGTCTTTTCTCCACTGTATATTCTTGCCTCCTTTATCAAAGATAAGGTGACCATATGTGCATGGGTTTATCTCTGGGCTTTCTATCCTGTTCCATTGATCTATATTTCTGTTTTTGTGCCAGTACCATACGGTCTTGATTACTGTAGCTTTGTAGTATAGTCTGAAGTCAGGGAGCCTGATTCCTCCAGCTCCATTTTTCGTTCTCAAGATTGCTTTGGCTATTCGGGGTCTTTTGTGTTTCCATACAAATTGTGAAATTTTTTGTTCTAGTTCTGTGAAAAATGCCAGTGGTAGTTGGATGGGGATTGCATTGAATCTGTAGATTGCTTTGGGTAGTAGAGTCATTTTCACAATATTGATTCTTCCAATCCAAGAACATGGTATATCTCTCCATCTGTTTGTATCGTCTTTAATTTCTTTCATCACTGTCTTACAGTTTTCTGCATACAGATCTTTTGTCTCCTTAGGTAGGTTTATTCCTAGATATTTTATTCTTTTTGTTGCAATGGTAAATCAGAGTGTTTTCTTAATTTCACTTTCAGATTTTTCATCATTAGTGTATAGGAATGCCAGAGATTTCTGTGCGTTAATTTTGTATCCTGCTACTTTACCAAATTCATTGATTAGCTCTAGTAGTTTTCTGGTAACATCTTTAGGATTCTCTATGTATAGTATCATGTCATCTGCAAACAGTGACAGCTTTACTTCTTCTTTTCTGATTTGGATTCCTTTTATTTATTTTTCTTCTCTGATTGATGCACAAAAGTTTTACATAGTCCCATTTGTCTACTTTTGCTAAGTAACTTCATTTTAAAGCGAAAAGAAGTGTGGTTATTTTTTCCAATGTACATGTTATATTCTAAAGAAACTTTTAGATTTTAAGACCAATGAAGCAAACCTATGATAATGGTAGTAAGTCATAACGTCTGCATAACTTTTCATTTGGTTCAAGAGGAAAAATAGTCCTAATGTTAATTTTAGAACAGTCAGAAATGGGGGCCAGGAGTGCAGGCGTTAAGTGTAGTCACTATAGTCTGTCTGGGTTCTAGGCCCAGTCCTACTCCCTCCAAGCGGTGTAACCTGAATAGCTTAACCAATTTGCTAAGTCTTAATTCCTCATCTTTAAAATGGGATAATAATGGCATCTATGTTATTATGAGAATTAGGTGAGCTCACTTTTGTACAGTGCTTGAGAGAGTACCCAGCACAAAGTAAGGATGTGCTCATAAACCAAGACCATTGCTCTTCTACTCCCGTCCTGACCAGTGTGCCTGACTGTTCCAGAAATTTTCATTAAAAAGCATAGTGGCGGGCTTCCCTGGTGGCACAGTGGTTGAGAGTCCGCCTGCTGATGCAGGGGACACGGGTTCATGCCCCGGCCCGGGAAGATCCCACATGCTGCGGAGCGGCTGGGCCTGTGAGCCATGGCTGTAGAGCCTGTGCGTCCGGAGCCTGTGCTCCATAGCGGGAGAGGCCACAACAGTGAGAGGCCCGCGTACAGAAAAAAAAAAAAAAATTAGTGGCAAAACCAGAGATAGTAAAATGATCAATGGTTGCCAGTGTTTTAAGGAGGGGACAGGAGTGAATAGATGGAGTACAGGGGATTTTTAGGTCAATGAAATTAATCTGTATGATAATGGTGGATATGTGACATTTTCACATATGTTAAAACCCATGGAATGTACAACACAAAGAGCGAACCCTAATGTAAACTAGGGACTTCCGTTAGTAATATTGGTTAATCAATTTTCGCTCATCAGTTGTAGCACATGTACCACACTGATGCCGGATGGAAATAACAGGAGGTACTTTGTGTGAGGGGAGAGGGGATATGGGGATTCTCTGTACTATCTGCTCCATTTTTCTGCCAACCTAAAACTGCTCTAAAAAATAATGTCTATTACAGTTTTTAAAGACATGGTCATAAAAAATACAGTATGCCAGCCCACCTTACTCCCCCCCATCCTGGGGGAAACGTCCTCCAAGTGTACCTGACAATAGGTGTTTTCTTGAATCTCTCTGTCTCTGGTTGCCCACCTGACCCATTTTACCCTTCACAAGGTATCCCTCCTAAGGCACCATCTAATGGGAAAAGGGTTTTGATTGGATCTGTCATCATCTGATGAAGAAAAACAGGACCGTCCTCTCCTTGGGAAATTTCTCCTTTTCACAGAGACTAATAAGGACAGCCTTTAAGCAGATGCCTCATCCAAAGACAGAGGGGCTGGGACGAACGGTGAGAACACTCACAACTTACCCTTGGTTTACATTTCAAACAGACGAAGTCATCTGTAAAAGGATCTTGTCCTAATTACAAGACATCATCTCTTATTAGCTGCACTACTGGTCAGCAGTGACTTGTAAATAATGATTAAAACCTCACTTTTCACCAGGGCATTTGGGTCCCACCTGGGCTGACTCCAGAGCCTGCTCTTACATGCTGCCCTCTTTGGCTTCTGCATGTTCTAACTACTCTCAAGTAATACGATTGCCATTTTCCCTTTCGAACCTAATGAAAAGATGGGGAGAGGATATAGCTTGCATTTAACACCAGGGAGACCAGCTGACAGCAGGCACATTCATATAGAAACATTCTGGATCAAGCAAGTTTGCCTTGCTGAGATCAACATTCAGCCTCTGGAACTGAAATGCAGCCACCGGTTATTAACTGTCCTCAGCATTGGACATGCTGCCGTCACAGCAGCACTGAAGGGCGCCTTTGGAACATTACAGCTGTGCCCCCTGAAAGGCCAGTACGTTAAGTCGAAGACAAATAATATCAAGTGTAGAATACTCTTGGGTGCTTAAGAAATGGGCATAATAAATAATGTGTATTAGTTGTGAACAGCTTTGAAACGTTCCTCTGGGTGCTAAGTGCAGCCATTGCTGCCACCCCCATATGCCCTTCCTTGGAGTTGCTTTCTATCCACAGCCCTCCATGACGGCAGGGGCCGATTTGACAGTGTTTGCCGCAGCTGATTGGGCCACAGGGGCTCCTGACCTCAGAGGAGAAATGCTGAATGAGGGGACAGAGAAGCTGGAGTCTACTGGGGGCCCCTGGAGCTCTAAGGTCATGTGAAGATGAGGCTTGGGCATGTGTCCTGGGAAGCCAGACACTGAGGCTGCGGATGGGAAGCAGAGGTTAAGCGCCTCACACAGGGAGGAGCGGATAAGCAGGGAGGGGCAGAGACGGGACTACACTGTCCCCAGAGAGGGACAGGGACAGGGTAGCCATCGGATGCCTTTCCAGGTCCCAGAGGCCCACTGAACTTCCTGTACCAGGATCCCAAGAGGGGCCCCCTTTGCCTCATAGTAACCCTCTTCTTAATGGTGCTTTTTTGAGAATCCATATCTGTTCCTTGCCACCAAATGCTCTGTGTGGAAAGCACTCTGACGCTGAGTGTCTTGTCTGTCCCAGCAAAAGCAGATTCCTCCAGCAATCCATTTCAAAAATGGGCAAAAGACTTGAAGAGACATTTCTCCAAAGAAGATATACAAATGACCAATGAGCACATGAAAAGATGCCCAATGTCATTGGTCATTAAGGAAATGCAAATCAAAACCACCTTATACCCATTAGGATGGCTAAAAAACGGAAAATAACAAGTGTCAGTGAAGATGTAGAGAAATCGGAACCCTCTTGTGTTGCTGGTAGGAATGTAAAATGGTGCAATGCTGTGGAAAACAGTTTGGTGGTTCCTTAAAAAATTAAACATAGACTTACCAATATGACCCAGCAATTCCACTGCTAGGTGTACACCCAAAAGAAATGAAAGCAAAGTCTCAAGCAGACACTTGCACATGAATGTACAATTGTGTGAAAAACTGCAGCATTATTCATAATTGTCAAAAAGTGGAAACAATCTAAATGTCCATCAGCATTTTTTGTATGAATAAACAAAATGTGGTGTACCCATACAATGGAATAAAATTCTGACGTATGGTACTACCTGGATGAGCCTTGAAAACATTATGCCTAGTGAAAGGAGCCAGACACCAAAGGAAAAATACTGTCTGATTCCACTGATATGAGGTGCCTTGAGCAGGTGCCAGCATCTGGGAGGAGAGGGAAATGGGAAGCTATTGTTTAATGGGTGCAGAGTTTAAGTTTTGCAGGGCGAAAAATTTCTGGAAAAGGATAATTATGGTTGCATGACAATGTGAATGTACGTAATGCCACTCGATTGTATACTTAAAAATGGTTGAAACGGTAAATTTTGTGTTATGTATGTTTTTCCACAACAAAAGCAAACAGATAAATAAATAAAAGGCAGTGGAGAGCAGACTCCTTTCCCGCCTTTGCCGTTTTGTCACGGTCCCTGAACATTTGGCAAATGCTACCCGGTGCCTCCTCATCAGAAAGTTCTTGCTGCTGCTTGTGTACCTGATGAGAGGGACATAGTTGTTGACTGAAAAACACTATGTTGCATCCACAGTGTTTTTCAAGAGCAAGTGGAGTCTCAAGTCCTAAACTGATGAGCAAATGAGGGATGATTTTGTGTGTATTCCACGGAACTGCTCCCTCAGGAGCACAGAGGTCAAAATCTTTGATGGACTGTCTTTTGAAACGTCTTTCCAGTTATGTGGTGCCATATTTCTTCTTGCTGTGTTAGTAATTCTACCCACGCAAGACACAAAGATTCCCCCTAGGTTGTTAAAAGATAAGCTAGGAGGAGTGTTCATTACAGAACGATTTATAATAATGAAAAGCTGAAAACGATCTAAATGTCTAAGGTAGGGATATAGTTAATTCTGCTGTATCCATGTGATAGAATATGATGCAGCCATTAAAAATCATGTTTCCAAGGCTATTGAATGATGTGAGGAAACGCTCACAATATAATGCTAAGTGAAAAAGCAAGTACAAAACTGGATATTTATCAAGGTTCCAATTTTGTTATGACCTATGACCATATCTGTGTAGGAAACCATTTTAAGGAAAAACACTAAAATGTTAACAGTGATTATTTCAGAGCAGAATGATTATAGGTAATTTGATTATTTTCTTTATACTTTTCTGGGGTTTATTCTATAAGGCATAATTTAGTTATTTTTATATTAGGAAAGTTAAATATTATTAATTTTTTAAAAGGAAATGAGATGGGTTCGTCTTGGTGCCTAGAGGGAGTCCAGTATAGCACTCCCAGGACAGTTTTAAAGGCCCCCAGACACTTGACCCTTGGTCTTTGACCCTTGGCCTGGGTCTGCAGCTGTCATGTGTGCTAGGAGAATTGGAGAAAAGTGGTTTCTAACCCATTATTCCTCCCAGAGACCTCAGTTTGGTGCATCATTTTATTTGTCAGTGATTGGAGGTGGAAACACAGCCACCTGCTTCTTCTGCTAGAATTTGTGTCTGAGTTTAAGCACTCACTGTCCTATTGACACTTTTCCTCTTTCTGACGCTTTCACTACCTGTCCACTCCACGGCACCCAAAGCTGCACAGCCCTGCCTTCTGCTCCAGAGTTCACAGTGGTCCCCATTCTCCAGGGCTTTAGAGTTCCTGATCACTTACTCAAAGGGATGAGTGATTCATGCTTGGAATTCCAGTTCTTGTTTATAATCTACAGAGCAGTTATTTGGGGGAACTTGAATTCATCTTGGTTTGAGTTTTGCGGAAAGGAATAGATTACTCTTCTTCCCCAATAAAATATGTTCCCAGCTTGCTTTTGTGTGGAATACATAAACTACGAACAAAACAAAAGCTAGTGACCTACTTCCTGGTGTTAGCATCACAGGCTTTATTACAATTAAGGAAAGGAAAATTAAGTCAGTAATTCAATCCAAGTGGCATTTTTATACCACTTACTATTGCCATTTTTTGATGGGGCCAGTACTTACGATTCTATGGGAATTAATACATTTGTGTTTCCTAAGTATTGTAAGCCCTGTCATTGGCCTAAGCATCTTCTCTTTTGGAATATTTAAAACATTTAGTATGATTTGTGTGTCTTTTTCACTACATGGATCAACATGGGATTGTGTAATAATAATTTTACTCAAAGTTAATAAAATCTATAACCGTGAAGTGAAATACACACTTGCAATGACTCTAAAGAATGTTGTGGTTTTGTTTTGTTTTATTTTAAAATAATAACAGCAGTATATTCTTTGACATTCTTTTAAAAAGCCACCGTGTCTAGGCAAAAGCACCACACTCTTTGAAGTCTTTAGAAACAAATCACTTTCCTTAGCCGAAATAGAAGCGACCAGGCCATTAAAATGATTATCTACTTGGAAAACAGAGACTCGAGAAGATTATAGAAGATACTCCTACACTTAAAAGGGCAAAACCTCAAAATAAAAACCAATCTAGAACACTTGCCAGAAAGAGCAGCCAACGTCATCAAATTCAGTTACACCAGCGCAATGCGCCCCTGAGAGTCTTGTTTGACATTGTTGAATATTAAGACTGTTTGGACACAATTATGGCTATTGTTGGTCACAACTCTGGCATGACATTAGCAACGTACTGGGGCTGTCATTGTCTCAAGGTCAAGTTCAGACCATACCAGAGAGCTTAGAGCTACAGCTGAGAGGGTGACAAGAAACAAGTACAAGATCAAGACCATTCGCTGTGGTGATTGAACACCACCATAGTAAGAACGTAATTTTTAATCAAAGTGACATTTTATCTACCAGTGGGGAATAAATCTAAATATTCAAAAACTTAAAAGAGGGCTTCCCTGGTGGCGCAGTGGTTGAGAGTCCGCCTGCCGATGCAGGGGACACGGGTTCGTGCCCCGGTCCGGGAAGATCCCACGTGCCGCGGAGCGGCTGGGCCCGTGAGCCATGGCCACTGAGCCTGCGCGTCCAGAGCCTGTGCTCCGCAACGGGAGAGGCCACAACAGTGAGAGGCCCGCGTACCGCCAAAAAAACCCAAAAACAAAAACAAAAAAAAGTCTAAATATATGATGGCATTTAACAAGACAGTATTGATTTATTGATTCTAATTTAACATGCTGAATCCTCCTCTTAAAATGGGATGAAGAAATGATTTAGGGAAAATAGCATATGATTATTGCTTTTAACAACTTTACTGAGATATAATTCACGTATCATCAATTCATCCATTTAAAATGTGCCGTTCAATGACTTTTAACATATTCACAGAGCTGTGCAACCATCACCACAGTCAGTTATAGAATATTTTCATCACTCCCAAAAGAAACACTTTATCCCTTAGCCATCAGTCCCTAATTTCTCCCTACCCCCATCATCTTCAGCCTTCAGCAGCCACCAATCTATTTCTATCTCTATAGATTTTCTTATTCTGTATGTTTTATATAAATAGAAATAATGCAATGTATGATGCTTTGTTATTGGCTTCTTGCATTTGGCATAATATTTTTAAGTTTCATCCATGTTATAGCATGTAGCAGTACTTCATTTCTTTTTATCCCAAAACATTCCATGATATGAATATATCACATTTTATTTATCCATTTATTAGTTGATGGACATGTGGGCCTTTTGATGGACATGTTTCCACTTTTTGACTCTTATGAATAATGCTGCTATGGACATTTACATACAAATCTGAAGGTTTGTTTTCAGTTCTCTTGGAATACACATAGGAGTGGAATTACTAGGTCATATGTTAACTCTATGTTTAATTTTTTAGTAATAGTAACTTACAATTATGGCATTAGATTTTCTGAAATATTTGATCCAGCATATTTTTTTTATAACTCAAGCAGACAACCCTTAGAATCCTCATTATAGCTATAGTTCACCCTATTACGGTAATTGATTCAGACACTCCTAGGACATGCAAATCTCTCATTGCTCCCAGTGACTATAGTACTGAAATTTTCTATACTTCAGTATAGATTTGGATTTACGTATGTGACACCTCTCTTCAAAATAACATAGTATAACATCTTGGAAATTATCTTGCTAAATGTCAGTTATCCAACCTGAGGGGAGGAGAGACAAAGTTAGAGGCACTAAGATGTTGAGCTGCTTGTGAAAAAATCACAGTAAGTTTGTGGTAGCCTGAGATAAGATCTTGGACAGCTTGACCACCATGCCAACACCTAAAAGACGCAGTACATGATTGTCTTCTAACTAGGAGAAAGAGCTTTCTCTTTATGAGCCCACATCCCTCTCATTTTTCCTTCCTAGGAATATTGACAGTGTTTTCAGTTGTGTGTGTGTGTGTGTGTGTACAAATTAACTTGCAAATAGGTGTGAATTCTCTCCTTGGGTAGGGCAGTGTGAATACTTTTTCTTTTTCTTTTTTTTTTTTAAACATCTTTATTGGAGTATAATTGCTTTACAATGGTGTGTTAGTTTCTGCTTTATAACAAAGTGAATCACTTATACATATACATATGTTCCCATATCTCTTCCCTCTTGCGTCTCCCTCCCTCCCACCCTCCCTATCCCACCCCTCTAGGTGGTCACAAAGCACCGAGCTGATCTCCCTGTGCTATGCGGCTGCTTCCCACTAGCTATCTATTTTACGTTTGGTGGTGTATATATGTCCATGCCACTCTTTCACATTGTCACAGCTCACCCTTCCCCCTCCCCATATCCTCCAGTCCATTCTCTAGTAGGTCTGTGTCTTTATTCCTGTCTTGCCCCTAGGTTCTTCATGAATACTTTTTCAAACAAGGAGTTCTGCAATTTTCAGGAATGGGTATGTGTGTCACCCAAGCACCTTTGAGGAAATTTTAAACAAACACTTTTCATTAGTTCTAGGATTATGCTCTTATTTTTACAGGCATTTTTTCCCAGAAGAGCCTTTAATTCTTCTAAAAATTTTTACCTGAAAATCTTGTATCAAGATTTACTTGCCTGTAAGTCTTGGCATTTCATTCATTCAAAGCCATTCATTTATTGAAAGCCAACGGAGATTTCAAGGTAGTAGGGGAGAGATCCAGAGAAAGACATCTGATGGGATTGGAGAGGTGAGCAGAGATGGGTCTGGTAGGGCTCAGTAGGTTTGATGTTATTAATTAATACTATGGGGATTCTCTTTCAGTTAACCAAGGAGAAAGCCTCAGTGTGGTACCAGTCCACATAAAGCGCTTCTCTAGCTGCTGTTAATGTCCCTTTTTAATCAAGAGAGAGCAGGCTGCAGACCTGGAGCTTTCCATCTGAAATTATATCCAGCAGAAATTGAATCACACTGCTTTGCTTTCATTGTACTTAATTCTTTGTGATTGTTATAGTCCTGTCAAGTGATACCGGTTTTCCATTTATGTTGGTGATATGCAATGTCCTTTGAAAATAGCACTGAGTTTTAAAAGTGAGGCAACATCAAGAAAAATCTGTGGTAAATGATATCAACAGCATAGGAAGTATGGGACGTGACCAAGGCAGTGGCATAGGAAAGACAGAACCGGGAAACATTGAATCCCTTCATGTTGCCTGACCTGATTTTCATTAGAGTGAGAGTTAGCTTCATCCACTCCTGTAAGTTCACGTCAAAGAGATGAGTCTCCAAGTCCTGGAGGTGGGCTGGGCAGCACTGTGTGATGGGAGCTATGCTAGCCCAACATCCCAGGAGCCACCACACGGCCCAATCTAATGGCAAGAGTTCTTGAGCTAGCAGGGTGATTGGAAACCCCAGGGCAGAGGAGCAGATGGTGCACCGCAGAGCACTGTGCTGTCCCCCTCCTGCTGCAGAGCCCCTCCTTTCTGCCATTGGCACCCACCTCCCCTCTGTGTTATCATTCTGCTTCAGGACTGTTCTCACAGCATTTAGTGTCCGCTGCCTGCACTGCTATGTAAGAAAGAACACAAGGGAAGTCAAGGCCACATCATTTCCAACCAGTCTAACTTCAGCATTGGCCCTTGGCCTTTGTGAGGGCATGGGCATGAACGTTGGATGAATCAGAGATTCTGGAATTTTCCCAATCAGTGGAGCCTTAAAGGAACTTATCGTTTCCTAACTTGAGAGTATGCCCTTCCTGGTAGAAGGAGGAAAAAAGTCCCTTTTCTTTGTTCTCTTCTGGATTTCCAGCCATATATGTAGACTTGCTTCTAACAGAAGAGTATCCTGTAGGGTGACTAACTCTTCCCAGTTTGCCTGAGACTGTCCTGATATTAAAACCGAAAGTCCCGTATACCAGGAATTCCCTCAGTCTCGGGAAAACTGGGGTGGTTGGTCACCCTAATCTTAGGTCCGGAGACAAGTGTACACTCGTAGGGTGGCGTTTCTCTTAGACACTAAAGAGTATTTGAATGGTTGTGTCCAGAAAATTGTGTTTTGACAGAGTCAAATGGTATTAAGTGATTTCATCATTCAGGTTTAGACTACAGTGAAAATATTAAAACCATGGTGTTTTTGTTAATACTCGTTATGTAATGCATTAAGAGAAGGGTTTGTTGCATCAGCAGTGGCTTTAATTGGGCTGAACCAGGAAAACCTGAAAAGAACCATTCTTCAAGTCATGTTTATAAAACCTGCTGTGTTCAGAGTGACACATAAACCCTAATCAGTTTCTTACAGTTGGCATTGATCCCACCGTGTGCCTTTCTGCAAAACAGGCTGTGCTTGCCCCAAATATTTGGGATTTGCATTGTGTGTTTCCTTAGAGTAATGCTAGCTGCTATGATAAACAACCCCCAAATATATAATTACTCAACACAATAGAAGTTAATTGCTGATTCATATAAAGTCCCAAACAAATGTTCCTGATTGGCTGGTAATTCTCCTCCACCTGTGATTCAGGGACCCAGTCTCCTTCCATTGTGTGGTATATACAACATATGGCTTCCAAGGTTGTCTTGATTATCTGCATCAAGCCAATGGAAGGGTAAAGAACATAGAATAACATGCATAGGGGGTTTGGGGGAGGGTAAGCTTGGATGTGGCACACATCATCAACTCACATTCAATTGGCTAGACCTTGGTCGGAGGCCACACCCAACTGCAAGGGTGGTCTGGGAAGTGCTGTCTAGTTAGTGCCCAGGAAGAAGAGAAAATGCGTTTGGTGAAAGCTACCAGCCTTTGTCACAGATGTGTGTCTTGCGTCTCTCTCACTATAAACCAGAGGCAGATTTAATCTCGAAGGCAAGAAACCTGGGAGTGCAGGCACAGTGCGATTGAATTCTGTCTGTTTTCTTCTTTCTAAACATACTCCGTCTTCACACATAAGCCGTCACACTTTGTTTTTTCTTCTCTAAAACCATAGCTCATTTGGGTCAAATAAAAATAGAATCTGTTTCTTAATATGCCATCTCAAACTCTTTAGGAATAGAGGTGAGGTCATAATTATAAACAAATACACTTGAAACATGTGAATAATGGTTCTGGTTGAACAGGGCTGGAAATGTCCCCTCTCCCTAAGGGTAACTTTGTAAGACCCATGGAAGTCTGTACTAGTTTCCTATCGCTGCAGTAAATTACAGCATTAGGAAACTAGTAATTAGTAAGTTACCATAAACTTAAAACAACACAAATTTACTATCCTAGGGTTCTGAGGGTCAGAAGTCCAGAATCAGTCTCAGTGGGTTAAAAATCAAGGTGTCAGCAGAGCTGCTTTCCTTCTGGAGGCGCTAGGGGAGAATCTGTTTCCCTGATTCCACCAGCTTCTAGAGGCTGCGCACATTCCTCGGCTCACGGTTTCATATCATGCTGACCTCTGCATCCATCAACACATCTCCATTTCTCTGACTCTCCTGCCTCCCTTTTATAAGGGAAAATACAATCTTTAGAGTATCCTTCTTCTGTACAGATTAGGAAACTTTGGTACAAGCAAATTCCATGACTCGACAAGGTGATATTCCTAATAAGGGGTAGAGCCAGGATTCAAATTCATGGCTGCCTGGATCCAAAATCCCTTTATGAGTTCATGAGAGCCAAGGACAGGGAAAGTTTTGCAGTGGAAACACGCAATCTAGACTTTAAGGAAGCAGATTTCCCAAAGGTCAGAGGAGAGATAGGCCAGATGTCACAGTCAGAGACTTTCAAATGACTCATGTCTCAAGAGGGTTGGGACACTCTCAGAAATGTCACTCTGAATCTGCAATTGCAAGTGATCCTCTTGCAGGAGGAAAGGGAAGGGAGCTAGTAAAAGCAGAGGCTGCACAGGACATCCTTTGATGCTCTCGGACTTTAAAAGGGCAGGAACAAAAATGGGAAGGAAGAGCACTTAGCCAAGTACAAATAGAAACCAGTGGTGGAGAATTGTAGGAATAGCAGCAGGAAGCGTTACACCCCAAATGGTTTCAGGGAGAATGTTTGGGAAAACAAGGCAGGGCAACGCTTGCTTCTTTGGGTCACCAGCGTAACATTTATGGGTCAGAAAAGGAAGGAACTCTTCCAAGACAATGACCTTGAAACTAAAACAACCTCTGAGACACAGGAGATGATCAATGCATATTGGTTCAATGCATGAATGAAGTTATCCCAGGATTGGCCACAGGAAGAAAGAACCAAGTTCTTTTACATGGAGCTTTGGTGCAGAAGATCTATAGCCAAGTGGGATGCTAAGAGTGGAGGTGATAAAGGAAAGAAAAGTAAGATGAGCAAACATCAGTCTAATGACTACAAGGAATAATCAATGACAATTAAGATGGGTTGCTTGGCAAAAGTTAGAACCACTGTTCCATTGAAGAATTGGCAAAAGAAGTTTTGACTCAGAAGTATCTTTGGCTTTAAATGGTTAAAAATTAAAGTATAGACATTTGTTTTAAAGGATTGTCTTGTTTTAGTATACTGTAATTTAAAAAATCTTCTAATTCTGTATTTTTTTGCTAGGGAGAAACTTTTAGTTCAATTGCTTGCTAGAGAGGTACCGAACTTTAATTTTTACTCAGACTCCCAGGTTTAAGCATAATTTACTAACAAAACACATTGTTTTGTAACTATTTCAATATTTAGTTCTCAAAAAAACGGGATTTTTTTTTGTGAATTGGATACTATGATACAATCAAAGGTTTGTTTTTGGTTTGGTTGTGCTTTTAAAATGTGTCGATAAAAGTAATTTGACTAATGTAATCAATAAATGCTTTGTCTTTTCCTTTATAGACTTTATGAATAAATGCTAGCATTTTCCCATTAAGCCCTTGTGAGATTTGCATTCAAAACTCCTGCAGTTGAAACCATTTTAGCGTATTTTGGTATTCAGAAATCTGTTGATAGACGCCAAAAAAAAGACATCAAATATATTTATTCAATCATTATTATTGTTTTTAATTCCTACCATGTGCAGTCTGGGTTCTAGGCACTGGAGATAAAGCAATGACTAGGATGATCCCTGGTAAGCAAGTAATCAAATAAATTAAAAAAAAATAAGCTCAAAGAGTAATAAATGCCATAAACAAACAAACAGGGGAGGTGTTATGAAGTGACTGCAGAAACTTCTGTTTTAGATATTTAGGTAAGGTTTTTTTATAAGACGGTGACACATGAGCATAGATTAGAAGATAAGGAGCCAGTCATTATGTCCACAATAAGTATAATAAAAATATATTATCCTTATAATAAATCCTATAAAAAAACTTCCTTAGTTAGTTGGTTCATTCATTCGTTATTTAGGGACTTAGCCTCACAGCACCGTGGCAGCTGGTAACTAGACGATGTGAGGCTGTTGCTCCTGTATCCTGTGCTCCATCCTGAAGTCAGCAGCGCAGGCAGTTGGGAATGATGTGATGTGATGTGAGGGAAGGAAGGATGAGTGGCGAGCTGCAAGGGTGAGCTGGAACCTGACTGGTCTCTCAACACCTTCATGCCTCCATCCTCCGTGCCCTTCGTCACAGGGCTAAGCGTGCACCTGGCCAGGAGCTGGAGTTGCTGAACGAAGAGATCCTGTGGGAACCAAAGGAGCTATGGCTCAGCCACTGGCTGACAAAACAAAGCCAGCAGAGAAGCATCCATCAACGTGAGCGAGCTTCACCTGCACCTGGTACCCTGCACCACCTTCCTAGCAAAAAGGAATAACGCTGCGGCTTTGTTTCTGCCTTCCAAACCTCATGCACAACTGTGGGCCATGCTAAGCTGGAACTGTGCGTGGAACTAGGCTATTCTAAGCAACAGACGTCCAGCTTGGCTGAGTTGACACGATACAAGCCCAGCCCAGTCCATTCTAGGCACGGCAAGAAGACCGTGGGTGGCTTACTTCCTCATCTTAGCTCGGGTCCTGCCCACTCAGTGAGGACCTACCTAACACTGCAGCCGGCTCTCGCTGGGCCAAGCTCACCCCTTCCAATTCCTCTCTAACGTCTCTTTACTTTCCGTAGCACTCATCACCTTCTTATACACTCTATTATTAATTATTACCGTGTTTACTGCTCACTGTTTGTTTCCCATCAGTAGAACAGAAGCTCCACAAGAGCATAAATATTTTTCCATTTTGTGCCATGATGTGTCCCAAACACCCCGAACAGCCCTGTCCCCAAGCAGGCACTTAGTACCCGCTGTTGAAGGAAGGAGAGTAATTGGGAGAGTGTTGGAGTTGAGTCTGGAAAAGTCAGCAGTGGCCGGGCCAGGTAGCATGGATTTTGTTTTAAATGTGGTGAGAAGCCTTTGGGAGGTTCTCAGCGGAGGAGTCATGTGTTCTGTTTGACATCTTTAAAAGATCACTCTGACAATGTGTGTGTGTGAAAGGGTGGGCGGGACGGCTGTGGGAGAGCCTAGAAGCGGGAAGACCAGGAAGGAAATGATGGCTGTTGTCCAGCTGAGAATGGTTTGGACTATGGTGTTTGCAGAGAAGCAGAGGCAAGTCGTCAGATTCAAGATATATTTTCATGGTCAAGCTGTTGGCACTTGCTAGTAGAAGATGAGGGCGGGTCAGAATTTTATCCTGAAACACTGAGTGAAATGGTGGGCCCATGGGCAGAGTGGAGGCTGGGAGAGACCAAGAGGTTGAGGACAGAGACCAAGATTTTCATTTATTTATTCAACAAGTATTTCCTGAGCCCCTACTATGTGCTGGGTGCTGTGCTGAGTCTTAGGGATACAACACTGAACAAACTGAACGAAAATCCTTGTCCTCAGGGAGCTTACATTCTAGTGGGAGGAAAAGCAATAAACAGGAAAGTCAGTAAGATATAGTGTGTTGAGAGGTGATAGGAGGGGGGGTTGAGGAGGGCGTAGGGAGTGTGAAGGATGTAATTCAAAATAAGGTGCTCAAGGGAGGCCTGTTTAACAAGGGGCCTTTACAAAAAGACTTGAGGAGGTGAGGGAGGAAGCCATGTGGATACCTGGTGAAAGAACTTTCCAGGCAGATGCAATAGCAAGTTCTCCTAAAGTGAGGCCCGTCTGCCATGTTTCAGAAATAGCAAAGAGACCAGCACGACAGTGGAGAGAGCACTGAGAGAGGAGGACAGGGAAGTGATGGGCTGGGGACGTAGATCAGACCATTTTAGGGATTTGTATTTGGCATGAGATGAGAAGACACTGGAAGCAGAGGAGTGACATGAGCCAGTGTAACCTTTTGAAAGGTTTGAGACACCCATTGGACATCCTAGTGGAGATGTCAAGGAGGAAGTTGGATATGAGTCTGGAGCTCAGGGGAGAAATCACAGCTGGATTTGGGTGTTATCGGCCCCTTTACTAAGCCGAGTCACCACCTTTAGAGCCCAGTGACTCTTTTCTCATGGGCATATTGTTTGGAGGGATGATTCAAGCTCAGTCAGCCAGTCAGCCGGTTCCCCACAGGTCACAGTATCTGTGCAACAGTATCTAATGCAACAGTATCTAATGCCATGGATGCGATGGGACGAGATAAGGTCAACCAGGAAAACATTACAGAGAAGAGTAAATAAAAGGCAGTGAAAATCTGAGAAGAAAGTGTCATGCATGGAGACTCAGGCCATCTGTAGTTATTCTGGTTCTGCTTCGTTTACACTGGGGGACCACTGTTAGGAACTGCGGTTGATGTAATAATACGCGGTGCTCTGGGCACCCATAATAATGGAAATTTACAAATTCAGAATGCAGATTATACATGTGTGCATATTGCAATCCTTTGTAAGAAAAGCTGTGACTCTAAGTGGTTTCAGGTGGGCAGAGGTAGCTAACAAGACCCAGAAGTGACCAAGATTCTCAGCTACAGGTAATGGCCAACCTTTGTTCCGGGGACCATAGGCTGCTCGTGGCAGAGGCTGGTGCTTTGCACAATAAGGCCTGTCAAGGTCACAGTCAGCTTGAAGCTTTTGCTCAAAACTTGCTCTAGCCTGTGCACAGATGCTCAGGTGTTAGCAGTCGTGTTCTGGTAAACCAGCTCTCCTACATGAGACGGGATGGGAAGAAACTGATGTGCAGTGTTCGCTGATTTCCATGGTGTAAATATTCTTACCACAGCCGATCTCAAGGTACCAATGATTTGACAACTGGCTCTCGAAATTCCTGCAATTTTCCTGAATATGTAACAGCTGGCTCTGTGGTACCAACCTTTTTCCTCTCCGTAACCCATGGCTAGGCTGTACTTCTAAAGCTGCAATTCCTGTGGCTTCTCAGATTTTTCCCCACTCCCGGTATCCATGCCTATGGTTCACACTGAAGATGGCCAAGTGGCCAGCACAATGGCATTTACCATTGGAATTAGGAGCTCCTTTTCTGTGCCAGTCGCTTTTAGCCATGACCCCGGGGAGGCATCAGCAAGTGTTTTCTTAATTGAACTGCTGTCCTTGTCATTTCCTACTGCAAGATACTTGTCCGCACTTGGGATGGGCCACATATCCATACATAAATGCACCTTTCTGCATTATTAAATTATTTTGAGACCTTCTGTAGGGAGGGCCGTCAACTTGATGCTGAGGATACAATAGGCACAAACCTGCCCTCCAGGGCCTTATTGGAGAATCGAGAAAAATGCAAAGAATATCTAGGAAGGTTATCATTATTATTATTAGAGTTAGCAAACATTCCATGCAAAATGAGGGAATACAGCTGGTGGATGCTGCAGGAGGTCACAGTGGGCAGACTCAGGCAAGCGCTCACAGAGGATGTGGGGCTGGCATCTGAGCATCATGGAAAGCTTGGGACTAGGAATCCATTTGCTTTCCACATTTTCAGTTCCCGTTTTGCATCAAAGAAAACACCATTCCCCAAAGCGCTTTAAATGATCAGCCAAATGCCATGGATCTCAGGATTGTACATTGGAACAAAGACGGACAACATATATAAATATACACACACACACGCATATATATATATATAAAAAATTTAATTCGATGCACCGCTCTCCCCACCCCCAAAATTCCATCCCATTTCTAAAAGTCATGAATGGAAAGTTTAACAGCCTTGGGGACTCAGTGCTACTTAGGAGTGGGAAAGGGCCCCTTTACTAAGCCGAGTCACCACCTTTAGAGCCCAGTGACTCTTTTCTCATGGGCATATTGTTTGGAGGGATGATTCAAGCTCAGTCAGCCGGTTCCCCACAGGTCACACTTTTTGCATACGCTCATCAGCAGACACGGCGTGAAGCATCTCAGGTGGGTCACGCGGCCGGGAGAAGGGAGACATAGCCAGCCCGAAGCGCAACCGTGTCCAGGTCTCCGGGACAGGAGGCATTCTGTGATCAGTGGAAGACACGAATGTCTCCCAACACCTTTTTTGTATATGTGATGGTGAAAATGGGGGAAAAGTCACAAACTAGAAGACATCCAGACAGTGGGCTCTTCTCACTGATGACATTTGTGCTGCATTCTTCCTTGCCCAAGGAGTGCATTGCGACACTCAGACTGGGGACTCTGGGAGCCAGGTTGCTGATTGGGAACCCCAGGAGGCAGCAAATACAAATTAATCTTCAGGCCCACCAGTTCCCCTGAAACATACCACTTGCTAAACTGTGAATTTCAAGCCAAGAGCAGCAATTTTTCACAGCTGGAGTCTGGAAAAGGCTATGGAACCACATGGGTCAGAAAACCAAAGTTGGTTTTTTGCTATTTTGCATGGAACACCAGAGGGACAATTCCAGAATTCCAGATGTGCAGCAGTGGAGAAAAGTCTGTGTCCACACATCTGCATAGCAGCTTCGGAAAGGCAACTGCTGGCAGCTTCTAAAAGCAGACCACTGACCTCCTTCTTTCTCTGTCTGAACCTCTGGACTTACTTGTTTGGAAAGAAAGAAAAAGAGAAAGAACTGGCGCTCAGTGTTTTGTTTTCTCAATTTTCTTGTCAACTGACTCATGATAAAAGGATGTCAATTTCAATCAATTTCGATTCCACCGGACAGAAAAATAGAGAATTTATAGGCAACTATTGGAAACAAAGGAACCATCTGTTTTTTTAAGCATAACTTTTCTCTGAAACAGCTCTCTCCAAGTACCAGGATTGTTTGTTTTTCCTCACTGCACCACTGTGAATAGTACGGTTTCTCCAGAGAACCACAGAGCTCTACCCAGGTGGGTTTCTCTGAAAAGACCCCTCCTCCCCAGAGTGGGTGGGCTTCTGGAGCAGAAGGTCGGTGGGGTAATCGGGACATCTGTCTCTTACGTGAGGAGGGCTTTGTTATCATGGCAAGCAGCCCGGGTGACTGGTGGAGGTCATCCAACCCTGGTTATTCTGATTCATTTGTCATTTTATAGTGACAGTTGTCACTTTCGTCCAGGAATCTCCAGGGACATTTTACAACATTGTGACTCAAATTCAGTCATGTGCTGGTAGCTTCCATTGACTAAAGACTTACTTGCCCAAAAGCCAGAGGTGGCTCCGTAAATGGGGATAAGTCTTATGTAACCCATGTGATGGCAACACGTTGTCTCTAAATCTTCCAGCATTTGAGGTCCGTCCTTCCTTCCTTTTAATACCATGCTTGCTGGCTCACAGTCCCTTCCCACATTCAGGAACCATCTTGCATCCACTCCAAGGTTGCTGGAGTTTCCTGATGGAGCCTTGTGTTCTGCTCACCAGCCTGTGCCTCAGAGACTTCCCCAGTTCAGACCAGCCCTGCTTAGCAGCTTGCCCTCCCGGACCTTCTCTTCTCTCTGCCTCTCTCTCTCTCATCCACCTGAAGGTTGAATGCAGCTCCCTTTCCACGAGACACACTATCACAAGATTGTGGCACTTGGCCGACTTTCCTGCAGGCTCGGGAGTGGGGGGATGGAGTTCCGATAGAATATTACACAATCTTGACCTACGCCCGACTTTCCTTTTCAGGCCCTTGGTCTCCTGCTCTGCTGCTGGGTGTTCTTTTGTTCCCCAGAACTGGTCTTATCACTCACAGCTTCTCTCCCGTGTCTCCTGTTCCCCGCCCATCCTATCCCTCCCGAGGCTGCCCTGAAATCTTCACATTCTACCCACTTCGTTTTGCCTCAGTACTTTCTAAACCCACCCTTTCCAGGAAGACTATACCCAGGGGGCCTCTCCTCCCGTGACCAAAAGGCCCCTCAAACCCATGAGGATGGGTTTCATCCATCCTCAAGGATGAAAGAAACAGTAGTGGACACCAGAGAGGAATCTGGGGGCTCTCCTATAAGGCCATGACCAGGAATTTGGGTATTAGCTTACTTCTCACTAAAGTCAGATTGCACTGTTAAGACCACACAGCCGATGAAGAAAGCCGCGCGAGGGCTGCAGAGAACCCCGGAATGTGTTTAGTCCCCTCACTCTGGCAACATTCTATTTCACCTCTGGGGATTCAAGGGAGACTCCCAGGTTAGGCCTGGAGAAGAGCTTGTGCCTCACGAGCTGGGAGACCACCTTGCTCAGAACATCCTTGTGGACTCTGGAGCCCTGGAAGTCGAGGCAAAGTACTGGAGTCACCACGCAATGTTCACTCCAGCTCTGGCTCAGGCTCTGGCCGGGGGCTGGTGGCCAAAGCTGGAGATATACCTTCACAGGGTGATGGCTGGAGAAGGGGGGAGGGAGGATCTGGGGCCCAGAGGGAGGTCAAGGCTGGGGCCACAGAACACCTACAGAAGCAGCAGTTGCCAGTCTCTGTTTTGTGACCAAATCTATGGTCACAGTGTGATCCCCCAGAGTTAGGTGTGGGAGGAGCCACAAAGGCCAAGGATGATGTGACTGTGACTCTCAGCAGCTGTGTCCTCATTACTGTGGTCAGACAGAGAGGCTGGGAACATGGGAGATGATGATTTTGTGGTGCCAGCTCAGTGCCAAGGGCAGAGAAGCAGGTTGAGGTGGCCTCAGGAAGGAGAACCAGACCCTTCCCTGGCTCCCATGGAATTGGCTGCAGGGGAAACCACTGGTCTTTATTCTACACTTTAAAATTCCATATGCCTTTTGTTCATTTCTTCTAGACCTGTCTGCTGGGGTTTCATTTCTGTTTTAAAAAGGCATGAAAATAAAACCACTGGTTAGTGACAAAGAAGCCTCCTAAATCTTCAGTTCTGACCAACGTGTGGTCGGAAATAAACTTCTCAAACTTTGGCATAACATGCGTCCCCTGGGAATCTTGTTAAACTACAAATTCTGATTCAGCGACTCCAGGATGGGACCCGAGAGTCTGCATTTCTGACAAGCTCCTGGGTGATGCTGAAGCTGCTGGACTGTGGACCACTCTTTAAGTAAAGCTTGATATTCTAATGGTTCTACTTGTTAGCAGATGTGGACACGTCCACAGTTCTGAGTCATGATGAAAGGGACAAGGACAACGGGAGCACCCAAGACAAGGCCAAGAGGCCTGTGTCAGTGACCAAGAGAGAACCAGCATTTCTTTCCCTTCTCCTCTTCCCAGATTTCACGCTCCCATAACTGGATTTGAGCTGATCATTCGCTCCCTTGGCAGACACTCTGCTCTCCTAAAATGTTTTCATCTTTCAAGGATGGAGTCACTTTTCCAAGACACTTTCCAGTTAGAAAGAAGAACAACTCTGACTCCCAAGATAGAATCTGAATTTTTCTTGCACCAAAGTTCTACGGCCTTGGCTTGAGGAGGTATTGCTCTTCTCACGTTGCAGGAGAGTAGACATGACTTATGGAGGGCCTGCTTTTTGCCTTATTTATTCTGCAAGGAGTTTTTCCTATCTCCATTTACAGATGAGGAAACTGAGGCTTGGAGAGAAATCAGGTAACATGTCCAAGGTCATACAGCTGACCACTTGCAGAGCTGACACCGCAGGCTGTGTTCCTTCCACCACATGTCACTGTCTTTAAATGTATTCAGAAAGCTCAGGGCTTTCCTGGATTTCAGACACCCTGAAATCCATTATTTGTGATTCTGCTACGAAACAGGGTAACCTTAAATTACTATAGACAAGAGATGGGAAAGGATCAGTAAGTACCAGGCAAAATTTATTACATAGACCAATAGATTTGCCGTAATTTTCTTGAATTTCAAGGGTAAAGAAAAAAACAAAACAAGCAAAACATGTAAGCTTCAGGGAAAGTTTCTACAAATGAGTATGTATCGGTGTGCTTTTAGATTTCTCTTCCCTTACATGAAACAAAAGAAGTAATTGAACAACATCTACATAATTTTTAGGGGAAATGTTTATGAATCAATAATTCTACATTTAGCCAAGTTAATGTTCACAAAAATATTATCAGATATTCTAGACCTCAGAAAGTCAACTACTTACATGCTCTGCCTGAGAGAATTACCCAGAGGAGAATACCAATCAACCGGCAGATTAAGCGAAACAAACACTTTAAAATGGGGAAGGCAGTATACGTGCATGGGTGTTAAACTATGTGACCAGTTAAATACAAATCAGTCTAAGTAATTATTGCTGATGTGGTCATAAAACTTAATGTAAACACCAATAATTATTGAAATAGAAGGTATATATTATTAGTAATAATAATTTAAGCCCCAAATTCCATATTAAATGAACCAAATCTGGGAATGGTTGAAAAAAGTAGAAATTAAGTAATAATGTACCAAATACCATGTCTTCCGTAAGAGAAAGGTAATAGGTACTATTTAATTCTTGCCATTGATAGAGAAAAATGAATTCAAATTAATGTGAACCAGTAGCATAGTAAAGAGAGGATGCATTGTTTTCCCTCCCAAACTACTAGAAAGGGAAAAATAAAACAGATCACAGAAATACGCCTCAAAGTGTACACAGCTGTTGACCCTAAATAGTGGGATTATGAGTGATTTTATTGTCATTACTTTTTTCTGCAAATTTTCTATAATAAACATGAATTATTTTATAATATAAAAATGAAAGCTACAAAATTATTATAGGAAAGTTTTGCTCCTTTTCAAAAAAAACTATGCATGCATCCAATAAACCATTTTTACACAGTTCATCACACTTAATAGCCACGCTAACTGGATTTTTCTCTTTTTAATCATTTGTAGTCCCAGTATGAAATTTCTCTGTTTCAAAGTCTCAAATGTGGGAATGAATAATTGATGTGCCTGGAACCTTCTATGAATATATCAGATGACCTTTGCTTTTGTAAATAGCATCTGATGGAGGGAAAACTCAATTGCCTGACATTGAGAGCTGTGGTTCCTCAACCACCTGGGCAGAACCTTCTCTTTTTTAGCACTTAATTTTTAGCTGGTTGAAAGTCATAATTTTTGCCATTACTGTTAGCACTACTTACCACCATCACCATCATCGTTATTATCGTCATCACCATCATCATTGTCCTTTCTTTTATTGAGCACCTACTGTGTGCCAGGCTAGATACCCGATATCTTAACACACACCATCTCATATGAAAATGAATTCTCACTACGGCTCTATGAAGTAAGAATCCTGTCCCCTCCTTATAGCTGAGGAAATGGGCTCAGAGAAGTTAAATAGTTCGCTTGATCATTGATGACACAGCATGAACTATAGTGATTTTAAAAAATTATAAAATATTTTACTTTAATAATAAAATAGATATTACAGATTTTGGAGATTAGGAAAGAAACAAAATGTCTAATTCCACTGTCCTCACCCAACAATATAACACAGCAACTAATTATATTACTATGATTCATTCATTCATTCATCCACTAGGATGTTCAACAAATACCTCGTACCCCACCTGTGGGAGGCATAGCCCTAGGAATTAGAAGTCTGCACAGACCAAAAAGACAAGTTCCCCAGGCAAATTTAGGAGAAGAAATAAGCCAAGGATAACTATAACGCATGTCCAAATGCGGCAGACGTGTTAATAAAGACAAATGCGAAATGGTATGAGAGTTCAAAGAAGAAACTACCAGTTGGGGATGAGTCTGTGTAAAGGAGATCTTCATGGAAGCTACTGTGTTTATTCATTGAACTGAGTAGCAGCTCAATATATTTCAGATGGAGGGAATGACAGAGGCTAAGGAATTCATAAGGCATGCAAAGGGAATTGCAAGGAATCCAATCTGGCCGGAGCAAGGGGTAGCCGTGTGTGGGCGAGCAGGGAACGGCTGATGTTGGAGGGGGCCCTAAATGATTCATCTGAGGCTTTAAACCTTATTTCAAAGGTGCTGGGGACAGGTGGTGGAGGAGGACACGATCACAGCTGTACTTTAGGGAGAGTAACCTACTGATGGTAAGGTGGGGGGTGATTGGATAAAATGGAGAGTGGGGATGAATCAAGAGACTTCAAGAGGGTCAGCCCTGGAGACTGGATGAATGGAGAGGCACAGAGGCGAGAGACCAGCCCTACATTCCAAGGCCGGGTGACCAAAGCCCTCACGATGGCCTGGGCAGCCTGCCATTCTAGACTCTCATCTCCTCCTGATCTCATTTTCTTCTGATCTGCCCCCTTGCTCACTCTGCTCCGGCCACTGTGGTTTCTCTAAATGTCAAATGCTGGACACACTCAGCCATGAGGACTTCTCCGTTGTCTTGGAAGCTCCTCCCTGGGTATGTGCATGGTTCACTCTCTCTCTTCCTTGAAGCCTTTGTCCCAGTATCACCTTCTTTGTGGGCCCACCTAAGTACCCCTCTCCTACACTCTGCATTCCCCTTATCTTGCTATGTTCTTCTCTGTAGTGAGTATTACTTTCCAACATAGTATGTGTTTTCCTTATTGATTATGTTTGAGTGTCTATCTATCCTCACTAGAGTGTCAGCTCCATGAGAACAGAGATTTTCGTCTGGCTTGTCCACTGCTCTATCCCCGCAGCTGGCACAGAGTAAGTGCTCATTAAATATGTGTTCAGTGGTGATTCAAACATGAACAAAAACTGGGATGTCAGGGAAGAAAGCTAGCATGGGTAGGAGGAGAAGATAGGGCTGGTCTAGAACATTTGGTCTTAGGTGCTGAGGGATGCTCGGTGGATGGAGAAGTCCTTCAGGTAGCTGGGAATGTGTGTCCTGAATGCAGGAGCCAGGTCCAGCCTGGGAGCCTGGGTTTTGGAGCTGTTCAAATATATATAGAGAGGAAGACAACTGATGCTTGGAGGGCAGCAAGAGCACCATGAGGACACTGTTGGAGAGACAGCGAAGGAACTGAGAATGTCAGGTTTTGTAACTCAAGGGAGGAGAAAATTTCAGGGAGTGGGTAATCAAACGTGCCTCACATAGCAGAGACTTCAAAGAGAATTCGGAGGAGGCTTGTGTGTGAGAAGAGGCCATTTGGCTTAGGAAGACACTGGTGTCCAGTCAGAGAAGAGTTTCAGTTGAGTGGCATAGGCAGGGACCAGACCCACGATGTCCAATATAGTGGACACACATGACCATCGAGTGCTTGAAATGTGGCCAGCTCAAGCTGAGATGCGCTCCAAGTGCCAAAAACACCCTGAACTGTGATGATTTAGAAAAGTCAGGGGGAAAAAAGAATGCAGTATGTCTTCATAAGTTTTATATTGATCACGTGTTGAAATGATCTTTTCATTTCAAATATATTAGATGAGGTCTGGTTATATTAAGTTAAATAAAATATATTTTTAAAAAGTAGTTTGTACACACTGCTAGATTTAAAATAGATAACCAAAAAGGACCTACTGTGTAGCACAGGGAGCTCTGCTCAATGTTCTGTAATAACTTAAATGGGAAAAGAATTTGAAAAAGAATAGATACATGCATATGTATAACTGAATCACTTTGCTGTACACCTGAAACTAACACAACATTGTTAATCAACTATACTCCAATATAAAAGATTAAAAAAGGGCTTCCCTGGTGGCGCAGTGGTTGAGGGCCCGCCTGCCGATGCGGGGGACGCGGGTTCGTGACCCGGTCCGGGAAGATCCCACATGCCGCGGAGTGGCTAGGACCGTGAGCCATGGGCACTGAGCCTACGCGTCTGGAGCCTGTGCTCTGCAACGGGAGAAGCCACAACAGTGAGAGGCCTGCGTACCGAGAAAAAAAAAAAAAGATTTTTTAAAAGTAGTTTCAACTTTTTTTTTTGCTTTTAAAACACACTTACTAGATACTTTCAAATTACACATGTGGCTCACATTATATTTCTTTTTCTTTTATTTTTCTGAATGATATCATTTTGAACATAAGCATTTCTTGCGATTTTGTGTATGTGTGTGGCTGTCTCTTTCTCTCCTACAGATTAGTGGACGTTCTGAAGGGATGATGGAATGTGTCAACAAGGAGTCCATCTGCTGTTATATAAGCATCTCTATGCTCAGTAAGAGAGAATGGTCCTAAGGTCTAGTTATAAAGAGCCATGACAAAAAAAAAAAAAAAAAAAAAAAAAATCAAAAATTTCTAGGCAAGAGGCAGGCTGTTTAGTTGACTTGAAATAAATATTTTAGTGAAAGTGGTTTTGCCCCAGCATACTGAAAATGCTAAGTCCTAAACTGTCACACACCATTATATATTATAAGTAGATCAGAAGGGCATGTTGGATATGACCTCATTCCTTAATTTGCTCCTTCATTTACTCAAAAAATATTTACATTTCTTCAATGTTTCAAGTAATGCTTAATGTAATATGGTAGATATTCAGTGAATATGATTTGAATTTATTCATGTATGCCATCTCGCATTTATATTTATAGAACAGTCACCTCATGCCAGACAACGTTAAGTCTTAGGGATATATTGGTGATCAATGAAGATAGTCTCTGCCATCATATTTCTATTGGACACAGCTGGCTAGTCAGCTGGGGTTAAAATTCAACAGCATATATACATTTGGTTTTCTGCCTTTCTTTCCTTCTACCTCCCTCCCTCCTTCCCTTCCTTCCTTCTTCCCTTTTGTTCTTTCATCCACTTCCTTCCTTTTCTCCTCGCTCCCTCCCTTTCCCAACCATGCCTTCTGACAGCTACGTTATTTTCTGAACGGACACCTGATTAGTTGATTTCCCATTCTCAATAAAAATGGATGCTTTTTATGATATCAAATCATCACAATGCTTTAGCATTAAGTTGCCTGGGGCTATATTAAAGCCAGTGATATATATAGTCCATTAGCTTTACTGAGCTCTTAACCTCCCTGGGAGAAAAAGAAACTACATAAATGAGGTTTCTTTTACATCAAGCAGCAAATAAATGAAGGCCTTTGAAGAAATCACCTACGTGAAATCCTGGAATTGCAATTACCCAACTCTCCAATTTGGCAGACAGAGGTTTTCTTACAATATAGCCATCTCCCAAATAATGGTCCCTCCCAGTGGGACGTAGCAAGCCTGTGGGTCTCATGGGTCCAAGACAAAGATGTTACTGATTTGGACACTTGAACTGCTGCTTAAGAAGGATATTCCCAATGTTCATCTTGGCTGGGGTCAGGAATTGTCCTTGTAAGCTGTGAGGTCAACCTTTAGCCATTTTTTTTTTTTTTTTTTTTTTATGGTACGCGGGCCTCTCACTGCTGTGGCCTCTCCCGTTGCGGAGCACGGGCTCCGGATGCACAGGCCCAGCGGCCGTGGCTCACGGGCCCAGCCGCTCCGTGGCATGTGAGATCCTCCCGGACCGGGGCACGAACCCGCGTCCCCCGCATCGGCAGGCGGACTCTCAACCACTTTGCCACCAGGGAAGCCCAACCTTTAGTCTTTATGAATCTGCTTGCAGTGCAATGACTTTGCTTACTTCTCAGAAAAGTAAAAGGACACTTAATAAAATAAGTTGCTTCTACTCCCCTCTGGTTTCTGTGAAAAAATAAGATTCAGTATTAAAATTCAGTGCTCTGTAGCAATGTGGACATTCTTCCCAGGAGAGATGGAGAAGTTTGGAGCTGGACAGGACCCATGAGGCAATCATTTCAATAGATGAGGAAGTGGATTCAGAGAGGTCCTGTGGTCCCGCGATGGCTCAGCTCATCCAGCAGCAGCGGAGTGGAAAGGAGACCTCCAATCCATCCTGCCGTCTACTCCCCGCGGCTCACCTCTCTGCTGTGCGCCGCCCACCTGCCCTTGCTCAGGAGCCACTGTGGGCACCAGAGCTGCCCAGATGTTCCTGTGCCTCAGGGTGCCTCTCTCCACCAGAGTGGTCTTTTTTTTTTTTAATTTAATGAAAGGAAAGTGTTCTTTCCTCAAATATTTATTTAGGAACTTGTGATTTAAGTGGACACCTCTGGTGACTGTTAGGATTGGTTTGGTCTTAAGTAAAAATAAAAGACACAGCTTTCATTTTCACCAAGAACTTTATTGAACAACATATTGAACAACATATTGAACAACATATTCCTTAACCGGATGAACTTTTTGTCCAGCCCAATATTTTCTAATCAAAGAGCAGTGAAAATAAAACCAAGATTAATTGATGCTCTCTTAGGTTTGCATGACTTTAATCTGAGTATAAGGACAAAGAAGGAATTATAAAAGTTCCCCGTGTAATGATCTCCTTTTAAAAAGGAGGAAACCAGTTTGCATCCAGAATCCTAGCTCAGAGGTGGGACTCACCTGGATATTGACAATGTCACGTTCCGAGTGAGCCAGAGTAGAGGCCGGGATTCTCATTGGCTGTGAACACTTCTGGCCATTTCAGTATCTCCAGGATTCTCGGAAGCAGACCCAGAGATGAGGATTTGTGTGCAAATGATTTATTAAAAGTCTTCCCAGGTACTGGGGGAGCAGGTCAAGGAGGGAGAGAAGCCAAGGAGTGGGGGAGAGGTATGCTCTGGGGTCAAGTCCCAGCCTCAGCTGGATCCCACATGGGAGCCCTGCAGTGTCAATTATACCTCAGAGTTAGTCCACACCTGAGGCAGGAGAGCTGGCCTTTCATCCCCCTGCACTGGTCAGCCATTGGTCAAGAGCTAACCTGCCCAAGGTGAGCTCCCAGGTAGCCCAGCGCTCTGCGAGTAGAAGCACCCAGGGTAGTCTTCTGCTGCAGGCCAGAAGCCGAGCACACAGGTGCCAGGGGATGGATACAGGAAACAGGAAGGAGGATGGAGGGAATCTTTGTGTGGCACTGTCAGTGTCTTCTGCACCACAGTTTTGGCCTGGACAGAATCTTGACATCTTCCACTATTTCGTTTATGCCTTCCAGGGCTCCTTACCCTGACATCTGAGTTGGGGTGTGTAGCAGACATTTGTGTTTTTTGGTTGCCCAATCTCCATCCCCCCCTTCCCTTGATAATTGTAATTTAATTGTTAGTAGAGTAATTTAGCAATACTAAAGTAATAGTAATTTCAGGAAATTATTCTTTTTGTCTGTATCTTTTGGCAAAGATGACTAACCCAGACTCTGTGGGTAGGCATGTGCCCAAGGCCCGGGCAATCAGCACGTTCCTTTCCCTCTGGCCCAGTGACTGGTTCAGGGGTGGGGCCTTGGTCAGGAGTCAGACACAGGGATCAGGAATGACTCAGTGGTTTTGAAACAGAAATATATTTACTGGTGGGAAACAGGTGTTCATGGAAAAACTCTGGCTGGGTCTCCAGGAAAGATGCTTTTTGCCCACCAGAGATTAAGGTGGAAGGAGAGGAACACCACCCTCCACCCTGCCATCCCATTCAAGAATATACCCAGTTGCTGCAATCCAGGCTTCAGAAGCTCCTGGACACCCATGGAGCTGGAGACTCTACCCGGAACCTTGGCCAGGAGCCACAGCTGAAGCAGCAAGAGAATGGGACCCATCTCACTGCTGCCTTCCAAATCTCACACTAGGACATGTGATGAATGGCACCTAATTTGCATGCGGAACCCTAGCTGAGCGGGGATGAGGATGCAGATTTCCATTCTGCAGGTTTTGCAGCATAGGGATGCAGCCTGAAGGGATCCTGAATGGGGACTGGTTCACCGTGACCCCCACAGGTGGGTGCAGAGCACCTCCAGCAACAAAGTTGGCACTTTGGTTTGGCCAACAAGGGGGAAGAGAAGCTCTCTGTGTTTCCTGCTAGGTGTGAGCATCAGAAGAAGGTTAGTAGCTGCTGGAAGCCATCCTGACGTCATGTAAGGTCTGAGAATGAAGCCGCTGTGAGGTGGAGAACAGAGCCAATTTGAGAGATCCGAAAGATCAGATGCCAATTAAAGGCTCAGACAGGGGAGGCAACTTATTCAAGGTCACACACCTGGAGTGAGGGGCGGAGCTGAAACGAGACCACCGACTGCCTGACTCCCAGTGCGGACTTTTCCCCATTATTGTGATCCTTGGTCTCCATAGAGCCTGCCATCCTTCCCCCGACCCCGGCAGCCCTCCCTCTGCAGCTGGCAGGGTTCCACAGGCCCTGTTTACTGAAGGAGCTGATTGGCCCGACCCCTCCGCATGCTCGGAGCTCCCGTAGCAGGAGGCCCTGGCAGGAAAGCACCAGAACGCACTTCCGCTGCCAGCCTGGTGGAGCCCTTGTGCGTGAGAATAACTCCTAGCTGGAGCCTGGCTCGTGAGGAGCTCAGGGCTGGCTTGAAAACACCCTGTGGGTCCTCTCCGAGGGCCGCTGAGATGCGGTCACACCGGTTCAGGCTACTTTAAAGCTTCGGAAACCAAGGGAGGTGAGGTGGGGTGAACCGGCGGTGGGCTCTGAGGGCAGATGAGTCTCAGGCCAGCTTTCTCTGTGCCTCCAAGGTCACCTTGGGCCCTTACTCTGTCACCTGTGATCTTGTTTTCCTCTCCCCTCTTCTCCCTGGAAGGATGGGAAGGAAGGACACTTCTGACCTCAGGAGGAGGGGGCTGGGAAGGAGGGGGCTGGGAAGGAGGCACCTAACTGGGCAGGCGCCTCAGTTAGACCCTGAGACGGGCGAAGGTGTCGTCTGCCAGATCCTGAGCGCTTCCCCTACATTTATTTATGTACATTGATTTTTAAAAAAATCCTCCCAGCAGCCCTTTGACGTACGTACAACTGTTATCTCCATTTGTCACAGGAAGAAACAGAGGCTCAGAGAAAGTAAGGAGCTTGCTCGAGGTGACACAGCAGAACTGGGATTTGAGCCAGGTGGGTCTGCGTTCCAAATTACTATGCTCTGTGGCCTCAAACCCCAGTAATAATCAGAGCTACCCTCTCCTACACATTGGCTACTTTCTGTTCCTCCCGAGAGCTCTGCAAGTTCCATTTATAAGCCCCATTTTTCAGACGGGAAAACTGAAGCTCAAAGAGCTTAAGGAATCTGCCCAAGGACACTCAAGGACATAGAGTCAGTCGTGGCAGTGCCAGGACTGAACCCAGTCTTCTCCCTCCGTGGCCCGGTTCTGACCTTTATACTGTGCCAGACTTTCATTCTCTGAAACGGTTGCGCAGTCTCTCGTAGGACACCTACTCTGATCCCTCCTCATTTTACACTGAAGGAAGTGAGGTTCTCAAAGCTTGGGCGACTTGCCCCAGGTCAACAGCGAATGGTTGGTAGGGCTAGAACCCAGACTCCGGACTCTTCGGCGGTGTGTACGCAAACTCCATTTCCTGACTCATGTTGTAATTTCAGGGATGTTTTATCTCCATTGCTAGCTAATCTTCATTGGGCAATGGCTTCTACCACTTTGGCTTAGTGTTTCCCTTATCCTCTGTCAAGTAGTTAATGATCTATAATTGCCTGAAGAGGAGATTGGGTTAGGGCTTCTGTAATTGCAATGGATACTCTATGAGAAGAAGACTCCTTTTCAAAACAGGAACCCTCCTATAATACAGTGTCGACACCCATAATCTTTTGTCATGGAGGTCCTGAGCACAGCTACACTTAAACAGCAAAATTCCTCTAGGCACTTCTATGTATGTTCCTTACAAAAACACTTATTGGAACGCGGGAGGGGGCCTGGGAGGGTGAGCAGTGAGAGAGAGAAAAAGCCTAGAATCTGGGAACCAACAGGCACCGCATGTGATTTGGCTTTCCTCGGGGATTTTAGATGATCCCTTTTCTTTTAATTTTATCTTTCATTGTGCTGAAGTAGATGATACGGGTCTAAATAATATGATAATTATGGCAGAAAGTCACATTGTAATTGCTTGATTTACTCATCCTCTTCTGAAATCAGCAACATTTACTGAACATCCCCCCTGTGCCGGGCACTGCAGGAGCCACGTGCTGAGGATCCAGAAATGAATGAAACCAGGTCCCTGCCCTCCTGCAGCCCATAGTCTAGTGAGAGAGACAAATGCGGGGCACCCAGCTCCAAAGCCCCATGTACAGTGCTGTGATGTGGACAGGGTCAGTGTCAAGACCAAGCGCACGGCCAGCAGCGTTTCCTTGGGTGGGGAAGTGTGGGATGCTTGAGCTTCACAGAGGCTGGGAGGCTGGGAGGTGGGGGCATTTCGGGCAAAGGGAATGGCTGGAATGAGTGCCTTGGGGGCCTACAAGCTGCAGTGGCTGTGGGGAGAGCTGCTGAGGAAGGAGAGGGGAAGAGCTTGGCAGGTTTGGTTCTCAAGAGCCCTGCGGGTTATGGAAAGGAATTTAAATTGTCTCCTGGAGGCAATGTAGAGCAATTGAAGAAGTTGGGCAGGAATGTGCCGTGACAGGGTTCCTATTTTAGAAAGTTACTCTGGCTGCCGTTGGAGGATGGACTGGATGATGAGTGACACCAGCAACGGGGAAGCCATGTAGGGGAGGATGTCAGTGCTCAGAAGAGGATTGAAACGGCCCCAAGTGTCTGCACTAAGGACCAGAAGGTGGAGATAGAGAAGAGAGGATGCATGGATTGAGATGTTTAAGGGGAAGAAAAGAAAGGCCTCAAGAATGAGTGCCAAAATTTTTAACTAGGTGTTTGGGTGGCTGATATGCTAAAGAAAAAGGGGGGGGGGTCTTTTTTTTTTTTTATGGTATACAGGAAGTTAGGAAAATAGAAGGACAAAAATACCCAGGAATCCCTTCATCGTACCACAACTCATGTGCATATTTTGATTTATTTCCAATATCTCCCCCTAGTTTGTAACTCAAATTCTTAGGTGACACTTGAGTGTTGGGTGGTGATGGGAAATACTGCATGCTTCCTGAAGCCTGTGAAAGACTCACTTTTAGATCAGTTGCTGGAGGTTCCATCCTCATTTCTTACTTTAAGGGAGGCTGAATTTCTTGCATATGTAAGAGCCAGTCTCTTTGATCCAGGACCTGACAGTGAGCATTTTACTGTTCCACCTGTTCCATAGCTTGGTGCATCTAACTATCTTTTTCTCTTCTACCGCCCCACCGGTCATAAAAATGACCAAGATGATGCAACATCTCATGTCTTTGTGTCCAGGAAAATTCATCCTGAGATGCCAAGAAATGGCCATGTTCAAATTAATCCTTGCTGTGGCTGGTGAGGCCCACTCGTTGGAGAAGTTGGTGGGGAGATCATAGATTTTTCGCTTAGCAATGAAACCTGGTGTTTTCACTGCCAGGTTATTCTCTGAGCATAGTTTGACTTCCAGCTTTGCTCTACAGGGAGTGTAATTGATGAGAAGCCTGCAGAAATGTCCTGACTCTAGCGGGCTCCCACGGGTCAGAACCGTTTGCTCTGAGCAAGCTCCGTGTTTTGCAGAAGCATGGAGAGAAAGCTGCAGCCTTCCTTGGGGGAGGTATTAGGCAGAATGCCAGCACACTTGGCTTTGAATGAAAGGCCTCAGGGACAACCAGACAGTGGCCTTATTCTGTGTTATCAGGCTGAAGGGTGATCTTTGGCAAAGTAGACATTTGATGGAGAGAGCCGAGCCTGGAAGGGGAACCAGGTTAGTTTGCTAATCCAGAGCATAGATGTGGTTTCAGTGGAACCTTGGCAAACAGGAGGCCACTGGGTTCATTCCTCGGCTTCTCTCTGCACACCATGGCCACCAGGAGACTTCCCTCTCCTGGGCAGCCTCTGGGAGGAAATTCAGTGATCAAGGAATCCAGGGCAGCAAGAAGAGTAAAAGTAGGAGATGGATAGTGAAAACTGGGAAAATGCTGATGACCAATGCAGGAGTTGGAACCATTTTTATCTGTCACAGGCTCTTGTGCGGGGAGAGCAGGATGGCATCCAATGGTATGTTCTCTGGGGCTTTGCCCGGGCTAATTTTACATGACAAAAGCTGCTCTGTGTTCTTTCATGGAGCTTTGGAATGATTTTGCAGGCCCCATGTGGCCTGGTGGCCAGAGTTGGAAAAGGCTCCCTCTTGGACTTCCGGCAGCAGGTGAGGGACACGGGCTGTGATTACCCAGGAGGCTAGTTTCCCCTGGCCGCTCCCGCTGTTCTTCCAGTAGGAGGCCTTTACCGGTCACTGGAGGGGCTGCCCAGGGCACGATGGGTCACCATCCTGAATACCAGGCTCTTTCATCCAGGCCGGAATGAAGGTTGGACCTTTCACTCCATGTGGGTCACCGAGAGATTTTGCAAGACAGTGTGGCAGAATGTTTCTGTGGGTCTAGCCCTTCACATTCTGTCTGTGTGGAAATGCCCAGTGTGGCCAGAGGAAGAAAGATGCCTGGGAGCCAATGTGAGGCTGGGCCAGACTGGCAAGAGTGAAAGCACTGTGGTCAGCCAAGTTGCAAGCTGGTTTAGAAATTTACTGATCTCTTTAAAAATAGGTAAAGAAAACCAAGTGACTTCTTTTTTTTTTTTGAAAGGAAACCACTGATAAGGAGAAAGAAAAATGTAAGCACTCTGTTCTTCTGAGAGCAATAAAGGCAGCGAACAGGGAAACGCCAGAAGCTGTGACCCATAGTGTGTGCTCTCTCTTCAAAGCTCATTTCCATTTGCACACGAAGGGGAGATTCTTGTTTTCAGGTCACCTTCGTAAAAAGACATAACTCAGGAAGGAAATGAGCTATAATTATTATTATTAACTTTTAGTTTGTTCTTTCAATCAAAATAGCTCTTCAGTAGAGTGTTTCAGTGCAACCTAATCTCTTATGTCAACACGCAGCCCGGAGAGCCGGCAGGGGCCCTGCACTCACTCCTAGGGCATAGGCGTCTGGGGAAGAATCTCTCCATAAGGAAGGCAATCTCCATTAACTCCACAGGCCCCTCCACTTACAGGGCTTCTCGGTTTCCTCTGTGGTGTGTTCCCGAAGCCAGAGACAGAACCAAGTAGAACCTTCCTGACTCTTTGGTAGCAAGTGACAGAAATCAAATTTAAAGGACGTGATAATCACACAAAAAGGATGGGAAGGAGTGGGGGTTGGAAGTGATTAGGACATGTAGCTGAGAAGAGGCAATTCCTTTCCCCCAGGTTTTGTCTCCAGAAGAAAGGGAAGAGGAGCAATGTGGGTAGAAATAACAGACACCCACCACAGCCTCTGCCTTAGCCCCAAAGGGTTCAGTAACGTCAGCCTCCTCCACCCTCGAATCCCAAGATGCTACTGCTCTCTGTAGTCACTGGGTGTGTCCTACTCGGGAGCTCTTCTTTGATCTCAATTCATCTTCCCCCTCTTTGAGCACCTGGCATACAACCCACTGAAAATCCTTATCTTTCTAATGCATGTTCTAGGAAGACCAGAGTCCACAGGATCGCTTTGGACTTGTAGTAACCTGAGTACTGAATGGATGGGATGCTACAGTATTAGAATCTTGTATCGGGGCTGAAGTTGCTGTAGCAAGCAGATGCAACTAAAACATCTTCCCTTTCCGTCTCAGTAAAGTCCCCTTACCCAAGATTCCAAGGAGGGGGCTTTTGACTGCAGTTAATTTGCACTGCTGCAAATGATCCCAAACTCAATAATTATTGACTTCTTTCTGAGCTAAGGAATAGAAGAGAAGACTATTTTGGTTGGATTCTTGGTCACACAAATCAGAGACTTGCTCAGGTGAGCTCAGATAAGGATTCCTATTGTTCAGTTTCAGGGAGATCCAAGAACAGGGCTGTCTGAGCACTGGGCATCACAAAGAATGGAGATGGGAGATGACTCTAGTTTCATGTGAGACATGTCAATAGTGGGTTTCTTCATTTTCATACCACTCACTGGAAATGTGTGTGTGGCGGGGGGTGCTTTGTTTTGTTTTTAGCTCTAAACTCCTGCTAGGCTACAAGAAAGGTGTTCATCTCATTCACTGTTACGTCCTCCCAAACCAGCCTAGAGTGCACAAAACACTAGGAAGTGTCTCTTGCATTTTTGTTCAATGAGTTAATGAGTTTTCACTGTATGTTTCACCATTTCAATGAGCGGCTAACTCCGTGTGTTTGCTTCTATCAAGTCTGCTCTCAATGGTCCTCTTTGGTTCCTCTGATGACCCAGTTTTTTCTCCCACAACTCTGGATTGTACCTGGCCCATCATGAGCTTCTCAACCTCTTTTCCATCATGACCTTTTGGTTTTAGCTTCCAAGACTAACTGACCAATGCTATCCTAATTTATTCAAATTTTTGAGAGAGAGGGAGGGAGGGAGAAAGACAGAGAGAAAACCAATTAGCCGGGTCATCTGTATGTACCAGGTCATAGGTCACGAGCCAATCAGAAGAGTGTCCTTGGGACTGATGCCCACTTTTGTTGTCAGCTGAGGTGAAGGTCAGGGCTCAGTGTCAACCGGTTCAAAACATAGGTTCCTAGGCAGCAGGGTCTGTGGGCAAGGCGATTTCTCAAAGAATGGAGTATGAGTGTGGCGGGCAATTTTTGACCTTGTTTCCTTGTGTGCTTGGTTATTTTTTACCACGACCTGCTCATTTTCCTTGGGAAGTTATTTGTAAGACGTTTTCCCTAGGCTAGGGATGCATTTTGTCAAAGAAGATTTGTGTTTGCTTCTGCCAGGTACTTGGAAACTGTATTAGTTTAGGACCTCTTTCAATTATATTAACAGCTTAAAATTTTTTTTTGACCATCCAGGTGATATGAATGTGGGCTCCTGTGGTGGGCTGAATGGTGGCCCCCAAAAGATATGCCCACTTTCTAATCTCTGGAACCTATGGATATTACCTTATTTGGAAGAAGAGTATTTTACAGATGTATTTAAGCTAAGGACCTTAAGATGAGATCACCCTGGATTATCTAGGTGGGTCCTAAATCCAATGATAAGTGTCCTTATAAGGGACACATGGAGGAGAAATACACACAGTAGGGGAGTCCAAGATCACACAGCCACAGGCTAGGAAGTGCCAACAGCTACCAGGAGCTGGAAGGAGGACAGCCCTGCTGACACCTTGATTTCAGACGTCTGGCCTCCAGAACTGAGAGAACAAATTTCTATTCTTTAGAGCCACCAGTTTGTGGTATTTGCTACAGTAGCTGCTGGCAACCAGCTCAGCCTCTAAATCCACATAAGGACTGACCTGTTATTATAGCTTCTCTAGGGCTCCCCCACTTCCTACCCTGCTTGGCGCCCACGCAACATTATTTGCCATCCTCTGGGGGTAGAGAATGTCCAACATTGTGAGGGGCGTTTCACCTATAAACAGTTCCATGGATGTTGGCAGAAGATACACGGTTCCTGGGTCAGAGACGAAGGATGTTTTCGTACTCATCACAGTGGCAGTAGCTAGAGTATCGGCTTTGTGTCAGTGCTCCTCCCCCCGATTCCCACAGAGTGACAGGAACACGCAGTGGGTTGTATTAGGAAAGAAACTTTGAGTTTAGGGAACTGACATTTTTATAGTGGTCAGTAAACATGCCTATCTTTTGTGTGACAAGGACGTATCTTTTTTATACGGGATGGTAAGTCTGCATGTCCTTTGCTCTGGAGGGAGAAACTACACTTCTAAGGCTGTTCATTACACAAGCATCCTTGAAAAACTAATCCAGAGTGAAGGTAGTCAGTGCTTCTGCTCATAACTTGTGTAGAAATGGAAGAGATCCATGGAGAGTTATCTCCCAGTGAAGAGGTGGGGAAGAGTGGGCTGGATTTACTTCTAGTTCATTCTTGTTATATCACCAGAAATGGACTAGGGCAGCTCGTGTACAGCTGCCTAAGGGTAACACAAACAGTAACATCAGGATTGGATGATTCCTCACATGAAATGGCAGTGAGAACTGTGCCGCTTCAAAGGGTGTGCCTATCTGTGCTTTGCAAACTGCTGAGAGATTTAGCACCAGTTATTGTAGCCCATTGTCCTGTAAGACTCTGTGAGCAGCCATAGCATTGTTTAAAAACAACATGGAGAGCTGCCCAGGGTGACTACTTTGAAGAAGACCTCACTTATCTGGATACAGGGTTCAGTGTGGTTGTTACACAGCAAACAGCAAGCTCGCTGGTTTACGATTCGCCCTCTTCTTTACTGAGAGCCCCCCAGCAGTCGACTGTGAGGTGGAAGGCAGGCAGAAGCACGGATGAGGGATAAAATAAGAGAATGGAAGCTGCACTCAGCAACTCTCCTTGCGTGACGGTACGTTCCCACCTAGAGGGTCTCGGTAGCCCGCCCTTTGATCGAGGCTTAAGTAGAAGCCGAAGGAGCTAGAATGTGGAAAACCCCCCCGCAGCCCCTGTCATTTGTTTTTATTTGTCGTTTCCGTATTCGAGGTGCTCTCTGGGTTGGGCAGCTCTTCCACCCCTCTGCCTCTGTGGGGTATTTTATCACCTACCAACCTATACAGTTCCTTCAGAGCCCTTTTGGGAATGGCAGTGCTCAAGCCAAGATGGAGTTTCCCCTTAGTTCAGCAAAAACACCCGCTTTCTACCAGTTCCATTGATTCCATCGGTATGAGACCAAACTCTGCGGAGGCAGAAAGCCACTATAGCAGAAGCCGATGAAATACAGGTATAGTCAGTTGACTGAGCTAGGAGGAGACGGGGAGAGAGAAAGAGACAGAGACAGAGAGAAAGAAAATCCAAATTGCCTTTGTTAATTGAAATAAAACATTTCTGAATTCATTACCTAAGCCAGAATAAACCCAACCCTTGAGACGTGAACTTTCTTTTTCTTCTTCTGTTTTCCCTTTTTATTTCTGAGAGCAAAGCACATGTTTCCCCCTGCGTCAGCAAGCAGGGCAAATGCTGAGTCTAAGGCAACCAAAGGACATGAACTTGAACTAAAGCTTGAAAATATAGACTGTCCTAGATAGAATCTCAAGATTAGGAGACATTTTGATGTAGAGCTGAACGTAAGTCTTTTCTCCTCCAAAGAACCAGTTACCCTTTATTCTGGAAGCAAAAAGGGATAGTCTGTGTTTCCCAGGGTGAAAAAAAACCTGAAGCTCCAAATGAGCAAGAATAACAATTTTCCCAAGAGTTATTTTGGTTCTTTATCGTGGGGCAGGGAGGACATTAGACCTTGAATTGGAAGGTACGTGTGTAAGGGTGAAGGTGTCTCCAGGGATGATACTTGCGGGCTTTACTTAGAGTTTTCTAGAAATGCACGATGACCCTTGATAGCTATGGGTTAACTTGTGGTCCAGTGGCATCGTGAGTGGTCACATGCAAATACTGAAGCAGGCGACATAGGAAAGAGACTGGCCACCATCTCTGCACAGATCCTGTAACAGGACAAAAGGGCCCTTATGCACTTACTCTGCTCTAGATCAAGGTCTGGTATCTTCAGAGCGACACCTGTGAAAGTGGGCTAGCTCAGAGGGCAAGGCCCAGCCTCATCTGGAAAGTCAGTCTGGGCCAGCCTCTGGACCAGCTAAACTAGGAGCAGAATGGAACTCTCTATAGAGAGTGTCTGAGCGACCATCCTCACTTCACAATAGGGGCGAGGAGACCTGGAAAGAAGTATTTTACCCAAGGCTTTGCGTTATTCCAGTCCTCCAATAAGCAGACTCCAAGACAGGATTCAAGATGCCAGGATTTCATTAGAGGAAACAACTGAGTGTGGGAAAATGAGGTAGTGGGGGAAGACCACCATGGAAGTCTGATCCGAGTGAAAGGTTGAATGGAGCGCCTTAGACCGCCGAGCAGTCCAAGGAAGGGCCAGCAGGCTGTGTGTGTCTGTGTGTGGGTCCCCCTGCCAAATTCAGCTGAGAGGAATCTGGTGTCTCCCAGGAAGGCGACTGCCTTAGAATCCTGACCACGTCCTTCCAGGAGCAGCCGTGGGATGCGTGGCCTCTGTGCGAGGGCAGCGGTGGGCTCCAGGAGCAGCGGTGGGCCCTTGGTTGATTACGTTCCCTGTAGTTGGAGGTCTGCTGATGCATTCTCACGGCCACCTTAGTGCATTTGGTCTTACAGTCACAGCTGGTACTCAGCCTCTTCCTCCTCCGTTATCCGTTCTAAACTCCTCTCACCCTCAGCTATCCCCTTGGCAGGTATTGGTAGCATCCTTGGTGGTTTGAGCCAAGTCTGCATTCCTAGGGGGATCTGAACCCTTGATAACATGCCCTTTTCAGGCCCTCCACCATGTAAAAGCATCCCTCCATCCTTCGGATTATCAAGGTCAATAGCCCCTGGCAGTATAGTGATTTCTCTCCTCACCTGCTGATCCTTGGGCAAGGAGTTCAAAGCACACTGCTGGCAGCAATAAATTATAGTTCAATGGGACCCTTGCTTTGTCCCCTGCCATGAGCGGGTCCCTTTGGAAGACCAGGACCTTCAAGAAGTCAGAGTCCAGGGTTGCAAGGGCAGGAAGGACGGTGGGTCACTAGGAGTGATGGTAGGCGGGGCCAATGCTGCTTCTTTTCCCTGTTTTCTCAACTCATGTATTCTTCCTATTGGAGACACGGTGCCACGTAGGAGTCTCTGACTTAATAAACATACTGTATCCTGAAGGATGCACCCCACCCTCTCTGAGGGTTTCCTTTGACCTGGCACTTCAGCTGTACCTTTAGCAGACGGTTCCAGCACGTGGGAGGCAGGCTGTTCTCGTACAGCTGCCTAAGCAGATATCCGATTGGAGGATGACACGCCAGTGTCCCTCTTCGCAGGTATCCCCAATTTTCAAGAGGGACTTACTTGACTTCAGAGAAGGTGTTAAATTATGTGTAATTTACTTTAAAATACCATACACAGTATGATCTACGCGTGGGTGTTGCTATTAAACTCAGGGAAGTTAGTGGACATTTGGAGTACACTAATTAGGAACCACGCTCCAGGCATGATGAGTTTGCATTTGAAAACTCTAAAGGTTACTACAAACCTTCAACTGTGATGTCGGATGACCTCCAGATCCACTCCCTGTCCTGCACGCTGGCGCATGGACCCTAAGAACTGACCTTTCAGAGCTGTATCAACCCAGCCCCCTTGCCTCTGGCTTCCTGTTGGGTTCAGCTAGTGGGAGGTACCAGCAGGAGATGGGAGGCTGGAAGGCAGAGACTGTGGTGTTTACCCCTCCTCCCCACACGTAATCCAAACGAGTCCTTTTAGGCTACAGACTGGCAGTGGCCACATTGCTCTACCTAAGGCTGCAGCTGTTATTGGTAACCCTCTGCTCCACCTAAAGCTTCTTCCAGGTTCCAAGAACAACTTCTTATGTCCCTTCGGGCTCAGGAGAAGAGTAACAAAGGCTCTCAGAGTTGCTAGCCCTGGCTGCTTCTCCATCCTTTGTTAGCTTTTCCTAAACCTGACCACACCTTTGCAATAGTCTCTTCATCAAACTTTCTTTCATTACCTCATTGGAATGTGCTGTTTTCTGCCAGAACTTTAACAGATAGAAATACTTTTATCTCCAGCAACACCAGAGGGTTTATTAATTAGAGGAGGGATTTTTAGACATGACTTTTGTACTTGTGAAGTGAATAGGGTTCCAGATACACGAATTAATGGACAGAAATGCTGTACAGGCACCACTGCCCTACATAGAATACAAACCTAGAAGTTCAATTGCCTATTACTTCCAGATTGACATTTTAGCCCCTTAACCTAGGAATCTTGATGATGACCAGACAGTTGGCTGAAACATGCCAGTAGAATATTCTTGCATTTACCTCAAGAGAATCCAAGGACAGATTGTAGGGACTTTACCAAGCTTACAGGCATGTTGGAGGATAGTGTTTTGTTTTATTTTGTTTTGTTATGCCTGCTTGTTTATAAAATTTGTGTGTGTGTGTGGTGTGTGTGTATGTGTGTGGTGTGTGTGTGTGTGTGTATGTGTGGTGTGTGTGTGTGTGTGTGTGTGTGTGTGTGTCAGAATTTGGCTAGGACTTCTGGATTATGGAGTGAGAGATTGTTAGCTCTACCCTGTTGCAAACTATTAAAAGCTACACTGATACGTGGAAAAAATAACTCAGTAATTCTGAACCATCAAAGTAGCTTCGATCAGACCCTGACAGAGAGAAGCACTCTTCTCTCCCCCGCCATCAGAGGGATGAGAATCTTCTTTCCCAAACACAGATCGCCTCCCCAAAGACCAAAGGCCTCAGTGGCACTGCGCCCATTGTGCCCTGAGTGTGGAGGAGGGTGGAAAGGTTTGCCATTTCTTATTCTGGAGGGGGCACCTGGCCCCATACCTGATGGCTCTTTTCAGAGGATGGCTACATAACAACTCTGTTTTCATCTCTGAGCCCTCATTACTGGCTTGGGGCCCCAAGTAACCTCAACACCTTGTTACAACTTATATTTACAAGTGCAGCATTTCAGCACAGGAAACCTCAGATTGTATGACTAACACACTCAAATTGCTGAAGCAGAAAAAGAGACCCAGGGAGGCTGAGCCACTTGTCTTAGGCCACTGTTATTTGGACTCCAGGTTTCCCACCCTATCCATTATTCTCTGTACAGCTGAGCTGCCGTTCAGGGAAACTGGTATAGGAAGTTTAAGGGCAGGGATCGTATGAACGCACATTCATCGTCACCAAGCATTCACCCAGCAGTTACTAGGTGCCCAGAACTATGCCATATGGGCCGCAGGAAGAAGAGAAGACAGGGTCCGTTCCCTGGAAAGTTCTCTGTCTGGTCGGGGACTACAACTAAAACAGAAACAGCAATGGACTAGCTCACGGGAGCGGGATAGCTGTAGCTCGAAGAATGTAGGAGCACAGAGAAAGGTAACTCGGGTGGTGGTTAGAGGTCTACCCCAGACTCAGACAGACCTGGTTTGAATTGTAGCTCTCCTCAAGCAAGTCACTTCAGCTTTCTGAACCTCCTGTTGCCTGTCTACATTGGAATAATGAGGGCCTCTGTCACGGGATAGTGAAATTAACAAGACCTTGCCTGCTAAAATGCTCTCTGCAGGGCAGGCCAACATGGTAGATGCTCTACTGTCAAACTAGTATGAGTTAGTTAACTTATTTAGTAATCAAAGAGGAGAGGGGCACCATAAATGTACACCCTTCTTGATCAAGCGTCACAGTGCATGTGGTATTCCAAAGGGGGCCCTTTCGGGGGTAGAGTAACCTTGAAGAATGCTAATTAGATGGCTGAAACATCTGTCAAGTAAACACGATCTAGAAACGGGGTTAGCCAAGGGTCAACCAATTATGGTGGGATACTCAGCCACTGCTGTGTCAGGACTGACTGTGTTACATCGTATTTGGGGAACAGTATCCACCTGCTGTCCCACACGCTTCCTCATCTTTAGCCTTTTGGCCACACATGCAAGCATAGATCTAGAACTGACCAAGAAACCCATTTTTAGAGCTGTTTTGCAGAGCAACTGCCATGCAGCTATGTAGAAATGGATTAATTGTTCTTAAGGTTTCTGTTTATTAATCTCCTTACCAGCTTCACAAATACCCAGATCATGTTTAGTCCCAGAGCCGTCTATTGTAATGCAAGTCCAGGGCGGTAATATCACGAGGCCAGACTGCACTCCCGTGCCTGAGTTCTTCAGGAGTTAATTAAAAAGGTGATCACCAGGCTACCCACACAAAGGAAACCAGGAGGAGAGCAGTGTCTGTCTAGCAGAGGGACAAACATTTCCATAGAAGGAAGATGGAGTCAAAAGTTCCCAAAGATACTCAAAAGCCAAAATGATTTCAATTTGAAAGATATTTTCACCAGAGAACAAAGCCTTAATTTGGTGTAGAAACTGCAAGAAGCCTCATGGATCAGAATCAATGAGAAAATTCAGGATATGAAACAACTTCGGTTTAGTTAGGTCCATAATGTGACTATTGATACATAGAATTTACCTTTCTCTTAGTACCTCTGATGGTAACAAACCTGTAGCCTTTTAACCCAACCTGTACGCTGACACTGACTCAATGAGGCAAATAGAATGAAATTTACTGTGAAGAGAAATTCCATCCCTGGATTTGCCCTGAGAACTTCCTGACTTACCATTCACATCTAAGGAAAGTTTTTTACTTAGAATAATCAACCTTTGTCTTGTCATCAGCACTGCAATTTCTTCTGAGAACCCTATTTTCTCAGTTACCTAGAAAAGGTTAGCTTTTAAATATACCAACCACTTCACATCCATTAGGATGGCTACTATCAAAAACAAACAAACAACAACCAGAAGATAACAAGTGCCTGCGAAGGTGTGGAGGTATTAGAGCCCTTGGTGAGGTTGTAAAACGGGGCAGCTGCCATGGAAATAGTATGAAGATTCCTCAAAAAATTGAAAATAGAACCACCATATGATCCAGCAATTTTACCTCTGGGTAGATACCCCAAAGAATTGAAAGCAGTGTCTCAAAAAGATATTTGCACACCTATGTTCATAGCAGCGCTATTCACAATAGCCAAGAGGTAGAAGCAACCTATTCAACAGTGGATGAATGAATAGACAAAATGTTATATACACTAAAATGGAACATTATTCAGCCTTAAAAAGGGAGGAACTCCTGACACATGCTACAACATGGATGAACCTTGAGGACATTATGTTAAATGAAATAAACCAGTCACAAAAAGACAACTTTTGTATGATTCTACTTATATGAGGTGCCTAGAGTCGTCAAAGTAGATGGTGGTTACCCAAGTTATTCAATGCACATAGGGTTCCAGTTCTGCAAGGTGAGAAAAGTTCTGGAGATCTATTCCACAATAATGTGAATATACTTAACACTACTGAACTGTCCATTTAAAGATGATAAATTTTGTTATGTACTTTTTACCACAGTAAAACAATCAACATAGAGGCTTCCCTGGTGGCACAGTGGTTAAGAATCCGCCTGCCAATGTGGGCAACACGGGTTCAAGCCCTGGTCTGGGAAGATCCCACATGCCTCAGAGCAACTACGCCCGTGCGCCACAGCTACTGAGCCTGCACTCTAGAGCCTGTGAGCTACAACTACTGAGCCCATGTTCCACAACTACTGAAGCCCACGCACCTAGAACCCATGCTCCGCAACAAGAGAAGCCACCGCAATGAGAAGCCCACGCACCGCAACCAAGAGTAGCCCCCGCTCACAGCAACTAGAGAAAGCCCAGGCGCAGCAACGAAGACCCCACACAGCCAAAAACAAATAAATAGAATAAATTTATAAATAAATAATTAAAAAATCAACATAATAAATGCTTCAACAAGCTAAGATAAATTGACAGATGGAAGAACGGACAGATGGACAGATAGATGATAAAGCAAGTACAATAAAATGTTAATTGTGGATAGGTGGTGGGTATACGGGTGCTTACTGTAAAAATTTCCTCAACTTTTTCATATGCTTGAAATTTTTTGTAGTAAGATATTGGCAAAGAGTGAAAAAATCAATGTAGTAATTAAGATTTATATGCACGCCTCGACATATGATACCTATGTTATACATATGCAACTAATACATGTGTGATACATTTTTCTTAGAATTAAACCTCCCTGAGAGAGTAGAATATCATAGAAATAAAAGAGGGACACTTCTTTACATTAATTTGCTCAACGTTCTTTTTCCCATCACACAAGACATACACATTGTCTTTTAGAAAATCAGTTGGGGTAGTGAGTAGTAACTCCACTCTTCTCAGCCCTCTGCAGCCCCAGTTCTGCTCCCAAGAGCTAACTGCATTCCCTCCTTTTTGTTTCTCTGTTTCTGATGGTGAGTTCCCTATCTTTAAATAAAATGCTTATACCACGATTTCTCCTTTTATCAGCTTTAGACATTGTCTGCTGACTTCCTGCACTGACAAGTGCGGATTCGGCTCCCATACACAATCCCCACACACCATCTGCACCCCACCCCTCATCACCGCCTTTCCCCCTCCTTCTTCCCTGCCAAACATGCTACCCTCCTACACCTACATCTTTTGTGCCATCAACCATCCCCATCGCCTCTTGATTCTCTGTTGTAAGGTGGGCTTTTTTTTTTATTCCCATCCTCCCCCATACTTCTCCTCCCACTCACCTTCCACCCCTTGGACTGTTCACCACGCCTTTACTTTTGTATCATTACATCAGTTTGAATACGGCAAAACAAAAACAAAACCCCTGTCACAGCGCCATGTTGAAAGTCTTGTTCCAACATGGTGGAACGTGCACACACTGCTAAGAACACAGTAGGCACTTTATAAACACCTGGACAAATCGGGTATGAGTCATGTTTGCCAACACTAAGCTCAAACAACAGAGGCCTCACCGTAGCCTCTTTACCCCTGGGAGGCAGTGAGCAAGTTCATCACGATCCCAACTGAGAACAAAGACAAAAGGCATTTCACAAACTTATACTAAAAAAAAAAAAAAAAAGGCACCACATCTACTCTGCATCCTTTCAGGATTCTGAAAGGCCTTACAACAGCACTAGATTTTTAAAAACAGGGTTAAATACATTAAAGCAAGATAGAACCAAAATGGACTCTTAGAAGAAAATTTAGAGAATGTCCCTGCCCTTCTCATTTGGGCTGAATTGTCCGCAAAACTGTTCCTTTGTGTCTCTAACAAACAGAGACACAAAATAGTGTGGATGGACCACAGGCATGAGCCCTTTGGCACATCCCTCCTGGGCTGCAGCCCCTGTTTCATCCTGTCATGCATCCGAGTTATGCCTATGCTTGATGCCGTCACTAAATTATAGATAACTTCCATCCAGGGACTCGAGGGGTTCAATCATCTTTGTTTCCTCCTCACCTCCCAGCATCATCCCCTTCCTGTCACTGCACCGGAGCCCAGGTCTCCTGAAATGCAGGCCAGTCCACTCTACGACTCTGCTTGAAACCCAGCAGATTGATCTGGTAGCTATTTTATCAGAAGCCGGTCGTTTACAACGTGCTCTGACATGCATTGTGCTCTCTCTGTGATCTGCTTCCCCCAGGGCACAGAAAGCAGCCTCTTCCCAGGAATTCATGTAATGCTTCAGGAGTGTGACAGTCTCAGATTGCCGTCTGACATGACCCATGAGGTAGAGAACTCCTATTTTTCTTATTTGATTGGCGGGAAAAGCAAAATTGCAGAGCAATTCCATGCCTCACTCTAGTCCTGCGATAGTTTGCTGACATTGCTTAAGCTTGAATTGACCTGCTAATTCCACGTCTAGAATCCTAGCCTCTATCTCCCACACCCTACCTCCAAGGGGTGTCCATCTCTGAATCCCCGGAACCTGTTACCTTACTAGGCAAAAAGGACTTTCCAATGTGATTAAGGTTAAGGACTTTGAGATGGGGAGATTTTTCTGGATTATCCAGGCAAGTCCAATCTAATCACACGAATCCTTAAAAACGGAGACCCTTTCCTGGTTACGGAGAGGAGGTGTGACTGCTGAAGGAACGGGCAGATTGATGTAATATAGGAAGGACTCAGCTTGCCGTTGCTGGCTTTGAAGAGTAAGGAAGGGGGCCGTAAGCCAAGGAATGTGGGTGCTTTCTAGAAGCTGGAAAAGGCATGGAAACACTTTCTCCCCTAGAGTCTGCAGAAGAGCACAGTCCTGCCAACACCTTGAATCTAGCTCATTATGACCCGTTTAGGACTACTGACCTACAGAACTGTAAGATAATAAGTGTGTCTGGTTTTAAGTGACTACATTTGTTATAATTTGTTATAGCAGCATTAGACAACTAATACACTGCCCTAGTCCTTCTATCTTTTGGCATGCCCTCAAAAGATAGAAAAGCAACCAGTTCTTCATAACTACTAGACACTGGACAATTGTTTACAAATTATGTATGGAAAAGTCTCAGCTATCTGGGACTCTTGCAAAATATGTCATGATGATAACTGAGTTTTTCTAAAAAAGCTGAGGGTTTACTCATTTAAGACCTGAAACATTTTTTATTTTAAACATTTTGTAAGATGAACATTTTTAACTTTTAGGAAGTTTCAATTTTAACATTTTGAGTTAAACATTCAAGTTTAACATTTTAATCTTTAGGAAGATTACATTCTTTATGAATCATACAGATGAGTCATATATATCATATTTACCATATATATTCCTTCATATATATATGAATATATACATACATATTCCTTTCTACTTAAACAGAATACATTAAACTTTATTTATCATTTTTGTGATGCGTGGGGGGATTTCTTATTTTGAGCATTAACTATTATCTAATATAATAACATCACCCTTGAGGATCACTAAGTATTTGAAATCTACCATATGTTGCAGATTTTCTGGAATGATCCCAATTTTAAATATTCTGTCCTACTTTCCTTATTCTTGTCAGATTACTGATTTTCAGTTCAGGTACAACGGTCACTATAGCTGTAAGGCTACTTGCCTTTACAATAAGTGGCCCCAAACTACCATCCAGCAGGGAGTCATAAACCATGTGTCTGCCTTGAATGAATTAAAATGAAATAAAAATATTTTGCAGTTTCCTGTTTGTTACCTTTCAACCCTGATAAATAATTTTCTGCACAAATGTTTTCATTGGTGGTTTCACCCATATGGGTCTGTTGGCATGGTGAGACTAGGTAACCGAGGCCATGAGAAGTTAACCGGCAGTGGTGTCAAGCAGTTGATCTATAGCAAGGCCCTGGTGAAAACTTAGAATACCTTAGGTCTCTATTCTTTGGCCTGGTGAAGCTACCAGCTTGCTTTCAACTTACATAGCAAAACCTGCATCTCTAGTCTTGCGTCTCAGGACTAGAGCCACCAATCAAACAAACCAGTGTGATTATGATCTCCCTCCTCAAAATAGTGCTTCCTTTCTAAACCCAGGCTCAGAAAATCTAAACCAACACAGGCCTCCAAACTCTAACCACAACCGTCTTCAAAAGGCATGTGAGATGTTCCAGTTCTTAGCAGTCTGGTTGCGGCTGCTGGAGTGACCACCTACTCAAGTGGCTGAGACAGGAAGCTCCTTTCCAGGAGATGATGTGGCTGGAACAAGTTTAATATATGAGGCTTCCCAGCTTATTGGTCCTGAGCCTCAGATATTTGACTGACCAAGATGCCCCTATGGTTACTAATCGCTCTTAATACAGAGGGGTGTCAACAAGCCTGTGGGTACCCAGCTGGTCTTCTGAGTTTACTTAGCTTAGCCTCAACAGAAAGGGGGGAGTGTGTGTGTGCATGTTTCTGTGGATGTGTGAGAGTGTGAGTCTGGGTGAGTGTGAGCTGTGTGGGATTGTGTATGTGTGCATGTGTGTATTGTGTGTGCATACACGTGTTATGCGTGCATGCATGTGTGTGTATGTTTCTCTGTGTGTGGCTCTGTGAGCGTGGACTTGTGTGGGGTTGTGCTTGTGTGCGCGTGTATGTGTGTAAGTGACCAAAGGGAAAACGGAGAGATGGCGAGATGGAAGCACAGGAGGGAAAGAGAACCGCAGGGACTTCCCTGGTGGTCCAGTGGTTAGGACTCGGTGCTTCCACTGCAGCACTGCAGGGGGCCCCTGGTTCGATCCCTGGTGGGGGAACTAAGATCCCACATGCGGCACAGCTCAGCCAAGAAAATAAAAAAGAGAGAGAGAGAGAACCACAGAGAAATGGGCATATGTAGGCACAGATACAGAGAAAACAAGTGAGTGGAAAAAGCAGGGAGTTGGGAAACAAGTGACTGAGGGCAAAGGCAGAGAGCAAGAGAGCAGAAAAAGAAGAGAGAGCACAAGACAGAGAAAAGGAGAGATGCAGAGATGCCAGGTCTGCCTTGTTTCCGGGGGTAGGAAATGCACTTTGGGTGGGCCAGGTAGCCTGCCCAAAGAGTAGTGTCATTCCCTTGTCAGTTTTCTGTCTCCTCAACACACGGCTACTGTCTTCAGCCCGCAGTGGTTCTCATCACCCAGCCTCGGCCCCGGCTCCAAGCCCCCTGGCCTTGGGAGACGGTGCTGTGCAGTCATATCTAAAACCACGCTGTGGAGCCTGTGGTTTTATTTATTTACTTTTCTAAGAACTCAGCCACATCAGACGAAGAAAGTCATGCCCATCTGCCTCAGCAAGGCAAACAGTGGCTGCCCCAGCCTGGGTGCCACCCTCCCAGGACACACACAGGTGGCACCTTGGGGTTGTGGTGCTGAAGGGGCAGGGGCTTGAGCCTGAGAACAGCAAAAACCAGGTGTGGCATTTAGTGTGGAGCCGTGGCCAAGGAGAGGGGCTGACCTAGGAAGAGACACAGCCCCAGCAAGAGCCTTGTGAAGCCTGTGGGACAGGCCACCTGCCTGGAGACACAGGAGAACCTCAGGCCCTCTCCCTCACAAACCCGTTGTGACTTGGAAACACAGCTTTCCCTTTTAGGCCGGGGTTTTCTTTCCTTCCCTTCTTTCTTTTTTTTTCAAAGAGTAAAATTCTATGAGCTTTTTAAAATTATTACTGAAGTATAGTTGACTTGCAATATTATATTAGTTTCAGGTGTACAACATAGTAATTCAAACTTTTTATAGATTATATTCCATTTAAAGTTATTAGAAAATATTGATAATACTCCCTGTGCCGTACAGTATATCTGTGTTGCTTATTTATTTTTTATTTTTAAAAATTTTTATTATTATTATTTTTTTGCATTACGCGGGCCTCTCACTGCTGTGGCCTCTCCCTTTGCGGAGCACAGGCTCTAGATGCGCAGGCTCAGCGGCCATGGCCCACGGGCCCAGCTGCTCCGTGGCATGTGGGATCCTCCCAGACCGGGGCACGAACCCGCGTCCCCTGCATCGGCAGGCGGACTGTCAAGAACTGCACCACCAGGGAAGCCCTTGGTGCTTATCTATTTGATGCGTAGTAGTTTGTGCCTCTTAATCCCCTACCCCATCTTGCTGCTCCCCTCTTCTCTCTGCCCACAGGGAGCCACTAGTTAGCTCTCTCTATCTGTGAGTCTGATTCTGTTTTGTTATCCTCACTGGTTTGTTTTAGTTTTTGGATTCCACGTGTAAGTGATAACATGCAGTCTTTGTCTTTCTCTGCCTGACTTGATTTCACCAAGCATAACACCCTCCAGGTCCATCCATGTTGTTGCAAATGGCAGAATTTCATTTCTTTTCTTTTTTATGGCTGAGTAATATTCCATTGTATCCAGGGTTTTCTTTATGCACATAAAAAGGAGTTGCACTGGATCAGTGGTTTCCAAATGGCTCTGGGGATTCCAGGGGGTTCCAGGGCTTGTGGATGGGGGTAGGCCAGTGAGCCTGGAATCAGTCTCCCCTCTGCTCTGACCTGAGCCGCCCCACATTCATGGTTTACTTTTGTTTGACGACCGCTAAGCAAAAGCAAGCATGGAGCCCCCTGAGCTGGACAATGTCAGCATCCCTGCCAGCCCCAACACTTTATGACTCACCTTCCTACTCCAGAGGGTGGCCTGGTGTGGGGGAAGCTCTATTGGGACCCTGGGACAGAGTTGGCAGGGAACTTTGGCAGAGGAGAAAGCTTGTTTTTTCACGTGATTGAGGGATCCGGACTCTTCCTGGCTGGCCCCCAGCACTGGAAACTCACCCAAAAGGCTGATTCCTTGGGGACCAAGGCACAGCTGTACAAAGGCTGGAGGAGGCGAAGGGTGCACCCCACCCTGAAGGACACAGTCTCATCACTCTGGAATTTCTGAGCTGGACAAACCATTAGTTGACACAGTGCTCGGCCATAAGGGAACAGAGAAATTTCTTCCTTGAAATCAGTGCTGCCTTGATGATTACAAATGGTGCAAGAAACCAGGGGGAAACCCACATGAGATGACTCATTGGGTTAGAAGGTCAGATTCAAGCTCCCTTGGATGGCAGTGGCTGTGCCTTCCTGCCAGCTGGCTCTGGGGTGTGAGCCAAGGCCTCCCAGCTGGTTGGGCCCAGCTCCGTCCTTCCGCCTCACCAAGACCTTCCCTCTTTGTCAGTGAACAGATATTATCCCTCAGCGCATGTCACTGACACATGTCATTTCTTGGCTCCTAAGCTGCCCCCGCCTCCCCATGTCACACTGAATTGGCCAGTTGCATTTTCTGGAAGGATCAGAAAGCAGGGAGCCAATGGAAAAGCCAACCATCCTGTGTTGAGTTCTCCTAGACTTTACTCTAGGATCTGGGAGCTTGGGGTGGGAGGGACCAGCCTGTGTGCCGAGGTAGGTGGGGGAAGCATTTACCGCCAGACTGAAAAGTGACCAACTGCTCAAAAGCCAGGTGGATAAATCTGCAAAATCAGTGAAACGGCATCCTGTTCCATTTGGAGGGCACAGCAAACAGATGCACAAGCAGTGTGATAATTACACCCACTGCAGAAGACGCTAACTCTCTAAACGCCTGTCTGGTGCCGATTCTTATCAGGGAATTTTGTGATGTTGGGTTTTACACGCAGTAAGCTTGTATACTGAGTTATTTTTTCCTCTCTCTTAAAAAGTGCTGTGTCCATGGTTTACCACGTAGCAGGTAATTACTCGGTTCCCTCCATGTCAATCATCAGTTACCTTCACCCCCTTAGCCTCAGTTCTCACACTGGAAAGTTCTTTACCACAGCTGTCCCTTAGCTAGGGAAATTGCTTCATCACTGGACCATAGTTCATTTCTGTTTCCAGGAACAGAAACAACAGGAACAGGGACAACCACTTCAGCTTCCTAGCCTGGGAGTGCTTTCCATACGTGAGTCACACAGGTGTGACATTCCTCCCAAAGAACCAGTCGTGTATCCTTTGACCGGACCAGGACCCTCATTGCCAAGCTGCCCTGTCTGGGAGGCTGCCCCATCCCAGGAGAGGGCACAGGGCCAGCACGTGACTGCCATATGGAAACGCGCCGGTGGCCCTCGTGCCTCAGTCACAGCTCACCCTTACCTGAGAGCTGTCCCTGCTCCGCCCTCCTTCTTGCCCTCCCATGGAGGGTTTCCTAAAAGGCACATCCACCATAAGTCACTTGTCTCAAATTCCTGTCTCAAGCTCTGCTTCCAGGACCTGAACTAAACCAGTAAGCCTCCACCCTCATAACCCAGTTACCTCCCAAAAGCCCACCTCCAAATACGACGCCACTGGGGATTAGGTTCCGACATATGAACTTTGGGGGCACACAAACATTCTGTCTATACAGGCAGTTATCTGAAATTCTCCTTTTAGAGATTTAGTCCTCTATATGAAAACACAATGTGACTTATCATGTTGTCAGCTGTTAGCAGTTTTATGTGAATTAGGTTGTTCCAGAGTCCAGTGTGACAGTTGGTCCAGGCATCTTTGGAAGGGGGAACCGAGGGAGTCAGGACCAGAACAGAAGCTTGGATGAAGGCCTCTCTGCCAACCATGGGCCTGGGTGACACGAGAGGGCCTAGCCAGGTTCGGCTTCTTCCCAGATTTGCTAATGGTATTGGTGGTGATGACAACACCCCCGGTTTTCACCTTCCCCTCCTTCCGTATTTCATGGTCACACACAGTAATGGACACATTAGCAGGTCTTGAAAATGCATGCTCTTCAACAAAGGCAAATACTGTATGATCCCACTTATATGAGGTCAAACTCATAGAAACAAAAAGTAGAGTAGGAGTTGCCAGGGGCTGGAGAGAGGGGGAACTGGGGAGTTTAATGAGTATGAAAAAATTCTGGAGATTGGTTACACAACAAGGTGAATGCACTTATTACTACTGAACTGTACACTAAAAATGGTTATGATGATAAATTTTATGTTATGTGTATTTTACTGCAATTAAAAATGCTCTTCAAAGACCATTTGGGCTTTTCATATAGTAGGTCCTCATATAGTAGTCAACTGTTGACTTTGTGATCACCCAAATGTAAGAGAAAAGCTCAAGAAACAACTAAACAAAACCAGTGTGAAGGACCTGAAGACCCTCAGAACCTGCTTCTAATTTTTCCATGTTGAGGCTGTTCCCATCCTGACTTCTCCCCTCTCCAGACTCTTCCCACCATGGCTCTGCCCACATTCTGTCTCTTCTGTCCCTTCCTTCCTTTTAGATCCCCTTTTACAATCTAGGGTGTTAACTTTTGGCCTTTTCCAAAGCTCATCTGTTTCCTTGTCACCTTGTTCATTGCTCTGATTCATTATTTGATCAGCATAAAGCCCAGAGGTTGATTTGGGGGTGTTTCCTGAATTCTTCTTGGCCAGGCCGTGGTAGGGTGTAGGGATGGGGTGGAAATAGAGGCCATCGGGGAAGGGATAGTGAATACACTTCCTATTCACTGTCCCTTAGAAAGAATTTTTATCCTGTCCAATCAGGGTTTTTATCCTTTACTTCTCAGACTTTATGTGTTTGGGTCCTTGTTCCTATTCTCATGAAATAGTGAAATGCAATATTCAGTTCATCAAATTCAGCAGACCTTACTGGAATCTACTGTGTCCCAGATGCCATTCAAAGGGTCAGAAATAGCATCAGCCCTCAAGATGCTTATGGTCTGGGCAGAAGGACACAGATGTAAACGGAGGATCCTTCCCAAGTCACTCAGACCCTGTAGAAGTTCTCACTTAAGCAGAAAGGGGGCTGTAGAATATAGCAGTTTGTTAGAATGGGGCTCTTGTGCCCTAGTTTTGATGACCAGTGTTTCTCCAGGAGGAGGGTCGCTACTGACCTTTGGGGCAGTGAGTAAGGGTGTCCCATGCATTTCAGAATATTCAGCAACCCTGTTCCAGGCACTAAAATGCTAGGAGAATCTTCGAACCCATTGTTTCAACAATCCTCAGAAAGGTCCTCATGCATTTCCCTGTGCTTTCTAGGGGGCGGTGTTGCCTGACTGAGAACCACTGGACCCAAGGGTAGATATAGATCCCTCCCCGTAGGTAGCTTTCCAAAGGATGTGACCGTAGGAACTGCTCACAACTTCTAGACCCCAAGGCCAGAACAAAAATGAGAAAGAGGAGATCAGATACAGTGGAATGAGTACTCAGGGGCAATAGGAGTTGTGCTGTGAATCCCCCCGACTCCTCACCCAAGCCCAAGCCCGTGGGATTTCCAGAGGAGCCCTTGAGAGCTTTGGCAATGGGTCGATGTAGTTGGGAGACCCAGGGGACTAGCCTGTGACTCCGTGGGCTGGGGTCTAAGTGCTGCTGGAAATCTGAAGGCCAGAGAGGACTAAGTGTGTCAGAGGTGCTGGAGTGGGGCCCCCTGGCTCCCCACAGGTCTCTGCGCAAAACTGCTTCAGAGAAACACTATCAGCTTGCTTAATGGGCGGCAGAAATTTTGGCAATGGCACAGCTTTTAGAATTGTCCCCACCCCCCACCCCCCACCCCCGACCAATGCAGGCAATTAGGTCATATCAGTCTTCATCTAGATGAACAGTGCAAACTTCTGAAATCAGCATATTGTCATCAACTGGACCGTCTGCCTGGACTGAAAAACGCAATATGTAATTTATTGTGACTGGTTTTCATTGAATGAGATTGGAAAAAAAGTAAATTAGCCATAAATTTAGAGAGATGGTACATGGTGAAACGCTATGGAAACTGCAACACTAGTGGTCAGGGAAAAGGCCAGCTCCCAAGAACATACAAGAGGAAAATCTTACTTCCTGTGAAGCTCCACCAAATCCTATGAGAGTAAGAAGTGTTGGTGTGAGCTTTAGATGTATAAGGACTGGTGCTTCCAGTTTGTCTAAGAGAGAAAGAAATGCCATGAAGGCTGTGAGATCCTCAGGGCAGAAAAAGGCTGCACCAGTCCTAGGCACTCGGCAAGGAGCTAATGGAAACCCATCAGAGCTGTTTGTGGACAATGTACATGATTTGCCAGGTGGCTTGATGGCAAGATTGCTGGGAGGTTTGCTGCTTTACCTTCCATTTCTGGCCAGCGCTCGGGCTGCTATAACAGAAGACCACAGACTGGGTGGCTTAAGCAATACACATTTATACTTCTCAGTTCTGGAGGCTGGGAAGTCCAGGGTGCTAGCAGATTCAGTTCTTAGTGAGGGCCCTCTTCCTGGCTGGCAGACTGCCCATTTCTTGATGTGTCTTCCCATGGTGAGATCTCTCTTTCTTTGGCCATGCTGCATGGCTTGTGGGATCTTTGTTCCCTGACGAGGGATCGAACTCGGGCCCCCCTGCAGTGGAAGCATGGAGTCCTAACCACTGGACCGCCAGGGAAGTCTCTCTCTCTTCTTATAGGAGCACTGATCCATCTTGGGGACTCCACTTTCAGGACCTCATCTAAACCTATTTTCCTCCCAAAGGACTATTGACTGAAATAAAAATGCACAACGTGAGAGGTATGAGTTTCAGTTTTATGTGGGGACTTACTGAGGACTATAGCCCAGGAGACAGCCTCTCAGAGAGCTCTGAGGAACTTCTCCAAGGAGATGGGGTGGAGGGCCAGTATATATGTGAGCTTGGAGAAGGGACCCGTGCAATCAAGCGCACATCTTGGTAGAAGGCTGCTGCTGGCCATGAGGAGAAGACCTCTTAGTTAATGGTTTTAGTGTTTTTCTCAGTATGGTAGATACTTTTCTGAGAATTGGGGTTCATAAAATTCCCTGCTGAAAATATCTCACCATCTGAAGGCCTGTTCTGCCGGTTTTCCCAGAGCCTCATTCCTGATCTCCACCCTCAATTCCTTTCAGGTGTGTTAAAGGTCAGCAACTGCAGTGGCTAATGACTTAGTTCTTGTAGAACCAGATGGCAAGGGACATTCTTTAGTTGGCTGGACCCACCTCCAAATACCATTACATTAGAGGTCAGGGCTTCAACATTTGGGGGGAACACAAACATTCAGCCCATAATACATGGTAACAATCTTGGGACATAGATAACAGACCCTCTGTTGGACGTTCTCTGTACTTCACTTCTGCCAACACCCAGTTGGGAATACAGTCGCGCCTCGGTATCTGTGGGTTCTACATCCATGGGTTCTGCATCCTGATTCAACCAACCTCGGATTGAAAATATTCAGAAAAAAAATTCCAGAGAGTTCCAAAAAGCAAAACTTGAATTTGCCAAGCACCAGTAACTATTTACATAGCATTTCCATCGTATTTATACTTCTTTACATAACACTTACATTGTTAGGTATTATAAGTAACCTAGAGAGGATTTAAAGTGTACAGACGGATGTACGGAAGTTATATGCAAATACTACGCCATTCCGTTGAAGGGGCTTGAGCATCCTTGCATTTGGTATCCTATGGGGGGGGGTGGGGCGAGGATCCTGGAACCAATGCCACGTGGATATGGAGGGACTTGAATAGATGGTTAAGACCCCGAGCTTTTTCCTTTCCCACACGCCAGGCTTTCAGGAGACAAGGTAGAGGGAAGAAAAAAGCCTGAGCAGCGGCATGGTCAATGAGGGCTTTCAAATACTATTTGTTGGGATATGTATGTCTGTATGTGTGCCTTGTTCTAAAAACAATTTGAGGTGGCTTGCAAAGATTAAGAATATTAGAAGTCAGTGAAAGACACAAGGTAAAAGACAACAAGGGTAGGGATGAAATACAGGACCAAAGCTTATACTAGAAGTCAAAAGAAATCGATTTTGCTTCAGTAGGGAAAGCTGCCCTGTTTCCTGGGAAGCTCGTGGCATTCTATTCCATCTCTCTTTTAAATTTAGAGTTAAACACTGTTCGTCTCAATTTAGGGGCCTGCATTTTGATGAGGTTGTTCTGTTTTGGTTTTTGTTTGGTTCCCTGCCTTAAATCTCCATTTCAATAAGAAAATCAGGCTCCATCACAGCCAGTTGACAGTTTTCTTGTAACTGCCTTCCTCTAGGGATCTTTTGGTAGGGAACTTGGCAACTCGTGAGGGTAGCAGAGGAAGTCAAAGGTTAAGGAAGAATCGGACAGCCTGTACAATACAAGAACTCAAAAAAAAAAAATTCTGGAAGGAACATTCACTTTACCTCTAACATTTAGAGGGCTCAGGATTTAATTATTTTCTAAAAGGGAATAGGACTAGGTAGGAACCCTCCACAGGAGCTTAAAACTTCATAAATAAAACAGGATTATCTGGATAATTGACTTGACTTTTTGCTTTGGCTGTGTAGGCACCGTGAAACAGAGTAGTCTTTGTTCAATTCTGTGATATTTTTATTTGATGGGACAAAGGCTATCTTTTCTTTCAACCCCAAGACTTGTTTGCCAAGATGATTAAATGCTCCGTATTAATAAGTGACACCTGTGAAGTCTCAGGGAATATGGTCATTTTTAGCCTCCAGAATTAAAAAACAAAACAAATAAAAAACAGGGAAGTTGCGTGAGTGTTTTATTAATATTGTCTAATGATTCTCTATTATCTACAGAGTTATGTCCAATTTCTTAGTCAAGGATGAAACGATTTGCTGGATTCTAACTCTTCTAATGTGGTACCTCTCTTTTCCTCCAAAAATCCCTAAAGGGACCTTTGGCACCATTTAAAAGTTTTTGATTGGTGTCTCAGATTCAGATTCTGACACATCCCCTCTGGCAGGTGGGGAGGTGGGCGGTGTTGGCAGGAAGTGCCGGATGATTAACGCCGCTCCCTGCTCCTCACTGGGATCAATTAGGATCACTCAGGAGATTTTAGGTCCATGGAATCACTTGGGATCGGTATTGTTATGGGCTGAATTGTGTCCCCCAAAGTTCACATGTCCAAGCCCTAAACCCCAGTACCCCAGAAAGTGACTATTTGGAGATAGGGTCTTTAAAGAGTCTCTTAGAGTGGGACTTATTCCAATATGAATGGGGTCCTTATAAGAAAAGGAGATTTAGACACACAGAAACATGAGAGATGCACACACAGAGGAAAGGCCGTGTGAGGACACAGCGAGAAGGTAGCCATGTGAAAGCTGAGAGAGGCCTCTGGAGAAACCAAACCTGCCGACAACTTGACCTCGGACTTCCAGCCTCCAGAACTGTGAGAAATACACTTCTATTGCTTAAGCCACCTGGTCTGTGGTATTTGTATGGCAGCCCTAGCAAACTAACACAGGTGTCCTCCATAAAGACTTATTTTTCAGCTGAAGTTCATTGTAATTATTCTTCCTCTCAACTCATCATTGTCTGTACCATTCATTTGAAAATTAATCCTAAAAAATTTAAGTTTTTAAAATTTAACCCTTCATGATTTTATTTTTTTCTCCAATTCTTCATTCAATCATTAACCAAACCTTTACTGAGCACTTCTATGTATGTCCTGTTCTAAAGCACGTAGATTGCCATGTTCTCCACTTCAGCCATGCATCCATCACAGAACCAAACAAAGCCTTGAACACTGTAGGGCTTAGAAAATTCGATGGCTTTCTTTTTTAAAGTTGTCATTTTTTCTGATTATCATGGTAATTGGAATTATTAAAGAATTTGCAAAATATATAGAAGAGTATAACTATGAAAATAAAAATCACTCATAAATGCCACTACTTGGGGAAAATTACTGTTAGGATTGAAGAATTTTCTTCCAATTTAAAAAATAGAAGAAACACTTTCCCATGTTGTGAAATCGCTTTCTAAAGCAATTTTTAATGCTGTAACAGTATCCTACTGTATAGGTTTACTTTATCTATTTTTACTGTTTACCTGCTACTGGACATCTGATCTTTCTTATTTTTATTGTTATTATGATTATTATATGTTAAGTAGCCTGGCTTACTAACTCTCCATACAAATCATTTTTAAATTTAATTTTTATTTTATATTGGAGTATAGTTGAGTTACAATATTGTGTCTCCATACAAATCTTTCTTCAAATTTCTATAACTTCCTTATGATGGATTCCATGAAACGATCACAGGAGAAGAGCTTTGCCACTCTTGATATTTATTACCAAACTACTACCCTGGGGTGATTGCACGAACTGGATGTGGTTTTTACTATAAAATAATCAGGAACAGTCCTTCTACTGCTTAGATTTGACAAACTTAAAAGAGGAAAGATCTTTATAAGATAATCAGAAACACCTGCATAATACCAAAAAGCTGACTACAAAAATTCAATTTTTTGTTATTGCATCTTGAGTGTTTTATTTTCAAGTCTTAGAATGTTAAATCCAGTACGAAGGGTAGAAGGACTTTTAGAAGCCACCTGCCAACTTTATCGATGACAAAATTGCAGCCCAGGGAAGTGGCTTTCTTAAGGTCATGCAGTTACAAGTCAAAGAGCTGGTGCTGGGGCTTCTCTGGTGGAGCGGCGGTTGGGAGTCCGCCTGCCGGTGCAGGTGACGCGGGTTCGTGCCTCGGTCCGGGAGGATCCCGCGTGCCGCGGAGCGGCTGGGCCCGTGAGCCATGGCCGCTGAGCCTGCGCGTCCGGAGCCTGTGCTCCGCGGCCGAAGAGGCCGCAGCGGTGAGAGGCCCGTGTACCGCAAAAAAAAAAAAAAAAAAAAAAAAGAGCTGGTGCTGACATTCGTGTCTCCCAAATCCCAGTCTTAGAAACTGCTCTTAGGAGGTTCACGTTAAGGCAGCACGTAGCAATAAGGATGACTTAAACATTTCCAGCAGAGATATCCCTAACTCAGCTGCTCATAAATGGCTTTCCAAGCACTTTCTACTAATTGGTTAATTAGTAGAACAGTGTTTTTACAAAAAGATTCTGAAATAATGAGTATTTCTAAGTAAGAGGTACAGTTGGAAATGAAGGTCGCCCATGGCAGAAACTACCATAGCTTCCCTGAGGAGGAAAATGCAAACTTAATTCCTCTTGAAACTTGACTAACTGATGAAAGTCCTGTGCTCACCTCCCTTCTCGGGACTTTTGGAGTAAATAGCAAGAAATAAAGGACTGCTTTTTCTCATCATACAACCTGGGAAATATGGATTGAATATCCAGGGAAGCAAGGCAAAATGTTGGTCTTCCTTGTTTGAATTTAGAGACTAGAAATAATTCTAAGAAAACAAGAAATAATTCTATATCAGCACAATCCAATAGAGTGTAACCTGAGCCATATACAAAATTTAAAATGTCCTAGCGGTCACATTTAAATAAGTAAAAATTAATTGCCATAATATATTTCATTTAACCCAGTTTATCCCCAGCATTATCATGTCCACGTGTAATCAATATAAAACTTACTACAGAGCTATTTTACATATTGGTCGTGTTAAGCCTTTGGAATCTGGTGTATATTTACACTTACAGCCCATCTTAGCTTGGACTAACAACATTTCCAGTGTTCAGGAAGCCACATGTGGCAGGTGGCTTCCATCCTGGATGGCAATTCTGCCCTATACGGCAGAATTCAGTCTCTGGTGGGTCCAGGCCTGTCGGTTTTATTACCAAAGTGAAAGAGGTATCTAAGAATAGAAAAGATAATATGATCATTTTTATCTTTTTAAAATGTCTAGCAGGCAAAGTGTATAAGTTGTTATTAAAAGTGGTTATGGGGCTTCCCTGGTAGTGCAGTGGTTAAGAACCCTCCTGCCAATGCAGGGGACACAGGTTCGAGCCCTGGTCCGGGAAGATCCCACATGCTGTGGAGCAACTGAGCCCGTGCACCACAACTACTGAGCCTGTGCTCTAGAGCCCACAAGCCACAACCACTGAGCCCACGAGCCACAACTACTGAAGCCTGCGTGCCTAGAGCCCACGCTCCGCAACAAGGGAAGCCGCCACAATGAGAAGCCCGCGTGCACCGCAACGAAGAACAGCCCCTGCTCGCCGCAACTAGAGAAAGCCTGCACGTAGCAACGAAGACCCAATATAGCCAAAAGATAAAAAGCTAAATAAATTAAAAAAAAAAAAGTGGTTGTGGAAGAGAGACACAGTGGCCTTGCCAAGGAGAGGGATAGCAGGCAGGTCCAGAACAGGATACCACAACTGGCAGAGGGTTTTTCTTATCAGGGACTCACAGTCAGAGAAAGAAAGTCTCCTTGTTCAGGGAGGGTTTCTTTTGTTTCCTTTTTCTTTTTTAGCTGAAGGGAGTTTCTGGGAAAGACGAATGCCATTAGAAGTGGAAATTCTCAGAAATAAGAAAAAAAAAAAACCTGCCCATGCAGACACTTGCCCCACCCAAGCAACTATCGCAGCTTCAAAGGATTCAACAAGTGTCCAGGCTCTGCTGCTTGGGGTTGCAGAGGGCCAGTCCTGAGAGAGCTTGGGGCGGGCAGAGAGGCCTGTTCATTTCCCTTCCTCTCCAGGGGGCCGGGGCTGCATTGAGAGCAGCTGTGTCCAGAGCTGCCCCTGCTGATTTAAATCAGGTGTAATGGGGAAGGCCAGGGAGACCTCGGTGTTCTTGGGTTCTGCAAGTAAGCAAAGCTTGAAGCCACGACAGAGGAAGCTGGGAGAGCCCTGGAGACCACCATGCCCAAGAGGAGGGTTCCAAGAGGCAGAGGGCCTTGCCCAAGGCCCACACCTACATAGAGGCCAAGCTGGGCCTTGAATGTGGTTCTGACTGGTAGCCTAACTAGCGTCTGTGGGCAGAAGCAGAATCTCTTCTGCGATTTGCCTGTAAGTGTCACTGCGTATTTGTGGGTGTTGGGAGCGGGGGCTTAGAGAAGGAGGGCTGTCCACCGGAGGCCACACCCCAAGTTATCACCCAGGCCAGTATGTGGTGGTACTCACAGCCACCAAGGTGATGGTGAATCCCAGATTTGCCACTTCATCATTTAATAAATATTTATTGTGCCCTACTGTGTGCTAGGCACTGTTCCAGAGTCTGGCGGATACAGCAGTGAACAAAATGGGCAGAAAACTGTGCCCTTGCCTTCCCCCTAGTGAGGGGAACAAATAATGAACAAAACAAGTAAATTACAGTTGGTTAAAAGATGACAAGCAGGGAAAGGGACATAGAATACAGAGAAGAAAGGTTGCCATTTACATAGGGTGGTCAGGGAAGGCTTCACTGAGGAGGTGATGTTTGAGCATGATCTTCCTAGAGATGGAATGTTTAGGCAAATTCCTTATCCTTCTGGACTCAGAACAGTAGTAATAGTAATAATAATAGATAAATCTATTTAAAGTGCTCACTCTGTACCTTTTAAAGTTCTTTATATGCGTGAAGCTCACTTAATCCACATAATCCTGTGAGACAGGTGCTATTATTAACCCCATTTTACAGAGTAGAAAACAGACAGAGAAAAGTGAAGCAGGTTTGCCTGAGGTCGCACAGTTAATCACTCAGGCAGGCAGGTGGCCTCCAGAGCCCGCCCCTTTCTTACCAGCCCTAATAGGGGTGGTCTCTTAAGCCCTTTTCAGTTTCACCGAGGAAAAGGGAGAGGAAGCGTCTGCAAGCTGAGCGTTGCCGTGGCTTGTGATTTATCTGGGCAGGTTGCTTTTGCTGCTTCCATTTTTCTGTCTGAAAATGGAGTGACTAAAAGCTCTTCAAACATCTGTTTCTGAAGCATCCTGCTGGACTTGGCCGAGGATACAGGGTGGCATCGGATGTGAGCCCAGTCCTAAGGAACAGATCTTCGCTTTAGGCAAAAAGAAGCAAACCCGTTAAAAAGGTAGGCAGGGCGAGATGCCACCAAAAGGCTACACAGCCGAGGTCCAAGGGGAGGTCAGACCTTGGGGTGGTGGGGGGGGATCCAGTAAGACTTGCTCAGAGGCTTAGGTGGGGAGTCTTGAGTAGTAGTGGGGGGTGGTACATCTCACAGGTGAGAACAGCATAGGTACAAGGTGAGACGCGGCAAGTCACGCTAGGAGAGTGGAGAGTTGGTTTACCTAAAACAACACTATTCTGATGTCTGTTTCCCAGAGGCATTGAGATTAATAAGTGCAAAACTTCTCCAAATTCTGATTATCTCTTCTGATTTAAGGGACTAGAAAGCTAGATAATCGACATCAACAAATCCAAAAGTAGTTTCCAGTTGGTTTGGAAAGCGGCTGATTTGACTTCCTAATTACATCGGACGCACATCACCTGAGCCAGGTGGGAAACTATCATGGACTGCAAGCATTCCCGTGGTAGAGAAAGAAGAGCCTTGAGGGCGGGGCACATCCAGGTGAGTCCTGTATGCCTTGTTATTTACACTGAGTGTGTGACCTTGGGCATAGCTTCTCTTTATCTTAGCTCCTGTGTTCTGTAAATGAAGGATGCATTCCCTCCTGTTGCTTAAGGACCAAGTGAGCTAGCCCAGGCGTAGCAGACACTATGGGTGCTGAATCCAGACCTCCTTAGAGCCCTCTGACTGGTTCCGTGTGTGCCTGTCCCCCAGTTTCTGAGTGCTTTGCTTCCAAAGGCTCCAACCTGAGACCTCCTTTGGAGGACGGTCCTTGGGCTGCTGGAGCTGCTCCCACCCCTTGGCTGGTTTCTCCTGGGAGCATCTCCATTGTAAATTATTGACACCTACATGTGAATCTTCTCCTGAGTCTGTATCTGGGGACCCAACCAAAGATAGTTCACGAAAGCATTTTGAAAATTTACAAGTGAAACATATAATGTAAGGAATTACTATTTGAAATAACTGCAAAACTGACTGTACAAATCTTCCATCTCTGAATTATTGGGGTCAGGACAGAACAAGAGTTCAAAAGATGATCTGAATCTAATTTTTCCATAATGTACTCACCACAGGCAGCCTCTGTGTGCCGTCCCATCAACTAGGAGCTTTCACCTTCTTGGGTCTCGGGAGACCTCCGCCACTGCTCTGTCTGCCAAGCCGGCACTGTTTGCCACCCAGGGGTCATCAGCTTCTTTCCACTCCATTCCCTGTGTGACCTTTATCAGGCCTCCAGGAGAAAGGCAATGTCCTGAGGACAAGGGCCCAGACTAGATTCACTTTTGAGAGCTAAGTCACGTACTTTTGGGCTATAGTGCGAAGATCCAATTGTGGGGAGTCAGGAGGCCGGGCTGGGTTCTGGCGCCGTCTCTGTTACCAACCAGAAGGTGTCCTTCAATGACCCTTTTCAATTCACCGTTGTAGGATGAGGTTGTTGACCTTGAAGTTCTCCGGGATCCTTTCTAGCTCTAAAAATGCATGATTTTATAACATAAATGGGGGCAACTGTGGCTAAAACCATCTGATGTTAATTTGGACTTAAAATCATTCTAATGAATGTTTTCAGCCTTGGGAGGTGGCCTGCAGTGCACTTGCCAGAACCAAGTTGACCTCTTCCAAACCTCAAGTCTACACGAGGTTCGTGGCCTTGGGGAGCCATTTGGAGTCTCCAGGCTGGGCAGATGGTGCAGAATTTGGTGCCACTGACAATAAAGTTTGGTCTGTATCTGCCTGGACCCTGCAGTAAAGAACACATCAAGTATTTTCTTTCCCTTTTTAGCTGGATGGGGCTCAGTGCAAACACAGAGCTGGAAACTCCAAATGAGGACACAATATTTTAATAGATAGTCTGTCAGGAACATTAAAACGCCTCCAGGGATGCTGCAGACCTGGAACTACAATGGCATCGGCCTGAGTCCAGGCTGTCAGAACAGTCTCTGAAACTTTGCTTTGGAGACACTGGGGAGAAACAGGACAACTCCCACATGGGAACTGTCTTGTGGAAAAACTGGTCTCTAACAACATCTGACCCCACATCAAACATCTGCTGGTCTCCTTTAAAAAAAAAAGGGGGGGGGGAATAAAGTGAAAAAAGTTTAAAAAAAAATTTTTATTAGAGTATAGTTGACTTACAATGTCATGTTAGTTTCAGGTGTACAGCAAAGTGAATTAGTTACATGTATACATATACCCACCCTTCTTAAGATTCTTTTCCTATATAGGTCATTACAGAGTATTGACTAGAGTTCCCTGTGCTGTACAGTAGGTCCTTATTAGTTACCTATTTTATATATAGTAGTGTGTATATGTCAATCCCAAATCTCCCAATTTATCCCTCCCCCAACTTACTCCCTGGTAACCATAAGTTTGTTTTCTACATCTGTAACTATATTTTGTAGATAAGGTCATTTGTACCCTTATTTTAGATTCCACATATAAGCAATATCATATGATATTTGTATTTCTCTGTCTATGTCACTTAGTATGACAATCTCTAGGTCCATCCATGTTGCTGCAAATGGCATTATTTCATTCTTTTTAATGGCTGAGTAATGTTCCATTGTATGTAAGTACCACATCCTCTTCATCCATTCATCTGTTGATGGACAATTAGGTTGCTTCCATGTCTTGGCTATTGCAAATAGTGCTGCTATGAACATTGGGGTGCAAGTCTGTTTTCGAATTAGAGTTTTCTCCAGGTATGTGTCCAGGAGTGAGATTGTTGGATCATACGGCAGTTCGATTTTTAGTTTTTTAAGGAACCTACATACTGTTCTCCATGATGGTTTTACTTACCAACCATTTGCATTCCCACCAACGGTTTAGGAGGGTTCCCTTTTCTCCACATCCTCTCCAGCATTTATTGTTTGTAGATTTTTTTTGATGATGGCCATTCTGACTGGTGTGAGGTGATATCTCATTGTAGTTCTGATTTGCATTTCTCTAATAATTAGCAATGTTTAGCATCTTTTCATGTGCCTCTTGGCCATCTGTATGTCTTGTTTGGAGAAATGTCTATTTAGATCTTCTGCCCATTTTTTGATTGGGTTGTTTGGGTTTTTTTTGACACAGCTGTAAAATGTTTTTCTTGTAGGGGAAGAGCAAAGCAGGCATGACTATGGGTGGCCACCCTTTCGCATGAGCTTCAGACAAACCATTTAGTGTGACTGTAGAGGGAACTTTGCTCAAAGAAAACGCTGTTCGCAAAAATTTTAATTCACAAAGTAAAGAGTGAAGTGTAAAGGGACTTTTCACTTCTCTAAAGGATTTACTGTAAGTTCATTTGAGTAGGATGGGGTTTCCCAACAGGCTGCTTACAGGTAGAAAGGCAGCCCATCTCCCAGGATGTGGCGAGCAGAGGTTGTCTGGGATCTGGATACACAGAGGGGGGCTCAGCAGCATCAGATGCTGGGCCAGGCGCCAGGAGAGCCTTGGCTGGTGGTAATGGGTGACCAGCTCTCTCCAATACTCCCTATGCGATGCCATCCCCTTACCGTGTCTGCCACGTGTGTATGCATTTCTGACATGGGAGAAGACTTTTTTCAGTTATAAAAAAGGTTATACAGTGTACAGAATGTCCCAGGACTAAAAGTGGGCTCGCCGAAACTCTGGGACACCTCATTAAACATATCTCTTACTTATATGGTAGTAAAGAGTGACCTGGATATTTCAAAACCACAGATGGTGCAAAAATAATTTGTATCAGGCACACGTGTGATTGTCTTGTATTGTTTCTTGAGTCCTGTTACGAAATCACATATTTTTAGAATGGGAAGATCAGTTAGTTCCTTTACTTAAAAAAAAAAATGTGGTTAATAAACACATGGCATAAATTTACCTTCTAACAATTTTGAAGTGTACATTACAGTATTGTTAACTATATGCATCTTGTTGTATAACAGATCTCTAGAACTTTTCATCTTGCAAAATTGAAACACAGTACCCATGGAATAGTTCCAACTTTCCCGCCTCTCCCTAGTCCCTGGCAACCACCATTCTACTTCCTGTGTCTAAGAGGTTGACAACTTTAGATACCTCATATAAATGGAAGCGTGCAGTGTTTGTCTTTGTGACTGGTTTATTTCATTTAGCATAATATCCTCAATCCTTATCCATGTTGTAACATGAGACAGGATTTCCTTCATTTTTAAGGCTGAATAATATTCCATTGTATGTATATACCACATTTTGTTTATCCATTTATCTGTTGTTGGACATTTAAGTTGCTTCTACCTCCTGGCTATTGTAAGCAGTGTGGTAGTGAACATGGATGTGCAAATGTCTCTTCAAGATCCTGTTTTCAATTCTTTTGGATAAATACCCAGAAATGGAATTGTTGGATCATATTGTAGTTCTATTTTTAATATTTTGAGGAAACTCCATAGTGTTTTCCATAGCACCAATTTACATTCTCACCAGCAGTACACAGGGTTCCCTTTTCTCCACATTCTCACTGACATTTTTTATTTCTTGTATTTTTGTTAATAGCCATTCTATCAGATGTGAGGTGATAGCTCATTGTGGGTTTGATTTGCATTTCCCTGATGATTAGTGATGTTGGGCATCTTTTCATGTGCCTGTTGGCCATCTGTATGTTTTCTTTGGAAAAATGTCTATTTAGATTCTCTGTCCATTTTAAAAATCAGATTCTTTATTTTTTTGCTACTGAGTTGCCTAGTTCTTTATATATTTTGGGTATTAAACCCTTGTTAGATACATGATTTACAAATATTTTCTCCCATTCTGTAGGTTGCCTTTTCATTCTGTTGATGGTTTTCTTTGTGCAGAAGCTTTTTAGTTTGAGGTAGTCCCACTTGTTTACTTTTGCTTTTGTTACCTTTGCTTTTGGTGTCAAATCCAAAAAAAATCCTTGCCAAGACCAATGCCAAAGAGTTTACCACCTATGTTTTCTTCTAGGTGTTTTATGGTTTCAGGTCTTATATTAAAGTCTTTAATCCATTTCAAGTTAATTTTTGTGCATGGTGTAAGATAGTGGTCCAATTTCATTCCTTTACATGTGGCTGTCCAGTTTTCCTAACATTTTTTACTGAAGAGACTGTTCTTTCTCCATTGTGTGTTCTTGGGTTTTTTTGTCATAAATTAAATATATATATTATATACACACACATATATATACGCACACATATATATACATTTATATTTACTTCTCTCTATTCTGTTCCATTGTTCTATTTGTCTTTTTATGCCAATACCATACTGTTTTGATTATTATAGCTTTGTAATATAGTTTGAAATGAGGAAGCATGATATCTCTAGCTTTGTTCTTTTTTCTCAAGATCGCTTTGGTTATTTGGGGTCTTTTGTGGTTCCATACAAATTTTGAGGTTGTTTGTTCTATTTCTGTGAAAAATGCCATGGAAATTTTGGTAGGCATTGCATTGAATCTGTAGTATGGATATTTTAACAATATTCTTATCTATGAGCACGGAATATCTTTGTTTATCTGTGTCTTCTTCAGTTTTGTTCATTAATGTCTTATAGTTTAACCTCCTTAGTTAAATTTATTCCTGGGAATTTTATTCTTTTGATGCAGTTGTAAATGGGATTGTTTTCTTAATTTCTCTTTCTGATAGTCCATTATTAGTGTATAGAAATGCAACTGATTTTTTATATTGATTATAGTTTTGTAAAATCGATTTTTTATCCTGTGACTTTACCAAAATCGATTTTTTTATCCTGTAACTTTACCAAATTTGTTTATTCTAACAGTTTTTTGGAGGGGTCTTTAGGGTTTTCTGTATATAATATCAGGTCATCTGAAAATAGAGACAGTTTTACTTCTTCCTTTTCAATTTGGGTGCCTTTTATTTCTTTTTCTTGCCTAATTGCTCTGGCTAGGACTTCAATACTATGTTGAATAAAAGGCAAGAATGGGCATCCTTGTCTTGTTCTTGATCTTAGAAGAAAAGCTTTCAGCTTTTTATTGTTTTTTTTTTAATACATCTTTATTGGAGTATAATTGCTTCACAGTGCTGTGTTAGTTTCTGTTGTACAACAAAGTGAATCAGCCATATGCATATATGTATATCCCCATATCTCCTCCCTCCCACCCTCCCTATCCCACCCCTCTAGGTCGTCACAAAGCATCGAGCTGATCTCCCTGTGCTATGCTGCTGCTTCCCCCTAGCTATCTATTTTACATTTGGTAGTGTACATATGTCTATGCTACTGTCACTTCATCCCAGCTTCCCCCTCCCCCCTGCCATATCCTCATGTCCATTCTCTATGTCTACATCTTTATTCCTGCCCTGCCACTAGGTTCATCAGTACCATTTTTTTTTTTTTTTAGATTCCATATATGTGTGTTAGCATAGGGTCAGCTTCTCATTGTTGAGTATGATGTTAGCTGTGGGCTTGTCATATCTGGTCTTTACTATGTTGAGGTATGTTCCCTCTATACCCACTTTTTAAAAGAGTTTTTATTGTAATTTTTAAAAATTAATGTGCAAAGATGGGTCTTTATTTGGGGAGGGATTCAGAGCAAATTTCTTGATATCAAAAAGTTAGATGAATTGTGGTTTTCCCTTGGTGGGTAAGGAAACTGGAGTTTGGGGACCATCAGACATGGAGATAACATTGCTGGTGGAGAGGAGCCCATGGAGAAAAGGAGCAGGGAGAGATGCCCAGTGATGGGAATTAATATATCAGGGAAGTGATGCCTGATGTTGAATTATTACTGATTCCTGTGCTGTTCTCCCACCCATTTGCTCCAAACCCTTAGTAAAGATATATTGCTGTGTCCATGGTTCTGTGGGGAACAAAGGAGGAGCAGTGGGAGCTGATGTGGGACAGAAAGAGGACAGCGGCAGCAGGGTGGCCAGGAGTCAGAACAGGAGTAGGGAAGATGGTGAGAATGTGAGCCCCTTGGAGAGTCAGGAAGTCTGGAGATGGTGCTGGGCCTCACACTGGGAAGGGGGTTGCATTTTGCTCAGTTATTTAAGAAAAGAGGGCTCAGGAAGGCTAAAGATGGACACCAGCCCTGCTCCTAAAACTGGTAACAACCCAAGTTAGGAGAAGTTGCACACACATGGGCACACAGAGGAAATATTCCTGATAACTAAGGGAGCAAAAGCTAAATGCCCATTTATTGAATAGAAAAGACAGGAAGTGCTATACGAGTTTAGAATTCAGAGAGATTACTTTGGTTGGGGTCAGTGGTCGTGCTGGTAAATATTTAACAACTGGCTCTCTGGGAGGAAAAGAAAAGTTTTCCTGTGTAGCATTTGCCAATTTCCATAGTGTAAATACCATACTTCCAACATGGTCAACTTCAAGTCACCAAGATGACTTCATGGAATGTGGAGCTGGGAAGAGACACACAAGGACATACCATGATAAAGTAGTTCCACCACAAAGGCACAATGAATGTAAATAAATGCGAGCACAGATTACAGTCAAATGTATTATAATAATTCAGAAGTGATGAGTTCTGAGCATTTACTACCTTCTTAAAAATATAATTTATTTCATTGTAAGTTTACATATGCTTAATTTTTAATTATCCCTGTGTTCAATAATCAGCTTGCAAAATCCCTGAAAAAAATTACCAACTGGCTCTTTTGAGCTGGTGTGAACCAAATTCAGCATAAACTGGCTACAGTGTCAGGGAAGGCATTTTGCAGAAGGTGAGACTTAAGCTGGGCTTTGGAGGATGGATAGGAGTTTGATGGTCATGGCAAAGAGTATTCAAGGCAAGGTAAAAGATGTGGCAAAGGGTGGCCAGTAAAGTAGATGACATGAGAAACAATAATGAGGGTTTCTCCTACTTCTGTATTTTAAGGTTAAGAAAGTACTTTAAAAAAAATTTATTCAGTTGCACTGGGTCTTAGTTGTGGCAGGCAGGCTCCTTAGTTGTGGCATGCAAACTCTTAGTTGTAGCATGCATTTGGGATCTAGTTCCCTGACCAGGGATCAAACCCAGGCCCCCTGCACTATGAGTGTGGAGTCTCATCCACTGTGCCACCAGGGAAGTCCCAGAAAGTACTTTTTTAACCAGAAAAACCCCCAGAAGGGATGGAAAGACCAAGTAGGATTAAGTATTCATAATACACATAAAGCATACATGGCACCAAATATTCATGATACCCTAAACATACATAAGTACATACATATGAGACACTCAGTATTCATCATGTCTTAAAATGGCCACACATTCTGGTCCCATATGTCCTCTGCCAGATAAAATTCATAGCTGCTCAACAGGCTAACTGAGAAGGTACAGCTGTGTCCCTGAGTGCTTGCCCCGGCATCTCCCTGTGGAGCAAGTGTGCATTATTGGCCCAGGTACCTTCTGTCTATGGGTCCCTTTGCTCAAAACCTCAGCTTTGGTTCTCATAATCAAACCATCGGTGAGGAAGCCTGATATGGCTGACAGAGGCTGGATATGTGAATATTGCATAATCCAGGGCTCAGGAAATGTGGTCTTTCATTCCACTCGGACCTACCCCATCTCCTTCCTCTTGTTTCTTAATTTTTAAATTGCTTTAATAAACTGTATTAATGGCTCAGTCCATTCTGGCTGCTGTAACATAATGCCATAGGCTGGGTGGCTTATAAACAACAGAAATTTCTCATAGTTCTGGAGACTGGGAATTCCAAGATAAGAGTGTTGGCAGATTCAGTGTCTGGTGAAGGCCTGGTTCATAGATGACTATCTTCTTGGTGTGTTCTCACGTGGTGGCAGGGATGAGGGAGCAACCTGGGGTTTCTTTTATAAGGGCACTAATCCCATTCATGAGGGCTCCAGCCTCATGACCTCATCACCTCCGAAAGGCTCCACTTCCCAATTCCATCACACTTGGGATTAGGGTTCAACATATGAATTTTGGGAGAGACAGAAACATTCAGTCCATAGCAGTTCATTATCTATGGTTGTGTAACAAATTACCCCCAAATTAGTGGCTTTAAATAAATATGTAATATTTCATAATTTCTGTGAGTTAGGATATAGTCCTCTGCTCAGGGTCTCTCATAGGCTGTAATCAGGTGTTGGCAGGGACCGCAGTCCTCTCAAGGCTAACTGGGGAGGATTTACTTCTAAGCCCGCATAAGTGGTATTGGCAGGATCCTCCAGTTTCTCACAGGCTGGAGAGAGACCTCCCTCAGTTTCTTGCCATGTAGGCCTCTCCATAGGGCCACTTACAACATTAACCTGCCTTCCATCACAGGGAGGGAGTGAGAAAGCAAGGGTCTCTTCATAACCTAATCTCAGGATTCACATCCCATCACTTTTGCCAGATTCATTAGAAGTAAGTCATGAGATCCAGTCAGTACTCAAGGGCAGGGGATTACACAAGGATGTGAATACCAGGAGGTGGGAATTCCTGGGGGTCGTCTTAGAAGCTGCCTGCCACCTAACATTCTATGACTTCTGGCTTAGCCAGCCTGGTGGTAGACTTGGAGGCTGCTGTTGCATCGACGTCATTCCCACACCACAGACCCTACAGTCGTTCCCACTCTAGTCTCACGACAGCCTTGAGTGTAGGTATTATTATTACTGTTGTTATTATTTCCATTTTATAGCAAAAGCATTGAGAGTTAAATGACTTGTTTAACTCCTCAAAATTAGTAAGTGGGGTCAAGCCAGACCTTGAACCCAGGTCTTCTGAATTCTAGGCTACGGCCTTTGCAATTTACTGTATTGTACTCGGTTGAATATATCCCCCCCAAATTCATGTCTACCCAGAACCTCCGAACATGACCTTATTTGGAACTAGGGTCTTTGCAGATGTATTTAAGGTGAAGTCATACTGGATTAGAGTGGGCCCTGAATCTAATGACTAGTGTCCTTATAAGAGGACCCTGTGAAGACACACACAGAGGGAAGATAGCCATGTGAAAGTGGAGACAGAAATTGGAGTGATGCTGCTACAACCCAAGGAATGCCAGCAGTACCAGCAGCTAGGAAGGGGCAAGGTAGGACTCCTTCTTAGAGCCCCCAGAGGGAACACGGCCCTGCCATCACCTTGATTTCAGACTTCTAGCCACCAGAATCATGAGACAATAGATCTGTGTTGTTTTAAGCTCCCCAGTTTGTGGTTATTTGTTACGGCAGCCCTAGAAACAGGACATGTATTATCTCCCTGGAAAGATTCCAGCCAAGCTTCCCCAGTGTCTACAGTGTGTTGGAGGGGCTTCTGATAATGAGTCAAGATGCACAGCTACCCTGGTTTAGGTTCCATCTACCAGCTCCCCGGAGGCTCCATCTAGAATTCAGTCTCCAGTTCCCCTGCTGGGGAGGGACATCCTGTCTTCTCTAATCCCAGGCCAGAGCCCCAACCCAGGGATAGAGGAGGAGAAGGGACACAGTGAGTAGATTCATTGCCTGTGATCTCAGGACAGAAGCATGGGTACATGAGATTTTTTTCTTCTTCCATGTGACAGACCAAAGATTAGAATCCCTCCTCCCTTCTCCCCGTCACGTTCTTGAACTTGAATGCACTTGGGGCAATTTGTTCACAGCAGCTCTGTGTATGTGTGTGTAAAGTTTTTGGTCATCCCGGCTTCCTCGTAATTGTGCTGGTTTATAATAAGAAGCAGAGGTCAGGGTTCAGAGGGAATAGAGATGGGTGTGGAGAGTGGCTGTGGGACACATTGTTCTGTGCATCCAAGTTGGCAGGTTCACACAGAGGAGTCAGCAGCATTGTGCCACAGAGAGGGAGGCTAGAAGGATGTTCTCCAGATTTAGTGCCACAGCAAGGGGCTTGTGTTCCTATTTGCAGAGTCTTTGAACTGTGAGAATTTCAGAGGAGGACAAATAGCTCATCATGTGAATTATGATTAAGATTTAAGGATTATGTTTAAAACAGTGCTTAAAAATGACCACCACTCTCCAGCTCATCTCCTGGTGAATGTAGTTGGACCACTTGTGTCCACCAGCTCCCAGTGACTAGTAATTCACAATCCATGGCCCAAAAGGCTCTCGGGCTACAAGGGACCTTAGAGTGATCTGCCTACTTATTTGGCAGACAGAGTAGCAAAGGCACAGAAACCCTCTCCTGTCTACTCAGAACCTTCCCTGTCCTACCCCTGAGCCAGATGGTCCAAGGGCTCTGCTCTGTTTCTCTCCCTACTTGCCCCTCTGCTGTCTTCTTCTTAAATTCAATCTCCATTCCTACAGCACCTATAGTTTAAGTTGTGGGCTCCAGCATCCATTCATCCACCCATCACATAGTTATTGAGCAAACTGCTATGAGTCTTCCACTATGAACCATGGATGTGGAGATTATTAGGACAAGATCCTTGTTCAACGAGCTTATAGTCTAATCAGAGAGAGAAAACTTGTCTGCAAGTAGCTGGACCTCCAACAAGACTCCTTCAATGGAGTGCAGACTAGCTCCCACCTATCAAACCATTTGAAGAAGTGGAGAAGAAATTGTAACTAGAGGACATGGTCCTCTATTGACCTATATAATTTGAAAAATTTGTGGAATATATATTTGAATTTTTCAAAATAGCTCTGATTTAAAATATTCTTTTCAGTTCATGCATCCTGACTACTGGTAAGGAAAAGCTGGATGTCATGCAGTCAAGGGTTTCCTCGACCCAGTCTGTCTTCTCTGCTGTGTTCCTTCTCTGACTCAGACAGATTCATTCTTTGGACTTCAACCTTGTTACAATGTATCTGTCCTTGGAAGGGTAATGCCCTAAGCCATATATCAGGTCCATCTTCATCCATCACCTGAAGCCCTGCTCTGGATGGGCTTTGGATGGGGTACTGCACAGGTGATACAAAGGTGCTTAAGTATGTCCAGGAGCTCTGGGCTACTGGGCTGAATAGGGGATGGAATCTTATAAATATCATGAAAGAAGCACCAACTGAATGCTTAGGGGATATTACCACTGGGACTTGGAACAAGTATTGGGGATGACTGGGAAGAAACTGAGAGAAGATCATGGGAAGTGGGAGAGCATCAGAGGGATTCTTTTGGCCATTTCATCACTTTGCCCAGCGTCAGCTCTGTTGGACAGGAGCTTACCGGATGGGGGCCTGGAGACAAACCATTACAAGGCAGCGTCTTTCAAGTCTCTGTGTTTCAGTTTTATAGATAAAGGGAGCCCTGCTGTCTCTTTCCCCGACAGCTTAGAGAGGAAACAAGTCAACATTGCCTTTTAGCTTAGTGCAAATACCTTTTCTCTATGTGTAGGGACAAATGGTTCCCTGAGAGACAAATATTCATGCAATCATGGAAAAATTTAACCAGAAATCAGGGAACATGCCAGGGAGTGGCCACAAGGCATCAGAGCTTTATCCAGCCTGGTAGTCCTGACACATGTCCCTGTGCTGTCACAGAGGTCCTCATCCCCCCCAAAGACTTTGCCTTACTGCTGTTTCAACTCCAATTGTCAAGGTAATTTAAAAATAAATATGTTCTATAATGTGCATATCTAGGTGGATGTACAAGTTTAGCATAGATTTGTTATAAACAGACATTTTCCCACAAGAAAACATACTCTGGACTTCCCTGGTGGCGCAGTGGTTAAAGAATCAGCCTGCCAATGCAGGGGATACGGATTCGATCCCTGGTCCGGGAAGATCCCACATGCTGTGGAGCAGCTGAGCCCACGTGCCACAACTACTGAGCCCGTGTGCCACAACTATGAAGCCTGCACACCCTAGAACCTGTGCTCCTCAACAAGAGAAGCCACCGCAATGAGAAGCCCGCGCACCATAACGAAGAGTAGTCCCCGCTCGCCGCAACTAGAGAGAGCCCACGCACAGCAACGAAGACCCAATGCAGCCAAAAATAAATAAATAAAGTAAAAAAAAAGAAAACATATTCTGTTCATCTAAACATATTTGGAGCACCAACTGTTTACCAAACACTAATGGGGCTGAAAAGCCAAGAGTCACCGACGTGAGGCATGGTGTCACAGTCTTCTGGGAAAGAAGCAGAAGTTGTGATTCATGCCTGCTGGGGGCGTTTCCTCTTTAGACCTAAAACTGCTCTATAAGCTACACCATCAACTCAAGGCTCCTGATGGACTCTCTTAAATGCCACTACAAGGAATCTAAAGTGTTGTACCAATGTTCCTCTCCATTGATATTGTCTGAAACAAAGTTCAGAAAACCTCTCTTTTATCAACGTTTCAACTTCAGTCAAATGACCGGTTGCTTTCCGCAGTGGTGCTTCAAGCACTCGGTGGGCTGTGTTCTCTCAGTCAGCAATCTTGTCAGGAAGACCGAGGTCAGGAAAGACCTCGAAGCAAGGTCCAGAGAAGGTCAGTGACCTCTTCCAGGTTGGACAGTGAGTGAGAATGCCGGGCATGGCCTCCCACATATGCCAATTTACCAGGCGATACGTTTATATCACCTCTGGCTGGGAAGAACCTTAGATGTCTATTGTGTATCAAAGCCCTCACTTTCCAGATAAGAAAACTGAGACAATTGAGACCAGAGTGGGCTACTGACTGTCCAAAGCCATGGAAGTATATGTTTTTAGAGAGGGAAGTCACCTTTGGTCTTCTATGATCTAGTTTCATCTCTAACCCAAAGGAGAATCACTTGTCACACACTCTTCACCAGGTGATCACCCAGCCTCTGCTTGAACACCTTTGGCGGGGACGACATGACTTTTCCTGTCCATTCCATTCACAGACGTGTCTAATTGTTGTCTCGCCCTTCTCTATAATAATGAGGGCATCTGCTTTCCTGCTGCATCCATGGACAGCTGCTTCCAAAGCTACCAGAACAAAACCTGGAGACTTCTGTGTCCCAGGGGAGTTACTCCCCCCATGGATCCCTTTATTGACTTGACTGCTAAGCTTGCCTTGCCTTAGTTTCCAGTGAGGGTTAGGTCCAGCTAGACTTTATTTAGTGTAGCTTAGTATGTTTGTTTATTTTGCTTTTATTTATTTTTATTTTTTTAAACATCTTTATTGGAGTATAATTGCTTTACAATAGTGTGTTAGTTTCTGCTGTATAACAAAGTGAATCAGCTATACATATACATATAACCCCATATCTCCTCCCTCTTGCATATCCCTACCACCCTCCCTATCCCACCCCTCTAGGTGGTCACAAAGCACCGAGCTGATCTCCCTGTGCTCTGTGGCTGCTTCCCACTAGCTAGCTACTTTACATTTGGTAGTATATATATGTCCATGCCACTCTCTTACTTCATCCCAGCTTCCCCTTCCCCCTCCCTGTGTCCTCAAGTACATTCTCTACATCTGTGTCCTTATTCCTGTCCTGCCCCTAGGTTCTTCAGAACCTTTTTTTTTTAATATGGATTCCATATAGATGTGTTAGCATATGGTATTTGTTTTTCTCGTTCTGACGTACTTCACTCTGTATGACAGACTCTAGCTCCATCCACCTCACTACAAATAATTCAGTTCTTTTTATGGCTGAGTAATAGTCCATTGTATATATGTGCCACATCTTCTAAATCCATTCATCTGCTGATGGACACTTAGGTTGCTTCCATGTTCTGGCTATTGTAAATAGAGCTACAGTGAACACTGTGGTACATGACTCTTTTGGAATTATGGTTTTCTCAGGGTATATGCCCAGTAGTGGGATTGCTTGGTCGTATGGTAGTTCTATTTTTAGTTTTTTAAGGAACCTCCATACTGTTCTCCATAGTGGCTGTATCAATTTACATTCCCACCAACAGTGCAAGAGGGTTCCCTTTTCTCCACACCCTCTCCAGCATTTATTGTTTCTAGATTTTTTGATGATGGCCATTCTGACTGGTGTGAGATGATATCTCATTGTAGTTTTGATTTGCATTTCTCTAATGATTAGTGATGTTGAGCATTCTTTCATGTGTTTGTTGGCAGTCTGTATATCTTCTTTGGAGAAATGTCTATTTAGGTCTTCTGCCCATTTTTGGATTGGGTTGTTTGTTTTTTTGTTATTGAGCTGCATGAGCTGCTGGTAAATTTTGGAGATTAATCCTTTGTCAGTTGCTTCATTTGCAAATATTTTCTCCCATTCTGAGGGTTGTCTTTTGGTCTTGTTTATGGTTTCCTTTGCTGTGCAAAAGCTTTTAAGTTTCATTAGGTCCCATTTGTTTATTTTTATTTCCATTTCTCTAGGAGGTGGGTCAAAAAGGATCTTGCTGTGATTTATGTCATAGAATGTTCTGCCTATGTTTTCCTCGAAGAGTTTGATAGTGTCTGGCCTTACATTTAGGTCTTTAATCCATTTTGAGTTTATTTTTGTGTGTGGTGTTAGGGAGTGTTCTAATTTCATGCTTTTACATGTAGCGGTCCAGTTTTCCCAGCATGACTTATTGAAGAGGCTGTCTTTTCTCCATTGTATATTCTTGCCTCCTTTATCAAAAATAAGGTGACCATATATGCGTGGGTTTATCTCTGGGCTTTCTATCCTGTTCCGTTGATCTATATTTCTGTTTTTATGCCAGTACCATACTGTCTTGATTACTGTAGTATAGTCTGAAATCTGGGAGCCTGCTTCCTTCAGCTCCGTTTTTCTTTCTCAAGATTGCTTTGGCTATTCGGGGTCTTTTGTGTCTCCATATAAATTTTAAGATTTTTTTGTTCTAGTTGTGTAAAAAATGCCATTGGTAATTTGAAAGGGGTAGCATTGAATCTGTAGATTGCTTTGGGTAGTAGAGTCATTTTCACAATGTTGATTCTTCCAATGCAAGAACATGGTATATCTCTCCATCTGTTAGTATCATCTTAAATTTCTTTCATCAGCGTCTTATAGTTTTCTGCATACAGGTCTTTTGTCTCCTTAGGTAGGTTTATTCCTAAGTATTTTATTCTTTTTGTTGCAGTGATAAATGGGAGTGTTTCCTTAATTTCTCTTTCAGATTTTTCATCATTGGTGTATAGGAATGCAAGAGATTTCTGTGCATTAATTTTGTATCCTTCTACTTTACCAAATTCGTTGATTAGCTCTAGTAGTTTTCTGGTGGCATCTTTAGGATTCTCTATGTATAGTATCATGTCTTCTGCAAACAGTGACAGCTTTACTTCTTCTTTTCTGATTTGGATTCTTTTCTTTTTCTTCTCTGATTGCTGTGGCTAAAACTTCCAAAACTATGTTGAATAGTAGTGGTGAGAGTGGACAACCTCGTCTTGTTCCTGATATTAGAGGAAATGGTTTCAGTTTTTCACCATTGAGAGCGATGTTGACTGTGGGTTTGTCATATATGGCCTTTATTATGTTGAGGTAAGTTCCCTCTACGCCTACTTTCTGTAGAGTTTTTATCATAAATGGGTGTTGAATTTTGTCGAAAGCTTTTCCTGCATCTATTGAGATGATCATATGATTTTTCTCCTTCAATTTGTTAATAAGGTTTATCACATTGATTTGCGTATATTGAAGAATCCTTACATTCCTGGGATAAACCCCACTTGACCATGTTGTATGATCCTTTTAATGTGCTGTTGGATTCTGTTTGTCAATATTTTGTTGAGGATTTTTGCATCTATGTTCATCAGTGATATTGACCTGTAGTTTTCTTTCTTTGTGACATCTTTGCCTGCTTTTGGTATTGGGGTGATGGTGGCCTCATAGAATGAGTTTGGGAGTGTTCCTCCCTCTGCTGTATTTTGGAAGAGTTTGAGAAGGATAGGTGTTAGCTCTTCTCTAAATGTTTGATAGAATTCTCCTGTGAAGCCGTCTGGTCCTGGGCTTCTGTTTGTTGGAAGATTTTAAATCACAGTTTCAGTTTCAGTGCTTGTGATTGGTCTGTTTATATTTTCTATTTCTTCCTGGTTCAGTCTCAGAAGGTCGTGCTTTTCTAAGAATTTGTCCATTTCTTCCAGGTTGTCCATTTTATTGGCATGTAGTTGCTTGTAGTAATCTCTCATGATCCTTTGTATTTTTGCAGTGTCAGTTGTTATTTCTTTTTCATTTCTAATTCTGTTGATTTGAGCCTTCTCCCTTTTTTTCTTGATGAGGCTGGCTAATGGTTTATCAGTTTAGTTTTTCTTCTCAAAGAATCAGCTTTTAGTTTTATTGATCTTTGCTATCGTTTCCTTCATTTCTTTCTCATATATTTCTGATCTGGTCTTTATGACTTCTTTCCTTCTACTAACTTTTGGGTTTTTTTGTTCTTTTTTCTCTAATTGCTTTAGGTGTAAGGTGAGGTTGTTTATTTGAGATGTTTCTTGTTTCCTGAGGTAGGATTGTATTGCTGTAAACTTCCCTCTTAGAACTGCTTTTGCTGCATCCCATAGGTTTTGGGTTGTCGTATTTTCATTGTCATTTGTTTCTAGGTATTTTTTGATTTCCTCTTTGATTTCTTCAGTGATCTCTTGGTTATTAAGTAGTGTATTGTTTAGCCTCCATGTGTTTGTATTTTTTACAGATTTACTTTACTGTAATTGATATCTGGTCTCATAACATTATGGTCTGAAAAGATACTTGATATGATTTCAATTTTCTTAAATTTACCAAGTCTTGATCTGTGACACAAGATATGATCTATCCTGGAGAATGTTCCATGGGTACTTGAGAAGAAAGTATATTCTGTTGTTTTTGGATGGAATATCCCATAAATATCAATTAAGTCCATCTTGTTTAATGTATCATTTAATGCTTGTGTTTCCTTATTTATTTTCATTTTGGATGATCTGTGCATTGGTGAAAGTGGGGTGTTAAAGTCCCCTACTCTGAATGTGTTACTGTCCATTTCCCTTTTTATGGCTGTTAGCATTTGCCTTATGTATTGAGGTGCTTCTATGTTGGGTATGTAAATATTTACAATTGTTATATCTTCTTCTTGGATTGATCCCATGATCATTATGTAGTGTCCTTCTTTGTCTCTTATAATAGTGTTTATTTTAAAGTCTATTTTGTCTGATGTGAGAATTGCTACTCCAGCTTTCTTTTGATTTTCGTTTACATGGAATATCTTTTTCCATCCCCTCACTTTCAGCCTGTATGTGTCCTTAGGTCTGACGTGGGTCTCTTGTGGACAGCATATATACAGGTCTTGTTTTTGTATCCATTCAGTCAGTCTATGTCTTTTGGTTGGAGCATTTAATCCATTTACATTTAAGGTGATTATTGATATGTATGTTCCTATTACGCTTTTCTTGATTGTTTTGGGTTTGTCATTGTAGGTCTTTTCCTTCTCTTGTGTTTCCTATCTAGAGAAGTTCCTTTAGCATTTGTTGTAAAGCTGATTTGGTTGTGCTGAATTCTTTTAGCTTTTGCTTGTCTGTAAAGGTTTTAGTTTCTCCATCAAATCTGAATGAGATCCTTGCTGGGTAGAGTAATCTTGGTTGTAGGTTTTTCCCTTTCATCACTTCAAATATGTCCTGCCACTCCCTTCTGGCTTGCAGAGTTTCTTCTGAAAGATCAGCTGTTAACCTTGTGGGAATTTCCTTGTATGTTATTTGTTGTTTTTCCCTTGCTGCTTTTTTTTTTTTTTTTTGGCGGTACACGGGCCTCTCACTGTTGTGGCCTCTCCTGTTGTGGAGCACAGGCTCCGGATGTGCAGGCTCAGTGACCATGACTCACGGGCCTAGGCGCTCCGTGACATGTGGGATCTTCCCAGACCCGGGCACGAACCCGTGTCTCCTGCTTCAGCAGGCGGACTCTCAACCACTGCGCCACCAGGAAAGCCCATCTCTTGCTGCTTTTAATATTTTTTCTTTGTATTTAATTTTTGATAGTTTGATTAATATGTATCTTGGTGTGTTTCTTCTTGGATTTATCCTGTATGGGACTCTCTGCACTTCCTGGACTTGACTATTTCCTTTCCTATATTAGGGAAGTTTTCAACTATAATCTATTCAAATATTTTCTCAGTCCCTTTCTTTTTCTCTTCTTCTTCTGGGATCCCTATAATGTGAATGTTGGTGCATTTAATTTTGTCCCAGAGGTCTCTGAGACTCTCCTCAATTCTTTTCATTCTTTTTTTCTTTATTCTGCTCTGCAGTTGTTATTTCCACTATTTTATCTTCCAGGTCACTTATCTGTTCTTCTGCTTCAGTTATTCTGCTATTGATTGCTCCTAGAGAATTTTAAATTTCATTTATTGTGTGTTCATCCTTGTTTGTTTGCTCTTTAGCTCTTCTAGGTCCTTCTTAAACGTTTCTTGTATTTTCTCCATTTTATTTCCAAGATTTTGGATCATCTTTCCTATCATTATTCTGAATTCTTTTTCAGGTAGACTGCCTATTTCCTCTGCATTTGTTTGGTCTGGTGGGGTTTTATCTTGCTCCTTCATCTGCTGTGTGTTTCTCTCTCTTCTCATTTTGCTTAACTTACTGTGTTTGGGGTCTCCTTTTCGCAGGCTGCAGGTGCATAGTTCCCATTGTTTTTGGTGACTGCCTCCAGTGGCTAAGGTTGGTTTCAGTGGGTTGTGCAGGCTTCCTGGTGGAGGGGACTAGTGCCTGTGTTCTGGTGGATGAGGCTGGATCTTGTCTTTCTGGTAGGCAGGACCGCACCTGGTGGTGTGTTTTGGGGTATCTGTGAGCTTATTATGATTTTAGGCAGCCTCTCTGCTAATGGGTGGGGTTGTGTTCCTATCTGGCTAGTTGTTTGGCATAGGGTGTCCAGCACTGTAGCTTCCTGGTCGTTGAGTGGAGCTGGGTTTTAGTGTTGATACAGAGATCTTTGAGAGCGCCTTCGCCATTTGGTATTACATGGAGCTGGGAGGTCTCTGGTGGACCAGTGTCCTGAACTCGGCTCTCCCACCTCAGAGGCACAGGCTTGACACCCAGCTGCAGCACCAAGACCCTGTCTGCCACACGGCTCTTTTGGGAAGTCTGAGGTCTTCTGCCAGTGTTCAGTAGGTGTTCTGTAGGAGCTGTTCCACATGTAGTTGTATTTCTGATGTATCTGTGGGGAGGAAGGTGATCTCCACATCTTACTCCTCTGCCGTCTTGAAGGTCTCCTCCCTATTTTGCTTTTATATATTAACGATAACCATCACCTTCAGAAAGTCCCACCCATTTTCCATTCCTTTCTGAAGTGCAGAAGGCTCTCATTAGAACCTCCGTGAGTTCACTGCACTGTTTAAAATCAGGCAACAACAACAAAAAGCTTGCGTGTGCCTCCCCTGACACGCCTGCTTAAATATAATTATAGATCTGTCACAAAATGTGCGGGCTTGTGACAGGTTGTCAGAGTCTTTCCCGAAGTGGGAGAGGTTGGGGGAAAAATTTTTTTAAGTTAACTGAAAAGGAACAAAGAGGAACAAATCAAGGACCAAATGTTTTTATGACAGTTTTGCATAACTACAGCGTGGCAGGCTCTGCCTGGATTCATGATAATGCAGAGGATTCCTGGGAGAGAGAAAAATGAAGTTGTGTGCTGTACACTTAATTGGTCTTGACATCTCTCTTCTCTGAAGTTTTTATTCTTTTAACCCAGTGAGGAAGCAGGTGAGATGAAAGGACTAAAAATGTTCATTTTCTCTCATCCAGATGCAAACTGAGTAGACCAGAGGGCAGCCACTGAATACACACCCGGGTTTCTTTAAATGATGCCCTGCTCGAATGATTCCTGTTATTAGTTGCGTTTCACATCGTGATGACGGAGGGTGATGGGCTCTTAAGGATTTCTCAAAAAAGATTCTAAAATTTCTCTTTAAAGCCATTTGGATTTGCGTCACAACACGAAGGAGAAGAATTCAGATCCTTCTGGGTTCCGTAAATGGGATCGGCGGAGGGTGTTCTCATTTTCTTCACTTCTTGGGGCCGCCTCTTTGAGGTCCTATGGGCAGCAGCCCAGGCCTCCAAATGCTGAATGGATTCCTCTCTGGCCCATGCATCCGGTTGCTTCAAGGGCCAGTGTAGACACAGCCCCACCTTGCACAGCATTTGTGGAAACAATTTCATGTGGGATGTGTGACTGACCTGGTGCAGTGGCGCCTCTGCGGCTGTTGGGCTTTTCCATGGGCTTCCCTGCATCCTTCCCTCCTTGTTGTCCAAAGCTGAATCTCCCTGGCGCTCTAGTGATTTGGCAATGACTCAACAGAAATAAGATTTCAGAACTCTGCCTGGTTTCGAATGTGCTTTCCACTTTCTCACCAACCCACTTCTCTGACCACACCTTGCCCTGAATGAGAAGTACATCAGCAGGAAGACTCACTGCTCCTTAAATTGCCCCAGTGGCATATTTCTATTTAGTTCTCCAGTGAACTTCCCCATCCTTCTTCACGCAGCCAGGCTAAAGAGGGCATTTCATTCAGACATGGCTAGAATGCCCTGCCCCAAAAACAGCATCATGAAAATCAGCTTACCGTTTCTTCCAAATGAGAAAGCAATCCCACCCTTTTTAACTCCCAGGAGCAATTGTAATGAGGATTATGAACAAGCACCACAGATATCAATTTTCAAATGTAAGAACCTTTTCAAGTGCCCTAACCCTAATTGTAGACTATAGCAGTATGATGGTTTTAAAAGCCAGGTTGATGATGCCTCAAGTTAAGTTATATTATACCTGCACGTGCAAGGGAAAGGGACATCAAAGAAAAAATGGATTTGGATGGCGAACAGAAATAAATGCCGGACACAGACGTTGAACACATCTGGCTTTCCTGGAGCCTGATGTTCGTTTCTTAGGCGAGGACAGTTAGCGACTTTCGTGAGAGCTGGGTGTGGCTTTGTTACGCCCTCTTACTTTCCTGTGAGTCTCTGAAGGCTTCTTATTTCCAGGCACCAAGGATGTATCAATTGTCTTAATTGTTACCCTTTAAAGCCTATTCTTATTTTGCGGTACGCGAGCCTCTCACTGTTGTGGCCTCTCCCGCTGCGGAGCACAGGCTCCGGACGTGCAGGCTCAGCGGCCATGGCTCACGGGCACAGCCGCTCCGCGGCATATGGGATCTTCCCGGACCGGGGCACGAACCCGTGTCTCCTGCATCAGCAGGCGGACTCTCAACCACTGCGCCACCAGGGAAGCCCTAAAGCCTATTCTTGTATTTTAACAAAGGAAAGTAATCTTTCGGGTGAGAAGTCAAGGTTGACCCAATGAATGCATGCAAAGTCAGGATTAGGTTATTATCAAGGAAATGCAGCTTCCTTACTCTCAACCTAGGGGACTAGAAAATTGCTTGGGAGAGGGAGGTCTTTGGGGGAATTGCTCAAGTGGAAGAATAACAACTATTTGTAATTAACATGTCATTTTTATGGGCTTTGCTTTTTGAATTTATTCTTGTATGTAATTTTAACTCTACCTCTTAAGATCTTTTTACCCTTTGATTTATCTAAATGTATCAGGTTCTAAAGTGACGATATCTTAACAGAAAGGGTTTGCCCTCTATGAAGCAGTATAGGTGGCTGTAGAGTCTCAGGGACCTGGGTTTGAGTCCTGGCAGCACTCTCTGGGTGACATTGGGGGCATGACTCCTAAGTGCTGTCTCCTGGCTGATAAATGGGGGATAATAACACCCTCACTTCCCGTGCTGCTGTGAAGGGTAGGATGACATAATGCACACAGCCACTTATACCAGGGCTGGGCACATGGTGCAAAGAACATCAGCTCGTTCAGAGATTTCTGAGGAAAATGGCACTGAGAATTTCCAGTTCATCAGGCAAATGCCTGCATCTGTAAAGGTCTCTCCTCTCTATCATGCTTCCTAGGACCAAACCAGACAGCAAGAGCACCCCGGCTGTGCCCAGGTTTAAGCCCTAAGTAAATAACAGATATAATCTCATGGGGAGCAAGTGCATTTTGTTATGGGTACGGAAATATTTTATCAGTCTTCAGACAAACAGTAGATGAAAGGACGTTGTTTTTTCCAATTTTTCTGACGTGTACAGCGAGAAAATAGCAGTGTGAGCGTCTCAGCAGCCTTAGGGGCACCTGGGGTACAGTAAATAAGACCATGTGTTGAGTGCAAAATAAGAGTCCTGGATGGGCCTTTCTGGGCTCCTGGGTTCTAAGCCCAGTTCTGCCACTGACAGTGGGACTGGGATAAGTCACAAGCTCCATGGGTCTGATTCCCTCTGAGAATATGGTGGCTTGCCTAGTTGGTCCCCATGGTCCAGTAAACCTCTGAGTCCTCAAATCAGCTCTCAACAGCTGTCATTTCCCACTCTGGGGGTTCATAAAAGCATTTTATGACAGCAGCAGGCTCAGAAAAAGGCTCAAGGCAAGATGTGTTTTTCTTCCCAGATATCTGTATCTAGGGAAAACGACTCCACTGGCTGTGCTCTGGGGTGACACAAGGCAGCCCAGCCATCACCTCTCATCGGGATCCGCTTGGGGAATATGAGGTTGATGGGACTTACGGTTAAGTGGAGTCTTCTCCGTTTGGAGGAGAAACACCTTTAACTGAAGCCTGCGGTGATTATCAGATGGCCGACAAAACCTAGCCAGTCTCCGTGAGCAGGATGCAAGGTCTTCACAGGGAGTTTTAGAACTTTCCATATTTAGTTCTAAGCTACACATGCTAGTCACTCTTTTGCAAACCGGCCAGCTGTCTCTCAGTGGGAGTGCATGCTACTGTTTCTTCCTGACGTGGGTTTACTTGACACTGTCGTGCCTGCTCCGTCTGAAAGCAGAGTCCACTCGCCCTAACCAGAAGAACTGGAGAATCAGATGCAGATCTCTGTGGCTCTTATGTGAGGAAGCAGCCTTTTGCAGGAAGACGGGCCGCCAGTTTGGTCGTGTGTCTGGTTTAATTGCTCCTGATTTGTCAAGGTATAGCCGTCCTTTTAAAGTGCTACGTAAGCAGAATGGAAGCAGAATTAACCCAAAGAATGCCTCATTTCCCATAATTCACTCCCCGAGTAAGCTGTTTACCTTCCATCAGCTCGCCAGCTACTGTGACATCTGTAGTAAGGGTGTCACGAGAAGTCCTTCGGCTTTGCCGCCGTCAAGGTCTTGCTTCCCACAAAGTGAGTGACACTCTTGCTGTTCTCTTAATTATTTTTATTTTGATCCTTGACTCCAGTTTAAAGAAGGAAGGCCTTATTTAATCGATCGTTTCTTAAAAGCAAAGGCTGGTATTGAGACTTGGGGTTGAATATGTGGTTATGAGGGGCACACCTAGATACTGGTGAAGCTAAGTGCAGGATGGTGCTAAAAACAAAAACAAAGTAAAACAAACAAAAAAAAAACCCAGAAGCGATGAACTTGTGAGACTGTGACAAACCGTCCACGGATCAGTGAATGAATGCCTTCCACCCAGGCCTGGTACCTTTATATAGAGCACACAGCCTGGGCTTCAGACTCACCAGCCTTTTCAAGGAGAGCAGCTTTATAAAATAGGTTGATACAAGATGGCAACACCTTCGCTGGGCTAAGACGGGAGAGGCTCGAAGGCCTGCTTTCCTTTTTTTCCCCTCTCTCCTTTCCTTCTTTTTTTCTTTAAACCAGAACTTCCTACTTGTCTTAGTTTCCTGTTGCTTCCATAACAAATGACCACAAACTTAGTGGCTTAAAACAGCACAGATTTACTCTCTAATAGTTCTGGAGGTGGGAAATCGAAAATGTCTCACTGGGCTGAAATCAAGGTATCAGGACTGCGTTCCTTCTAGACGCTCTGAGAAAGAATCTGTTTCCTTGCCTTTGTCAGCATCTGGAAGCTGCCCACATTACTTGGTGACATATTCCGAGGTTCCAAGGGCCAGGATGTGGTCATTGTCAGGCAGCCCTTATTCTGCCTTCCACACATCCAGAATCACTGAGTGCTTCTGAGCGAAGGTGTGGGGATGGGGTAGGGCAGTGATTCCACACGCCAGTGATGCTCAGCGTGCTGCTCTAGCTCTTGGAGTCAGCTAGGAGTCCAGAGCTTCTGGAATGGATTCGGACCAAACCTATCATTCTGGATTCTTTCTTGCAAAACCATGCGGCCCGCTGTGCATTTTACCAAAACATGAACTCAGTGCACATGACAAAGGCAAGTGTATAAAAAAATATAAAGAATTATCCAGCATATTTTACAAATCTGAAGGCACCCGGAGACAAAAGGAAAAGATTTTCTGTTGAATTTAGCCCTTATTCTTCACAGGTAGACGAGTCTCTCAGATAAGAGTTTAGGAAAGGGAACCTTGTCGGCAGCATAAGATACGAAAAATCCCAGAGTGCTTTTGAAGCAAGGATAAAGGGAGTGTTCACCAAGCGAGTGCATTTATTTCGACCCAACCCATACTTACCATTGTCTGCACCTGTTCCTTACCCTATGGTAAATACAATTAGGATGTTTTTCTTAAGCAAAGACCGTTGCTGAGTTTCCCCTTAGAAAGCAAAGGGCTGCCACTACCACCGAAAGCAAGAGCAACAGATATATTCTAATGCCTTTGGGACAAAACACATTTTTAAGGAAAATATTTTCTTTTGGGGACCTAAAATTGTCTTTAAAAGATTCCTTCCCGGGACTTCCCTGGTGGTGCAGTGGTTAAGAATCCTTCTGCCAATGCAGCAGATATGGTTTCGAGCCCTGGTCTGGGAAGATCCCACATGCTGTGGAGCAACTAAGCCCGTGTGCCACAACTGCTGAGCCTGCGCTCTAGAGCCTGCGAGCCACAACTACTGAAGCCCACGTGCCTAGAACCCACGCTCCGCAACAAGAGAAGCCACCACAATGAGAAGCCCGTGCACGCCACAACTAGAGAAAGCCCACGTGCAGCAATGAAGACCCAATGCAGCCAAAATAAATAAATAAATAAATTTATTAAAAAAAAAAAAAAATCCCTTCCCTTCCCGCCCCTCCTCCCCCCACAGAATCACAATCTCCAAAAAAAATAATTTTGAAAGAAGAGGAGGTAGGTTGGATAAATGTCCATGGAACTTCTGGGCTATTCTCATTTCTTTTTGAGGGCCAGCAGCCTGCTGTGGGTTAGAAGATTATGTTCATTTGTAATAAATTTTGAGGCTAAGAAAAACCAAGCTAATAGTCCTTTGACAAAGACCAATTTCATGCCCTTGTTTTAATCTTTAATCTAGTCACCATATGTTGTTTCTGAAGGATTAGTTAACTAAAAGACCTTATTTTGAGGACAAGCTGGACTAACGTTGGCAATATGCCAGAAAAATGAGAAAATAATTGCAGAAATGTCTGCAAAAACGCTTAATAATTTCTTTTATTAATAAAAATTTTAAAACTTAAGCTGGACTGGAAAGAGAATATAGATTTTACTCCAAATTCACGAGCTTTCAACCCACAAGAAACAAATGCCCACAATTCTTTTAGAGAACACAATTAAAGGTCCACAGATAATAGTAATGACAGTACCTATGGGGTAGAGACATCTCTAAATCAACTGTATTTCTGAGGTAAAATTTAAACCAGTAAGGAAGCACTACCCAGTTAGAATTCAATATTGCCTTCTTGTTATTTTTTTATACAATAGTAAATATTTGCATAGAGTTAATTTACATAGTTGCTGTATTGTTTTCCTAAGGCTGCTGTAGCAAAGAACTACAAACTTGGTGGCTTAAAACAATAGAAAAGTTTCTCTCCCAGTTCTGGAGGCTGTAAGTCCAAACTCAAGATGTTGACAGGGCCATGCTTCCTCTGAGTCCAGAGAAGGATCTGTTTCATTCCTCTTTCCCTAGCTTCTGAGGGCTTCTGGCAACCCTTGTCCCTCTTTAGATTGTAGATGCATCATTCCAGTCTCTGCCTCTGCCTCTGTCTTTATGTAGCCTGATCTCTGTGTGTCTCTGGATCTCTGTGTCTTCACATGGTCTTCCCTCTCATGTGTCTGTGTCCAAATTCCCCTCTTTTTATGAGGACACTGGTTACTGGATTAGGACCACCCTAATACATTATGACCTCATCTTAACTAAGCACATCATCAAATACTTCCAAATAAGGTCACATTCTGACCGTTACCATTTCACTGGCTCTGCATTTCCATCCGTATAATGGGAATCACATTTCTTGTTCCTGTCTGGTTTTAGTATAATGGATGTATTATTAATTGTTCTCCAATAAGATCTATCCTTTGAGTCTTACTCCTGAGATCTAGTAAGATAGGAGGTCAAACTTCCTGTGGAATTATTTTCATGTAACATGAAAATTATTAAGCACGGAATCTTTTTTCATATAAGCTTTTCAGACTTGCATCTCCTAGAACATACCTTGGGGAAGATCAGTTTAAGAATTTGCCCTCTGTATCCAGTAAAAATAATAAAACTAGAGATGTAGGTATGTGGTCTGAATGCTTGTGTCCTTCTCACCGCCCCCCTCCAGTTCATATGTTGAAATCCTACCCCCCAAGGCAATGGCATTAGGAGGTGGGGCCTTTGAGATGTGCTTAGGTCATGATGGTGGAGCCCTGTTGAATGGGACTAAGCTCTTATGAAAAAGGCCCCAGAGAGCTAGCTCCTCCCTTCCACCATGTGAGGACACATGAGAGACTGACAGTCTGCAACCCAGGAGAGGGCTTCCACTGGAACCCAACCATGTTGGCACCCTGATCTTGGACTTCCAGCCTCCAGAACTCTGGGAAATTTATATTGTTTACAAGCTACCCAGTATATGATATTTTGTTATAAGCAGACTGAACAGGCTAAGAGAGTAAGTAATATTCTTATCTTCAACGCACACACACACGCACACACACGTGCACACACACACGCACGTTGAACCACTGAATGCCGCATGGGTTTTTGGCTTTAGGAGAATGTGTGGAGTTTCTACAAGTACTGCTGAACATTTTCATTAGCTCTTGGATAAAGGCCTTCTTTCGTTGACAACTTTAAAAGATTTATGATGACTTTGGAGATGGCTACAGTTGCCAGTCATAAAAGAAACAACAATCTCATGAGCACTAGGCAGGGAATGATGGTCCTTGCCTGGAGTACAACCCAAGAGGATGGGGGAGAGGAGGTCCCTTGTGGAATGACAGTGTGCAGAGCTTGGCTGACTCACTCCCCGGTGAAACTGGTTAAAATTATAAGAAAGGAACGATTAAAACCTCTGGAAATGGTCCTAAGGACAAACAGTAAATGAAGAAACGTCTGTTCAAGAAAAATCTACAAGAATGTGGTGAAGAGTTGAGTCTGTGGTATTTGAAACAAGACTGCTTCCTCCCTCATCCCTCCAGCTCAGTGAGGTGAGGACTCCACTCCAGACTGCTGTAGCCAAGAGCACAAGGCTGCCTAACCCCCCAGCTCCAAAATGGGGGGGCTTCCTTCCTGCAAAAAAGCAGGACTTGAGTGTTTCCAGCTCCCAGCTTCCTGCTTCTGAGGCTGAGTCCCAGGCCAGTGTGGGCAGGAGGTGGGTGCTCCCTGCTTCTGTCCAGCCCTCGCTTGTGGAATGAAGGCTGTACCTTGGGTAAAGTGCACCAGAAGCACTGGGGCCCCTATTGCGCTTGCCTGGCTCCTGAGGTATTGGTAGAGGCAAAGCCAAGAGGACCTCGGGCTGCGGCCACCCCAACCTGCACTGAGCACTTAACCCCAAAACAGGAATGTCACTCAGGGAGAAGCTGTTGTGTCATTCCCGGTTCCAGAGCCCCGGCTCGGAGATTTTGCCCCGGGGGAGAGGGGGAGAGCAGGCGGTTAAACAGTTAGCTCCTAATCTCTTTCCAAAGGAACTGATTTTATTTATAACACAGTGAAAAAGCACAAATATAAAGGCACTCTGAAGAACCGTGGAGGCTGTGGTTAAAGGCAATACAGAGGTGATTCATGGACTTAAAGGATAGCCTAGATTAAAAAGATTTGGCTTAGACCGTGGGGTGGCCGGCTTGGAGGAGAGAACTGAGAAATAAAACAGCTGAGGAGGAGCCCTCGTGAGGTCAGAACACATCACAAATGCTGACCTCAGAGACTGTTCCTTTAAAGGAGCCACCATTTGATTGGACTCATTTGTAGAGCAGTTGAGTGCACTGTTGAAAACAATAGAGCAGTCTGCTTGAGATTAGTAGAGTTTAACAAACAGCTGGGTGTGGTCAGTGGCGGGGGAGAAAAGCCCTCTCTATACCGCAGTCACTCAGGGGTTCCGGCAGGCACACCCAGAGCTGCACCTTCCTGAGGAACAAAATCAGAGTCTTATCAATGTGTGTATGTGTTGGGTTGGGGAAGGGGTGGAGAGACTTACAGTAAAAGAATCCAGCCAGTTACTAACATTAAACAAGCAAAACAACAGTAAGAAGTGGATGTCAGTATCCAGAGTTGCTATAATATGTCATTGAATATGTCCAGTTTCCAACAAAAAAAATTATGAGGTATGCAATGAAACAGGAAAGTATGACCCACACACCAGGAAAAAACAAAACAAAACAGCCAACAGTAACTGCGTGTGAGAGCACCAGATGTTGGATTTAACAGAAAAAGATTTCAAAATAGCTACAATAAATATGTTCACAGAACTAAAGGAAAGCGTGATTAACGAAGTAAAGGAAGGTATGTTGCATTAAACAGAGAATGGCAATGAAGAGAGAAAAATTATAAAAGAAGCAAATGGAAGTTCTCGACTTTAAAAATATAATTGGAATAAAAGAATCACTAGATCAAGAGAATGAAAAGACAAGTGACAGATTGGGAGAAAATATTTACTTATCTGATAAAGGACTAAAAAGCCAATAATAAGAAAATGAGCAAACTGATTTAAAAAGGGCAAAAGACCTGAACAGACACGTCTCCAAAGAAAATATACAGATGGCAGATAAGATGCTCATCATTACATGTAAAAGATGCTCATCATTACATGTAATCAGGGAAATGCAAATTAAAACAACAATGAAATATTACTACACACCTATTAGAATGGCCAAAAACTAGAACACCAACAAGACCAAAATCAGATAAAGATGCAGAGCAACAGGAACTCTCATTCATTACTGGTGGGAATACAATAAACGGTACAGCCACGTTGGACAGTTTGTCAGTTTCCTTACAAAACTAAACATACTGTTACCATACAGTCCAGCAATTGCACGCCTTGGTATCTACCGAAATGAGTTGAAACCTTATGTCTACACAAAGACTTGCACACAGATGTTTAGAGCAACTTTATTCAGAATTGCCAAAACTTGGAAGCAACCAAGATATCCTTCAGTAGGTGAATGAGTAAATAAGTTGTGATACATCCAAACAATGGAATATTATTTGGCTCTAAAATAAATGAGGTATCAAGCCATGAAAATACATGGAGGAATCTTAAATGCATACTATTAAATGAAATAAACCAATCTGAAAAGGCTACATATTGCATGATTCCAACCATGTGACATTCTGGAAAAGGGAAAACTATAGTGACAGTGAAAAGGTCACCAGTGGCCCAGGGTTAGGTGGGAGGGAAGGATTAACAGTAAGAGCACAGAGGGTTTTTAGGACAGGAAACTATTTGGTATGATACTGTGATGGTAGATACATTTGCCAACCATAGAGTGTACAACACCAAGAGTGAACCTTGGTGTATGTTATGGACTTTGGGTGATAATGATGTGTCAGAGTAGGTTTATCAGTTGTAACAAATGTACCCCTCTGGTGCAGGATGTTGATAGCAGGGAGGCTGTTCCTGTGTTGGGTCAGGGTACATATGGGAACTCTGTATTTCCTGCTCAATTTTGCTGTGAACCTAAAACTGCTCTAAAAAATAAAGTCTATTAAAAATTCACTAAAGAAGCTCAAATGTAGATTTGAACTAGCAGAAGAAAAATTAGTGAACCTGAAGACACAGAAATAGAAAATATGCCAGCTGAAGAATAGAGAGCAAAAGGAATGAAGAAAGATGAATGCAGCCTCAGAGAAATAGGGGAAACCATCAAGCATGTCTGTATACACACAACAGAAGTATTGGAAGGAGAGGAGAGAGAGAAAGGAGCAGAAAAAAACACAAATTTTCCAAATTTATTGAAAAACAACCTACACATCCAGGAAATTCAATGAACTCCAAGTAGGATAAATACATAGAGATTGACAAATAAACATATCATAGTAAAAAATGGTGACAGTCAAAGACAAGAGAAAAATCTTGAAAGCAAGAAAAAAAAAACTTGTCACAAGGGCATCTCCGTAAGAGTAAGCACTGACTTCTCAGCAGAAAAATGGAGGCCAGAGGTTGGGGAATAACATTTAAAGTGCTCAAAGATAAAAACTGTCAACCAGATGGAGTTATTATAGAACCCACTAGTTGAAGGACATGGTCTACAACAAGACTGAACTTACGTTAGATCAACTGACTACAAGCCTGGTGGGATTCAGTATCAAGCCGCAGAACTCAGGACAACACTATAGTTACATGCAAATGAAGACACGTGCAGTGTGAGGTCTGGGAGGACCCCAAACACAGAGCTTCAGTGCCTTTTCCCAAGGGAATCAGTGTATGTCACCCTTCTGACTCAATGATGTCACCAACCAGGAGCTCTACCATTCATGCCCAGTTTTTATTAGGTTATCATTACCTAGGCATAATTTATTGAACATTGGACATGTGATTGAACTCTGTCTCCAGCTCTTTCCTTCCCTCTCCTCCCTGGAAGTCAGGAGGTCAGGCTGATATCATGTGACTCAAACTTCCATCCCTCTAATCACATGGTTGATCTTTCCAGCATGACCAGCCCCCATCCTGAAGCTATTGACACCTAGGGGCTCACTGTGAGTCAACTCATTGGCATAAATTTAGTTGTAATCCAAGGGGCTCATAAATAACAAAGATACTTCATCACTCAGGAAATTATAAGCGTTTTAGAAGCTCCATGCCAGGAACCTTGGGCAGAGACCAGATAAATATAATATTTGTTATACAACAGTCATGGTGTGTCATTCTTTTTATATGTTGCTAGATTGAGTTTGTTGGTATTTTTTATTGAGGATTTTTACTTCTATATTCATAAGAGAGATTGGTTTATAGTTTTCTTGTGATGTCTTTGTCTTCTTTTTGGTAGCAGGCTGATAGGATGAATTAGGAAGTGTTCTGCTATTTTTTTGGAAGAGTTTTGTGAAGAATTGGTGTTAATTCCTCTTTGAACACTTGGTAGAATTTACCAGTGAAGCCATCTATTGCTGGGATATTTTTGTGGGAAGTTTTGCAATTAATAATTCAATCTATTTATTTTTATAAGTCTTTTAAGACTTTCGATTTCTTCTTGAGTCAGTTTCAGTCATTTTTGTCTTTACAGAAATGTGTCCATTTTATCTGTTAAAATATTCGTTTTATTCATTCATAATCCTTTTTATTTCTGTAAGTTCAGTAATAGTGTCCCCTCTTTCATTTCTGCTTCTTTGTATCACTGTTCTGGAGATGGTAGTGGGGATCGTGCCCTACGTTTTTGGAGCGACACTCATGCTTTGTGAGCTGGCACTGAGTGGGGGTGGCAGCCTCTCATCTTCTTGGCTTGTGTCTTATGCTGTGGAACCTCTGTCGAATGAATGAGGTGGGGTGAGGTGTTCAGGGCCCCAGCGTTCTTGGCTTGCTGTGCCTGGGGTAGAGCCTTTACTGTATGAGTGAGGCTAGGAGAAGGAAGGCAGCCCGTGACTCTTGGCCGCAGTCACCTGGAATTTAGCATAGAGGCAGGGATAAGAGGGAGGTGGGCAGGGGGAGGGGGATAAGAATGCAGGCAGCCTGCCCTCCTGGGGAACTACTGCAGCCCTTACCTGGGAACTGGAGAGAGGCCACACCCACCCAGAGTGGGGCTTCTGATATACCGATCTGGGGCAAAGGGAACAAGGGAATGGGTTATGGCTCTAGTGCCATGGATTCTTGAGGTTTTAGTAGATTTTCTTGAATAAATGTTGCTTCCTTTGCTGTATGCAATTGGGACAATTTACAGAGATAGTTGTTGATAGATAGTTTTCACCAGTTATGATTCACTGGAGAGAGGGTCCTCAGAACTCCTCATGTGACATTCCAGAAGTATGCCTAATCTCCAGCATTAGTTTGCCTTTCCACAGAATGTGCTTTAAGTTTTGGCTTTATAACTTTAGGTTATGGACAGTTAGGCTGTGGACAGTTCAGGGAGGGCTGGTGAAAAACAGGAGACTAAGAAAGAAAACAGGGCTTCCCTGGTGGCGCAGTGGTTGAGAGTCCGCCTGCCGATGCAGGGGACATGGGTTCGTGCCCCAGTTCGGGAAGATCCCACATGCCACGGAGCGGCTGGGCCCATGAGCCAGGGCCGCTGAGCCTGCGCGTCCGGAGCCTGTGCTCTGCAACGGGAGAGGCCACGGCAGTGAGAGGCCCCCCCCCAAAAAAAGAAAGACAATGTAGGAGGCATATATGTGGGGAATTAATATTGAATTGAAAAAAATGTTAAAATATGATATGATTAACTTTGAAAAGAGAAGGTTAAGGTTATGAAGAGCTTAGTACAAAGTGGAATGCTTATAATGCAGAGCAAGACACATAGGTTAGACACACATAATCTCTTTGCAAGGTTGTTATATAATAGAACATATTGCCCATAAAGGTTGCAGAATAGCATTTTAAAACAGACTGGATCCTTTACTTTAGATGGTTGATCTCCTGAGTGACTAAAATGCAGCTTCCCCATCACCACATTCATTATGGTAGAATTTGACAGAGGTACTTTATTAACATAAATGATTAAAATAACATCAGTGTTGTACCTTTTACCTACAACACTGAGCCAGAGTGAAACACCCACGAATATTTTAAAGTTTTTAATAGCAAAGTGCAATTAAACCGAATGAGGTTCTGGGCCACGCGGATGATTATTTTGTTCTTCCTCCAGAAAGCTAAACAAATAAAAGCAGCTGTCTTTCCTACTTGACTTTCCGCAAAAGGCTGAGTTGGGCTTGTTGCTCCCCAGACTGGGGCACAGGGTAAACAGCCTCGTTAGATCCCTGGCAATGCTTGGATTCTTAGGGCATGTCAGCTTCCTGAACATGGGTAAGCTATTGTTTTTCCCTTTCCAGGATGAGGAGATAAACCCTACTTCAAATATTTATCCTCCTTATCTTTTTTTTTTTTGCGGTACGCGGGCCTCTCACTGTTGTGGCCTCTCCTGCTGCGGAGCACAGGCTCCGGATGCGCAGTCTCAGCGGCCGTGGCTCACGGGCCCAGCCGCTCCGCGGCACGTGGGATCCTCCCGGACCGGGGCACGAACCCGTGTCCCCTGCATCGGCAGGCGGACTCTCAACCACTGCGCCACCAGGGAAGCCCTATCCTCCTTATCTTGCTTACTCTAGCAAGGGACTTGGTTGTGGTGTCATTTCAAATGAAATGCCAAATATAGAACAATTTCAATTTAAAAAGATAGATATTATTTAATGAGATGCCTCTTTGCAAATTAAAATCTCAAAAATATTAGGGGAAATACATGCTCTCATATGTTGGCAAGATTATAGAACTTGGCCTTTCTTTGGGATCCTCCCACTCTTCCAGTGGCAGTTCAGTAATTTCTTCAATAAGAGGAAGAAGTATCAGATATAGTGATACTATCTGACAGCTTCTCTTAGCAACAGAAAATATACGGAAAATATATTTAAATGGTAATTTGCAAAGTTTGGTTAAAATTATACTTATTAAAGTTGTGCTCTAAGATACTAGAATTTGACTTTGGGGTCAAAAAGGGAAAACTAGTAACTACAGCTGGTGAAATATATACACAAATTATACATACTAAATTATATATGTATGTCATGATTATATACATATAGATATATAGATTTAGATAGTGATCAATATATATGTTAGTATATATTGAGTATTATAGAGTCCTAAGGCATAAAAGTGGTTTAAAGTTTATAGAGATGTCTTTAAGCTAAAAAGCTAAATTCTATCTGAGCTAAAAGTCAACTTAAAGTGCTTTGATGAACAGCAAAAGTACAGTACTCACTAATGTGAAAAAAATTCTCATCTTAGTTTCACTAAAACCTAGTGAGTTAAAAGCTGATTTGAAGCAATCCTGTTTATTTATTTTGAGGGGTTATCCCCCTCTTGGAAAATAACTAGCTGCACTGACACATCCGTGGATGCTGACAAAGTGTTGTTTCACGTACTGAAAGGCAAACTTCAGACTGCAGGAGTTTGGAAATACATTTGCCTGTCATTTCAGTTATCCAGGTTCCTTGATTATATCTGCTCCTAGACAGTTGACAAGATAAGGACTGAGCACAAAATATCACCAATGTCGATGTATTCCACGTGTCATGAAAAAAAATCACATAATAAAGAGCAATATGTTCTTTGGAAAGCTTTGAAGATCAAGGTCACAAGTCTGTAAAATAGCACAATTACTGTACGTTGGGCAGCCCGTGATTTCCTGTAAACCTTCATTTTAATGGAGTTCAAAAATATCCTAAGTAAGGTTTTATATACATAAAGGATATTTAAAATATTTATTGTTGCATATTCATAAAGCAAAAAAGGGAGGGGATGAATATCCAATTTTTTTTTAACTCAAGATCCTTTTCTTTCTTTCTTTCTTTCTTTCTTTCTTTCTTTCTTTCATTTTCGGCTGTGTTGGGGCACGCGGGATTTTCTCTAGTTGCAGAGAGCAGGGGCTACTCTTTGTTGCGATGCGTGGGCTTCTCATTGCAGCGGCTTCTCTTGTTGTGGAGCACTGGCTCTAGGTGCATGGGCTTCAGTAGTTGTGGCACTCGGGTTCAGTAGTTGTGGCTCGCGGGCTCTAGAGCGCCGGCTCAGTAGTTGTGGCGCATGGACTTAGTTGCTTCGCGGCATGTGGGATCTTCCCAGACCAGGGCTCAAACCCGTGTCCCCTGCACTGGCAGGTGGATTCTTAACCACTGCGCCACCAGGGAAGCCCAAGATCCTTTTCTTAGTAAGAAGTTTCTTACTGCGTTAGGAGTTCAAAACGGCAATTGCATTAGGTAGAGATTGGATTTGCACAAAATTATAATAACAAAGTTACATTTGGTTACCTAAAAGTGTTTTAAATTATTTTCTGGGTCCTATTAAAAAATCTGTGTATCTTTATAAACATATTGACATTTGAATTGGTCTATAGTGTGTGTTTCATTCTAGAAAATGTTATAAAGTCCTAAGGCATAAATAACAAATTATTATTTTGAAGTAAAACTAAACAAAAAGATTTTTCCATATATATTCCAAATCACAGAATCTTAGAATGATTCAGAACTTGAGGTCATCTGGTTTCATTTCCCACCCACTGTGATAAATACTTGATCCAACTATCTTATAGCCTCTATTTGAAGACATTCATGGGCAGAGAACTCGGTGCTCTCTGTGGCATGAATGACTCAATGTTTGGAGCATGGACTGGTTGTTAGTCACTGGGCTAAGTGCTTTTCTAATATTATCAAAAAATAATTCTGTGAGGTATTAATATCCAGCTAGATGAAGAAACAATGTTGGAGGTGAAGTAACTTGCTCAAGGCCATTCTGTTATTAAGTGACAGTGTCAGGTCAGCTGGAACAAATTGGTGTTTTAGACATGACACTATATGCTGTGTGACAAATTCCCTCTCATTTTACATGAATTCTCTTTGCATGTTCTAAGATAACCATCACAGGCTTTCCTCACTCCTACCCCCAAACAAACATTTTCTTTCTCATATTACTTCTCATTACCCTCTGGTTACCCTTACCAGGCCACCCACAAAGCTAGCAGTGCAATTGTGGGAAACAGAAGTAATCTTTTTCCCACTTCAATTTGCTCTAAAAAGTTAGAAATATTAATTTGCAGAAGTTCAAACAATACAAAAATATATCAGGTCAATAAATACTAGTCTTTCCCTGTCCTCTGTATTTAACTCTATATAGTTATTAGGAATTTGTTGTGTCCTTCCAATTAGCTATTTCTTGTTTCTCTCTGTATATGCAGGCAGCCCTTGCTTTGAACAATTCTGATGTGCACAGTTTCAGTGAGTATAGTTTAACGCCAGTTCCCCAACAACACAACTCCAGTTTCAGTTATCACAGTATATTAACTGTAGTTACCTATGTACAAACCTCACTGCCAGCTCTTCAGTCCACAAATCACTATGTAATAACGGATGTGTCCCATGACCATGACTAATGTCACTTTCAAAGTCTGTTAGTGACTAGTCATTGTTCACGTTTAGTTCATGCAGATAGCAAATCATGCAGTTGTGTTGCCTTATTGTTTTCTAGTGATAGAGCCATGTGACATTTTACAAAAGTGGAAAATCGAAAGAGGGAATTGGCTTAAAAGACAAAAGGTACAGCAAAGAAATGAAAAGTGAAAACACTGGAAGTGAAATTTGAATGGAACGTAAATAGAGTTACAGAGGAAACAGCTGCCCATGGGAATGTTTGATGGACTCTAGGTACACAACCAGAGAAACTGAGCGAACTTATTAACATAAATGAGGAAAGTGGCTGTGATGAAAAGAATGATGATGTCTCAGAGGAAGTGACACTGGCAAAAAAAAAACACTTCACATTAAAGGAACTCTTGGAGAATATAGCACAGTACTGAAAGCACAAAAATTAAAATGTTGGTAGCTCATCCAGACTTAGAAAGGAGTGTGACAATTTGCCAGGGCAGAGGAAAGGTACTTGCTCTCATAAATTTATGATGGGAAGAAAGCAAACAATGTTCAAATACTCTTGATAAGTTTTCTTAACAAAGAAATGAAAACTTAAACTCTCAATGTTTGTAATGTCTTAAATTACAGTGTGCTAAATATTAGCTTTATTTTTAAAATTTTCCCATACATTTATAACACTAAGAGTTTTTAATATTTTAGTTTTTTAAAGGTCATGGAAAATAATACTTTCTCCCATTGATAATTAAGATTGCTTTGCAGTTTCAGCTTACATGAATGGTCTTTTTAAAAAAAAAATTTGGTTGTGTGGGGTCTTAGTTGCAGCACACGGGCTCCTTAGTTGTGGTATGCGAACTCTTAGTTGTGGCATGCATGTGGGATCTAGTTCCCTGACCAGGAATCAAACCCGGGCCCCCTACATTGGGAACACAGTCTTATCTGCTGCGCCACCAGGGAAGTCCCTGCATGGTCATTTTTATATTGCATTACTGTACAAAGATTGTCTATGTCATTTGTGTGTGTGTGTGCACGTGTAAACAAATATGCACCTGTATAGAACTAGTTTGTTTTTTTTTTTTTTTAACTAGAAGTTGGTACCTTTTGACCCCCTTCACCCATTTCACCTTTCCCTCACTTCCCAGCCACCAGTCTGTTCTCTGTATCTATGAGCTCAGTTTTTTGGTTTGTTTGTTTGGGTTTTTGTTTGTTCTTAGATGCACATGAAAGTGAGATAATACGGTATTTGTCTGTCTGACTTATTTTGCTTATCATAATGTCCTCAAGGTCCATCGATGTTGATGCAAATGGCAAGATTTCCTTTTTTATGGCTATTTTGTGTATATACGTGTGTGTATATACACACACGTATATACACGCACATATATCACATTTTTTTATCCATTCATCCATAAATGGACACAGGTTTTTTCCATGTCTTGGCTCTTGTAAATGCTGCTGCAATGAACATGGGGGTGTATGTATCATATCAAGTTAGTGTTTTCATCTTCTTCAGATAAATACCGAGAAGTGGAATTACTAGGTCATATGGTAGGTCTATTTTTAATTTTTTTAGGAACCTCAATACTGTTTTACATAATGGCTGCACCAATTTTAATGCATTCCCACTAACAGTGCACAAGGGCTCCCTTTTCTCCACATCCTTACCAACATTGCTTGTCTTTTTTGATTATATAGTTAAAAAAATAAAAGAGGATATTTACATTAATTCTGTTGATGGACATTTAGGTTGTTTCCAGTTTTTCACTATTACAATTGCTGACACACTTTTGTGCACATATTCAAGTACTTGAACGAATCGATTTCTGTTAAGTACAACTACTGGGTCAAGACATTTATGCATTTAAAATTTTGATAGATATTTGCCAAACAGCCCTTGAAAAAGATGTATAATTTATATTCCTTTAAACCATTACAAAAGTGCACATTTCCACGTGCCCTCACCAAGACTTCTTAAATTTTGCCAATTTCACGGGCAAAAAGTCAGATCTATCAGCAAATCCTATTGGGCTTACCTCTACAATGTGTCAAGTTCTATCCACTTCTCCCATACTAACCCAATTCATAATCCACTCTTTATTGCCTGGGTTAATAGCTTCCTAACTGCTTCCTCTCTCCTGGCCCCATTCCTCATAATCCATTTTTCACATAGCAGCCACAGTGATCTTCAAAAACATAAACTAGATCACATGACTCCCTGTTTAACATTCCTTAGGGGCTTCTAGCTGAACTTCGAAAACTCAGAATGCAAATCGCTCAAAATGTGGCTGCTGCCTACCCTCTGACATTGTCCCCATCCTCCTGACCCCCACCCAGCTCAGCAAGTTTGTGCCAGCCTCATTGCCTTTTGTTTTTTAATGGAATGCAGGTGTACAAATTGTATTATCCATAACCCTTGGTTTTCTCTCTCAGTAAAAACTCCTGAGTCACTTAACACACAAGCTAGGCTGTCGATACAACTCGCATCTAATGGTCACCCTCATCTCCCTGCCTCCCACCCAAACTAACTACCAGTCTTAATCTGGTAGTTATCATTTCCTTGTTTCTCCTTTTTGGCAGAATTTTATCTATATATTCCTAAAATATTTTCAGTTGTTTAAAATGCTATAGAAAGAGTATCATGACTTACAGGGTTCTAAGCAGTAAAATTATCTCATCTCATGATATACTTAAAACAGCACAGAAGAGAGAAACATGGCTTTAGAGGGAAAATATTTAATCTGTTTCCTGAAAGTAATGTACAAAGCTTTAGAAAAGCGGCATTAGGTTTCAGTGTACAGTATCAACAGATTCTTGTTTTCTATAATCACACATATTATACACTTCTTTTGAGTTGGTAACGAAGGCCACTGTGTACTCATTCCAACCATCTTCTGTTAACACATGCACTTGAAAAAGTCACTGAAAATAGACTTGAAATAAACGTAGAAACAGTGTTGTATAAAAATATATTACTCTACATGAAATGCTTAAAAATGCAGACCAAGTAAATTCTTTTAGAACTTGACCATGTCTAGAAATATCAATAGATGACCCTGTAAATTGGATTTTCATTGCTTTCATTATTTTGAAGAAAAAATAGATATAATCAAACCCTTGGAATGACAGAGATGAAGTTAGCACAGCAGACCAACTCTATTCTCAAAAATAAAATCACAAGTTTATACACAGGTCTGAGTTTAAATCTGACAAATTTATGAAATGTTACAATTTGAGTGATGTGTGTATATGTGTATGTGTGTGATATATTGATTTGTCCATAATCCACACGTGAAGTAATGACAGCAGTTAAAACACTTCTAAACTGGCTCTCGATGTACCCTAACAGTGAACATTTCAAACTTTAAAAAAATATTAACCTATGTATAACATAATTAGAGACATATACGTCCAAGTAGAGAGAAATTACTTCTAAAGTCATGTCGGGTACTGTCCTCCTCCTTTGGAAACTGACGTATTAGGAATTTTAGAAGAAAAATTTACCACAGCAAAACCAATCTACTGCATCTGTTATTCTGGAACCATATAGTTCCTCACTGAAACTTCTATAGAAACTACTATACTATTGTTTTCCAAAAGCGTGAAGCCTAAGGTGTGGAGAGGAAGTGGTCGTGTGTTTTTACAGGTAAATTTGGATGATGAACCTCAGAGGCACTCGGGGAAAACACATTCCAACTCCGTACAAACACGCACTTGTTAGTGTCTGAACGGTGTAACGAACACAACAGGTAGCCATCCTGCACGTGCTCACAGAATGAGTATATTGCTGGTGGGATTAAGAATAATGACTACAACATCTAAAAATGGAAGGCAGCTCCAAGGCTGAGCCCTTCTTCATTTTCAGAAAGGAACGTGTCTATTTTTACCCTTCGTTACCATAATTTATCAACTGTTTTGCCCTATATACCTTAACACATACTTTTCATGAGCATAGCACACTAGATAAAGAATAAAAAATACTGTTTAAACTGGTTCTATTCAAATCTGAGGGCTAATTTTTTCCCCCTCAGTACTGAGGTCTCATTTCATTTTACTGCAAATGTAACCAAGTATATTAAAAGCAAAAGGTAGTAAATTCTGCTTGTCCATCTAACTCATAAAAAAATCTGACACTCTTGCTTAATTCTGTATTACTGAAAAACACCAGGTCTGCAAGTTGCCGCTTAAAGAGGAAGGAATTCATACCGTGCCCTGACATGTTACAGAAATACTTTTGAGTATATGGCTGTTAGGCGCTCCGCTGTGCTTGTTTAGTGCTTCTTAGTATATGGTTGTTGGTATAGGCTGGGAAGTAGATTTGGAAATACTTGCGATTCTTTCCTTTTGGTCGTGGGGCTTTCAACAGAACAAAATGTCCTTCGGTCCACTTGAGAGCAACATGCCAGTGAGGAAGAGGGACACACCAAACAAGGAATAACTGTAGCCGGACAAACATTCCACAAGTATCTAGGGTTCGCATTTTCCAACTCCAACCTTTGAAAAACACTAAACCAAATCAGCACACTAAGAAATGGAGGGGATGCAGTCAGAGAAGCTGACCACGCTGCCTCCTGTTCTGCTTTTCCCAGGCTGCGGTCAGACCGGCAGCCTCGGCCCGAAGCAGCCAGGCTGACCTGCAGTCTAATTAAATACGTGAAAGGGCCAAGGTCTGCTGGTCACAGAACACACACAGGAGATCAGTCCAGGCTCTACCTCTTAACGCCATGCTTTCTATTACCCTATTGCAAGGAAATGGGGGGAAAGAAAGCAAACTTTTAATTATTCAGGACAAAATCATGACTTGTGGTTAGCGTGAATTCATTTAAAAAAAACCATGTGCCACAGGAGTCGGAAGAGGAGGAAACCTTGGTGATTAACAGTGAATTCTAAAGTATGACGCTATCATTACCTTTTCAAGTCGATGTACATTTCTTTAAGGGTTTCAGAAGTGGAGTTTTATAACGATGTTAACAGATTATAATATTTAAATTAGCAAACGATTTAAATGAAAAACATCTGCATTCTTGTATTTAGATGACCATGAATCGTAATCAATGGTATGTAGCATTTTACTTCATACCTTTTAACAGTACCTAAAGCTGGAATGATAGGTTGACCTGGTGAAAACTTTACTATAATAAACTGCAAATATCTGAGTCTTGCGGGGTGGGGTGAGGCCTACGTACTTCAGTGCTATTTACGAATCAAGCAGGCAGATGACTTTGTGTTAACAGACTGGCCAAATATTACGTTTCTAGGGCTCACTTTGGTTACTAAAACGGTATTTTCTTAAATATGAATAAGCTTTTAAGGGTTTGAGAGAGTCCTGTGCTAAGAATTCTGTGAGAAGGTCTTACAATTACCTTCTGAAGACTAATTAAAATAGCACTTTTGGAACTAGAACTGAAAAGCTATTTAATTCTTTAATACATCCATCTGCTAAGAAAAACTAGATAATATCTGAATTTAAGAAAGAATGGTACATAAAATCTTCTGGGAAAAACAATTATACAGACTGTTCCAAACCCTGAAGGATAACTATGTATAATGAAAAGTCCCCAAAGCTAGTAAGATTAAACGGATTTACTTTACATTTCAATCACCACTAGGATTTTGGGGGTTCTTTGTGTTGATTAGTTACTATATATAACTATGAAGATTTATGCTTAAAAAAAAAAAAAATTGAGAGGCAGGCATCACAGCACGGTAGCTGAGTAGACGCACCCGTGCTCGGCCAGTCCTAAGTGTGTGATCTCCATTACACTGGTGTAACTGCTTATAGCTTCTTTATGTCCCAGTTTCTTCGTCAGGGAAATAAGGAAAAATAGTACCTCCCTCATAAGGTGGTTGTGAGGATTAAATCAGTTAATACACAGAAAGCACTTAGAAAAGTGTCAGGCACATAGTAAGCACTGAATAAATTTAGCTATTATTACTTTAAGTACTGCCAAAGGCTTAAGAAAGCATTCACAAAAGTACTCTTAATCCCAGTCTGTTTTCACTCTACATGTAGTACAGCTAGGAATTAGGAGATCTGTGTTCAAATAAAAGGTCCATCACTCACTAGTCACCCTTAGTCATTCAACAAAACTGGCTGAGCAACTGACTGCACCAGGCACCACTCCAGCATCAGCCGTTACTCGGGGAGCGCTGATCTCGAGACGCGCTGCCAGCATTCTAAAGCTGCTTCCTCATCTGTAAAATGGACATAAGATCTACCTGTCTGATTCATAAGGTTATTCGGAAGCTCAAATGAGGCAAAATGCATGAAGGCACTTGGAAGATTTAGGAAAGCACCGTCAGAGTATGTTCCAGGAATGTGGTTTAGGGTATGTCTGGACCCTCTAAGGAAGTTTATTACTCAGTTCCAGGTCTTAAAAAAACAAAACTGTAGGTGTTTCTTTATAACAACGTTTATAAAATAGTAATATGTTTATTATAAAACTTTCTCTTCTTGAATTCCAACTCTATGGAGAGTATTAAATACCAAACAGTTGATAGAGAAATTCGTTTCCTTTAGAAACTGTGGTTGTAAAGAAAATGTGAAGCCATGTGTTTATAGACGTAAGTTATTATCATTATTATTAACTAAGCCAATAACTAGCAGTTTCATTATTTACTAACTGCTATACAAACACTATTTCATTGAGTCCTTACAGCAACTCCATAAGGCAGGTATAGCAACCCCAGTTTATAGGGCAGAATCCAAGCGACTGCAAAGTCTGTGCTCATAAACGCTATGCTACATCACACAATAAAAACTCCAGCAGAAAAAGCCATAATCATTTCTGTCTCCACCAGATCACATACTTAAGAGAAGTGGTAGATCAAAGAGCTCTAAACTGTGTTCTGATCTTTGGTAATAAAAGTGACGTTAGAAAAGCTATTATAGAACAAGTCCTTACTGTTCAGTTCATTTTAAATCTTTAAAGCACATTCCCAGGTGGGGGCTTTTTTTTTTTTTAAATAAGCCATTGCTCAATTAAAAAAAAATTACGGAAAAGTAGAAAACAAAAATATTCACAAGTCCACCATTCATAGTCCGCCACTGACACAGTCCCTCTGCATATATATTTTTATGCAACTCGTGAGCTATGAAATTTAGTTTCTGATGACTGTTCTTAAACACGATGCCAAATATAATGGCTAGACTGTTTTTAATTGGCAGATATAAACTAATGCTAAATGTCGGGTAAGCAGAAAATTATATTACAGAGGTATGTATTATTAATGTCTTCGCAAATTTTCCAACTATGGAAAAACAAGCAGAGAATAACTTATTTCAGTGGTACTAGCTCCAAAGTATATTGGCCATGTGAGAAATTGAGTTGATCTTTGTATCTGCATAAGTATATATACACATACATACATACACACACATATATATATATATATATATACACTCATCTACATATACTAAGCTTTTTTTGGCTGTTTTAAGATTTATAGCTTTCTGCAGGCCTGATAACACTATAGCTAAATATATTATTAGAACAGTTAAGGAGAAAATTGTTTAGTCATTGAACTTTACCAAAGTTACACTTATGGGTGATTAAACTGTGTAAAGCTTCCCCTTGTGAAGAGGTTAAATATTTGCTTCAGACAGCATTTTCAAGATAAGCAAAATTCTTTTCAGAGCTATCAATCCTGAGTACAAATTCAGAAAAGAAAATTCTACCATTTGTGAAATGATATCGTAACGAGTGGCAGAAAAAATGGTGACAAAGCAGCAGAATAATTTAGGGCAAAGATCCCAGGTATCATGTCTAAGTGTATGTAATGCCACATTACCGGCACTTTGATTACAGTGACTAACACTAAAATCTTTTTTTAAGCTATCACTGAACATAACTTTTGCTTTTCCTCACGCGTAGATTAAAAAATATGCAGAAATCTTTATAGAAAACAAAGTCAGGAATCACAAAGTTTTTAAAAATAGACTTTCTAGTGCTTCCTCTTATGTAAGAGATTTATGTTAGTCATAAATTCTAGGAACCTATTTATATTGCTTAATATGATTTACAGAAAATCATACCAATCCATATAAATAATATTTTGCATGTAGAAAACAATGCAGACTAGTGGCTGGCTAAGAATAAGAATGTTCAAGAAGAGCGTAGGCTTAATACTAACAGAAAACTCTGTCTAGATAAAGTGAACAAGAAATATTTTTGGATTTTAGTATGAAAATACATGAAAATACATACTGTGTGTATATTTGTGTATAATACTGAAAAAATAGTTATCAGGCATTCCTGAATTAACAATTTAAAACTGTATATACTTCTTTCAGAGAGTGAAATTATTGTCCTTAAATAGGAAAAAATTAAGCCAAACTATCCTGTCCAACTGGAAGTGAGAACTATAATAATAAAATGAGATTAAAAAATTACCATGGCCTATTCTCCATAAAAGAGCAAATTAATGTTATATATCCTTTTATTACAGAACATATTTTTTTATGGAGAGAAAAGGTTTATGTGGTACTTATATATAATTTTAAACAGAATTCCTTTTAACTTTACATTTATAATACTTCTCTTTAAAAATATCTTTAGCAGGCTACAAATTAAATGAAAGTCATGATCTATGCATTTCCTTACTTCAGATTTAGGTAACTTGAATAAAAGAAGTGAATAGTACGTTCAAAACTATAGTTCAAAAAAATGTAAAGATATGGGCAGATGATCATGCTTAAAAATTACACTTCAAATTGAGCACTGGTTTTGAAGGGAGAAGGCATATTATGCTATATCGTCTATAAATATTTACTGAATAAATATGATTCTCCTGTTTTTAAAAATCTTGTAAGTTGATTAAACCACAAACATGTTGAATCAGTTTTAGTAAAAACAAGCAGAGGCTTCTAAAATAGTTATAAAGAGAAATTATGATTAAAAAAAACTTTCAATATCTTCTAGTGACTGTGTCATCAAATCACTGTATGTTTCAGCCTTAATATTTTAAAGTAATATATTAAGATATACTATACATATTAATAGCATGAAAATGCTTCACATTGAAATTTTCACTTTCAAGGCTTGACAGTAATTTTTAAAAACATCACAATAAATGATCATAATTTAAATTCTGAATATGGGAACCAAAAAAACCCCCAAACCCAACAACATCTGCATTTAACGCTTCAACTGAAGTGTAAACTTCTAAGACAACATACATACCCATTTGCATCAGATTCAGTGTCACAGTTCTTTAAGTGGTATCACAGACAGTAATGTGTCCCAAAGTCCCTTTCTCCTTGAAAGGCATAACATTTCTGTGGATTCATCCGTTATTTGGTAAGACTGTTCATTCAGAAAAAAGTTAAAGGAGTGAGCCTGTATGTCCTTAGAGACTCTAACTTTTAGAAATATAGAAATATATTTTCTGTATATAGAAACATACAGAATATTTAACATACCATTAATAATGGTATGTTAAAATAGCAAATAATTTAAAATAGACTGAATAAATATATCTCAAATGAGAAAATCGCAGAAGAGAACAAAGAACATTTTTACCACCTAGGTACTCTTTAAGCTGCTACTGTGATGAAAAGACGTGTTTGGGGGCCTAAAACAGAACTTGCACCTTGAATGGCAGGCGTCCTTATATGTGGACTGGATCTTAACTGTCTAGTTATTGTGCAATTTACACATTCAGATGTGCTGCCTGATTAGTTAGAATATTTGGTATCGGGGCTGCCCTGGGGGCGCAGGGGTTGAGAGTCCACCTGCCGAGGCAGGGGACGCGGGTTCGAGCCCCGGTCCGGGAAGATCCCACATGCCGCGGAGCGGCTGGGCCCGTGAGCCATGGCCGCTGAGCCTGCGCGTCCGGAGCCTGTGCTCCGCAATGGGAGAGGCCACAACAGTGAGAGGCCCACGTACCGCAAAAAAAAAAAAAAATTGTATCATTATTGTTATCAGTATTCACTGCAAATTATCCCATGATAATATTCTGTCCTATAATGTGGACTTAAGTCTTGTGCCAAATAGCAGCACAGATTACAGGATCATGGTTCAAATCACGGTCAATGACTTAGCTGGTACACAGTGAGAAGGAAGGAATTTGTCTATAATAAATAAATAAGGAGCATAGCTTTATTTTAGTATCAGTTGCTAGAACTCAACAATGGGTTTCTGGGTACCCAGAGGCAGAAATAAAGTTTCTTTTCATAAATTACACAGTGATGGTGGGGATGGAGAACAGGAGGCACTGGGATGCTAGGCAGCTTGCTAAAATATATACTTGAGTTCTACTGGAGGTATGTAGTCTTGCTGTGTATCGGTTATTTGTAAAGGCTGACTGAACAAAATTCCCTTCATCATACAGGCACTGCTGTCTGCACTACAGTAATAGAGAAATACGCTGATAGAGAGAACGGCTTCGAGTGATAAACAATCCCCAGGGATCTGCAGTGAGATTGTTGGTTGACTGGAAATGCTCTCTATCTCTCCAGATGGTATCTGTCCTTGAAGAAGCCATTCATTGCCTAGAAAATAAACAGGTAAATTATTAAGACTGCATGAGAAGTCAAGTAGGAAAGTGGACAAACCTTACGAACACTAGATTCGTTCAATCAACAAAGATTTACTGAAAGCCTCTAAGTGCCAGGCATTGTGCTCTGTGTGGAGGATACAAAATAAGATAGAAGTTGTTCCTCGTCTAATCATCTTGATGTCAAATTAAAATTCTTCCTTTGAACACTGTAAAATAAATTATAAAGTTATTTCTACTGAAATCCAGATGAATACTGCCAATATGGTTATAGATTTAAAATGTGATTATGGAATTTTAAATGAAAACTACTAATAAGTTCTAGAAATAAACATAGGACACTTCAGAAAATAGATCATTTTTACCATATAAGTGTCTAGAAATATAATATGCAAACTACAAAATAATCCAGGGAATACAAATGTATGTACAACTGCAGTGACTTTCAAGATGATGAACTACTGAATATCCAAAGGTGGTAATTTTAAAAAGCCATTGATTTTTTTAAGAAACAAGTAACACTGAATACATTATTCCAAGGGACTCAATGTAGAAAATGAATAGATTTTGTCTACCTCATTTTAACACATAAAACTCCTGAGACTTAAATACATAGATTATCTATGTAACAAAAGTCTAAAAACCCACTAAAAATCATTAAGTCTTCTAGTATTAAAGTTTTTAAAATGTTTTTATTCACCCAGTGCCTTCTCTCAGAAGGAACATATGCGTCATATTGAGGAAGTGCATACTTAGGCTGACACTCAGCATTAGCTAATTAAGAGCCATCATTTGGGAAATGCAGGACCTGCTTTCCTGCCATCTTAAATAGAACACATTGAACGTAATCTAACGACTTAACGACTCGGGGCCATCTGTACAAAAAGTGGACCATCTACTGAGTAGTGATGAAATCCCATGTCTACTTTTTAGCTTTTCTCTCTTTTGACCTCAGGATGAGTCAACAGACTAGAGCACCTGCCTCTACTGGTCCTCTTTATCTCTCCTTTAGTTTATTGCTCCTAATATTCTGTTGATTGAAAAATTAAATCTGAGATACATATATCAAATAAGAGTAAGGAGAATGTGAAAGGTTGAGAATCTAAAGAGTTAAGTGCAGAGCTTTTAAACAATTCTTTTAAAATTCTCTGGCCTTTTTGCTTGCTTCTGGACTGAAGAATATGTTTTATTTTAATGTTTGATTTTGTTAGATAGCAGGCTAGTGGGGGAACTTCTTATATGTTAAATAAAAACAGGAAAATAGTAAATTACACTATCTTAATGTCCAATTCTAGAAATAAAACAGTGTTTCTCTAGATAATTTTTGGACACATCACATGTATCTAAAATAGATGGCTAAAAATAGCTAAGAATTTTTCTCTTTAGATCACTTCACTTTCCTTTAATACTATCCATGTTTTGTACTCCAATAACTTGATACTAATTAACTTGTGTATTAGAGTTAAAATAAACATGTTAATTTACCAGTATCCTATTAAAAAAATACTCTGTTTTTAATTTTTCTGTGTGCGGTTAAAGCAGTTATCTCCAAATGATGCAATGCTTTCAGACTAATGGACACAGGCAGGACAGTTAAACTGGCAGTTGAGGACTTGCTCTGAACCTACAGAGGACTGTGGAATGAATGGCCAGGGTTTGAGTTCTCTTCTGCCCAAACATCCTCCTCTAGTACTGCATGGCTCAGCCCTCTCCTTTGTGGGGAGTAGATGGGGGTGATCTCCCCACAGGCTCAGTCAGTCACTCCAGAGCCAGCAAACTCTAACTCAGCAGTTCCTTCCGGCAGATCTCTCTGTTCTCCTGGTGTGGATACCAAGCGGGACAGTAGCTGCTGCTCTGAGAAGGTACCAAGGCAAGAAGGCATAAAGCCCGGACCTGGGTAACGTACAAAAGAAAAGTGTGTGAGGGCCTGAGACAGGAGGAGTCGGGCAGCAAATTCAAAACTGAGTGAGAACCTGTGAAACAGCACGGGAGGCTAGGACACAGCAAGATCACTAGGGACCGGAACTTACTACTGTTCACTTTCAAATTGTTGCCTACTCTCTTAGAGATGTTGGAAAGCACTGCTAGAAGACAAGCAGTACACTGATTACTTATAAGTTCATGAAGTAAGTTCACACTGTGATTCAAACACACACCCAAATCTTTACATAATTTACAGTAACTGAATACTTTGGAGAACAGACTCAAACAGGAAATGTTCTGAGATTAAAAGATCACAAATTAGTGACTGAGGACAAAGGCTCTGCCTGGACTCTAATCATAGTAATTCATCTGTACTTAATTACACATCCTCCTCCAACAATGTTTTTTCTTCTACTTGAATGGCATACTTTTAAGCAATGGCTTTGGCATTCTTGTCGCAAGAAAGTTAATGGGGCTCAAATTCTACCTTTGGAATCCCTAGAGGAGAAAACACAGCTTCAGGCTTAATAACTGGTAAGTCAAGTCCTAATGATACTACTGAAATAAAATGAACAGCAATGAGAGCTCTAAAGCGTTTGACAGACGCTATCTGGAAAAGTGAAAGATAATAATAAAACCACCAAGGAACTGAATTAGAGTTTGTGTCAAGTTAATTCAGTTAAAAGCAAGAATATATTAAAAAAAATCAAACTCAAGGGAAAAATCAATTTAATTCTTTAGAAGAGAATCCGTGAGATTTAGCGGTACGGTGGTGATCGTAATCAATACTGGGTCAGGACCCCAGACACCTGCTGATTAAACTACGCAGCCAATACCTACACTTCTGCTCCCTCGTGCCTCACCTTGGCTGGAGACAAACAGCCTCCACGTGGACTAGCCTAACTTTCAATTCATGACAGCCAGCCTCAAACACAGCCTCCTGGCCGGTCAGCAGTCACACTGTATTTCCCTCATGCAGTCACCCTCCCACCTTCCTGACCCTCTCCCCCTCCCCCTCTCACTCCCACTCTCAGCTGATGGCTGTGCTTCCCAATAATTAAGAAAACAGAAGCATGCAGAAGAGTGCTTCCACAAGCATCCACTTCACAGTTACCCATCTAGATCTCTGAGTCGCACACTGGGCCCTCCCTCCTTACCGTGGAAATGAGGTCCACATTCCTGGCAAAGGCCAGCCTGCCACCTCTCCTATCCTCCTATCCTTTAGGATACCCCGCAACACATACCATCGGTCCTTTCCTCTACTGATCTTTGCCATCAATATAACAAACACACTGCTCTCTCAACTCCGTTTTCCCCTGAGGGCAACTGCTCTCTTTTCCCTTATCTTTTTAGCTCAGCTCCTCTAAGAGCTATCTATGTTTAACTTTCTCCAGTTCCTCTCCTTCAATTCTTTTTTAACCTGCTCTAATCAGGCACCTCCTCCATCACTCTGAAACGGCCCTGGTGGAGGACATCAATTAACTGTAACATTGAATCAACGATCAATTCTTAGTCCTTATTTCACCTGATCTATCAATCGCGCTCAACACAGCTGATCACGCTCCGTAAAACACCTACTCCAGGAAACTACCCTCCCTCTTGGTTTTGCTTCTACTTGCTATTCACTCTTCAGTCTTCCATGTGGGTCCCTACCTCCCTTCTTGATCTCTTTATGCTGCAGTGCTCTAGAACAGGGTCACCAAAGTATAGTCTGTGGACCGGTGCTGGTTCACAAACCATGGTGAGTTAAGTACAGAAACCGAGAGTGAGGTTTGGAAACTTTTGTAACATCCCAATGCATAACTGGTGGCTTTGAATTTTATGTCTTTAAAAAACTAACTTCGTTTTTAGGACTAATAACCCTAGAGCTAGTTTGAGATGGAGTAGCACAATGGAAAAGACACTACACTAAGAGCCAGCAGAGCTGGGTTCAAATTCCATCTTCTGACCTAATTCAATATATGCCCTTCAGCAAATCACTTTATCTCTCTGAGCCCCTAGTCTCCTCACTTATAAAATAAGAGTCTTAAAACAGATGGTGTCCTTTGGTGCCTCTCAGCCCTAATATTCAAGGGCCTAACATTCTAAGACCGCACGAGTCTGTCTCATGTAATGAATTTGCTTGATAGCAAATGGCAATTATGATTAACTTCAGGGGAGTTACACTGTTATTTAGTAAAAGAATCTCATAGGCTAAAGAAAACTGCTAAAGTGGGGTTCAGTCTGGATCTTTGTTTTACAAGACCTTCCTCAAATCCTGCCCAACTGTAAACCTATCACAAGTGAGAAAAATTACTAGATCAAGTCTCAAGAATTTATGAAAGATTTGCATTTGCAAGATTATTGTCATACCTTCAGCTGATAGAAACCAGCAACTGGGTGCTCCTTCAGTTAGCTTTGTTCCTGATGGGAGGTCTAATCTTAGCTTGAACTGAAGAGTTTGCCCTGGAGATGCAGCCACCGGGGAAAGTCTAATGCCTGGAGCAGATTTAGGTAGTCTGGGTAGGGTCTTCTGTTTTTCTGCTGGGAATGAGCCGTCCACCATAGCACTTTCAGATCTGAAGACTGGGAGCTAGAAAACAAGAAAATCTGTTTTTTAAAGCACAAGTACTTTATAGTATTATAGACTGACAGAGCTTATTTTCAGACTTCAGTACAAACATGAGATTCTGTGTCAAGGAAACTTAATTGCCCTTCTCTTCTGAATCAGAAGTTGTTTAAATTTCCTCATGATTATTTTGTAGGTTCAGAAAAATATTTCATCCTGGCCAAAAAACTGCCAACATTTATGAATGAAACTGAATTAACTGTCCGATATGTTTATAGATAGCAGGAAATATAAAACTATCAATTTAAATGTAGTGGATATAATATACACCCTCTTATAATTTTCATTGCCAACTATAAGATGTCATTCATCTTATATCAGAGATCTATGTCAAGAGAAATGACACTTATGATGGGAATCTGTGTTTTTATTTTAAAACACATCTTGGAAATTCCTAGAATTTTAGAAAAAAAACTTGCATTTTTCCAGGCAAATGTGATATATAAAGGGGTAACTTGTATTAGAGACCATGTCCATATCTTTAAAATTAGAACTTACTTAAGTTTCTTCCAATCTTATTCTTAAGTCTTGAGAAATGTGGCTCCTAGAGCTTCCTTTAAAGATTATTTGGTAATGGATTCACCACAGGAAACAAAGATTACCCACTAGTCAGAGGATCATTAAAAAAAAAAAACCACCCAAGATTAAACAACCCAACCCACATAGTTTGTATGTGTAGTGTATCAGTATGTCCATACATTTAAAAATAGATGAGTCCTTTTTTTTTTCCTTTTCTGAAAGTTCATCAAATTCTCTCCAACTTCTAGAATCTTTCTCAAACACTCTTGGCACAAATGGAATTTTTATTTTAAAAATAACAGGATATCCTTGGAATAGGCACCCACTCACTACTCTACCCACGTTTCACTTTCACCACCAGAGATGGCCTAACCAAAAGTGCCTCTGTTGTTGCTGAGGATCTTAGAATCTTTCTTAAAATGATGCCCTTTCACTTAAAGATTACTTACCACAGAAACTGTTTTTGTTTCTAAATCCATCACTTTAATTTGATGGTTATTGGTGTCTGCCACATATAATAACCGACCATTCTCTCCAATACACAAGCCTCCTGGTTCATTAAAAGTTGAGTCGGTAAAATTGGAACCGATAACATTACTTGCATCTCCAGTTCCCGCTAATGTTGTACAGTTTTTTGTTTTTGGATCCACAACTTTAATCTAAGAAGATAGAACAAAAATTTATATATCTGAAGCTCAACTGCAGATTTGTAGTAAGGAAAAGTATCATATTAAGCAAGCCAGAGAATTCCTGATTGACATTAGAATTCTTAATAAATCTCAGAAAAGGAACAGACATTTCCATATTTTCTTAAAAAGCCAAACATTCAAATTACAGTCTAAGGGGAGATATTTCATTCTGAGGGCTAAGCCTATAAAATCCCCAGTTACATCCTGTCTTCTAGAAGCAATCTTTGATAAAATTATTTATGGAATTAAAAAAAATTTTTAATGTTCTTCTTTCCCCTCACAATGGGACAGAGTGGCACTGACTTTCTTCTCATGAATATCTAACACTGGCTGAGGATTTGGCTACTATCGTTAAACTTAATGACTCCTCGCTGTGTTTCAATTACATTAAATTCAGTCTCTCATCACAAAAATATTAACATTTGGGTTCCACTGATTTTATAAAAAGGAAAAATGCACAGTAAGAATGCAGTAGAGACAAAAAAAAAATGGAAATGCTGATGAAAACGGAATTACTTGCTAACAGGCGTGGCAACCGTGCAAAGGCTCAAAAATGTTCATTCGTTACTTGACGTGTTAATTTCCCTGCTACCGCCTTGTCCTCATTTACTCAACCTTACTAAGCAGCTTTAATGGCTTGCAATTCACAAGTTTTGGCTAGTCATTGGGAATTTGTTCAGTCCTTTCCCCCCAGCTCAGAGTACCATCACATCCTCTCTGCAAGAAAGGACCAAGAAAAGAACAGAAAGGCTTATGTACAGTTGTCCAAAACTGTCATTCCTCGCTATATTTTAGCGGCAATTGTAGGAGGCTCACAGATCTTTCAGCATTTTAAATACCGCAAGTGAAAAGCAGGGTATTATATAATTCTTTCAAGACTCACCTTGTGATTGTAAGAGTCTGCCACGTAAACTAAATTCCTTTTCTTGTCCCAAGTTACTCCAAGTGGGTGTTGAAGCTTTGCATTGATTCCTACTCCATCAACATCACCAAAAGCAAATAAATTCTTTTATTTTTTTTTTAAAAAAGAAAGAAACAGCATGTATTAAAATTTTTTACAGTGCTTTGTTAGGGTATAAAGTGAAAATTAAGATAGCTGTATATGCTACTTAAAGGGGAAGAAGTCTGATTTCATATAAATAGGGTTGGGCATTTGACTGAAATTAGAAAAAAATGATAGAATTCTGAACTTGAATTAATTTGTGATGCTTAGGAATTTTATTCACAAAAATCACACAGCTGATCAGGAACAGGTCAAGTCTACTGATCTGGTGCTCTTTCCACCCTACTGCCAAATATCTAATCTACGTTTTCCCCTTGCTTGGTAATCAATATTTTATCCTTCCTTTTCTCCTGAAACTTTGACATTTATATATAATCAAGTCGAGTCATTTTATTTTCTTCGGTGGTTTTGTTACTTGTATTTCTTCATACTCACATTTCCTTTGGTTTGACTTCCATTTTAACATGGATAAGCCAAGAACTTTCTCCTTCCTAAGCTTTATTAACTCTTCACAATTCAGAAAGTCACAAGCTTGTTAAGCAGGCACACCACACGAGGGTGCTTCTCATTACCATAGGATCTCTCTCTCCTCCCACGAGGTGCTTTACCGCTCCATCTTTCAGCGAGACGGTTCTCACTGTACTGCTCTCACTATCTGCTACAAACAGGCAGCTCCAGGGATCCTCTGAGGCCAGAGAAAGACCTGAAGGTTGGGCGAAACCGGCTTTGTGAGGATATGAGTTATTTCGATTCTCTTCATTTCCACTTCCAGCAAACCGAAGGCAGGTTCCTTTTTTTAACTCACTAAAAAAGACAAATTCATAGTGAAGTCAACATTGTTATACTGTGTCCAATTTCATTAAACAAATGAATGTAAATGATGAAATCAAGGGTGACAGCATTATATACAAAAAAAAAAAAAAATCCAGTGATCTTGGCCTAAATTGTGCAGATCACCTTTCACCGTCGTTTCTAATCATTAACTTATTTATCCACTGTGTAGAGACCTTTCTACCTTTTTAAATTTTTGACATACACAAAAGTGAAACTATTCTCAATGGCAAGACAGGAAATCACTGACAAAGTTAGAAATATAAGAATAAAGATCATATCATTGATGGGATAGTTTTTTTTTTTTTTCCTCCAAGTGATGAGAGGTAGGTACAGCTAGATCCCACCTTTACTTCCTGACCTCTTCTTAGCTTCATGCAACATTAGGTTCTGAAAGGGAATTAAAAAGATCTAGGTAACCTTTTCTAGCTCTTGCTAGCGTAAAGCTTAAATTTTCATTAAAAATGTTTTATTTCCTTGTATATAAGTAGAGACTAGAAAAAAGAATTAAAAGAATAATTTGTGAAAGATAGCCAGGTACTCATTTTAAGATAATAATATGATTACACTGCTTTAACTAATCGATTGTACAAATCCATTTCTTATATACAGTAGGGAAATTTCTATTTAAAGGACTATCGTAATGATTCCTTTTGTAATGCAGAGAAAGTTTTATACCTTGGCTTCTAAGTTTATGTCAGAGGAACTGTAAGGAAGACATGGTAACGTCCTGGGTTGAGGGGAGGGAAGAAGCTGACTTCAGATGCAAAATAACGAGAGACTATATGTATATCTTTTCCTAATAGGGCACAACATGCAAAAGTCTAAAATGACCATCATATCATTTACTAGTTGATATGATCCCAATGCTAACTTTGGTAGGGAGCCAGGAGTGGAGGCAAAGGGACACAAAATGTATAAATACAGCCATTTATTCAAGGAACTCGTAAAAATAACCTACTCAGAGGAATACATGTAATAACCAATATGCCAAACAAATAAAGGAGTTACAACGATTTTAAAAAGGAGTTGCCTTTATTAAAGGTAGAAAGAGTGGGGAGAAACGGTAACTTCTAAAAGCTCAGGAGCTATTACCACTTGAAGATCAGTAACAAATAACGATAAAGGGTCCTTAAAATTATAATACAGGTCAATGTGATCCAAATGGACACTTTACTATTGCAAACAAGTGACAACTCTACTTATGTGGAAATTTAGTCCACTCTTGACCATCTAGGTCCAAAACAGTCATCGCTTACAACAGCATATTCTGGTCATCTCTGCTACTACTTTTTTCCTCATCTTATGTTATTGGTCCTGTCGCTGTTTGGGCTACTATCAGCTCTGGCCTGGATAACAGCAATCGCCTCCTCACTTGTATCTCTGTCTCCAGTACTGTCACGCTCCAAATGCTGCCAGTGTCCTTTCAAAAACACAAATCTTATGTCACTTCCCAGCTTAAAACTTCCTATAAAGGTATATGCAGAATAACTTTCAAATCTCTAAAAAAAGACTCACAAGGCACTTCATGATCTGGCTGCTACTGACATCACTAGGGTCATTTCTTGCCTGGAAAACCTCTACTCTTCTGAACTCCTTTCTACTCTCTATCAGGTTTTAGTTTAGTACCATCTTCCAGGAAGCCTTCCTTGATACCTCAGATCTTATTTATATCAGGTGTTCCTCTTATTTAGGTAAGGGACAACTTCCATTTAAAGGACTACTGCAGTGATTCCTTTTGCACACAGCGCCTGCACTTCCCAACTATTTTTTGTTTGTTTTTGCTGATCTGATTCTTCCTCTGAAAACCTGCTGAGGACAGTAACCACATCTTTTCATTTTATTCTTAATATAGTAAACATATCACTTCATCCCTACGGCCAAGCACAGTGCCTAGTTTGCTTAATAAGTATTTGTTAGATGAATGATTAAATGTTGCAAAACATCGTACAAAGCAACACACACACATACACTCTTTAGAATATCTGATATTTTGGATTATCTATATGACTGCCCCTTTCTACTGATAAAGGTAACTGAGGTGACTGACACTTGCTTTCTAGGGTGGTTTGACAGTCTTTATGGTCTATGACTTTCATTCATTTATTTCTTCTGCAGACCCTTACTGAGCTCCTATCATGTGTCAGATACTGTGCTAGGTACAGGGGACACAAAAGTGAATGCGAAAGGGTCCTTTCCTTTAAGAGGCAGTCTACTAGGAGAAAACAGTTATGTAAACAAGTAAGTGCAACCAAAAACAGAAGGTGAGAGAGAGAGAGGGGTGAGAGGGAGGGAGAGGGGAAGAAGGGAGAGATGGGAGGGGAGGGCAGGGAAGGGGAAGGCTGGGGTGTTAGGGAGAATAGGAAAGGCTCTATAGAAAAAATACAAGAAAATTTGTAGAGACACTACTTTTCCAGCTTTATACCCCTAACAGTGGCAGCAATGCTACCAACATTTACTGTACACGCCAGGCACCAGGCTGAGCCTTTCACACACATTAATTCTCAAAACAAGCCTATGAGGTAGATATAAATAAGGAAACTGAGGCTTAGAAAGTTAAAGTGACTCTCCCAAGCTCATGTAGATAATAAGTGGCAAAGCCAGGACTCAATCTCAGGCCTGACTACAAAACCTGAGCTATTAACTAGTCTGCTATGCAGTCTTCAAATATCTGAATTAATGATCAGGGATATTAGAAATGCGCATTAAAATGAAAGATGCTCCCAGTTCTCCTTGTGGATGCTCGGGGGGACCGCTCTTCCCAAGCTCCCAAAAGTTGGGTGTGGTCACGAGCCTTACTTGGGCTGACGAGTACAAGTGATGTGTGTCACTTCTGAGGAGTTTTCAGAGCCAGTGAGCAACTCCCCAGCTCTGTCTCTCTCTGCCAGGACAGCTGGCAGAGCTCCAGACGGTGGCTGCTGCATCAGCCTGGGGGGCAGAGTAGTGCTCCCCCAGCAAACAGACCTCGTCCTAAGCCACCGGGGACCTGGGCTGCTGGTTATGGGAGCACAGCCCAGCACATCCTGACCAGTACAGTGAGAGTTACGAGGATGGAAACTTCGGGAAAAGGAGTTCTGTGAACGCCACGCTTACCCGAAGAGAGATGTTACCAAAGTTACCACTTACTTTTTCTTTGGTAATCTGCCATAGTCCAGCAGGAATGCCCATATCTGATGAGTCCCTGCCATGGCTATCCACAGAATGTCGTCTCTTTGGACCTCTGGACCTTTATGAAAGTAAACAGTAATTACTACAGATATATCTGGTTAATACAAACATTCCCAATCTTTCAGAAATTTAAATTAAGGGAAGACAGTAGTATGTTTATAAATCATCTGATAGAAGAAAGTAAAAATATTTGCAACGTTTTAAGTCATTTTGGAAATTTTTCCATTTTCCTCGTGAAAAGTTTACTTCTTTAGACTTATAAATTTACATTCACAGAAATCCGAAGTATTCTTAATAGCAAAATGTCCCTCTGCATCTCTGGGCACAATGTTTTTAAACATCTGATTTCTTACTTTATGTAACAGAAGAAATGCGTTGAAACACACTCTCCAAAGAAACTCTGGCACTCAAGTACCTAAATTACATGCTTTAGGAATATAGGAATAGTTCTTTGAACAATTTCTCATGAAAGGACTGTATGTTTTAATAGTTTAAGAAATATATTTTTCTACCCCAGTATTAGCTTTTAGACTTAAGACTCACATCACTGCTGCTCTTTAAAAATCTACTGTTTAATTGTTGTGAACCTTTTTCAAAAAGATATGATTGACATGTAATAAACCTAAGAGTACACTATATTACAATATAGCTGTTTTCTAAAATTAATAATTTTCTGTTTTTTTAAGACTGATATTACAACTTATTACAATGTGACAGGGCTCTGTTTCTCAAATTCTATTTTCAAAATATTTAATTAAGCTGTATTCTGAAGCTACTTTTACATGTAGTTGAGACATTTTCACTAAAATAATTTGGTCAGACACATGCTAAAATAAATATATCGGAAAGGCTATTTTATTTGTACTTTCTTTAACTTCAAGTAGTTGCGTCCAGAAGGAATTTTTCTTCCTTAACTTGAATTACTTTCAAGTGTCTTTTAATTTAACAAAATTAAATTTTGTTTATTTAATTTAAATTTTGTTTAACAAAAATGTTGACAGTCAATAAACTGTGGTTGCTATGTGCCAAGCACTTTACAGAGATTATCACTTAAATCTTCTCAAAAAGCCCTTCTTACAGGCCCTTTACAAAAGAAACTGAGGCTTAGACAGGTTAGCTAACTTGCCAGGATCACAGAGCTAGTAAATGAAGGAACTGGAATCTGAACCCAGGAAGTCCAACAAGAAAATCTATTTAACATGCTGCCTCTTTTGCTGTGTTAATTGCTATCATATGAAATCTAAAGGAAAGTAGTTTATTTCCATTTAATTTTTCATAGTCAAATATTTTTAATAAACATAAATTAAAAGTGACAGTGCATCCATATATTCTGGGGACTCAAGTCTCCGCTTAATCACTTTAGAACTAGATCAAAACCTTTTCATTATTATATTCTTTTATTTTATTTTGCCCCTGCCATGTGAAGACAAAGGTTGAAGGTGACCCTCTATAGGCCAGAAGAGAGCTCTCACCAGAAACCAATCATGCTGGCACCTTGACCTTGGACTTCTAGCCTCCAGAACTGTGAGAAAATAAAATTCTGTTGTTTAAGCCACCCAGTCTGTGGCATTTTGTTATGGCAGCCCGAACTAAGACATTCCCCCTGAGAACAGAAATGAGACAAGGAGATCTGCTATCAACACTTATTTAGCATCATATGAAGGTCCTAATTCATACAAGAAAAAGAAGCAAAAAGCATAAAGATTGGAAATAAAACTATAATCATTAGAAGATGACATGGGTTTAAAGCCTCTCTACTTTGCCAAAGAAGAGCTGTGTTGGTATATACAGGAGTGAAAGACCAAATCAGGTCTCCATTATCTACTTCTCCAAACAGGCCAGGCTAGTTCAACTAGGGTCTACCTATGAGGCCAGAGCTTCATCGTAATATTAGTGTGAGCATCTGTTTGGTCTTGGTCTCTGTGTACTTATTTCCTTTAGAAGCTGGAGGTATGAGAAATAGTGTAGAAGCAGAGGCTGTGTCAGGTCGGGATTCAGGAGTTTATGATTCTACATACCAGTTGATGAGGATGATAATGACGGGGGGCATGGTGGTGAAAATGAAAACCATTCGGAACATTTCCTGTTTAAGGCACTGAGCTAATAATAAGCGCTTTATATGGATTATTTCCTTTAACAACATTAGCAAGTCTAGTTATTATCATCTCCATTTTATAAAGAAATTGAAATTCAAAGGGGTTAAATAATTTGTTGGTATTCACACAGCTGAACCTGGAATAATAATCCATTAGTGAGTCCAATTCCAGATTATTAGTGCTCTGATCAGAGCGAAGGAACTACAGAAGTGAGCCTGTGCTCTTCTGGCCAACACTCTGCTTGGCCCGTTCTCTTCTCCCTCCCTTCCACCCCTGCTCCATGGACTTAGCTTTGGATTCAATTACCCAAGTGCACTTTAATGTGTGATCAGAAATTGAGATCTGATCAAATGTAACCAAGGCTTTATACTCCAGTATTTGTGGCTAGGTCACTCCTTCTGCCCTTCTCTTCTTGTAGCCTCTGGAATAGGCTGTGGCCAAATAATCTCTTTCAAGGATTTTTTCCAGTCCCTTGCCTTTCCATTTTTGGTTTGGTTCAGCTTATCAACATCTTGAGATTTTCATAATGAGAATCTTATAGCAAACAACAATAACAACGGACACTTATATAGTACTTTCTATGTGCCAGGCACTGTTCTGGGTGCTTTCCATATATTAATTCTCATAATTCTCACAATAAACATTTGAGGTAGATACTATTAGTATCTCCCATTTAGATGAGGAAACTGAGGCATCAAGAGGCTGAGTAACTTGTCCAAAGTCACACAACTACTAAGATGTGAAACTAATTAGAACCCAAGTGGTCTGGCCCCAGAGTCCAGGCTCATCACTTCCTTGCTAAACTGCCACTCAAGAAGTCTTTACCCACCTAACCATTTCAGTGAGGGCTGAAGAGTTTGTTCTTGTAAATAAAATGGGAGTTTAAAAAAATGGGGGGGTGTAGTCTGGCATTTATAATGTCTATCAAACTAATAATCATGTTTATACTGTTCATCCTGGATTTTTAAATCTAAAGTATATAGTTGTGGGACTTCTCTGGTGGTGCAGTGGTTAAGAATCCTCCTGCCAATGCAGGGGACATGGGTTCATCCCTAGTCCTGGAAGATCCCACATGCCATGGAACAACTAAGCCTGTGCACCACAACTACTGAGCCTGCGCTCTAGAGCCCGCATGCCACAACTACGGAAGCCTGTGCGCCTACAGCCTGTGCTCTGCAACAAGAGAAGCCACCACAATGAGAAGCCCGCACACCACAACAAAGAATAGCCCTCGCTTGCCGCAACTAGAGAAAGCCTGTGCACAGCAACGAAGACCCAACACAACCAAAAATAAATAAGTAAAATAAAATAAAATAAAAAATAAAATTTCCATCCTGTTGGGAAGAAGTCTCTTGACTTTCACCTCAGCTTTAAAAAAAAAAAAAAAAGTAGGGGGCTTCCCTGGTGGTGCAGTGGTTGAGAGTCTGCCTGCCGATGCAGGGGACACGGGTTCGTGCCCCGGTCCGGGAAGATCCCACATGCCGCGGAGTGGCTGGGCCCGTGAGCCATGGCCGCTGAGCCTGCGCGTCCAGAGCCTGTGCTCTGCAACGGGAGAGGCCACAACAGTGAGAGGCCCGCATACTGCAAAAAAAGTAGGGGCTTCCCTGGTGGCACAGTGGTTGAGAATCTGCCTGCCAATGCAGGGGACACGGGTTCAAGCCCTGGTCTGGGAAGATCCCACATGCCGTGGAGCAACTGGGCCCGTGAGCCACAACTACTGAGCCTGCGCGCCTGGAACCTGTGCTCCACAACAAGAGAGGCCCGTGCAACGCGATGAAGAGTGGCCCCCGCTCGCTGCAACTAGAGAAAGCCCTCGCACAGAAATGAAGACCCAACACAGCAAAAAATAAAAATAAATTTATTAAAAAAAAAAAGTATATAGTGGTATCACCAAGTATGGGTATTAGTTCATTCTAACAAGAATGTGGCAATCATGAACATTTCAACCTTAAATTAAGAGTGCACTTGGGACTTCCCTGGTGGCGCAGTGGTTAAGAACCCGCCTGCCAATGCAGGGGACATGGGTTCGATCCCAGGTTCAGGAAGATCCCACATGCTGTGGAGCGACTAAGCCCGTGAGCCACAACTACTGAAGCCCATGTGCCTAGAGCCCGTTCTCTGCAACAAGAGAAGCCACCACAATAAGAAGCCCCTGTACCGCAACGAAGAGTAACCCCCGCTCGACACAACTAGAGAAAGACTCCGTGCAGCAACGAGGACCCAATGCAGCCAAAAATAAATAAATAAAATAAATTTATTAAAAAAAAAAAAGAGTGTCCTTAGAATCACTGACTTACAGCAGTCACAAATTAAAAATAGAAAAAGGACAATGCCAATAGCTAAAAAGGTTTTGGGAGTTAAGTATTTTTAAAGGCAAAATGCCTCATAATTATCAATTATCAAGAAGGATTAGTGAAATAGTTTCAGAAAACAGGAACAAAATCAGCAAATGAAATATGAATATAAAAATTACCTGCAGTTCAGCTTTTACAAATTCTGTGTTATTTTAAGCAACTATGATCAAAATAGATCCCACTGACTAGAACCCTCTTAATGGCATCTGTGAAATCATCCATTAGTGTAAATGGTTTTTTCTGCACAGCTTCTAAATCTCCCCTGTAAAGCAAAGCCTTAATCCACTAGGAAAAAGCAACAAAGTCTGTCACTGCCAGGGCACAGGAAAAGATTAATTATAACTGGAGGAGGGGGAGAGGAAAAAAAAAAAAAAACTCTCTGGTGGAGGGGCAAGGAAATGTCTTTGGCCAAAGACCCCAGACACCAAGTAGAGATTTCCCACTGCTGGGAGAGAAGCAGGAAACGCTTCAAAACCACTCACAAATGTAAGAGAGAGTTAAGCTGCCAGAGAGAGAAGGAACAGAATCACTGAAAAAGCTCTAAGCTCTCCACCTTGTTTCATGGAGGCCCAGGTACACAGTGCCTCCCTAAGACTGAGGCTCACCAGAACAACAGAGAACTCTCCCTTAGCCCCAATGCAACCTAGTACAGAAAGACAGCAGCAGTCTATCCCTCGGGGATCTGTGCTGGCTGACTGAAAGCTGACGGTGGAGTACTAACACTAAGAAAAAGTCTCTAGCATCTAGCCCCGCAGGCTTAGGCAACAGCCCACTGCTAGAGGACTGTGAAAGCCATGGTGACTTGACAGAACTCACAGCAATAATAAAATCCAGATCCAGGCCAGCTTCTGACTAAATTGACTCGACCTCCCATAATAATGACAAATACTATTGATCTCAGCCTCCATAGTTCCACGCATGACTGGAATTTAACAAAAAAATGAGAAGACGCACATAAATGTAAGCAAAACAAAATAAAAAAACAAATAAAAAAACATTTTCAAGAGACAAAGCGATCAACAGAAACAGACTCAGAGCTGACCTGAAATTTAGATCTATGACATAGACTTTGAAATCACTATGCTTACTATGGTAAAGAATCTAGAGAAAAAGATGGCCAACATACCTAAATAGATGGGGAATTTGAGCAGATAGATGAAATCTCTAACAAATATTAAAATGGAAATACTGTTAGAAAAAGAATAATGTCAGAAATTAAAAATTCCTTCAACAAGCTCATCAGTTGACTAGACACAGCTGAGGAAAAATTCAATGACCCTAAAGCTAAATCAACAGAAATTATGCACACTGAAACACAAAGAGAATAAAGGGTGAACATTAAAAAAAACCCAAAACCATAACATGTAAAAGTTGTTGAATATAATATTAGAATCTAACATACGAGTAACTGAAATCCCAGAAAGAAGAGAAAGGAGCAGAAAAACTATTTGAGAAGATAATGGTTGAGAATTTTTCCAAATAACGAAGGACATCAAGAATCCTGAGCAGGTGACTCCTCGATGTATCAATGAAACTGCTGAAAGCCAAAGAGAAAATCTCCAAGGCAGCCAGAGGAAAAAACACATTGTTTATACTAAGGAACTAGGAAAAGAATTAAATCAGACTTCTCGTTTATACTATGTAAGCTATAACACAGTGGAATGACATCTTTAAAATATCAAAAAAAAAAAAGCGCCAATCCAGACTTCTTTATGGAGTAAAAATAGCTTTCAAAAATGAATGCTAATTACTTTTTCAGACCCTCCCCCTCCAAAGAAAGGGCCAAGAGAAATCACTGTCAGCAGACAAGTGCTGCAAGAAATGTTAAAGTTAGTTCTACACGCAAAAGCAAAATTACTCCAGCCAGACACGGGATTTTTAAGAAATCAGCAACGTTGGGAAACAGTCTGGCAGTTTCTTACAAAATTACACATACACTTATCATATGATCTAGCAATTTCATTCCTAAGCATTTGCCCAAGAGAAAATATACGTCCACATAAAAACCTGCACACAAACGTTTATAGAGGCTTTAATCATAATTGCCATAAACCAGAGACAGCTGAAACGCTTACCAACTGGTGAGTTAATAAACAAATTGTGGTACAGCTGTACAATGGAATACTACTCAGCAATAAAAAAGAACTACTGATACATGCAAGAACATGGATGGATCGCAGAAGATTATGGTAACTGAAAGAAACCAGACATACAAAACTATACAGAGGAACAAGGAATCATTGTTGCCAGTGGGTGGAGTGGGTAGAGTGGGTGGTAGAGGGTGAGGGAGGGAGGACTGAACAGAGTCATAAGAGAACTTTTTGGGGTGATGGAAATATTCTATATCTTGATTGTAGCAATGGTTATAAAGATTCTTCATAATAGAACTTACACCTATTAAGGGTAAATGTTACTTTCTGTAAATTATTACCTCATCATTCGAACTGAAAAAAAACCCTTATAAACACCAAGTCAGTGCGATAATAGTTATTCAGATATAAAAATACTACTACTGTTTTTACTTTGTTAAAATAAAAACACACTAGTCACATTATATAAAACTTATTCCTCAAAAAAATTTTGTATTATCCGATAAGAGGATAAATGTATTTTATTTAGAGCATACTAATGGAAGTCAGAGAAACATATTACCTAAGCTGTAGATTACCAGACTAGCATACTAAATAGTTGGATTTCAATCATTAAAGGTCAAATAAGTACAACTAAATTTCTATCTAGGGAAATGCTGATTAAAGGGCCAAGGAAGGTTAATGGCATTTGGGCACACTATCTTTTCTGTAAATGATTTAAAATCAGGTGAAGTCTGAAGTACTTAGAGACTAGCAGGGGTTCTGACCTTTACGATAAAAGAAATTCTCAGGTTATTGTAGGGCATGAGTGGAGACAGCACAGACTTGGTATGCATTTTAGAAACATGGCAATGTTTCTGGTGAAAAAATGAATTTATTGGAGTTCTTTTTAATTATTTTTAGTGCATTATAAAGTTTTGACCATATTTAGAGTGATAATCAAAAATGGACAAAGATGAAAATAACTTTTATAAAGTGATTTTTTGTAAAAATCAATGTATGTGAATTATTTCCATGCTTTTATCACTGTAATGGCATAATTAGGTTAAATATTCAGGTACTATTAAAAATACAAACACACACACATTTACATATTACATATATATTTAAAATAATCAGAGGTATTTCAAGTCCCTTTCCCTAATCTCTTTTTGAAGTGTACGCTGTTCATTATCTGAGTCTCTTGGTGGGGTATATATTCAACTGCATATTGTCTTTGTTATTTTTCACTCTCTTTATATGATCTATTTTCTTTCCTTTTAAGGTTTAATTTTTACTTAAATATGCATATGAATGGATAACTGTTCTACATAAAGGTTAAATAATAACTAAACATCCATGTGCACAACACCAGCTCAAGAAAAGGGAAGATTATGTGAAAACTTCCTGCATCCCTCTGTGAGCATATCCTCCTCCTCTTCCCAGAAGGAACTACCAGTCTAAAAATTTGTGTTTTTCATTATCTTCTTTGATTTTAAAATTTTACCATGTCTGAATGGATCTCTCAATGTATAGTCAGTCTTGCTTGCTACTGAACATTCTATAAAAGGTGCTTTCTCCACTCAACAGATTTCCTGATACTTCTCCATGCTGTCAGGTGTAGCTGTGGTCCATTGTTTGCACTGCAGAACAGCTTAATATATGATGATACCACAATACCCTATCTATTTTTCATGTTTCCCTTCTGATAATTCCATCCTTTCTCATATTCCTAACTATGGTAGAATTTCAGAAATATTCTATATAATTCTTAAAGTATTAAAAAATTTAAGTGCTTACAAGAACAATTTTTCTTAACCACAGTCCCCTTCAAGTTGCATTTAATCCCACATCTGCTTAAACCAGTTTTACAATTACATAATTTAAATATATTCAAACCAATTCAATATGAATGAATTGGAAGGAAGTTTTTCCTCTGAAAACAAAGTTAATACTCTGGAAAGACAATAAAGCCAAGTAGCAAAGTCAAATTGTTAGTGAATAAGATGTGGAAAGACAATTGGAAAGAATAGGTTTTAAAAATTTCAGCCCTGTTTTCTTTGCAGGTGTTTTAAAAACTCATCACAGTTTAAGGAAACCAAAACAATACACTGTGATTGGTATAAGACTGTCAGAAAAGACACACTTAAACATCAAAAGACTGGCTAAAAATGTACATTCTATAGGGCTTCCCTGGTGGCGCAGTGGTTGAGAGTCCGCCTGCTGATGCAGGGGACAGGGGTTCGTGCCCCAGTCTGGGAGGATCCCACATGCTGTGGAGCGGCTGGGCCCGTGAGCCATGGCCGCTGAGCCTGCGTGTCCGGAGCCTGTGCTCCACAACAGGAGAGGCCACAGCAGTGAGAGGCCCACATACTGCAAAAAAAAAAAAAAAAAAGTACATTCTATAAATGTACATTTATAGTTCTTAAAGCATTTTTAGTTTTATGATTAACAGATTTTTTTTTCCACATGGATCAATTATCATACCCAATCAGTTCAGTAAATTATTCTACTGGGGCTTCCCTGGTGGCACAGTGGTTGAGAGTCCGCCTGCCGATGCAGGGGACATGGGTTCGTGCCCCGGTCTGGGAAGATCCCACATGCCACGGAGCGGCTGGGCCCGTGAGCCATGGCCGCTGAGCCTGCGCGTCCGGAGCCTGTGCTCCGCAGCGGGAGAGGCCACAGCAGTGAGAGGCCTGCATACAGCAAAAAATAAATAAATAAAAATAAATTATTCTACTGGATTTATTTACTTCTACTTTTATTTCACAAAGTATTCAGGTAGTTTACAAGGAAATAAACCCTAGTAAGATAAATAAATTTAAAATAAGAAAATTGAAACAATAGGTAAATAGAGTAGAAAAGAAAGATGCAGCCAAGTAATATTAAAAAATGAATGTCAGCCCGGAGATGGAAACAACCTAAGTGCCCATCATCAGATGAAAGGATAAAGAAGATGTGGCACATATATACAATGGAATATTACTCAGCCATAAAAAGAAACAAAATTGAGCTATTTGTAATGAGGTGGATAGACCTAGAGTCTGTCATACAGAGTGAAGTAAGTCAGAAAGAGAAAGACAAATACCGTATGCTAACACATATATATGGAATTTAAGGGTTAAAAATGTCATGAAGAACCTAGGGGTAAGACAGGAATAAAGACACAGACCTACTGGAGAACGGACTTGAGGATATGGGGAGGGGGAAGGGTAAGCTGTGACAAAGCGAGAGAGAGGCGTGGACATATATACACTACCAAACGTAAGGTAGATAGCTAGTGGGAAGCAGCCGCATAGCACAGGGAGATCAGCTCGGTGCTTTGTGACCACCTGGAGGGGTGGGATAGGGAGGGTGGGAGGGAGGGAGATGCAAGAGGGAAGAGATATGGGAACATATGTATATGTATGACTGATTCACTTTGTTATAAAGCAGAAACTAACACACCATTGTAAAGCAATTATACCCCAATAAAGATGTTAAAGAAAAAAATGAATGTCATGTTTCCGTTACACTTTGCTGGAGACAAATCTGTCTCTAAGTTTCCTAGGAATCAACATAACAATGCAAACACAATCAGTTATGATATTCAAATTATCCAGGAGCTTAAAAACAAACTTGATACTTAGAAAAAAACATAATTATCTATAACACAGAAAAATTCTCTAGTAGATAATCAGAGAGGTTATTTATAAGATAATAACTGAAATTAGCAGCAAACCCTTATAGTAAAAACAGTTCAGAAGTCCCACAGGACTGTGGTTTGATGAAATATATAATATGAAACATATACATATATAAATGAATGTAAGATATGTTGATGTGTTAATATATTTTTAAATGAATGACATGATGTCAAAATACAGTTAAGTAAAAACAATTGTAAGGAGAGCAATTATTCTATGATCCAGTTTCCCCATACTCTGACAATAATGCATTAATCCAGGATTAGACTTCAGAGTGATTTAAAGCAGTGGCTCTTAAAATGTTTTGGGGTAACACACCACTTCGAAACTGATGAGAATCTGACCAACTCCCCCAAACCTTAAATAGAATTTCTGGGAAATTTAAGTACTTCGCAAAATCTAACCATGAATGCCTTGAGTATATAACTCAAGGTTAAAAACTCTTGTAGTCATTGTGATTATAGGTCCTTCATACAGTACTTGAAAACCATTTTCTCTTAGCATTTTGAAAGGTGTTGAGCTTATTTAAGTGCATTCAAGATTACTCCTCTTGCCAAGTACCTGGAGTGAAGCTAATTTAAACTGTAAGTTAAATGTGGAACCATATGCTTTTAATGATCTATTGAGCTAAGGTAGGATTCACTTCCTTTTCTAAAAGCTGAGCTTAATAAAGACACAAGCCTCAGCACATCACTCCAGTTGGAAGCTGAGGGAGTACTTGTCAACAGGGCCAGTATTTTTCTTGGAAAGCAATTTGGGTACACTCTCAATATGAGATAAACAACCAGAAATTCCATGCCATAAAGTATGACTGAAAAATTTTTAGCCTATAAAAATATGTAAGTACTTTATTAAATAAATCCAACTTAGTAAAGCATCCGGTAAAGTACACCCTGTTTTTAAGCAATATAAATTCTGAAATATGTAACAGATTGAATTACTGGTCTCAAGTCTATTCCTCTGTGGTAATAATACAACCACACCCTTGCCATTGCCTCACTGTAGGCAAAGTGCATATCCCTGCCCCATAACTTTGAGCTTAGTTATGTGACTTGCTTTAATGACAGTAGGTAAGCAGATATGACATGAGCAAAGGCTTTAAATGTGTGTAACTGGGCTTACTCTCCTGTGCTCCTGCCTTTTGCCAAAAGAATATACCTCAGTCAGCTACTGGCTCAAGAAAAAGGAGAAACAAATGGAGCAGATCTGGACCCAAAAAACAGTCTGGAACCAAGCCCAGGCTCAGCCTTGATCAACTGAACCCCAACCCTGTATGTAAGTGAGAAATAAAGGTTTAGGTTTATATGAGTTTGGGGATGATTTCTTATGAAGCTTTACTGTGGCAATTACTGACAGACAGTAAATACACGCTGTAAGATGTAAAACATAAATATCAATAACTGAATTGCTATATGGACTATTAACTATAAATCACTGGGGCTTACATATTAAGAGAATTCTTATTTTCCTTGAGGGAAGGTAATAACATACCAAAATAACAGTTCTCATCCACTTTGACTATATTTTACTAACAGATATATTTCAGACTGTTTTTCCATCTATAAGATTATGTTCAAATAGCTCAGGTGTGTACCAAAAGCAGGGAGGCAAGTCCGGTTAAGTCCTGATGGGGATGAGTATTTTTAACCCTGAAATTATTTAGAATTGCTGGTGCATGGTGATAAAAAGAAGATCGAGGTGTAGTTGGTTTTCTTATTGTTTTAAAAATCTCTACATATAATATATCTCCTTATTGGCTGCTCTTGAGACACACTGCTCCCTCTACCTTCTCAACCCCTCCCCACTGTGAGCCACTAAAACAACTCATCATTATTAGGGCACCAAATTCCAAAAATGGAATTTTCAAAAATAACTTACGCAAAATACCTAAGTTACATATATTAAGTGCAGGTAGTACCAGAAGTTCATTCAGTTACTTTATAAATATTAAAAGCTTTATAAAAAGTTAATCACAATGAAAAAATTAAGGTCTTTGAATTATAACCAAACTGGCATCATAAAAAAATTATCTCAAATGTAAAATCATCCAACTAAGATGGTGCTTAAGTCACTCTATAAATATATTAAAATCATACAAACCATTTAGCTCCAAGTTCCATTTTCAATATATTCTACTAAATTTCTTTCTTCATTACTCTGGTTTTAAACACGTAGATAACCATGTCAGCAACGCTGAGGGCCAGTGAAAAATAAGAGTACTAGCGCTGCTGGATTATCTTTTCGTCAAGTAATATATAGGTAACAAAGATTGTAAAAATAAGGCAAATCTCATTTTCAATTTTCTAAGTAATTCAGTAGGATAAAGTTTTTACTTTTTAAATTAAGTTTTATTTTTTAATCTTAACGTTTTCTTCCAGTTTTATTTATATAATTGACATATACAGCACTGTATAAGTTTAAGATGTACAACATAATGATTTGACTTACATACATCATGAAATAATTACATTAAGGTTAGTGAATATCCATCACCTCATATAGATTAAAAAAGAAAAGAAAAAATTTTTTTCCTTATGATGAGAACTCTTAGGATTTACTCATCTTAACAACTTTCATATACACATACAGCACTGTTAGTTGTATTAATCATGTTGTACATTATAGCCCTACTTCTTATGTATCTTATAACTGGAATTTTGTACTTTTTGACCACCTTCATCCAAATCCCCCACCCCTGCCTCTGGTGACCACAAATCTGATCTCTTTTTCTATACGTTTGTTTATTTTTTGAAGTATAATCGACTACAACTCTATGGTAGCTCCTGGTACACAATGTAGTGATTTGATATTTCTATACATTGCAAAATGATCACCGTAAGTCTAGTTACCAAAGATATTGTATTATTATTGACTATCTTCCTCATGTTGTACACTGCATTCCTGTGACTCATTTCTTTTTTAACTGGAAATTTGTACCTCAATTTTCCTCACCTATTTCACTCATCCCCACCATCCCCTTCCTTGTTTGTTGTATCTATGACTCTCTTTCTGTTTTGTTATGTTTGCTCATTTGTTTTTAGATTCCACATATAAGTGAAATTATACAGTATTTGTCTTTCTCACCCTCTAGGTCCATTCATGTTGTCACAAATGGCAAGATTTCATTCTTTTTTATGGCTGAGTAATATTCCATTGTATATAGGTAACGTTTTTTTAACTACTCAAAAGAAGCTATAATAATTAAATTAAAATTTTATTGATAATCTAAAAACACCCTCTGTCATGTCTTGATTTTTTATATGACAGTAAATAAAAAGGACATTGTTAAACAGTATAGTGTGTGAATAATCTTTTGAAATTTTGAAACTATAGTCTGTCCAATTTCAGAATATTCAGAACTATGTTAATTGGAAGCTGCAACTAAGATGAAATTCTTTAACATTAGAGAAATACATACCCTATCTTGTGTATAAAATACAATAGGTATGTAATGTTACATGTAATATATAATGATATATTTACTCTATCTTCTCTATATTACTGCTGGCTTTGTTTTTATGCAATTAACAAATCCCAAGTCATTGGTATAAAAGCATAAAATAACTAGTAAAAGAATTAGTCAAAAATGAATGTTCCCATAATATCTTAAAACTTTTACTTAGCAAAATTTACTTATATTTAATATCAAAAGTTTACATACCTGACCTTCCAAAAACTATATCCCAAGGAGAACTAATGGGCTGCTCTTCTCCTTTAGCTCCACCTTCTTTATCTGTACCTTGAATTCCAATGCCAGCTACAGTGCTCACCATCTCAGCTTCTAGGTCAATCTATAGACATTAATACAGGTTTTATGCAATGCATCTATTTCCCGTAGAACATACAGAAAACATGTACTTTATTTACAGTATGTGTGAACTTATTATATGTTAATAAAACTGAGTGGTTTTTAGTGTGTAAAAAAAAACCCATGTGCAACATACTTAAAAAAAGCTTAAAAAAAAGGCTAATCAAGTACATGGTGACCTTGTTATTGAAATGCATAAAACTCAGTCCTTTTCATTTCTTCATCCGTCCATTCCCCCACTTTCCTCTTACTCCCCTCCCTCATCATGCCTTTACCAGAACTGCTGTTGATCTCATCTCAACTATAAAATATTTTAAAAGAAGGTGAAATTTGAAAATTTAAAGCAGAATCAAGGAAAACACTTGCTTCTTAAATTAAATGTATGTATTTCAATTATGCTTGGCTAGTAATTGACACATATGGAGCTTAATATATGGTAAGAACTAATCCAAGTATCATCCATCCATCCATCCACCCATCTTAATAACCCTATGACTGTGATTTTGATTACTTTAGAGGAAACTGAGGCACAGATCATTCAGTAAGATCCCAAGATCCCACAGCTAGTAAGTCAAGGATCTTGGATTTGAACCAGTTCTAGCTCTACTATGTTACATAGCCTCTGCTTCATAAACCAAAAAATCAATGCATTCTACTGAAAAAAGATGCTCTGGTTTCATCTCCTGAGACACTTTCAACATTTTATCATGAAAATTTTCAAACAAAGAGAAAGCTGAAAGAATATTGCACCAAACATCCATATATCAACAGTTCACTGACTTGCTTTACCACATATCTCATCCAGCTATCAATCCTTCATTCACATTTTCTGATGCATTTCAAAGTAAATCATAAACATTAGTACACTGTCCCTAAATATTTCAGTAGGCTTGTCATTAACTAGAGTTCCATATTTTTTCAGATCTCCTTTTTCCTTTTTTGAGGCAAAACTTACAACGAAATGCACAAATCTTAAGTCTATCACCTGATAAATTCTCAAAAATGCATAAACCTGTGTGGCCCCAACTTATATACAGAATGTTACCTTCACTCCAGAAAGTTCCCTCATACCTCCTTCCAGTCATTCTTGACCCCGGTGGCAAACAGTGTTAATTTTTTATTTCCACCACAGATTAGTTGTAACTCTTCTAGGATCTCAGATAAATGGAGTCATACAGTAATGAACTCTTTTGTGTGAGGCTTCTTTCATTTAACATGTTTGAGATTTATTCATGTTCCTTCTTATTGCTGAGCAGTATTCCATATAAGGAATACATCACAGTTCATTTATATATTTTCTTACTGACAGACAGCTGGGCTATTTCCAGTTTGGGGGCCTTCAAATAGAGTTGCTATTAATATTCTTGTATAAGCCTTTTTGTGGACATGCTTTCACTTCTCTTGGGTATACACAGAGGACTGTAACTGCTATGTTATAGGGAAAGTATATGATTAGTTTGATTAAAAATCTCCCCAAAAAAAACTCCCAAAAGGTTTTTCTCCAGTGCTCTATCATTTTCTATTCCCACCAATGATGTATGAGAGTTCAAACTGCTCCACATCCTTGCCAGCCTATGGTATTGTCAGTCTTTTTCATTTTAACCATTATACTGGATATACAGTGGTATTTCATTGTGGTTTGAACGTACATTTCCTTCTCAGCTCGTGATGTTGATCACTTTTCTATGTGCTTGTGGTCATTCTTATATCTTCTTTTGAAAAATATTCAAATCTTTGGCTCATTTTTCATTGGTTTGCCTTCTCATTTTTCAGTTGTAGAAGCCTTTATATTTCATGGATACTAATCCCCTACATAGATGTGTTTTTGTGAATTTTTGTGACTATTTTCTGACAGCCTGTGGCTTTTCACTTTAACAGTGAAGTTTAATAGAAGTTTTACATTTAGATAAATTTGAATTTATAGTTTTTTTCTTTTATGATTATTTCTGTGTCCCGTCTTTGAGAAACCTTTGCCTACATGCAAGTCACAAGGATATTCTCATGTTTTCTTGTAAAAGCTTCATAGTTTTAGCATTTACATTTAGGTCTGTGATGCATCTTGAATTGATGTTTGTATATGGTGTGTGAAGTAGGTGTCATATTTATTTTTTCCCCATGTTGGTATTTAGTTGTTCAAGCACAATGTACAGAAATGACTTTCCTTTCTCCCGATTGATTTCATGCTTTTTAGAAAATCAAGTGACATGTATACACTGATGTGTATACAATTGATGCCTGATAAGAACCTGCAGTACAAAAAAACAAACAAAAAACAACTAATACTAAACTTACTTTGGGTTATTTGTATGGAAATATGTTAATATGTTTCAGACATTACATGAAATTTCTAAAAATCTTATATGTTCTGGTATAATGTTATAAGTCATAATTCTAGTTATTACTTTAAAATGTATATCTCAGAAATAACTAAATTTCCTTGTCAATTGCATTATCATCTTTCATCAAATCTTTAACCGTGGTCATTTTTAAGTCTTTTGTCATTTACAGACAGTTCTGGGTGTACTCTGATGCTTTTGCAAAAATGTTCCTAGAAAAGGGTTTCATCTTCAAGGAATTCATGGAAAAGACTGACAAGTACAGGTTTCTGGTAACTGACTATACTGCTGAACTGAATGCATAAGCATTTTCAGAACTCCAATGGAAAACTGATGAATTCATAAAAGTGCTAACAAAAGATCAAGATGAAAAAAATTAATTACATGGGACTGAGTGAACTGATGAGGATGATTATAATTTTTGTGACTTTCTGTTTGAATAAAAAGAAGAAAAAAATCCCACAAGGACTCAGAGGAAAAAATATACAAATCAATTTTCTCTGCAAAGTAAAGGAGCCGTTACAGTGGAGAATTACTGGACTGAATGTCAATATTATGACATAGTATGAGTGTGTTTCGTGTTTGGTAATTGCAATCATTGTTGCTTTTCTTGTGGTCATCCATTTACAATGCTTGGTATCAGTTTATTTATCTCTTGTAAAAATAAAATACAGTGTGTGTGTGTGTGTGTGTGTGTGTAAAAAAAGGAGTTTTCAGTTAACTAATTGATAGTCATGCTCTATAGAAATAGTATTTTAGAAGCAATATTCTGATTACCACTTATCCAGGTGATTCATTAACATATACCTCAAGGAAAAGAAATCCTAGTATGGAGTTCTCTTTAAGTGCACATTTCTTAAGATGACTCCCATGAATACTGACACCCATAGACTGAAATTCATTTTTTTTCACTTTTCTCCCAAACCCACATCACCAAAATTCCAAGCTATTACCTTAGAGCTTCTTGTAAAAAAAAAAAAAAAAGAAAATCAAGTAACTGCACAGGTGTAAGGTTACTTCTAGGTGCTGCATTCTTTTTTACTGATCTATATATCTATCCTTAAGAAAGTATGACATTGTCTTGATTATACATAGTACAGCATGAGTATATAGCATAGCATTATAGCAAATCTTGAAATCAGGTAGTGTAAATCTTTCAACTTTGTTCTTTTTCAATATTGTTTTAGATATAATAATCCTTTGCTTGCATTTCCACATAAATTTTGGAACCCGTTTGTTAATATCTACCAAAAAAGCCTGATGGCATTTTAATTGGGACGGCACTGAATCTATAGATCAATTTAGAGCAAACTGAATTTTAATACTGAGTTTTTCAATCCAATATTAATTTTTGTCAGCAATTTTTATAGTTTGAAGTATACAGGGCTTATATATACTTCTAAAAACTTATTCTAAGTATTTTATTTTGGTTGCTAAGTAAATAGAATTTTAAAATTCCATTTCCAGTTGACTATTACTAGTATATAATAAATATAAAACAAATAAAAATAAAATAAATAAAATAAAAATATAGTTGATCTTTATATACTGATTTTGTATTTTGCAACCTTTCTAAATTCACTTATTAGTTCAAGTAACTTTGTATAGATTACTTAGAATTTTCTATGTACATGTCATGTCACTGACAAATAGAGTTATTCTTCTTTCTTCTCATCCTCTATATCTTTTATTTCTCTTTCTTGCCTTATTATAATGGCTAGTACTTCCAGTACAATGTTTAATAGGCATGGTAAGAGTGGGGATCCCTGCCTTTTCCCCCCTCTCGAAGGGAAAGTATTCAATACTTTGCATTAAGTGTAGCTGTAGGCTTTTTGCAGATGGCCTGATTTTATCATATTGAGGACATTCATTTCCATTTGAAGTTTACTAATTTTAACATGATTAGGTTTTAAATGTTTTCCAATGTTTTTCTGAATCTAGTGGAGCATCATCTTTTATTCTGTTACTATGGTGAATTACATTTATCACCAGATTTATTCTGGTGAAATCCTCTTGCATTTTTTTTAGTAGCTGCTCTATAATATCCTGAAATCGTAAAGAATATTCATCAGTGTAACTTTATTTATATTTTTACTGAATTCAAAATCTGCAAAATATAATCTGCAAAAATACCATAGGCAGCTACAGATGGGCCTTGAAATAGATCTTGATTTAAGAAATGTATCACAGAAACTGATAGGATAGTTTAAAAAATCCTCTTGGAAGAAGCCCTGGGCCCAGGTGATGTTACAAGGGAGTTTTAATAAATATTCAAAACCATTAATTCCTATGTTAGACAAATTATTCCAAAAAACAGAAAAAGAATGAAAACCAGCTCATTTGATGAGGTTAGTGTGACCTTGATTCCAAAATCTGGTGAGAACAGTACAAGAAAATATAGAGCCATTTAATTTTAAAATATTAAATATAATTTTGGATAATCAAATCCAATTTGACTTTTTAAAAAATTCATGATTAGGTAAGGTTTATCCCAGGATTAAAAAGATGGTTCAACATCAAAAATATCTATTAATGTAATTCATCACATCATAATACTAAGGGCAAAAAAATATACAATTATTTCCATAAATGTAGAAAATGCATTTAATAAAATCATACAATAATTCTTAGTAACAAGGAATAAAGTTTCTTAACTTCATAAATATTTTATTTCCCAAAGCTATGGAAAATATTAAACTTGTGGAGAAAGTTTACAAGAGTTCCATTTAAGACTACGAGCATGACAAGACACCCACTATGGCTGTAATGCTTAAAAGCAATATAATAAAAGGAAATGGGAAGTATAAAAATAAGAAGGGAAAAGATAAAACTGTCATTTGTTCCTTCAAAAAATATAATTTACGTACATGAGAAAGAAACAGAAGTTTTTGCAGAAATGGATAAGTTGATCCTAAAATTCATATGGAATTGCAAGGGATTCAGAACAGTCAAAACAATATTGAAAAAGAAGTAAGTAGGAGGATTCATACTTTCTGATTTCACAACTTATTAAAAGTTATAGCAATCAAAACAGTGTGGTACTGGCATAAGGACAGATATATAGATCAATGGAATAGACTTGAAAGTCCAGAAATAAACCCATGCATGTATTAATAATTTTCAAAAGGTTGCCAAGACTATTCAATGGTGAAATAATAGTCTCTTCCATAAATGGTTCTGGGATAACTGGATATCCACATGTAAAAGAATGAAGTTGGACCCTTACTTCATACCATATGCAAAAATCAACTAAAAATGGATCTAAGACCTAACTGTGAGAGCCATAACTATAAAAATCTTAGAAGAAAACATAGGAATAAATCTTCATGACCTTGGATTTGGCAGTGGATTCTTACACGACACAAAAAAATATAAGCAATGAAAGAAATAAATAGATAAATTGGGAATCATCAAAATATAAAACTTCTGTGCATCAAAAGACATGATTAAGAAAGTGAAAAGAGGAGGAGGGAGGAACCAAGATGGCAGAGTAGAAGGACGTGCTCTCACTCCCTCTTGCAAGAACACCAGAACCACAACTAGCTGCTGGACAATCATTGACAGGAAGACACTGGAACTAACCAAAATAGATACCCCACATCCAAAGACAAAGGAGAGGCCACAATGAGATGGTAGGAGGGATGCAATCACAGTAAAATCAAACCCCATAACTGCTGGGTGGGTGACTCACAGACTGGAGAACACTTATAACACAGAAGTCCACCCATTGGAGTGAAGGTTCTGAGCCCCAAGTCAGGCTTCCCAACCTGGGGGTCCAGCAACGGGAGGAGGAATTCCTAGAGAATCAGACGTTGAAGCCTTGTGGGAATTGATTGCAGGACTTCGACAGGACTGGGGGAAACAGAGATTCCACTCTTGGAGGGCACACACAAAGTAGTGTGCGCATCGGGACCCAGGTGAAGGAGCAGTAACCCCAGGGGAAACTGAACCAGACCTACTTGCTACTGTTGGAGGGTCTCCTGCAGAGGCGGTGAGGGGTGGGGGGAGCTGTGGCTCACCGTGGGGACGGGGACACTGGCAGTGGAGGTTCTGGGAAGTACTCCTTAGTGAGAGCCCTCCCAGAGTGTCATTAGCCCCACCAAAGAGCCCAGGTAGGCTCCAGTGTTGGGTTGCCTCAGGCCAAACAACCAACGGGGAGAGAACCCAGCCCCACCAATCAACAGTCAAGCAGATTAAAGTTTTACTGAGCTCTGCCCACCAGAGCAACAGCCAGCTCTACCTACCACCAGTCCTTCCCATCAGGAAACTTACACAAGCCTCTTAGGTAGCCTCCTACATCAGAGGGCAGAGAGCAGAAGCAAGAAGAACTACAATCCTGGAGCCTGTGGAACAAAAACCACGTTCACAGAAAGACAGACAAGATGAAAAGGTAGAGGGCTATGTACCAGATGAAGGAACAAGATAAAACCCCCCAAAAACAACTAAATGAAGTGGAGATAGGCAACCTTCCAGAAAAAGAATTCAGAATAACGATAGTGAATATGATCCAGGACCTTGGAAAAAGAATGAAGGCAAAGACTGAGAAGATGCAAGAAATGTTTAATAAAGACCTAGAAGAATTAAAGAACAAACAAACAGAGATGAACAATACAATAACTGAAATGAAAACTACACTAGGAGGAATCAATAGCAGAATAACTGAGGCAGAAGAACGGATAAGTGACCTGGAAGACAGAATGGTGTAATTCACTGCTGCAGAACAGAATAAAGAAAAAAGAATGAAAAGAAATGAAGACAGCCTAAGCGACCTCTGGGACAACATTAAACACAACAACATTCGCATTATAAGTGTCCCAGAAGGAGAAGAGAGAGGCAAAGGACCGGAGAAAATATCTGAAGAGATTATAGTCGAAAACTTCCCTAACATGGGAAAGGAAATAGCCACCCAAGTCCAGGAAGCGCAGCCAGTCCCATGCAGGATAAACATGCCGAGACACATAGTAATCAAATTAGCAAAAATTAAAGACAAAGAAAAATTACTGAAAGCAGCAAGGGAAAAACAAAAAATAACATACAGGGGAACTCCCAAAAGGTTAACAGCTGATTTCTCAGCAGAAACTCTACAAGCCAGAAGGAAGTGGCATGATATACTTACAGTGATGAAAGGGAAGAACCTACAACCAAGATTACTCTACCCAGCAAGGATCTCATTCAGATTCGATGGAGAAATCAAAAACTTTACAGACAAGCAAAAGCTAAGAGAATTCAGCACCACCAAACCAACTCTACAACAAATGCTAAAGGAATTTCTCTAAGTGGGAAACACAAGAGAAAAAAAGGATCTACAAAAACAAACTCAAAACAATTAAGAAAATGGTCATAGGAACATACATATCGATAATTACCTTAAACGTGAATGGATTAAATGCTCCAACAAAAAGACACAGGCTTGCTGAATGGATACCAAAACAAGACCCATATATATGCTGTTTACAAGAGACCCACTTCAGACCTAGGGACACATACAGACTGAAAGTGAGAGGATGGAAAAAGATATTCCATGCAAATGGAAATCAAAAGAAAGCTGAAGTAGCTATACTCATACCACATAAAATAGACTTTAAAATAGAGAATGTTACAAGAGACAAGGAAGGACACTACATAATGATCAAGGGATCAATCCAAGAAGAAGATATAACAATTATAAATATATACGTACCCAACATAGGAGCACCTCAATACATAAGGCAACTGCTAACAGCTATAAAAGAGGAAATTGACAGTAACACAATAGTAGTGGGGGACTTTAACACCTCACTTAAACCAATGGACAGATCATCCAAAATGAAAATAAATAAGGAAACAGAAGCTTTAAATGACACAATAGACCAGACAGATTTAATTGATATTTATAGGATATTCCATCCAAAAACAGCAGATTACACTTTCTTCTCAAGTGCGCATGGAACATTCTCCAGGATAGATCACATCTTGGGTCACAAATCAAGCCTCAGTAAATTTAGTAAAATTGAAATCGTATCAAGCATCTTTTCTGACCAAAACACTATGAGATGAGAAATGAATTACAGGGAAAAAAATGTAAAAAACACAAACACATGGAGGCTAAACAATACGTTACTAAACAACCAAGAGATCACTGAAGAAATCAAAGAGGAAATCAAAAAATACCTAGAGACAAATGACAATGAAAACACGATGATCCAAAACCTATGGGATGCAGCAAAAGCAGTTATAAGAGGGAAGTTTATAGCTATAAAGCCTACCTCAAGAAACAAGAAAAATCTCAAGTAAACAGTCTAACCGTACACCTAAAGGAACTAGAGAAAGAAGAACAAACAAAACACAAAGTTAGCAGAAGGAAAGAAGTCATAAAGATCAGAGCAGAAATAAATGAAATAGAAAGAAAGAAAACAATAGCAAAGATCAATAAAACTAAAAGCTGGTTCTTTGAGAAGATAAAGAAAATTGATAAATCATTAGCCAGACTCATCAAGAAAAAGACGGAGAGGACTCAAAACAATAAAACTAGAAATGAAAAAGGAGAAGTTACAACAGACACCACAGAAATACAAAGCAGCCTAAGAGACTACTACAAGCAACTCTATGCCAATAAAATGGACAACCTGGAAGAAATGGACAAATTCTTAGAAATATAAAACCTGCCAAGACTGAATCAGGAAGAAATAGAAAATATGAACAGACCAATCACAAGCACTGAAATTGAAACTGTCATTAAAAATATTCCAACAAACAAAAGCCCAGGACCAGATGGCTTCACTGGTGAATTCTGTCAAACATTTAGAGAAGAGCTAACACCTATCCTTCTCAAACTCTTCCAAAATACAGCAGAGGGAGGAACACTCCCAAACTCATTCTACGAGGCCACCATCACCCTGATACCAAAACCAGACAAGGATGTCACAAAGAAAGAAAACTACAGGCTAATATCACTGATGACATAGATGCAAAAATCCTCAACAAAATACTAGCAAACAGAATCCAACAGCACATTAAGAGGATCATAAACCATGATTAAGTGGGGTTTATTCCAGGAATGCAAGGATTCTTCAATATACGCAAATCAATCAATGTGATACACATTAACAAATTGAAGGAGAAAAACCATATGGTCACCTCAATAGATGCAGAGAAAGCTTTCGACAAAATTCAACACCCATTTATGATAAAAACCCTCCAGAAAGTAGGCATAGAGGGAACTTACCTCAACATAATAAAGGCCATATATGACAAACCCACAGCCAACATCTTCCTCAATGGTGAAAAACTGAAAGCATTTCCACTAAGATCAGGAACAAGACAAGGTTGCCCACTCTCACCATACTTATTCAACATAGTTTTGGAAGTTTTAGACACAGCAATCAGAGAAGAAAAGGAAATAAAAGGAATTCAAATCGGAAAAGAAGACGTAAAGCTGTCACTGTTTGCAGATGACATGATACTATACATAGAGAATCCTAAAGACGCTACCAGAAAACTACTAGAGCTAATCAATGAATTTGGTAAAGTAGCAGGATACAAAATTAATGCACAGAAATCTCTTGCGTTCCTATACACCAATGATGAAATATCTGAAACTGAAATAAAGAAAACAATCCTATTTACCACTGCAACAAAAAGAATAAATTATCTAGGAATAAACCTACGTAAGGAGACAAAAGACCTCTATGCAGAAAATTATAAGACACTGATGAAAGAAATTAAAGATGATACAAACAGATGGAGAGATATACCATGTTCTTGGATTGAAGAATCAACATTGTGAAAATGACTCTACTACCCAAAGCAATCTACAGATTCAATGCAATCCCTATCAATCTACCACTGGCATTTTTCACAGAACTAGAACAAAAAATCTTAAAATTTGTATGGAGACACAAAAGACCCCGAATAGTCAAAGCAAACTTGAGAAAGAAAAACGGAGCTGGAGGAATAAGGCTCCTTGACTTCAGACTATACTACAAAGCTACAGTAATCGAGACAGTATGGTACTGGCACAAAAATAGAAATATAGATCAATGGAACAGGATAGAAAGCCCAGAGATTAACCCAGGCACATATGGTCACCTTATCTTTGACAAAGGAAGCAGGAATGTACAGTGGAGAAAGGACAGCCTCTTCAATAAGTAGTGCTGGGAAAACTAGACAGGTACATGTCAAAGTATGAGATTAGAACACTCCCTAACACCATACACAAAAATAAGCTCAAAATGGATTAAAGACCTAAATGTAAGGCCAGAAACTATCAAACTCTTAGAGGAAAACATAGGCAGAACATTCTATGACATAAATCACAGCAAGATCCTTTTTGACCCACCTCCTAGAGAAATGGAAATAAAAACAAAAATAAACAAATGGAACCTAATGAAACTTCAAAGCTTTTGCACAGCAAACGAAACCATAAACAAGACCGAAAGACAACCCTCAGAATGGGAGAAAATATTTGCAAATGAAGCAACTGACAAAGGATTAATCTCCAAAATTTACAAGCAGCTCATGCAGCTCAATATCAAAAAAACAAACAACCCAATCCAAAAATGGGCAGAAGACCTAAACAGACATTTCTCCAAAGAAGATATACAGAGTGCCAACAAACACATGAAAGAATGCTCAACATCATTAATCATTAGAGAAATGCAAATCAAAACTACAATGAGATATCATCTCACACCAGTCAGAATGGCCATCATCAAAAAATCTGGAAACAATAAATGCTGGAGAGGGTGTAGAGAAAAGGGAACCCTCTTGCACTGTTGGTGGGAATGTAAATTGATACAGCCACTAGGGAGAACAGTGTGGAGGGTCCTTAAAAAACTACAAATAGAATTACCCTATGACCCAGCAATCCCACTACTGGGCATATACCCTGACAAAACCATAATTCAAAAAGAGTCATGTACCAAAATGTTCACTGCAGCTCTATTTATAATAGCCAGGAGATGGGAGCAACCTAAGTGTCCATCATCCGATGAATAGATAAAGATGTGGCACATATATACAATGGAATATTACTCAGCCATAAAAAGAAACGAAATTGAGTTATTTGTAGTGAGGTGGATGGACCTAGAATCTGTCATACAGAGTGAAGTAAGTCAGAAAGAGAAAGACAAACACCGTATGGTACCACATATATATGGAATCTAAAAAAAAAAAAAAATGTCATGAATATGGGCGTAAGACAGGAATAAAGACACAGACCTACTAGAGAATGGACTTGAGGATATGGGGAGGGGGAGGGGGAGCTGTGACAAAGTGAGAGAGTGGCATGGACATATATACACTACCAAACGTAAGGTAGATAGCTAGTGGGAAGCAGCCGCATAGCACAGGGAGATCAACTTGGTGCCTTGTGGCCACCTAGAGGGGTGGGATAGGGAGGGTGGGAGGGAGGGAGATGCAAGAGGGGAAGAGATATGGGAACATATGTATAACTGATTCACTTTGTTATAAAGCAGAAACTAACACACCATTGTAAAGCAATTATACTCCAACAAAGATGTTAAAAAAAAAGCAATTGACTTTTGTATATATATAACAAAGACAACTCACAGAATGTGAGAAAGTATTGAAAATCATATATCTGATAAGGAATTTGCATCTAGAATATATAAAGAACTCTTACAACTCAATAATAAAAAACACAAAAACCCAATAAAAAATTGTCAATGAATCTGAATAGACACTTCTCAAAAGATGATAAACAAATGGTCCATATACGTAGGAAAAGATGCTCAACATCATTCCTCATTAGAGAAACACATATTCCAAACCACAATGATAGGCCACTTCACATCTAGTAGAATGCCTAGAAGTTTAAAAATGGAAAATGAAAAAAAGAAAAAAAAAGAAAATGGAAAATGGTAAGTAATGGTGAAGATATGGAGAAACTGGAACCCACATATATTGCAGGTAGATATGCAAAATGATGCAACCACTGTGGTTTAGCACGTTCTCAAAAAGTTAAACACAAAATATAAACCATATGAATCAACACTTCCAGTATTTACAGACTTACCCATGAGAAATAAAAATGTATGTCCACACAAAACTTATATGTGAATTATTTATAAATAGCCAAAAATTGGAAGACACCTTAAATGCCCACCAACTGTTAAACAAATAAAATGTGGTTTATACATGCAACAGAATGCTATCCAGCAATACAAAGGAATTAATTACTGACATGTTACATCATCAATGAACCTCAAAAACATTACACAGAATGAAAGAAGCCAGACACATAAGACCATATACTGTATGATTCTGTTTATATGAAATGTTCAAAGAGGCAAATTTACAGAGACAAAAAGTAGATTAGGGCTGGGGGTGGGAACGGGGATTAACTGTAATTGGGCATGAGGGTTCTTACTAGGAGGATGAAAATGTTCTAGAAATGATTTATGGTGATGGTTACACAACTTGTTAAATTTACTAAAAATTCCTGAATTATATTCATGAAATGGGTGACCTTTGTACTATGTAAAATATATCACAATAAAGTTGTTATAAACACACACACACCAAAAAAAAAAAACCCACACACAAAATACTACATGTTTTACAAGGTCACAGGTAAATAAGAAAATGTGAATCAAACATATCAGAAAGGCTGTCTATAGGAGTACTTAGGTACAGGGAATGGCAGGGGAAATGGGAATGGAGATGAAGAGGAATTTACAAATTAATAAATAAGTTATTCTAACAAGAGACAGGTCGGCATGGAACCATGATGTTCACGAGCTGTGAATGTAGGAGTATGATCAACCCTCTGCAAATGAGATCTTAAACAAATGTAAAATACAATAAATATTTTTATACTTTTAAAACTTTTGTTTTTTTTAAAACAAAAGGAAGAAATCATAATTCTCTCATTTCCATTTTTGCAGACACTAAACTAAGTCATAAAAATGACCTCGAGTAACCTATATTTGTTATCATGATTATGCTACTTAAAAAGTATTTGAAATGCAGTCAATACTCCAAAACCCCCTAAGTCCTAAAGGAAGAGAAATAACATAAAATCAAAAAAGGACAAGTACTCCCTGTATGTTGTGGGCTACATATATTACTACTTCAATATCCTGTTAGATATCTATGACACTATGATGAATTTTAGAAGCATAGAACCCCCAAAAGATAATGATAAGGAAATACTGACCTCTAAGGAGTTAGTAACATAAAAGCACTCTTCCTAGAGTATACAACATTAAGCAATTCGTCCTATGAAAAGTTCTGCCTAAAAAGGGCTCCTTGGTCAAATAAGTTTAGAAATACCACACACATATCCCCCCACTAGTGTATTCACAATATATTAGCATATTAAAATATATTAGCAAGACTTTCAAAAAATAAGTCTGCTTTAAGGGCTTCCCTGGTGGCGCAGTGGTTGAGCGTCCGCCTGCCAACGCAGGGGACGCGGGTCTGTGCCCCAGTCCGGGAAGATCCCACGTGCCGCGGAGCGGCTAGGCCTGTGAGCCATGGCCGCTGAGCCTGTGCGTCCGGAGCCTGTGCTCCACAACGGGAGAGGCCACAACAGTGAGAGGCCCACGTACCGCAAAAAAAAAAAAAAAAAAGTCAGCTTTAATTTATAAATCCACAAAATCCTTTTTTCATGTAACATCTTTTCATATTAAGAGGAATTCACACTTTAGAAAATGCTTCATTCAACAGATGTTATTTGCTTATAAATTAATTCAACAAATATCTAATAAACACCTACTGTGGGCCAGGCACTATTTTAGGTGCTTAGGATTTCAGTAGTAAAGAAAACAAATGTCATGCCCTCGTGGAGATTTACATTACAGTGGTTATTATTAAATGTTCTACATATGTTTTTTCCTATTATATATATATTAGTTGATAATTTTTATAATATAAATGGGCAAAAATATCAAGAGAGAGAAATAGCGAGAAAAGCAAGGGAGTACCTAAATGTACTTAGGTACAATATGTAGTATATATATGTTCAGACGGAATGGGTTAGATGAACTTACTTATTTTCCAAACAGAAATAACAACTTAAAGACCAACAGATTACAGTCAGAATACTCATCAATAAGAAATGTTTAAAATAACTAGGTAATACTGTGCAGTCATAGTCATATGACTAACATGGAAAAAAAAAAGTTAAAAAAAGAATGTAGGAATTATGTATGTACATTATGATTCCATTTGTTTAAAGAAGATTCTCTAGAGACAGTCCTTTCAATATAAAATTATTCGTACGTGAGTAGAAAAGTTCTGAAGACACAAATTTTAACAATGGTTGGTTACCCCTGGAGAGCTTGAATAGATGATTAGGAGACCTTTGTTACCTTTATGTATTAATTCATTTTTTTAAAAACAAGACCATATATTACTTTTATAATGAGATAAAATAAATTTTAAGACTAACTGACAGATAAATATTCCCAGACAAAGCATAAGAGCTGAAGGGATGCAGGAGTGGTATGTTTTTTTTTTCTAAGTTTGAGAAAATTTAACTGAAAAAGGACAAAGCATCTCTTTATAAATAGTAGTTAGGAAAATACCTCAAAATGAGGAGCTTTTGGGTGATTAGGCACATGACTTTAAAATAAAGGATTAAAAAACGGTTTGATGGGTTTGTCTAAGAATAAAGTTAAAGCAAGAAACCTCTGAAAAAAACTGAATGAGGACGATCTGAAGTATTTAAGCAACACCCTCTCACTTAAAATATTTATGTAGCAAGTAAATAAAGTTTTTCTGATTAGAAGGATTAAAACTTTATTTAAAATGGAAAATTACCTTTCTTATAAGGTGGTTTTCTGTATCTGCCACATATATGATATTATCCATTATGGCTACACCTTGTGGTGAGTTAAAAGTTGACTCTGAAAACATTCCATCTTTTCTTCCAGGGTTGGGTCCTACAAGACAAGATAGCTGTAAGACAAAATTTTTCCACTTAAAGTTATCTCAAATTAACACCGAAAAAATAAAATTTGTATTTAAAGCTGGGATTTTAATATAAATAACTTGATACTTCTACCTAAAAACTAAACTGTACCCCAAGATACCTATTTTTCTCAAGAGTATAAGTTTTGCTAATGACAGGGCTTACTAGATAATGGTTATTAGTACACTTTAGTAGTATATAGCAGAAGAAATTACTTCAAAAAGCATCTGAATTACCTATTATCTAGACTAGAAAGAATTAAAAAATAACTTAAATCTTTTACAATCTAGATGAATGATTTTTAACAATTTTGGAAGATAAACTCCTTTGATTACAACTGAAAATTACGAACCCTTTCCTTACAAAAATACACATGCCCATAAAATGTCACAGGAATTTCAAGGGGTTCCTAAATCATGAGGACCATTCAAGCATTTCTTAATAGCCCATGAATCCCAAGTTAACAGACTTCGTTTAAACCCTAGCTCTTCCTAGCTGATGATCTGGGCAAGTTCTGTGTGTCTCAGTTTCTCTTTTGTAAAATGGAATTAATAATATACCTAACTCATAGCACTGTGAGGACTAAAAAAATTAATACAGGTAAAGTGCTTAGAATAATGCCAGGCATATTTTTGTTTGCTATTATTACTATTATTAATAATACTATTTATTACTGCTGGTGATGAGAGTTCACTGGGAAAAAAAAGGGAGAGTACTGTGATCACTTCAGATTGGAAAATACTGTATACTATAACCTCCTCTCACATATTCATGAGATACGTTAGGCAGAGTACAAGATCCGAGTACAGTGACACCACCACCACCAAAAATCTTTTAAAGCACATCTAACCAGTATTTCCTGAGTGTATCTGACCACGGAATTCTTTTTAAAAAACTGTAGAATAACTATAAATTTATCACAAGATAACAATATTCCTAGAAACATATTTGGAAAAGGTAGCTTGCTGCTGGTTCCTCTGTTTAACAAAGGAGAATATCCATCTAAACTAGAAAATTTTAGAAATCTATTAAAAACTTTTAACCATTTAAATGTAATTTGCTATAACAGATGCTTTTTGAGTAACAACTGTCATAACTTCCTGTTATTAACCAAAATACCAAGTTGCCCAAGCAAAATAAACAATATAGAACACACACATACTCTAACAGAAACAACAAATAAGAAACAAATGAATTCAAGAGCTAAGGGAATGATACCTTGGCATACTAAGAATAGCCCCAGGACTTAGGAAACAATTAGTTTATTTTCTAGTTTATTTATTAGTTTATTTGCATCAGGAATGTTGATATCCCTACTTTATGTACTAACACTGCATGTGTGACCAAAGTAGGATTGCAAAGAGATGAATTACTTTTCTCTTTGACTAATTATGTTGTCAGATGTCAGTCCAGCCTGGTGAGCAGGATTAATAATGTACTTAACAGATTTTATTAATTATATGTCAATAAGAGCCCTTTTTAGATCAAGACCAGGGAGATATGAAAGAAAATGATCTATGCCTATATGATACTTTTATTTCACTACAACCAAATGGAATGGATTCAGAAGTATGCTTAAGTTCTTATGGAAGGAGAGAAAAGTATAATAATATACAAATCCTAGGTTATTTCATAATCTTAAGACTCAACTTCCTAGGGTATTGCTGTGGTCTTAAAAAACATATGGCTAGGGACTTCCCTGGTGGTGCAGTGGTTAAGAATCCGCCTGCCAATGCAGGGGACACGGGTTCGAGCCCTGGTCCGGGAAGCTCCCACATGCCGGAGAGCAACTAAGCCCGTGTGCCACAACTACTGAACCTGCACTCTAGAGCCCGCAAGCCACAACTACTCAGCCCGCGTGCCACAATTACTGAAGCCCGCTTGCCTAGAGCCCGTGCTCTGCAACAAGAGAAGCCACCACAATGAGAAGCCTGTGCACCGCAACGAAGAGTAGCCCCCACTCGCTGCAACTAGAGAAAGCCCGCACGCAGCAACAAAGACCCAACGCAGCCATAAACAAATAAATAAATATATATGGCTATATTTTGATGGAAAGTGAAATACTTCCATTTAAAATGCCCGAAATCTAAAATGTATATAATACTTTCATAAGATACAATACTGTGGCAGTTTTTTGAAAAAACAAGATGGGATATATGAATATACTTGAAAATTACACAAAAGATTTCCTCCTTTTGGTCTTAATGGAGTTTTTTTGGGTAGTTTTGTTTGTTTTTGAGGGAGTGAGAAGAGATTAATTCAGACACAATTAACAAAATAATTTCTGATGAAGTTAAAATCAGTGTATATTGCCCTTCTACAATTAGTTATTTATAAATTTCAATTTTAATGCATTTCCTTGAACTAGTTTTTTACATGTATAATGTAAAATACATTATATAACATAATTAGCAAACTTTACCTCCAATGCTGTACTGAATTTGTCCATTCCTCCAGACGACCAAAATTCTATGATGTCCAGTGTCTGCTATTACCAATCTATTAGAAACATGGTCTACTGTTACTTTGCCAGGAAACAGCAATGGTGAAGGTGGCAAAGAATCTTTATAGAGTTTTATTCCAATTTTATTATCTCTGATCTGTCCCCTGTCTTTGTAATATTTTAAAGCTATTGAAGTATATAAAAATAATTTCTCTCTATGTCCTTCTCCAATCAAAGAAAACAACATGTTTCCACGGGGTCCAAGTATGATCAGAGTTGGCCAGCAGGAAACTTCTAGTTCTTGCCAAAGGCTGGCATCTGCATCATTAAGCACAGGGTGGGTGATGTTGTATCGAAGAATAGCACTCTTAACGTTATCCAGGACTTTTTCATTTGGAAACTTAGCCGAGTGAACACCAACAATCAGAAGACCATCTAAACGGGAAAAGTTATACGTTGAACATTATGAAGTTTTAAAGTTTGAGTATCACCATCCACATATTAGGTTTTGGGTCATAAATAAATATAAACAGTCAGAGATTAAAAAAGAGGAAACACAGAACTAAATTATTATCTTCAACTGCGTTTACACTCATGAATAAAAAATTAACATTTAAATCTAAATTCAAACACATATGATCAAAACCATGCAGCTATTTTAAGTTTAAAACCCTGTGTCCTTTATCTAGATAAAGCTTTAAAATAATATTCTCTTAGAAGATGTTGAAATTTTATAACTTTTTTCCACCTGTTTTAATCCCCTTTGAAATTCACAGTGACTATGATTGCTTTTTGTTGGTATTTATTATCACATTATCCTCTTAAATTTTTCTGACCTAACTCTATTATAGATTAACATAATGAATATAAGCAAGATGTTTCCATAAGGTCTTTATTTAAAATTCCTATTGTACAGTTCTTAGAACAAACCTTGTTGTAGACAGCAGACCTGCTGAAAACTAAAAACTAAAAACAACATATTTCTTCTATCTAATCAATACAGTATATCAAGAAAATAATATAGAAAAAAAAGTATGAAGTGTTAGGCTGGATTCAGAGAAAAACTCAGCATTGATTACCAAGTAACATGTTAACCTCAGGCATGTTACTTAATCTCTCTGTGCATCAGTTTTCTTATTTGTAAAATGGGAAAATAACAGGAATTGCCTCATAGGTCAGTTTTGAGGATTTAAAAAGATAAATCTGTATAAGACATTTAGCATAGTACCTAGTTTACTGTAAAACTTCAACAAATGTTCATTATTATTATTTTTTAAAGTTATAAGTACAAAGATAACCAATAAAGGAGAAATACAACACTTCCTACGTATCAAAAGAAATCAGTAAAGTAAAATAGCAAAAAAGCACATCATGTTGAGAAACAGCAAATAAAACCTAATACACAAAATAACACAATAACTATACATAACACTACTTATAAATAAATGTGAATGGGTTTAACTCACCTACTAAAATGATTTGGATCAGAAAAGCTAAAAATAAAGATATGCACAAAGATATGTGGGCAAGTGAAAGCGACAGGAACATAAGGGTGTGATCCTGGTAGGTAGGATCTACCCGACAAGGTAGATTTCAAGCCCCAAAGCATTAAACAGGGCAAAGGAAGAAATGTTTTAATGTGAAAAGCATTCACAACAAAGATAAAACGATTAGGAATATCCATGTACCAAGCAATAAAGGAAGCAACTTATTTCTATTTTAAAAGTTTTCTTAAAAAAAAAAGTTTTCTATTTTTGTTCCAGTGGTTATTTTCTATTAATACTTTTAATATTATAAAAGTATTAATCCCCATTTTTTATAACCTTTTGCTATCTGACCTATCATTTTTAAATGGCATCCTTTACCACTTATTACCTATACAATAATCAATAGTCTTCTGTTTCCCCTCTCTCCTTTTTCTTTCCATCTTTCTTTAGTTGCATTCTTTCTAATTTTGTCAGAATATATGATTTTATATTATTCTTCTACTCTTGGGCGATGGATTTATCAATTTAGCTAAGTTGGAATTGTTTTCCAGTATTCTATTCCCTGCCTAGCTCTGGGTTATCCTGGACCACAAGATATTATGTGAGAGAACTGGAAGGTGTTAAGGGCAGCAGCAGCCATATCCTCTCTTGTTGGAAGATTGGTGCAGGGCACCAGGTGCTACTGCAGTTTACACACTCTGTAGCTCATCTACTGGCTCACCTCAGTGGTTGTGGGGTAGCAGCTGGGCCCAGGCAGCTGCACCAGCTCCTGCCAGATCTCCTCCCTCAGCTTTTGCAACTCCTGGGCCAGGCAAGTTTTTAGCTCCTGATGAGGGGTACAAACTTATTTTTCTGGTCACCTCATTATTTAAATTGGAAGCTTACATAGGTTCCAGTTCATTCTTACGGGTTCCAGTTCATGCGTGCAGGTTGTAGTTTACCCTTGATCTCCCCTACTTCTTATCCATCTTTCCTTTTCAACTGCCTGAACTTCTGACTTCAAATTGAGGCATCAGACACAGAAGCAACAGCTATATACATGTAGACTAGTTAACCAGCTCCCACAACTACATAGTCAAGTGCCTTTAACAAATCCTTATTATTTCTCCTTACTCCTTCTCCCCTGATCAAACTCTGACTGATTCACCAAAACACCTCATCCTCGTTGGTCACAGCTCTACAAATACATGTATGAAGTCTTCATTCATCTGTTTGGAGTTTCCTTAGTCATACCTGGTTAGAATCTCCCTCAAGTAGATTCACCAGAAAGGGCACATGGGCACAGTATTCTCTGAGTTCTTGGACATTCAGAACCGTCTTTCTAGGACTTCCCTGGTGGCACAACGGTTAAGAATCTGCCTGCCAATGCAGGGGACACGGGTTCGAGCCGTGGTCCGCAAGGATCCCACATGCCGCAAAGCAACTAAGCTCGTGCACCACAACTACTGAGCCTGCGCTCTACAGCCCGCGAGCCACACCTACTGAGCCCACGTGCCACAACTACTGAAGCGTGAGCGCCTACAGCCCATGCTCCGCAACAAGAGAAGCCACCGCTTGCGGCAACTAGAGAAAGCCTGCTCGCAGCAACGAAGACCCGACACAGCCAAAAGTAAATAAATTTATTAAAACAAATTAAATAAAACTTCTTATAACCTTGATTGATTCTTGAAAGGCAGCTGCTTAGATATAAAATCCTTGGTTTGTACTTCCTTAAGATTCTTAGAAACGCTGCTTCACTGTTACCTTGCTTTGTATGTTATTTGTGAAAAGTCTGTCCAGTCTAATTTACATGTCTTTCAAAGTCATCTTTTCCTAGAGGCCCTGAGGATTTTTTTAAAACATATTTAAAGTGTAATAGCTTTACTAGGATACTTCTTAGGCTGTTCTGGGTATTTTCCCTGGTATCTAGTAGGCCCTTTCAATATGTAGATTTAGGGTTCCTTTTATTTCTGGAATGTCTTCTTGGAATCTAATTTTAGATATTAGTTCTGGTCAGTTGTTTTGATTTTCTTCTCCAGTCTCCAAAGTAGTCTATGTTGGACCTCTCCTCCTCGTCTTCCAATTCAATCATTTCCTCTCTAACCCTTTTTACTACTTCTTTTTTTAAGCTCATTTTCAGTCTCTAAGTCTGTTTTTATATCCCTGCTTTAGCTCAATGCCCTTTATAACATTTTTACATGAATTTATTATCCCTTGGACACCCTGTAATTTAGTCTTTATCTCTAATATTATTCGAACTTTTTTCTTCTATTTCTTTTCTGGTTCAATCAACACTCATTTCTTCCTTTGTTTTGCGGGGGTGGGGGGGCACGTCCATTTCTGTTTTTAGTTTTTAAATTTCTGATTCAAGCTTTTTCATTATTCCTAAATACTTTTAGAGGATATGTCATTCAGTATGGAGGACTGTGTTATAGTTTCTGTCAACTTTTTGATTAAGTGAGAATTTTCATCAGCATTTCAACTTTGAATCACATTTTCAGCTTTTTACAGTTTCATATGGATGTGATAATCCTAATCAGTTTTTGGACAGAGCTCCTAGTTTGAGAGTGCCCTCTTCTGACAGTCCCCCTTTCCTGTGCAGTCTCTTTTCAGATCGCGCCGTTGGAAGAAGGAGTTGATGTGTATATTCTTTTGTTTCTGCAGCATCCTTAACTTTTCCCTCTTATCTTCTTCGTTCCCTTCAGGAGACTATCTCCAAGGGAAACTACACACACCTCTACATATCTGATTCTCTTCCAGAAGCGATGCTTCTCTGAGGCTTCTGTTCCCAGTCCCACACTCTTTCAAGAGCTAGTACTATGTTCTAGTATATCCAAACCTGTGTTCAGTATTTTGCACTTAGTGTTGGAGTTTCTCTTTCTGCAGGTAAGGGGATTACTCTGTTTGTGCTTTGCCTAAGTCCTCTGAACCGCTTTCTTTTTTTCATGGAGTCTTTTAAGCCTCCCCCATTTCTGTTCTCAGCACCTGCTGGCTAGTAGCAGCAGGATCTTTAATGGAAGTAAGTTTATTTCACAACTTACAGGTAATCTGAAGGCTATGATATTCTCTGTCTCCTAGTATTGCTGAACGTAGGATCAAGTGTGGTTCTATTTACTCTCCCTGTTGTTTTTATGTTTGGGGAGCGAGGGAAAGGGACATGGGGAGATTCAAAATTAGGTAGCCACCATTCTCCTCCAAACCCAGAAGTAGCAGAGATAGATTTTTATTTTTAACATCAGGTTTATTGAGATATAATTTAAAGTAATTTTGTACTCTGATGATTTGTTAATTGAGTAAATAAATATAACTGAGTCCTAAAACCAGCCTCTAACTTAATGGAGAACTAGAAGTTTTCCAGTAAGATAAGGAACAAGGCAGAGATGTCCACTGCTTCCACTACTATTTAACAATGAGTAGGAAGGGTGATAGCAGACAACAAAATCAGACAAGAGAAATCAGTTATAGGCGTAAGAATTGGAAATTTTCTTTGCAGACAATATGATAGCATGTTAGGGAAACTCCAGAGAATCAATTACAAAACTAACCCAAATAATAAAAGATTCAGGAAGTTGTGGAATATAAAATTAACACACAGAAATCAATGGACTTTATATACCTACATAATACCCAGTTTTGGAGGATATAATGGTAAACAAAACCCCATTTACAATAAATAGCCATAAACATGAAAAGACTTGTTCAACTCCACTCTAAAATGCAATTTAAAACTACACTGAGATACCATTTCTCATATACTAAACCAGTAAAAATGTAAAAATACGTCAACACATTTTACTGGAGCAGCAACGGGGAAAGAGACACCATACACTGTTAGTAAGAATGCAAACTGAGGGAATTCCCTGGCAGTCCAGTGGTTAGGACTCTGCACTTCCACTGCAGGGGGCCCAGGTTTGATCCCTGGTCGGGGAACTAAGATCCCAAAAGCTGTGTGGTGCGGCCAAAAAAAAAAAAAGGAATGCAAACTGGTGCAGTCCTCCTGGTACGGAACATGGCAACATCTAACAAAATTGTATATACATTTAACTTTGACCAAGCAATCCCATTTCTAGGAATCTACCCTTAAGATATACTACCAGCAGTACAAAAATGTATCCGCAAGATTACTCACTGTTTGTTAAATATTAGAAACAAAGTAAGGGCCAATACATAGGATAGGAGAGTGGCTGAATAAATTATGGTATACACATACACACACTCAAGTACTATGCAGCTACTAAAAATAACCAGGAAGTTCTTTATAAACTGATATGGAGTGACTACCAGGAAAAATGTCACATGATAAAAGTGAAGTGCACAAAAATGTCAATAGTATGTCAGTTTTTATGTTAAAAAAAGAAGAAATTTTAAAAAAGAAAAAGAATGGGACAGAAAGAATGAGAATGTAGGAACAGGCAGAAGAGATGGGTGGATGGATCTATACTTTCTGTACAGTCCTGACTTTCAGACCATGTTATAATTTTGCATACTCGAAAACAAAATCAACAGAAATGGAGAAAGGGGGCCTAAAAGTACAAACAGAAACAAATGAATCTAGCTATATTTCAAATGAATAACATAACCTCATGGTGGGTGAGAGGGACTAGTTTAAGTAATTTTTAAATTAGTTGAGAGGGACTGGAAGCAAAGACACCCCAGTAGCAACAAACACGCCTAGTACCCAGATCGTGGTTTCTCAAAACCATTCCCAATGTTCAATCCTAAAAGGAATGAGAGCTCCTCGGAGAAGTGGCTGATTCAGAGATGCGGCTGGGAAAGTACAAGATGAACCCGGAAATATTTTGTTGTGACAAGTAAAGAAGTGCTCAGAGAATGATAAGGACATGTCAGAAGGACACAAGTGATAGCTTGAAGGGGATCCCATTAGTCAAATACAGAAAATTTGAAAATCAAAACAAATGATTGATGATTTATAATAAATTAAAAAAGAAACCATGAGTTGAGTCCAAATATATTTTATATATATAATATATATACACAATATATATCTTATTACTTCAAAAAATGTATTTTTTTCCTTTGGTCAATATATCCCAACACTTCTTTGAAAAAGTGATGACTGAGGTGAGATCTAAATGATGAGAAGATGTTAACTATGTGAAGAGAGCAACAGAGGAGATTTCAGGGAGAGAAAACAACACATTGAAAAGTGGGACAAAACAGAGACTGAAGAAGGTAAGTGACTAAACACAGAGAACAAAGGGGAGCATGGGACAAAACAAGAATAAACATACAGATAGGGTCAGTCTCGTAAGTCATAATAAGGATTGAGATCTTTTTCTTAAAAGCAATGGAAGTCAGATGGAGAATGAAGTGCAAGTCTCAAAGATACTTCAAACTAAACTCACGAACTTTCCCTCTAAACGTCCTTTCTACAGCGTTTCCTGTCACCAAATGGCACCACCGTCTTTCCAATTATACAAGCCAGAAACCTACCTAGGATATCTCTGTAATAACCAACCAGCCCTCTCTCATCACCCATAGTTAATCCATGACTGAGTCCTATTGATCTTAACATCTATAACGGGCTAAGCTATTATCATATCTCACAGGGAGCATGATAGCCTTGTCACCAATCCATTTCTTGTCCACTAATTAGCTGCCCACCCAGGAGATGAACTGATCTTTAAAAAACACAAATCTGATCACATCACCCTCTGGCAGAAAATCTTTCCTAGGCTCTCCCAATGGAAAACCACATGCAAAAACCACATCTCACGTCTCCAGCATCTTTTTCCACTCTTCTTCCCCTCCCTCAGGGTACTGTAGCGACCAGGACTTTCTTAGTTCGTCCAGAATATCATTATTCCTCTTGCTTTAAAGCCTTGACACATAGTGTCTCTCTGCCTGGAACCTTCTCACCTAGCAAAGTCGTACCTGTCTTTTAGATCTCAGCTCAATTTTTACTCTTAAAAAAGCTTTCTTTAATTCTTCCAGATTGGAGTAAACCTCATTATTCGTTTTCATAGCAGTCTGTAATTTTCCTTCTTCTTTTTTTTTTCTTTTTTTTTGCGGTACGCGGGCCTCTCACTGCTGTGGCTTCTCCCGTTGTGGAGCACAGGCTCCGGACACGCAGGCTCAGCGGCCATGGCTCACGGGCCCAGCCGCTCTGCGGCATGTGGGATCTTCCCGAACCAGGGCACGAACCCGTGTCCCCTGCATTGGCAGGCGGACTCTCAACCACTGCGCCACCAGGGAAGTCCTGTAATTTTCCTTCTTAGCACTAATCAGAAATTATAAAAATATTTGTGTGGTTATTTGATTGTATGTTTTCCCCTTGTTAGACTGTAATTCCTATTAATTATTTAGGGATCATACACTATTTTATTATTTACCAGCATAGTGTCTCATACATAATAGGAAATGAATGGACAGGACATAAATACTGAAGAAACATATTTGTACAATATATAGACCACATCACATTGTCTAAATATAATATCTATATTGATCTACATACAAGGACAACTGCCAAATATCTATGCATCTCATGTTTTCAGTGTCAACAACCTTAAAGTGTACAGAAATTTTTCTTAAAATATTTTGCTTGTTCTATTAATCATACAGAATAAAAAACAAGATGTAAAAGAGTCTTCCCTTTATGGATCTTTTGCCAACACATGGATCAAAACTACTACATTTAAAATAAAACATGGAAAGAAGAAAAGGAAGAGAGAGAGACCAGAGGGAGGGGAAAAAGAAAGGGAAAGAGAAAAGGTAAAACCAAATAAAAAGAACAGCTGCTTCTAAAATATTAGTAATAAAATAACTTCTTTAAATCATTTAAGAAACTTCAGGGAATTCCCTGGCAGTCCAGGGGTTAGGACTCCGTGTTTCCACTGCAGGGAGCATGGGTTCGATCCCTAGTCAGGGAACTAACTACAAAGGTCTTATTTTTCAGAAACGTGTAGACATATAAATACAATTATGCATAGTAGTATATAACATATTTATATATAGTATATAGCAAACAGTATAGTTTAATCACAGGCAGTATAATAACTTAGTTCAATGCAAAAACTAAAAATATTTAAGGAGTTTTAGACGTTACAAAACCTGTAAGTTGAGGCATTTAGAGATCTAAAAGACGAGCACGACTTTACTAGGCAAGAAAAGATGAAGGCAGGTCACGGAGGCTAGAACACCCCGAGGGGAGGGAAGGGAAGAAGGATGTGGAGAGATGGAAACATGAAGTAAAAAAAATCGGGGGCTTCCCTGGTGATGCAGTGGTTGAGAGTCCGCCTGCTGATGCAGGGGACACGGGTTCGTGCCCCGGTCCGGGAAGATCCCACATGCCGCGGAGGGGCTGGGCCCATGAGCCATGGCCGCTGAGCCTGTGCGTCCGGAGCCTGTGCTCCGCAACGGGAGAGGCCACAACAGTGAGGGGCCCGCGTACCGCAAAAAAAAAAAAAAAAAAAAAATCAAAATCACCCAAACACTAAATTAAAGCAGAGACCAGAAGCATATGTGAATTTTTTTTTAATTTCAAAAACTGACATTTCCCTGTGTTTACATTAAACACTCTGAAAGTTTGCCATAAATCAGCCAATATTTTCATCATACTTTATTTAAGAACAAAGAATAATCAGTATATGGGGTGCTGCAGAAAGAAAGTGTGAAGTGTGTACAAAAAAGAGTTAACATAACAGGCCCCACTACTATTCTTTCAAAGACCTGCTTACAGTGCTGGTCTTTGCCTGTATTTGGGAAGCGTTCCCATCATTCCCAGAACTGATGAGAGTAGCTCACAAGGCCTAAAGTGCTGGGTGCTGTCTCTAGTGAGCTTCCCTGGTTGGCAACATCCAAACTCGCTGTAACAACTCTTTGCTGGGGGAAATTAAGCACCTCTTAGGCGACTCCACCAAGAGAGGATTCGGCTTGCTCCTGGTCGCCCCTGGATTCAGCCCCAGGCGTTTTTTCCCTTGGCTGATTCTGCTTTTTGTCCTTTTGTTGTAATAAATTATAGCCATGAGTACAGCTACATGCTGAACCCTGTGAGTCCTCCTAAAGAATTATTGACCTGGGGGTGGTTTTGGGAACTCTGACACAGAGTAAAACTGTATATTGACCCATTAAAAGGTTTAGTTTCCCTATAAATTAGAAATACATTCTTCTAATTTTTAATAAAGTGAAAAACAGCATATGCCACATAACGAGAACACCAGCGTTTACTCAGCAGTGTTATGGCATTTAGGTTTTTAAAGTCTGATTTAATTATATTAACATTCACCTAGCAAACACATTTTAAAATATGCCAAGTTTTCCTACTAGATGTTTTCTTATAAAACAAGTGCTTTTCAGGGCTTCTCTGGTGGAGCGGCGGTTGAGAGTCCGCCTGCCTATGCAGGAGACACGGGTTCGTGCCCCGGTCCGGGAAGATCCCACATGCCGCGGAGCGGCTGGGCCCGTGAGCCATGGCCTCTGAGCCTGCGCGTCCGGAGCCTGTGCTCCGCAACAGGAGGGGCCACAACAGTGAGAGGCCCGCATACAGCAAAAAACAAAAACAAAAACAAGTGCTTTTCCTTAGATGATAGCCATTGTGCTAAATTTGGGTGTTATATATCATTAATGCATCCAGCATAAACAGGTGAAAGAAATTAGAAACCCTCAAGGAGAAACCAGAACCATTCATTACTATTAAGTATCTTTTTACTTTTGCTTTAGATCTTTGGCATTTATAATTTCTTTTACGCTATTGTGAAAGTGATACTGGTCACCATTACACACTAGACTTTAAAAGCTGTTTACAGAGGAAGGAGGCTGAGTATTAAAGTGGGCTTCTTTCAGAGTGTTTTTGAATTAAAATGCACTTCCTCACTCAGCTGAGCATTTCCAGCTTACTGATAAAATGAATATTTCATGGAATAAAAACAGTCTGCTTAATGTCTCTTCAAGAACATAAACAGCATTGCTGAAGATAAATTCAGAAACATCAGATAGTAATGAAGTAAGACACGGCATCATGATAAATTAGGAGATTGGAATTAACATATACATACTACTATACATAAAATAGATAACTAACAAGGAACTACTGCATAGCACAGGGAACTCTACTCAATATTCTGTAATAACCTATATGAGAAAAGAATCTGAAAAAGAATGGATATATACATATATATAACTCATTCACTATGCTGTACACCTGAAACTAACACAACACTGTAAATCAACTATACTCCAATAAAAATAAAAAAGACAGCAGCAAGAAAGCAAATTTAGTGACAGCCTACTGAACTTTCATATGATAATCTCTAGGTATGCCTGCTTTTGTGAATATGAACTGAACTTATCTTCTAAGCAATACAAAAATCTTTTATTTCTAAGTTACCAGCATTTTCATACAGCAGCATAATAATGAAGTAATGTTTCTTTGAAATTACCATGTTGAAACCACTTACAAAGTATCTTACTTTTCAGAAGTGTATTTATATATAAAAATAGTTATCATTTTTTGTCACAATGTGTTATAAAAATATTTTCAGTAAACTGGTAAAGAGATTGTTAAGGATCCATTCTAAGAAGCCACTGAATTTGCTTCAGGTATGGGGTTAACCAATTAAGTTAAACAGTCCATTAGGGGTGATCTTAAGTAGGAAATGGTTAACTTTGGGATTTTTAACCCAGCCTGTAAGTGCCATTCTGAAACACAAATCGTACTGTCATCCTCCTCTTAAACAAGTAAATCAAAAACAACCTTAAACATCTCTGTACTTTCAGTGGATGAAAAAGTCCATTAACTATTAAGAACGTTATACAAAGCCCTTCGTAATGCAAGTCTGAACCTAATCTGCCTTCCTCCCCTTTAACTCTTCCCAGGGGCCCCTGTAACCTGGCGACACTAAACTACCACTCTCCAAACCTACTCTCCTGTGCTTCCCTCCTTGTCTACCTGTCACTCCCTCAGCCAGGAGTGTCCCTCCTGCCCCCATTTTCATTGTCAGCTGCACTCCTGCTCATTTTTCAAGTTCCAGCTTAATTGTCTCCTTCTCTTGAGAAATATTTTCCAAAGCTTCTAGGCAAAGTGAGTTAGTCCTTTCCCCATGTTCCATAATGCCTTAATTCAACTTTGTTACGTATTTCCCCAGCAGTTCGAGTACCCTGCACATAATACTCAATAAATGTATTTATTACATGGACGTGAACAAGACACACAAGTATCCAAAACCTAGGAGATAATGAAATACTCATGTTTCTTAAATATAGATGAATTTTTGAAAACATGGTTTAGCTACTGGGAATATTTGAGTTCTTGGTAAATCTCATCGATAGGCAATTCCAAGATACAGTCTGTTACAATTTAAAAGCATCTGAAGTTTCACCTGCACTGAAGGTTATATCCAACACTCCTTTTTTTAAACTAAGTTTCAAGAAATCCTTCATTTTTGTACATGTATACTCTATTCTCATCTTTACTCTCACAAGATCAGTAACCCCCTCTTCTTTTTAGTCACTGCCAAGAGGACAGCTTCAATTAATTTAAGCCTAATTAAATGGAACCTTTAATTAGTTTCATTTATCCCATATGCTCTCTTTTTAGAAAGAAGTAAACAAGAAAAAAATCTGAAAAAATGTCAAAGTTCTAAAGAAAATACTAAGTATAACCTCTTACATTTTCAGAATTTGTAATACCATAAAAAAGGATTTCCTGGTGTGCTTTGGAAAACATTAACCTTTATAAATAGTTTTTAAATAAAGCAGGGTCAAAGAAAAAGTATCTGTTATAATATTTTGCCTTCCAAAATATTAGCACAGGTAGTAGTTTATGTCATTTGAAATTAAAGGAAGCTTATTCATATTTCCTAATAAGAACTTTAAACCTTTTTATCACAACAAGAAGAATATAAAATTAGTCACACATTTCATTTTTTCTTTTCTTCATAGAACAAATTTAGGTAAGTCCACGTATATAAAATGACCTTTTTAAAATACTTGATCATGAAAAAAGTAAACTATGTCCTATCTTTAAAGAAAAGACCACAGACTAAATGCTGGTTCTTTAGGAAGGCAAACCATTATCACTAAGCTTAACTCTTCACGAAAAGGTACATGGAGTCCTTAATTCATAGATTAGAAATTACTTTAGAATCATTGAAGTCTTGCCAAATGTTTCATTCTCCTATGAGCAAAATGAGTCAGCTACTCTTCCAGTGACTATGCCAGGACAGACTGTTAGAAACCAATTAAAGGGCAGATACCTTTATCAGAGTATGTGTGCTCTAATGCATGAAGATCAGGCAACAGGTGAATACAGTTTATGCAGCAGTAGGTGAAGAAATCAAGGACGACCACTTTTCCACACAGATCCTTGTAGACAGAAATAGATTCTTCTGTGTTCAGCCATTCTAGTCCTGAAATTTACACAAAATAAAAAACGATTAAAGGAAATGATCAAGATAATTTACTTAAAACTTTCTATTAAAATGTGAACAATTATTATTTCTAAGGAAGGGACTGGCAGGGCAGGAAGGGAGTGGGGAGGAAGAAGATGGGAAAGCTACCACTATGAGACAGTCTGCAAATATAGTAAGAAAAAGCTACTAAATTCTTTCAGAAATGGTAGATTAGTCTGTGTGTGAAAGGAAGTAAGATTAACATATTTAGGTAAAAATAAGAGGAAATATCAAATATTAAAAGGACTTAAGTACATATTAGGTACAAATGGGCTACTGAGAATGAAGGTCAACCTTAAGAATAAGTATCAAAAAACAGTGTTAAAATATAAGGATAAACATACAAAATACCTAACCCAATTTCATAAAAGAGCTGAAATGCTCTGGATTTGAATGAGACCTTAAATACAAAATATTTTAAATGCAAAGTTAAGCAAAACACACTGCTATTATTATAGATTTCATGGAAGCAACATTAATATTGAAGAAGAGCATGTTCCCTTCCCTCCAAAGAAAAAAGGAATCTCATTAATCTGTGCTTGTGTAAATTAGAATTTATAATTACTTGACCATGATTTACAATTTTAACTATGCACTATGAAGAAAAATTTTGTTACACAAAAGTAGATTAAAAGTACAGCATCTCTGTTTAACCAATTTAAGGAAACAAAGATAATGAGTTTGTTGCTTATAAGTAAATAAATGCAGATACTAAAAGTATTAATTATAACTTGAAGCAGGTATTTGGAAATATTTTATACAAACTGAAAGCCAAAGCTGGGTGGAACAAATGAATAATAACAGCTAACAACTAATAACAGCAACTGAAGTTACTCAATTAAAACAAAATTCTAAAAAAAAAAGTCTGCAAATCAAACTAATATTTCTGCCAATTAGTCACACCTAGTGAGGTTTAGGGTACAGTGAGGTCTTAAATATCCATTTTGATAAAGTTTTAATAGTATGCCAGATCAAGTGACCCTATAAAACTTCAAACTAATTATGTATATTTCAAATCCTAATTTTAAAATATTTATGAATTTGTCTCAAATTTGTTTTCTGTAAATAGTCAAGTGACTTAGATTGGAGAGGCAGGGAAAGTATAATTACATGTCACTTATTGTGCTAGGTGCTTACCAGACTTAATAATTCACTTTATAATAACAATAATAACAATGAATATAACTTTAAAAGCTGCTAACAATGACATTTACTGAGCTACCTTATGAAGTAAGACCTTTAGATATACTATATAGTCTGCATAATAAACCTGAAAGGTAAATAATTGCTTCCATTTTATAAGTGAGAAAAGTAAGCCTTGGCAAAGTCAACTAACTTGCTTAAAATCATGCAACTGACAAATGAAATAACTGGGATTTAATTCTGGATCTGTCTGAATCCATCCATTATACCACACAGCTTCTCATAAAACATGTTTCTTTGAAGAAATTAACAAAGCACAGTGTTTTTGAGTTATGTTTATGACTTCCTGATTACAATAACTGATAAAGAAACCAAGAAAAAACTCACATCTAGTATTCTGTTCTCAATAATCAGGTCCAGCAGAAAATTTGTGTCAAATATGAAACCTGAATATTTTGTTGTATTATGTATGAGTCACAAAGATCAAATCTTATAGTAATGAAATACACTCATCGTAGATACAAACAAGAAAATAAAAACACTGGCCCAAATCCTAGCTGCTAGCATGCCCGTTTTACGACAGGGTACGATATATAACTAACTTCTTACAGACTTTTAAAAAAAAAATACACATTCATGTATATAAACTTTTAAAGTTTCTTTGATGGAATAAGCACTAATGCACCCAATTCTTTTGATAGAATTCCACAATAATTCAAGTCCAGTATAGGATTAATAACAGATAAAGTAAGCACGTATGAAGGCGAGAGAAAAAGGCTTCGAAAGACGAGGCTGTCGTCAGAGGCAAGGTTCCAATAGACCTCCCATGAGATACTGAACCCTGCCACATCGAACCAATTAACTATACATGTGGTTTCAGTGTCATGCCAGGAGGCACGCCAACACCACCAGTCAAAACAATGCCAGTCCCAACCAAAGAAGGTAAAGTTCGGTTTCATTTATCATAGCAAGATGAGCTTCACAAACAGCACTGCTGGGACTATCAGTTCCGTCGTGCTCCAAACATTCAGAGCCAGGATTCAAACCTGGAAACTGGCCATAATTGATTCAGATTTATTAAAATTACAAGGTTCACGACTTTGAACGGAGGAGTGTGACACAGTTAAGAAACCGGCCGATGCAGTACGGGGGGGGAAGGGTGTCTGTATAATCCAACTCTAGCCGTTCTCAGTTGTGAGGCCTTCGGCAGACGACTTAACCTCCCTGTCCCCGGGCCTCAGTTTCCCAACTAGAAAATAGGGCTAAGAAGAGCACCTCAAATGGTTCGCAGAGAGGATCAAATAAGATAATACCCTTGTGTTTAGGGCTGTGTGTGGCCCATAAGAAGTGATCAATAAATGGAAGCTAGGATGATGCACGAAGATGATGACGATGCTGGGCAACCAGACTGAATGGGCACGGACACTGGAATCACTGCCAACAGGGGTCACGAAACAGTCAGGGAAAGTCTATTGAGTTAACACACGGCCCGGGCAGATAGGGAGGAAACAGAGACAAAGATACATGTGCCCGCCCTCCACAAACCCCCGGTCCTCCTCCTCCGCCGCCGCCGCCGCCGCCGCCGCCTGGGGACAGAGGCTCGGCTGGGCGAAGCGCCTCTGCCCGGCGCGGCCGCAGAACCACGCCTCGCCCACCGCTTCAGGGGAGGGCGCCGTCCCCGAGGAAGGGGAGGTTCCGGGAGGGGTCCCCACCCCGAAGCCAGCCCCTCACCTTCCGGAAACTCGGGCACTGACAAGTCCTGTTCCCAGCCGTCCACCTTCTGCAGATACTGGTAGACCAGGCTGTCCTTCTCCTCCTGGGTGACGGCGTCGAGCAGAGCGTACTCCAGCGAGGTCTGAGCCGGGAGCAGGCCCGAGAGGCTGCAGCTCCGGGCTCCGGGCGCCGCCATGTTCTCTCCGGACGGTCCAGGGGCGGCCGCAGAGCCCGCGGGACGGTCTCGTTTGGAGGGAGAGGAACTTACGGTCTTCTGGTTTCAAAACCGCACATTCGCTTCACTCTCCACCAGCGCCACTCCACGTTCACAGCACTTTTTTCAAATGCTAAAGTACAAATTGACGCAATTCCCAGGCACGTAATTAAACTACCGTCCCAACCTACCCCGCCCCTTCTAAATCTTCTCGCCGCAGCTGAGCCTGGACATTCAGAGCGCCAGATTCAACATGGAAAAGGCTTCTGGGCCAGCGTTCTAGAAGCTCCAAGAGAACAATTCCCCACCCTTCACTTTGGAAATTAGCAGGTTTTAGAACTAAAACAAAACAAAATAAATCCGTAGGATTTAAAAGGGCCCTAACTCTTTTTCTTTTTAAAGTCTCACGTTTAGACCAGGATCAGCCGATTCGACACAGCATTGGGAGCGCGAAGCTGTTCCGCCACGGCACTAAAGGTAAAGGAGTAGGCTTTTTAAAGTTGTGAGCGACTAGCCCATGGCCTTGGCTTATATGCAAACGCAGCATTTTGTTACCCTGCAGTGCTGAAAGTGCGGGTGCGAATAGATTGTCAGCCAAGCAGGGGGAGGGGGCACGATGGGAGCGGACGCAGCTGGAGCTACTCCCGAGGCGCGAGGGTGGCAGGTGGGAGACCGCGGGGATCCCTGAGGGCCCGGCCTCTGTCTTCAGAAGTGGAGAGCACTGGTGGCTTTTGTGGAGCGAGCTGGGCTGGCAGCTCCCTCGCTCCCTTCCCTGGAGGGGATGAGGGCCTACTCTGCTGGCCTTGCAGCCTTTGATGCCCAAAGAGGCGGTCGAGCCGGTGGGAGGCATCAGGCAGGTGAAGCTTGGTTTTGAGGCTGCGGGAGAGAGAGCTGATCACCTTCAGGCAGACCACCTCTGGGGTCTGGAGATAGGAGTGTGGGTGGCCTCAGTGCAAGCACAACTTCACATACTTGAATTTTGTTTGTTCATTGTGCAGTGTTTGTTCATTACCGCTGGAGGAAGATACTGGATTGACCCAGGAAACTGAAGTTGTCGAATATCCACCAGTCACGGATAAGGGCGCGTTTTTGTTTTTGTTTTTTTTTTTGCCAATCACACACATTTGATTATGGTGTGACTAGTGTTACTAGCAAACTGAAGTAGCCATTAAGTGTTTGCAACACCTGCTGAGCCAGTTGCCCAGGGACTGTGGTTGGGTTTGTGAATTATTTGGACAATTGTCCAGTTGAAAGAGAGCTGACAGGAGCTTTATAACAATTTTACGAAGCTCCTTCTAAGATTGAACTGTTAAACCTATACTTCCCATTGGGGTTTAGTGTTCAAAGTATTACTGATACTACTTTTTATGAATCAAGTCCTGGAAAAAGCCAAGATACCTGAACGAAATACACACAATGGAAAACTCAGATGTTAATTTTATTGTGCTATAAATGAAACAGCAGGTGTTCTCATGTATAAGGTTTGTAGTTTGCCAATATAATCATTATCAGAGCTTTAGATTCCCATCAAGTTGGTGGGTTTTCTGTTACTTCTTTTTCCTGAGCAAAATAATTCCATTAAAAAATTTTGAAACAAGACATAGACCCTCAATTTACTTAAGATTAGTGCTTCTTTAATGATCAAAATCATTTTGCCATGTTAGAGGATGCTTTTCTGGAACAAGACATCTGGGAATACAAATCCAAAAGAAAACCCAAACCAGTACATCCAAATAATTGCTCTGAGAATATTCCAAAATCTGTTGAGAAAGCAACAGATGGACAATACCAGTCAAAACGAAACAGAAATAAAAAAAGAACTGTAGAAGGTAAAAAGAAGGTTAAGGCCCCCGAAACGTGCCTTGGAGAAACAGACAGTCAGACTTCTGTCGCTTCCAGTCAGAACTCTAGTTGTGGAGACGGTATTCAGCAGTGTCAAGACAGGGAGGCCACTCCAGGAAAGCACTGTAGGACTCACAAAAACAAACACGTGTCTCCAAAGATACGACCGGTTTATGATGGGTACTGTCCAAACTGCCAGATGCCTTTTTCCTCCTTGCTAGGTCAGACACCTCGATGGCATGTTTTTGAGTGTTTGGATTCCATACCATTCTCCGAAACAGGTAAGATTCCAAAAAAGATAGTGGACTCTAAATAGTCAAAAAGACCTGCGTTAGGCCAGACATATCAGTCCAGTGAAACAAGCCAGGTAAGCAGTAAACCAAAAATGAGATGAGATACTCAAAGTATAAATGACTTAACCGCAGAAGGAAACAAGGTAATGCATTGTTACGCTTCTTGTGAAGGGTAAAAAGATAACAGTCAATTCAAGTTGCAAACTTGAAAACAATATAAATGCATTTTACTATTTCATGAGTCCCTAAAAATCTGTGATTTTTCATAAATGTTAATTGAGCACATATTATGGTAGATATTTTCACCTGCATAAGGTAGGTGGTATTGACATCTGATAGATGAGGGTTCTTAAAAGCTAAACAACTTGCCCATTTTGTTATCTTTTATGAAACAGACTTTTAGAGAATCATGAATGTAGTCCAGCCTTCTAAATACGGCTGTGTTGGGGTCATCGTGCTAATGGACAGAAAGAAGAACTAGGAAGGAGTGTTTGGTTATTAAGATTCTAATAAATAAAATTGTGCCAAATGAGAACTGAAGTAATACTGTTTCTGTTATCATTTAAACTATATAATAAATATCATGTTTAATATGTAGAAAATCCTACTTGTAGCATATGGAGAATGGATGGTTATTGATGATTTGATTATTTAAAAGTTATATATACCATACATAAATTTTTAAATCTCAAGGAATCAAAATAATATTCAGTATGGCTTTCGTGTTAACTATGATTCAGAATACGTTTTATTATTAACTTCTAGTTCTCATTTTAAAGTACTGCATGAAGATGCAAAATAACTTAAAAAAAATTGGCACTAGCCTTATACAACCGAGAAAGCCTCATCAAATGCTAGTAATTTGTTTTTCAGTGGCTTGAAAGTCAGAAATGGCAGCTGGAATCCCATGGTGAGCAGTCAGGGTGAAATATCTTATAGGTGAAGCCACCTCAAAGAGTTTTTCTCTTGGTTTTTTCACTGATTAAACTCCTTTGAACGGATAATCTCAGGTGGATTCTTCTTGAATTGAATTTTATTCTATAACATATACTTTTATGAGGTGGTTTTAACTTAATTTTTGAGCAATGAAGTCTCCAGTTTAATGTGACATCTTCTTTTTGTGGGGGTGGATCATTTTTTGATGGGCCTGAAAATGAACATACAAGGGGTGGGGTATGCCAAGACGCTTTACAGACTGTTTCTCAGTCATAAAGGTATGACAGGGAATAGTTTCCAGATTATTAAAGCCTTATTATTAACCAGTTTATCAAACTGAATTTCAAATCTTAGAACAGAACCTAAAATGTTTAGGGTATGAACAGCTGTAATTAAGATTGCTATTACTGTTTTATATACAGTGTGAATATTAAATAACGGAACCTAATTTGGTACTGCAACTGTCATACGTATGTGTTACCTGATAAGACAAAAATTGAGGTAGAACTTTTAGTCTGTGAGAGACATACCAGCCTTCTCTACTCTTTATTGCTTGAGCAATAGTGACGGAGTGAAACTGATGGGATCAATTTGTAGCACCTGCTTCAGAAATACCTAGTGCAAGCATGACATGCATTTTGGAGGAGCTCATATTTGTGAAAGTTTTTAGTGGAGAGAAAAAGGTGTTAGTCTTAGATTTTGCTGGGGGGGGGGGAAGAGTATTTGAAAAGAAATTTAAAAGAATATATTGATTTAAAAATAATAACTAGCACCTTGCAAAACCATACTGGATTACTGATATTGTGTGATTTTTTGTTTATATAATGATAGCTATTGTCCTAAGGCCTCAAAGTTGGACTGATGACTTTCCACTTACATGTTAATTTATAGTGCTAATACTGTCAAAGCTTAGTCTGTGCTTTGATCTGGTAATAATTTTTTCTTTATTAAAATTTTCAGAGTGTCCTGATGCTCTTCAGTGTTCCTCAACAATTCCTTCTCATTACAAGAGATACACTCATCACCTGCTAGCTCAAAGCAGGGCTAGTAATAGTCCTTTCAGCGATCCATCCCATGAGTCAGGTGGGAGTTTCGGTGAGACTAATTCAGGCTTTCTTTGTAGCCTTAAGGAAAGATGGTCTTCATATCAGAAACAAACAAATAACTTAAAAAAAAATGTTTCAACTGATCCCTTGTTAGTGACACAATGTCTAAGAAAATCTCAGTCTCCAACTGAAACTGATAAAAAGGTTTCCTCTTCGACAAATATCCAAACTTCCCAACAAGTCCCACAATTTACAGAGCTTGTTAATAATGACAAACTGGTAGGGTTTGGTTTGCCTCTTGCTGAAGAATTAGACAGTCAAAACAGCCCAGAACACATAAATTTGACATTGCCAGAAAATGACTTTAGCAACTGTGAAATCTCCTATTCTCCACTTCAAAGTGATGAAGAAACTTATGATACAGATGAAAAGCTGGATGATTCACAACAGGAACTATTTTTTACAGAAAGCTCTAAAGATGGCAGCTTAGAAGATGAAAATAGCTCCACTTTGTCTAAAAAACTCCATGACCCTTTACCGAAGGACCAGGAGGAGAGCTGCCCCGAAGTGGATAGCTTCTTAACTCAGGATAAATACGATGAAGAATCGTATAAATGCAACACTCTAAATGATTCGTCTCAACTTACTTTCCAAAATAAGAGTATTATTTTACGTGATGATCCAGCATATACTGATGATTTTATATTGTTTCCACCTGCATTAGCAGAGCGGTTTACTTCTCCTAGTTACCAAGCCACTAAAGCAAAACCTGATGAGCCAGAATTTCACTCATCTCAATCAAATAAAGAGAAACAGGTAATTGAAGAATCAGCTGTTTACAGTCAAATTTCTCTTCCCTTACTTAAGAGTAAAATGTCAAAACCTTTTGAAAGCCAGGGAGGAGGGTGTCATTCTTTCCGACCAACCCAAAGTAAAACTAGAGAATTATCAAGTAAGAATTTCAATGCTAAGCACAATACGAACTCAGCATGTTTCTGCAGAAAGGCGTTAGATGGCATGCTGGACAGTAAAGGTACAGCTTTAAATACAGCGATATTTCCTAGTACACCTACCGCTGCTAAGTCTTTGAAAATATTGCTACCTGGCCCTAAGTGTAATGCATCACAACGTTCTACTAAGGTAATGAAGCAAATGGATATAGGTGTGTATTTTGGACTACCACCCAAAAGAAAAGAAGAGAAATTGCTGGTGGAAAGTGCACTAGAAGGGATGAACTTAAATACAGTTGTAAGTCCTAATGGAAAGAGGTCCCGGCAGCGCAAGAGGAAAACAGAAAAATCTTTAAGTGATTTAGAATTAGAAGCAAATAATTTAAGTGAGAGTCAGCCCTCTGTGGAACTTTCTCGTAAGAGGTCACAGCATCAAAGAAAGAGACTTAACAAGTCAGATTCATGGCAGGAAGGAGTACATCAGAAGAGTTCAGGTCACCGTAACAAGACAGAACCTGGAACAGTCAAGTTAAGTAAAGACAGAGTCTTCGTAAAATCAGCTCATGGCAGGCTGCAGAGAGGGAACACGAAAATCCCAGAGTCATCGAATGCAGGAGAATTAAGGAAAAGGACATGTCCATTCTATAAGAAAATACCTGGTAAGTTGACATATCAAGGCTTACTGTGTCTACGAAGATGCAACTTTTTTGTATTACATGTTCATTGCCCATGTTATGTGTGTGTGAAACAATTTTTTTGTGTGTTTACTTTTTATACCTCATTGACCTGTAACAGACTTTTTTCCTATTTAATCTTTTTTACTCCATTCAATTCAGCAAACTTTTATTAAACATATTTTATATATAAGGTACTATACTATTTAGATAGATATTACAGATCTGACAAAGATTCATATAGATCAGCTTAACACAGAAGGAGGAAAGGCTCTCTGTAAGTAACCATAATAACAGTCTCTAAGCACTTAAGAAAAATGCAAGTACTAAATAGCTTCGAAGAAGGAAAATGTCACAGGTTATACAGGTCATAATAAATGCTAAACATTTTTAAACCATATCATAACTTAGTTTCTCAGTCTTTTCATGTTCTTATAATTTCTCATGTCTTCATAGATGAGTTAGTAGAAAAATGTGTTGTAAAATGAATTTTATTATTGAAGAAAACAGGTACCCTTCTTCTGAAAAGAATATAAAACTGCCCAAATATACTTGGTTTCAGAAAAATTTTTAATATGCTTTTTTGATATTCTAAATCTATTCAGTATAATTTGTTCAAAATATTTATGTAAAGAAAAGCATTTATGTACATCATAGTACCAGTTCTGTTTTTAATAATTATTTTGATTAATCTTCTGTATTTTAAGTGAGCCCAGAATTAGTGGGCCATGTGTGGATAGGCCTCCGTAGAATTGTGGAGGTATGTTTATTTACCTGCATATCACAGCCAGCGTACTTGTTTTTTCTCATGAACAAATTTCAGAACAGCTCAATGTTTTTTATTTTTTTTTTCATTATTGCTCCTCTAGGGAGCCTGTTTAGGCTTTTTGTTTGTTTGTTTGTTTCCCTTCCTCCTCCCCACCTCCCACAATGAAATTCAAATACTACAGATACCCTGTTTCTGTGTTATTGTACTGTGGCCCTTTGGAGGGCCATTAGATTATTTGGGTCATCAACCATTTTTGCCCCTTAGGAGCATACCAATATCACCCCCATTGAGAATTCATGTTTTAAAAGAAAGGTAGCATTCTCCTTTTGCTGTTTTGCAGAAGTAAAGGATTTTAGGTGCCCAGTAAGTATTGTGAAAACATTCAGCAAAACAAAAAGGTAACTCATTTGTAGCTTAGTATTTTTAATTTTTTTTGTACAGTTATTCATTAAAAAGCCTATACTGGGATATTTAATGGAAACTTGTAAGACTCATTTTCGTCTCTAGTATCACCTTTTGCTGAATTTATGTGGTGTAGATTTTTAAATTAAAATGTAAAATTAAGTTGGAAATGAGATGTAAAGGTGTCAGAGGGTTTGCTATATAAGCAAATTGGGTTGCTTTTACTTAGTTAGCTATCGCTCAAGCAGCTGTGTTGGTGTTTTCATTGTAGGAACTGGCTTTACAGTCGATGCCTTTCGGTATGGATTGGTTGAAGGTTGCACGGCCTATTTTCTCACACATTTTCATTCTGATCACTATGCTGGATTGTCTAAAAACTTCACGTTTCCTGTTTATTGTAGTGAGGTAAGTTTTAGTATTCTAAATCCTGAATTTGTAGAATGCAGCAAATTTCTAACCAGTCTGGTTAAAAAAAAGGCAATTAAGATTGTAAGATCTATCATTCTTCTAGAAAATATATGAAAAAACAGACTCCACATTGAGATTCTAAAAGTAAATGAGTTATTGTCAATAGTTACAATAGATTTTTTAAATTATATATGCTTTGTTATGTGGAAACAATAAATATTGATATTGTTTTTTGTGAAAACATTCAGCATTGTGAAAATATTTACATGATGTACTGAAACATGTAAGTTTCATTCAGTAAATATTTACTGAATGCCTAAAAAGACAGTCAAGGCAAAATACCTAACTTCAGGGAGCTTTCAGGCTACACATTCACAAACAGTACCGCAATGGGATCTGTATTGTAATAGAAAAGTGAACAGAATGCCTAAAAGTAGGGAGAAGCGGGGCTTTACTGTATCCTAGGCTAAAGTTAGAAAAAGTTTCACGGTGAAAGAGATACCTTGAAATAATTATTAAAAGGTGAGCATTTTAATGTGTACTACTAAGGGCTTTGGCTAGAATTTGATTTTATCCTCAAGCATTCTTGAATTATCTTCTTTTTATTAATGAAGCAACTGAGGCTTGGAGAGGTTAAGTGGCATGCCCCAAGTCACAGAGCTAGTAATGGCAGAGCCAGAATTTGAACGCAGGTCTGTCTCATTTCAGAGCAAGGTAGAGGAAAGAGGAGAGAGCCTTCCAGGTAGAGAAGAGTTTGTGTAAAGGCACAGACACCTAAGAAGTATGCCCATTCCAGGAACTTCAGATAATTCAGAATCAGTAAAGACAAGATAGGGAATAACAGGAGATAAATCCACAGAAATGGGTAGGAGCCAGATCATGAAGGGTTTTGTATGACGTGATGGGGATGATGGACTTTTTACAGGTGAGGGAGAATCAGTGACCGTGTTTAAGCAGAGCTGTGACACAGTCATTTTAGAAAGTTCTTCCTGGCATTCTGGAGGGTTTACACGAGTATAAGTGGGAGAACCAGGAGATTATTAAGATGTTTGGGTTCTAAACTAGATACGAAATAAAAGACATATTTAATGTTTTAATGTATCAGCAATAAGCACATCCTGTTTTGCAGATAACTGGCAATCTGTTGAAGAGCAAACTTCACGTGCAAGAACAATACATCCATCCATTGCCAACAGACACTGAATGTATAGTGAATGGTGTCAAGGTTGTTCTGCTAGATGCCAATCAGTAAGTATTAAAGTTACCTTAGTAATACCCTATTTTTAAATATTCAAAAGGAAAACACATTGCATGGTTATTTAAGAACTTTTTATTGGAACTATTATGCTTGATATTTCATAAATGTCTTAGTTAAGTAAGATAAGAAACAGTTAAGTAAAGTGTGTTTCTCCTTTTTAAAAAAAATGTACCCAATTACAGGATCAAAAATTAGACATAGAGAGTTCTCTAAATGTTCTCTAACCCATTTTTTTTTTTTTTTTTTTTTTTTTTCTTTTTTGCGGTAGGGCCTCCCACTGTTGTGGCCTCTCCCGTTGCGGAGCACAGGCTCCGGACGCACAGGCTCAGCGGCCATGGCTCACGGGCCCAGCCGCTCCACGGCATGTGGGATCTTCCCGGACCGGGGCACGAACCCGTGTCTCCTGCATAGGCAGGCGGACTCCCAACCACTGCGCCACCAGGGAAGCCCTCTAACCCATTTTTTAATGCAGTTTAAATTACTATGCTTTACATGAGACTCCATCTTATTTTTTTTAATCTTTTAACATATTGCTGCTGTTCTTTAAGAGATAACCTTTTGCCATTTTCTTTAATATCACTTACATAAATTAACAGCTGGTACAAATTAACAGCTGGTACTCCATTCAGATTCTAGAGGTTTTTTTTTTTTCCTTTAAGAAATTCTTTAGGTTTTTGATACTAAAGTCTTGGAAGATTTTTTTCTTGGAAATTGGTTTTCTTTTTCCCTCATTTTTTTAAATGTAAAGTACTGTCAGGATTCACATTGCCAAAATGTAACTGTCAGTCAGCTATGCATCTTTGTAATTTCCATAGAATGTTAGCCTTATGTACCTTAGAGATCATAGATGCCTAGAGAATTAAAATTAAGACTAAACCTAGGTTTCCTAAAATCCAGGCTTGTTATTTTTTCAGATTGCCTATAAGTTTTTGTCTGCTAACTTCGCTGCTGCTTATTTATTTAATCACCAATTATGATAACTCAGGTTCTGATTTTTTTTTTTTTGGTCAACTTTATTGAGGGACAATTTACATAAATAAAATGGACCCATTTTAAATCTTTGCTGAATTTTGACAAAAATAAACACCCATGTAATTCCCACCACAATAAAAATATGGAAAATATTCCCCACCACAAAAGTTTTCCTTGTGTTCCTACCCAGTCAATCCCGAACCCCGACTCTGACCCAGGAAACCATTGATGTGTTTTCTATGACTATGGATTAGATTTGTCTTTACTAGGGATTCATCTAAATGAAATCATATAGTATCTTCTGTTTTGTATCTGGCTTCTGTCACTCCTCATGTTTTTGAGATTCATTCATGCTGTTGTGTGTTCCTTTTACTTACCGAATACTGTCTATTGTGTGGACACAATACAATTATTTTTTCCATTCACTTCTTGTTGGACAACTGATTTTCGTTTATTGATCTTGTATCCTGAGACCTTGCTAAGCTTGCTCATTAGTTGTTGTAGGTTTTTTGTAGATTCTTGAAAATTTTCTACGTATGTCATCCACAAATAAAGATGCTTTCGTTTTACTTCTTTACATTTAGAATGATATTTTTTCTCTTATTTATTGTACGGGATTATGCCTTCAATACAGTGTTGAATAGGAGTGATGTAAGCAGACATATTGCCGTGTTCTCGATCTTAAGGGGAACGCTTTCAGTCTTTCTCCGTTAAGTATGATGTTTGCAGTAGGGTTTTCATAGATGCCTTTTATTAGGTTGAGGAAAATCCCTTCTATTCCTATTCTGCTGGGAGTTTGTAATCATGAATGGGTGTTGAACTTTGTCAAATGTTTCTTTGGCATCTGTTGAGGTGATAATACAACTTTTGTCCTCTATAATGTTAATGGGGTAAATGACAAAGATGGACTTAAACCAGCCTTGCATTACTGAGATAAACCCCACTTGGTCTTCATGTATTACCCTTTTTCAAAATATATAGCTGGATTTGATATGCTACTATTTTGTTAAGGAATTTTGTGCCTGTTTTAAAAAGTATATTGGTCTATAGGGTTTTTTTTTAACTACACTTTTGTCTTATTTTGATATCAGAGTAATACTGGTCTCATGAAATATTCCTTCCTCTATTTTCTAAAAGGTGTCATGTAGTAATTATTATTATTTCTTCCCTAAGAGTTTAGTGGAAAATCTCTAGTGAAGTCATCAGGGCCTGAATTTGGGAGTCAGGGAGATAAGGGGAAGTTTTTAATTACAATTGTAATTATTTCCTGTGTTTTCCTAGAATTTAAAATGAAAATTCTCTGTGTTTCGGCAGTAATTTCCAAACCCTATTGTGTCAGGGGTCCCCGAGACCACCTTGAGGCTCAATGGTTCACCAGATGGACTCACAGGACACAGAAAAGCTGTTTTATTTGTGGTTACAGCTTATCACAGTGAATGGATACAGATTAAAATCAGCAAAGGGAAAATGGAGGCAAATCCAGGAGAAACCAGGTGCAATTTTCAAGGTGTCCTCTTCTAGTGGAGTGGCACAGATGTGCTTAATTCTCCCAGCAACAGTGTGTAACAACACATAGGAGGTGTGGCCAACCAGGGAAGCTCAGTTGAACCTTGGTATCCAGGGGTTTTATTGAGGGTCAATCATGTACACATGCAACACCCATGCTGATTGACCTGGGGTACTTAGACGCCAGTCCCCTAGAGCAAAGACAGATATTCACCATAGATCACACTGTTAACATAAAATATCTTATCAAACTAGTAACACATGGCCCAATGTGTCAGGCATACAAAACACTCTTAGCAGGCAGAATATTTCAAGGACTCTAAACTTATCTCCCAAGGGCCAGCCAATGACTATTCCTAAGGACAGGCCTTTCTTGGGGACCTGTGGAGTTTGCACAACACTGGCCTGCTGAATTAACCCTTTCCTGCACACCATTTTTTTTGTGTGTGTGACATAAACTTCCTTAAGTGAAAATGCTACATACCTTTGTAGTGCGATGCTATGTCATTGTGGTCAGCTAATAAAGTATATTAACTTGTTGATATTGAAATGAACACTCTTTCTTTAGATGCTTTGCCTGTGTTAAGAATATTCCTTTGAAATGTTTGTGTTCAGCTGTCCAGGTGCTGTCATGATCCTTTTTTATCTTCCTAATGGTTATGTCATACTACACACTGGAGACTTCAGAGCAGATCCCACCATGGAACGTTCTCTTCTTGCAGGCCAGAAAGTCCACACGCTTTACTTAGATACAACGTAAGAGAAACTTTGTTTGTGTACTTCTTTTTTCCACCAACAGCATTAGCCCTGCATGTTATGAATAATTTGAACTTTTGCTTAGGTAATCAAAATGATGGCTTACTGTCAATTATCATTTTAAGTATTAGGTGGATGCTATTTGAAAAAATATATACTTAAGAACAAATTTTGGATTGCATGGCTTAACTGACTCCAGCTCAATTTTTTTTGTAATATCCTTTTGAAAATATGGTTTATGTAAAAACCTTGTTACTGAAACAAGGATGAAAAATTTGGGAGCAAACTTTAGGAAAACGCCCTTTAAAGTTATCCTTTCAAAGTGTCTGTGTAACTATTAAGCATGATTGTGAAGAAAAAAACAGAGAATGAGATTCTGTCTGAATATTCAAACTTACTTTGTTCCTTTCTCCAAAAGGTAATCTATAAGTGGCAACCTTGAATTCCTAAGTGCTACATAATGGTATAAGCTATTATCTTCTTTTATATATTAAAATACCTCATCAATTGGTCAGAAATTATGTTAACCATTTCAACCTGTTTTAAGAAGAAGTGAGTTTGGATGGCATATCTTAGTAAGAGATGGTCTTTCCACAACCAGTTTTCTAATACTATAGTTAATTCTTCCATTCACCTAAATACTAGGTGAACTAAGAAAATAATTTTTTTTAAACTTTGTTACTTAATTCTACATACAATTCTGGATTTCTTTGTGAGTATTTATAGGAGAAAGGACTCAGTCTTTTCTTAATAATAAGAATTATGGCTGAACAGCAAAAACAATTTTGAAAATTGGAAAAATATTTCTTTAATGTGTATACTTTATGAGATTTTTCGTGAAAAAGTGCTTAATTTTCATCTCAAATATCTATAACTAATAGTGTTAATTTTTCATTAACTATTTTCATTAAAATAGTGTTAATTTTTCAATACAATTTTTCATTGTATTGAAGTAGACCCAACTGGATCTGCTGTAGTCCCATAATACTATATATATTTCTATATCTCCTAAAAGAAAGTAACAACCAGATGAATATTAACTGTTTGATTTAATGCTACTTCACCAAATTCATGTTCAGTTTCATTATGTTAAAATATATATATTTTTTTTGGGCTTCCCTGGTGGCGCAGTGGTTGAGAGTCCGCCTGCCAATGCAGGGGACATGGGTTTGTGCCCCGGTCCAGGAAGATCCCACATGCTGCGGAGCGGCTGGGCCCGTGAGCTGTGGCCGCCGAGACTGCGTGTCTAGAGCCTGTGCTCCACAGCAGAAGAGGCCACAGCAGTGAGAGGCCCGCGTACCGCAAAAAAAAAAAAAAAAAAAAAAAAAAATATATATATATATATATGTAATTTTTAAAACTAAATCAGAATTCTCTAGTCCAAAAAGATAATCTCTATAAATCATATTTCCTTTGATAGGGATTAGGGTTAAAAAAAAGATATTAAGGCTTATAATTCATAGCTAAAATAGCTACCTAGAAATATTCTTGAAGGAAAAAAAATGCAGTTTCTTTATTTGAGGGTTATAAAAGAAATATAATTAAAAAGGTATATTGAAATGTATAGTTCCATCATAAATAATCAATAGCTGGTAACAAATATTTTAACCACAGGCACTGGTGAGATAACTGCGGTGGCGTTAATGTACTATACTGCTGTTGTATGTAATTTTGCTAAAGCTTGTTTTCTAAAATAGCATCCAACTTAATGCTATGACTTTCTTGTTGTTCTTTTAATAAGTACCATATTTCCATATTACAGATATTGCAGCCCAGAATACTCTTTTCCGTCTCAGCAAGAGGTTATCCAGTTTGCCATCAACACTGCCTTTGAGACTGTAACTCTAAACCCACGTGCTCTTGTTGTCTGTGGCACTTATGCTATTGGAAAAGAGAAAGTCTTCCTAGGTGGGTGGTAGCTGTAGCTAATTTACTGTATTCTAAAGATCAGATTCTTTCTGCATAAAGCCCTTTCAGGCTCTGTTCTTTCAGTTGATATTTATTTCCTGAAACAGTTCAATATTACCTTTGAGGTTGAAAGAAAAATTTGATAGAGTTTGATTCATTTAAATTTTGAAAGCCTGAACTTAATGGAAACATTTGATAAGTATGTTTACGGTAGCCTTCATATCTACAAAATGTTTATAGAGCAAAAGTCCATGCTACATTAGTATTTTAGTAAACTTTGAAAGATGACTAGTGCATAGGTCTTTCACTGCATTCTTTGATGATAACCATCAATTAATTATTTTAGAGACCAGTTTTAGTTTTTGTTCCTAAATGCTTTTTGGATATGTAACTGTAGTTTGTCTACATAGTATTGTACTATTTTGCAAAGTACTTCCGTTTCTTCTTAACTGTGGTCCCATAATGTCAAACATTAAGACGTGAAATGATAAAGCTAAGGTTTTAACTCCTCCAAATTTTGTTTTTTCCCTCCCTCTAACTCTTTCCATATATCTTATGCAATTTTTAAATACTAGGTCTTTAAAAATAGATTCTTGGCTTTCTCACAATTTATTCCACATAGTTAACTGACAAACCTGTTCAGCCTTTTTGAGATATTATGGCAAAAGTGTGAATGTTTTGAATTTCTTTTAATTTGGTAAATTCTTATTTTAAAGTTGAGTTGTAATTTTATTTTTTTTCATGAGCTGTAATTTTACTCTTTTTAAACTTTTCCTTTAGCCATTGCTGATGTTTTAGGTTCAAAAGTGGGCATGTCCAAAGAAAAATATAATACACTGCAGTGCTTCAATATACCAGAAATTAATTCCCTCATCACTACAGACATGTGCAATTCGCTGGTTCACCTTCTCCCAATGATGCAAATTAATTTTAAGGTAAGCATTCAAGAGACATGTCTTCTTAGGATGAACTAGAAAAGGCAATCTGATGATTGTAAACTAGAATCCCATTTTACTTGCATTTAACGTAGAGGAATTCAGTTACAGTGGAGTCAAAGTAAACTTTGCCCTGGAAAATCTTTTAAGTGGAATTTTAAATGTTTTAAGTTTGTGTGTGTGTGCCGCTGTACAGAGTAACTCATATGCCCACCAGGAGTTTGAGAACTAGAGAACTGTCATAAAGGAAGAAACAAAAACAGAAGAGTGTGCAGCTCTCTGGTCACTCGAACATTCTGAGATTGTTCTCCATTCTTCCTGGATGAGTAGGGAAATGAGTGGAGAATTCTAGGGAGTTCTTACTTTTCTTCAGGTCTATTCTGTATAATATTAAGCCACTATAACATTAGTATACGTTGAAAATATACTTGTGAGGATTAAATGAAACAGTAGAAGTGAAAGAGAAAATTCTAGTGCTGGTTCTGAGCTATAAATTAAGATACATATGACATGACCTCCCTGTGATTTATGGGGGCTCATTTGTCAGATTTATTCAGATTCTAAGATTCGTTCCATTTACTAACGTTTTGACACCTTGCAATGGAATACATCACACCTATGGATTAAAAGTAATTCAGGGCTTCCCTGGTGGCGCAGTGGTTGAGAATCTGCCTGCTAATGCAGGGAACACGGGTCCGAGCCCCGGTCTGGGAGGATCCCACATGCCGCGGAGCAACTAGGCCCGTGAGCCACAACTACTGAGCCTGCACGTCTGGAGCCTGTGTTCTGCAACAAGAGAGGCCGTGATAGTGAGAGGCCCACGCACCGCGATGAAGAGTGACCCCCACTTGCCACAACTAGAGAAAGCTCTCACACAGAAACGAAGACCCAACACAGCAAAAATAAATAAATTAATTAATAAACTCCTACCCCCAACATCTTCTTAAAAAAAAAAAAAAAGTAATTCAGAACATAATGTACACCAAAAAATATGTTTTTAATTTTGCTATAATGTTTATGAAATAGCTTTTATGGAGCTTTTTGAAATAGCTTAGGTGTTGATTACTGTATCTGTCTTATAAATAATAACACATTGTGTAAAGAAAATTAGGATTTTAGTTCTATCCCTTGAGTAAGGAAATTCTCACTGGTGTAACTACTCTTTTCATGAGATTATGGTAAAAATTTTATGGCCTATTTTCATGAGTATATAATTCATAAAAATGTCTAGGATAATCAGGTCATAGTGTTGTCCACTGGTGTTTAAGCCAGCTTTGCAAACATATGTTAAATTTGAGAGACATCCAGTTTAATGGAGGCTAATGAGGATGTTAGTTAATTATAGAATGAACACTGATATCCTGCGGAGAGTATAGCATATTTTTATAATTTTTATAAAGATTACTTCATGCAATACAGCCTTATTTCCTGCTAACTTAGTTTCATTTGGACAAATTATCCATTTAGGGGGACAAAAGGGGTGGGGAAGTCAGAATATTATGGAAATGAAGGGACTAGACCTTTTCAAGAATAGTGTTTAAAAGTGCCATATGCTGTGGAGAGGTCATATAAGGAAAAAATGACCTGCACAGGAACTGTTTCAGTGAAGTGATGTTGGAGAAAGCCAGTGACAGCAGAGGGCTACGGAATGAATGAGAAGGTGTGCAGATGGCCAAGGAGCACATAAAAAGAGGATCAACACTGTTAGCCATCAGGGAACTGCAGATCAAAACCACAGTGAGACACCACTTTACACTCACAAGGAGTGTGCTAAGAAAGACAGTGCCAATTGTTGGTGAGGATATGGAGAAACTGGAACCCTCATGCCTTGCTAATGAGATTTTTAAGTGGTGCAGCTGCTTTAGAAAGCAGTTTGTTAACATGGAGTGACTATATGACCAGCGATTCCAGTCCTAGGTATATGCCTAGGAGAATTGAAAACATGTGTCCACTTCTACACAAATGTTCACAGCAGCATTATACATAATAGCAAAAAACCTGGAAACAACTCAGATGTCCATCAAATGATGGATGGATAAACAAAATGTTATATATACATAAAATAGAAATATTCTTCAGCTGTAAAAAGGAACGAATTACTGCTACATGCTACTATATGAATGAGCATTGAGACCCTGCCAAGTGAAAGAAGCCAGACACAAAAGGCCACATATTGTGTGATTCCATTTATGTGAAACATCCAGAATAGGTAAATCTGAAGAAGTCAGTAGGTTAGTGGTTTCCATGGCTTCAGGGAGAGGGAATGGGGAGTGACTGCTAATGGGTACGGTGTTATGGAGGGGTGGTGAAATGTTCTAGAATTAGATAGTGGTGATGGTCATACAACTTGGTGGCTATACCAACAACCACTGAACTGTATGCTTAAAAAACACCCAAAAACCTGGTAGTTACCTGCTTTGAAGACAAAAAACAAAAAAAGGAACATCTGAAATCATTGCCTGTATTATGTCCATTATTTGTCATAAGTTGTTGGTATTGTTTAGTAGCCCTTCCCCTTCCTCCATGCAAGTGGCCAGATATTGATGACATTTTTTACAATTTCATATCTTCAGAACACAGACGGAGCAGAAGCTGCCAGTTACCGTAAGACTATATTTTAGTTAGTACTTAAAGCCAGTTTTTCTTACCAGCCAAAAATAGTTTTATTGTATCAGAGCTAATGACTTTTTTGTGAAAATGTAAACCTGATACAATTGTCAGGGTTTCTAAGGCAGGCTTGAAAGACTTAGAAACCCTATAAATGAAACCATTCGTGCTACCTAGTTCAACATCCCAAGTTCATATACATAAGTATATAGTTTACTATCACCTCTGATTTAAACCTGATTCATGGGATGTGGTAAAACATTATGACAGTAATGTTATAGATGATTATTTGCATACTGAAAAAATAACTTTAGGGGCATCTACTGAATGCATTTTAATCACAAACTGGTTACCAGTAAACAGAGAGACAAGTCATAGATCAGGGACGTTATGTTGACTAAATGATAATAAAATTCCTCATGATAGTAGTTCTGCAGTTGTGGTTAATGAAAGACCAGTGGCTGTCAGCAGTCTTCTCTGTGTGTTTGGCTTATATGATAATATCCTATGTTTTTGTTTGTGGCACGGATTAATGATGTTTTCATGGTAACTCTAATTTGTCTCATGAAAAGCATGAAATTACTTCTGAGTGGGTTCTCCCGAGTGTTTTAACAGAGGCAAATAAGAATGGATACGTTTGATGACCTGCATTGATAGCTGGACTCTCAGTTTATGATATTATGTGTTTAATTGCTCCTAAACCTGTTTCCTATTATTTCCTTTTCTTTGTGAGGACAGGAAGAGAGAGGGATTAGTAATTAAGCAAATAGTATTACAATAGATCTTAGACTAAGTAAGACAAAAATCTGAAAATTTGCAGGGCCAGGGATATGGTAATGAAAACTTAGTTATATAGCTATATAACTTAAACTTTTTTTGGGGGGGTAGTAGTTGGTAAGAAATATGACTGTTTAATGGTAGGTATACAAATTAATAAAAGATCATTATTTGATGCAAAAGAGAAATCAAAGCGTTATTATTAATTTGTCAAGTGAAATCTTAATGTCTGATAGACACAGTAAACTATTCAACCTTTAAATAGTAATCAAAAAGAAAAATTTTAAAAAAAATGATGTGTTTGTCTTCTACCAAATTGGTGTACTTTTAAAAAAGGTAATATTCCTGTGCTGAGATTCAGAGAAATTGGCACTCTTCATCCACTTGGATAATAATGGAAAAGAGGGTAAATCCTCAACTATTTCCATTTCTAGAAATTTATACTAAAAAATGAGTCCTTTCTGAAGAGATCAATCTGTAAGTTCCTAGGTGCTGATGGTATAATAGATGATGAGAGTCTTAAAAAGTTAGGAAAGGGCAGATGGCTTCCATTAAAAAAAAAAAAAAAAAGACTCAGAAGGTGGTGTTTATTGATGCCTTCCCCTTAGGCTGTAAACTTCCAAAAGGTGAAGGCTGTGTCTCACCACTCTGACATCAGCACCTGGTGTTAATACTGGAACAGATATTTATTGAACGAATGAATAGATGGATGAGTGAATTTGTCTTTATCATTTCTTCAGAACTTCCTACCAGCATCTTTTAAAAATTCAGTAGAGTATGTATGGTTAAAGAAGACTTCTAGAAATCCAAGATGATACTATATACACTTTAGGTTTTTTATTATTTTAAATAAAATTAAAATTTTATTATAAATTTACACTAAGCCTTTGACACTCTGGGTTGAATCTTTAGCCCGAAAAGTATTAGAGTTTTTTTGTATCCCTCTTGTCATTGTTATATTTATCTGGATTTCTCTTATCTTGCAAAGGTTGAACCTTTGTCATTGATTTTCTGAGAATCTTACCTAATGTCCTCACTAATGATGACCTCACTAATGTTGACCTCAAGACTTATTAGCATATTACTTCTGATCATAGCACTGTGAAAAGATTTGAAATTATTCTAGTTCATGCATAAAGGGTGAAAAGGAGTAAACACTTGAAAAGGGAACACTAGATACTATGCATCTTAAAATGTACGTCTGAGTTGAGTATAATGCCATTATAAAGTTATTTCCATATTTTATCCATCTGTCAGACCTCTACTGGTGTATATGTATGAGGATATGTTTGGATTGATGTTTACCAGTGTTAATATCAGTATCTCTCATAAGGATAGTATTAGATGCTAGTATCTCTAATATCCTAATAATTGTAGGGTTTGGAGAGGTGTTTGTTTTGTTTGTTTTGGGTAGCTATCTGAATTGTAATTTTAAAACACATGATTACTTATCTTTAAAGTTGCCTCATCTTATTTTTCTCAGACTGTACTTAAACTTGTTTAACTTAGGTAAGTAAAGGGGAAAAGATTTTTTTTTCGGTGATTTTATTTTTTGGGGGAGCACAGCACTAGGTTTTCCAAGTTAATGTTCACCAAGTGAAAACTCGGTGACTGTGCCAATGTAACATTTTAATCATTCTGTTTTATTCCATATAAACCATCTTCACTGACCATTAAATAAATATCCTGTTTTTATTTAACAGGGTTTACAGAATCATTTGAAGAAGTGTGGTGGGAAATATGATCAGATTTTGGCTTTTCGACCTACAGGATGGACGCATTCTAACAAGTTAACTAGTATGGCGGGTATTATTCCCCAGACCAAAGGGAACATTTCAATATATGGTATAATTATTCAGTTTTTTTACTCTTAATGTTTGTAATTACCTTACTTTTTTTTTTAAAAGCAGTAAAACTAAGATCCAAGGATAAAGAGGCACCAAAGAGTCTGTAATAATTTAACAGGTTCAAATCATTCCTCATGCTCTACACCTGTATCTTTAGTATGTTGTAAGTGCATATAAAGGAGTATGACTGTAGTAAATAGACATTGACTAATACAGATCAGTCTATATGTGTGATCAGTGACATGTAGGGGAGATCGTAGAACTACTTGAAAGGAGGGGTGGGTAGTGCCATCGTGTCCTGGAAGTTTAAACGACGCTGCGACACCGAGAACAGGAAGACAGTGGATTAGATGTGATGACAGCAAGAGATACAGACTTGACTTTAATTTTTTCATCTTTGGAGGATGTTTACCACTGTCCTCAGAGACTGGCTTATTACAATAATGGCTGATGGAAACATTTTTGGATCCTAGTTTACTCAAAACAGGACCCTTTCTCCCTCTTTCTCTGAGGTATTTGATCTTCAGTAAAGAAGGTGAAGAGATTTTTAGTACTTAATTTTTTTTTTTTCCTTTTTATGTGTACAAAGCTTGGGGATGGAATCTGCTTACTTGCTGTGGAAATCAAGAGTCTTCTGCTGGTTACTTTTTAAATTTTACTCATATTTCTTCCAGAATTTTCCTGAAATCAATAGCTGGGCAAAGTGCTTAAAGGGAAGAATTGTTTAAAAAGAAAAGCCTACTTATAAATAAGAATCTATAGAAATGCATATTATTAAGTGTCTACATAGCAAAGTAATAGAATTTTTTAATGTTCAAAAGTTTTTGTATCATTTTAATATTTATTATTTGTAAAAGATACTAGCAGATTTTGTTATCAGAAAAAAAGCACCAAGGAATTTTTGGCAAAAATACTCTGGAATGCTTTCCTTTTCTCTTTTATTTTATTTTGGGCTTGTGCAGTTTTCTTTATTAGTTTGATTTTTAGTAGGCACTGTCTTTCGTGTTGCAGGGATTCCTTATAGTGAACACAGCAGCTACCTAGAGATGAAACGTTTTGTTCAATGGCTGAAGCCGCAGAAAATCATACCTACCGTGAATGTTGGCACCTTGAGATCCAGGCGCACAATGGAGAAATATTTTGAAGAGTGGAAGTTGGAAGCTGGATATTGATGTTACCTCAGAGGACTCAGAAGTAGTTAAGTAACTTCGGCCCAGCTTGTTAGTAGTTAAATCTTCAGTGATATGGTATTTCACTTTATGTGAAAAACCTCATGAAGGTCACTCATACAGCTTATTTTCTCATTTACGTTTGAATAACGTGTTCACAGTGCAGGGCCGCTCAGCATCATCAGTGATAATTGAGACTGGTCTGCCTAGTACCCTTGTTTCTTGCCCCTCCCTGTGGGGCTGTTGTATTCCACATCCAACAGTAGGAGCGTAAACATAGGCAGGTTTGGGGACCAAAGGATTCATGATAATAAACTAGGTTGAAAGCATTATATGTAAGTAATTACGTATCTTTAAAATTATTTAATATGGGGCATATTTTTATGAGATAAAGCTTTTCTATGATATGTATACTTAAATAAAAAATTGATCTTAAATTTGCCATAGTGTCGTTTGGTTTTTAGGATTTATAACTGACATTTATGCAATCATAAAATTTCAGTGACAGTAAGTCAAAATTTGACTCTGAAAAAGATGACTCAAAGAGACTAGAAAACTACCCAGTAAATGATGGAGAAAAGTTTGCGTGAATAATGTTTATCTGAATTGTTTACTCAAGACATCAGATAAGTAAAAGTTTAGATTGCAATTCTTTGTTTGTTTGTTTTTGTTTTTGTGGTACACGGGCCTCTCACTGTTGTGGCCTCTCCAGTTGCGGAGCACAGGCTCTGGGCACGCAGGCTCAGCGGCCAAGGCTCATGGGCCCAGCCGCTCTGCGGCATGTGGGATCTTCCCGGACCGGGGCACGAACCCGCGTCCCCTGCATCAGCAGGCGGACCCTTAACCACTGCGCCACCAGGGAAACCCGCAATTTTTTTTTTAAAGGAGATTATATAATTTATTTATGAGTCTTGATCTCTCCAACAGAGATTAACTGATCCAAAATGAAAATTTGGGGCAATACATGTTAAAAATGGTTTTATGGGGTTTAAATAAGAAAATGGCTAGCATAATGAAAGTATGCATGCGTATATATGTGTATTCTTCTATTGCCTCTAATGAAATTAATTTAGGGATTCCTTAATGTTTTAATGGAAAATTATTTTCTGTGATGATTTCGGTCACCAGAAGAATAGTACTCTCCATGAACTTTATTTTCATAAACTTGGATTTTGCTTTGTTATGGTGGTGTTAGTAGGGAATCATGTTTAGGGAAGGAAAAGCATTTGGGGCCCAGTAGTAATAAATCCAGTGTAACTATGTTCTGAGTTGATTTCAATTACATATTTAAAATATTTTGACTTCTTTGGGCTTGGTGTTTTAAACTTTTTATAAATCATTAATTAAGAGTTATAACTAGAAAAATTGCATGTAGTCTACAAATACAGATATTTTTAACATAGAGGAGATAGCCAAGTCATTTAAGGTCTTTTTTTTTTTTTTTTTTGAGTAATAGTTTTTTCCTAGAATTGTCATTTTTCATTGGTAAAAAGATTTTTCATGATTTTGAATGTTTTGCTTTGGAAATCCAGGCATGTTATTTAAAAGCAGCCTCAGCCGTCTTATTTTCGAACACAAAAACATCTTTCTACACAATTAGCACCATTATGGCAGCTTGGAAATGATTTGTTTTGCTGTTATTATTGCAGAATATGCAAACCCTCATTTAGGGACCATCCCAAATATGGGATTTATTTTACAAATGAGTCGCGACAACCGAACTTTTCAAGGCTCTGTTGAGAACTGTATGTGAAATTCTTAGTTCCAATGACCTAACACTTTGGTAGGTAAAAATGTTCAATTTTAAAGCAAAACAAAAGAAGAAAAAAATCTACCATCAACCCAAAATAAATGGATGGCAGCTCTTGAACATCCTTACCATGTGTAGATAAGAAGAAATAGAATTAAGCCAACAAAGGGGAAAATGCTTTACTATACATTACATGTATTCGGAACTTTTCAGAAAGCTCCTTTACACTCTTATCTAAACACTGAATTACCAGTTGCACCGACACTTGACAGGATGTTTTCAAGTTCTCATGACATTGATTTAATAGGAAAACCTTTTCCACTTGATGTCAATGCCTTTTATTTCTGTTATTTATCATTTACCCTGTATTTATTAATGTACCTAAATATGAAACTGGTTTTCAGAAAAACTAAATTATTGCTTTCTTCAGTTATTGAGTTATATTCTTGTGAACCAAATGCATTTAGAACTTCCTTATTTGGTCCTGAATAACTATCTATACTAGACTAGGGAACTCCAAGTACTAATACCCAAAATTATCTGTCTTGAAAGACTATTGATATTGCCTTGTAACTTTTCTGGTTGTTTTATTGCTGTTCATTCAGTTCATTTGGTATTGATCTTAGAAAAATTCCAAATAAGAAGTTATCTGAAATCAGCAAAATCATAAGCTAATGGTTATAGTTAATAGAATGGTTTAGGTATGAGAATTCCTTCTAATCTGAATAGTTGGAAGCTTTTAACTTGGTAATCATTTTGTATGCTAATTATATTTCAACTTTCCCTTAGTATCTACCCCTTCTCCAGAAAGTAGGCATACTTGCTTTGTTTAGGAACTCATTCCCCCATGATTTCACTGTTCTATTTTTGGTAAGCCAGAAATATCTTATAAAACACTTGTTATGGAGTGGACCAATTATACAACACCAAGTATAACACAAAATTATTCTTTTCTTAAACAGTCATAGCCAGGCCAGAACTAGGATGAGGCAGGAGAGATGCCTAGAATGTAAAATTTAAAGAGGCAAAAGGTAAAAATCCTTTTTAAGGCTGACCCTGCGCTTGCATGACCCTGAGAGTGAGTGTCTCCTTAAACGCTATTCTAGGAAATCTCTCTTGCCTCAGCCTAGTTCCAGGTCCTGATTCGTAGCACCTAATTATGTTTCTTTGCTATTTTGGTGAATCCAAAGTGGTTTTCTAAATAGAATATCGTTAGAGCTTTGTTTTTAATATACATTGAAACATAAATACTGTAATCTGAATTTAGGAGAGTACATTTTCAAGAATTTCCAGATTCATCAATATAGAGCTAATTATACCAGCACCAAAACCCAGATTCCTTTGAGATCCTTCCGCTGGGGTATTGTAAACACTTTCAGGGCAGGGCTCATATCTTACTCATCTTATGATCTAGTACCTTTTTCAGTATGTGGTCTGGTTCAGAGACAGTTCTAACAGATGGTAAATGCTTGAATGAATCTTGAATAAACAGTGAAAAATCCATCTATGTTCTAAGAATCTGACTTCCAAAATTCTTTTACATGTTTTCCTCAGGTGAAAATAGTGTGATTCCAGAAGAACCACTAAAAATAAAAATATATTGAAACTACTCAGTTGATTGTTCGGGTATATTAAAATGTCCATGACTTCAGTGTAGGAACAATTTAGAGAATAAAGTTTTATTTTTTGTCAAGATCTATCACTTTAGTTTAATTGTCACTAAAATCAGTCACTGAGTATTTGAATCCTCTCTCTTAGAACTTATTCTATCTGCTGAGTAACTGCTGTGTGCCCCACACTATTCTTGGTGTTGTGTGGAAATTAAGAGTAATTCAATCTAACAAGGATTTATTGACTGATTATTCTGCATAAGGTGAAGGGGGTATAAACATGTTCTTTGTTCAGGGATTCACACATAAATAAAATAGTCTCAAATGTCAGAAAAGTAGTATTAGGAGCGAAAGACATGTCCCTAGGCACCGTGACAAGTGGTATAATACCAAACACTTCAAAGGGAGAAATTAATTCTGATAAGGGAGAGACCATAGAGAAGATGCCTGTTTACACAGTCCTTAAAACATTAACAGACCTTTCATAGGCTGGAGAGAAATCTAAGAGTTAACAGACCTTTCATAGGCTGGAGAGAAATCTAAGGGTTAACAGACCTTTCATAGACTGGAGAGAAATCTAAGGGTTAACAGACCTTTCATAGACTGGAGAGAAATCTAAGAGTTAACAGACCTTTCATAGGCTGGAGAGAAATCTAAGGGTTAACAGACCTTTCATAGACTGGAGAGAAATCTAAGAGACAGCCAAGTCCTGGAGCTGTGACAGTGTAAGTTGTGCAAGAGGAGCTTTGAGCAATTCGTGCGTTGGCGTGTGGAGCTCAGACTAGAAGGAATAGGTGGAGGAAGATGGCACACAACTCTGATAACCATACTAAGGAGCTTAGAGGTTATTCTGAAGAATATTGAGAGTTTTTGAAGATCTGGGGGCAGCCAACATATACCTATGTGTTGGAAATGAAGTAAAAGTGAGAGATATTGATATATACACACTTATACATATATGAATATACACAGCTTGACAGGAGAACTGGGCTAAGCCTTGAACCTTGAGAAACGCGATAATTATGGAATATCTGAGGTGTTGACATTTAACACAAAATCCTTGCCTTTGAGGAGCTTAGTATTTCCATAGGGGGCTGGAAAAAAGCTAATATATGTAAGATAGTTAAGAGATAAATTAGTGTGGTTTTAGATCTTGAGAAAGGAAAGTTTGGGGTAGGTTGGAGTTGTATGAGCTAGTTGATGAAATAGGATACACGTGAAACTAGTTAAGAAACAAAACCGCATGTAAACAATTCATGAGTGATCAATTGAACTGGTCTTTAAGAAGTTCATTTAATTTAGATCAAACTTGGTTTATATAAGTGCTGCTGTTCTGTTTGGGACTACATTTTGTGGTTTAAAGCTATTGTAGATTACATAGGGATTTAAAACACCTAAGAACACTATTTGTCCTAAATATGATAGACTTTTTTTCAATGAAAGAGGAAATTTCGTAAAGACAAATTACATTAACCTGTATAAGCCCTTCTGCTGTTTCAAAATGGAAAGCAAGGAGCTTAAGATCATAAAGCAATGCTCAAAGCAATGCTTTAATACACTATTAGATAATGTTATTAAACTGTTTTTTTTTTTTAAGTTTGTTTGAAAGAACTGTTGTGGACTTCCTGCTGAGGCTCTGAGCTCTGATTAGGTATCACGTGGGATAAGCAGATAAAATTGTAAATGAACCAAAAGCAACAGTGTCTGGAAGGGGAATAAAGGCCAAATACTCTTGTTTTGCTAAATCAGTCAGGTTTTTTTATTAGTGTCTTTTATCCATGGAAAGAGTGCTAAACTCTGTTTCGTTATGTTTTGGTTTTCTTTTTTTTTTTTAAATAGCTTTAATTGAGTTATAATTCACATACCACCACATCACTTACCTATTTAAAGTGTGCAATTCGTTGGGTTTTGGTATACTTATGGAGTTGTGCAACCATCGCCACAATCAGTTTTAGAGTATTTTTATCACCCCCAAAGAAATCCTATGCTCATTAGTAGTTACTCCCCAGGCATCTCCTCTCCTCCCCCCCACCCAGCTGACTACCACCCACCCCCTCGTCCTGGGCAACAACAAATCTTCCTGTCCCTATAGATTTACCTATTCTGGACATTTCATATAAATGGAATCTAGTACATGGTCTTTTGTTATTGGCTTTTTTGACAATGTTTTCAAGGTTCATCCATATTGTACCATGTATCAATGTAAGTATTCCATTCCTTTTTTATGGCTAAATAATATTCCAGTGTTTGAAAATACCCACTTTGTCCATTCATCAGCTAGTGGATATGTGGGTTATCCACTTTTTGGCTCTTGTGAATAATACTGCTGTTAACATTTTGTACAAATTTTTATGTGAACATATATTTTCATTTCTCTTGGGTATGTACCTAGAAGTGGAATTGCCGGGTCATATGGCAACTCGGTTTAAACTTTATGAGGAACTCCAAATTGTTTTCCAAAGTGCTTCACCATTTTACATTTTCACCAGCAATGTATGAGGATTCCAACCTGTCCACATCCTCACCAACACTTGTTATTATCTGCCTTTTTGATTACAACCATCCTGTTGGATATGAAGTGGTATCTGGTTGTGGTTTTTATTTGCATTTCCCTAATGACTAATGATGTTGAGCATTTTCCCACTAACTCTGTCTTGAAAGATTGCACTGTACAGAAAGCTCGATTAAATGATTGTTCTAAAATGTATTATTTAAGCCTAAGTAAAACAGTCAGTTTTTATAGATTGTGGCCTTGATTTGCTAGAAGATGATGATTAATAATGACAGGTGTATAATTTTGGTCTGATGAGAATTATTTGAATTATCAATAATAAGATAAATTTAAATGCATAACAGCATTGCAGATATGAAGTGGTTATATGCAATGCAGGTAACACAGATTTAGCGCCTCAGATTGCAGAAAGGAAGCAAAATGATCTTCATAATTATAAGTTGGAAGGGAAGACTTCAGATAGGAAGTTATAAAATATTACGGTCGATAACAGCAGCTGACTAGAATAAGCAATGCAATTTATAAAAATGGTCAACAGTGTTGATGTGAATATATAAATGTAAATCTTTATCCGGTTTTTAAACGTTAAAATTGCAGCATGAACAACTGACACTGTGGAAATACAAAGTATCATGAGAGATTACTACAAGCAACTATATGCCAATAAAATGGACACCTGGAAGAAATGGACAAATTCTAAGAAAAGCACAACCTTCTGAGAATGAACCAGGAAGAAATAGAAAATATAAACAGACCAATCACAAGCACTGAAATTGAAACTGTGATTAAACATCTTCTAACAAAAAAGGCCAGGACCAGATGGCTTCACAGGCGAATTCTGTCAAACATTTAGAGAAGAGCTAACACCTATCCTTCTCAAACTCTTCCAAAATATAGCAGAGGGAGGAACACTCCCAAACTCATTCTAAGAGGCCACCATCACCCTGATACCAAAACCAGACAAAGATGTCACAAAGAAAGAAAACTACAGGCCAATTTCACTGATGAACGTAGATGCAAAAACCCTCAACAAAATACTAGCAAACAGAATCCAACAGCACATTAAAAGGATCACACACCATGATCAAGTGGGGTTTATCCCAGGAATGCAAGGATTCTTCAATATACGCAAATCAATCAATGTGATACACCATATTAACAAACTGAAGGAGAAAAACCATATGATCATCTCAATAGATGCAGAAAAAGCTTTTGACAAAATTCAACATCCATTTATGATAAAAACCCTCCAGAAAGTAGGCATAGAGGGAACTTACCTCAACATAATAAAGGCCATATATGACAAACCCACAGCCAACATCATTCTCAATGGTGAGAAACTGAAACCATTTCCTCTAAGATCAGGAACAAGACAAGGTTGTCCACTCTCACTACTACTATTCAACATAGTTTTGGAAGTTTTAGCCACAGCAATCAGAGAAGAAAAAGAAAAGGAATCCAAATCGGAAAAGAAGTAAAGCTGTCACTGTTTGCAGATGACATGATACTATACATAGAGAATCCTAAAGATGCTACCAGAAAACTACTAGAGCTAATCAATGAATTTGATAAAATAGCAGGATACAAAATTAATGCACAGAAATCTCTTGCATTCCTATACACTAATGGTGAAAAATCTGAAAGAGAAATTAAGGAAACACTCCCATTTACCACTGCAGCAAAAAGAATAAAATACCTAGGAATAAACCTATGTAAGGAGACAAAAGACCTGTATGCAGAAAATTATAAGACACTGATGAAAGAAATTAAAGATGATACAAACAGATGGAGAGATATACCATGTTCTTGCATTGGAAGAATCAACATTGTGAAAATGACTATACTACCGAAAGCAATCTACAGATTCAATGCAATCGCTATCAAACTACCAATGGCATTTTTCACAGAACTAGAACAAAAAAATTCACAATTTGTATGGAAACACAAAAGACCCCAAATAGCTAAAGCAATCTTGAGAAAGAAAAACGGAGCTGGAGGAATCAGGCTCCAGGACTTCAGACTATACTACAAAGCTACAGTAATCAAGACAGCATGGTACTGGCATAAAAACAGAAATATAGATCAATGGAACAGGATAGAAAGCCCAGAGATAAAACCACACACATATGGTCACCTTACCATTGATAAAGGAGGCAAGAATATGCAATGGAGAAAAGACAGCCTCTTCAATAAGTGGTGCTGGGAAAACTGGACAGCTACATGTAAAAGAATGAAATTAGAACACTCCCTAACACCATACACAAAAATAAACTCAAAATGGATTAAAGACCTATATGTAAGGCCAGACACTATAAGACTCAGAGGAAAACATAGGCAGAACATTCTATGACATAAATCACAGCAAGATCGTTTTTGACCCACCTCCTAGAGAAATGGAAATAAAAACAAAAATAAACAAATGGGACCTAATGAAACTTCAAAGCTTTTGCACAGCAAAGGAAACCATAAGATGAAAAGACAACCCTCAGAATGGGAGAAAATATTTGCAAATGAAGCAACTGACAAAGGATTAACCTCCAAAATTTACAAGCAGTTCATGCAGCTCAATATTAAAAAAGCAAACAAACCAATCCAAAAATGGGCAGAAGACCTAAATAGACATTTCTCCAAAGAAAATATACAGATTTCCTACAAACACATGAAAGGATGCTCAACATCACTAATCATTAGAGAAATGCAAATCAAAGCTACAATGAAGTATCACCTCACACCAGTCAGAATGGCCATCATCAAAAAATCTAGAAACAATAAATGCTGGAGAGGGTGTGGAGAAAAGGGAACCCTCCTGCACTGTTGGTGGGAATGTAAATTGAGACAGCTACTATGGAGAACAGTGTGGAGGTTCCTTAAAAAACGACAAATAGAATTACCATACGACCCAGCAATCCCACTACTGGGCATATAGCCTGAGAAAACCGTAATTCAAAAAGAGTCATGTACCAAAATGTTCACTGCAGCTCTATTTACAATAGCCAGGACTTGGAAGCAACCTAAGTGTCCATCAACAGATGAATGGATAAAGAAGATGTGGCAATATGTACTATGGAATATTACTCAGCCATAAAAAGAAACAAAATTGAGTTATTTGTAGTGAGGTGGATGGAGCCTAGAGTCTGTCATACAGAGTGAAGTAAGTCAGAAAGAGAAAAACAAATACTGTATGCTAACACATATATGGAATCTAAAGAGAATAAAAAGGTCCTGAAGAACCTAGGGGCAGGACAGGAATAAAGACGCAGACGTAGAGAATGGACTTGAGGATATGGGGAGGGGGAAGGGTAAGCTGGGACGAAGTGAGAGAGTGGCATGGACAGGTATACACTACCAAATGTAAAATAGCTAGCTAGTGGGAAGCAGCCACATAGCACAAGGAGATCAGCTTGGTGCTTTGTGACCACCTAGAGGGGTGGGACAGGGAGGACAGGAGGGAGACAGACGTAAGAGGGAGGAGATATGGAGATATATGTATATGTATAGCTGATTCACTTTGTTATAAAGCAGAAACTAACACACCATTGTAAAGCAATTATGCTGCAATAAGGATGTTAAAAAAAATAAATAAAATAAGGGCTGCCCTGGTGGCGCAGTGGTTGAGAGTCCGCCTGCCGATGCAGGGGACACGGGTCTGTGCCCTGGTCCGGGAAGATCCCACATGCCGCGGAGCGGCTGGGCCCGTGAGCCATGGCCGCTGAGCCTGCGCGTCCAGAGCCTGTGCTCCGCAACAGGAGAGGCCACAACAGTGAGAGGCCCGCGTACCGCAAAATAAATAAAATAAAATAAAATAAAATTGCAGCATGCTATTTAAGATCTTTTGTGAAGGCTCGATAATGAGATAAAGAACTTATTTGGGTCCTGTTTAGTCTTAAATCCTCTAATTATATAATTCCTGGTTAACATCCCGGTTCTTTTAAGTACATAATAAAGCACAGTGTTTTAAACAGTTCAGCTATTCACGTCATGAGAGTAATCAGCCAAGAAACTTATCTTTTTGTTTCTAAGCTGTTGACGTTTATATAAGAACTTTTTACTTACCCCAGGTTGTGTCCTAGTAATTTATTCATATGTATTAAAATTTTTAACAAGTGTCTGACGAAGAACAGGTGAGTTAAGTCAGGAGTCGTGAGAAGGTCAGCATAAAGTTCTTTTTGTCACCATTTGAAATCCCTGGACAAGAGGAAACAGATGGGTTTGGTTACATTACCCTTGCTGTGCCAAATAAACAATTAAGGAAAATGTTACATATCCTTTTGCTACACGTCTGTGTCTAGGCTAGGAATCGTGCTTAACATTAACAATGCTGGCCTTTCCAGCTGCTCAATATTTAATGGTAGAAGCTTGAAAATTTTTTTAATACATAGCATGGAAACGTTCATTTAAATCCTCATTGAATGACTTAGTTCATTAATTCAGGAAACATTTACTGGGTGCTAATTATCTGTAAGACACTCTGCTGGGCAGAGGAAGGGGCTTGATTCCTTAGGGGGACCAGGTAGCATTTAAAATGAATTTTAAACATGAGTACAATTGAGATACTCATAAAAGATAAAAGCTCAGAGTGGCTGTTGTATCTAAAAAAAATCAAAGATGCTTGTGAGAAAGGTTCCACTGAAGGACTAGGTGGGCAGCATCCATACAGCCAAGAAACATTTAAGTGTCCACAAAAGGAGTTCAGGCAATAAACAGAACATTTCGAAAACAACCAAAAATACAGAGATACCTGCGTTTACAGGGCTTGTGGAATATACAAAGTAAATGGGGAGTCATAATATTGAATACATTATAGGGGAAATAGGATGGTGTGGGCAGAGATAGCGTCCAAGTTGGGAGTTGAAAGATGAGTGTGGCCTGAGCATCCCCTCCTGGCATTCAGACACATTCAAAGCAACAACTTGACAGAGACATTCTGGTAGCCTTTTGAATCTTCCACGTCTCACAAAAGTATCAAAAGGGGAGTCTTCTTTTCAATGTATATTTGTTAAAAGTTATTGTAAAAGGAGAGAATTCTTAAGCTAAAATATTAATGGAATTAATATTAATGGAATTTCAATTAAATTGGTAGATAGACCATGCTTATTTTTCTCCTCTCCTTCCCAAAAATTCATTAACATGGTAGTAAAGGTATTAAAAAGAAATAGATTCACAAGAATAATTCCATCAGTGGTTGAGAGATTAAACAAGAAATTTCTGGAAGACAGAAAAAGATCAACTGGACAGACTAGCTGACAGATGGTATGATAGAGACTCTGGAATGAATTGAAGCTGTGTAATTGTGTGCATATGTGTATAATTATGTAAGTGAAAAACAAATGATACTATTAACATGAGGCAAACCAAAAGCTACACAAGAAAGGAAAATGAACTTCAGTTAAACTACTTGGTTCTGCAATGAGCAAAATTAACACTGATGTTAACAGTGATAATGGTTTAATCAAAGTCAGTGATGTAATGCTAATAAGGAATGGAAAAGGGGAAGATGTGAGAGAGAATGGTTAAATCAGTTCCCTGCTGCAAAGTCTCCCGTGGGTTCCGAATGCAATTAGAGTAAAAGTGAAATTCCTTATCATGGTTTAAGATTCCCACATGGTCTGGTCCCTGTCTGCTTCCCTGAACCCATAGCCTCCCACCCTCCCCTCTTGAACCATCATTCAGTGACACTGGCCTTCTTTCTCTTCTTTAAACAAGTCAAGGTCTTGCTCTCCTCAGAGCCTTTGCCCTTGATCTTTCCTGTGTGTAAAATGTTCTTTTGTCAGAGAATAAGTTGGTCCCTGTTACCCATTCTTTTCTCCCACAGGAATAGAATTTTAGCTCAGCACATGGCTGTCCAGAATAGAAAACACATTTCAAGTTTCTCTTGCAGCTAGCTGTGACTATGTGACTAAGTTCTGGCCAAAAGTATGTGAGCATAAGACATGGGAAATTTCTGAGTTGTGCCCTTATAAAGAAGAGATGCACCCTTCTCTTTTTTTCCATCTTGTTCTGTGAAACATGAATGTAGTGAAGATACCTTGGACCTTACAGATAAGGAACAAGAAAATAGAAGGAGACTGGACCCCTGGCTGGCCTACCCTCAGGCTATTACATAAGGGAAAAAAAAGAAAAAGAAAACAAAGTCACTTGTTTAGGCCATTGTTATAGGGTCTGTTACATGCACCTGACCCTTATCCTAATTAATACCGTTCTTGTTCTAGATCTTCACAATACAGGCTCAACTTGAATGTCATTTCGGAGGAACATTTCTTGACCTGAAGTCATTCTTACTCTTACTCTGTTTACTTCTTACCTGAAGTCATTCTTACTCTGTTTTACTTTCTTTATAGCACATAGTAGTATATTAAATTGTCGTATTTAGTTCTTTGCTTTTTAATTGGCTTTCTCCTAGAATTAAGTTTCACAACGTAATAATCTTGTCTGTTTTGCTCATTGCCTGGAACAGTGTCTGGCACATAGTAGTGAGTAAAAGGTATTAGTTGAATTATTGACTCCATCACACTGCAAGTCAAAAGACAAAATAGATCAATCAATACAAAGTGTCATACCCATATTATTTGGAAATATAGAGATCAATTAGTAAAAATATTAGCTAAATTAGCTAAAATATTCTTAAATGGCCGCTTCTGGGGACCAGAGCTGGAGGGGAGACTGTTGGCACAGGGTGCTATTGTTTTTTTATTATAAACGCTTTAATACTATTTGATTTTTTAACGTGCATTTATCACTTTGGGAAAGATCAAATTTAAAAATAAACAAATCAATAAAACACTGTGTGGTCATCACAGGGGTAGAAAAATGTTTAATGACATGGAAATATGAAAATAAAAAGAGTAGGTTATTGGGCTTCCCTGGTGGCGCAGTGGTTGAGAGTCCGCCTGCCGATGCAGGGGACACGGGTTCGTGCCCCGGTCCGGGAAAATCCCACGTGCCGCGGAGCGGCTGGGCCCGTGAGCCATGGCCACTGAGCCTGCGCGTCCGGAGCCTGTGCTCCACAACGGGAGAGGCCACAACAGTGAGAGGCCCGTGTACCGCAAAAAAAAAAAAAAAAAGAGTAGGTTACATAACACATCAATATGTAGAGCAGGATCCATTTTTGTATATTTATGAAGCATATATGCATAAAAAAGATGCTAGGTTATAGTCAATGCATATGGCAAATTCCTAACTTTAGATATAAATGGATATTCAGGTTTTATTAATAGAATCAGCTTTTTCCTGATTAACAATGTCGAATGAATATTTAAAGACTTTAGGTTTGAAGAGACACCATGTTATCTTCCTTCCTAGGTGTCCTACAGGCCACTTAATGCGCCATTTCTTGAGGAGTTTTACCCTAATCTAAGAGCGGTAAGGAGCCACTGGAATGTGTTAAGCAGGGATGGCGTGATAAGATTGGTTTCAGGCAGTTTCCTCTCCCTGAATTGTGGAAATGGTTTGGAAAGCCAAGCCTAGAATCAGAGAAACGATTCAGGAAGCAGTTGACGTAATCAAGGCAAGAAATGATGGATTCCTAAAGTGGGAAAGCAGCGGCTGGGTTAGAGAGAGGAGGGCTGCCTCAAGAACAACAGGACAGTGTTAGCAGGATTGGTGAGAGTGGGGCATGTTCACAGCTATAAGCTCTGTGAGGTCAAGGACGGTTTTTACTACTCCATCCTGGAACCTAGACCTCCAACCTAGAACAGTTGCTGGTACATGTGGACACAGTGAATATTTGTGATCTAAAGAAGAGGAAAGAATCAAGGGTGAGTTCAGAAGTCTGACTAGGTTACCTGGGTGACTGATGGGCTGTTCGCTGGGCAATGACATGAGGGGCAGCGTGGAGAGAGGGAGACCAGTGAGTAGCTTGAACTTGTTGGCTTACAGATTCCTGTTGCCTGTTGACATAAAGGCAGTTGGGGAACATTTGGATCTCCAGTGCTAGAAGATCTTGGCTAGAAATAGGTTTGAGAGTCACCAGCATTAAATGAGGAATGCTGCCAATAGAACATTAAGATCAGTTCTGAAAAATGCCCGTAGTATTTAGAACAAAGAGGTCATGAGTGATGATCACTTGGGGAGCTTAGAATATATGAGGTAATAGGGACTGGGGACCATTTTATTGTATTAAGGAGACTGACGGAGTGAGCTACCACCTTTTCCTCCTTTTTAGGGTTTTCCCCTTTTAATTTTAATGCTTCTCTGAACTTGTAACCACTACTACATTGTCGCTTTCTTATCAAGTTTCCAGTGACTAATTTGGCAGCAGGAAGGTTTTTCCACTTGGTCACATTTGTAATCAGTGCACTATCAGTGAGCTGACAGCACTTTGTGCTGGTCAGAATGTGGCCCTACAAAACCAGTCCTCCGAACGCTTGGCTCTTCCTGCTCTATGATTACATCCACGGTTCCTATGTGTCTTTTTCACCTTTCCTAGAATAACGATATACACACACACATGCACACACACACACACACACACACACACACACACTCAAGATCCAGAAAAAGATAATAGGTTTTGTAACTGTACAAATTATGCTGCTGTCATATTTTTGATTGACAATTGGATTGTGTATTTTTCCAAATTTTCTTGACTAAGGATACTCTCAGCACATGAATATTTTTCTTTTTTTTTTGGTCTCATCAGGCGGCATATGGGATCTTAGTTCTCTGACCAGGGATCGAACCTGTGCCCCTTGTGGTGAAAGTGAGGGGTCCTAAACCACTGGACCATCAGGGAATTCCCACATGGATATTTCCTGAATACAGCATTCCCCCGCCTTTTTCTTTTTTCCCTCAAGCCATTATTTCTCTTTTAGCACACCTCCATAATATTATTACTTTTCCTTTGTAATTAACCAGCCATGCTTCTTGCTTCTCCTTAACACGAAATCTCTCTTTCTCGTCTTGTATTTCATGATTTTCTCTTTATAATAATTCTTGTAAGCAATAAGTGATTTGGCAAATTACATAAGAATATTATGCGGTAGCTTGTACTGTATTCAAACAAAATGTCTCTAATTGTATGCCACCTGTTTTGTCATCAAAACATTTACTCCAGTACTACTCAGCACCTTCTCGGTGGCAGGCACCACATATGTGCTATAAATTTCAATAGCAAATACAGGCCTGAGAAACGATTCAATAATTTTCTGAATGAATGAGAAACCTCAGGCAGTCACTGATACAGACAGGAGTTTGTGGGGAGAGTATGAAATGAGATTAGACGTCACACTTGGAAAACCCTGTAGATAAAGCCATGACAGCAATGGTGGTCCCTACCACAGCAGCCCAAACAGTAGCAGATAAAGTGATGGATGGCAGGTCTTGAGTACCTTTTAGAGATGAACATGAATGTGTAAAGCACCCTCACTCCCCGTGGCTCTTTGATGATGAAAACTTTTTGGTTGGAACGGCCACCAACCAAAGGAAGAAGGAAATTTTTCTAGCTCCAATTAAACATGGTGAAATTAGCCAGATGAGCTGGGAACACTAACATCATTACATGATGCTCAAAGGAGTCAGGTGTTAGCTCTGCAAAAAGGCCATTGGTATCATCATCATACAACTTGTAATTAATTTATGACTCTCTGAGAAGAGATATTGCTGACACGAGAGGTGTCGTAATGAAACATTTTGGCTTAGTGTCCAGAGACTATAATTTAGGCCTGATTCTGCCACTAATTTCTGACCTTGGGCAGATGAATTCACTTCCCTGAATTACTGAAATGAGGTCTGTTTCCTCCACTAGAATGAGAGGGCTGATAGATCTCTAGGTCATGGCTATATAATTCTATGAGTCTGTTAGCTCAGTTGCTATTTTGTTCAGAGTGTTTCATGCTTTTCCAGGACTTGGACATGATGGTTTTGGTCAAGCTACTTATCACAACATATATATTCTATAATATTAAAATATGTTAGATGAGAAAATGTTTTAAATCAATTAATTTTATTATTTAATTTAAATATATATGTATGTGTATATTTATATATATATACATATCTATACATATATATAAATATATAGATAGCAGAACTTCCTTCAGTTTAGATTTGGGACCTTGAAGGTAAAGTAATGGAAGAATTGATCCCTTATAGTGGTATTAACTAAAACGGTTGTATTAACTCTAAACTAGGACGAGGAGCCAATAGCAATAGACCTGCCCGTCAGTAAGTGAATGAAAGAATGAGTAAGCAGAGCACATTCATTCTTCTGCATTCTCAGGAGATAGTGAGCACACAGGAGCAGAACAAATCCACAAATGCAGATTATTCATTTTGATAAACAAGGTGTTATACAAGCAGTTGGTAAGACCTATATATTACATCAATTGCCAAATAATGACATAGTTTAGAGCTGCAGTGTCCGGATTCAGCCTAGTGGTGCAGTACGTTAACAGGTTCTGGCAGATCTATGCAACCTCTCTGGTGATTTTGTTGGTTAATAATATACTGCAGTATCTGCTCTTCCCCTGAACTTAGAATAAATTGATGATCCAAGAGGCATCAACAAGAAGGATATATTTGAAGGTTTGGGGTGGCTTTGGGGAGAATAGAAGTTGAGTGACCCTGAGTAAGAACTGCTCATTTGGACTTCCCTGGTGGCACAGTGGTTGAGAGTCCGCCTGCCGATGCAGGGGACATGGGTTCGTGCCCCGGTCCGGGAAGATCCCACATGCCGCAGAGCGGCTGGGCCCGTGAGCCATGGCCGCCGAGCCTGCACGTCCGGAGCCTGTGCTCCGCAACGGGAGAGGCCACAGCAGTGAGAGGCCCGCGTACCAAAAAAAAAAAAGAACTGCTCATTCATTTCCTACTCAAAGGAGGGAATTTTGCATCCCATTCCCTTCCATATACTCAGGATACCCTCCATAGGCTTAAGATAGCCAGATTCTCAGATGGAAAATAGCTTAATTCCCTATAAGGCAAGATAGAGGCCTGGCCCCTAGTGGGAGCACAAGAGGACAAGCTATTTTGCTTTTGGAAAAAGGAGTGGCTTTTTAAAGTTCCATTCTTTCTCTCTCTCTTTCTCTTTTTCTCTCAATTAGTCTCCAGAGCCAGCTTTTCAACCACAAGTAAGATGGATACAAACACACCAGATTCTATCTCCACTGGTCATTGTTCACCCATTTTGGCAACACCTATCCTCCTAACAGCTAAAGGATCAAAAGATAATAAGCACTACCCTCTGTTTATCCCTAAAGGGGTCCCTGGAGACAAGTTTTTCACCGTTTCTTGGCTTTGGTGAGAGAGGATGTTGTTAACCGACTGTCATTTTAGGGGTCAGATTACAGTGTCACGACTAACAGGGCGGCTGGTTTGCCTCACCGATAAAAGAATGAAAGTCCTTGCTTGTAAATAGCTTTGTCTGTGTTAGCCACCTCTTAAATTAGCCTTGCTACCCTTGCATTCCCCAACGGCTACTTCAAAAGCCCTGCTCCTTCTTAGACTGTGTCACCCTGGTGACTAACCTTGGTAATCGGCTCCTGGAGGTTTTCATTCTGGCGGAGTCTTAGCGCCTGTGTGTGATGGCTCTGAATCTGGTGGGATATGGTGAATCTGTGTTCTATGTTTGCCTGCTCCTGGTAATGGAAGTGTTTGTGTGGAGAGGGATGGGGGAGGAATGCTCCCCTGCTAGGATCTGAGCAACTGGGTGCTACTGAATTTCGTCACCACTTTATACACACCTATCAGATTCGTCCTAAAAATAAGAAAGGTAATTTATTCCCAGTTTTATTCCTAAAAATAAGGAAGGTAATTATGCCAAGACTGAAGAGAGCAGCCTCTCAGCTCTTCAGAAGTTCTGAGTCTCACCTGTAAGTTCTGCTAGCAGATGATACTTTCTACCTACTCTGTCTTCTTAAAAATAGTCACCTGACAGACTTTGCAACAGCTGGTGGAAAAGGAGGTTGGATAGTGAAAGGAGAAAAGAATACAGTGCCTAGAAGAGGAGAGGGAGGAGGAAAAGCAGGATGAGGGGGGAGGGGGACAGCAGGAAGGAGAAGAAGGTGGCAACCAGATGATGAAATGAGACCATTTTTTGTAACAAAGCATTTGCCTTTATCTCTTCCCAGGTATCCAGAAACCTCCCACTGTGGACTGTTCAGTTCACTCACAGAAGGACTTTCTAACTCCTCATGGGTTTCCTTCTGAGCTTAGAGATCGCTCGGACGACAGCTTAATAAAGGGGTGAGTATAGCTAAAACAGCTCTCCTTCATTCCAGGGTTTCTCAGAGTATGATCTGTGGGCATTTCTCAGGATTACCTGGGGCCCTAGTTTAAAAAAAAAAAAAAAAAGACAAATTCCTGGACCTCAATCAGTATCTCCAATGGGTGGAGGGGGAATCTGGGGATTTACAATCTGCAGGGTTTTTTTTTCCTTTGTAATTAAGGAGGAAGGATGCAGATTATTCTTACGGCCCCCCAAAATTCGTGAATCACTGCTTTAATCCATAGGCCTCAGAGCTCCGTTTTTCTCCCTGTAAAGGATAAAATTTAACAGTATTGTAGCACTTGCGTCATTAGCCAAGAAATGTAGGCGTTGCTTAGTTCTAAGCATCCTGAAACATCAAAGAAAAGTGTGTGTACAAACACTGAAAGAGAAAACAGTTGCTTCATTGCTATGATACATAGTCAGATACCATGAAAGATACCAGCACCCTGAGTCACAAAAAGGAAGTAAATTAGGAAGCTCATCTACTAGTGGCTTAAGAATATAAGTACTATATACAAGGAAAAAGATGACACACCTGAAAGCAAAGCTTGAATGAGGAAGTGGCTTTGTTAGGGATCTCTCAGCAGACTTCACTGCAGTGAATTTCTAGCACAGGCTGCCTCCTCTCCATGATGGAGGCATTCTTCCCTGCCTCGTGGTGGACACAACAGCTCATTACCCACAGTTTGCATGTTGTGGGTCCAGGAAATGCAGCTGACTTTGAATAGTACTATGAATTTGAGGTGGAAAAACATTGAGATCTAGTGCCTGGCCAGGTAGCTGGCTTATCCCCAAAATGCAAGCCCATGTTTCTGGGTTTTCTCTCCTGGGGACTCAATGTGCAGGGGCTTCCAGAAGATAATCAGAAATGACCCACAGAAGGGTAGAAAGACAACCCACCTCATGGTGTCAGATAAAACATCAGGTACACCTGAAAACCTGGTATCTGAGAATAACTCAAGACACAAGCAAACAAACACCAACCAAAAAAGCCCCTCTGCTTTCCATTTTGTATTCTGTAATGACCCATCTTTTAAACTTCTTTTTTTCATGGATAGGAGTAGAAGAAAGAAATTCTTATATGTACTTAAACCAAATTAACTCTATCAAAAATAGGATCATTTTAAATAAACAATGGGATTGAAGAATGGAACATTCCAAGAAGAAAACAATCAATAATTAAAGTTTTTTGTAGGTCAGTAATCCACTGAGTGGATTAAATGAACATTTTGTGGAACGATGAATTGGATAGAAAACAGTTCTGCTTTTTATGTATTTATAAAGGTTTATGTTGCTAAATTAGGGAGTTTTTCTTTTTTATACAATCCTTATAGGTTTTGACAAATACTGCTTACCTACTGACTATTATTAACGTCAAACAATAAAACAGCTAGTTATTTTATCAGCAACACAAGTTTATTCGGGAGCAGCAAAGAATTGCAGTTCAGGACATGCAATTATGGTGAACCACATGCAAGTCTAGTAAAACAAAAGAGAGGAAACTTTTATAGAGGAGAAGGGGAAGTTGGGAGGGGCTGTTAAACAAAAAGTCCATTGGAAAAAACTGGGGTTTCTAAGTATAGTAGCTTTTTATTAGCTGAATTGTAACTGTGTCATTGATTTCTTGTCATGAATCAAGTAACAGAGCTGAAACTGACATTTAACTTTGTAAACTTCAAGTGCTGGAATGCCTAAAATCATTACATTACACGAGGATTACTCAAAAAGCTGTCCTTCTGTTCTTGTGTTTTGTCAGCCTTTGAAATATTTAGCATGTGTGGATTTGAATCCAATAAAAGATATGTACTTTCTAGGTACCTTAGAATGAGAAAATAGTGAGAGAACTTCACTTGTAGTAATTGGGGCTTTTCTGTGATGAAGGGAACAAATATGGCCATTCTGCACTGTAAAAGCTGAGATTGAATTTTGTTGTTGTTTTTGTTTTGTTTTTTTAAACATCTTTATTGGAGTATAATTGCTTTACAATGGTGTGTTAGTTTCTGCTTTATAACAAAGTGAATTAGCTATACATATACATATACATATATACCCATATGTCCTCCCTCTTGCGTCTCCCTCCCACCCTCCCTGTCCCACCCCTCTAGGTGGTCACAAAGCACCGAGCTGATCTCCCTGTGCTATGCGGCTGGTTCCCAATAGCTATTTTCCATTTGGTAGTGTATATATGTCCATGCCACTCTCTCACTTCGTCCCAGCTTACCCTTCCCACTCCCCGTGTCCTCAAGTCCATTCGCTACATCTGTGTCTTTATTCCTGTCCTGACCCTAGGTTCTTCAGAACCATTTTTGTTTTTAGATTCCATATATATGTGTGTTAGCAAATGGTATTTGTTTTTCTCTTTCTGACTTACTTCACTCTGTATGACAGACTCCAGGTCCATCCACCTCACTACAAATAACTCGATTTTGTTTCTTTTTATGGCTGAGTAATATTCCATATTATATATATATATATATATATATATATATATATATATACATATATACATATGTATATATATATGCCACATCTTCTTTATCCATTCATCTGTCGATGGACACTTAGGTTGCTTCCATGTCCTGGCTATTGTAAATAGAGCTGCAGTGAACATTGTGGTACATGACTCTTTTTGAATTATGGTTTTCTCAGGGTATATGCCCAGTAGTGGGCTTGCTGGGTCATATGGTAGTTCTATTTGTAGTTTTTTAAGGACCCTCCATACTGTTCTCCATAGTGGCTGTATCAATTTACATTCCCACCAACAGTGCAAGAGGGTTCCCTTTTCTCCACACCCTCTCCAGCATTTATCGTTTGTAGATTTTTTGATGACGGCCGTTCTGACTGGTGTGAGGTGATACCTCATTGTAGTGTTGACTTGCATTTCTCTAATGATTAGTGATGTTGAGCATGAGATTGACTTTTGTACCATTCTTGGTACTGTTTTCTTCTGACTCCAAATTTTGAAAGTACAAATGAAAGCCATGCCTTTTTTGGATTAAAATAAATGATAGACAATAATCTCCTTTTTGCTTGTCTAGTGTTTTATTATTTACAAATCCCTGTCTCACTCATCTCACTTATCCAAATCCAGATCAATATACGCAGATGTCCTAAAAGTCCGTCCTTAGAGCTCTGGTTATCAGTTTGTTCTCTTTCAAGAACCAGGTCTGCACAAGCTGGGAAAGTTCCTGGAGGTAGGTTGGAATAGAAGACCCCTCCCACTTTTGTTCCACATCCTTATATCCCTGCAAATGCCACTACTTCTGCTTTCATGTGTGCTACTCAGACTGGTAACCTAGTGTCATTCCATCTTAGGGAACCTGGAGGGAGCTGGGGGAATAGAATGACGCCACACTTTTTATTCCTTTTTTTTCCTGGCAGACTTTCAAACCATCAGATCTTCTATGAGATGTTTAATGCTTCTTACCAATTCATCCAGTGAATCTGGGGGTTAGGAGTGCTAGGTTCAAGTTCTCATTTTGCTACTGAGTTACCATGGGCATGTCTTTTGACTTTCTGGAGTCTTTCAACCTTACTCTGAAGATAAGACTATTAGATCAAACGGCCTCCCATACTCCATCCAATTCCAGTACTTTCTGTATTATGGAGAATCTTTGACTCTCTGCTGTGAATGAGACATATAGGAGACTGTAAGGACAGACAGGAAACAGAAGTCCTGGTACCTGCCCTTCAGTAACTACAGTGCAGTTGAGGGGTTAAGGCTTTCAAACAAGAGTCAAGTTATCAGTCCAAGGCTATGTGTTATGAAATGCCCAAGCGGCTGACTGCCGAGACTCACAATCCTGATTGCAGAGCTTGAAAATAATACTGGATACAGTTTGTAAAAAAAATCTGTGAGCTCTTGGGAGGCCAAATATCATCAACAGTCTTTTGCAATTTATTGGAGTAGGGACAGGCATCTGCGAATTGTAGATATTTACATAGATGAAATGCAATACTCTAAGGGGATTAGACTGCATCTCAGTAAAAATGAAATGTCTAGTCACCATATTGTAAATTTAACTCCAACCAGAATCTTTATTAAGCCTTTTGGGGCAGGAGGACATGGGGATATAAACATTTTAAAACTCGGCTATTCTCCAGAAGCCAGCACTCTTTCCAGTTGCTGAGAAGAGAATGTCCTATTTTAGTCACATTTAAGTAACTTTAATTGAACTATTAACTCCTTATTAGCTAGTTTGAGACTAAGAAAAAGTCAAGGCATGTACAAGTATTTAGAACAATGGCTACTTTTGTGATGAGTATCCTTAACCATTCTTGGTAACGAGTCAGGGCCTTCATTAGATCAAAGCCCCTAGTATAGGGCTCTGTACGTGGGAGACACTCAAAAAATGGTAGCTGAGGGATTGACCTTGAAATTCCAATATACCCGAAAGCCAACTTTAAAGAAAATAATTAGCAGTTGCACATTTGAAAATTTTGTACGTGGTTTGCATTTCACTTGTTTTTCCATCTAAGCCATATTTTTCAAATGAGGAAACTGGGGGTCATAGAGATTAATTTGCTCAAGATTACACTGCCATGGCGTCAAGATTCCTTCACCTTTAATTTTAAATTCCATGGTTCTTTCCAAAGTCTTGAATGTTTAGAACATAAATACAGACATAGATAGATACAGATATTTCTCTCAATAACTTTGCATTTTTTGGAAGCAAAGAAGTCCTTGAGAAAGAAACATCTTTTAATCTGTGATTTCTTTTCCTTCCCATTCCATTTTCCAGGCTTTCATATATCTTGCCTTGGTTTAATGTGTTGAACTTCCCAAATATCAGACCCAAAGATAAGTTTCAGAAAAAGTCAAAAAACACAAACTTGAGAATAATTTTTAAGAAGTCCTCCAGTCTTTAAAGATTCCTTTTGGTGCCCAATGTACATTTGAAGCAGAGTAGGACCCTATATGGTCCTTGCCCCACCATGTCCTCAGCCCGCCTTTTGTCCGTGGAAAAACTTTAGCCAAAGAATAAGTTTAATCAGACAAGTGAGAAATGCAGAAACAGAGGAAAACAGTCAAAGGACACCAAATAATAATAGTTTAGTCATTAAGCATAGTCAAGGACCTTTAGGTCCTCCTTAAGGGCTATAGATAATATTCTGAGCCATATCCTGTGAGCTGTCTTATAGATACTGAAAGCCCCACCAGGTGGAAGAAGTGAACTACATGATGACAAGACTGTAGCCATGACACAAGCTGCCACAATTCTAAGAATTGGCCTTTAAGAAATGGAAACAAACTGACCCTGGAACTGAAGATTAACTATGCCCGAAACAATCGAGATGACACTGGTCAGACCACCAATGACCAATTTCAAGATAACTGTCAGAGCTGACTGTATTGTTTCTGCATGTAGCCCCCTCCTTCTGTCTATAAAAGCTCTTGCCCCCTGATTGTCGGGGGAGGGGGGAGTCGGCCTTTGGACAGGCGTCCGCCCTCTCCCCACCCCCTGAGTTGCCGGCCTCCGAAATAAAGCAACTTTCCTTTCCTACCAACACTTGTCTCTCGAGAACTGGCTTTCGAGCGGCGAGTAGCCGGACCTGGGTTTGGTAACACATTGGCCAGGCTTCTTAACCAGGGCTGGCGTCTGGCCTGGTTTTTTATTTCCCTCTACTGCTACCTGCTGGTAGTGGATCTGCAATGGCATCTTCTAGACCATAGACCATGTGATCATTCATGTTTCTAGGGTCAGATTCTCTGTAAATCAGTGATCCTCAACTTCAGCTGCTTATTAGAACAACATGGGATGTTTTCAAGAGTACTGATGCCCAAGTCTCACCCCTAGAGATTCTGATTCAATTTGGTCTGGGGAGGGGCTCATGCATTGGTATATTTTCAAAAGCTCACCAGAGAATTCTAAATTGTAGCCAAGACTGAGAAACACTGAGCTAAATCAATTAAATCTCCCTAGTACAGATAATAGGAAGGTTAATATAACTGTGAAAAATATGCATTCGATTTTGTCATATCTAGACCAGTACCCCAATTTATTTCTTAGCTCTGGTACAACTCATTGCAGCTCTAGGTAATTTTTATGCATTAAAAAAAATTGAAATCAATTATTTTCTCTGCAAACTTTCAGGATTTTCCTCATGACTAAACAGGAATCCAGCCTAAAATAAGTTAGCTTTATTTTTTTTACTGCATTTCATATTATAAGCTATGATATAAATGAATACTAAAAATAAAATGAGTTATGAAAAATGTATAATTCAGAAAGAGGTGCCTTGCATTTCATATTAATGTTCCTGTAAGCTTAGCATTCCTTTGTCACGTGAGTCCATGTTAGGCTAAGTCAGAGGCTTTCTTAGTATTATAAGCAGGCAGATTGAAAACACAATTTATTTGAGATTGAATTTCTGTCCAGTCATGAGGAAAACTGAAAATTTCAGAAAGAGAAATTAATACAAGCTTTACACACACACACACACACACACACACACACACACACACACACCCACATCATGTACAGATCTTATATATTTTCACAAATTACAAATGAATTGGAAAAGGGATTTGATTTTCTTGGAAGTGAATTTAACAGATGATCCAAAGAACATCTATTAGAATAAATAAATGTTTATCCTGTATTCCCAGGAAGTATTCCATAGGCCTGCAGGTCGGGAAGAATTTCCACACCCTAGTCAATCCCAATCTCAAATAGCCCAAAGGAAAACATGGCATATTTATCCTTTAGATCCTCATTATTTCTGGGAGGCTTTATATCTTGTCAGGACAGAATGTCAGAATCTATCATCACCTATACCTGTGAGGCCTTGACACTTTGACCGGCTGGACTTCCTAGCATTTGGGAAACTACAGCTGTGGCATTTTTTCTTTAACTGCATGAGCTTTCTGGAAAAAGAACAAAACCCAAAACCAAACCAACCAAAAAAAACTCACCTGTTATCTTTTGGCCTTTAGGCCTTCCCTTAGCTTAAAAAACTTTTTAAACACACAAAAAATTCACAGTCTTGTTAAGGAGTATTTTCTCAGTCTGATGGGGGAGAATTGCCAGTGTTAGCCTCAAGGGCAAGTTTTATGGAAAAAAAAATTATGTAATGGAATACAAACCATTACTTAACAAGATGATTCTGAAAATTTCACTGATTTCCAATAAATATGGCCTTAAAAAAATAAGGGCACATGAAAGAGAAGCAGAATAAATTCATTTGCTTTTAGTCTTATTGCCTGATTTCAGCCTGATTTAAGTTCTGAAAATATTGTGCAATTATTTATTTTCATGGCTGAAGAAATGAGTTACAAAACTAGGGAGATACGGTCTTGAAACCATTTGAAAACAACCCACCAGCCCAGTCTCTCACCCTTGTTTTATCTAGAGGATTATAGTCCCATGAATTTCCCAGCATTATCAATTTGGATTTAGCCAAGATTCCAATTCTGATCATTCTGACCCCCAGAATAGATCTAGGGGAGGTAATGTGATTTTTAAATTTCTATTAAAATCATTTTGTACATGGAAGGAAATCATTTCAGTGACCTTTGCTACTGAAAAGGACATGGGCCGTTTTAAATTCCTGAGATTTGTGTCAACATCAGTCAAAATGTTATCACTAAGATGGACTGTTCCACCTGGTTCTATTTAAAACTAAATGGGATTACTCACGGAGATCCAATCTACTTCATCAAGTTGTTTGGGAGGGAAGGCTCTTTATTTGGAGGCCAGATGTGGGTTTAAACTGGAGAGGGATGGGAACCCAGAGAACTTATCATTCATCTAAGGTTGCACAGTGAGTCACGGTGAAGGTCGGACTACATCCAGATGTTTTGCTGTCCACCAGCACCACACTGCCTTGGGAACCCCACTGTTAAATGCATTGGCAACATTACTCTTCTTTTTAGTTCTTCTGATAAATGCAAACCTCTGCAAGTTCTTAATTTCTTGCTTTGTCCAAATGGTGCACTTTATCATTGGAATGTTAAATTCCAGACTTTTTTTTTTTTTTTTTTTTTTTTTTTTTTTTTTGCGGTACGCGGGCCTCTCACTGTTGCGGCCTCTCCCGATGCGGAGCACAGGCTCTGGACGCACTGGCTTAGCGGCCGTGGCTCACGAGCCCAGCCGCTCCGTGGCATGTGGGATCTTCCCAGACCGGGGCACGAACCCGCGTCCCCTGCATCGGCAGGCGGACTCTCAACCACTGCGCCACCAGGGAAGCCCCCAGACTTTTTATATCCAAAAGTTGTTGCTAGGAAATGTCTGATCCATTCCAACTACTTTGCAAACGCAGCAAAATTATGAAGTGAAAAATATTTGAGGCCTTTACAAGGGTACACAAGTGGGATTGTTACTTCTCAGAACAAAACCAAGTTATTCAAGAGATTACGTTTGCTGGGAGGGGAAAGCCAAGAAACCGCAATCCAGCAAGATCACAGCAAATACACGAAAGTGTTTTGATATTGTCAGCATGTTAAGTGTATTTAAATTTTTAAATGATTTATTAAAATATATGTATTTAATCAATAACATAGTTATACTTAATTTTAGGGTAAGTACGTAATTTTTTTAAAATAAGGGTTTAATTAAATAGTAACCAGTATGCATATTATGAAATAAAATTCATATTTTATGGCAAGACAAGAATAATTCAGACACAAAAAGTTTTCTCTGCCCTTTGGCCTCCTCTCTCCCCACTACTGTGCATTGTGTATCTGCATGATACATCGACCAAACTTCCCCATCGGCAGAAATACCTGCTCAACCATAAAAAGCAACATTCTCCTAGCATCAATAAGACAACTCCTTAAAAGATAACATTCCTTCTTAATCTTGTAAGGGGCCATGATGGTGCTAGATCTGGATTGTGTAAACTGTCAATAGTACATCATTTAACGTATAGCCCTCTGTCTCAAAAATTTATATAACTATGCCTTCACTTCTAACAGGTGGAACAATTCTCAAACTTCCTGAGATGCTTTTCTCGGGTTAAAATCCTCAAATTTGGCTCGAATAAAATTTTCCATTTCTTTCTTAGAGAGTCTGATTAATTTTTCATCAACAGTATTATTTAGAAGAGTTTGTTTTATTGTTTTTAACAAGAGAGAAACAAACAGGAGTTTATTAACTCGTATACTTCAGGTATCCATGGGACACACCGAGGGAAAATCAGAAGTTTATTTTCAGTTCAGAGGTCAGTCAATAAAAATTCTTCCTAGAAAGTATTGGCAGAAAATACATACTCTCTGTCAACTTTGTATGGAAAACACATCTACTATTATAATTTCTGTGCTCGAGGTGACAATTTTACCAAAATGTAAGCTCCATGAAAGCAACTATTTTTGCTTTTTTTTGTTTAGTGCTACAGCTCTGGTGCCTTAAATAGTCCCTGGAACGTAATAGGTGCTGGAAATATTTGTTGAACCAATGGTTTTTCTTAAACAAATACAAATTGGCCAGCAAGTAGCCAGGACTGGAAATTTGGAGGATTTACTAAGGCCAAAGAGCATTTAACACTTAGATCTTATTCCCACTTTCAGGCTGAGGTTGGTCATCGATTTGAGAATAAGGACAGGATTTTGGCCTTGACGTTGATTTTTATTTTTCAAATCTTCAGCCCACGTGTTTGCAGCCAGGTGTTCACCTTGACAATTTGCAATGCCTGAGGTGGCAATAGAAAGAAGTGTTATATTTCATCCACTTTTATATCTTCAGGATGTCTTGCACATAGTAGGTTTTCAATACACACCTACAGATTTGCATTGAACTATGCAACTTCAGTTTTAAGTGTAGCTTTCTATTTTTCTTGGCGAATGTTAATCTGGGAAAGAATCGACATAAGGACTGAACACGTAGGCATACTGCTATTCAGTCCTGCCGTGATGATTAAGTTTGGTTTTATTTCAGACCTGAAATGAAAAGCAGTTCACATATGGGAAGCTGCTGCCCAATTCCTTTCCACCTGCCAGTCATTTTTGAAGAAAGTGCAATCTGCATAATTCTCCATGTCGTTTTCCAATGGATATATGTCATATTAAGATACTTTGGTTATGTATTTCAGTATGAGGCCCCCTCCAGGGCCAGGTAGGTTGACAGGAAATGGCTATGCACTCTGGTGCCCCTGCCTAATTAGGACTCACATTTGGGGGGTCACATGGCAGAATTTTCGCAGGAGGGCACCAGGGAGAGTTGGGCACTCAAGGAGAGGCCCACCTCTCCATACCTTCCTCTGTTCATTTATATTCCTCAGAGCTAGAACAGTAACTATTATCAAGTGCTGACTTTCAACACACTTTACTTCCTTTCCAAATGGTAATCTTCACATCTAGAACCATGGGATCCAGAATTTTCCAGTCTGGAAAGACTTACCCTTTGCTGGGTATTCATTTTGGTCTTTAATAATTGGCATCCTGAGAAAGTCAAGGCAATGTGTAAAAGCAGCTTCACGTGATGGTCACTGAATCTTCAAGCGACTGCCACACACTCTGGGCACAAACTCCCACCAAGTGTAGGGGCCCCAACCTTGAAGGCACAACATTTACGCCCTGAAGTTGGGTGATAGGTTGACTGAGTTTTTGTCATTGCAGATGAAAGAAAGCAGATGTGGGTGCTTCAGAGCGTGGTGATCTTCTAAAGAGTAGTTCTCTCTGAACCCAAAGGGGCCAGTGGTCAAAGGTGGCTTAATTTGAAGCCAGATCACTTCTTGACCCCTGATCCACATAGTCATAGCATTTGATTTTTCCATTTTGTGCAGTGCGGTGAAAAAGGGCCTCTTATATCATGTCATTTCTATGTTAGAAGTCTAGCTTTAAATTCTTGAATTGCTTAGAATACAAGGACTAAACATATGATAGAACCAAAGCCTCTAGAGAACCAGATTCTCTGATACGCTAACATATAGAAAGAGTTGTATTAGTTAAAGAGCTCATAGAGAAGAGCTGAGAGTTAAAAACCTGGGAGAAAGAGACAGAAAGAAAAAAATATCAATAGGCACATGAAGAATTAATTTAGAAATTATAAGAATAACAATAAAACTTGGCACTCTTTGTTAAATTAAATTAAAAGAAATTTGGACTACAAAGATCTCAAAGAACTATTTCCTCTATAGAATGCTTGGGAAATGTGTCTCTGTAAAGTACTTCATCTGGCTGCCATCTATCAGATGGAATTAAAGAAATAAATCTGTTTATTCATTGCCAACCCCCTCACTGTTGTTTTTTCAACATGGAATAATACATAAGTTATTAAGTAAAAAAGTTATTAGTTATTAACTTTGAAAAGAGGAAGAAAGGATAATTTTCAAAAGGGAAGAAAAGTAGATACAGGAAACCACCTTGACTTTATGATGACATCAGGATATATAACAAACAAAAACGAAATCTATTGACATTGGCAGAAATACAACGTACCCAGAAAAGGTCAAATCAAATAAGTTGGGTTTGTCCTACCCTTTGTTCCCTCAAAGGGTAGGACAAATTATAGGAATTTAGGGGAATTTATCTTTAAGGCGTTGCATTTCTTAACACTTTATGGGAAAATTAATTCACATAGACTGATAATCTCAGTGACTACAGAGGCCATCTGGTTTTCCATAGTCCTCTGAATAACTTCTTTGACATGTGCCATCTTTCCTGGTTAGTCAAGAGCATGGAGTCAGATTCCTAGTTCTGCCATTTAATAACTCTGTGACCCTGGGCAAATCACTTCACCTCTCTGATCCTTAGTTTTCCCATCAGTAAAATGGAGATCCTCAAATAGCTAACCTCACAAGATTAGTGCAAGGGTTAAATGAAGTAACGCTTACAAAGTGCTTGGCACGCTTCCTGCTATATAATAAACACACAATAAACGGTCGTTTTCTTCATCCTAGTATGCAGTGCTCTTTTCACTATCATGCTCATTTCAAACATTTTTCTTCTTTTGTTCAATCTGCTCTTCCTTTGTCTTTCCAAATCTCATTCATTCTTTTAGTCCCACTTTATCCCACTCCTGTTCCAAGGGGGGCTTCTCTGAGAACATTAGCTTACATTCATGTTATCTTCCTCCGAATTCCTGCATTACTTTTTGTTTATATGGTAGATTTTAACACTTAGATTCATTCTTTCTTATGTTACACAATACTAGTTTCATGATAGTCACATCTCCCCGAGTAGATTTAGAATGACAGGCTTGATAGGGTTACAAGGGCTCCTTAAAAACTTAGGCTATCACTTGGCCAAAAGAGGTAGTATCATTCCCATTTTACAGATGTAGTAATTGAGGCCCAGGAGGTGAAGGGAATGTTCCAGGCCCAAGGTCAAACAGAAGCTAGATGACAGATCAGTGGGACCCCGAAGACCGTGCCTCATAAGGTAAGTGCGTGGGTTTTGGAGCCAGGTCACCTGGATTTGAATCTGTGACCTTGCGACAATTACTTAACTTCACTGAGCTTTATTTTCCTCATCTTTAAAATGAGGTTGGTAGTACTTACCTTGAAGCGTTGTTGAGAAGGTTAAATGGAGTAATGTTCAGAAAGCAGTGCCTAGTGTAATTGAAGAGAGGCTCAAAAATCCAGACCCCTTTCCATTCCTTTCTACATCTTAAAGAATAAAGTAGGCATCTTCTACAACTTCTAAGCGCCAAGCCTTATTAAGCAGCACTGAGCAAATACTCTTATTGACTCAAGAGAAAAGTGGAGGGTTTTGGCTGATGACAAACGTTAGCACTCTATCACCCCAGCATCTCTGAAGTATCCAGCCCTAAGAACTCATCTTCATAACCAAAACCAAGTGGAGACTTGGTGTGCTGTGGGCATGTGTAGCTGCACTTTGGGGAAGGCCCCATATTGTGAGACTGTAACCCCATATTTCACTTTAATTCGACGTGCACTTATTATTCTGAGCACTCTTACAGATCCTAACAATATAAACGTGACCAAGATATGGCTTAGTTTGCAAAGAATCCACAGACTTGTATGGAATAACAGATATATTGACAAAAGAAGTAATAGATTTACATGCTACAGAGGAAATGGATACAAATTGATGTGGAAACATGGATGGGGCAATCAGTTCTACTTGAGAAAGGGAGGCGAAGAGATCGAGAAGGATGGCATTTGAGCTGGACCTTGGGGGTCAAGTGTTTGCCAAGTAAGCAAATACTATATTAAAAATACTCACAGCGCTCTGATTAGCTTTACTCTTATTTTTCATTTAATTCCTGCACCGTAGAGAGTTAACCAGGCAATTCTTGTATGGTTTAAATGATCTGGACTGTCATCTATACTCTCAGATTCAAAAAATTAGGAGGGAAGGAGTGCAAGGGGGAGGGGATGGTGGAAAATGCTTTGAAGATAACGAATAATGTGCAAATGTCTAACAGCCAACATATGAAGACGAGCATCTTTCCTAAAATGATGGTGTCATTACTATCAAGTCTATTTATACAGCTCAGTAAATAAATACTGCATTAAAATGTTCACAGCACTGCCTAATAAATCCACAGCGCAGCTCAAGTTTGGCTTATGTAAGCGGAGAGGAATGCTGGCAGAGCTTTTGTGATTTCACCCACTTCATTTGGAAGTGTGAGAATATTAATGAAATAAAAGTTGGATCACAGCATCCAGGCTGATTTGAGCTGTCAGCATCTTGCTAGCCAGCTGTAATTGGTTAAGACCAATTTCTTCCTAGATCTCCCTCTTCTTGAGTTCAAGTCCTACTCTTCTTCCACGTAGCTCATTGCTAGAGCTTCTGGTCTCCCAGCTGGATCCTCCTGATTTGGGCATTGTTTAGGCTTTGGGAAGACCTTTTGGCTACAGTGTTAAATTTCGGTGCGATTTTTTTTGTGGCAAGATAATGGGATTGCAAAACAATTTATGAGACAGCAGGATTGGATTAGCATATAAGGCAAAAAACAATTTGATCAAGGAGTTACCTTTCCTTGGAGCACAAGAAAATCCTGCCAGTCCTACATATGACTCTGAACAAAAATAGCAATTATGTTTTCTCAGCAGTTCCTAGAAGAAGGCTTTAGAGGACTGACTATAATTTCTGGCCACTTTCGCCAGTATCAATAGCTACTTTGATAAGTTAATTATGTTATTTGTTTTGGATGATTTATTGGTATCTTTCCTCATTTTCTGTAGTCTGGCTCTGCACATCCTGCCCTTCTAGGCACTGAGTGCATTCTTGTCCTCTCTTACCATCCTTCTGCTCTAAGGCTCACATAGTCATTTGCACCTTAGTATAAATGAGACTTTAAATGGGATCCCTGGTCCTTGAGGTACTTTTATCTTAAGATTTGCTGGTACACACTAACAAACGTAAGGTAGATAGCTAGTGGGGAGCAGCCGCATGGCACAGGGATATCGGCTCGGTGCTTTGTGACAGCCTGGAGGGGTGGGATAGGGAGGGTGGGAGGGAGGGAGACGCAAGAGGGAAGACATATGGGAACATATGTATATGTATAACTGATTCACTTTGTTATAAAGCAGAAACTAACACACCATTGTAAAGCAATTATACCCTAATAAAGATGTTAAAAAAAAAAAGAACACCTATAAAGGAATTAAAGATGTTAATCAGGTGATCAACTGTTTCTTACAACAGGATACTCTCATTATCGTCACATGAAGCCATGTTTTAGAAACATCTGCTTAGTCGGTCATGGGAAAGGCTGCTCCTGCCTTTATTCTTCATCAACTATAAATGAACCCTATCTTCAAGGTTGGGGGGATGCCTTGATATCCAATTTCCTTACCCCAGTTTAGAGTCTATGAGGGACATTTTTCTTGCATATTTTTAAAATTGAGATATAATTTACACACCGTAAATTCACCTTTTTAAAGTGTACGATTCAGTGGATTTTAGTATATCTAGAGTTGTACAACAATCACCACTATCTAATTTCACAACATTTTCACCTCAGACCATTAGCAGTCACTCCCCATTCTCCCCTCCCCCATCTCTTGGCAACCATTCATCTATTTTCTGTCTTTATGGATTTGTATATTGTGGACACTTCATATAAACAGAATCATATAATATGTGGCCTTTTGTCCCTGCCATTCTTCACTTAGCACTTTTTCAAGGATCATCTATGTCATAGCAAATATCAATACTTCCTTCCTTTTTATGGCTAGATAATGTTCTATTGTATGGACATATCACATTTAATTTATTTGTACATCAATTGATGATCATTTCCACTTTTTGACTATTATGTGTAATGCTGCTATGAACATCCATGTACACATTTTTGTGTGACAATATATCCATTCTATTTGGGAAAGTTTTACCCCTAAGCAATTTTTACCCTCCCGCCCTTAATTAGGGATTATTAATTCCCTGAAGGAAGGTATTTTATTTCTGTTGATATCACTAGTGCTTGGCACAGTTCTCTGAACCCAAGATGTGCTTAAGAAGTGCCATTGGTGACAATTCAAAGGGCTTAGATGGTGTAAGAATTAAGGAAGGAGTGCTGTAGGGCCTCGAGAATTTCTTTGGTCCTGCCAGTTACATTCTGATGTCTGTGCGCCGGTGATTTGGCCTGTTCTAGAGAATCAAGTAAATTTTATTCATTCTTCCATAGGTAAAATTTCACCCCTCACACCACACAATAACTAAGTAAGTAAGTAAGTAAATAAATAAATAAATGAATAATCACCCTTCCTATGAGGCTCTCCCCAAACCAACCAAATAGGATTAATCTTTAAGCCTTTTACTCATTTAACACTGAATTTGTACTTTAACAAAGGATTTAGGGCTTGTAGTTATCTATGCACATATTCCTATTACTCCTACTTGATGAAAAGGTTTGCAAAGTCAAAGATGCTTTATTACTCATCTCCTGTCCAGAGTTCTAGCCTAATGCCTTTGGAGCTGTGAATTGCTTGTTAACTTGAATGTTACACGGAGCCAGATGGCCATCTAAAAGAAGGGGTATGAAACATGCTAACCAGTCATAATAGGAGCCTCCATAGAGTTCCCCTGGCTCCTGGAACAGAAGGTGTCGACTTTTATGGTTCTCCTGGGCAAGAGGCCCAGTCAAGGAGTGGATATTATTGAAATCAGAGCTGTACAAAAAATCTGAGTCATTCCACACATTCTTCATCTGCACTTGGACAGTATGCTCCATGCTCACTCCTGCCTGTGTCACTGTCGCCTGTGGATTATCCTCTTGCAGAGCTCAAGTTCCTTGCTCCTCCAAGAAGCTTTCAGATGTAGAGTTAGACTTGTGGCCTCCAAAGCCAACCAGTCTGGTTTAAATTCTGGCTCCGTCATGTATCAGCCACAGCCTTGAGCAAGTTGTTTAGCTTCCCTGTGCTTTGGCTTCCCGTACAAAATGGGGGGTAGTGACAGTCCTGGTGTTACAAGGCTGTTGGAGGATTCACCAGCGTGTGTACGCTCAGCTCACTGAATGTTAGTCATGAATGTACTCCATTCCATCACCATCTCTTTCTTCTGTCACCATACAGTTTGGTAATTAATTATCCTCTAGTTTTTTTTATAGGGTAATTTTACTTTGTCCCCCATTCATTTTTCCGGGACACACTTGAGAACCAAGAGGCAGGCAAATGACAAAGCCTCCACTACCACCATCAAGACAGCTGAGCACCTCAAATTAATGTCACAGAGCCCCTGTACTAGAAACTAATGGGCTCTCCTCCTAAAACCTCTTATACACACACTTGTAGAGTACTAACCCTTAATGTATGTACAGTGAGTACACGAGGCGCCATCTGCCTCCCCAGCCCATGGCATAAACAAAAGCCGTCCAGGATCGTTTTGTATAAGAAAAAATGAGAGATTGGCACAACATTGTAAATCAACTATACTTCAATTAAAAAAATTAAATTAAAAAAATTAAAAAATAAAACCCCACTTGTAACAATGGACAGGTCATCCAGACAGAAAATTGGTAAGGAAACACTGGCCTTAAATGACACATTAGACCAGATGTGTGTGTGTGCGTGTGTGTGTGTGTGCGTGTGTGTGTGTGTATATATGTAATTGTCTTCCATGTCCCAGTACTTCTTAGAAAATACTTAGAGTATGGTAAAATAATGCCCATCACCATGACCCTGAGTAAGAAGAGTTTAAGAAGGCAAGAGAGTGTTAACAAATTTCAGAAAGATTATGATGAACGTAATTTAAAATTTAAACTAGAGGAGGGTGACTTCTCAAATGACATCAGGTAAACAAGAGATCACAGTTTGATCATTTTCCTCTTTTTTTACTACGTCATAAGCTCTTGTTAATGAGTTTTAGATCTTGCATATTTTTTGTGTCCCCAGGAGAGCTCCCAAGTCAATATTGACTAGTCCATAAAAACCTGTTAATTGTTGAGAAAACAGCTTATATTAAAAAGGCCCACAGCTTGGCTTTTAAATTAATTGGATCTGACCCCATACCAAAAGAAAAAAGTTATAAAAGTCATTGATATGTATATTTTATTTGAAACCATTAACAAACTAGAATAATGCTTGTGAATTGGTATTTAACCCCACATATAGTGATTCCTTCTTTTAACATGTATTTATTAGCCCTTGTTGTGAGCAGTGCAATGTATTTACGTGCTAGGAATATGGTAGAGAGCAAGGCAGGTGTGAATTGTTCCCCTCTGAGGGGTTTAACATTCTAGGGCAGGGCTGTACACTAGAACTTTCTGCAATGATGAAAATATTCTACATCTGTGCTGCCCAGTACTGTAGCCGGTTACCATCATACGGCTACCGAACGATTCCAGTGTGGCTAGTACAACTGCAAAACCAGATTTTAAATTTTATTTAATTTTAATTAGTTTAAAAATTTAAGTCACATGTGGCTAGTGGCTACTGAATTGGGCAGCCCAGCTCCAGAGTCCAGTCCTGTGAGCGCAAAGTTCACTTAAACCCTTAGATATCCAGAACCATCTAGCCAGAGTTGATATGGAGAATGGCTCCGGAGGTCCTTCCAGATTCTTGATCATTAGACAAAGACTTCATCAACTCAGATGTTTTAAAGAGATTTTTCAATAAAACACATTTCCTGCATGTCTGTGTATTCAACTTCAGGATAGAAATCTAAGTTAATCCAGCTTCTGAATCTGAAAGCCCTCTCCCTCTGGGCCTGTTTATGACAGTTTAGATCCCCCTTCTCATCCTAAGGGAAAGTACTTGGCACAAGCCCTGAAGAGAAAGGGGTAGGGGTGGGGAGATTGAGTGCTTCAACTTCTCAGCTGATTAAAGAATTATTGCTGCTCCCACCTGTCTTCTCCACCACCCCGCAACCCATCAACATGCCCACAAACGCACCCACATCTATGTAAGCGCCTTTCTGGAATCCATGCTAATATGTCAGCAGCTTTGAGTCAGGATAGATGTATTTGGCCCTGCATGTCCACTGCATGTCTTACCAGCTGCTGTTTAGGTTTCACTCTGAATAGTTTGTGTCCTCAGCAGAAAGAACAAAGTGGAAAGATACAGACACCCTCTGAGGCCTGTCCTAGAGGCATGATGCAACCATTAGGAAGAGGGAGTGGCTGAGAGGTGGCAGCTCCAAATGCTCTGTTGGAAGGTTGAGCAAGGGCAGAAAAGATGTCAACCTGCAAGCTGGAGGGGCCACGCGGAGCTGGGGAGCCCAGGTAATTCTCTTCACATTGCCAGCTCTGGTTTCTTCCCCAGCAAGACTGAAGTGCACCAGATTCAGGCCTAGGTTATATGATGGCCAAGACTAGCTTATAATCCATTCTCGTTACCTCCTTTCCTCCAGAAATATGCCCAGAATAGGGCTATCTCTTGCAGGGACAGTTGGGTTCACCACTCTGCAGCCCCCAGCTCCACCTTCACTCATGTTCGTCCATCTGGAATCGGGCTGGAATGAACAACAAGGGCAGCTCTGGAAGAGGAAGGTCACAGATGACTCTATGCACCGAGGATGGGTGTGGATGCGGTGGGGGGTGCACAGTGGGAGGAGGGTCTATCCTACCCTCTCTGCTCTGATGAATTACATGTCTGTGAGGCACATGTCCTTTTCGCCTTGGCCTCGAGACTTGCCCCCATCTCTCAGCAGGCTGTCCTACAGTTCTCTTGGCCGACTAACAAAAAGCTGGGTGTGGGACAGATGCCTCGGTTAGCAGATCTCTGGGCCAGTCACCAGCTTTCCTTGGGGCCACTCCCCAGTGGCAGAGAGCAGAGGCACAGGGTTCCTTTCTGGAGGGGGAACAGAGGGGTGGTTGTCATCAGCCTCTTCCAGAACTGTTGAAAACGAAGGGCCTTTTCCTCTCAAAATCACCCTCGTGCATATTCCGTGTCCTGTAGCTTCTCAGAAGATACACCAGCCTCTCCCTGTTACCCTGGGGGGTGATGCTCCCCAGAAGTGCTCCCTGGTCCACCTGCAGTCCAGTCACCTGGTTGTTAGAAGGCAGATTCCAGGGCCCCACAACAGAACTACCAAATCAGAACCTTTGGGTTGTGGGAGATCTTGAAATCTGCCCTGAGACTTCCTTTGGGGAACAAACTGCTCATGTGGGAGAAGCCCCTAGAGCAGGATCTTCGTAACAGGTATCCCAGATGGTTCGGCTGCAGGTGGAACGTTCTGGGACGAAGAGAGGGCCAGGAGCAGCCTCTCTACCCTCATTACACAGGGGAGAGCACGGACTGGGAGCCAGGAGTCCTGTGTTCTCCCGGCACCTCCGTGAGCCACGTAAACGCTTCAGCACCTTAGTCTTCAGGCTCTTCTTCCACTCAGTGCGGAACTGAAGGGCCTGGGAGCTAGTGCTTGTCTATCCATCTCAGCTTAGACGTCTGAGCAAAACAGGAGAAGGACCTCTGGGCTTCAGAGCAGTGTACCCGCCCCATTGCTGATTCCCAGACAGTTTTACCTTGATATATATATATATATATATATATTTTAAACATCTTTATTGGAGTATAATTGCTCTACAATGGTGTTTTAGTTTCTGCTTTCTTGAATCAGTTATACATATGTTCCCATATCTCTTCCCTCTTGTGTCTCCCTCCCTCCCACCCTCCCTATCCCACCCCTCCAGGTGGAGCTGATCTCCCTGTGCTATGCGGCTGCTTCCCACTAGCTATCTACCTTACGTTTGGTAGTGTATATATATGTCCATGCCTCTCTCTCGCTTTGTCACAGCTTACCCTTCCCCCTCCCCATATCCTCAAGTCCATTCTCTAGTAGGTCTGTGTCTTTATTCCTGTTTTACCCCTAGGTTCTTCATGACATTCTTTTTTTCTTAAATTCCATATATATGTGTTAGCTTACGGTATTTGTCTCTCTCTTTCTGACTTACCTTGATATTTTTTTAAATTTCCTTCACTAAGGTGGCTTGGTTTCTACTTATGAAGGCTTAATATATAAATATGTTTATATATATGTATTATTTACCACACCTGTATTTATTTTTCATTATAAATGTGACATGTGCTGATAGTTAAAAAAAAAAAAAAAGAGAGAAAAATTCGAACGTTATAGAAATGCCTCCCCCCAATGGCCAACTGTGATCATACTTCTCAGAGATGATTCTTATTGACAATTTGATGTATGTTCTTCTAGACAAAAAATGGTATTGTCCTAGCAGCAGCAGTATAACTAACCTTTACTGAGTGCTTACTCCATATCAGGCAATGTGTCAGGGGCTGTTTGTACATCATCCATTTCAACATCATAACAACCCCTGTGAGGGAGGGATTTCTCTCCCCAGTTAGGGTTGAGAAAAATTTTTTTTAAATTTCTTTATTTTATTTATTTATTTTTGGCTGCGTTGGGTCCTCGTCACTGTGGGTGGGCTTTCTCTAGTTGCGGCGAGCGAGGGCTATCCCTCGCTGCAGAGTGCAGGCCTCTCATTGCAGTGGCCTCTCCTGCTGCAGAGCACGGGCTCTAGGTGTGCGGGCTTCAGTAGTTGTGGCTCGCGGGCTCTAGAGCGCAGGCTCAGTAGTTGTGGCACGTGGGCTTAGTTGCTCTGCGGCATGTGGGATCTTCCCAGACCAGGACTCGAACCCGTGCCCCCTGCATTGGCAGGTGGATTATCAACTACTGCACCACCAGGGAAGCCCAGGGTTGGGAAAATTTTATATGCACCAACACCAGTCATTTATTTTTGTAAATGTGGGATTACGTTATACCTACTATACTGCAACTTGCTTCTTTCATTCTTAAGATATTGTGAACATCTTTCCTAATCATTCATGTAAAACTTTGAACATCTGCAGAATGTTCAATTATATGATGTCATCATAATTAAGCAATTCCCAAAGGATTTTTGTTGTTGTTGTTACGGATATCTTTGTGTATTTGTGTGAGTGTTTCTGTAGGATAAATTTCTGGAAGTAGAAACAGTAGGTCAATATACACATATAAAATCATTATACAGTATACCTTAAACTAATACAATGTTATATGTCAATTATATCTCAATAAAAGTGGAAAAAAGTAGAGTCTTAACTCCAATCTAGCTTTACCAAAAAAAAAAAAAAAAGAAAAAGAAACAGTCGGTCCAATAGGGCATGCAAATGAAAATTTTTTAATACTTTTGTGTACAATCTAGATAACAGAAAATGAACTATATTTGAGTGTCTCGTCTGTGTGTTGAAGGTCTTTTCAAATCTAAATCCAAATACAAAGTGAAGATCAGGACATCTGTTTCTCAGAGCTGGTTTTAGATTCTTGGTTCTGCCACTAAATAGCTATGAAACCAGGAGCCATGAAGAAAATACATCATTAAATGTCTGAGGCCTTGATTTCTTCCCGTGTGAACTGGCAACACAGTAAGATCTATTTTCCGAAGGCCTCTTTTGCTCTACCGTTCCCCCATCCTTGGTTCATCCTTTAGTTCTCTGCATTTGTTGTCTTATTTATGAAAAAAGACTTGATCCTTTCGGCCTTTTAGGATCAATGAGTTAATGCATCAATTAGTTAAGAACTTTCAAACTACTTGTAGGGCAAGCGAGCTTTGCTGGGTATAACCTTAAAATTGCTTCGACTTCTAAAATTGTTCCTTGGTCTTTAAGAAAACAAGATGATCGTTGAATCCAAGAAGTCACTGTGTCTTAGCATTCTGCATGTGATGAATAGCGGGAGGTGTCTGGGAAGGCTGATACGGTACCACATCTCTCTCGGGAATCTTGGCTTCCCGAAATGAGTGTTTCCAACTGTCCATTCCCTAACAAAGAAGAGACTGTGTGGACCATGACCTCACAGAACACACAGCACGTTTTAGATGAGAAACTTACCCAATCTCAGTCTGTGGTGTTTGGGACAAAGTCTGAGATAATAAGGCCTTACATTTTCACCGTGTTCCATAGTTATCATCCCACTTGGGCCTCTCAACATCCCTGACGCAATAGCCAGAGATGGGATGGTTATTCCCATTGTTAAGATGCAGATGGAGAAATTCAGAGAGCTGTGCTGACTGCCTGCTATCACACAGCGGTGAGGGGCAGAGCTCAGCACAGAGTCTGGGGCCCATCCTCGCTTGTCGGCAGTGGGCCCCAGCACGTTACTCTCCAGATCCTTTCTGCTGACCCTTTTTAATGGCTAGACTCCTCTCCAGTGTCCTCTCCAGTACAGACGTATCCAGTTTAGAAGGTTTAATACCTTGGTCTGGTAAGTGGCATGTACAGGCTATTGCGTGGAATTTCTCTGAATTTGGGATCCGAGCGATGGTGAGTTTTACTTTCTAGAACACAAGAAAGAAGAACATTAAATGACTAAAGACTATCTTTAGGACTGTTGGTTCTCAGTGTCAGTCTGTCCTCATTCACACCCTTTGAAGCTGGTTGTGAGGAAAATCTGGGCCGGAAAAAACCAGGATGACTTATATTGATATATTAATGTGGAAGATGGATTTTTATTCTCTGGCCTCCACTGGCCTGAGCCCTTAGGGCAGATTCCAGAGTACATCAGTCCTCTCCAGATGGGCCCATTTGTATCAGGAAACAAAAAGCCTCTTGAAACAAGAGAATCCAAATAAGACCACCAGACAGGACCAGCCCCTGACAAAATTGGGAGGAGACTGAAGTTCTATGTGTTTCTCCTGCAATCTAGCATCTCCTCCCCTTTCCCATGCACATCTCCTCCCCCTCCTTTTAAAATCTCACATTCTCTCCCCTTCCTGTCCCTACCCACGCTCACCCCAAATTCCCATTTCTGTCAACTTCATTCTCAAGGATGGAAAGTACATCTGCTTGGTTCAGCTGCTGTAAAACATTAGAGGCCTTTGACTGCCCCTCCTTTCGTTCTTATCTTCCCATCTTCCACTATCCTTTTTCCTTTCAGGGACCAGCTATTTGAATTTTAAAAAGGACTGGATATTTGTTTTTAACATAAAGAAATAGATCAGGAATGGTAGGGGTGGGCAAGTTGGGGAGTTTTTTGATCTTCAAATAATCATATTGGTGAACACATGTATTTCTCAATAGCATCTAGGAGAAAGGGGGTCAGGCAGAATGAGCCCAAAAGAAATGCTGTCAGTCCCTCTTACGCAAGTGACTCCACAATCTAGAAGGCAGTCTTGATAAACTGCAGCCAGCAACACCCAGGTGGAGTTCCTCCTGGATCTGCTCCCAGGCAAAAACCCTTTTCTTGGCTTCAGAGCTGATGCCTAGGTCTCTGGATAAGCGTATTGTTTGGTAACTTTCAGAAGATTATATTGAACACTTGGCCGCAGCATGGGTCTTTGGCAGAGGAAATATATTACAGTTACTAGAGCGTTGGGCTGGACTCCTGAAAGCTTCCCTTTGCCACCACACAAACCCCTACCCTAGTCTTCAAAACCCAAGTCAAGCATCCCCTTCTCTGAGACACCTTTCTGGCCTCCCTCAAATAGATTAACTTCATTCTTCCTCTGTGATGCCATGGTCCTCTGTTCGTATCTCAAGGCACATACTGCACCTGTAACTAGCACATAATATACCTGCTTTATCCACTAATCTGTAAGCTCCTTGAGCTCAGGCCGAGGCCATTTTTGTGGCTCTAGGACCTAGCAGAGAATACAGCATACAATAGATGTTCAATAAATGGTGAGTGAGTGAAGGAATGAAGGAATGAATGAGTCCTTTTGCTCTAACACTAACTATTTATGTATCTTAGACAACTCCCTCATTCTTACTAAGTTTTCCCATTTAGATAGTAGGGGTAGTACAATTTGTCTAACCAACAAAGTTATTGTGTGATGCAGAAGAGATAAGACATATTTAATCATAAACTCTCAGAGCTGGAAGAAATTTGAGAGATCTTCTGATCTCTTCTTCTGCCGATAGCAGAAGAAGTAACAGTAACCATACTGAGCACCTAATATGTGCCCGTCACTGTTGTAAGCATGTTATATATTATCTCCTTTAATTCTCCAATAACTAGCATTATCATTATCCCTAATTTTACAGAAGAGAAGATTGAGGCACCATTTGGTTGAAGGAGGTTGGATGTAAACACTGAGCCTGCCTGATTCCACTGCAAGCTCTTTTTTGCCATGTCATGCTGCATCTGAGGTCTTGAACCCAGCCGTTCAGTCTCCTAGCCCAGTGCTCCCTCCAAATACTACCTGATACAAAAGAATTTTAAAAGGGTCCTAAAATAACATTCTTGTTATTTAGAAGTATCTTATGAAGTGTTATTTACACTTCTTATTCTCTTATTTACATATGGTGGCTGCGGCTTGCAGAGTCTCATTTGTCTTCAGAGCACAGCACTGTTCAGACACCATCCAAGACCTTGATCTTGTTCCCTCTTGCCCTGACCAGGACCAATCAGCAGGACTCACCTCCCGCTCGATGGACCGGCTGAGAAACAAGGAAACCTCCTCCAGGCTCTGGGGCTTCAGGTCATTCACGGCGAAAAGGTGATCTCCGTGAAAAAATAAGCATCCCAGGTGCGGGGGGCCATCCCACTGAGCCACACTGCAATGGGGGTACAGCATCCAATGCAAGAGTGAGACGGTGCTTGCTGGGAGTGTGGGGCACAGATGGAGATACAGATGGGGCTCCTCACTCTATTCTACCACTACTATTACTAGCTTCTTTAGCTATATTGCGCTACATCTGAAGTAGTCGAACTCTCTTTTTCTGTTTGGAATATTCTTTCCTCTATCATTACTCTTGGAGCCTGAGTCTTCCTCCAAACTCCAACTCCAATGACACTGCCTTTCCAAAGCCCTCCTACATTACCCTTCCTTTACCTTAATTAATCTCTTCTGCCTCTGGACTTCTACTGCATTGTCTGAGCCCCTCGCTTATTGTATACTCGGATCAAATGCATTTTATATTTACTTGTTTATGCAGCTGTCTTTTTCAACGGCTTTGAGACCCCAGAAGTATGGAACCACCTTAAAAAAAGTGTTTTTTTATAACCCCATAAACAGAAGATGTTACGTACTGGGTTGGCCAAAAAGTTCGTTCCGGTTTTTCCGTAAGACGATACGGAAAAACCCAGTATTTAAAGTGAGCACACAGTGAATATGTCATGCAAAAATAGATGAATTATTAGATGAGCAAGCTCAGGTGTAGAGGAGTCCATAGTTTCCGTCAAATATGTTTTGAGCCTTAGATTGTGGGAAGTTTGGAAAAATGGCAGGTTGTGGTTCCTGCCCTCTTACAGAACTTATAATTGATGTGTGATGTTTACATTAACAAGCTTTCTTCTATTCTAAAAATGTAATCTTCCATCAAAATGAATTACAAGGTCTTTAAAAGAATGTACAATCAAACAAACAGTGATCATTGTAAGAAAATTCTCTGCCACACAATCTTCTGTGTCTGAGTCCCTGACCAGCAGGTTTTTACCTGATGTCTAGAAGTCTTCGACCCTGGTATGCCATTTTCTTTTAGACCTTAGATTCTTGTTGACCTCACTGACTTCATTCATGAAATACTCACTGCTCATTGTTTGGCAATGATTTCCTTGGACGATACGTATTCCTGCCCACTTTTCCTCACTTTCAAAAAATCAGAAATTTAGTCCTCCTGGACTTTTGGGTCCTCCTATACCCACCTATCTCCCAGCTGTCCCTCCTATACAACAGTATCCTTATTTCTGCCTCAATCAAAGACGTTTTGTGACAACAGCAGCACGAGAGTCCGAGTTCTCCAGGCAGTTTTGCCACATACAGTGTTTCAGGATATAATGACTGTCTTCATACCATCCAACCCCATTTATAATCAGTAACCCTCAAATCTCCTACCTACCATATCCGTCCTGCAGCTTCTCTGAGAGCAAGATGGTTTATGATGTCAGGAGGATAAAGGAACACGTTCAGCTTCTCCACTTGGATTTCATCGGGGATGTTACTACAAGACATTTGTAAAAGTCAGGCGACCCTCTCTGGCTCTGAACTGTACCTTCTGAATGGACTTTGGCTTCCGACACCTGAGATGGTGTTATGCCATTAAAGATTGTCCAAAACATTTGCAGAAGGATAAGAATTTAAGTTACTCGTTAATGCCCTCCTCCACCCCCTTGGGATGTGGTAGCGATGGTAGACAATGGAAAAGGAGTAAAAAATGGACGAAGTTCATTATATATCATGTCAGTTTGCACACTTCTCCACAGAAGGAGACACTGAAAAGAGTTAAAGTTGAGAACGATCTCATCACATGTTCTTGGCATCATTTAAAACCTGAAAGTTCTCCAGCCTAGTCTACAACCAAACCTCATGTGACTTGCATGCCTGTCATTTTAATAGTAAAATCTGGGTGATATACAACCCAGGTCAGGGTGATCCAAGGTTCCAGAACCTGAAAGAACAGAATTTTTTAAAGTATTTGAAAATGCCACTCACAGCCCAGGGGACTGCTCGCTGCACTTCCAACTCTGGTATTCACTGTCCTTGGTTACTGTATCAGTGAGAAGGGCAAGCTGGACAGATTCTTGGCTGAGTTGGAGATTAAAATGTGAATTCTGAGTACAAATGGAAGCCTGCCTTGCTCTACGGACCCATAAAATTTGAGAAATGAGAACTTTACTTGATTAGTATAGACAATTGCACAACACTTAGTGAGGCCGACCCCTTTTCGTCATTCGTGATCTGTGCTTCCGTATTGGCAGGTGAAAGACAAGAGCCTGTTCCTGAGCCTTGTTCTTGTGGGTGAAGCTCCCCATTCAGGATATCTGCCAGGGTCTGGGATTCCTCTTTGCCATCAGCAGACTTATGGGACGACTCTTCGGAAACACTAGAGTACAAGAAGTTAACACAAACCCTTTTTCAGCATTATCTATTTACAGCTTTCCGTGGTGTGTGAATCAGATTTAAGTATCTAACAGCCATGTGAAAACTAACAAGGTTTTGAAGTATGTCCAACCATCAGAATCCCAGCTACAGTTAGAACCAAATCCAAGAAACTTTCCTTCTAAAAATGGACATGGGACCAAAATAGCCCTTTACACTGGGAGGGTTTGGAGAGACAAAGTGAGCGTGTGAGAGACGTAAATGCAAAATAGAAAAGAACTGCCCCGGGAGACAGAAAATGTCCCCAGGATGTCACTAATGGTTTTCTATGGGTAGAGAAACCATTCTCACGTTCACTTGTTTTGAGATGACTGAATGGCGTGTTGAGCTTGGTCTGTGGTAATGCTTTTGTATTATTATATCAACTATTTAAATGATCTGCAGCAACTGTTCTAGAACAGGACATTAGCTAAGATCAAATTTTAAGGTACGGCAGTTTTACTTACCAGGATTTCATGGACATGTAATGACCCTCAACTGCCTTGGAGACCTGGTCTGGACTACCAGGTCCAATGGGTTCAATGGGTTCATTATCCAACTATAGACAAGAGGCAGAGACGTAAGGATGTGAGTCTATCAATAAGCCAGGTACCTTGTCACCCACTACCTGACGGCTCTGGTCCCTGAAACGGTATGTCTACCGTTGGATGAACAGTGGTGCTCATTCTGGGGGAATGAACCAGTAAAGCTTCTGGCAGACTCCAAATCTGCTTTCTTCTCTAGGATTCCCCACGTTCCTGATACAAGTGTCCTATTGGAGTAAATTGCTGTCCGTTGTTCTTTTCATCACTAGGCACTTGATGACATGAACTCTTTTGCCCAACCGATACTATTATAGAATCACGACACCTGAGTGGGTCAAAGGCTCCGACATAGTGCAGAGCTGGCCTCGGGCTACTCTGCTCACAGGCAGTCAAGTTACTTCAAGGGGCTGTAAGGATTCTAGAAAATACTGTCCTCTGGGGATTCTCCACTAGCCTGTTGGAACTAAGTCATTTGGGGCAATGGTTTCTCAAAAACCCTAAGGGCTTCCGATTGCCTACCTAACAAATTAACCATGAACCATCACTGGAACACTTCTTTCCAGTCAAGCCAGCCCTCCCACTACGCCCCTACAAACGGTGTTCTTCTAGTGCCCATTTCATGCAGTTTTCTTCCCCTTTTCTCTTTTGTCTAATGAAGCTGTATTCAGGCCTGGCTTGAGGTCCCATAGCCCCCTCCGATCACCTCAGCCACTGCCAACCTCTCCCTTCTCTGAACTTCTACGACACGGTGTTGTACTCAATTTTTGTGGTGGTCTTCCAGCTTAGTTTTATTTGCCTTACTAGACTTTGCATCTCGTAAAGTACCTAGCAAACGCCGGGCATACAGCTAGCGCTCAGTACCACCTGGCTGGTTGGTTGGACCGTCATGAAAGACTAGTCGCCGTCATCATGTCCCAGAGAGCACTGGCATGAAAAGCGGGGTCCTGTGGTCAAATGAGCTTGGGGAATGCTGTGCGTTCATACTGCTGTACAGTATGCCCCACTCCATACTAAAAAGGTTCTGAGACTTCTTCAGTGAAGAAGCTTGTGTAACTTACTTTGATTTGGTGTCTCCAGAACTTATTTCACCTCAGAATGCTTCTTATGTATGAACACGTCACCATCTTATAGAAAAACCCAGTTTGGGAAATGCTGCCCCCCTCCCCCCAATTTTGCCTTCCTACTTCCCATTTCCATTCTCTTCTCTCTACTGTCCACCTTGAATATAGCTGCTGGGTTAATAGTACTAGAAGAGAATTCGGTTTTGCCCCTTCCTAACTGAGAAGCCACCATTGCCCCTTGTCCTGCCTGCAGCATGAAATCAACTTGGCATTCAAGACCCATTATGGTCTGGCTCTTTTTTCTGGTTGCTGTGGGTTTTTTTCCCCTAATATGCCACTCACGCTGGGTTAGAGCTCAACTGAACTATTCATCATATATGTTGTCAAATGCCATTTTGTGTCTTGAAGCCCTCCCTGACTCCAGTGGAGACAGAAAATCTGTCTTTACTTCTATTGCTTCCAGAGCTCTTTTATTTTTTTTAAAAAAGTATTATTTTATTGAAGTGCAGTTGATTTACAATGTTGTGTTAATTTCTACTGTACAACAAAGTGATTCAGCTATATATATATATACATATATATATATATTGGGTTGGCCAAAAATTTCGTTTGGGTTTTCCATAAGCTGTTATAGAAAAACCCAAATGAACTTTTTGGCCAACCCAATATATATGTATATGTGTGTGTGTGTGTGTGTGTATACACACACACACACACACACACACACACATTCTTTTTCATATTCTTTTCCATTTTGGTATATCACAGGATATTGAATATGGTTCCCTGTGCTATACAGTAGGACCTTGTTGTTTGCTTCCAGAGCTCTTTGACCATGCCTCTGGTGGAGCATCGTCAGGTGGTAACTGGTAAGACTGTGAGCACTGAGGGCAGGCGTGATATCAGGTCCTTTCCGGTAGCCACCATGCCTAGCACAGTACAGGATTCACACACAGAAGGCACTCAGTAGGGAATTCCAAATGATCAATAGACCGGTTGGTATATGCCACACAATTTATCACCCAAGGGTATTGTTGTTTCTGCTCATATTATTATTATCTCTTCCTAGAATGCAGAAAGACTCCCCAGATCAATCCCTCAAGTCCAAATTTTGCCTATCATGTAAGGTCAAATGTCATTCCATGGAACTTTCCCTGGCCTCTGTCTGGAAGTCAGCTTCCCCGCCTACCACCCCCATGCCCTCTGAGCATTTTACGAGCATCTCTCTTCAGCATGGAGCCCTTTCTGTCTCGTATCATGGTTGGTTCCTATTAAAGTGTCAACACTGTGAGCACATCACCTGTGTCTGATTCTGAAACCAGCTTAATGCCTCAGAAACAGTGCCTGGCAGGGGCTCAGTAAATATTTGTAGAAGGAGTAAATGATTAGTAAACAGAAGGGGTTACCTCTAAAAGAATACTTCGAGGATTAATATAATGACTCTCTTCTTCTGTATCCTGAGCGGTCTCTGACAAGACATGCGGTAGATGAGCTTCTCTGAGTCCTGAAGACCTTTTTTCTATTAAATGCTGAATAAAGAGATGAAGACAGAGTTAATGCTTTTTCTTTGTCTTTGCAAGAGACAGAATTAAGCCACATGTTTTCTGGAGAAGGCATAATCGATTAATTGGGTTGAGAACATCCGAGGATCTTCCAAGGTTACATCTAGAAGCCCACACAACTTGAACTTGCTTCTTGAGTCTGGGTCACCACTGATATAAAAATATAAGCCCATCTTTCAGGTTTTTCTCTATTATTGGGTCCTGTAACTCAGAACAAGTAATTCTCTCCGGTGGGTGGTGTTCTAATCTCCGCGACTGAATCCTCCACCCTCCTCTTTTTCTAGTTTTCATTCAGTGCCATCTGAGAAGCTAATTAGCCCAGGGTCAAGGCACTGCATCTTTTCCCTTTCCGCTCAGTGTTCCTCTTTTGTGTTCTGCTTATATAATTCTACTGTTTCCATAGCAATGCAATTTTGTAGCATCAATCATGTGATAGTATGAATTGTAGGCTTCAAGGTGATCTAGGTTCAACCAATTACTGCTTCCCTCTCTAATAGATACAGGACAGTACAAAGTAGCTGCTTTGCCTGGCAGGAAAATTGTTATAAGTACAATTCAATTCTTCCAAGTACAATGCCTTAGAGCAAGCGGGGGGGGGGGGGGGTGGTGGTGGTGGTGGTGTTGAAAAAACCCTGAATGTTCTCTAGGAAGTCCTTGAAAGAAAGTGATTAAAAAAAAAAAAAGATGTATTTGAGTTGTGTCCGTTTTTCTAGCTCCAAATTCATGAAGCCAGGTCATGCTGAGTCTGGGATGAGGAAGGGTTCCCATTTTATTTTAGAAACAGCAACAACAACTCCCAACAAGGTAGGTGGTTCTCTTAACTGAAGCTGATTGGAAAATCACTGGATTGGAATACATAGTATGAAAAGGCAAAATGACCAATAATATTATCTCTAGGGAGAAGGGGTACAGGAGTGAAAAGCTAGAGAGGCATTTACTGAAAAGAGTTATCTTTCTCAACCCCATTTCCTACCACCTTTCCTACAAGTACCAAATGAAGTGTTTGGCCTGGTGCATTTGATATGCTACATAAGGCTTTTAAAATAGTTGGAGAGCTTCCAGCTAGATAAAACAGGAGGCTATGCCCTATTAAGATGTGCCTGGTACCCAGGGAAAAGGCAAAGTCAGTGGTTACATCTCTAAGGGACAAAATAGCATCCATGGCAGAAGAAAAAAACCACTCAGCCTGTTCATTAATAATATCCAGAATTGGGAAGATTGCAAATCCAAGAGAGCTGAAAGCACAATTACAAATCATTTTCAAGGGGCAAATGCATTATTATTTTTTTCCTCCAATGGACTTCATTAGAAATGAAGTCACACACGCACACGGAGAAGCAAGATTGATCTGGGTAAATATAGGAAATAATAAGAACTCTGATTTTGCCTCAGGAGTACAGATGGTCAAGTGGTGTTCGGGGAATTTTTTTTTACAGAAGTAATCTTTGACCTGTTGGTGAAAGGAGGGAAAAGGCTACCATCCAGGCTTTTGTTTAGCTGGGGGGATCTCCACCCAACATACCCGATGTACCTGGATGCATATCAAAGAGCATCCAAAATGAATGAATACATTTAGATGTAGGCAGGGCAAGCAGTAAGGCTCGTGATGGTAGGGGAAACAGACTAAATATACGATAGATCCTAGGACTAAGAATCATTCTTTGGTGGATTAGGCTTTGAGGAAGATGTCAAATACATTGACTTTTTTTTTTTTTTTTTTGCTGTATGCGGGCCTCTCACTGTTGTGGCCTCTCCCATTGCGGAGCACAGGCTCTGGATGCACAGGCTCAGCGGCCATGGCTCACGGGCCTAGCCACTCCGCGGCATGTGGGATCTTCCCGGACCGGGGCACGAACCTGTGTCCCCTGCATCGGCAGGCGGACTCTCAACCACTGCGCCACCAGGGAAGCCCCAGATACATTGACTTTTGAAGCATCAGCTGGCTCCCAGGCAGGGCGTCCTAAGAGAGGTAAGTCCGATTACCATGTCTGGAAGACTTTTTCTTGCTGTGGTCGTGCTGACAGCCTCCAGTGTGCAGGAAGAACCAAGGAGATGGATGGGGTCTGAAGAGGGCCTTCTATCACCAAATGAGAGTTTCTCCTGCTTATCAAAAAGGAATATTGGAATCAGGGCATGCTTGATCTCTTGTCTAGAATGAAGCAACATCCTGGTCATGGGGCTCTCTGCTTCCAATCTTTGACCACTAACATTTATACTGCTGGCCAGCATTCTCCTGTTTAGACAAGAGCTGGTCTTGTGTCTCTCCTGTTCCAAAACCCTTGAGGACTCCCAGCCTGGCCTTCAGAGATGCTCTAAGTTTCCCTCAACCTGTCTTTTCAAAGCTGTGTCCCTCTGTACCCCACTCCTTCACTCTAATCATTTGAGTACTTGTAGACACACTTTGCTTTCCCTTCTCCTTGGCCTCTGCTTTTGTTGTAAGCATGGAACAATCTAGAAACAATGTCAAAACGATACCTAGAGGCCAAAGTTTCATTTATAAAGGTCTGTCCTAAGAAAGGACTTAGGTAAATTAGCAAAGGTTCTTATGAAGTAAATAAACAACTTAAAATTTCTGGCACTTACATCAAAAAAACCTTATATTGAAAATATAAGATAGGTAAAAAGCATGTTTTTTAGAAACCACCCTGGACTCAGTCATTCCAAAGGTAGCTGTTATGTACCTTGAATAACAATGATGGAAAATACTGTAGTTTCAGCTACTATTAAAAAATGCCACTCCTCCTACTCCAATAATGAAAATTTGAAGTGTCTGTATTTTAGCTCTCTTGCAAAACACAAAAGAATTTTTTTCTATTGTTAGTCATAAAAATAACAAGGATGTACATTTTCTCACTTATTTATTCCTTGTATTAATGCCAGTTGCTAAGGAGGGGAAAAAAAATAGCTCACATTGTTTCCTTGTGAAAGAGGGCTTTGTTCGGGTGACCCGCTATTTTATCAGTGAAATAGTTACCCCTGTATTCTGGCGTGCTGCTTTTGTATTCCGGCAGAGTGATGACAAGAAAGAGACCCAGTCTTTAATCTTCTCCCTGTTGATAGGAATAAACTTTCCGGCATGCGGCAACAACGGCGCCTGCGCTCATTTTGAACCGGAGGAGGATTCTTTTATTAAGATCGGACAGGCGATGGGGTAGGTACCAGGGAAATAAGGATCTTTTTCTTTTTTTTTTTCGCTGTACGCGGGCCTCTCACTGCTGTGGCCTCTCCCGTTGCGGAGCACAGGCTCCGGACGCGCAGGCTTAGCGGCCATGGCTCACGGGCCCAGCGGCTCCGCGGCATGTGGGATCCTCCCGGACCGGGGCACGAACCCGCGTCCCCGGCATCGGCAGGCGGACTCCCAACCACCGCGCCACCGGGGAAGCCCCAGGATCTTTTTCTTGAGTGGCTTAAATGCACCCCCCCTCCTTGGATCCTTACCACCTCCATGCTAACACACCAGAATTAACCCTCGTGCCACCTCTGTGAGCAAAGCTCAGAGAAATGGGAAGAAAAGTGGAAAGTAACAGTGTAATCACAGGGTTTGGAGCTTTTGACTTTGAAACGGATTTCTTTTGTGTTCTTAAGTGGCCCCTTAACCTGTCAGCGCCATTTGGTGTAGCTATTTAGGTGTGCCTCCCTTTAGGGAGTGCATGTATTTAAGGAGGTATTTGAGCAAATGTATATAGATCACACCTTCTTTCTATTGACTCCCGAGACAATTGTAAAGGAAGGCTTTCGCCTGGGGATTGATCTGCAGCAGATCAAATGTCTTCATATGGACACTTGGGCTTGAGCATTGGTCGCCTCCGTACAGCTGCCTTCTCCAACTTTAGCCTCTCTGTCAAGCAGGTAATCATCCACAAAGAATCCATTTGCCATCTTCGCTAACACCAGGAGCCCCTCTTAAAAACTGAAGACTCCTTCAGGGACGAGCATAGCCACTCCCCAATATATGTACCTTGGGTAGATGTTAGTGTATTGGTTTCTTGTACATAAAATGTATCTGTGGTGATGGTGACAGTCATGGGTTGAATTGTGTCCCCCGCCTAAATTCACATGTTGAAATCCCAATCCTCAGTACCTCAGAATGTGACCTTATTTGGAAGTCAGGTCAGGTTGTTGCAGACGTGATTAGTTAAGATGAGGTCAGACTGGAGAAGGGCGTCCCAATCCAATATGACTAGAGTCTTTATAAAAAGGAGAAATTTGGACGTAGAGACGTGCACATAGGGAGATTGCCATGTAAAGACTGGAGGTTTGCTGCCACAAACCAAGGAACTACCAGAAGTTAGGAGAGAGGCCTGGAACAGATCTTCTCTAGAACCTTCAGAGGAACCATGGCCTACGACACCTTGATTTCAGACTCCTAGTCTCCAGGACAGTGAGACAACAAATTTCTGTTGTTCTAAGCCACCCAGTTTGTGGTACATGGCTATGGCAGCCCTAGGAAATGAATACTGTGATTTGTCAAGGTATTTTAACACATAATAAAGACTGCCAAGATGGTGTTTAAGGTTGTGGCCATGGGTTTCTAGTCAAGGCATGTTTACTGTGTACTGGTTTAAAATGTTTTTGTTTGTTTTTTATTTTGCATACAGGAGACACCCTGTGTTATCGTACTACTTACCTGTCATAGCCAATGAGGAAGTATTCCCTGTTAGTGGCCCTGATCGACATCACTTCGTCATGATGGCAGTTAAACATCTTCTGTACAGATTGCATTTTTTCATGGTTACTGATGCCGACTGCTATACTGGAACTTCTGTTAGATATAGATATAAAGTATTAAACAGATGCAAATACAAAATTAGGAAGAAATTGACTAATGGTTTTTATTAAGTTTCAAATTGAATAAAACTTGAGATCTGTTTGATCAATACTTTGAAAATTGTCCAATAGTTTTAGAAAATAAGTTTAGATCTGGTTTATCACTGATTGAAAATACTTTGTTCAGCCTAAAACTTAATTCAGAATTCCTATTTCAGTTGGACTCTTAGTTCCACAAATTAACGTTTTCTAATCTTTTTTCTATTTTGCAGGCAACACGTTAGTATTTGTTATTATAAACATTTTCTTGATTGGATACGCACTGATCAATTTCAATAGAACCTCGGTGATGATGGTCTTTGTAATAGGAAAGACTAAAGCCCTTTTCCCCACTCTTTGACAGGATGAAAAGCCGCTTTTTCCAAGAGGTCTGAAAAATGAAAACATTTTGCATCTCAGTTAAATCTCAAAGGAAGAGAAAGGATTTTAAAAATGCTCATGAGGCTGGTGGGAGGCCTGTTAAATCTTTGTGAATACTTACTGCAGAGAAGAAAAGCTGAGGAGGTGGTGATTTAATAAAGTAATCTTGTTTGCAGACTTCATTTTCATAATATAATGTAAATTGTTTGCCTAATAAAAGAAAGTGAACAGGAGTCAGTCTGTTCCCTATAAATTTCTGAGAAGAACTGCTTCAATTGGAGAACACTGTTTACTGCTGGAAAGGTCTTCACATTATTCAGTTATGGAAAAACACATCTATAATAGGCCAGGAGAACAAAAAACCCAGGACCAAGTGTGTGATTCTTATTCATCCACTGTCGGGACCTTTGTTCAGATGACATTTAGAAGCTCTTTAATTCAGCTCACACCTGTCTGGCTCTCCGGATGCCGGTGGCTCTCTAGATGTGAGCAAAGATTTGTCTCCCTTCCTGTTGAACCACCAGCCGCAGCAGCAAGGTAATTCTGCCTTGACCTTGGACTTACCAAACAAAAGCAAAACCACCTGCTATTGAAAATAAGGTGGGAAAGTGGTTAAATAGGAGCTTTCCGAAATGTTAATTGCTTCTCTGTAAGGATGGACATGTATAGGCAGTTTTGATTTTTTCTATATTTTTGAAAAGGTCTGCAAGAAATATGTACTACTTTCCTTATCTAGAAAAAATTAATGTTGCTAAAATAAAATTTATTTTAAAAAGAAGACCTTGGTTTTGCTTTTACATCCAGGCTATAGTTCTAGTTCATCCATGGTTTGGTAAAAGACAGCCTTTACTAAAGAATTAGCACTGCTTTATTAAGTGAAAACAGAATGAAGATTAGGTACTACAGCTGATGGAGACATTATGCTCGTATCCAGTAATTCTCAGCCAGCCGTCCTCACCTTCCCTGCCTCTCCTCCTTCTGCAGCAGCTCTGCCTGCTGCCCCCGTTCTTCCCACCAAGGAAGAAAAAAGGAAAGAGAAAAACAGAAGGAGACAAAAGCAAAAAGTTTTAGCTCCTTTATTTAATGGTTGTGTGGCTTTGGACAAATTCACAGATTTATTTACTGAACAAATACTTACAGAACACCTTGAATCACTAAATTTCAGTTTCCTCATTTGTAAAATGGAGGTGAAAAATAAAGGAAAGCCAAGAGCATCGTAGCCACTGCAGTCCCTGACCGACAGTGCACCCTGAGAGGAATTCAGGATGAAAAGCAGGATGCGGCACTCTGTGATCTAGAAAAACAGTCCCCATAGATAGTCAGAGGTATTTCAGGAAGAATTTTAATGAATCCAAATCCTTGCAACTTCCCGTACATAGATGAGCACTAAAATCATTAACTTGAGGTATCTGTTCTTTGTGACTAACAGCAATCTTTTACTGAGATGTATTCTTTTTTTTTTTTTTTTCTTTTTGCGGTACACGGGCCTCTCACTGTTATGGCCTCTCCCATTGCGGAGCACAGGCTCCGGACACGCAGGCCCAGCGGCCGTGGCTCACGGGCCCAGCCGCTCCGCGGCATGTGGGATCTTCCCGGACCGGGGCACGAACCCGTGTCCCGTGCATCGGCAGGCGGACTCTCAACCACTGCGGCACCAGGGAAGCCCTACTGAGATGTATTCTTGACTGAATGTATTTTCTAGCCAAAAGTCATGCATAAGCTGGTTTCCCCCTACCTCTTCAGAGTGGTTCCCTAGAGCTACCGAGAGGCTGTCTCCCCAGTAGGAGACAGAGTGGAGTAAGAGAACAGAGTGAGTAAGAGAGGAAGAGTGGTATAAGATGAGGCTGCAGACGAATCCTGCAGCACCTGGTAGACACTAGACCATGGGACAGTTTGCATTTATTTTAAAAGCAATGGACAACACCATCCATGGATTAGCCTTGACCAAAAAACACTGAAACAACCTCATCAACCCTCTAGATCCAATTTGTAGGAAATACAGAAAACAGAGAAACATGCTAAACACCATACCAGGGATGTGATCAGCAAAATTCAGTCTCTAGGGGAACTTCTAGGACAAAATCTCAGTATTTTCACCCTTGGATAGATCATTTTTGGCCCTGAACATCTCCACCTCGATTTCCCATAAACTTCCTTCTCTCATCCTTTTCTCTCAGGTGCCCTAGATCACTTGGTGGCACCAACATCTATCTAGCCTCCCCTCCTAGAACACTTAGAGTCCTCTTAAACTTTCACCCTTCCATCACCCTTCTGTCCAGTCAGTCATCAGTCATGTCCATTTTACTTCCTGGATCCACCCCTATCTCTCTGTTCTATCACCACTGCCGTCAAGACCTTCATACATTTCAATACATTAAAGTCACGTGAATTCAAGGCCTGCATACGTTTTTCACTATACTGCTTTAGTAACTGTCTAGATTGACTCTCTAATTCCATTCTTGGCATCTTCAAAACCATCCTCGACATAGCCCTGAGAGTAAATGCCAAATCTGGCCAATTTTGTACTTTGGGCAAAGATGAAATAACAGGAACTGGATTTACTCTCCTGTCTGAAACACACAAAAAATACAGAATATATAAATTAGTTGTTTTCAGGACACTGATCATAGGCAATAAAAGTCATGGATCCCTAAGAGATAGGAAACAAACTTGGTGAGCCCTACAATTTCCTTGGCGGAGTTTCCAGTCCACAGCACAGGAAAGGGGAACTGAGGTGGGCCCAGGTGGACCCCTGAGCGGAGGAAACAGAGCTGAGAGTTCAGGGAGATCAAGGCAGCTAGAGCTCATAGGACAGAGGGAAGAGCCGCACAGAGGGAGAATCCCAGAGACAGTCACAGGGTCCCCCTCAAGTATTCAAGAATACTGATCAGTATATGTGTGTGGGGGAAACTACCCAAGGCCAGAGAATGAACCATCAGAAAAAGTTAGAGGGAAGAGTGCCCAGTGCTCACTGGGCCAGAAAAAGTGCCAGTTCTGTCCAGCCAAACTGGCAAAAATGATCATTGATGGGGGACTGGGTAGAGTACTCAGGAAGGTCTTGCCTCAGTAGTGGGCAATAATTAGCTCTGGGCTGAGGACTGCTCCAGACCTAACAAATCATAAGAGCAAGTCTTAAAAGGATCAAATTGTTTCCAAGGAAGTTAACTGCATCCCAGAAAAAAGTTCAAGATTCATAGAAATACAAAAATATCCAGCACCCAACAAGGTAAAATTTGCAAGGTCTGGCAACCAATCAAAAGTTAGCTGGCATGCAAAGAGACAGGAAAGCATGAGCCATAATGTGGATAATCATCAGTCCTTCAAAACTGGCCTAGAACTGACACAGATGTTAGAATTAACAGAGAAGTTCATTAAAACAGTTATTATCAACTGTATTTTATACATTCAGGAAGTTAGAGATATAGAAGATATAAGAAAGATCCAAAGTGAACTTCTAGAGATGAAAACCACAATGTCTCAGAAAAACAACAACAACACTGGATGGGATTAATGGGACTAAAACAAATGGAGAGTGAAAAAAGAACCCCAAACACAAAAGAGCACTGGTGCATCGTGGGACAATTTCAAGTTTCAGGTCACTGGATTCCCTGAAGTGGGGGAGGGAGACAGAAAAAAATATTTGACAAAATAATGCTGAAAATTTTACAAATTTAAAGAAAACTATCTCAGAAATCTCAGCAGGTCAGGCACCCCAAACACAAAATATAGGAAGAAAACTCTAACAAGGAACATCATAGCCAAATTGCTCAAAATCAGTGATAAAGAAAAACCTTAAAAACTGTCAGAGGGAAAAAAGAGATAATGCATACAGAAGAAAAAATAAGAGTGACATTAGATTTCTCATCAGAAACAACGCAAGCAAAACAACAACATCAAAACCCAGTGGAACAACGTATTTAAAGTACTGAAAGGAAAATAGTGTCATTTTAGAATTCTATAGGCAGCAAACATATCTTTCAAAAACGAAGGCAGTTTCAAGACATTTTCAGACATGCAAAAGCTGAAAGAATTCAGCATCAGGAGGCCTGCATTAGAAGAAAAGTTAAAGGAAATCCTTCAGGTGGAAGAAATGATGCCAGATGGAAATCTGAATTTATACAAATGAATGAAGAATGCTGAAGTGGTAACTGCAAGGATAAATATGTGAAATTTTTGTCTGACTATTTAAGACATAAAAATTCAATTGACGGGGCTTCCCAGGTGGCGCAGTGGTTGAGAATCTGCCTGCTAATGCAGGGGACACGGGTTCGAGCCCTGGTCTGGGAAGATCCCACATGCCGCGGAGCAACTGGGCCCGTGAGCCACAACTACTGAGCCTGCACGTCTGGAACCTGTACTCCGCAACAAGAGAGGCTGCGATAGTGAAGAGGCCGGCGCACCGTGATGAAGAGTGGCCCCCGCTTGCCACAACTAGAGAAAGCCCTCGCACAGAAACGAAGACCCAACACAGCAAAAATAAATAAATAAATAAATAAATAATTCAATTGACTATCTAAACCAAAAACTCTTGATATAGGTAACAACATAGATGAATCTCAAAAGAATTATGTTGAGTGAAAGAAACCAGACAAGAGTTCATACAGTATGATTCCATTTGTATGAACTCTAGTAAATGCAAACGAACTTAGAGAGACAGAAAGCAGAACAACGGGGAGTGGGATTGGGTGCTGGAGGGAAGGATTATAAACAGGCACAAGAAGACTTTTGGGAGTGATGCCTGTGATTACTATCCCGCTGTGGTGATTGTTTCCCAGGCACGTACACACAACCTTATCAAGTTGTTCATTTTAAATATGTGCAGTTGATTGTATGTCAATTATACCACAATAAAGCTATTTTTCTAAAAATATGAGCAATCCAAAAAGCAAATCTGATGACACCACTTCCGTGCTGAAATGCTTCAAGCGTTGCCGGTTATATGAGGTCAATATCCGGCACCATATAGCACCACTTTCCTGTTCTCCCCCCGTCCTTCCTATTTTACAGCTACATTCTCCTTGAACACAACCTGCCTCGAACCCACTTCACTGCTTTCGGTCATGCCATCCCTTTCTGCTGAGATGTGCTCTCTTTCCCAATCTCTTTTAAAACCCTATACAGCCTTTAGGGGCCAGCTCAATGACGCGTGTGCTTTTTTTCCCTTCAGACTCTACAGAATTTTGCACTTACCTATCATAGCCTGATCGTATGTGCCTATGTTAACTTCCCAATACAGCTACTGGAATGTGTTTATCTTAATATCCCAATGAAATTACAAACTCATTGAGAGAATGACTATTCTTAATTAACCTGTACATCCTCTGCAATACGAAGCACGGTGACTTACTAATAATAGGTGCTTTGAATAAATATTCGAAAGTACTCATTTTGGAATTGAATCAGATAGTTTGATTTTTAAGTTAGTTCATCCTAAACTTCTGACTGATCAACTACAGCGAGGCATCTGAATAATACCCCTTGACCTATCCTCATAATAAGCCCTGATAACAATTTTGGCAGTGTCTCCAAGTGAGAATTTCATATAAAATTAAGGAAATATTCTCCAGTCTTTTCTGGGCTATAGTTTGCTGTTAGTACCATCTCCCAGCAACAAATGGAACATTTGGTCCACGAAAATCAGAAAATGCCGAGTTTCTAGATAAGTGAGCGCTTACAAAATAATCAGCTGAATCTAATAGCCTCCGCTACGTTCTCCACACCAAGAATAATTGTCACAGAAGTGCCACCCATTATCCTTACTAAAACCATCTTCTGTATCCTGGTTAGTTTGACGGGAATGGATCATTATTTTCAATAGAGTTTTTTCCTTCCGAGAATATGTCCCTTGGGTACCTGAACTCTTCCGCGGTTTGGGTTCCATTATGGCTGCCTGTTCTCACCTGTCAAAAAGAAGTGTTAAGCGTTAGTCCCCAAACAAAGGTATAGGCTTAGCCACTCAATCACCAAGCGTCAGGATGGTGCTCCCAACGTTGGTCAGATGGCTTATCGTCTCCCCTCTCCCCATTCTGCCCTTGAGGTTGATAGTAGCCATGGTGATGAGGACCCACCCAAGCAGCCTGTGTTCACCAAGTGCCCGTTCTGTGGAGGCGTTGGTAGGATGACCAAAGGAGCATCTTCCCTGGACTTCCTCTGCTCCTGCTTCATAAGTGGCTCTGACAAGACAGCCCCTGGGGATAGCAACACCACCAAGGAACAGAGACGAGAACAGGGCAGAGGGCAGCATGCTATGGACGAACAGCAGCTGAGAAAGCATTTCTGGCCAAAAAGAAGCCTAAGATAAGCCCTCCTCCATGCCAGGAACTCATTTTCTCTAGAGGGAAACCTCAGAGCAAGGACCAGGGCATACCCCTATCCGTAAACTGCCTCCACTGCCTGTGTGCCCCGTTCCCAGGGCTGCCCAGCACTGGGGGCTGAGGCTGACATGGTCAAACTGACTCTAGAGGTCAAGTCCTTTCCTGCACAGATCTACTGGCAATCCCATGATTGACACGGGGCCCTGCAAGGAGAGGAAGCCCACAGGGTAAGAGACCACGGGGCAGGTGAGATCTCTGAAACGGGAATGTATTGGTGACCAAGTTTTACCTTGAATCAGACTCTCAGAATAGGAGGAAACACTGAACAGGGCTGTGCTAGGGCAGTCCCAGGGCAGTCCCAGGAAATGGGAAGAGGCAAAGGGCTCTTTACCATGCAGTTGGCATGATGTCATTCCTCCTCTCCTGAGGTCTCCCGTTCTCCAGCATAAACCCACTCACTCCTCCCAGGGCATAAATGACTCAAAGGAAATTCCTGAAATATATATGTATATTGCATATAGTATACAATATACATATACTATACTATAGTGTGTGTGTGTGTGCATATGTATATATATATATATACATGCGCATATAGTATACTATATACATGTATACATATACTATTTGTGTACATATATATAGTAAACAGAGATGAAAGTCTTAAGGTTAAGACTGCAAGATCTCAAAGCATACTTTTGGTGATTTGTGAAAGGCACATGGGAACCCTCTGAAGACAAGTGGGGTTTTCCTGGACCTACAACTCACACATTCCCTAACTAAAAAATGGTTTTCTCTGTTGAGGTATCTCTGTATAATAACGATAGTGATTATTTGAACAAATAACAAACAGATAACAAGTGAAGTAACAAACAGGTCCCTGGGGGACCTTAAGGCATATGTAGGATCTCTGGTGCCCTCAGCCCTCCCCTGGCGTAAGGGCCATGCTTAGCTCTGTGCCATGGGCTGTAATACTTGGTGAAGGCACCAGGCCACTGAGACCAAAGCCTTCTGTTCCCTGGAAGAGCATTTCTGTACAAGGAAAAGGAATAGAACCCACCTAAAAATTTGCCAACCATGGACATTAAAAAAAATTTACCCCTGAGTTTTTGCTTTAGATCCCTGCGGTTCTTTCCAGTTGTAGGGATTTCACTGCCTGAAGCAGAATTGGGGGCCAGTGGTTCTCAGCCCATCGCCTTTCCCCTCATCCCTGCATGTGGGACTTGACCACCTTTCCCACAGGGCATTTAGCCTAGTGAGCGATGGAGTTCAAAGGTGAGATTGCAGGACTGTGCAGGAGAGACTAGCTGAGGGGAACTTTTTCTTTTTTAATATTTGAATTTTATTTTATTTATTCTTTATACAGCAGGTCCTTATTAGTCATCCATTTTATACACATCAGAGGATACATGTCAATCCCAATCGCCCAATTCATCCCACCACCACCCCCACCGCTTTGAGGGGAACATATTTTAAAGCAGTGTTTTTACTGCAAGCTCTCTTTGTTTAAAAGCCCCAAATCATTCTTTTTCTTGATAGAATAATTCTTTGTTAAGCCTTTACGGTTTGTAAAATGTGTTTGCTCACATGACTGCTTTGGTGTCGCAGAAATGTCCTGGGAGACAGCTCATTTTACGCAAAACGAGCGAGGTGACTTGTGCAGAGCCCCACGCCGCTCCACGCTCCCACCCACATTCATGCTCCCTGCACACCGTGGGCGGCAAGGAGAGCTCTGGAGGACGTTTCTGGCCTTCCAATGTCTGTGAAGGGCCCCAAAGTCTCTTGTAGGGACCACTCTTCCTGCTTTTTTTAAATGGTGGTATTTTTTTACCCACTGTAAAATGAGACGGCAGTTTTAGAGTATTAACTCTGGAATCCAGATTCATCTCCATCAGTTATGACAGGTGATCTGGGGTACATTATCGCACCTCTCTACACCTGTGTTCCTTCATCTATAAAATGGAAGTGGTAATATCACCACCCTCATAGGATTGCTGTCAGCATCACCTGAAATAATATGGCGAAGAGCATTTTATAGGTGCCTGACAAGTGTGACTTGCTGGGTCATGTTCAGTTCGGAGAGTCTATGATTCTATGATTGTTTCATAATGACTAGCACGTATTGAGTACTTCATACATTCCAAGCACTTCTAAACAAAATCTGTGTAATAGATTTCAGATATATATGTGTATATAAAGGATTTCATATATATGTATACATATTCTGGATTTCACATAATATATATTGCCTATGATCTATATCAATTTTTATGAAATTCAGTATATGTATACATATATATGAAATCTACTATATTCATACATATGAAATCTATTATATAAATTTTGCTTATATAATGTAAGCAAAGTTTTAATATTATATATTACATATATGAAATCTAGTGAGACTCAACAGAGCAATGAGATATAACAATACTATAACGTTTACATTATTCTTACAGCGATACAGTACCCATTTTACAGATAAGAAACTGTTACCAGAAAGATTAAGTAATTTGCCTTTGATCACATAACTAAAAAGAAGCAGAAGTTAGAAGTTAGAAGCAGTGTCCTAACTTGAGAGCTGGTGTCTGAACTACTTTGCTCTTCCTTTCACCTGAGAAAAAAGAATTAAATCTGTTCAGAGTTTGGCTTTCATTTCTTGTCATTGCCCCCAAATAAAACAGCCTTTCAGACTTAACTCTTTGATCTTGTTCAGGAGACAGCATCCAGTCTTATTGCCTAATCTGTTCATTGTAATGAAATCTGATGAATGTGATACCAAGAGGTCCTATTTCCCTCTGTGCAGCCCTAGGAGGTTATGAAGAGAGAGCCCGTAACAGTGGTTTTGTTCGTTAAGCTTCCAGATCAGCACAGTCTTGAGAACCCCAACCAGTCACGTCAAGCAGTACTTACTGGAAGCCAGGTGGTCACTGGTTCGGTTCTCAGCGAAGTGTCCTGTCCCTGTGTCTCCTGAACTCACCCCGGCTCGCTCTGAGCTCTGAGGATTAAGTACAAGCTTTTTCTGAAATGTGAGTCAATGGGAAATTCCCAAACTTCTATCTTCGGGAAGATTTTACTCTTAATCCAAGCTCAAGGAAGCTGGTGACCCAAGGGAAGTCCTGGGCTTTCATTCTTCTTGTGTTTGGCACAGAGCTGCCCCAGGCATTCCAGGTGTCTAATAACAAAATAAAAGCAAACAAATAAAAAATTCCTGCCGGACTCTGGACCATGAACACAATGACTCTTATTGAAAACAGTGCCAGCCCAGTCTTGACCTCCTGCAAGGACTGCCATTGAAACAATTCCTTTGCTTCCCACCCGTCCATATCCTCCCAGTGTCCTCCTGGGGAAGTTAGGAAGGGTTTCTTTGTGCCAGATGAGGAAATAAAACCCGACTTCTCTAACACATTTGCACATGCCAAGGGTCTCTGGAAGACCTGCTTATTTCTCCACGATGGAGTGGTCAACAGGGTAGCACTGGGCAGGCCCTCCTGAGCATCCTGCACAGCCACCACCAACTCTTAGAAACAAGCAGGCGGCCTTGAATGGTCATTCTCAGTGATATCTAACCACCGAAGGGCCTTAGGTATATTTTCCTTTATATTAACTTGTTCTTTGGAGAAAGAGGAAGTGGCAAATGAATTAAACTTCTTACAGCCCCTTTAGAAGTGAAAGGTGACTGGACTTGAATCAGCTCTGCCAGGTATTCACCGAGTGGTTTTAGCTAGTTACTTCAATTTTCTGAGTCTGCTTCCTCATCTGAAAAATGGGGTGGAACACTGACCTCACAGGATCTGTTTAAAGATTAAGTAAGATTTCACCATAAAAAGCCTATGGTAAGCATTCAACAAAGGTTATTTCTCTGCTTCTCCCTTTGGCACCTTATGGAAAGTACAAGTATTATTGGTTCCTTTATTCAGCAGACTTAGATGGACTTCAGGTATGCAGAAACGATTATTTTATTGTTCACTTCCTGCACAGGATGGGTTTTGCTTGATTTAGGAGAAATAATTCCTTGGAATGTATTTCTTTGGATGATTCTTTAAGGCCAGCTTTTGACTACTCTGGAAATCGTTTTTAGTATCTTTACATTTGGTCTTTAAGCAGATATTACAAGTTATTGCTCTAAGGAGTTCTTGAAAAGCTTGTGCTGATCTCCACCTACTCAGAACTATAAAGCTACAGACAGCCCAATGTAATAATCCAGGGGCCCAACCAAAAAAGGGAAGAGAGAAAATTTCTTTAAGGCTGTATTCCTTTGGAAAGGCTATCGATGAACCAGTTAGACAGACAGAGGGACTTCCCATCCATCCATCCATCCATCCATGCATCCAACCAGCCATCTACCCACCCAGTCCACCTTGTTCTAGGCTTTTTTGGTCATATTTTCCTACTAGTGTTACAAAGCTCCTTGAAGAAGAAGCTTAATATATCTTACAAGTGCTTATGAGAGTTATTTGTACTGTAGATGCCACGTAGAAAATAAAAAATTGGCAAGCAGACACCAAATACGAAGCTTGTAAAAAGTAAACATACCTATGAAATGCAAGTATAGTTTCCTTTACCATCTCCAGTGACCTGTAAACAATGTATGAGTGAAATGCCTATTGCAAAAGAGCAATCATCTGTTCATTTGAAATATCAAGTAAGTTATTTCATGATTTTACCAATTGTCCTTCTGTATCATGAAACAGCTCTTTAGCTCTGCTGCCTCTTAACCAAAACACAGCTGAATGGTTTATATTACATGACCTAACATTTGTTGGGAATTTTTCACTTACATATACTATCTTAGTTAATCCCAACAATTTTGCAGGATAAGTATTGTGATTCCTTAATTTCAAAAATAGGAAATTGAAATTTAGAGAGAAAAAAGAACTTGCTCAAAGTCATTCAGCTCATATGTGACCACCAGAAATCAAAACTCGAGTCTTGAGTTACACGCGCCCTTTCGTACCCTCTAGTGTGTTGAATCCTGGGCTGGGATTGGTTGGTCTGGGCTCTTGGCCTGCTCTGCCACCACCTGTGTGACACTGCATAGGTTGCCAGCTTTCAGGGCCTCATGACCCCAATTGCTGTCCCTTTGTCAAGGAGCTCTAAGTACCCATTCAGTTCTGATTATAATGACGCCCTTGAGGCAATGGCAACGACATTGTTGGCTAAAAGGAAATGAGATTTCCTGGGCTGGCTTGGACCAATCATGATTCTTTTCCTTAGCATCTGAACAAAATTGAGGTACAGTTACCAGTAAGATGGAGAGCATCTGTTGCCGACATCATCACCTGGCCCCTGCCTCCCTCTCCAAGATCACCTCTGAGAGCTCTCGCCTGTACTGTCTGCCCTCTAGGCATCTTGACCTGTGTATGTACTGTTCCCTCTCTCTGATTCATTCTTCTCCCATCTCTTCACCTGGTTAACTTCTACTCATCCTTCAGATCTCACTCAACTATCACTTCCCAGTGATTCCCTCTCTCCCCCAGACAAGGTCAGATTCTCCCATGATACATTATCGTGGTGCTGTGTTAACTTCAGAACACATTTCCCATTTATAATTTTATATTCGATTGTCTGATTATTTGATTAAAGCCTGACTCTCCCTCCACAAGACTGCAAAATCCATGAGGATTATTAGTACTGTGTCTGCTTCTGCTGATCATTGCATCCCAAGTAGCTAGCTTAAATGCCTCTCCCATTCTTTCTTTTTTTTTTTTTTTGGTGGTACTCGGGCCTTTCACTGTTGTGGCCTCTTCCATTGCGGAGCACAGGCTCCGGACGCGCAGGCTCAGCGGCCGTGGCTCACGGGCCCAGCCGCTCCGCGGCATGTGGGATCCTCCCGGACCGGGGCACGAACCCGTGTCCCCTGCATCGGCAGGCGGACTCTCGACCACTGCGCCACCAGGGAAGCCCCCCATTCTTTCTTTATTGTGTGCCTACTATATGCAAGGTGTTATATTATGGGTCAAAAGATAAATGAAAACATGAATGTCTTTTGAGAGCTCATAACGTGGCCAGCGAGATCAGACACAACGAACTCTAATATTCCAGTGACACCTCTACTTCACTTCCATACACCACTCCCATGGTCACACTTTGGACCTTGTAATTACCCATCCCTGGCCTTTTTTTTTTTTTTGCAGTACGCGGGCCTCTCACTGTTGTGGCCTCTCCCGTTGCAGAGCACAGGCTCCGGACGCGCAGGCTCAGCGACCATGGCTCACGGGCCCAGCCGCTCCACGGCATGTGGGATCTTCCCGGACTGGGGCACGAACCCGTGTCCCCTGCATCGGCAGGCGGACTCTCAACCACTGCGCCACCAGGGAAGCCCCCTGTCTGGCCTTTGATCACTTTGATGCTGGTATCCTACCTTCTGACTGCAACTTCCCATCCTTCTACCTTTTCTATTTCCTCATTTCAACCAAACCTGTTCTTCAGCCTTTTCAAGCCCTCGGGATTCTTGATGCTTCCTCATACTTTCACATGTCTGTTGTGATCAGTGACCTTTGCTAGCTGAAACTGCCATTCCTCAACCCCCTGTCGAAGGCAATGAGCCAGCCTGGTCTTTGGATCGGGGCGAGCATGTGACCCTAGAGCTGGCCCTCCACTGGTTGGCTGTTGGTCCACAGAGTAGCCTGACACAGAGTTTTGCTCAAAAGAGACAATGGCAGTTAGCGAAGCCTTGTTGAAATTCTCTTTCCTTTACTTCCAAGTTAACTTTTTCGGCTGGTTCTCTTCTGCACTGATTGATCTTCTTTGCCTCTTTTGCTCGCTCCTCTACCTGCATGCAATCCTTACATTTCAGAATCCCCAGAGTTCCTTCCCTAGATATTTACTCACTCTACAAGTATATCTTGATGCTGAAAGTGTTGACAGTCCATTGAGGGTAGTGACCATAAATCTGGCAAGATTCCTATCTGCTTGATGTGTGATTTTCTCTAGTAGCATCCAGCCTTTCAGGAGCAGACATGGGGAAGCCAGGTGGTGAGGTTCATTCCAGGTTAGCATTTGTGCTGGGGAGATGCCACAGAAGGACAAAAGAGCAAGGGACTTTAGGATAATTGCAAAAGCGTGCCCAAATAGGTGAACCATGGGATCAGAGGGGCATAAGGAGGGAAGAGATGATAGGAGGGGCTCCTGGAGAGGAAGTACCGGTGAGATTGAAGATAGACGAAATAAGCTGGCTGGAAGGGTAGGAAGTGGTGCTTGGAGAGAGCATTACTGATTGATGCTCTTAAAAGTAGAACAGTTGCAGGGAGCGGGTGGCTGAGCTACAGTGTGTAAGAAGGTCATTGGCAATGAGGAAGTCAAGGAACTTAGGGGCTAAGATGTTTGGTCATCCACATGGATGTCTAGTTTATGCAACAAAATCCTTTCGAAATTCTCTGAAGTTTTTTTGAAATGAAAAACAGAATAAAGTTAATCATCTCTGCCCACCTCCCCTAACACATACATACAACAGTGTCTATTTTAATAGTTGAACTCATTTGTAAAAGCAAAAGTAGACATAGATGTCAAAGGAGGACCCTTGGATCCATAGACGATTGAAGTCAGAATCCTCTTTATTTCAAAAGAACACTTGGGCCCCAGTTTCTGGGGATGAGGGAATGTGTATAGGTGATAGAAGATGGCCCAAAGGTTGTAGGCTGGGAAGACAGCCAAAAGACCACCACTGGGTCCAAAGGAGGGATGACGGGGGCTGCTTCTTTTTCTTTCCCTTCCTTTCCCCTTATTGCCCTGAATCCTTATTTTGCCCACCTGGTTGGCACTGGGGCAATGGGAACAGAGTTGGTAGAGAAGGAATGGCAGTGAAGTTTACAATAGTGGAGAGGGAGGGACAAGCATAGTAGAAAAGAGACGCCCCACTTCCCAGTGATCCCTGGGACCCACGTGACTCTTGGACCGTGGACACACTCGGGACTCCAGAGTCGGCCTCAGCCACTGGTCCAGAAGCAGAGGGAATCTCAGGACTTGTGAGTGGGATGCTGGGTCAAAGGCTCCTTCTCTTCCTCTGGGCAGCACAGTGCGTGGATGGGAAGGCATTTTGCTTCCGTGCGGGGAAGCCAACCTAATAATAAAGATGATGCAAGGAAAGAACAGAGCTGAAAGAATCACAGAGATACAGTGCCTCTGTCTTGATGGCTTGGTAAACTTTGGATTAAACTGTGCTTGAATTCCATCCTTCCTCTGGACTTTCCTGTTAGGAGAAACGGAAATTCTCTTGACTGTTGAAATCAGTTTGCATTAAATTGTTTGTTTTGTGCAAATGGAAATCATTTTGATTGAGGGATGTATGATTTGAACATGAGGAATTGGCCCAGGGATAGAGACGGGAGAGAGAGTTTATAGGAGAAAAAGGATAAAAAAGGAAGGGTAAAAAAAGAAGATGACTCGGCATAGCATAGTATTTTCAAGCATAGAGTCAGACTTACAGAGTTCCCAGAGCTCATTATTGTGCTCTGTGCTCTTGGAGAAATCACTTAACTTCTCTATGCCTCAGTTTCCTTGTCTTTAAATGAGAATGATAATAGTACCAACTTGCTAGAGTTGTTACAAGGATGAAACGAGCATATATCTGTAAAGTGCTTGGCCCACAGTAAGCACTTTATAAGGGTTTATCAAATAAATCAAGGACGTTGTGTCTGTAATTTAACTTATAAATGAGTTTGTGTAGGAGCCACACCTCTAATGGGAGGGGCTAGGCTCCTCTCTGAGTTTAAAGACTCTTCAAAGTACTTCATAGTGGCATTGGGGGTGTGAAGTCATCCTTTCCATGTTTCCCTTGAGTAAATAGAGGCTACACGAGGCTCAGAAATCATCTAAGAGTCACCTGGTAATAAACATCATGACAGAGTTGAAACCCACCAGGCCTAGAATCACGATACCAAGTTTATGCTTCTGGTCTGCTTCAGCTCACTGGAAGACCTTGGGTTTGTCCCCTTTTTCCCCCTGGGAAGGGGGGACCAGATGACTTCCTGGTGCCTAACAGGCCTAGCAGTCTGCGGGTCTCATAATAGTACCAGCTTAATTGATCGTGCAGTTTGCCAGTTACAAGGCACTTCTACAGTGTCTCCTGCTTGCACAAAAATCCTGCGAGGGAAGCAGGGCAGATATTATTATATTCCCTGTTTTACAACCAAGAAGGGAAGCCAGCTGATAAAAATGTTTGGTATCTGGTAAGTTACCACTGAGGGTAACTGGAGCTGGATCCCACCTGGAAACTCTGGAAGCTATTCTACAACACTCACCTTAGTTATTCCACCCAGGGGTGCCGGAGCTGGGGTATTTATAGACCAACTCCTGTCTATCATCAGGGGGACATGAATTTCTGGCACTGCTGACCTGTCATATATGTAGCAAAGTGGGCTCAGGAGGCCAGAGGGATCCAGAGGGACACGTGGGTGTTGACACTTGGGAGTAGACCGATGTGGCTGCCCCCGCATCTGCTACAGTCCCCCTTGGATAAGATGCTCTTGTCACTTTTACCTGAAAATATGTCTGTGAAATATAGTCTTGTAGTTGAGCACATTGCTATTTTCACCTCAGTCAGCGTTTTGAGGACAAGGAGATGTGGCAGGTTAATAATGGTCCCCAAAGATGTCCACATCCTAACCCTGGAACCTGTGAATATGTTACCTCACATGGCAAAATGGTCATTGCAGATGTGAGTAAGTTAAGGATCTTGAGATGGGAAGATTATCTTGGCTTATTTGTGTGGGCCTGCTAGAATCACAAGGGTCCCTATAAGAAGGAGGCAGGAGGTCAGAGGAGAGAGAAGATGCTACACTGCTGGCTTTGAAGAAATGAGGAAGGGGCCAGGGACCAAGGAATGTAAAGCCTCTAGAAGTTGAAAAAAGCAAGGAAAGATTGATAGATTTTCCCCTGAAGCCTCCAGATGGAACAGAGCCCTGCGGATACCTTGATTTTATATTTCTGAACTTCGTAACTCCGAGAGAATAAATTAGTGTTGTTTTAAGCCACGAAATTTGTGGGCATTTGTTGGAACAGCAATTGGAAATTAATGCAGAGCAAATGGATGGGTTAACATCAGGGTCTACCATAGATGTTCAGTAGGTAGCTCAAACAACTTGTGCAAAACAGAAACCTTGATTTTCACCATCCTCACCCTTCCCACCAAACCTCTTCCCAGTCTCAGGAAACTGCACCATTTCATCTACCTGTTAGGCTATAAACCGGAATCACCCTTAATTTCCAGCCTTTTCGCATATCCCTACTCCAAATCTGTCAGCCAATCCTGCTGCCTCTGCCTTCAAGACAAAGCCCACACTTGACCACTTCCCATGACATCCACTACCATGTCAACCTGCGTCTCTCACCTAGGCCACTACTGCAACTCCTGGGCTCCCTGCTTCTACTTTCTCTCTTTAGTCCATTCTCCAGAGTATCTTTGACAATAAATAGTTCATGAAATCCTACCACTTCCCCGCTCAAATCTCTCCAATGGCTTCCCGTTCGTTGTATCAGAATGAAATCCACTGTGTTCGCCATGGTTGAGAGCCCTGCACGATCTGGCCCTGCCCGCCTTTCACCCTTATTTCCCAGCATTCTGCTCTGCAGCACTGGCTTTCTTGATGTTTCTCAAATAGGCCCAGGTGGTAGCTGCCTCAGAGCCTTTGCACCCACTGCTTGCTCTGCCTAGAAACTCCTTTCTTTTCATGTCTACGTGGCCCATTCCATCACTCTGCTCAAGTTTCTGCTCAGATGTGGCTCTGAGGAGGCCTTTCCCAGTCATTCTACCTAACTTAACCTTCCTCTCACCCACCTCCCCATTCCTGAGCTTCTTATCCTGCTGTATTTCTTCATAATACTTCTCACTACATGAAATCATATTAACTATCTGTCTTCTCCACTAAAATATAAATTCTATGGGCTTCCCTGGTGGCGCAGTGGTTGGGCGTCCGCCTGCCGATGCAGGGGACACGGGTTCGTGCCCCGGTCTGGGAAGATCCCACGTGCCGCGGAGCTGCTGGGCCCGTGAGCCATGGCCACTGGGCCTGCGCATCCGGAGCCTGTGCTCCGCAACGGGAGAGGCCACAACAGTGAGAGGCCCGCGTATCGCAAAAAAAAAAATAATAATTAAAAAAAAATAGAATAAAATATAAATTCTATGAGAGAAAAGACTGTTTTTTTACCTGTTCTTTCCCCAATGCTACGAACAGTGCTTAGCACAGATCTCAATAAATATCTGTTGACTGAGAAAAAATACGTATAAAAGGTTATTTCCTTTTTGGTGTCTATCATGATCAGTCAAAGATAAGTGGTGCTTCTTATGTAGGCGCGGTTTACCCAGAACACAAATTAGTGCATTTTCACATATCCACCCACCCACACCTTCTAGATCTTTATGCCTGAAAGAGAAATTCGTCTTCAGCTCCCACAAGTCCTAAGTTGGAAGAGAAATTGTGAACCAACTGTGACTTCACTGAAAGTACAAATCCTCCAACAGAGCTCTCTTCAATCACAAGTGGATCCTCTTGCCCTCTGAAATGAGAGGGACCACTGTTCACATCGGCTATGGGACTGTTAGGCGCTGGTTAATTTATCACAGAAAATTCTTACTTGGTATTCTTATCTAACTCCTGCTTCTAGCACACACCCAAATCTCCCGGTTTTTAAATTAGCCATACTCATTTGCTCTTGGTACTTATATTATTTTTAAAAGTTTAGCAGACGGAACATATCTATCTTTATAATTGCTTCCTCTCTTGTTTTTCTTATTATTTTTCCTTCTCTCCTTCTTACACTCAGTCTCACTGAAGAATGTATCTATCCCGTAGGACCCTCCTCAGGCTCCAAAGTTTCTAAACTGTTCAACTTACCCCTTCCCAGGGTGCATTCTACCACTAGTTTAAAGTTTGGCTGCAAACTGGAATCACATGGAGAGGTTTAACAACACCGATTCCTGGTCCCACCCTCAGAGATCCTGACTTAGTTGGTCTGGGATACTGCCTGGGCACTGGGCTGGAAAAATCTCCAGGTGATTCTAGGGTGTAGTCACAATTGAGAACCATCACATCTAGTCAATCTCCTTAGGGTCTTTATTTTTTTAGAATTTAAAAAAAAAACTTATTTTATTTATTTTTGGCTTCATTGGGTCTTCGTTGCTGCTCATGGCTTTCTCTAGTTGCAGAGAGCGGGGGCCACTCTTCGTTTCGGTGCGCGGGCTTCTCTTGTTGCGGTGGCGTCTCCTGTTGCAGAGGCTTCTCTTGTCGCGGAGCACGGGCTCTAGGCATGCGGGCTTCAGCAGTTGTGGCTCACGGGCTCTAGAGCGCAGGCTCAGTAGTTGTGGCACACGGGCTTCGTTGCTCCGTGGCATGTGAGATCTTCCTGGACCAGGGCTCGAACCCAGGTCCCCTGCATTGGCAAGCGGATTCTTAACCACTGCGCCAGCAGGGAAGTCCCCTTCAGGGTCTTTAGAATCGCCCCTTCTGAATAAACTCCATAGACTCCCTGGAATTTTCCATTTATCTCTTTAAATTCACAAAGACCTGGCTTTTGCTTGATGACTCATAACAACACCCACCAAAGGAAATGTCTCCTTATTTGATCTTATAGTTCTTTGGAGTTTGCAAAGCCCTTTCCACACAGTTTTCTTTAAATCCTCCCAACATCCCTGTGAGGTGGGCATTCAGGGCCAAGATGAGGTGATGGAAGCTGGAACAATGGTCTGCAGAGTTAGGGCTGGGGCAGACAGATTGAGCAAAACAAGCAAATAGACAAACACACACACACAATAAACAGTAACCGCATAAAATCAGGATACCCAGTTCAATTGGAATTCCAGATAAGCAACGAATAATTTTTCAGTATAAGTATATTCCATGGAATATTTGGGACACACTTACACTAAAAAAATTTGTTGCTCTGCCTGGAATTCCAATGTAACTGGGCACCTTGTATTTTATTGGACATCTCTGCACTCAGCGCCCGTTCCTCTTCGGAAGCTCAGGCTGGTGGTTACGCCATTCCTCGGCCTTCCTCTAATTCTCTTGCCTTCCTTTCCTGCTCCCGTTCTTCCTCTCCTCTGCATGGGTAGCCTTAATCCTCAGAAAGCCTCTTCTGTAGATTAGAATCCACTTGCACTTCCTTTTTTCCCCTCCTTCCTAATCTCCTTCTTGTGTCCTAAATTATTAATAAGGTCAGGCTGGTTTAAAAAACAGTCAAACATTTACTGAGTATTTTGTGTGCCAGGCATTGTGTTAAGCGCTTTGTACTCATTATTTCATTTATTTCTCACAAGACACTTAGAGGCAGATACAATTTCCTAGGTACCTACATATGGCTATTTCTATTTCAAGATGGAGAAACTGAGGTTTAGAGAGCTTGAGAGATTCCTCAAGGTTATCTAACTTGGAAGTGCCAAAGCTGGGATGGGAACAGGGCTCTTCCTCCAGAGCCTTTGTTCTCAACTAGCATACTAGGAAAATGAGACGGTACAAAGAGCCTTGTGGCTTTGCTATTCAAATTTTCCAGCTTGTTCAACTTAGCTTTCTGAAGCTCCTGGGATTTGGAACAACCATTGGATAAACCTCTTCCATGCCATGTGGGAGGCCTAGGAGATGAAAAGTGTTGACAGCGTAGCAATCCATAAGATGCATACATATTTTTGGAAATCTTATTTTTAACCCTGAAAAAAAGAAGTGTCATCCACAAGTCTCTTGAAGGAAGACTTCAGCATCCATTGCCAGCAAAGTAAACACTTAACCCAGGGACAATGTTCTTTAAACACGTTTGCTGAGGCTAAGGGGCAAATAGTTTATGCTGATTCTGGGTAACAGACCACAAATACAGTGTGTCAGAGAGGCTGTTTTTCAAGTGTTCCATAGCTTTTTTGGTATAAGCTGCCCCTATGCTTTAGCAGTCTGTAAATATTTGTGCAATTAATGTATGCTGGCAGACGTCTCAAGAGAAAAGCAAGCTTCATAATGCCAAGAAAAATTGTAATTAGCAACACAAAAGAAAAAGAATTTGTCTCTTTCATCTCAGTGCTTAAAAACTGTCAGCACTTAATACAGCTGGAAGCTTCAGAAAAGATAATTTGCAAGAGCTGATTTTCCTAAGCTTTTAAGAGTTGGTCCTGCATATATCCTACTATAAAAAAACATACACTTGAGAATTAACTTTTCCCTTCCTTACTTAACATTAAACCAGTTAATATTAATTATGAAAGGTGTGGTAGAGAAAAGTTCCTTTAAAACTGTCAGTAATGTTATTAAAGAAAGTATTTTACATTGTGGTACCTAAGAGGCACTGGAGGAGAGGGAAAACACGAGTGGCCCATCTTGCCTAGAAATGATTGCCTAAGTGATCTGAGAGGAAGAGGAAAGAGGTGTGCCTGCAGATACCAGCTGGAGAAGCCCGTGCATCTGGACCCATTCATTGCAAGCTCCCTCACACTTCCCAAGCTTCCTCCAAAAGTCATCCTGGGCTTGAAGTTCCTGTTCAGCCTCTGGAAGTTCCTGGGCAAGTGTTCTCTAGTTCTAGCACATTTGGAATTGGGATAGGGTGGCTACCTCTATGTTGTAGACTGAACGTTTGTGCCCCTCCCCCAAATTCACATGTTGAAATTCTACCCCCCCACCCCTGCCATGTGACAATATTAGGCAGTGGGGCTTTTGGGAGGTGATTAGGTCATGAGGGTGAAGCCCTCATGAATAGGATTAGTGCCCTTATAACAGAAACCCCAGAGAGTTCTCTTGTCCCTTCTGCCACGTGAGGATACAGTAAGAAGATGGCCATCTATGAACTAGGAAGCAAGCTCTCACTAGACACCAAATCTGCTGTGCCTTGATCCTGGACTTTATAGCCTCCAGACTGTGAGAGATAAATGTTGTTTAAGCTTCTCATTCTATAGTAATTTGTTAGCAGTCCAAACTGACTAAGTCACCAGATCTGAGAATAGCCAATGCATGGCTGGCCCTTTGATGGTCTTTTGTAGCTGGGTTTTATATATATATATATATATATTTTTTTTTTTTTGGCTGCGTAGGGTCTTAGTTGTGGCGCTCAGGATCTTCGTTGCTGCGTGTGGGATCTTTTTAGCTGTGGCATGCGGGATCTTTAGTTGCAGCATGCAGGCTCTTAGTTGTGGCATGCAGGATCTAGTTCCCTGACCAGGGATGGAATGTGGGCCTTGGAAGCATGGAGTCCTAACCACTGGACAACCAGGGAAGTCCCTTTCCTAGCTATTTAACTGAGGTTTTGCTGCCACTCGCGCTGATCTGCAAGGGAGGCTTTTACTATCAATATAAAATACACTGTCCTAGGACCACCTACACCAGAATCTCCAGGCAGGTTTGGCAAACATGCAAATTCCTGGTCTCCAACCTGGAAATACTGAATTACAACGGGGGCAGAGTGGGGTGCAGGAATCTGCTTCATGCACAGATCCTCCTGGGTTCTCAGGCACCCTAAAATGTAAGAATCACTAGAGTAAAGGAACCACCTTCTACCTGCTGGCCTTCCTTTCCTGTCTCTGCTGCCTCCTCTCAGCCTTGCTGGGAGGCTAAATGGAAGAGAATTAGATATGTCCTCTGGGAACCCCTCTCTGAATCCCTAGGCAGAGGGAGACCTCCTCATCTGTACTCCAGAGTAATGAATGCACAACTCAATAAATAGACAAATGTAAGCTGCAATTTTACTGGAGTGATTTGTTTACCTCCTCTGGGGAAAGTATCATTTCACGGTCATCTTTTTAGCCCCACCTCTAATACAACATCTGGCATTTAGTAGGGCTTTTTAAATGTTTGCTGTATAAATCAATCTTTGGTGTAATTCCTGCACTTCTGGGAGACCTCACTTTGAGGCAGAAAGAGTGGAGGGTCCAGTGGAGCAGCTTCCATTCTTGCCTTTCCCATGTTTCGTGTTAAAATCATTGTCTTCACACCATCATCTTCGTCACCATCCTTTGATACCTGCCTTTTATTGAGTGTTTTGTGCCAGGCGTTGTGCTAAGCACTTTACATACGTATCTTTTTTATTTTATTTTATTTTTTTTAAATTTATGTATGTATGTATGTATGTATGTATTTATTATTGGTTTGCGTTGGGTCTTCGTTGCTGTGCGCAGGCATTCTGTAGTTGCGCCGAGCGGGGGCTACTCTTCATTGCGGTGCACGTGCTTCTCACTGCGGTGGCTTCTCTTGTTGCGGGGCATGGGCTCTAGGCGTGCAGCCTTCAGTAGTTGTGGCTGGCGGGCTCTAGAGCGCAGGCTCAGTAGTTGTGGTGCACGGGCTCAGTTGCTCCGCGGCATGTGGGATCCTCCTGGACCAGGGCTCGAACCCGTGTCTCCTGCATCGGCAGGCGGACTCTCAACCACTGCGCCACCAGGGAAGCCCACGTATCTTATTTAATCTTCACAACATTACTGTCCTCATGGGTTGATGGGGAAACAGAAAGATTGTCTAAGGTTATATGGGTATTAAACAGTCAAATGTCAGAGCTCGGATTAGAACTTGATCAGACTGTTAATTAAACAAGGAGGCCATCAGACTCAAGGTAGCTCTAGTGTTGCTGCACTGACATAAGCAAACCAAAATCTAAGCCTATAAACATCTCAAGTTTACGAAAGCGAAAGCTAAGTACAACCAATCACAGGCCACTAGGGTTTAGGCTGTAGCCAACCAATAATTTCCTTTCTGCTTCCACTTTTTCCCTGTAAAAGATTTTCCCCAGCTCCCTTTGAGGGAGCACTTCTAACCACTTCCCCTTTGGAGCAAATAAATTCCTAAAATTTTAATATGCCTCAGTTTATCTTTTAATGGGACTCAGAGCCAGGTTTCTAAATACTGATGGTTAAAAGCACCTCTGCTAACCCTGGATCCTAAGAAAAAAGTTTGATGCTGTGAGGATTGAGATATGCCTTAAACAACTTAAGCTGGAACTAGCAATTTTTCATTTCATTTCATTCCATTTTTTTGGTGTGCTACACAGCTTGCGGGATCTCAGTTCCCCAACCAGGGATTGAAGCCAGGCCGTCACGGCAGTGAAAGCGCGGAGTCCTAACCACTAGGCACCAGGGAACTCCCTGGAACTAGCAATTTAGACCAAACCTATCAGACTGTTTCTACCTTCCTCTTTTTCCCAAATCCTTCCTGAACCTCATGCCATCTACCTGGGTCAGACCATCAAAGCTCAAGAAATGCCTGGCCTTGTATTTCTGCAGTTATATCAACCCCAAGTGCCTTCCAAATTTAAATCCTTTGATATCGTTTGGCTTTAAATGCTTAAAACAAACTTATCAGAAAACTGTAGTGCCATAAATATTTATATAAACCAAAGCTCATGCCAAAGCCAACTCATCATCTTCGGCTTTTGGGTTTTCAGATGTTGATCATGTACTTTTAGAAGGCTATTCAAGCATGAACCTGCAAGCTAATGGGGTTTCCACGTCCACACCAGTACTGCGGTGGTGGCTGGGGTCTTCCACATGTGTTCTTGGTGTATTTGTGTTAATGATTTACGAATCCGAAAGAATTATTTGCCATCTGATCCAAAACAAAGTCCTGAAATCTATCGGAAGGGTGATGTGATCTATGGCCCGAGGGCACACTGGCAGGGACAGGCAATAATCCTCTCTATTGGGAGGACTGGTGGGAAGAGACGGGATCTGTGGTTTCAACGCACAACAGCTCCTGCCCACAGCAGAAACATGCGCAGAATGGATCCCTTAATCCCATTCTGTCCAGGAAGACATCTTAAAGCCTGCAATTCATATTCTCAAGCACTTCGAGAACATAAAAACAATCCTATTATATCACTCAGCAGAAGGCTCATTTAAAATGGAGAAGGGCATAGAAAGTATACCATGGAAATTAAGGGCATGGTAGAGTTTTACAAGAAGATTTTTGCTGAAGGTTAAGACGTGCTTGAAACATGTCTTCTGTGAAAACTCCAAAATAGATGTTTTTCCATGAATTCTTTTTAGGTCTATACTATATTATCAGCTTCAGTTTCAGTGGAGAGGGGAAGCAAAAATGTGTAAACAAGTGGTCCTTGCCCTCAAAACTGAGCTTCTCAAACTGTCCTGTGCATGTGGATCCCCTGGGGATCTGGTTAAAATGCAGATTCTTGTTGAGTGGGGCGGGGCCTGGGATTCTGCATTTCTGACAAGCTCCCAGGGGATGTGGATGTTGCCAGCACACACTTGGTATTGATATTTACAAGGCAAAAACATTTACAAGGCAAGACAGTGTAAAAGAACCTTTTGATCTTGCCATTATCTTTGAAGAACTCTGAAGGATCACATTCCTTTGGAAATTCATGGTACCCGGGGCTACTGCTATTTGTGTCCCTGCCTAAGGACACAGATGCATTGCGGCTGCTTTAAATTGGTGACCACCGCAGCTTCTCACCTGGCCATATGTCTGCTGGAAAAGGCCTGATAGATGGAAAGCCAGACGAAAGGTGTGCTCCTAGGAAGTCAAAAGGCAATCCTTGGTGGCCAGAGTATCTGGACAAAAGATTTCAGGAGACGCACTGCAAGGCTGGACAAAAGAAAGGATTTGTCAACCGGTGTCTATGTCCTTTCAGTGGACATTATCTTCTTTCTCACAGAGAAACCTTGATTTTCTTGAGGTTTTAAACCATGTTGAATACACTGCATCCCAGCACTTTGAGACCTATTTTGGGCAATTTATGAACATAATAGGCTTATGATGGTTTATGGAAATTTGCTCAGAGGAAAAAGCTCTAGGCAGAGTCTAAAGCTGGCACTTAAAATAGGCTAGTGGCACCATGAGAAAAAGCAAACAAAGATAAACCCAGACTTGAGCCCACCATGCCAAGTGTGGCATCTTTCTCACCCACAACAGCACTCTGCCTGGTACTTTTGCAAAAAGGGGGAAGCTTGGATTCTAAATAACAATAACCAGGAATGTGTGTTCACCAGGATTGAGTTCTCCTTTAGTGTAATTTGTCATCAGAATTTCAGATTATAAAAAGATTGGAAAGTTTAAGAATGGAGACGGGTATGAACACATACCCAACTTGGAACAGGATTTCTGATCTTGATAAACGAAGGCTCTTTCCTAACAGCGATTTATATTTCTGGACTAAGGGGTATGAGGTAATATTATTTTATAAGCGTAATGACTGCTCAGAGAATTAAAAAAAAAAAGAATGCTGACACTTGGAATCACTTCTGTCTCTTTAATGCAGCTTACAAGGCAAATATCAATAAGTAGAGTGCTATGGTTTTTACTTCAACTTACAATGCACTTGGGCATATTTATTTCTAAGATAGGAACCTTTAACAAGGGAGTCTATTTCCCAAAGAACAGCCTGTGAATTCTGGGAAAAGTGGGGTAGGTGCTTGTTGATTTTCTTGATTTACGATCACCACTTAAATTTTGAACATTTGGTATATTTTAGACGGCAGGAAACAGGGACAAGTCTAATAAACTGGCCCTAAATTAGTTTTCTTATTGAAAGAAGATACTTTTACACCATCTGATTTTGTTGCCAAATTAAAAAGGGCCAGCCCATCACAAACAGCTTTACAAGTTCATTAACCCTTTATGTGAAGAGTTTCGGCTTCCTAAGTGATTATTTACTTGTTGTTTTATTAATGTTCTAGCTTCAAAAGAAAACATGAATTACATTTTGTGTTGAGGTCAAGTCAGTAGGGTCAATTCTTATCCTGTTTTCTCATTTTCCCACTGAAATAAAAAAAAACTTCAAAAGGTAAGCAAACTGAGCAGATTAGGAATTAACCACATTTTAATCAATAAATATAAACATTTGTTTGTTAACAAGTTATCGGGCAGAGTAAAATAGTAATTATCAAGGATTCAAAAGGGGACACCACCTTGAAAACACAGTGCAAATATCTTCGCCATAAACCTTCCCCCATTTAGAGAATTAGAGGTAACAAAAAATTTACCCAGAATAAGGCTTGGGATAACCGAAAAAGTTCCAGGCAGATTTTAAAGCTAAAATAGATGATTTTGCACATAACAGGTAATACAAAGATTATCTGACAACTCAATGAATAAATGATTGAATGGATGATTCACTGAACACAGGGAATAGGATTCCTTCTATTCACATTGTGAGCCAGGCCCATATCTATTTCTGTAACTCCCTTGCCTCACTCTCCCTTGCTATGCTCTGTATTGCAGGAAATCACACTTCCCAGGGCCCCTGCCAGATTGCTTCCAGGTAGGGCTGGAAGGGTAAGGTGTTAGAGGAAGACTAGAGGGCAGAAGGAGAGGTGAAGCCCGGGTATGTTGCCATGTCTGACTCATCTGGTGTTGCCCCATCTCGGGCAATGGCTTTGTTCCTGCCACGGCTCCGTTTCCCACAACTCCTAGGTGGTTCCAGCTCTTACCAGCCAGCCCCCAACCATGTTTCCAGCTCCTGTGTATGACCCCAGCTTCTGGACTCAGGGAACCACACCTCATCATAGCCCTAGGTGGTAACAGCTTCCTTTCATTTATCTTCTCTTTCATCATCTATGTATGTCAATTTCCTCTATTAAATTCCATCTACTGAAATACTTAGAATGGTTTCTGTTTTCCTGACTGGATCGTGACTACTACATATTAGAATCATTACATTTTTTCCCCCTCTAACATATCTGGGAATTTCTGCATGAGAATCCGCTGTAAGCCAATGAAAATCATCACTCAAACCGCATTCAATACCCACTTTCTGCAATACAGGCAAACGAATATCCCTTTGGCTGTTGTTTGTCAAGCACTCTCTTTGCCAGGTACAAATATGACTCTGATGGTCTACCAAAGTCACCACCAATCATGGTGGACACAGCCAAAACTCATCTGCAGAGGTCATTTTTGTTGTATGTACTAAGTGTGACAACAAGGAAAAAGAAAGACAAACAGAAAATTAATCTTAAGAGAAAGTCGCCAAATGGATAACAATGTTAAAAAAAAAATGTCTCTGAAAATTCAGAGACGATAAGACAGCACCAGAAAGTTTCCTGTTGAATCAATTTTCCTGAAGTTAAAATCTTTTAGAATTTCTGGATCTTTCAAAGCATCAAAAAAAAAAAAAAAATCTGATTCATCAACAAATGATCCGTAGCTTCTCAGCTAGAATGCGCCCCTGGAATGGTTATCTTCAGAAGTAGAGTTCCTTGGTGAGCATGGAGACCACACATGGGATCTGCTTCTTCTCATGGAAGCATGGGTCATTAGATTGAGATTCAAAGTGCCTGGCCACCCTGTCATTCACCCTGGTGAGAATCTGCAAGATCTCCAAGCTCTTCCCGTGCTCGTTCAGGATGGAGCAGAGGGCCTGCACAAACCAGGAGCCACTCCCTGGGTTCCTCCATGAGTAATAGCCTTCAACGGGAGAGAAAGAAGATGAAATCAGCTGACCTGGCCACTGCTCCGCTCACCACCCAGTAGGAGCTGTCAGTGTTTGGGGCCTTCGCACATGCTTTTCTGAAGTGACAGTACTCCCTGTCTATCCGTGCAGGGTATGTGTCCTACAGGTAACCACCCTAAAACACAAATCTCATCCTGTCCCTCTCCTACCTAAAACAGTTCCCTCGCACCCCTATATTAGGGTGAAGTTCAGGCTGTTTAGCACAGCCCACAGGGCCCACGACAATGTGGCCCCCTGTCTACCTGTCCGGGTTTGAACTTTGCTAATGCCCGGTCACACCCTGTGCTATGGTCTCTCGCTCCTCTCTGTGCCGTGGGAGTGAAAAGGCAGTGGTCTACAAGCCAGGGTGAGAGCTCTCAACAGAAGCCACAATGCCCGGCACCTTGATCTCAACCTCCAGAGCTGTAAGAAATGAATTTCTGCCCCCCAGTCTGTGGTCTTACGTTAGCACAGTCAGAGCAGACTGACAGCCCCTGTGGTCCAGCCTTTTGAGTTTTACCAACGCACTGAGCCACCTGCCCCTGGGCACTCTGTCTGGTGAGCCCTCTCTCCCTTCCTCCTGCTGTTTGGTTTCTCAAGACCCAGTTACAGCAGCTCTTTTTTCCAGAAGGCTCTCTCACCTGCCTCCCTAGAGTTCACCCTTCTTCCTTTAGTTCTGCTAGACCTGGCTCAGAGCACCTCCAACCTGAGTAACAGGTTGGTTCACACAGACACATGTTGCCGTGACTCCGTCTCCCTCTCACGGGCAGGAGACCAGATTTCTTTCTTCCACGCACAATCCTTAAAACTTGTGACGTTATCATTCTCACAAAACCCCATCTGTAGATCCCGCCAGAACTGGTTTTCCAAACACAATGGCCTATTTACTGTAACCAGTACCTCTGTATCAAGCACTTGACAAACTACTACTACAGTTGGGAGAATTCTAACTTAGTGATGGTTTTTACCCCAAACAAAGGAAGTTCACTGAACTCACTCAGGCAGACCTGGAGCTTGGTTAATCCTGAGGTGGCTTGCTTGCTGCAGGCATTTCTGGTGTCTCTTAACGGGCTGCCATATAAAAGAATCCTGGTCTGAGCTCTAACTCTATTACATACCAAAATCTCTATATGACCTTGGGCAGGTCACCTAAACTCACCCAAGCTCAATTTTTTCTTCTATCTGTAAAATTAGGACAGATGTAACACCTTTCCTAACTACCTACGCAATTATTTCAGGGATGATTGAGGTAAAAGACATGAACAACACTTGGTAAATTGTAAAGTGCCATAGAAATGTTTGTTCTTATAATTCACAACAATGATAATAATAACCATAAATGAGAGAATTCAGCCTTCTTTGGAGAGAAAAGTGACTACGCCCCTGTGGTAGGCAGAATAATGGCCCCCAGAATAATGGCGCCCAGGGATGTTCATGCCCTAACTCCAGGGCCTGTGAATATGTTACCAGACATGGCAAAAAAGAGCTTCGCAGATGCGATCGAGGTCAAGGAAACAAGATGGGGAAATTATTCTGGATTGTCCAGGTGGGATTAATCTAATCACAGGAGTCCTTAAAAGAGGGGAACCCTTCCCAGCTGTGGTCAGAAAGAGCGGTGTAAGGGTGGAGGGAGGGTCAGAGATGGGAGGTTGCCGGTTTTGAAGCTGGAGGAAGGAGGCCACGGGCCAAAGAATGCAGGTGGTTCTAACATGCTGGGAAAGCAAGGACGTGGATTTTCCCCTCTACAGTCTCCAGAAGGAACTGTAGCCCTGCCAACCCATTTTGGAATTCCGTCCTCTGGAACTGTAAGGTAATACAGTGTGTGTGTGTGTGTTAAGCCACTATGTTTGTAGCAATTTATTTCTACAGCAGTAAGAAACTGACATAGCTGCAAGCCTTCATTTCGATGGTGGGCCGGATGGCATGGTCTGGTTAGCAGACAATGGACGTGATACCTGGAACTGTGGAATAGGCGAAGAGAAAGTCGGCTTCAACTGGGATCTTATATCGGGGACTAGCATCTGTGTCACTGATAGGCCCCGAGTCGGCCTGGATCCCATCATCAAGCTCCGTTCCCCGGCAAGCCTAAATATCAAAGCAGAGATCACTCCGTGAAGTTGGGAACAGAAACATGTGTGCTGTTCACTGCCGTGTCCCAGTGTTGTCTACGCTTGGCATGTACTAGCAATGCAACAATCTTCAGGATAATTTGATAATGTGTCACATCAGTAAGCAGAGCAAATAAAAATACTGCAATGTCTTAAACTCTCATAATTTGTGGTCCAACGCGATCTAAATGCAGATGGCGAGGATTTAGAGGTAGAAAAATACAACCCAAATTTGCATACCCCAATAGAAACGGCATGTAGATTTGTAAGAAATGACACAATCCAAGTCATTGTGTAATCTTCTGCCATTTCTATGGACTTCGGAAAGGGATTACCTGAATGAAGAAGAGTTTGGGTTTCTCTAACAGGGTTTTGCATCGATCACCCCTAAAATGGGCTGTCAAGTCCTTTATTGCTGTCTTGCCATCTGTTCCATAAATTAAATTTTCTTCTCCGTGGCTTAATAAGATGCAGGCAAAGCAGGCTGAATTTCTGTGGTCCTCTTCAGAAGCTGCAAGCGATTTAAACATTGAAAGGTTAAAACCTATGTCCTGTGGGACCTCAGAGGTGATATTCCCTTCCAGCCTGGCAGCTTTTACTGACACAGAGAGACGGGCAGATAGTGAAGAAGCACCCCGGACGACACTGGAGAGAAGTTAGAGAGGGGGAGAATTCTAGAATTCTCATGAGGAAGAGAACCCCAAGGGTAGGAGGGCTTCAGGCAGCAGCTGGGAGACAGCATATGGGGTTGCTGGAGGGTGTGGCCTTTGTTAGGTCTGTGACACTGGGTGAGTTACTTAACCATTTTGTGCCTTGGTTTCCTTGTCTGTAAAATGGAGACAACAGTACCCATTAAATGAGTTGATATTTGTAAAGCAGACCACAGGAGTATTGGGCAAGTATTTGTTAAAGAAAATAAAACACACTAAGCGAAAGAAGCCACTTACTAAAGGAAAAATACTCTACGATTCCATGTATATGAGGCTCCTAGAGTAATCAGGTTCACAGAGGCAGAAAACAGAATGGTGGTTACCAGGGGTTGCGGGGATGGGGAAATGCGGCGTTAGTGTGTTATGGGGACAGAGTTTCAGTTATGCAAGATGAAAAGGGTTCTTCTGGAGACGGGTGGTGATGGCCGAACAATGTGAATGTCTCACTGCCACTGAACTGCATGCTTAGAAGTCGTTAAGATGGTAACTTTTGTTACGTGTAGTTGACCACAATTTAAAAAGTAAAAACTAAGATTACAAAAAAAAAAAAAAGAAAGAAAGAAAGAAAATGCTAGGTTGGCTGTCAATTTAGGATACTGAGGAGAGGAACCATAAATTATGTCATGGGCTGGCTCAGCTTGATTTCATCTAAGGTTCTGTGGTTCTAACTAACTAGCTAGCTAACTAACTAATTACTATAACCTATCCTTTCTTCTTCTCTTCTCTTCATCAATGATGAGGGAAGAAGAAGATTTAGAATTTCTTAATTCCCCAGCGGCCCAGTGGTTAGGACTCCACTCTCTCACTGCCGAGGGCCCGGGTTCGATCCCTGGTTGGGGAGTTAAAATCCCACAAGCTGTGCGGTGTGGCCAAAAAAAAAAAAAAAAGTAGTAAAGAATTTCTTGAGCACCTACTGCGGGCAGACAGTGATCTAGGTACTTTGCCGGAGTTATCTTATTTAATCCCTACAAGAGCCGCTTGAAGAAGGCCTCGTTTATCTTTATTTCACTGATAAAAAAAATGGAATCTTGGAGAGGTCCTAGAACTTTGTCCTGTCTAGAAAAATCACCACGTTGCTACTTTGACAGGACAATAAGTGAGAATTCTGTGATCCTGACATGCCCTGGACACGGGTGGAATAACTCCCTTTTCATAAGGACAGAAACTACAACTGGGCAAGCCCTTACATCTGTAGAGGCCATTACCCTTCTCAAATCACATTCACAAACTTTCCCTCAGCTAATGCTGACTGCGGCCCCAAGAAGCAGGAGGAGATGGTATCATGATCCGCATTTCAGGAAAGTGAAACACCGAGAAGGCACAGATGCCTCGCCCAGCTCGCCCAGCTGCTAGAACTTGGACTAGACCCCACATTTGTACTCTTGACTTCCAGTCTGCTCTACCATGTGGCCTACTAGGGTACAGAAGGTGGGCTCTTAAGATTCCTGTTTGAAGAAATAAGGAAAAGATGCCTAGATTTTAAAAATATAAGAGAGGGTACTTAAGAGAGTTACGGGGGGGGGGTCCTCTTTTTTTTGGTTAGCTGAACAGCTAAGAAAAGCAGCACTGATTGGAATTGTGTACCTACCCTCTGCCCATGGGTCACCATCTAATGAGTTGGGAGGGCATTACTTTCAATCATTTGCCCTAAATGCGAGAACAGCCTAGGTGGCTTCCACTAGATGGTGTGGGGTAATAGAAAACGTAATTGTTCTGGAATCAGAAGACCAAGGCTTGAGGTTTGGTTCTGCCCCTACTAACTATGCCTTCAGTATGGCCTTTATCCTCTCCAAAGCTCTGTCCCTATATTCATGAAACGGGCATGATAATATTGTTGGCCAACATGCAGGGGTTGTGTTAAAGATCTAAAGAAACAATTTTGTGAACATGGAATTGGCGTTTTGAAATTGAGACCATTCTGTAGATACAGAACCTATTTCTCTTGCTGTGATGTAAGCTGCTTTCACCTTTTTAGGGGGAGATCTAAGTTTCCAGAGAGACCGGTGCCCCAGAGACAGGTATGGAGTCACCCAGAGGAAGGAAGGGCTTCCCACGCTGAGACATTTCCCTCCTGCCTGTGAAGGTGTCTTCCCCAGACCAGGTGGGGAGAAGGAAGAAGACTGAAGGAGGAAGGGCAGGAGTGCACCTTTTTTCAGCAGATCTTGCATCCTGGCACAAGAGCAGTCATTATAGACGGTCACATCGAAACCCAGGCTTCGGAAGCACTTGAAAAGAGCCTCAGCATCTTTGTCTGTTCCGTTGCGGACACCCATTCCTGTGGGAATCAAGCACCGAGTCCACGATGAGTGCCACGTGCTGGCACCATCAGGCCAGGTGCTCCGGTGTAAATGCTGCCAAGGTCACGATTTAGATGAGCGACTGAAATAAGAAGCAAACTCAAAGGAGAGGGTAACTCAGCCCACCCACAAAAGGTGAGCCTCGTCATGGCGACTCTCAGGCCCAGTCAGCCCAAACAGCCCGCCTTGATCCTCAGCCAGATCCCACATGTGGTCCAAATATTACATCCGCTAATGCACACGATGGGACTCTCAGACTGAAAGTTCCCAGCTTCCCCGCATCCCTCTCTCCTGGACACTCGAGTACCACCTGCGGAGGGGCTGTCTGCCACAGGAGGTGGGCACAGTGTCTCCCTGATGAACATCTGATACAAGTCTGAATGCAAGCTGAAGAAACTGGAAGGGAACGGGAGAGGCTAGCCCATGCCCACAGCGCCCACCTGTCGCTCTGTCGAAGTTCTTGTTGTTTATGATGATGCATTTGCCCACCTTCTCAAAATTCATGTTATACTGATACGTAGGCACTCGGTCCCGGGGGTTCTTGGCCGATTTCCCTGAGTCATTTTTCTTCTTCTTACTGGGGAAATACAAAGCCAGTCAGGGGCTGTGGAAGATGTTTGGACAGGAATGGCCTCTTGTTTTTACTAATAGCATCAAAGGGGTGCCCAAGAATGCTGCAATGTCTGTGAAAAAGAAATGGAGCTGGGGTGGACAGTTGGATCTGTTTAACTGTCATGTTTAAAATGAACAAGATCTCCTGCTTAATTTCATTAGATGCTACAGAAATGAAAACTGAAATCATAATGCAATACCAGTACATTCCTCAGAATGGTTTCATTGTCTTGATGACCACGTTTGGCACCTGGAATTATCATATGTTACTGCGGGAGCCCCCTCTGTACATCCCTCTGTGGAAAACTGGCAGAACCTACTAAAACTGAACTTAAACATATCCTATGACAGAGCTATTCTACTCCTGGGTATATAGCTCAAAGGAGAGCAGATGTTTACCTAACGACAGAGCCACACATGTGCACAGCAGTACTATTTAAACAGCCCCAAACAGGAAATAATCCAAATGTCCATTTACAGTAGAATGGATAAATTGTGGAATATTCAAGCAATGCAATACTATAGACAGGCAGACCTCAGAGATATAGTGGGTTCGGTCCAGACCACCGCAATAAGCAAATATCCCAATAAAGCAAGTCAGATGATCTTTCTGGTTTCCCAGTGCATAGAAAGGTTATGTTTAAACCATACTGTGGTCTATTAAGTGTGTAATATGTTTAAGAAAACAATGTAGGTATATCTTTATTAAAAAGTACTTCATTGCTAAAAAATGCTAACCATCATCTGACAACACAAGGTTGTCACAAGCCTTCAACTTGTAAAAAAACACATTATCTGTGATGCACGGTGAAGTGAGCACAATAAAATATATGCCTACAATAATGAGCGTGAACAAACCATGACAACACAGAGCCACATGGATGCATCTTAGACAGGTAACGCTGAGTGAAAGAACCCATACACAAAAGGGTACATAAGTGTGTGCACTTCTCTATGTAGATGTTATAATTTAATTAACATTTACATTAAGAGGGGAAAAAAGGAACAGCAACTTAAACAAGAAAGTAGGCCCCTTCCGATCTCCAGACACTGACCGTCCAGTTTTCTAAGAGTCAGGCACACAGGCACTGAGACTGGAATCTGGGGCACCGTTGACAGGCTAGAGGAAAAAAATGACAAATGTCAGTGGGGAGCTGCACTGCTAGTCGACCGTCTGAATGTAAGCTCCACGAGAGAAGAGATTTTTTAATCTCTTTTGAAAAATTGCAGAATCCCCAACACCTAGAACAACGCCTGGCATATGAGTTGCTCAATAAATATTTGTTATAAACTACAGACCAACAGCCCTATTAAATACAGATGCAAAACTCCTTGATGAACCAATCCAGCAATCTATAAATAGGGTGATACACCATGCCCAAGTGTGATCGATCCCAGGAACACAAGGTTGGTTTAACATCCAAAAATCAACCCATGTAATCCATTGTATGAATAGAATAAAGGACAAAAACCACATGATCAACTCAATTGGTGCAAAAAAGCATTTGACAAAATCCAACACCCTGCTGTGATAAAAATGCTCACCAAACTAGGATGACAGTGGCACTAACTCAGCCTGCAAAGGGCATCTATGAAAAACCCAGTGCTAATATCATACTTGATGAAATAAAATTTATATTTTAAGGTGGAACAAGAAAAAACTAAACATAAAATTCTCTGTGTTTGTTTGGGCCTCCTCCCTCCGTCCCTAACATGCAGTTTACCTCTGCACTCCGCGTTAGCCAGAGCTCCTCAAAGACAGGAGTGCCCGCTCAACTGTAAAGATCAATATTTCTTCTCTCTTCGGATACTAGCAACGTAACTTCTTAAAACAGCATTCTTTCCCAGTTCTGTAGGGGGTCATGGGTGACTTGCTGCTGGCTTTGTATATGCTTATCTGGGCTATGTAACTTTGGTGAGCTTTATGTGAAACATCAGTATGTCATTTTGATGGACGAGCCTATGTCTCGAAAATGAATATGACTGTGCCTTTGACTTCTAACAGGTGGAACAGTTCTCAGAGCTTTCTGAGAATATGCTTCCCGGGTTATGACCCTCGGTTTGGCTCCAATAAAATTCCCGTTTTCTTCTTGACTTGATAGTTAATTGAATTTTCATCGACATACATAATGATGAAAGGCTGAATGCTTCCTGCCCTACAATCAGGAACAAGTCAAATATGTCCACTCTTGCCACTTCTACTAAATACTGTATGAGAGGTTTCAGTCGGGCAATGAAGTTAAAAACTGTCATATGAATGAATGAATCAGGTTTTATTTGCTCATTTTGCAGACATGGAAACTGGGGTCCACAGAGAGGCAGGGGGCTGTCCAAGGTCACCCAGCTAGTGATCGGCAAGGTGGGACCATCACCCAGGCCTCCTCCTTCATGTCAGCGTTCCAGAGCCTTATGCTCTTGAGTATCTGTTAGAATGATTTGTCCACCATCCTCCCAAAGCTCTATCAAAAGTTGGAAGAAGTAAAGTGAAAGTGAAAACTGAGCTTGTTCCCTGATGAATGTGGGTCCAAGGGTATTTCACTCTGAGTTTTCATTGAATGTTACCTGAGTTTCTCAGAATCTCTGAAAGGATGTGGTCTTTCCCCTTTCTCCTCCTACTTTGGTCCAGATTACAGTTTAGCTATGTTAAGTCGAAACTTCAGATTCCATATTGCTGTTTTCAACCTCAACATGACTTTATCCTCCACTTTTATAAGGCCAAATTTCTTCTGTCGTATCATTTTATTTCTAAAAAAGAAATGCCCTCAGTCTGGTCTCCTACCTCCTAAAGTCTGCCCTCTCAAAACATAGATGGAACACTCTATGACATGAATCACGGCAAGATCCTTTTTGCCCCACCTCCTAGAGAAATGGAAATAAAAACAAAAATAAACAAATGGGACCTAATGAAACTTCAAAGCTTTTGCACAGCAGAGGAAACCATAAACAAGACCAAAAGACAACCCTCAGAATGGGAGAAAATATTTGCAAATGAAGCAACTGACAAAGGATTAATCTCCAAAATTTACAAGCAGCTCATGCAGCTCAATATCAAAAAAACGAACAACCCAATCCAAAAATGGGCAGAAGACCTAAAGAGACATTTCTCCAAAGAAGATACACAGATCGCCAACAAACACATGAAAGGATGCTCAACATCATTAATCATTAGAGAAATGCAAATCAAAACTGCAATGAGATATCACCTCACACCGGTCAGAATGGCCATCACCAAAAAATCTAGAAACAATAAATGCTGGAGAGGGTGTGGAGAAAAGGGAACCCTCTTGCACTGTTGGTGGGAATGTAAATTGATACAGCCACTATGGAGAACAGTACGGAAGTTCCTTAAAAAACTAAAAATAGAACTACCATACGACCCAGCAATCCCACTACTGGGCATATACCCTGAGAAAACCATAATTCAAAAAGAGTCATGTACCACAATGTTCATTGCAGCTCTATTTACAATAGCCAGGACATGGAAGCAACCTAAATGTCCATTGACAGATGAATGGATAAAGAAGATGTGGCACATATATACAATGGAATATTACTCAGCCATAAAAAGAAACGATATTGAGTTATTTGTAGTGAGGTGGATAGACCTAGAGTCTGTCATACAGAGTGAAGTAAGTCAGAAAGATGTCGGTCTTCAACTGACATCTCTGAGGTAGGTGGAGGGGGCATAATCACACCCATTTTATAGGTAATAATAACAACAATTAGCGTTTGTCAGGGCTTATTATGGGCTGGGATCTTGATAAATTTCTCACCTGCATTTTCTCATTGGCTCCTGAGAGGACTTTAGCTAATTTAAGCCCACTCGAAGACCCTAACAAGAGGAGCATGACGTCTGGCAGGCTGGAGGTCAAGTTTATGCCCTTTATGAGAGAAAATTTCACTTCTGTCTTCTGCAATACAGATTATTTTAAAACAAACTGTACAATGATATCCAAATTATAAACAAGCTGTGATTTTTTTAGGCTGCCATAAGCCAAACTACACCAGTGCGCATTTTTTATAAGAAAAACAGGCTCAGATATAAGTTACACGAAAAAGAAAAGAACTCTGTTTCTATCAGAATAGAATTTGGAAAACTAACTGCTTAAAAAAAAGGAACACAAAAGTGTGTATATAAAGATATACACACTTTAAAGAAAACATTTTCCATGGTTATGAAAAGTACCTTAAAAATGAATATGAAATGTGATTCCCCAGTAAATATCACAAGGGAGATAAGGACAATTTCCCTTTCTTATCCTTCCCCTAAACTGAATTCTCATTTTTCAAAATGAACTTAATACCTGCTTCTTCTTTCTGGATTTGAGTCAGTCCATATTAATTTTTCCTTCTAACTCAAATAGCTTTTTGTTAAACCCAGGTCTTCCCACACCGAAGATGTGTATCAGAGAGTGATTAGCAACTTGATCCCATTGAGCTCATCTTCCTAAGAGGCACTGGCTTTGGGAAAGCTCCATCTGTAGCTTAAGTCTGGGGAAGCAAACTCTGATGATGAGCTTAAAGCATGTAACGAGAGACAAATAAGAGGAAGAAATGATTGTCGAGAAGTCACCAGGGGAAAGGAGCCAGGAAGAAACCAGGTGGACTAAAGTCTATTGCCTATGGATAGATTCCGCAAGTAAAAGAGGCCAAGAGACTAGAGTCTACCACCTACTAGTTGTGAGGCTTTGGGGTCCCTTCTCCTGGGGATTATCTATCTCCCTGTCACCCCATTTTCCCTCTTGTGGGAGCAGTGCCATCTCTTCCACTTTGCCAGCTGTTGTTGCCAGGCTGCGGCAGAGACATGAATTAAGTACAGCCTCACATATAGGAAGGGGGCTGATTCCTGAGAGGGGCGTACGTTAGGGAGCCCCAGTAGCTGATTCCGCAGGAACACAGGGCAATCGCTTTGCTTGAGTCTTTCTTTTGTGTGTGACACCCAATACTGTTTGGAAACACTTTTGGACTGACAAGTTCTCTTCCATTTTTTCCCCCTGGGGTTCCCATGTCCAGTTTTGAACCCTAATAGCAGGCCTCAATTAAAAGACCTGGGTGGCAGACCTAAGTTTATTCAGTTAGACACTCACTCCCATAATAACCAGCAGGGCAAGAATCAAGATCTAATTCGGCTTCGACTTCCTGGGTGGACTGTAAAAGGCAGGGTCTTGAATCTAAACCACATAGTATTGTTAGAATAATGAGGAAGCTCTCCCTGTCCTGATGTGGGATGATTTCCAATAAGCAGTGTTAAAGGTGGAACAAAACAAAGGGGCAAAACAATGAGAACACTGCGCTACGTGTCAGGAAAGATTCGTATCTTGCTTGTATTTGCATAAACAGACCCTTGCAGGATGATATAATGGATAAATCCATGGATTCCGGGGCGGGACTGCCTTGGGTTTGAAACCCTGCTCCACCACATAGCTGAGCGATCGTGGAAAAGTTCCGTATGAACCTCTCTGGGCTTCAGTTTCCTCATTTGTAAAAAGGACAACATTATAGCATCTGCCTCAGAGCTGATAAACAAGTTAATATTCACAAAGCACTTAGAACAGTATGCGGCATGTAGCAAGTTGTACTGAATAAATAAACATCATTATTATTCCTCAAGTTATTTATTAAATAGCATCAAAAGCGGTTACCTGTGTTCTGGAGCCAAGAGCAGGACGGCAGGAAGGAGAAAGAATTTTGACCGTATATCTCTCCTTCTATCTATGAATAAGTTAACTACTCAAAAGATTAAAATAAAAATTATTATTTAACAGTTAAAAATCACTTGCTGCAAATGGATTTCAAGACCTATTTTGAAAATTACTTTTTGGACTTTTTGGATTCATACTTTTTTGTGCGAATTGTTGAAAGGCGTCCCTGGACACCCCATTTCTCTGTTTTCCACTGTGATTTTACCCCTCTCCCTAGCCTTCTTCCTCTATGGGTCAATAGTAGCAACAATAATAAATAAAGTTCTAATAAGTACTACTTTTTGAACACTTACTGCTTTACATGTATTATCTCGTGTAATCTTTACAACAACTCTGTGAGACATTAACTCCATATCTCATAGAAAAAGATTACATTAGCTTGTCCAAGATCACAAAGCTAGGCAGGGGTAGTGTCCAGGTTTATTCTGAGGTCTGACACCACGTCCCTTATTCCAGGGTTTCTCTGTTAAAATTCAGATTCCCAGGCCTCGCCCTAGACCCAGGGGATCAGAGCCAGGCCTGGGTATTTTCCTGGAGACGCTCATATCCTCTGAAGCCTGAGGGCCTCAGCACTAGCCTGTGTGCCCACTGCCTGGGCCCGCTTGGCCCTCACCTTTCACTGCAGTCTCCACTCTTGTTTCAAGCCCCTTCGCTACTTCCAGAGCCCATGGAAGCAGAGGTCCCTGCGGGCTAGTCCCTCTTCCTCCCGGGCAGGGTAGAGAGTACCAGCTCATCCCACCCTATCAAACACCACTCTCCACATGGCTGCAGCCTTTGGGCCCCTTAGCTCTCAGCTAGAAAGTCAAATGAGATATGCCTCGGGGAGCACGGCCTGCGGAAGGCGGCCCTGGTCAGCAGCGTGGTTTTATTTAGGGTCATGTGTGGGATTTATGGCTCTCCACGAAACCTGCAAGGTCTCCCGGAGGTGACAGCCGAGCTGAACATTAAACCGAAATTAACAGCACAACCAAAACGCTTCCAGGAAATGCCACTTTGCAAGCAATGCCATCCTTATTCTCCCTTGTTTGCACAATGTTTGGGTGAGTCCCCAGCACACCCTTGGTGGCCCTGTAACTCACTATCAGCATGGTCGGGGGAGGTGAGCTCTGTGACCGAAGTGCTAGCAGCTCATAAAGAGCTACTGTTTGTTTGGAGATCAATGGTCAGAGCCAGGCAGATCATCAGATAAACAACTGCTGTTGGACAGAAGCAAGGCCCTCAAGGGCTCCAAAGAGATGGTGCTCATTAATCAGCCAACTGCAGAGAGATGGCAGCGGTCTGGTCCACAGCTCAGCGCCACAGGTTCTCCAGGGGTGGGCACCAGGGTGGGAATGAACAGGGTGATAAGAAGCTTTCAAGGATCCAGATTAGAAACTTCTTCAGCTGGTGATCCTCCCCCAAAGACAAGATTTTCTAAAAGTGGCTGTTCTTGTCGTCCTGGGTTCATTTGGCCTTTTCTGCAGAAGATGCTAGCACACGTGGGAACTGCTGTTACACAGACCCCAACAGGTGGGCACCCGCACTTTGCTCAAGTCCAGATCAATGGAAACCAGCCTTTCTCCTGAATCTGACAAACGGTACAAATGGTGGAGGAACCACTTAAGATAGTCCCTAAGTCACCAGGAACAAGTATCACTGATACATTTTTAAGATTTATTTTATTGGAGTATAGTTGATTTACAATGCTGTGTTAATTTCTGCTGTACAGCAGAGTGACTCAGCTACACACACACACACACACACACACACACACACACACACACATATATATACATTCTTTTTCATATTCTTTTCCATTATGGTTTCATCAAAGGATATTGAATACAGTTCCCTGTGCTATACAGTAGGACCTTGTTGTTTCATTAATATTTTTAATAGGGTTTTATGCATTACAAAGTATGTTAATAATCATTACCCCCATTTGTTCTGCAAAGTACAAATGAGAGGTATGGAAAGATGTAACAAATAAAGGCTGGCCAGGGTATTTTTAACGCCAGATTCTATCACTTCCCATTGTGCCCTCGCCAGGCCCCGTTCTGTTCCCTCCCTTTGCTAATTTTGTGCTGATACACTTAGTCTTTAACTTGACCTTTTTACATTCTGAACACATTGGCCAAGATTACTACACTGAGGGGAAACACAGGATTCTGGTTTTGGAACCTGCTGTTAAGTGCAAGGCTGTGATAAACCAGACCAGTGAATTAAAAGGTCCAAGTCCTCTTAAAAGCTCATGTGTTATATACAATTGGCTGCAGATTTTAAAACAACAAATCTGGCCACGAAATCACTGTGCTTGGTTAGGGCTGGACAAGCAAGGTCACAACAACTACAAAAGCCTGGTAGAAAGACTGACGGAAGTGCATTCAAGTGTGCACTCAAATACAACGAGCAGTTAATTTACACAAGCAGGTTGGCTGACTATGGCGCTTCCTAACCATCCTTCATGTTTGCTGGTGTTTTATTTCCTCGCTCATATGTGCAAGGACCACTGTCTTCATTTCCCAGATGTATTTTGGTAAGCTCGAATGTCTGCTAGGAACACAGATAATACCAGCATTGATTATCAGGAAGGACCTAGATTATCCTAACTTCTCAGGTCGAGAGCCATTATTTGGAGCCTCAGATTTCGCAGTCATTTCAGCAAAATCAAGAGGCAAAGAGTTACCACCAAGCTCTGATAGTTATTTATATAGAGAGACTTCCTTGAAGAGTCTACAGTAACACATACCAGAAAACATTATAGGATAAAAATACTGTACCTACTATACAAAGAAGTGAAAAGCCTCAGAAAGTGCGCGAAAAATTTTTACAATCCACTCTGGGTACAAGTATAATTTTCCCCATCACCAGAGTGAATAAATACAGGTTTTATCTTCTTACAGATCCCCCAGGCTGCTCGAAACGTGAATTACACCTTTCTATATTTGGAAGGGAATATAAGCACTGCAAACCCGCTCCTATTTATTTTCTAAAGTGTCTCCTTGAATAGGATTCCCAGTAGCTCTGTCTGTTTGCAGACATTCATCAGCATGAAAGTAAACACACCACCAGGCACACATTTCCCCAGGGCTGCTTCATCCGGAACTAGGGCTCTGGTTTTCATAGCTGCTTTGTCTAAATATTTTTGGGATGATTCATTCATGGTTTCAGGATTTCAGTAGAGGGCATTCCCAGCAGTCCTGACATACCAAGGCACAGAACAAGACCGAGAGGAAGGGAGAGAGTGAAGATGGTACCTCATGTCTCCATCTGAAAGCAACCCCCTCTGCATCAGAACTAGGCTTCGCCCTGCGATGACCGGCAGCGAGTTTCCTTCTTCTCTGAAATAATAAAAACTCAACATGCTCGGAGCACAGCAGGGGCAGAAGATTGGCACAGTCCGTCCGGCCCTGAAGGCCCGTGACTGAATCAGCAGTGAACCGCACGCTGGAGTTTTCCATAGGACCATTCACACTGGGGCTGGGAAAGTCACACTGGCCTCCCCCTTCTCTGCTGACCGGCAGAAATGCCCAGGCTCCACATGGCTGCATCCTCCCCACTCCAGGACAGCTCCCTAGAGAAAAAGCGACTTTCTAGGAACTTGGGGTCCCATGGAAAAAAACCCACATTTCCACAAAGATGCAGCCAGTAGCACCATCTCTGAGAGTGAAAAACTGGAAACAATGGGGAAATGGCTAAGCAGGGGACAGGGTATCAGGAGAATAAAATACTACACAGCTATTTAAAGTGATGAGCACGCAGATGTGGGCAACCCACCGAAGTGCCAAATCTACAAAAGGTGGCAAAAACAGCACACATAGGAAGTGCAAAATATGTAAAGTTCTACGTGAGTGAACAAAAACAGGAAGTGAGCTCGTGCTGAATCAGAGAGTTCAAATTCATTAGGTTATTTTTTTCCTTTTAAAGGTCCTCAAGGTAGTAATATAAGAATAAAATAAAAGACCATAGAGGCATACCAAATAGTTTAATTTTCAAATGAAGCAGATAAACATTTTTCAAGGGTCTTGGATAAAGCGAATGACTCAGGAGTTATCACACTTCCCCATTCCGCCCCTCCAAATGCAATCAGGAAGAGGTGGATGCATAAAAACCAAAATTATTAAGCAATGCTTTTCTCAATTTCCTGGTTCAAGGTCCCAGTCAGTGAAACGTGGAAGCTGATGAAGGGGAGTTATAAATAACACCTGCACTCCTGGGAAACCTCCTAATCACTTGCCATCCTCAGGTTTGTGAAGGAGAAAAAACTGGCTCCGTGCATTCTTCTCTGAAACTCGATTTGCAAAAGTACACTTACACTGGGAAACAAAGTCCGTTTAAAATAGGCTTAGGAGAAGAATTATCCGCCTCCATGTTTCCAACCTCCCCCTTAAAAAGAGAACAGAGACCTCTGGCAATAAAAATTGACAAATGACTCAAAGAAAAACATCATTCAGGGGAAATAAAGGACTGAATTCTCTTTAAATAGCCTAGAATGAAGTGGGAGACACAATGGTGTCTGTACTGTGGCTGCAGGCTCCAGAACTGAGAACAGCTCACACACTTCAGTCTTGATTCTTACACAACCACTTCATCCATCTTTTTCACTTTCAGCTGAGCAGTATACAAACTCACCCTACCAGATGCAGGCCAGACAGAAAGCCCTAAGCACCAGCAAGCTTGGGGTTTGAATATGCAAGGCCATAATGCACATTTCTTATTTGTGATTATGAGCTCCCTTGAGAAGCAACGGGGCTTATTTTCATAATACTCTTCTATTACTGGACTTAATTCTACACTAACGGTGTTTTAAAAGTTCTATCACTATGGAAACCTGACATTTACCTCCCTTCCTCACTTTTGCTGTTAACTTTAGAGCTTATTTTTTCCCCTCTAGAAAAGCAATAATCTAAAATAACTAGAGGTATTCTATACACGTAGAAGTCATGGCTTCAAAGGTTTAGTAGAGCCTATGACCATGGTTCAGAGGTGTGGCTCGCTGCTCCTGAAATGGGCACGTGACCCTCTTTATCAGAAACCCCATCGCTAGCCCTGTTGAAATGCTGTCTGTATACCATCTCTCAGCTGAAGTGAAGCAGAAAGGGAGCACTTTCAACGAAGAATTAAATTTGCTGACCCAATTGGGTGGAAGAAAAAAAACACCCCGCTGGTGGATTAATATGGTTGAATAGCTAGATGTCGCTGCACTTGTGGGTGGCACTTGACGTAAGGGGCGGGGGAGCAATGGACCCCAAATTAGACCTGGGTCTTGGTCCTGTTGGGTGACTATGGATAGAGGACTTTGCCTCTCTGGCCTTCACTTTCTTTGATCGTTACACAGAAGGGGAACTGGATAAATTACCTTTCAAGGAGTCTTCCGGTTTGAAATTATGATTCTATGATTTCTCCCTTATCAGGTAATTTAATTCTCACAAACAACCCAGTGGATAGGAATTCATATCCCTGTCCAGCAAATGAGGGAACTGAGGCTCAAAAAGGTCAAAACACCTGCTCTAGTTGTTCAACTGAAGAGTGGGACTCAGGGCCAGGATCTGAACCTAGGTTGTCCAACTCCATACCAGCACTGCTGTCATTTTAAGTGGTATCATGACTACTTCAAATATAGCATTAATTCTTTATTACTCTTTATATAGAAAGTTGGGAGACAGGCATCCAGTATTCTGGAGTCTGAATCTGAAGCCTTCCTTTATTGAAAAGTAAACTGCCTGGGTATGTTTTAATGTTCTTTTTCTTTTTAGGGGCCTCAGACCTGGCCTCTTTCAATCAAACGAGTGTGACTGAATGGCTTTTGCTTAATTAGGGACATAGTCCTTGGGATGAGTTAAGGTCTGCTCTCTTTGTTCTTTGCTCCAATTCCAAAGCATTGCTTCTTCTGAAACACTTCCCCCTACCCGCCTCCAAATGAACAGGCAGGCCACCTGGATCTTTCTTATAATTACACAAATAACACTATTTTTTTTTTTAAATAGGGACATATTTACATGTAACACAACTGGTGGAGCAACTCAAGTTGCAGCCCAGGAGAAAGAAGAATTACAACCAAGTGGCATTTATGAAACACACTCCAGGAGGACAAAGGTCAGAACACAAAGATGATACACAGGAGAAATCTCATGGGATCTGAGCCAGTGCTTCAAAAGTAGGGAGCTTATCAAGCTTTGAAAACAAGCCTTTTCTCCTGCCCTCTTCACGTGGAACTGGAAGGATAAATACCCCTCAGCAGGGACACCCAAGGCTCCACCAAGGCCCTGGGGAAATTTGAGAGCGTGTGCAATCTGTTTTTTATTTCCTTTAACAGTGACCTTGAGCAGAACTCAGAAAGGAGCCTCTGATTTCACAGCTGAAGTGTTCCTGGAAGGGGGACATCTTCCAGGCTACTGGGCAGGGCTTGGTCTTATATGTGCAGTGGCTCTCAGTGGTGCCACCAGGATCAAACTCAGCCCATCCATGGGCTCTACCCACTTTCCCAGACCTGTGCCGTGGGGCCTGACCATCATTTCCACCGTGGCTCTGGCCCCGGCAGGCGGGCTCTTCTAGTCCCCTGATAACCCCACTGCCTTTTCTCTGACAAGTCCCAACTCCTCCAGGCCCACCCTCATCGTTCCTCTCCCAGCCTCCCACAGCTTCCAAAACTCTACAATTCTGCAATCAGTTACTACCTGTTATTAGCTATTTTCTATACCCGTACCTAGATATTCACTAAGAACTTGAGTTTATATCCAGGGCAGGGACCACATCGTTGACTTGCATGACCGGTAACCCTGTCTAGGATCTAGGGTTACCTTTACATCAAGAGGGATCCCTCTTCAAGTTCGCAGATGACGGGGCGCCTTGTTCATCAGCTATGGCTCATAATGAACACAGACCGTGCACACACAGTTGGCCCTTCGTATCCGAGGAGATTGGTTCCAGGACCCCTGAGGATACCAGAATCCTCGGATGCTCAAGTCCCGTATTTCAAATGGAGTAGTAGTTGCATATAACCTATGCACATCCTCCCTTATACCTTAAGTTATCTCTAGATTACTTATAATCCCTAAAACAATGTAAATACTATGTAAATAGTTGCTGGCACTCAGCAGATTCAAGTTTTGCTTTTTGGAACTTTCTGGAATTTCCACTCCCAATATTTCTGATCCACAGTTGGTTAGATCCACGGATGTGGATCAGAGGGCAGACAGTACTTATTTCTTCTAAGTCATTTTTTTTTTAAGTCCAAGCACTTTACTAATGTAAGATTTACATTCTAAATATTTTTCCTTTGTGGTTTTCTGTGTTTTCCAGATGTTCTCCAATAATCAGATAAGTTGAAGATATTTCAATCAATTGTTTTCTTTTTAAGAAAAGTGAATTAAGGAACTGCCTGGTTTATTCAGGGTCCAGTGAAATGGAAATAAAATGATGCTGTCATGCCATCTAGTGGCACTGACACAAAAAAGCCAAGACAAGTGTGAGGGCTTGGGACCACCTGAGTCCAGCCCAGGCTTTTGGGGGGAAAAAGAGGCGACTTTTCGTTTCCCAGAATCCTTGAGGTTTCCAGAGGAGGGCGAGGGTCCTCGATTAGAGATGGATGGGGGTGCTACTGCCCCCCCCTCCACTGCCTTACCTCCCTGCAATTCTGACACTTAGAGAAGGGAGCTGGGGATGGGACGGGAGGGGGAAGGTGCCTGCCGTCAGCTGCAGGGAGCAGCCAGCGATGTTCCCACAGGCCATGGGAGGGGCTACTGCACACCTGCCAGATTTGCAGGAAACAACCAGCATCTACTGCTGTGTTCAGGTCACCCCAGTGAGTCACAGATAACAATCCCAGTTAGAATCCTTAAGGCACAGAGGGTAAGTGTGGGGCGTCCATGGGTCTGGTGTGATAAGGGACACTCCCTCTTTGCTTCAGATCACCCTGTTTTAATCACACTCAGAGTCTCACTCCATCATATACAAGGTCCCTGACGCCAGCCAAGTTTCTCACGAGGTCTCAGTCAGCAAAGCCGAGGCAGCAGGCACGGTCAGGGGAACACTGAGAGGCAGCAAATGCTGGTGCGGTTCTGTCACTGTGACACTAGAAATATACACGGCTTTACCTCTTTGCTGAGCAAGGGGGCTCAGTGGGCACGAGCCGCCTTCAACTATTCCCAGGGGTGCAGGTGCCACTTGCCTCTTCGTCGGCCCTGTCCCTCCACTTGGTCAAAGTCTGGTGGCTTCCACCTCCCAGGCACCTCTGGAAGCCCCGGTCCCACTCCATCTACACCATCCACTCTGGCCTGGGGAGCAGCAATGGCCTCCTAACTCATGTCCCCTCACCACAAACCCCTCCTCAGTGCACTCCCCTCCATGCTGCAGCTCCAGTGGTCTTGTGGGTTTCCGTAGGTGTAATCGATCAAGTCACTCTACAGCTTAAACCCTTTAGTGACATCGCTGTCCTTAGGATTGATTCCAAATCCTTTACGTGACCTGCAGACAAGTCCTGCTAAAATCTGGTTCAGCTCATCTCCCCTTGTCTCTGCTCTGTCCCCTCCGGGGGGTCATCACACCACAGTTACTGGTTCCATGTCTGCCTTCCCCACCAGAACGTGAGTGAGGCAAGGGCCACATCGACCTCACTGCTCTTGCCCCTGGTTGCAGCGCCAGGGCCAAACACAGAACCAGGTACATAAAGGTGGCAACAGAGACTGGTGGTTGAGAGCTTGGTTTTGAGAGGCAGGTGAATACAGGTTCAAATCCTGGTTCTGCCACTAAACAACCATGGTATTTGGTGCAAGGGACTTAAGCTCTCTGTCACGCCGCAAGTATTTAATGAATAAATGAAATAATGGATGTGACCAAAAATGGCATCTCAAGTGATTAATTTTAAAGCCAGTGATACTTTACTAGATGAAAGGACCTTCTATCCTGCTGAAGTTAAAAAAAAAAAAAAAAAGGAAGGAAATATCTAAATTTTACGGGTACGTCGCAAATCCTGATTGAATTTTATTTGCATTGATTGCCTATTTGGTAGACGGCCCGTGTACCATCTAACACGTGGGTACGAGTCAGATGCCTAGAGAAGGCAAAGAAAATAAACAACTAACATTTCACAACCTAGATGAATAAGACATTAAATTGACATTTATTGTAGTTCAAGTACATTTAATAATTCAACAATCATGTCTTGCAATTCATACAACTAAAATAAGCAGTTCATAAAATGGAATTTTTAAATATTTTGCACGTATTTAATTTAAATATTCACTGTTTATTTTGATAATATGTAGCTTGACATCAATACCAGCCACACTATAAAAAAAGGTATAGTGGGCCAGAATACAGAAGATTACCCAGGCTTATTTACCTTTCTAAAGAAGTTAAGGGGGTAAAAAAAAACCCACATCACAGACCACACCTATTTTTGCAAAATGATGGGTCTTTAAGGCAGTGGTCTCCAACCAGGGTACTCAGGGATTTTCCAAGGGGTGCAGACAAGACAATTCTAAGTAAATGAATTGCCGGTTCCTCAATTTCCATTTGTATTTTTCCTAAAACTGCTCTGTCTGAATATGATACCACCTCCCCTTTCCCAGTTCCCAGTTCCCAGTTCCCAGTTCATCTCCCACTAGAGAGGAGAAGGGTAGACTTCTCACCCACCCTGAAATCTTAGATGACATAGAAACTGCCACATCATCTAACTAAGACTTATGAAATGGCTATTATATGATTCCCGTTTCTCTTTCACTTAGAGGCAACCTGCTTAACCTGAATACTCGGAGAGATGGGAAAACTGAAATATTACTACATCCTTTGCAACTCTTCTGAGGGGGTGTGTAGTTTTACATTATTTGGTGGGTATGTGAGCAAAAACATTTGAAGGCCACTGCTCTAAAGGGTTTGCACTGGGGAGTGGTTTAGCCTGGACCACTGGAACTCATGGCTTTGAAAAGTTTTCAGTAATTGGAGCTGTATTTTCTGGTCACCTCATCAGATATCTTTGACCCTCAATGGCAACCAGTGCCAATGGAATTCGGACCCAGGACGCCAAGGCCTCCCCATTTCTCCGAGTCACGTCTGGGATGATATGACCAAAGGATCTCTGCGGGATGCTGCAGGGAGCCAGGATGCCCCTCATCACCAGCTCTCCCCCTCCCCCCGAACACTGCTTGGGAGCACTCCCTAATCTCGCCCCCTATCCCCCTCGCTGTCCCTCCGCTGTGGGGCTTGGTGTAGGCGCTACGGAGAAGTCTGATGCTGTGACGCACAGACTGCTCCCGCCTCTTGCCAGGGAATACCACTCACATGACCAAGGTTAAGGAGGGGAGGGAAGGGGCTTCTCCCACGTCCCTGCAGCCCTACTTCTAAATAGAAAGCACGGCAGAGCTGTTAAGGGAGTGGCGCTGGTACCGTTTGGGTTCATCTCTGCCATTTATTAACTGCCACCAGAAAGGCAGGCTACTAACCCTCTTTTTTTTTTTTTTTTTTTTTTTTGTGGTACGCGGGCCTCTCACTGTTGTGGCCTCTCCCGTTGCGGAGCACAGGCTCCGGACGCGCAGGCTCAGTGGCCATGGCTCACGGGCCCAGCCGCTCCGCGGCATGTGGGATCTTCCTGGACCGGGGCACGAACCCGTGTCCCCTGCATCGGCAGGCGGACCCTCAACCACTGCGCCACCAGGGAAGCTCTACTAACCCTCTTAATGCCTCAGTTTAGCTACCTGTTAAATGATGGTAAGAGTAGAACCATCTCCTGGGACTGACTGTGAGGACTCACGCAACACTGAGCTGGCATACAGAAGCTTAGCAAATGAAGCTGTTATTATTATGATTAAATGCAAAGTTTAGAACTGCAAAAGTGAACTCCAAAAAGGAAAAGGTAGGAATCAGCAGAGTGCCACCCTACAACTTCCCATCCCATGGCCTTCAGTTCTGCCTTTCAGCCAAGGCTGTTCCCACTGGCAGCAGCAGCCCATGCTCTGCCCCGAAGGAGGCTAGTGGCAAATCACCTCTGACGGTGACAGCCCCTCACTCCTGGGCAGCTGCCACTCAGACACGCAGCAGCCAGGCAGGAGACCCCCAGAGCTTGGCTCTCCCATACCTGGGCTTGCCCTGGGGACAGGGGAGTGCACAGGGGGACCCCAGTGTTGTCACACACAGCTGGCAGGATTCTGTGCAAATCTCCCACGCACAGCATAGACCTCCTTCCCTGAAGGTCCGCTTCTGCGTGGGTGGGTGGGTGGAGAGGGCAGAGGCATGGTAGGCTGAAGTGGCCCAGGGTCCCTCTTTAACTCAGCAAGGAAGGAAACTTACCTGAAGAGTGATGGGACAAAAGAGGACCGGTCTGGCTTCGCATCAACTGTGTCATTGTTTGCTGAGTCCCCAGCCCCCTGCTCCTCAATATGGTCTTGACTGTCCGCCATCTGGAAGGAAAAAAACCAACCAGAAAATTGCTACCCAGTGGCATCGCTGGCCTCATGATATTTTTAAATAACACTCATTCAGCGACATAGCTTTTAATTAAGCCTGGAGATGACCAGTACTGCATATTTGGGCTCCAGGGCTGCTGCACCAACAACTCATTCAAATGCTCCAGTGCCAGCTCCATTTTAGGCCTCATTCCAGAGACTGGATACACAGTGGCAAAGAAAGCAAAGTCCCTGCCCCTCTGGGAGCTTCTGATCCAGCATTCAGGATTTTGTTAAATGTTCACTGCTTATGAGAAACTGTGGAAGGTTCGTCAAAGTCTGTAACAACAAGAAACTCCCCCTAAATTCTTGACAGGTTATAAGATGCTCATCCTTTGCCCGACATCACTCAAACCCGGTTAAAAAACAGCAACGACCTGGAGTATAAAGTTCTCTTTCTGCTTCAGATGGTTTTACATGGTTCTACCAGAGTAGATTTCCATCAAATTATTTTCCCGCTCAAGAATTTTCACGAGATCCCTACGATCTAAAAGTTCAAATCTTAAACTGAACTCATTGGATCTTAGGGTCTTCATTATCTAGTACTGGAGTCGATGACAAACTATGGCCCACCACCTGTTTTATTGTTTGTTTGGTTTTTCTTTGAGTTTTACTTGTTCTTCCTTTTTCTAATTTTATAAGGTTGAAGCTGAATTTACTGATTTGTGATCTTACTTCTTTCCTACATACAGGTGTTCAGTGCTAAAAATTTCACTTTAAGTACTCACCACCTGTTTTTATAAATAAAGTTGGAACATAGCCACGCCCATTCATTTACATGCTGTCTGTGGCTACTTTCCCACCACAACCAGAGTCGAGTAATTGTGACAGAGATCATGTGGCCTAAAAAGCCCCAAATATTTACTACCTGGCCTTTTACAAAAAAGGTTTGCCAAGCCCTGATCTAGGATAACTACCAGCCAGTAGGATCCCCTACTCACCTTCTACTTCCCTTACTTTAAGTAGTAAAAATAGCAATAATAAGAATAGAAACTCACACTTATTATTTGCTGTGCTAATTGTTTCATAAGCATTATCTTATTTAACACTCCCCCAAATGCTGTTAGATCAGCCCTATGATCACTGTCTTTTGACAGATGAGAAAGCTGCAGTTAGAAAAGGTTAGTAACTAGTCCCAGGCTAAGTAACTAGTAAACTAGACTTGGATCAGAAGCCGGCAAACAGGCACTGAGAACCCACTCCTCACCACCACACCATTCAGCCTCCCAGCCTCCTAGCATCCTTGGGCTCACCATGCTCATTTCAGGGTCCATCAGGGCTTCTGGTTCTCCCTTTCTGGTAGTCACCACCCAAATGTTTGCTGGATAGGCCATCTTTGCCCAGATGGCTAGTTCTCAATCTTCAGAATTCAGTTTAATGGCACCTTTGCAGGAGGTCCTCCTGGATTACACCTACCTCACCAACTCCCTCCCTTCCCCCAGTCCCTCTACAGCCCTTCTATTGACCTTGTTTACTTGCACTCTACTTACTGCTTGGTTCAAACACGACAATGTAAGTTCATCATGGCAGAGGCCCCTGGCACACAAAAAGTATTTGCTAGATCCGGCTTCCCTGGTGGCGCAGGGGTTAAGAATCTGCCTGCCAATGCAGGGGACAGGGGTTCGAGCCCTGGTCCGGGAAGATCCCACATGCCGCGGAGCAACTAAGCCCTACTGAAGCCCGTGTGCCTAGAGCCCGTGCTCTGCAGCAAGAGAAGTCACTGCAATGAGGAGCCCGCGCACCGCAAGGAAGAGCAGCTCCCACTCGCCGCAACTAGAGAAAAGCCCGCGCGCAGCAACGAAGACCCAACACAGCCAAAAGTAAAAATAAATAAATTTATTTAAAAAAAAAGTATTTGCTAGATAAATATTAATTGAGTGGGAAGCTGGAAGAAACAAATGCACTGAGGGAAGAGAATTAGCTAAGTGACACAGCTGGTCAGAAGCAGAGCCTTGAGTCGTTTCTCCTAAACCAAGTCCTGTGTCCTTTCCCGTAAAGGGACTGGCCTTCAGTAACAAAGGGAAACCTCTCCAGACTCTAATTCCTGCCGATCTCAATCTCTGAGCAATCGCACAGTGGGCCAGGTTGGCAGCTGCAGGTCTGCGTTCCTGTCAGGCTCACCCAGGGATGTTTTCACACCGCTGGAAAACAAGATGGCATCTATCTCACAGAACCCCCGTGCCCCAGAGCACAAGCAATGACTTTTGGAGGTGGGCAGAAGGAATCCAACTGGGGGGGAGGTATCCAAGATGGCAAAACGCCAACCTTGTGTCCTTGAGCCCTGAGAGGCATTATCACGTCACCTTGCAGCTTGTTTAGGGGTGAGCTGGGCAGTGAGGGGAGAAGTGAGAGGAAGGGCGAATCCTGTAGCCGGATCTTTACAAAGACAACGAGAAGTCCGATGGCTATCTTGTTCCTCAACACATCGTGAACCCCCCATCATAGCCACCAACCTGTTTCCAGTTGTGAGGCAGTAAGATTTTTCTGATTAGGACCCAAAATGTTTCTTGAACACAGAGATAAGCCATCCCCAGAGGAGATGAGTGTAAGTCCGGGCATGCAGAAAACAGTCATTTTTATTTCATCTCCTTTATACAGACTTAGTTACTTTTCAATGTGGATTGTTATTAGCAAAGCACGGACGTATTTTCAAAATTAGCAAGTTAATGTTATACAAAATCCACCAGAAAAAGACACTAAATTCGACATGTGGTGTTGAAGCCTTGAGTCTTTTGCTAAGGCTAATCTTAAAGACTGAATCTAGGAAGTATGATGATATAACAATGTGACCATTATATATAGATATAATTTCCTGGAAGTCCAAGGCACCGGCTGTGTGCTAGGAGCCGGGGATACACCTGACCTGGTCCTGCCTTGTTGAGAGACAGGCACTGATAAACAGCACAAATGTTGATGGACAACCGTGATCAGTGCCATGAGGATGAACAACTTGTGGCCACAGTAGGGGACCTGACCTAGCCCCAGAGGAATTAGGGAGGGTTCTCAGGGGAGGAAATGTTTGACCTGAGGTCTGAGAAGCAGAAGCAGTGAGGGTGGAACTGAGGGAGGCACAGGGAACTGCATGCCCGTTAAACACCTGACATGCTTCATTGACGGAGAGGCTCAGTTTGAATCCCGTGTCCCCCCCAGATTTTTGGAGGGAGATTTGGACTTAGCAGCAGGCTGATTTCTATGGCTCAGTGGTAGGAGGATCTCCAGAACTTTCTCTGCAAACACTAGGCCAGAAGGGTCTTCTGTGTGAAACCTACAGCATCTTTCTGGGTTGGTGCTGTTTACCGTCCAGGAGGGCAGCAAGAGTCCCTTCTAACAAGTTGCCAGAGTGTGCGTCTAGAACGAGGCAGTGCTAGGGCTTTACTCTTAAATCTGTAAGGCTAAACATTCAGTGACTTTCTTATTCCTATGAGACTGGGCTTAATTCCTGGGTGAAATCAAGTTCACCCAGAACGAGGGTGGTGACCGAGTGGGGAGCCTGATCTCGGTCACATCATATCAGTCAAGCCAAGACTTGGTGTTGACCTTTTATTTCTGCTTATCTTCACAGCCCAAGACAATGCAGGCCTATCTCAGTCTGCTATACTTGGAGAGGGCATGCCTGGCGTTATTTTCTTGCATTCGTCCCCTCTGTAACGCTCAGGATGCAAAGAGCAGTCAGCCATTCAAGGGAATATTGCTTATTCAATTGTTTCAATTGTTAAAAACATCTATCTTCTCTTTAAATAAATGAATATATAATACACATGAAGCATTAACCGTGTCAGGCACTCTCTGTAAGCACTCTACTAATTATTATTATTACTATTATCCACTGGGACTCTTATTTGTAGATTATCTTAATCATCCTTTTATAGTTCCAGTTATAGAAAAGTGCCAGGTACATGGCAGGCACTCAAAATTTCTTTATAAATGTCACAACTGAAATGTACTTAAAAAATTTTTAATCCTTCAGGGCCCCGAATAAATTGTTGATATGGGACAGACCACAGAACCAAAGGGACCTAGGAGGGAGGCTGAGAACCCAGTTATGGTGAACCACAGACCAGGGGTTTAAATCAGTGCCTCCACCTATTAGCCATGGGACCTTGAACAAAGTACTCAACCTCTCCAAGCCTGAGTTTCGTCATCTGTAAAATGGGAGAATGGTGATGCCTAAGTCACACATGGCTATGAGGATGCGTGGAACAGTGCATGTAAAATGCTAAGCATGGTGTCTAAATGTTCACTAAGTATTCCCTGTTATCACCACTGTCCACAGAACTCAACACTAAGACAACATTCAACTGTCAACCCTCACTGTTATTTTAAAATCACATTAATATTTTAAACAGCTTTTGTGGAGACTGAAAAAAAAGTTCCTCTAGTGATTATTTCTATACATGCTTAATCGGCGACTGGTACAGATCTGGTAGGAAATCAGTTCCCAGCTTCATTGCAGCTGCTTCCCCTGAAAAGTGACATAATACAACTTGTGCCTCACTCTTGCCCCAACGAAGACAATCTTCCTAAAAGGCTCGAAGAGAAGCAGCCCAGGGGACCTCCACTGCTCACCTCCAGCACCTGGAGGGGGAGGGGGCTCTGCTGGGCAATGAAGTACTCCACCTGATGCTCACAGCACTGCTAAGAGGCTGTATTTGCAGAAGAAACTTCAGTTCTCTCAGAGAGGTTATGTAACCTGCCCAAAGCCACAGAGCTAAGAGGAAGCAGAAATGGATTATGAACCTAGGCAGTGACTGGCTACCTGGGATGAAGGTCAGGCCATAGACCCTAAAGGAGGAAATGGCCTGTAAGTAAACTAAGGTTAGGGCCACGTCCTTGGCCAGCCCAGGAGTTCAAGGGAAAAGGCTGCGAATGACTCAGAATCACCCACATATAATTTTACTTCTCCCCAAAAAGCGAAGTTGAATACAACGGTGAAAGGCGGCAGCCTGAGTCCTGCCTTCTTCCGCTTCCTGAAGGAATCTTCAAGAGCCGTGCACAAGGGTACCTGAACAAAGATGACAGCGGCTTACGGGTAGCCTGCTAAGCCCCGACAGATGCACTGCCATGCACCACAATCACCTCATTCCATCGTCGCGGCAACCGTCAGCCCGGGCCCACCACTATCCCCATTTCACAGACAAGCACAGAGAGGGCCAAGGCCCCACAGCTGACGGGCAAGGACGCTGGGACTGGAACCCTGGGCTGTCAACACGGGAGCCCCCGCAGTTAGCCAGGCGAGAGAATGAACCCCTCCCGCCCTCCTAAATCCACCCCTCCTTCTTTTCCAAATCCCGAATAGTACCGGGTGTCCCAAGCCCGGGGACCAGAAGGGAAGGGAGGACAAGCTGAACGAAGCAGGCAATGCTGGGGGTGGCGGAGAGCCTTCTTCCCCTAAGTTGGGCGCCGGCCGTCGGGGCAGCTTAGCCCGAAGGGACCGGGCCCCCACCGACCGTGCTCGGTGGGAAGGGAGGAAGGAGGCGGGGGAAGGCCGGGCAGGAGGGCGGCGGCGGGCGGAAGAGGCGGAAGTTACCGTTCCCCCGGCGATCGGGAGGCCAGAGCTGGCTGCCGTCTCCGTCTCTCAGCCGAGAGTCTGCGGCCGCTCGAACGAAAGCGAAAGTAAAAGCCCCTACGCGGCCAGGGGAGGAGTCGCCCGGGGCTGGAAACGGACCGGGCGGGCGGGGCTGCGGATACCGCCCCCGGCTCGGGACCCCGGGCTCCGTAAAGTTGGCCGCGCGCAGGACCACCAGGCCACCGCGCGCCCCTTCGGGGAGAGCGCGCCCAGCCCAGCCGGCCAACTGTCGCGCGCGCCATCGCCGGAGGGCGCCCTCAGCAAAGCTGGCCGCGGGCACCAGAGACCGTGCTGGGCAAAGTTTGCAGAGGTCTAAGACCGCTCTCCGAGTGACCCGGAAAGCGCGCTCCGCGAACCCGCCGCACGCGGCCTCCCCATCCAGGCGAACTGAAGAGCGCGCCCAGCCGGCTTCGCGGCTCTGGACGATGGGGCGCTCGTCGGAGCCCCCAGCTCCTGCCCTCCCGCTGCTGCCCGCGTCTACACCTGGCCTTCGGCCTCCACACCAGCTCCAGGACCCAGTTCCCAAGGCTCGAAGGCGCCTCCCCCGCCAGACCCTGACCCCAGTTTGCGCGGGTTGCGCCCCTCGGGGGACTGGGCGCCCACATCTGCAAGAGCTACCGTCGCCCAGGGGCCCGCGCTGGGAGCCGCCGTGGTCTCCCGCCTCGCAGAACTTGCTTCGAGTCCCTGGCGTGCCTTTCTCAGCCTTGGGCAGCAGGACGCTAACTCCGTTTTCTGCAGAGCGCGTCCCCAGTGCCTAACACGGCCTGCTGGCCTGGATGTAGCGCCAGAATCATTCATGGACTATTTATTGAGTGCCTCCATGTGTCAGCCACTGGGTACGTGGCCGTGACTTGGTCTAATGTGGGAGAGTCAGTGTAGTCCCCCCAGCACCACTTCACCCCGGCGTCTCCCACATCCGCAACACCCACGCACCCTCCCACATTTGTCCTTTTTCAACCTTTGGCCTCCAACTGAGGCCTCCAAGGCCTTGCTCTCCGAGACTCCTCAGGGGACCAGGTAATGAACACAGTCGCACTGAGGTGTAAATAGCTGAGGAGAAATTACAGTTTTATTCACACCAGAGATGTTGGCTGTGAAACTGTCAACAGCTCGAGTGAAAGGAGTGAACCTTCATGGTGTGACATCGGGCAAGAACCACATCTTGTCTTTTATTTGCTCTCCTCTGGGGCTGAGACTTCAATATTGTCCGTAAAATCTCACCAGGTAAGGACACTTTCTTCGTTTAAGAAAGACTGGTCCCAGGCAAGGGTAAGGGAGTAATTATAATTTATTAACTTCTGCTAGAATACTGAATTCCTGAATATTTTAAACAAGCAGTTACACAATTTCCACTATGGCTGCCCTATAGGCTGACCTTTTGTGCCACTCCCACCCCCCAATTCGTATGTTGAAACTTAATCCCTAAAGTGATGGCATTAGGAGGTAGGGCCTTTGGGAGGTGCTTAAATCTTGAGGGTGGAGCCCTGGTGAATGGGATTAGTGCCTTTGTAAAGGAGGCCAGACTGAGCTCCCTGGCCTTTTCCACCACAGAGAGAAATTGCAGTCTGCAACCCAAAGAGGGCTTTGACTAGAGCCCAGGCATGCTGGCACCCTGATCTTGGCCTTCTAGCCTCCAGAACTGTGAAGAATAGATTTCTGTTGTTTATAAGCTACTCAGTCTGTGGTATTTTGTCACAGCAGCCAAAACAGACTAAGACAGGCTGCACTACTCTCTTTAATACCCATATTTGTGGGACTTCCCTGGTTGTGCAGTGGTTAAGGATCTGCCTACCAATGCAGGGGACAGGGGTTCGAGCCCTGGTCCAGGAAGATCCCACATGCCACTGAGCAACTAAGCCCTACTGAAGCCTGTACGCCTAGAGCCTGTGCTCTGCAACAAGAGAAGCCACTGCAATGAGAAGCCCACGTACCTCAACAAAGACTCAATACAGCCGTAGATAAATTTTAAAAATAATAAACTTACGCTTAAAAAAATACCCATATTTGCAAAATATCAGGCAAACTAAATTATTTTAGACACAAAGATAATTTACTTTTTGAAGGAATTCAATTGTGAATCATGGGATAAATGAAAAATCCTATTAGTAAGGCAAATACATTACTCTTTAATTTATCTGATTTATAAAATTGTTTTTGCAAGTTATTCCTAAAATATGATGAAACAGTGTTAGATGTGGAGGAGCCTTAACAACTAATCCCTCTGCTCATATTATAGATAAAGAATCTGAGGCACAGAGAGGTTGCCAACATCACAAGCTTTCTAGTGGCAGAACCAGGATCAGGTTGCCTAGAAAAATAATGAATTTTTCATCCACAAGAAGGTTCTACCATAAATTATATCATGCAATTGTTAAAATGTGTTGCACACAGGATTTCATTGCTGGCTCAGGTAGAAAGACGGTTTGAAGGAAAACTTTCTTTTTTCAGTTCTGTAGTGTAGACTGGCATGGGAACTCCCAATGTATTGCTCCGAGGCTGGATTATCACTGTACCAGCAAATAAAATCATAGATATGTGAAAGGGAAGAAACAATTTTGAACTTTCCCTCTATAATAATTGTACTGACCCTTTAGACCCAAATGATTTTCTCTTCTAATTGTATTTCCTGTGTTTCTCCAGCCTTGGCCCATATCATTGTTTGCTGCTTCCTTTCCAAACTCACATGAGTAGAGCACGAGTCTTCCTCTTCACCCTAGAAAAAGAGACCAAGAGGTCCAGCGTCCGGTGGCTTCTTTGGGAAAGGACCCTCGTGTTGACTCTCCCCCGCTCCGTTTCCTGCCTTCTTACTTCTGCTCCCTGGGACCATACTTCTGAATAAAGTCCTTGCACATAAGCCTTTGCCCCAGGTTCTGTTTTTTGGGTAACCCAGGCTAACACACATTGGCTAAACCGATGCCGGGGGGCAGAAGAGCATGTGTGCTCATTGGCTGAGGCTTGGAGGACCTCATGTAATCACTGTGACAAGGGGGAGGGGCTCTACTGGTTGTGAGAGGGGTCAGCTGGGCACAGGGAAGACCATCCACAAGGTCTGTCAAGCAGATGAGGGCTGTGTGTCTCTTGCCAGCAACAAGGGTTCATTTTAGGTCCTTAAACTGTCCCATTTCCAGTTCTACGGGGTTGTTTTTCCTCACTATTTCTGATACATAATAAGTGCCTTTTAAAAGCAGAAGTGATGGTAGGAGTCAAATTTAACATCTTTCATTTGGGCCATCCTTGTTTTCACAAGGGTGACCGAGAACTTGTAGCAGCGATGCGATCACAACCTTAGAGGAGTGTTAGGTAGTTTTTTTCTTTAAAGGAAATCTGGCTGCGATTCCTCATCCCTCTGGATGGGGGCAGAGTTCTTTCTCTGTGATTACTGGGGCTTCCAGCCCAGGTCCAGGTAAGGCTGGAGAAATCCCACACGGAGCAAAACGTGTGGGGAACCTATAGGTCTTAGTTCTTTGCCTTTGCTCTTCCCCTTTGTTCAGACTGCCTTGTATCACATTTCAGCCTGGGAGTCTTCCTGGGTCTAGAGCCCCTACGTAGAGCCTTCTTCCCCTGCTGAGAAGGCAGCGCTATGCCCACTCTCCATCTGTGGGGGAATTCACACTGCACCCTCTCAGTGTCATGGCAACGCTGCTCTTCTTCACTTGCTCTGTGGCCTCCTCCCCCTGGTTCTCCCAACACAACACAAAAGCACCACTGATTTCTCTCTGCCCTACCTGGGGTCCCTCCAGCAGTTTCCTCAGAGCCTTTTCTTTAGGCCACAGATCACTAATTGGTAGCCTGCCGTCTAAGTACTGCCCATGTTTCTGTTTTATTGTTTTATTCCCAGTGTTTTACAAAAGAGAATTTCGGGTGCAGATGCAGATATCTGGCTTTTCTGGAAAAATCATAATATTTGGCAATGCCGGGTACTGATTGCCTCATGACAGATTGCTGGCACGGAGTGGTTCAGATGGGACATGTGACCTATGGCTTCACCTCTGTCCCCTGTAGGTATTTTGGTGTGAGTATTAAGTTGATTTCTTTGATTTGATAAATACTTGTTGAGCCCCTTTTCCATATCAGACCTTGTTCTAGGCACTGGGGATACAGAAAGGACAATAAGGACCAAGGCTCCTATTTTGATGGAACTCATGTTTTGATGGAGGAGGCGGATAATTTTTAAAAGTAGATATAGTGGGCTTCCCTGGTGGCACAGTGGTTGAGAGTCCGCCTGCCGATGCAGGGGACGTGGGTTCGTGCCCCGGTCTGGGAAGATCCCACATGCCACGGAGCGGCTGGGCCCGTGAGCCATGGCCGCTGAGCCTGCGCGTCCGGAGCCTGTGCTCCGCAACGGGAGAGGCCACAGCAGTGAGAGGCCCGCGTACCGCAAAAAAAAAAAAAAAAGTAGATATAGTAAGATTTAAGGGGTCAGGTGGTGGTAACTGCTGTGAAGAGCATAAAGCAGGGGGAGGGTCATAGAAGGCAGTGAGCTGAGGGGTGGGGACAGGTGTGGTGCCATCTTTTGTAAGCTGTTTCTGGAAGGTCTGTTTTAAGTGACATTTAGGTAGACCCCTGAAGGCAATGAGGGGCTTCACAAAGCCAAGAAGAGAGCTTGTCTTCAAGCTGCTCCCTTTCAAGCCTGGGAGGCAAGGACTTCTTGGAAAGGTCCAGGATAACATACAGAAGCCGGCACTCAAAGAGTTCTCATCTGTTCTTAGTTTTGCATTCTTGCAGAAGCTACACATGAATTGATATCTTAACAAGTTTGCCGTCCTTCTCTTATAAACATCTTTAAGTTTTATTGAATTGTTGATTTACAATGTTATGTTAATTTCTGCTGTACAGCAAAGTGACTCAGTTACACATATATATACATATATATTTTTCATATTCTTTTCCTTTATGGTTTGTCCAGGATATTGAATATAGTTCCCTGTGCTATACAGTAGGACCTTGTTTATCCATCCTATATATAAAAGTTTGCCTCTGCGAATCCCCAACTTCCAGTCTTTTCCACTCCTGCCCCGCTTCCCCTTGGCAACCACAAGTCTGTTCTCTATGTCTGAGTCTTTTTTTGTTTCATAGATATGTTCATTTGTGTCGTATTTTAGATTCCACATATAAGTGATATCATATGGTATTTATCTTTTTCTTTGTCTTATTTCACTTAGTATGATCATCTCTAGGTCCATCCATGTTGCTGCAAATGGCATTATTTCTTTTTTATGGCTGAGTAATATTAAACATTTTTAATAGACAAGGCTAAATTTCAGATATGGTATTTACCCTCCTGTGGAGTGAGTCAGTCCTGTTTTATTTTCTTTTGCGGGGGGAGCTGGACTTTCTGCTTTACTCACAGGCCTCACAGAGCAAGCTTTCTCATTTGGTCGTTGGATGAGGGTGTGGTGTATGCCTTCGAGTTCTTTTCTTGGGTTATGATCACAGCTAGTGTTAAACTGCTACATGCTGCCTGATCCTACACGAGGATTTGGTCATCCACGTAAACGTGATGCTGTTGTGAGTTCACTTTTCTATTTAGGGAAGCATGTCAGCTAGGAGTCCCTCCACCTCATTTCCCAGACGCATGCGTGCTGAGCGAGTTGCCAAAATAGCCCTTTGAGTAAGTGGCAGCTTTAAAAACCATCCAGCTGCTGACTTCAAACTAGAAGGTCAGCGGAGGAAAGTGGAAGTTGGATTCTGAACGGTCAGGGTGCCCACAGAAATTTACTAGGGGTCGGGATTTGGGAGACTTGAACAACTAGACTGGGGCTTCTCCTTGGATTTCTTACTTGTTACCTATCTTTGTCTTCTCTCTTCGGACTTCAAGATGAATGTGCAGGCTTGCTCCAGGTGTGGGTACGGAGTATACCCTGCTGAGAAGATCAGCTGTCTAGACCAGGTCAGTAGACTTTTCTTGGCCTTTGGGAATCATAACAGACATGAGAAATTTATCTTCTCACATATAGCTTTATCTTCTCACATGTGGGTTTTTTTAAACCACCAAAATAAGATGCTTTCCCCACCTTTCTTCACTTCTACCCATTTCTAGCTACATCTCCTGTATTGCCTCAAAATTTTTTTTATTCATTTATGTATCGTAGCCGTGTGTGTGTGTTTTATCACCATTTTATCACTAAAGCTCATTTTTTTTACCCTGAAATATATTAAGAATCCTGAGTCTGAAAAAAAAAGGTAATTTTGCTAAATCTTTTCTGTTTGATTTCTAGATATGGCACAAAGCATGTTTTCACTGTGAAATTTGCAAGATGATGCTATCGGTTAATAACTTTGTGAGTCACCAGAAAAAGCCATACTGTCATGCGTAAGTGTTTGACGCCTCCTCCCACCACCTCTTGAGTTGTGTTTATCTTTTTTTTAACAAGCAGCCAACCGGAGGTTCAAATCACACACTCCAGGGTTAAATCCAAGAAATGCCTTCTCAAAAGTTTTTACTTCCATACAAACTTCCATACAATCATTACAGAGACCTAAGACGGGATTTTATGCAATGGACAGAAAGTTGAAAATTTCAGATTTCTTATAAGTAAAAGATCAAATCTATTCACTACAACCTCATGTCAAATGATTAAATATTGTGCAGAACAGTGTAATTTCCATGAATATGCATGAAGCTTTAAAACGTTTTCTCTTAAATAATTTCAGAATCCTTTTCTATTCCTTCAGAAAGTTTTTAAGTGATCATTTCTAGTTAAATTTGGTCTTTAAGTTAAATAGGTTGAATTTATTTGATTAGCCTTTGTTTTCTTTAAGACGCATTGCCTGGAAAATCTTGAATTTAGTTATTAGGTTTTATATTTTTGATTTAAAAAATGACTCCACCTTTAAGAATAGTCAGTCATCTTGGATAAAGTACAGTTCTAATTTTGGCTTATATCTACTTTTTGTAGCCATAACCCCAAGAACAACACTTTTACAAGTGTCTGTCACACTCCGTTAAATCTAAATGTGAGGAAATCTCCAGAGGCCATTTGTGGGGTAAGTTACTTAATTTTGAATTTCAAAATAGCCTTTAAAGAAGATTTCTTAGCTCAGGCACCTGTTAGGATTTTAAGTGTCTCTGCCTAGATGTGAACCTGCCCATTTTCTCCACATATACAAGCAAAGTATATTTAAGTAACAAATATTGCTATTTGCCCTACCACAACATAGAGGCCAGTACACAGGATAATCTAGCTTGAATATCTGAGATCCTTGAATCTATTTTAATCTCTCTGTGTCTGCCAGCTCTGGACAGCTTGATGCAATAGGCTGTGCATACACTAGGTGCTTAATACATAAAACAAAGTTTATATAGTTGGAAAGTATTACAAAAGCCTTTCCTTTCTTTCCCCATGATATTTTGGTACAGACATTGAAACCTCTGGTTCAGTACTCTTAAATCTCTCCTAATTCAGTAGTGTTTCAGTTTATTTGCAGTGTTTAAGATCTCTTTCTCTATGGGTAGCGGTAGGTCAAAGATATTTCTATTTGGAACTGATGTTTGGATAGACCAGGAGGCCATATTGATAAACCAACCTCTTTTGAAAAAACAACAGTAGAGTTTTGTCAAATAACTGTTGATTAAATGCTTGCATTTATTAAAATGATGAATCATTTCACTTCCCTCCCCCATGCTCCACAACAAGTTGTTTTTTGGGATGGAGCTAGCAGCTTTCTAAAATTAGAAAGTGACACACGAGGTGGAAGGCTCTCTAGTAATCTGCCTTCCTCATGTTACCTCACCTCATCCTGACTCTCCGGCCTGCCCAGGCCGTGTCCTCCTCAAGAAAATGGTTTAGATTGAGCTTATCATTATCCTGTCGCTCTCTACACAGACTGCCAAGTAGCTTATTTCACTAAATGCTTTGCACCAACTGTGAGTTTATTATTTTTACAAGCTTATATAGTATTTACTGTACAGTCAGTTCATTTAATACATTACAATCCAATAAAGTAAATACAATTATTATCCCATTCTACTGGTGAGGAAACTGAGGCTCAGAGAGTTGTTCATATATCATTGATTTCTAAGGATTAAAAAGCCTTAAGAATTCACAAGCCTAGATTACTGAGAAGGCGAATTCTTTTAGGATTTTGCTTTCGTCTCTGTTTGTTTGGTTTTCGTTGTTGTTTGTTTTCATCTCTTTTAGTCTAAGGGCAACTACACAAAATTACAATCAATACCGAATTTAGCTGTCAGTTCGATAGAGTGCCAGACACTCTTTGAGGCCCGTTATCTGTGTGATCTCACTTTTTCTTCACAAGAACCCTCTGTAATATTATCATATTACAGTTGGGGAGGCTGAGGCTCAGAGAGATTAAGTAACTTGCCCAGTTTTACCCGGCTAGTTCAATGGGCACAAATCCAGATCTTTCTCACTCTGGGACCTGTATCCTAAACTGCTCCATTAGTCTACTCCCATGTGCCTAGGGGGTGGCAAACTCTCTATGAGGAAAAAAAAATAGCACTTATTTATGTTTACAAACATCCAGATATTTCTGCAGTTCTGGGGCCAGAGTTTGACAGATTGAACACAAGGAGACGTACTTATACATCAGAGTACTATTTGTATTTATTACAAAAGATCCATAATATCTGTATCTTTCATCCTATGCGAGGTGTCAACTGGCATGGCCCCCTTATGCTCTTATGACAGGTCACACAGTATTTACCTTTTTTTGAGGTGGTAGTGGATTCGCTTTCTTTTTTTCTTTTTGTGGTACAAGGGCCTCCCACCGTTGTGGCCTCTCCCGTCGCGGAGCAACAGGCTCCAGACGTGCAGGCCCAGAGGCCATGGCTCACGGGCCCAGCCGCTCCGCGGCACGTGGGATTCTCCCGGACCGGGGCACGGACCCGTGTCCCCCGCATCGGCAGGCGGACCCCCAACCACTGCGCCACCAGGGAAGCCCAGTATTTACCTTTTTCTGAGGTGATAGCGGATTCACTTTCCTTTAACTTGTATGACAGGCCCAACCTGGAGCAAGATCATTGCTGGTTCTGTTTCCAGCCACAGACAGTGATGTGAGCTTCTCAGGAAGCCTGTGTGTGTGTATTTGTTCACATCTATGTAAACATATGTGTATGTGTATAAAAATGTATGTGTGCATGTGGGGAGTGTATGTATGTGTGTATGTAGGTATGAATATGTGTACACGTGTATACACATGTGTGTACATGGTCCATACGCATGTGTATGTATATGTACATGTGTATACATATCTGTGTGCACATCTGTGCAGGTGTGTGTATGTGTGTTATCTGTGTGTGGTGGGTGTGTGTTTACATGCATGTGTATGTACATGCATATGTGTGTACATGTGTATGTGTGTACACGCATATGTGTGGGTGTGTACATACATATGAGTGTGTACATGTGTGTGTGTGTGTGTGTGTGTGTGTGTGTGTGTGTGTACTGAACAATTGACTACTGAGACCCCTTTCTCCTCCTTTCCCACCAGGGAAAAAATCTAATGGACAAAAATGTCCGTTCTAGGCCCCGGATTTTTTTTTTTTTAATAAATTTATTTATTTGTTTATTTTTGGCCCTGTCGGGTCTTGTTACTACACACGGGTTTTCTCTAGTTGGAGCGAGCAGGGGCTACTCTTCATTGCAGTGCGAGGGCTTCTCATTGCGGTGGCTCCTCTTGTTGCGGAACACGGGCTCTAGGCACAAGGGCTTCAGTAGTTGTGGCACATGGGCTTAGTTGCTCCACAGCATGTGGGATCTTCCCAGACCAGGGCTCAAACCCGTGTTGCCTGCATTGGCAGGCAGATTCTTAACCACTGCACCACCAGGGAAGTCCCCAAGGCCCCAGATCTTATAACCATTCTAGGGAGTGTGGTGGATTACTTTCTTACTCCCTTTTCTTCTCTGAGAGACTTTGCCAATTGAATAAAGTACAGATTCATGGTGCACATGCTAAAATTTAAAAAAAGGAAAGAAAGGGATGCTTCAGTAATGGTGATGAAGGAGAAAAGTAAAGATTTTAAGTTGGCATTTGAAGCAGGCTGACATTTTTCTGGTTTTAAAATGTCATTCTTTAAAAAGTAAATGAATAAATAAATATTTACTAAGACAAAATTTCCTGTTTGGTAGATGTGAATGGAACTTTTAGCAAAATAGAGCATCTGGGTTCCCTTCTATTTGGAGAATGAACTTTAGCCCTTAATGCTTCCTTACCCCACTATTAACATTTATGGCTTTTTCTCTCTTCCTGCTTCCTCTGAATAATCACGAGTCCTGTGAAAGGTCTCTGGGGAGGCAGGCATGGCCCCCACCGCCACCCCCCGCCCCATGATGGATTTGTCCTGTGAGACGGGGCAGCAAATACGGCTTCCTGTTTATTTTGGTCATGTGATTCTGATTCCGTAAGTCAATGGCTCTCAAGGAGGGCAGTTTTGCCCCCCAGGTGATGTCTGGGTACTGTTTTGGGGGTCAGAACTGGGAAGGTAGGAATACTATTGGCATCTGGTGGATAGAGACCACCTATCCTGTTCAGCGTAGTGCCATGCACTAGACAGTCCCCCCCAACAAATAACGAACTGGCCCCAAATATCAGTGGAGCTGCCAACAAGAAACTTTGCCTTGAGTCTGTGTAATGTTTGTGGTAGTTTCTCAAAATCCAAGGGAAAAAACATGTTAAGATCTCTCAATTTATCTATTTTAAAGTATACATATTAGTGCAACGTTAAGCAAGCCCAGACAAAATGCCCTTGACAGGGAACTAGAATTCCTGGATTGTGAACCTGGCTCTGCTAAATCATTGAATGATTTCAATAAGTTCATTTCTCTTCTCTGAGCTTCTTTCCTCACCTGTAAAATTAATGAGTTAAACTTCAGCTTGTTAAAGTTGCAGGTTTCTGGGCCCCATCTTGGATCTCATACATTATAATATCTGGGTTTGGACTTAAGACCTGATTTTTTTCTTTTGTTGTTAGTTCCTTTTATGTTCTCCTTAAGAAATCTTTGCCTATTCCAAAGTCATGAAGATATTGTTAGATGTCAGTTCTCCTCAAATTGATCTACACATTCAATGCAATCCCAGCCAAAATCCTGGTGTTTTTCATAGAGATTGACAAACTGATTCTAAAATTGATACGTACATACAATGATTCTAGAATGGCCAAGAAGTCTTGAAGAACAAAATCAATGGACTTAGGTTACCAGATTTCTAGACCTACTATAAAAGTAGTAGTAATTAACTCAGCATACTATTGGTGTAAGAATAGACAGACAGGCCAGTAGAAAACAATACAACATCCAGAAATAGAGCTGCACATATGTGGTCACTTGAGTTACAACAAAGGCACCACTGCATTTCAATGTAGCAAGAATGATCTTTAAATAAATGGTACCGGTGTGATTGGACACTTGCGTCGAAAAAAATGAACCTTGATATCTACCTCATACATAAAAATTAACTCAAGGTGTGTTAGAGATCAAGATGTGAAAGGTGAAATTATAAAGCATAGGAGAACAGCTACATGAATTTGGGGAGCCAGCATTTAACAGGCTCCCTGGGTGTACACAGGCTAAAGTTAAGAACAACTGCTCTAATGTCTAGTGTTTTCTAAGCTGAACACTTGGTGTTGTGTGATTAGCTTGTAGAGATGCTGCCTTTTTTAATTGCACTGCTAAATAGAGCTTTGCACACAGCAGGTGCTTTCTATGTGCCCTCTGGCTGGTGGTGCAGATGAAGCTGTGGTGACATTGACAGCTGTGGCTTGTACTGCAGTTAAGATGCTTTGCATTTGAGACTTAGGATCCCCGCCCCAGTCTAGCTGTATATTATTTGTTTCCTTTCTCTTTTCTGATGGAAACATTACTGATAATATCTTCATTGTGCAGATCGATGACCAAGACGATGGCAAACGGTTTAAATCGTTTTTTCACTGGGACATGAAATCCAAGGATGGGGCGGCTGCACCTAACAGGCAACCATTGGTGGATGAGGTGAAGGAAGAGTTATAAATGGGTTCGGAAACAGAGAAAAGAATGACACACTATGCAAATGAAATGTATTATCGGTATTACTTCTAGAGGGCATTGGTTATACTTTCTCTTATCCAGTTTGTAATTCCAGCTGTCTGCAGAAGACCCAGCACCACCTCAGCCAGATCTGCTCCAGTCCAAGCTCACTGACTTCTCCCTTCCAACCACTGTGTTTCTGTCACTGGGATCAGCCACCAGGCTGGAAGCCAAGGCTGCCCTTTCTTCTTCTGACCCTTCACTCAGCTCCACCCCTTCCCTCCCATTTCACTGTCCCAGCTCTGAGCCCCATCATCTCCTGCCTGGACCTTTGTGAGCACCTTCCCTCTCCTGGGTTTGCCCCTCTCCAGCCTGTCATATGACATTGGTCACACACATCTTCCTGCTTGTCTCTGATTTACTCTTCCCATCACCTGAGAATTTGTGGTCATTCTCTATTGATAGCCTCATCATTTCAAAATTCCCCATTTGTTTTTAATGATCCACATAAAACAGTCCAAACAGTGCAAAGCTAACCCTTTGTCCACTATCTCCAATCCCAGTTCCTTCTGTAGAGGTACCCATTGTTGTCAGTCTTGTGGGTATCCTTCCAGACTCTCTCTCCTCATTTACAAATTAATATCTATATAATTTATTTTTTTGTTACTTACATTTATATATGACTACTGCCACTGATTGAAGGACCTTTAATGAGTTATTTAACCATTCTTTTCTTTGGCTTTCTTTAAGTTCAATTTTTAAGTGAACTTCAAAGAGTTCCTGATTCACAGGACTATTGTAAAAATTAACAGAGTATATAAACGTAAGGATCTTAGAACACTGGTTGGCACAACAAATGTCAGCTAGTATTTCTTATGGAAAATTATAGATGTATATTTCTATTGAAATGTATAATTTTGTTTTTCCATGAAACAATATGCATTGTTTTACAACTTGCATTTTTCGCTCAACAAATACCCTGGAGATGTTTGTATGTCAGCAACCTTTTAAGCTGTTGTAGGTGAGTAGATCATGGGTGCAATCATTAAGAGAGGATGTATCATGCTTTCTTATTGATGGGCAGGGTTATTCCCATTTTTTTTCTGTTATGAATTTGCAGTGAACACCTTTGTGCAAGACCTCTTTTGGACACAGTGAGAGTTTCTCTAGAATAGGTAATGGAAAATGAGGTTGCTAGATCAAGAGTCTGTGCCTTTTTAATTTTAGTAGACAAACTGTCAAATTTCTGTCTGTACATTAAAATGGCTGTACGTTTTATATTCCCACAGGCAGAGTATGAGAATACCCGTTTCCCACAGACTCAGCAACACTTGGTATTACCAGATAAAAGTTTTAACAACCTGTATTTTGTTGTTTGAATTTAAACTTCCCCGATCGGGAGTGTAGTTGAGCATATTTTCACATGTGAATTATCTGTCTTTCCAGATCGCCAAAAGATGGTCTGTGCAACTTGCCCCACCTCCAGCCCACTTGTTTCCTCATCCTTACTCCCAATTCCTGTCAAACCCACCTCTTCATGGTCTTTCACATGAAGCCTATCACTGCCTTCATGCTTTTATTCGTGGCAGTCCCCACTCCGAGAATTTATTCAACATATATGTATTGAGTATTATATGCCAGGCATAGTTCCAGGCTACTGGAACACATCAGTGCACAAAACAGATAAAAGTCCCTGCCTTTATGGAACTGACCTCCTAGAGTAGATGTTTTTCTTCTTCCCTTTGCCTCATCTGTTAACTGATCTTAGCCCTGGAGGACCAGCTCAAATTCCTGTCCAAAACAGGAGCCATCATATACAGATTGCTTTTTCAAAACTCTCACTATGTTTTATCTTCAATACAGTACGTTTAATCACAAAAATGTTCTCTAATAGCTCATTGTTTCATATATTAGGTTTTTTTTTGTCTTATTTTGCGGTACGCGGGCCTCTCACTGTTGGGGCCTCTCCCATTGCGGAGCACAGACTCCGGACGTGCAGGCTCAGCGGCCATGGCTCACGGGCCCAGCCGCTCCGCGGCATGTGGGATCTTCCCAGACCGGGGCACGAACCCGTGTCCCCTGCATCGGCAGGCGGACTCTCAACCACTGCACCACCAGGGAAGCCCCCATATGTTAGTTTTATCTCCATAGATAGGTCACAAGTATATTAAAAGAGAAACTTTGATTTCTTCTTTCTTTTTTGATTTTCTTTTCCTAGTGTTAACTGCCTAATCTAATGCTTGGCACGCAACAGGTGGCAGGTTTGTGAAGCTTGGCTGAATAGTGCTGACTAGTCTTAGGTGGCCTGTCCACAGCAACTCCCCGCTGCCCACTTGGTGCAGTAATGAGCAAAGAAATGTTAAGTTACATTTGGAACTCTTCTATGATATGAGTGAATCTCAGAAAGTTTGGTTATTTAGGATATTAGGTTATTTTCTAGTTTGAAAAAAAATGAACATTCTGGTTAGGTGAGACCTACCATAAAGCAAGAGGAGTTTATAGTTTTTAGAGAATGTCTACTTTTTCTATCTTATATTGACAATGTATGTCAATGTATGTATGTTGCCGGGAGGGTGGAGTAGGTAGGGGGATCTTACCAGGCAAATGTGTGGGGTGTGTGTTTGTATACATTTGTGTTTTTCCTCTATAGAGAGCCTATTGGACTGGATATGGGGAAGGGAATGCTTGGTGCCCAGGAGCTCTGCCAGACGCTGAAGTCGTAAGGATGGCTAAGGCTCAGAAGTCACTGGGTGAGGTAAGGGCCCTGGAAAGTTACTTTAGCAATTAGTTTGAATATTCCTTTATTTTAAGATTGTGGTAGACAGAATACTGGCCCTCCCCGAAAGATTCCCATGTCCTAATCCCTGGAACCTGCATACATGCTACTTTGCCTGGCCAAAGGGATGTTACAGATATGATTATGGTAAGGATTTTTCTTGTTTATTGAAGGATAGTTGATTTACAATGTTGTGTTAGTTTCTGACGTACAGCAAAGTAATTCAGTTATACATATGCATACGTTTATATGTATATACATATATTCTTTTTCAGATTCTTTTCCATTATAATTTATTACAAGATATTGAATATAGTTCCCTGTGCTATACAGTAGGACCTTGTTGTTTATCTATTTTATATATTACTATATATATCTGCTAAACCCAAACTCCTAATTAAGGTAAGGATAGGAAGATTATCCTGGATTATTAGGGTGGACCAAATGTAACAAGAGTCCTTATAAGGAGGGAGGCAGGAGGGTCAGAGTCAGAGAAAAGATGATGTGACAACAGAAGCAGAGGTCAAAAGTGTTTGGGGCCATAAGCCAAGGAACGCAGGCAGCCTCCAGAAGCTGGAAAAGGCAAAGAAATGGATTCTCCACAAGAGCCTCCAAACGGAATCAGCCCTGATGCCCTATTTTAGGTTTCTGACCTGTAGCACCATAAGAGAGATCTTAGTAGGTTTGCATCGTAGAAAAGGCAATTTTAGCCCAGATTATGGAAATCCTTAGTGATGCACACACAGTACCCTCTAGTCCTCTCCATACACCCAGGGCACCTGCCCTTTGAAGAAACCACTCTGGAAAATATTGCTAGTCTTTAGTAACTTTTCTTTAGCAAATGGAAAGAAGACAACAGAAACACAATTGCTAAGGTGGAAAACAGACCATCAGAGATACTCAAAAGTTAGGAGCAGAAAAGAGCAGACGTTTCACTCCCAGTGCTGTAGAACTGTCTCTAGTACCAGAAAGTCTTCTGCATAGTAATTGCTGCATTATTATACAAGTCTTTGAGTTAAAGGGCATCCCTTGGGTTGTGCCAGGTTCCACATAGTTTAATATAAACATTGAAGGAGAAACCCTTTGACCTGGGAAATATGCTTTCTTCAGCCTTGAAGGTGTTATTTAAATCACCAAGTGAATAGCATTTTCAAATTTATTCCAGGTGACTGAAATATTTTCCAAGTATCTTATACATCCAATTGCATTGGTTCTGATGATGCTTGCTATTGCAGTTTTATTCATTCTCATTGGATTTCATATTGGTTCTCATGCTGACATTGGTCTGACCAGCAGGAGTACACAGAAGACCATGAGGAACAGCGGGGCAAGGGCAGCTTTCCAGCCATGATCACACCTGCTCATCAAAGGGCCAAGATTGCCAACCAGCTGGCCAGCCAAGTGAGTGTCTTACTGCTTATTCACCACTGATTACGCTAATGTTTGTCATTAGTGAACCCCCGGGATTGATTCAGATGAAATCCAAAAGGAGGGTGCTTTGGGGCAGTAGGTACCACTAGTGTGATATTATGGAGAAAACTATGTTTTTATCTTTTCCCTATCATTCACTCTCTGTGCCTTGTTTGGGCCACATCTATCACATGGAGAGAAGACCATGTAGCTCACCACAAGACTGGACCAAATAATTTCTTGTGGTGGCGTTAGCATTAAGGACACTGATTTTTATTAAGTGGATGGTGGAACCTCCTGAAGAGTAGCACAACTTGCTGGTTAAGAGCTCAGATTTTAGAGCTGGAATGTTGGGATTTGAACCCTGGCTTTCTCACTTAGTACCTGTGGGACCATGAGCCAATTACTTAACCTTAATGTTCCTCAGCTGCTCTTCGGTAAAATGGGAAACATCATAGTCTTGCCTTATGTGATTGTTATGGAGATGAATGAATATTTGTTAACGTTTAGAAGTTCCTGGCACTCTCTTGGACTTAACACATGAGCATTGATGCTTTTTGGAGAGGAGCCCGTAGAACAAACCAGAAAGATTTGCCATATGTTTGTGTTGAGTGTTGCCCGATGGTGTAGCTTCAGGACAGCTGCAAGGAGAGGTCCTACAAAGGCTGTTGGGTGTGACCTTGACTCTATGCTGTCCCCTCACCAGGTGGATTACAAGAGAGGGCATGACGAACACATCTCCAGGTTCAGCACAGTGCTGGATACCCCTGAGCTTCTCCGGGCCAAGGCGGCGGGACAGCTTCAAAGTGATGTAAGAAATGATGGAGGCCAGATGCAGTGATTCTCGTTTAAGGTTCCCCATTCTTTCCTTACGTGGAGGAAGAGACAGGGAGAATGCAGGCGGCATCTCAATCCTGAGCGGGGGCCAGGAAGAACATTCTAAGGTCAAGGATGGTCAGGTCAGATTTGGCAGCTAGCACAGACCTTGCAAAAACTTTTCCTTAGAGAGAAAAGTTTACACGGTATTAGTAACAAACCAGGTATATCTGATTAATCTTAAATAAGTCTCTCCTTGTCACTGCAAATTGTAGAAGATCATTTCCAAAGAATTTCTTCCATTTGCCTTTTCATAGCCCAGTTGCTCCACGGCATACTAAGACTGGGAACTTAGTATTGCTCTGAGTGGGAAGTTTAAGCACTTCCCACTTGAATCCAGGTTCAGCTTAACAAGTGGCTTCCACTTGACTTGGGTTGAGAAGCCTCTTTCATCTCCCAGACTTGACTGGCAGCTCCTCGAGGGCAGAAGCCTTGTTGCTCTGCCTGGCCTCACCCCCGGTACACAGCAGGTGCTCACAAGTATGTGTCGAATTCTACACTGAGCATCTCCATGTATCAGGCAGTGAGCTGGGTATTGGGAATAAAATGGTAAATGAGATACACAGGGTCCATCAAGCTCTAAGCCAACTACATCGCGTGAGAGCTGGGACGGGAGATGTGCAGGGCGCTATGGGAGCCCTGAGCAGGGCTTCTCAGTCAGATTGCCTGGGAGATGGTGGGATGGTGGCACGTGATTCTAAATTTGTTTTCCTTTTCCAGGTGAGATACACAGAGGACTATAAACAACAGAGAGGGAAAGGCAGTTTTCCTGCTATGACCACACCTGCTTATCAGATAGCCAGAAGAGCCAATGAGCTTGCAAGCGATGTAAGTGTCCAGGGCAATGTTTGCATGGTGGGGAGGGAAGCAGAAATTTACCTGGGCCTGGCGAGTCCAACTTCCTGTCTCCTTGTCTCCGTTTTTTTGCACCGTGGATACAGGAAGTCGCTTTCCTACATAGTTTTCAATCAGTTTTACCAAGACAACGATCAGGCACTTTTATGTCTAAGACACATTCCCTAGATCCAAGCAGAAAAAAAACATTCCACAAGATATTCATTTTTACTGTTCTGACCCCTGTGCGTAAGAGGCTAACTTTATCCTTCCCCTTCAAATAGGTGAGGTACCATCAACAATATCAAAGAGAAACGAAGGGAATGGCTGGTCCAGCTGCTGGAGCTGAGGACACATTGACAAAGGAATATGTGGACCAGTATGGACAGGTACGTGATAAAATGACGTCCTGCGAGACCCTTTTCGATGGTCATTTCTCAGTTTGGCAGCCCTCTAGCCTGTGACACAGCCTATGACCATTTAATCAGGGGTTGGGCTGTGATTTTTCTTTGCCCTATTTGTGGAAGGTGGAATTTCCAAGCCTGAAAGTAGCAAACAAACAATTACACAGGGCTCAACTTGACTCACTTAGGAAAACAGATTCTAAGCACTTTTTCTTTCCTTTTTTAAAAATAAAGGACCTGTATCAAAATGGTGGGCTTGCCAGGAATAAAGCATCCTCATCTATTCATTGAAGAAAAGTCCCAAGGACGACGACTAGCTGTGTTTAACCTGTCACTGCATAGGCACAAAAGGGATCAAAATGCATGTCTTGAAAAATAGTGAGCACTTGACTGAGTAGCAGCATTCATTTTCTTAGAAAATGAATTTCTCGTCTAGGTTGCTAAATAAAGCAATATGCCAGAGAAAGTAACCCTTTTTCTCAATTTCACTTTTTAAATGAGCTGCATCTTGGCAGGATGTAAAAAGGTTGAGCGACAATTGCAGCTAATTTTATTTGCACGTCCCTCTGATTTTCTGGTACTAGACAGGTGTTGTAGGGGAAAAAGGGAACATTATTTTTTCATGGTTGTAAGTTAAAGAATGTTGGAAGACCAAGCGTGTGGCCGGAAGGGTGCATTCAGTGGGCTTGGGTGATATTTCTTTCTTAATTTGACAGTTGTTTAAACTTTTTGGCACTGGGTAGACTTTACAACCTATGTGACATTCAATATACATAATTTATAAAAGGAAACAAATAACTTATTTCTCTTCCTCAGAAAACCAAGTTGCTTATGTTGGGGATATATTCATGTGAAACTTAAAATGCACGTGAAGATAGGTTTTGACCCTTTTGCAAATGTCTATCTGAGCAAAAATGTTTGGCTTTGAATTTAAAAGGCCATTTTATTAAATTTCACGATAAGTCAGTTAAATGGTCTCTCAGTGCTTAAAACTCAATGAAAATACGTTTTTATTGGTTTCATGTTGTAAATATGTTGTTTAGAATGCTCAGGACAACTTTTAAAAGTCAGTTTAAAAAATATTTGGCTTCCATATTTAGCAAAAAGTATTTTGTTCTAAATTTGGACTATCCTATCTGCCACTAGTTGTGACACACGCATATCATTTCATGTGTGTATCTGGACCTGTCTATACACAGCGATGAAATGTAACTTCGTAGTACCATAGTGGAACCTTGATTATTAGGACATTTTGATTGAAGTTTCCAATCATGATAATGACAAATACAAGAATCAAAGTGGGTGTCATTCGATAGCACTGCCAGCAGCTGTCAGTCAAGAGGACTCCGTATCCTGTGGCATTTCACTGTGATTTACTGTGACTCACCAGGGCGAGAGTAGGAGGGAGTGATAGAGAAGCAGGCGGACAGTCAGATACACTATAAATATCTGTAGTGCCTAAAAGACCAAGCAATTCATTCTTCTTTTTGTTTTTAAATAAATTTATTTTATTTATTTATTTTTGGCTGCGTTGGGTCTTCACTGCTGCGCGCGGGCTTTCTCTAGTTGCGGGGAGCGGGGGCTACTCTTCGTTGCGGTGCGCGGGCTTCTCGTTGTGGTGGCTCCTCTTGTTGCGGAGCATGGGCTGTAGGTGTGCAGCCTTCAGTAGTTGTAGCTCGCGGGCTCTAGAGTGCAGGCTCAGTAGTTGTGGCGCACGGGCTTAGTTGATGCACGGCATGTGGGATCCTCCCGGTCCAGGGCTCGAACCCGTGTCCCCTGCATTGGCAGGCGGATTCTTAACCACTGTGCCACCAGGGAAATCCCCATTTTTCTTTTTAATGAGTAGCTTTTTACGTTAATGGACTATACCGTGTAATCTATTATTTGTAACCTGTCAACTCCCCAATAGGATTAAGGGTCTCAAAAAGATTTACATACACAATATATATTCACATAAGCACAGAAGTTAAAATGAAGCTACAAGCCAACTCCAAACCGTAAAGCAGAATGGGCAAAAGGAGGTTACCAAAGAATTTGAGAGTCTTTGTTGTTATTATCTTTTTCACTTACTACGTTTGGCCCAGAACATTCTGGCAGCCAAGCATAAAGGAGCACTCAGGCTAAACAGTTGTCATTATTGGATGAAAAGGAAGCCTGGACATTCTAATTTGACCCAACTATTTCATTTAAGAGAGTATGTGTGCTAGACTCTGAACCATGATGCTGGAGCAGGGAAGGCCCCTGCTTTGGAGGAGGCCGGAGAGAGATGGAGTCATGAGCCCAAGGGGGCACACTAAGGGCTGTTCCAGATTTGTGGGAACACAGATGAGGAAGCAGCTGATTCTGCCTGGGGTGGGGCTGGGAGTGAGGGAGGAGTTCCCTGGAGAGAAGGTAGCATCTGACGGAGTCTTGAAGTACCTCTGGTTGCTGGGGAAGTTTTACACTAGTAACGTGATGACAGTCCCGTGAGAGAGAAGGTTCTCCTTTGTGGGAGAGCCTGGGTGATGGGAGGAGGAGGAAGGAAGAAATTAAGACTCAGATTGTTAATACTTAGTCTGAAATATATATTTGGTCCCAGCTGAGATCGTCTTATTGCAGTGTGAAGTCTTTTCAGCCAAATTACAAAACTTCAAATAGTTACATAATATCTCTTTCTTGGTAAATGAAATGAATCCATCACTGCGGGAGACAGTATGTGGAATATCAAGGTGTCTTTGCATAGATCTGCTAAGGGGCCTGAGAACGGTGGCATTCGAGACTACTGGAAGACAGAAGGACTTTCCAGGTGTCATTTAAGAAATGAATACTGCAAAATACATGAGCCTAGGAGACTCACAGAGTATCTTGATTTGTCTGACGGAAATGATGATGCTAACGATAACAGTTACCATTTATTTAGTGCTGACTGTGTGCTGCGTCTACCTCTAGTGTCTACCACCTTAACGACCACGCGCTACTGCTCTTAGGGGTGATCACAGGAATTTCCAAGGTGGGCGGGCCTCCATGGGAACAGGCTGTAGGAGAGATCATTGCTAATCCCCCACCCATCCCAGGAGGGGAGCATTACTGATGAAACTTTTTGACTGACCCAGCAGGATTACTCAGAAGAGTACGGCGAGCGCAGAGGAAAGGGCAGCTTCCCGGCCATGATCACCCCGGCTTATCAGAATGCCAAGAAAGCCAACGAACTCGCTAGTGATGTAAGTGCCACATTGGGACGACCCACAGAGTCACGGAAGAAGGAGAAATGAGACTTTGAAGGCTGTGCTTACTGAAACCTACGTACAGTTCAATTTATCAGAGCTGAGTCAAAGCAGAATGTTAGCCCTCAATTCCCATCCAAATTCCCGACATCTGCATTTTTAGCTCATGCTGTTAGGTCACATTTATCTGCTTCAAAGGAGATTGACGTGGACACAAGCCACACAGCTTACTTGAAGCCAGCTGAAACAAGTGCACATACCGGCCCAGCTAGATAAGCTGGGGTTCGGAGAGTCTTTGCAAAATAACCCATCTTAGAAATTGAGCGCTTCAGAGGAATAGCTGATTAAAATAAACCGTATGATTATCAAACTCGGTGTAACCCAGTTGATAAAATGATTTTTATTTGCAGAATGTTAGCCGGTTGGCAGTCCTTGAAAGAGAAGCTATAATTAAACTTGGTAAAGTGACAAGCTCACTGCAGATCTTACACCAACTTGAACTTGGTCTATAATCAGAAGCCCAGCATCCATGTCATACCCCCTTTGCCCTTCTCCTTTACTTTGTTACTATTCAGTTATTACCCATTTCCTTAGAAGAGTGCACTTTGCCCTGAGAGGGGAAGTAAAGGACACATTCATCACTGGAGGCTGGATGAGAAATGATTGTTAAAACCAAGGGCAGAATGGGTTTTGGATTATACCTTTAGGTATGATCATTTTGAGACCTTTCTTCATGCAGAATTAGAATGTAAAGTGTAAAAAATGTGAAAGGGGGCAGTAAAATGTTAATATAAAAGGGACTAAGTGGTTTATGGACTTCAGTGGAGGAAAAACCCATGTGATTATTTTTTCCTCCAGAAAATTCTATTAAATAAATGTTGACATGAAATGTGAAGTAAGCGTGGAGTAACTTCTCTCATGGAGCATGAAAACAACAACTCCAGATGCTCTGTGTGCTTCTTTCAGATAAAATACAGGCAGGACTTCAATAAGATGAAGGGAGCCGCACATTATCATTCCCTCCCAGCCCAAGACAACTTGGTTCTTAAGCGGGCTCAGAGCGTGAACAAGCTTGTGAGTGAGGTACGTATGGGGACATTTTCACCTGTGTGCTGTCACCTCCTTTATCTCCGACAGACAGTGAAGGGGCGACCCAAGAATGAAAAGTTCCGTGTAACACCACATAAACTACACATGAGTTACCAGTTCCCAAAGAACTAATAGTCCGTAAAAAGCAATTCACAAGAGAGCCTAGGATCAAACTAATTAAATCCTTCTCTGATGGTTCAAAAGTTTCTTCCCAGAATTCTCACAGGGCTACAGATATTCCAGAGTTCCCAGCAATAGATTTCTAGTTGCCAGAATACTGGAGGAGACAAGCTTTATAACAATATGTCATTCTTATAGAGCGGAAAACAAAGATGGGAGCGTTTTGAACGTGGAACCTCCCTCATTCTCTCATTATTGTAGTCAGGTTTCTGAGAAGTTGTGTGTACCATGTGAATTCCCCTCGCCTTAGAGGCTGACCTGGCTGCCAGAGACTGTGTTTTGTTTGGCCTACCCAGTGGTTACGATTTTTATAATTGCTAAGACTGTTTGGCAAGGAAATCTCCCCTCTAGCTCCCCACATCCTTTTTAAGTCCTGGAGTTTCTTCATAGCAGCTTCTCTGTTTGCATTGCCTGTCGGGACCCTGCAGGCATTTGAGTTGTCAGCCTCTTGGCAGGCTATTCACAGGACTCACCTAGCAAGTTATCTGAAACTCAGAAAAGGATATGCAAATTTCCTAAAACATTTTTCTTCTCTAACCCCTAAGAGTCAGTCTTTTACCCCAACGTGTTCCTTAACCTGTGGTGCTCTAATTGCTCAGAATCACAAGGGTGACATTTCCTGGACCTCATCAGCAACCTCAGATACTTTGAAGTAGTAGATGGGTGCCGAGCCCTTGGAACCTGCATTTTAAACAAATATCCCACATGATTCTGATGCTGTAGGCCAGAGGTCAGCAAACTATGGCCTGAGTGCCAAATCCGGCCCGCAGCCTGTTTTTATAAATAAAGTTTTATTGAAACACATCATATTATCGCTGGCTGCTTTTGAGCTGCAAGAGTTGATATAAAGATGGGATGTTCCGCGAAGGGGCAAATATTTTCCGTCTGGTCATTTACAGAAAAAGTTTGCTGAAACTTGCTTTTGACTCAGAGAACGTTAGATCTAGATGGGATCTTTGCAATCTCTAGGCCCTCGCTTTGTCATAGGCTTGGAAAAGTAAAGTGTCTTGTTCTGGTTCAGATAGACTTTTAGGGACAGAACTAGAACCAGACCGCTGATAATGTAGTTCTACCCAGGAATAACACTGTTACCATTTTGACCTCTTTCTATGTGAATATATCATAAACTAATATATGGATATAAAAACATACATTTGTAGAATTAGAATTCAACGTATATACAGTTTTGTGTTCTTTTAAAATTTTATATCGTATTGTAAGCATTACAATGCATCTTGCATACTTTATTTTTTTATTTATTTATTTTTTGCGGTACGCGGGCCTCTCACTGTTGTGGCCTCTCCCGTTGCGGAGCACAGGCTCCGGACGCGCAGGCTCAGCGGCCATGGCTCACGGGCCCAGCCGCTCCGCGGCATGTGGGATCTTCCCGGACCAGGGCACAGACCCGTGTCCCCTGCATCGGCAGGCGGACTCTCAACCACTGCGCCCCCAGGGAAGCCCGCATCTTGCATACTTTAAAAGTTATATTCCCACCAAATGTTTTATAAGATATGATAACAAGTTGCATTTCCTTTGGTAAGCGGTCACAAGGGAACCTTCCATTTCCTTTTGCTCTTATGTTTATCTAGTAAGACAAACCAGCCAGGCCTCTATTAATGGTAACCACCCTTCAGCTGCCTTCTCCAGCTACCTGGGATGACTTGGAGTCTATTTAGTACCTGTGGCCTCACACCTTATATCTAGCTACCCAGGGGAGCTCAACTAGCCATTTAAAATTAGAAGACACTTTGCATCTGTGAGTGGTCCCATTTATTACACTCTTTTGTAAAGTAACATTTTTGGTTAAATTCTACTTAAGTATACATACAGAGAAGTGCATATATCATAAGTGTACAACAGGAAGAATTTCCACAAGTGGACACGTCTGTATAATTAGCACCCAGATCAAGAAACAGGACATGACCAGAAGTCCAGACACCTGTCCCCAAGAGTATCCACAAAATGGTTTCTAAAACCATTTTGCCATTTTTTTGAGCTATGTGAAATCTTAAAGTATTTACTCTTGAAAGGGGCTGTATATTTTTAATATTCAGAACCAAACTGATTATTTATCACTATTTGAAAGGAAAACACATATTGTTAACCTACAGTATCCTATGCCTGGTATTTTAAAATCTTGGGTTGAAAGTTTTCTAAAAATATCCCAAGTCGAGTCCTGGTGACATTTTCAAGAGTGACTTCGGGTTTGGTTCTCTTGTGCATCTGGTGTTTTGGTTTCCAAGGTGGAGTATAAGAAGGATCTGGAAAGTAGTAAAGGTCATAGTATCAACTACTGTGAAACACCTCAATGCAGGAATGTGAGCAAGATCTCAAAATTCACCAGTGCTTTGAGTTTATAATGCCTACACGTCTGTTTGGGCTTTTTTTTTTAACGACCTCAATTTCTAGGTCTCCTAAGAGACCAGTCTACGTGAATGTATCTGGGTGTCTTGGAGAAGCATGGCGTCTTAGGCACAAATACTATGAGTTTTGATAGAGATTGCCTGCTGGGGCTGGTCCATGGAGTGTTAAATCCCCTGGCATGCACCTGACCTTGAGCCCTCAGGACTGTACTTGTCCTCTTGCATCCTTCGTGTATAGTAGTATCTGGCTCCTACTGGTCAATGCTGGCGAGGGAGCCTGGCTGAGCATGCAACGTCCCCTCTCAACTTGACTTTGTGCTTCTTCAATTAGTACAAGATCTCAGTTAACCTGCACAGTCACCTAGGGAGCCAGGTGTTATTTCCCCATCTTACAGGTGAGCAGATATATGCTGGAGTGGCATTTGCAGATTTGGAAATTCTCAAAGTCTGGGGATGTATCCTTGAGAACATCAAGGACTGGTTTATATGATTTTACTTCTTTTTTTTTTTTTTGCCCTCATTTTTACTAATTCCAATTTTTTTCACAACTCACACGCACACACTGTATTTTATTTTTACAAGAGATAAATAAACTGACACCAAGCATTGTAAATGGATGACCGCAACAAAAGCAGCAATGATTGCAATTACCAAACACGAAACACGCTCATACTATGTCATGATATTGATGTTCAGTCCAGTAATCCTCCACTGTAACGGCTCCTTTACTTTGCAGAGAAAATCGATTTGTATATTTTTTCCTCTGAGTCCTTGTGGGATTTTTTTTTTTATTCAAACAGAAAGTCACAAAAATTATAATCATCCTCATCAGTTCACTCAGTCCCATGTAATTAATTTTTTTCATCTTGATCTTTTGTTAGCACTTTTATGAATTCATCAGTTTTCCATTAGAGCTCTGAAAATGCTTATGCATTCAGTTCAGCAGTACAGTCAGTTACCAAAAACCTATACTTTTCAGTCTTTTCCATGAATTCCTTGAAGATGAAACCCTTTTCTAGGAACATTTTTGCGAAAGCATCACAGTACACCCAGAACTGTCTGTAAACGACAAAAGACTTAAAAATGACCACGGTTAAAGATTTGATGAAAGTTCGTAATAATGCAATTGACAAGGAAATTTAGTTATTTCTGAGATATACATTTTAAAGTAATAACTAGAATTATGACTTATAACATTATACCAGAACATATAAGTTTTTTAGAAATTTCATGTAATGTCTGAAACATTTATATTAACATATTTCCATACAAATAACCCAGAGAAAGTTTAGTATTAGTTGGTTTTTTTTATAGTGCAGGTTCTTATTAGATTTTACTTCTGCTCAGCTGCTGCGTATAACAGTAGAATTTAAAATCACTTGGGACTTCGTGAGGCTCAGTAAGGAATGTCTTCTGCATAAATACCATGGTTAAGAGCACCAGCTTTGGAGCTGACGGACCTGGCTCCACAATTAGCCAAGTGGCCGACTCCGGGCACGTTAAGTTCTTGGAGCCATTTTTCCCTCTGTAAAATGGGAATGATAATAATTCCTCCCTCCTCATAGAGCGCTTGTGAAGATTAACAGAGATGAGTAGAACTGTGTCTGATGCAGAGTAATAGTATTCTGTTGGAATACTCTCAGTGCCTGGAAACTCCGTGGCCTCCCAGGGGAGGTGACTTTAATGTAGCTTCATTAGAAGCTACCCACCTTTTCTTGTTTATGACTTCTTGTCCTCCTGTTTTGTCCTTTGTTTGGTAAGCTGCACTTGGGACATAACATCGTTATTTCACATGGTTGCGGTAGTGACCAATGTGTCATGTATAAGTCACAGATTTTGGCAAAGCTGGGGTTTTATTCCTCATATATTTAGAACTGGAGGTAAGAGCATGCAGTGATGTGTACTAGCCCCCAGCATGGGGCTTGCATGCAGCCCCTGTACGATCAGTGCTTGTCCTTGGAAAGCTCCACACCTGTGCAATGGGTTTTCACATTGGAAAAATCTGGTATATTTACAACTGAAAATGTTAAAAAAAAAAAAAAAATCAGGTCCGTTTTGTGCCGTCTGGGTGCATCAGATCTTATGTTTTCTTGTGTGCTTGTCTCACCCGAACTTCTTGAATTTTAAGTTATTTTTTTTTAAGTTTGTCTTATTTTTAATTCAGAGACACACTGAATACTTAAATAGGTTCTATTTAATCATTTATGTTTTGGATTAGTGCATTCAGATGAGTAGTTTATCTTCAATGAGTTGGGGAGAGAATGCTTTTGTTGAAGGTTCTGTGTTCCCATGTAGAATAAATATAAAGAAGACTACCAGAACCACATGAGAGGCCACTATGAAGGAGTTGGGATGGACAGACGGATGCTCCATGCTCTGAAAGTTGGAAGCCTGGCAAGCAACGTGAGTCCTATTGTGAAGGGCCTGCAGGTGCTGGGGGTCTGTTGGTGTGGAGAGTGGTAGGGCACAAGGAATTCAGCCAATTCTTTTTCAACCTCCTTTTTAAAAAAATCAGTGTTTTGTTGTGTAGAGATTGACCCAAGAGTTTGTAAATGTTAATCAGTGCAACCAAGGCGAGGTAAAAAAAATCTTTGAAAAATTTTAAAAGCTTCAATTTATTAAACGCAACTTTCTCTGCTTTGAAGAGTACTTAGAACTATTGTGATTGATCCAGTGTGAGAAAAACTTTCAGTTTCTGAGAGATAAAGAGAAATGGATGAGCATAATTCTCGTGTGAAATGCTTCAGATTTCCAAAGCATTGCGATGTATTTAGAATTGGTTGGTTGGTTGGTTGATTGGTTCATTCATTCATTCAATCTTAGTGTTCATTGAAAACTTCCTGTATCCAGGCACTGCTCAAGATACTGGCATAACAAAATAGATCAGGACCCTCTTTTCCCAATAGCATGTGATCTATTCATCTCTCTTTGGCTTTGTCAATTCAGTTTACAGGTTTGCAAATGCCAAATTGTAAATCTTGGAGGTAAAGGACACTGAGAAGGAACTGATTTCATTATTAAAACATAAAAACATCAAAGTTCCTCTACTTGAGAATGTCAAATTTGACCTTTAAAAATTTTTTTAAATACTCTGAAGACTCTTGATTTTTCATTGATTTTCTGGGGGTTAGCCAAGAAGTTCTTTTGTTATATACTTGTCTGCAAATGCTTCTTTTTAACAAAAAACTACAAGGGGTTCCATGATTAATAAGAAATAAAATAAATGTGCTACAGATGACATTAACTAATTTTAGATTAATTAAGAAGAAGAATTCAAATTAATTAAAAACAAAAGTGTGAACATAATTTAATTTTCCTTAGAGGTGATGAAACTGAATTAATTTTGTTTCTGGTTATTTTTAAAAGATGCTTTCATGACATTCAAACAAGGTCAAAAGAGAGAGGGGACTAATTTCTCTTTTCTTGTTTTTTGCTTTGTGTTTCAGATTGCCTACAAGGCCAATTACAAACATAATGCTGTCGACTACAACTACCCAGCCACCCTTACTCCTTCCTATCAGACAACAATGAAACTGCTTCCCTTGAAAGACGTATGTCCTTTTCCAATCGTCCTTTCTGCTTTATTCCTGTCGCTTCCCTCCAGTAGAGTGATTCTTTGTTTTGGCTGCTTTGGGTCTTCGTTGCTGTGCACGGGCTTTCTCTAGTTGCAGTGAGCGGGGTCTACTCTTCGTTGTGGTGAGCGGGCTTCTCATTGCTGTGGCTTCTCTTGTTGCGAAGCACGGGCTCTAGGCATTCAGGCTTCAGTAGTTGTGGCTCACGGGCTCTAGAACGCAGGCTCAGTAGTTGTGGCGCACAGGCTTAGTTGCTCCGCAGCATGTGGGATCTTCCAGGACCAGGGATCGAATCTGTGTCGCCTTCATCGGCAGGCAGATTCCTAGGGAATCCGAGCCACCAGGGAAGTCCCAGTGGAGTGATTCTTAGGCAGGAAGATGGAAAGAAACAAGATACAACAGTTCATAGGAGATGGAAGGGACTGAGAAAGGGGAACTCTTTTCTGATAGGAAGTCCATATAATCTAAGAGTTTGGAAACTCTTAGATTTCCAACATAAGGCGGGGACAACTCTGGTTTCATCTTGAAAATATCCTAAGGTTCCATTTCACCTCTTAGAGTTTGGGGACTATGTCTGCTGCTGGGCACATTAAAGTAATTATTCCCTAACAATGATCATCTTTTTCTTTAAAGTTTTGGAGTGTGGTATGTTTAAGGACCAAAGGGAGTAAACTGAAATAGCTATAAGTTGAGAGGAAATGGTAACATTGACTTAAATTTTTTCCCCAGGAGCGCTCGGGAAATATGTGTGGAATGATATGTATCACTAATTTATTACAGCAGTGATTTTATTTATCTATAGTTTGGCTTGTCTCCAATGAAATATGTATAATTAATTACATTTGTTGTTTTCTAATTATAAGAATTTTACTACGTGTTTATTACAGAAAATTTAGATAATACAGAAATGTACAAAGAAAAAGGTAAATGTTATCTACTATTTTAAAAGTACATAAGGTGGTTTAGAACTGAGTTGGTATCATGGTTGTCAGTGAACGTTATCTCCAATCAATCAATAATTTAATGTATCATTCGACATGTTAATTGAATGCTCAGGGCTACTTTCCTTCACATTCCTTTGGGATCAGCACAGCTTCAGCAGCTGACTTGGGCTTTGCTATTGGTAGATCAGTCTCTGCATCTTTCCCTTTTGCTCAGAGTAGGAGCAGTGTCAGGTTCAGCCAGGCATCTCCAGCGTCTAACAGTTTACAGGACAAAGAAGGCCAATCGTTGGCAAATGATTGTTTGATGGGTGAAAGGGGCTTACCAAACGTGTGATAAGGCAGGGGATGGGAAGTAGAAGAATAGAAAGGGCCTACATTTTGCTTTTCCTTTTCCCAGAAAGTTTGCTCGAGTTGACTTATTCATTTCACCTTAATGAAATTCAAGGTCAAACTTGGCTACCAAAGCCAAGTTTCTCTTTTGGCTGCGTACGTTACCTGGGAAACTGGAGGGATCAAGTGCATCTTGTAAAATTTGAATGCCAATTTTCACAGTAGAATTCTAGAAAAAAATGCTTCATGGCGCAAACAAAACAGAGCGCTCTACAATTTTGTATTCCCACCATAACGTGACTTGCTGTTACGTTTGTCTGTATAAGACCGTGGATCAAACCAGGCACCTGGACTATAGTCAGCTCCTGGGGAAGTCGGAGAGGTGAATTAAACTAGGCTGGATTAGAAATATTAATTGGAACCAGAAGTAGTTTCCACACTGGCAACCCATGAGCCAGATCCAGGCTGCAGAGGTATTTTGTTCGGCGACACGGTGTTGAAAAAAACTTGGTTTTGAAGCAATATGTAGAAATTGTGAGAGTTCACATAGGGACTGTGGTCCTAGTTCCTGCATTGCAGCAATTGCCTGGGAACGAGTGGCAGCTGCTTTTATCACCTTCATCTCCTTTATTTTCCCGGCTCCCGTGTGAATTTGAATTTACCACCCTTAATGAAGGGACTTTAGTATTCAGGGAGTTTGGGGAATCCATTTACAAGAAGATTTGTGGTCTCTATTTCTGTCTGGTAGTCTTAAAGGTGGTCAAGTAGCTCTGAATTTAAATAAACAAGCACAGGTCCTTCATTAGAGAGCATTCCCTTCAGATGGATTTTATAAACACTAATAGCATTAAAAATGAGACTCTACCCTCAGCAAAGGGACCTTTCAGAAAGTAGACTGAAGCAATGACCAAGCATCCGTGATGTTGCAAAGATATAATTAACCATGCAGAGTGTTAATTATGTCCTGCAGAGGAAAGTAATTGTACTCTGCAACATACTTAATGTAACATTATCAGGAAGGAACGTGCCATTTAAAAAATACAGTTTTGTGACATTTTATCGTGCATAATTCTGAATTCTAATAGACTCTATTATGAGATGATAATTTTCCCTCTAACTTAATGCATTAGGAAGCTACTGTAGTATAATCTCGTTAATGATTAACATTGAAATGACTTCATATTTCCTAGTTTTCTTAAATACCCCGTGTCCAAAGCTCAGAATGTGCCAAACCTTTTCTCCTTGAATCATTAACTAAAAAGCTTGAAGCAATGCTGTCCTTTTTCTCCAAATCCAACAAAAGAGTCTGTGGCCCAGTATCTGGAACACTCTGCTTTTCCTAGATCTTGTTCTAGAAGCTAATTTGTAAGTCTTTTTTTTTTTTTTTTTTTTTTTTCTAATTTGTCAGTCAGAATCCATTTCCCTCTCTAAACAAAGTTAGCTCTGGCTATAGGGAACACCTGGCCCATCTGTAAGATAACAAGTAACAGTTCCAAGCACACCAGCTTTGGCAAACCACATTTATAGTGGGTAGACTGGGAGCCACTTTGGGAGGCCAACTGCTGGGATTTAAAACCTAACTCTGACACTAGCTGGGTGACCTTGAGCAAGTCACTTCAGGTCTCTGTGCCTCAGTTTTCATGTTGTGAGGTAGGGATAATAACAGTGCCCACCCCACAGAGTGGTTGGGAAGATTAGATGCATCAGTATGTGTAAAGCGCTTGAAATAGTGCCACGCACATAGTAAGTGCTATTTTTTAGCCATAATTATTATTAGCTGATGTTGGGACAGGCAAGAATGGAGTGAATACAAGGAAGAGATGCAGTATCAACTGGTCCTTGGGTCTGTTTCACTTGGGTCACTGGGTTTTAAAATATTGAACTATTTTTGAACCCATTACTATAATATTGAACCCATTTTCCAGCATTTAAAAAGTGTAAGAATTTACATAATAATATAGATTTCTGGTTTCTTTGGAGTAATTGGACTGTCTACTCTGAACCCCACTTTGATGCAGGATTACCATCTCCTAGAGCTGAGTGGTAGCTGCTGCCCTTCGCCCCAGTCCCCACCACTCCTTACTACTTCCCCAACAATGAGGCCAAACACTGACTAGTGCCAACCTAGTGCCATCCAGCTAGTGGTCTGTGACTCACTGAGGTGGGCTGTCACCCAGGGAGGTGACAGCAGTCAGATAGAATGGCAAAGACATCAGAGTCTAGTTTAGACAGACAGAAAACAGTAGGGAAATACAGTGCTGGCTGCAGTGCTACCCCTGTGAGGGCAGAGCCAGCTGCCAGAGGAGTATGGCCAGAGGCAGTAGGTGGAGGTGTGGACAGAGTTGGCAATAGCTAGTAGGGATGCAGGGAAGGGGTATGGAGGTCTTAGGCAGAAGCTAGGCCTAAAGAAGCTGCCACACTGTGTGGGATACTGGGAGAGGCCCTGGGCTTTGGACAATTAAACAGAGCCATGAAGACCGTGCATGGGGTGTTTGACGGTGATCTGACTGCTGCAAACAGAGAGAAAGCCTAATTGACTAAAGGGCCTAGACGGGAGCCTATAGGTTTTAAAACACCTTTCTCTGATTTAACGATGTGGATGAACACATTTTCCTCCGTTCACCAGCCATTTAGTTGACCTCTTTTATGAGCTGCCTGTTCAAGTCACTCAGTCTTCAGTGGACTGTTTTTCCATCTGTTGGCTTGGAGTGTCTTTTGGTCTCCAAATGGAATCTGATTCTTTCTCTGCTGATTTGAGAATCATGGCTCTGTAGGGCTGAGCGGGAGGGAGCTAAGTAAATCTTAGAGTAAAGTACAAATGACTTCTTGTGTCTCTTTGCCTCTTTTCACCCAGGTCAACTACAGGCAAAGCATTGACAAGCTGAAGTACAGCTCTGTGACCAACACCCCTCAGATTGTTCAAGCCAAAATCAACGCCCAGCAACTGAGTCATGTAAGTGACCTGCCCCTGCCCAGCTGGATATGGGGGACTTGTAATTGCTTTACAGGGTCTGGATATCTGGTTCCCCAAAGATTTGACTTTCATTGATGGTGACATGTGTCCTATTACAACCATGAGACGACTCTCTTTGATTTAAATGTTTTATTATACAAAATTTCAAATACATTCAAAAGTAGAAAGAATATCATAATGAATCACCAGGTACCCATCACTCAGCTCAACTACTATTAACTCATGGCCAGTCTTGCTTCTATATGCCCATCCACTTCCCCCCTCCATATTATTTTGAAGAAAATCTTAAGTATTGTATAATTTAATCTATAAATATTTTAGTACGAATCTCTAAAAGATATCAAGCTCCAAATAAGGTCCACACTTTGTGATTGGTTGATATGTCTTCAAGACTCTTTTCATCTTGAAGTTTTCCTCTTTATCACTTTTCTTTTCTTGCAAGTTGTTTGTTGAAGAACTTGAACTGTTTGTCCTATAACATTTCCCACATCTGAGCTTTGCTGACTGCATCCCATTGTGGACTTCATGTATTCCTCTGGCCTCCAAATGCCTGTAACATAGTAGTTGGATCTATAGGTTTGATCAGGTTCAGGTTTAATTTGGGGGCAAGACTGCTTCTCAGATGATGCTGTGTTCTTCCACTGAGAATCATATAATGTCTGGTTGGCTGTTTTTGTGTGTGATTTAAGATGGCTTTTATCCAATGGGGGCAGGCATTAGATAATTACTCTTTGAGTACCTACCCTGCACATAGCAAGAGGTTCAGAACTGCCGCAAGTTAAAAAAATAAGTTTCATACCCTCAAGTGCTTCAGAGAACAGTGGGTGAGGTAGCCACAGGGAAATTTTTTGCAAACTCATAACTTTGAGCATGCCTTTGAGTTGTCTGACTTTTCATTTGGTCTTCAATCTGTTAATTTAAAACACTCCTAAAATTACAGGCTTCCTTGTAAAAGGCCTTTTCCGGAAACTCCTTCTCGGCTACAGGCCTACAAAAAGAAAGTGAAGAAGAGAGTGTTCTCTCCAAAGTTCTCCTTCTGCCCATGTAAAAACCATGCACTTACCCTGCAGGTTTATTTTAAATCCAACAGGTGAATTACCGTGCTGACTATGAGAAAAATAAGTTGAATTACACATTGCCACAGGATGTACCTCAGCTGGTGAAGGCCAGAACCAATGCCGAATTGTTTAGTGAGGTAAGCGAGCAGCATCGGTGAGATCGTGGTGAGGGTTACTCACAGACGTGAAAATGAAGATGCAAGGATGGTCCAGCAAAACAGGGACCAGGGCCTATTCTGTCCGTGGAGAGGTTCATCAGAGGCGCCCATCAGGTTATAATTTTGAATTTTGCTGTCTCATGGCATGTGGTAGTTCACGGGGCTCCATGGATCCTAGCAATTGAATTCTCACTGTATACGCACATGTATGATGTGTGCTGGGACACACACACACACACACACACACACACACCCCTCATCATCAGTATCATTATCACCCTGATGACTTCTAGCTGGTGCTTTGCTGTGTGGGTAAAATTTAAGTTTTAAGAAGAGCAGTCTTAATCACCAGCTTCTTCCGGGAGTCACAACTAGGCTATGATTAGGCTTCTCATTCTAGATGGGATTTGTAGGGCAGGAGAACGTAGAAAGGAACTAACCTTGGATGGGGAGAGATCAATTAGGAGTTTGGGATTAACATATATACACACGACTATATATAGGATAGGTAAACAGTAGGGACCTACTGTATAGCACAGGGAACTATACTCAATATCTTGTAATAACCCATAATGGAAAAGAATATATACACACACACACACACATATACATCTAAATCACTTTTCTGTACACTTGAAACTGGCACAACATCGTAAATTAACTATACTTCAATAGAAAAAAATAAATAAGAAGGAATAACCTTTTCCATATGCTTATTCTGTGCTGGGCATTGGGATAGGCACTTTACATATGGAATTATTCAGTTGTTATAACCCCTTGGAGGCATTTACTACAGAGACACAGTTGGTGGCCTGGGCTTTGGTATCAGATAGAGAGAGTCAGGTGTTACTACCATGGCAATAATAATAACTTACATCTGTGTTGCACCTTACGTGCTTAGGTTATCTGTTTTCGTGTATACAATTTATTCTCACAGCCACCCTGAGACAGATAATATAATATTGTTTTTTCAAATGGTAAACTGAGGCCCAAAGAGGTAAAGTGATTTGTCCAAGGTCACATGATCAGGAAACAACAGCGCTAGGATGAACCCATGGGTCTTCTCTTTGCCCCCTCCCATTAGCACTGCCCCGCATGACCCTACAGTGAGGGGATCAACTGTGTTAATAATTGATGATATCACTTTGATAACAGCCAAAATTCTGGTCTGTAAACAGAAGAAGACTTTGTTATTGAAAAAACAAAATTCTGTTCAACTTTTGGCAGGACTCTGGATAGCGACTCCCATTCACCTGCGTTCTTGTTTGTCAGGTTAAGTACAAAGAAGGCTGGGAGAAGACAAAGGGGAAGGGATTTGAGATGAAGCTGGATGCCATGTCTCTGCTGGCCGCCAAAGCCTCCGGAGAGCTTGCTAGCAATGTAGGTTTTCTCTCATTAACTCAGAAATGCATGAGAAATTGTTCCGGTGAAACGTCAGTGGTCCCGCAGAAAAAAATAATGACTGTTAACATTGTAAACATCGCTATACTTTAATCTTCCACTGGGTTTGAGAAAGACTGGGAGGTGTTTTTTTAGATTTGTTCCCCTCGCACTTGTTAAACCATAGCCCCTTAGATGGCAAAGTTTCTCTCTCACAGTCGACTTTCCTCTTTCTCTCAAGATTAAATACAAAGAAGATTATGAAAAAGCAAAAGGCAAAGTCCTGGGAACTGCAGACACGAGGCTTCTGCACTCCCTGCAGGTTGCCAAGATGAGCAGTGAGGTAAACGCTTTTCTACCCCCCCGAAGCTTCACTGAGTGTTGTGCTGCTCTGAAAGTCTTCCCCCGGCCTGCTTCACCGGAGACTGTTATTTTTTCCACTTCCGCTTATAGTTTCTTTCCTGGCTTGCATGAGAAGCGTTTTCTCTTTCTTTATTTTGGCAAAGGATACTGTTCTTTTAAAGTAGATGAGAAGCATGTGATCCCTAAGGGTGACCGGCATCTACTGTCCACGGCACAAGGTGATCGGCCACATCTATTCACTCTGCGGGTGTTTACTAAACGACTACTGTGCGTGAGATACGGTGTGAGACACTGGGGCCGTAAGAACAAACAGCACATAACTGGTTCCTCCCTAATGGAGCTTAATTCTACTGGGAGAGTTAGACAGGAGGCATCCTGTTTATGGAGGTGACGTCCTGGATGAATCCTCTCGTCCGAACACACACGATATTCAAAATGTTTAGCCACCAACTGGGGCATCCAGGCTCCAACCACTCAGAATGACACTGCTTGTAAACAACTGTAATGGCTGGAGGTTAACTTTGGTAAATGTCACTTACCAGAAGCCTTTGGGGAAGGAAAGTTCTGCCAGAAGGTCAGACTTGGTTTCTAATTAAGACTTCGTTGTCAATGCCGAACAGGCAGAAAGGAAGCACGGGCATTGGTTTTCTGCTTTACGATGGCCTGCTCTAAGCTGTGAGGTCAGCTTATGCCGCTCTGATGATGCAGTCAGATATAATTACCTAATGAGTCATGAAGGACCCAGGGCTTGAAATAGAATAAGAGTGTTGGCATCTGGGTCACCATTGTGGTTGTGCCTACAGAACAAGCCCTATGATGTACACAGTCATGAAGCATTAGGCTTCAGTTTAGACAGAGAACAAATTGGTGTTTCCCATTTGCAGTTGGAGCAAATGGGGCCAAAAAAAGATGGACTTGCCCAAAGTCATATAGTAGTCAGTGGTAGTGGTGGAGGAGTGGAGAATTAGACCCTAGAACTCTTACTTACTGGCACCGTGCTGCTTCTACTGTACTACCTTTCCTCACCATCACACCATCACCACACCACCATCATTATCACCAGAAACACCATCACCACCATCATCACACCATCCATCCTCATTGCTAACATTTATCAAGTGTTTGCTCTATGCCATCCCTGCGCTAAGTGGGTTTGAGCTACTCTTTTGTTTACTTATCACAATAGCCCTCCAAGGAAATTGAGCCATTAGAGAGGTAATGTGACTTTCTAGAGGTCATCTAGCTGACAAAGGGCTGATCAGATTTGAACTCAAGCTTGGCTGGCCCTGGAGCCCAAGCTTTGTTATTTTGCCTCTTAAAGTTTCTACAGAAACCACGGGTAGAGCGTTCTCTTCCTGGAGCAACTGGGGAAAAAGAGTTAGGAGGCATTCCTCCCAGAGACAAAGTAGTGTGAGACCTCAGTTTCCAGGTGCCACCACCTTACAGAGCCAAGACTTGCATCACATCCTTTGGACAGACAGGTGCCATCATCCAGAGTGCCAGTTCCTCATGGAAACCTGGCCTACTTTCCGGTGTTTTCACATCACTCCTGCCAAGGCAGGCTTCACGTAATATAGCGTGTTTTGGTGCGTTCAAGGTTGAATACAAGAAAGGCTTCGAAAAGAGTAAGACCCACTTTCACCTCCCCATGGACATGGTCAACCTGAGGCACGCTAAGAAGGCCCAAGCGCTGGCCAGTGACCGGGGCTACAGGAAGAAGCTGCATGGATACACCACACTGCCTGAAGATATGAAGACTTGCTGGGCCAAGAAAGCCTATGGGCTGCAGAGTGAGGTGAGCCCTGGCCCTTTGCCAGCTCTCCCCACGCATCTCTTGCAACTGGATACAGTGACAATTTCAGAGTGATTTAGAACGTGTGCATGAGTCTATTAGGTGACTCAGAGGACTAAGAAGAATTTCTGGAGATGTGCCAGGCCCAGGGAGGATGGATGGGGAGGTAGAGATGGAGAATGAGTCAGGACGGTGGAGACTAAAGGGTGGAGGATTGGGGCTCAGAGCTATTGCGAAAGTCAAGATGTGTCGGTAACGGGATGAGCAAAGAGGAAGCAAGTGTTGAAAATGGTAAATCTGGTAAATGTTAAAAAGTACATCTGGGAAGTGTAGCAGGTTGGCAGATAAGATCCTTAGGCGAAAAGTCTGCAAAGCCCTCTCTTCGGTAAGGCAGTGAGGTGTTTCAGAGTTAAGGTAGAACAGCCTCTTCTGATTACAAGGTGAGCCAGTGGCTTCACCCCCAAGCAGAGCTCTGCTCGACTATAACAGAGCGGAGAGCAGCTCTTCCACAGAGACAGATACAGGATCGAGGGCTTTCCTAACTCGCCCATTAATTTCGCCCCATCTGCATCCACGTGTCTGATTAGAGCTTGGTTTTTCTCTTACAGCTGCAGTACAAGGCCGACCTCTCGTGGATGAAAGGCGTTGGGTGGCTGACGGAAGGCAGCCTCACTTTGGAGCAGGCCAAGAAGGCTGGGCAGCTGGTCAGCGAGGTAACCTGAGCCCAGACCCCCAGCTTCTAGTCTCTCTCAGCCCAAGTCACCACCGAGAGAGCCACCTTTCCCTCTGATTCCTCCCCCAGCCCCACGCTTATTTTGAGTGAGACTCAGAAGAGCACTTCTTCATTTTGCACGCATAGCACACCCTGAACTAACTTTCATACCCTTAAGCTTCCCGGGGAGGCATTTTGTAAGAAGCCAACTAAAAGTAGGAGTTGGATCCAAAGCCTCGTTCGGAACGGTTGTGATATACAGTTAGTCACGTAGGAAACATGTTTGTTGTGTAAGAAGTGTGTGATTCCTTCTGAATCAGAGAATCTGGTGTTTGGAGGTCGGCATTCTCATGGTGCGTGTGCCTTAAACTCACTGCAGACTTCGGGCAAGTCACTCAACACTGCCAATCCTCTTTCTCTCTTATAAAAATGAGAACGTTGGAAAGGATGCTCTACAAAGTCCCTGCGGCTCCAAGCCTGTGCTTCTCTTTATACCGTGTAGAGCTGGCGTTGGCAGCAGGCAGAGGAGGACTTTTGAAGGACATTTCTTTTGGAAATGGGACTATTGCGGGAGCTCTGTTTGGGATCTTCAAAGGGGTTTCTTATTTCGGTGCCAGGAAGGCTGAGTTGACATTTCTCTCGCGTATGGTAATAATAGTGACGATAACAGCTGCCATTTATGGACTGGTAATAATTATGTAACCACTGCTATCATTTATTGATGACTTTGAGTGTATTACATACCTGTTGTTCATTCGTTGCTCACATTTACTATTGCTATGTGAGTAGACACTAGTTTCTATTAATATCTCCATTTTACATTTGCAAGTTAGAGTGCATAAATAAGGAGGGTTCTCATTACTTAACTTCTCTGAGACCAACTGAAATCCAGGTGGAGCAAGCCGAACCCCATTTGACTTGGATGGGGTGCAGTAAGGGGACCTTCTGCCTTAGGAATGCCCGTTCCTGTCTCACTTCCTATACTGACTAATTTTCAAGCTCCTCAAGCTCCTTTGCCTTTTTCATGTCCCTGCTCTGCCCTGGGCAGGGTGGGTTCTTGGTTCCTCCCTACACACTTATGATTTGACCAATGCAGAGGCTGGGATGCCCGGGAATTTCCATCCATGGGAGGGGCACTGTGACTTCCTTCAATTACATAGGGAAGGAGTTTTCCCATTCAACACACTGGAATGAGAAAGAAAAAGTACAAGTCTCTTTGGAATATTTTTTGCAGATTCATTTTTTTCCCGAAGGGAAGAAATTTTGGAGTTTTCCATATTCCAGTCCCTATTTTGGGTTCGACTAGTATTGACAACCCTCTTGCTGACAGCACTGGGGGCTCTGCTCGTCTCTGATCTCCCCACCACGTGAAGCTTTTGCTTCCATAAGCCATTCTCAGCAGCTTCCTTTCCCATCAACTCTGGCAACTCCAACAGAAAAGCCAGAGGAACCAGCCTCCGGGAGGGACAAGAAGTCCCCGTGGGGGGACAGAATTAGCACATTCAAATTTTGCCAGTTGCACTGTGGCTGTGAGATGGCAACATGATGAAGACAAGCCCAGTGATCTGGCACACGGAGAGCTGGGAGGGCAAATCCCACCTTGCCACCCACCTGTTGAATGTGACTCTTGGTGTTGCCCTTCGTTAGAGCTGATACTTCCTGGGTCATCCTGATGGCACCGTGAATAACAGCGATGGCGAGCGTAGTGAACACTTACTCTGCCCAGGGACTCGACTCGTGGGAAGTGTGGCATTGAAGCCTCTGCACCACCCTCAGTGAAGCAGCTTCTAGTGTTTTCCACACTGTACAGTCCAAGCCCGAGTGGCTCAGGTGATCCAGTGATGTGCCCAAGGCCGTGAAGCCGAATAGGTAGACGGGAGATTTGGACCTTGGGATTCATGGTTGCAAAGTCCAAGTTCCCTCCACCTCGCTGTCCTATGTCAGATCTAGGTTTATAAAACGGATCCATCCCAGGGCTCATGGTAACATACAGGGTTCACAGAAGGGAAAATTCGAGTCCCCTTTCAGTAGTAGCAACTAAAACCAGCTCACCAGGGCTGGAAGTCTCAGGTCTGCATGGTCCTCTTTAAGCTATAGGACCAGCTGGAGCATCCCCCCTGGGGAAATGCTTGGGTCACAGAAGGTATGCGTGTGTATGCATGTGTGTGATGGTGGGGACAGCCCGATCCTAATGCCATGGGGTTCCTTTTCTTTGGAAACAGAAAAACTACAGGCAGAGGGTGGACGAGCTGAAGTTTACCAGTGTGGCCGACAGTTCCCAGATGGAGCACGCCAAGAGGAGCCAAGAGCTGCAGAGCGGGGTGAGTCCCAGGCTGCCCTTTCTCCACCGGGCTGCTGTGTCATGGGCCTGGGAACCTCTAGGGACAACAGCGGGTGCTGCCCATGCACGATCCAGGGACCGAAGAGCCTTTCCTTTAAATAGGCTGGACCCAGCTCTCTATGGGCTTCCAGGCCTCCCTGCCCCACCCCACTACACTTCTCCTCTGGTTGTTAAGGGCAGATGTCAACTGACATTATTCCTTTTCAGCTTTCAGTCTTTCCTAGTTCCTTCTTTCTTTCTCCTTCTTTTCTGTCTTATCAAAGACTCCATAATTCTGGAGCCAGGAGAGAGGAGGATAAAATTTGCTTGTGGGATGTGTGCATTTCATGCCCACTTGAGCTCAAATGTGGAAGGTGGGACAACGAAACACCACATGTTATTTACATGTTAGTGGTCAACAGCCGAACAGGTGTAGCTGCTACCATCTGGCCAGGACGTTCCTACCTTTCCTTCCTAGAGGTCCAGGTACACCTGCCAGAAAGCATGCAATCAGCATAATTCAGAGTCAGCAGGAAGCCACTGCATGGAAACTCAAGCTGGGGAGTGGGAGCGGGTGGAAGAGAGAAAGAGCAGGAGTGATATGGTTTCCACAGAGGAGATGTTCACTCATGTTGCCTTTTTGGTTACTGTTCACTTTCCAGGTGTCAGTACCTGTGGAAACATTAGGTTTGATTATGGGGTGCAGGTGACAGGGGATGCTTCTTATTTTTCCCACCTGGGGAGTCTGTGCTCATCTGAGCTCTCAGGTGGGTTACTTTTTGTGGCCATGGACACTGTGGATGGGAACAGCTTGGGGAAGTCGACGCCTCCTCAAGGGAAAGGTGTGAAAATGAAAACCTTAGAGGGGTCTCAGGTTGACGCCCCGGCTACATTCTCCTCCCAGCCCCTCACCGCTGCTGCTCCTTCCTGCATCACCTCTTCTGCGTTAATCCTCGCTTCCTGCACGCTGCCAGCAGCACCAGGTCTGGTTGGTCTGGTAGTGGACTTTCCACGTAAGACACAGGGAGCTGAGCGGCCAGCCACCTCCTCCCTTGCCTCCTGCTTCTGACCCGGTGCTCTCTCCCTACAGGTGGTCTACAAAGCAGGGCACGAGCAGTCTGTCCATCAGTACAGCATCAGCAAAGACGAGCCTCTCTTCCTACAGGCCCAAGCCAACGCTGCCAATCTCAGTGAGGTACAGCCAGAGGGAGTGAGCAGCCCAGGGCTCTGCTTCCCTGCGTGTAGGCGCCTGGTCCACAGAACCCACTGGCCATGTCGGTGTGTCTGTGTCAGCTGAGGCTGCGTACGTCTGGTCATTGTAAACAGCTCGTGACCAGTATCTTAGGGGGAGGGAAGACCAGCCTTTGGTAGGAATGAGCTGGTGGGAGATTTGAACCCCTGACTCTAGGATGGGGTAGGAGGAAGTGGTTATTCCGGGACTGGAGTTAAAACAGCGTTAAGAGGGGAGTAAATAAGAGCTCAGACATTAGCTTCAAACTGCCTGGGTTTGATCCTTGTTTCTAACACTTACTAGGTGTGCAAGCTTAACCAGTTTCTTCGCTCTTGGTTGTCCCAAAACGGGACATGAGGGCACTCCTAGTCTCCTCGACATTAGGTCGCCTTGAGGCTTCAGCGAGCTGATGTATGCAAAACACTCAGAGGAGCGTTCACAGGGCAGTTGTTCCTTAGATACGAAAGCTTGCACAGTTCCAGCTTTCCTTCTCTGTCTTCTAAGGAGGGGCCTTTCTTGGCTCTTCTGCTTGGCTCCCAGGTCTTTAGGGTCCTGATCCGAGGAATGGGTAGAGGGGAGAATTAGAAGGAGCAACAGAAGAAAGAACTTGAAATCTGGAGGTGGGGGGCAGGACAAAAAATGGGAGGAACAAAGAAAAGACCCACATGGACTAGAGGCTGGGCTCGGAAAGGAAAAGGGGTGCAGCTGGAGCAGCTGCTGGGCCGGTGGGGTGTGTGGACAGAGACGGAGAAGAGAATTTTCAGACATGCTGCTGTGTGTTGTGCAATGTTATTCCACCCGTGACAAGTCATTAAGACTTCCATGAAGACGCCTAGTATTTTCCAAGTCTTCTGGAGTTCAATTTCTGCCTCTTTTGGCCAAAGCCCTGTGTGGCAAGAGGCCTTAAGGCAGGAACAAGAAGGCCTGGTTGTATGCCAGTTACAGGTTTCTCTGGCTCTCAGGGTTTCTACAGAAGGATGTAATAGGTGTTTGCCTCTTGGAGAGGTCATTGAAGAGTCTAAGCGAAGCCCTCTCACATGAGGATGATCTCTTTTCTCCTAAATCCCCTTAGAAACTGTATAAGAGCAACTGGGAAAAGCAGAAGGCCAAAGGGTTTGAGCTGCGTCTTGACTCCTTGGCCTTCCTGGCAGCCAAAGCCAAGAGGGACCTGGCCAGCGAGGTAAGCCAGTCCCCAGCTTGTACTCGACACCACGAATCCTGACATTTACATCTGGGAGGGTCTGAAAGTGTCCTGGCAGGTTTTTAGTCTCTCTGAGCCTCAGGGTTCTAATGTGTAAGATGTAGATAAATATGACCACCTTGCAGTGATAATCGTTGAAGTGTCTGGTACGCTGCCTGCTGCACCCTGGTTTTTGGTAAGTCGTAACTGTTATGAGCAGTAGTTGTGTGAGTGGTAATCCAAATCACTCATTTCACAGATAAGCTGATGCCCAGAGACATTCCATGACTTTCTAAGGTTGCAGAGGCCTGCTGACGGTTAAGAGTACAGGCTCTGGTGTCGGATAGACTTGGGATAAAATCCCAACTCCATCACCTACCAGTTTGTGATTTGGGGCAGGTTGTTTAACCTTTCAAAATCTCAGTTAACTCATGGGTAAATTGGTAATTGCAAAACGGTTATGAGGAAATGAAATGAATTGAGGTACATTAAGTGTTCTGTAGTCCAGTGCTGTCTGTTATGAGTCTGATGTGAGATGAGGAGCCTAGGACAGAATGTAAGTCAAACTCTGCTTCCTTCATCGAGAAAGTCTTGCTTCCAGAAAAACCCCCAATATATATACATGTATATATATATATACATATATATACATTCTGTATCTATTGTGTATATATATATATATAGTACATATATATACAGAAAATATATCCGTAAATGTATATAGATATCAGCTGAACTAAACAGTGGCTTGGCAATGTGGTTGATTTCCGTTATGACACAAGCCTCTTATCTTATCAACTGGTAACATTTTACAAACCAGCACTTGTCTTCAGATGCACTTTGAGTGACACAGATTTATACCGTGCCTGGCTCATCGTAAGTGTTCAATAAATTGTGGCAGATATTAATACCGTTGTTCTTGCTGGCAGACTTGAGGGTAGAGCCCAAGTCTCCTGAAGGCCACGGTAATGATGATGTTGAAATGATGCCACACGCCAGTATTCTGTTACAGTTTTCAAAACACTTTTATATTTATTCTTTTTTCGGATCCTCATTACTTTTGGCCCAGTGCTTTTTCAGGCCAATGTGCTCCCTTTTGCTCCCCATAACTCCTAAATATTTATATGTACCTCAGTTGTCTTTAATTTGAGCTTCTTTCTGAAACAGCAGTTGTTGTCTTTTTCATTTTGTGATGACTTTCTATTTATAATATTCTCACTGTTACCAAAAAAGATTATAAAGTGGCTTTCATGAAGGCAACAGGCCACTTAAAAATAAACCCAGAAATACATAGAGACAAGATGGAATTTCACCAGGAAATTGAGAAGACTGTTCTATAGCTGAACTTTCAGTTTAGCTCTGAGCTTTCTGGCAGTCCAGGTGTAAAAGGAAATAATGAGTAGTAATATTTGTTTTCACTGTTTGATCAAAGGAAATACATCAGTTGTTCTAAGGAGGCAAGCTTTTTATGACACTAATTCTGATAGGATTCTGTTGTATGGCTTTGCTTTAACCTTCTTGCATGGCTTGATACTTAATTCCTTTAGGAGATGCTAATGTACCCCTGCTCTCTTCCTCTCATTTAGGTGAAGTACAAGGAGAACTATGAAAAGTCCAGAGGGAAACTCATTGGGGCTAAGGGTGCCCAGGGGGATTCGCAAATGAGCCACTCACTGCAAATGTCCAAGCTGCAGAGTGAACTGGAGTACAAGAAGGGATTCGAGGACACCAAATCCCAGTGCCACCTCCCCCTGGACATGATCCACCTCGTGCATGCCCGCAAGGCTCAGCACTTAGCCACAGACATAGGCTACAAGACGGCATCCCATCACTTTACAGCTTTGCCCACAGACATGAAAGTGGAATGGGCCAAGAAGGCTTACGGTTTACAGAGTGATGTAAGCTCTGTGTGTGGGTTTATGTGTGTGTGTGCTGGTGTTGGTGCCAGGGTTTTCCCAAACCCTTCAGGATGTCGTTTATTCTCTGAGATACCTGTTTCTGGATCCCTAAGTGGAAACATTTTAGCTTCCTAGTGCTTTAACTTTTACTCAAACTATGCCCATTTTAGATTCTATACTACCCCCCAAAATCATCCAGTTACTCCTTTCTTCTTGGAATTCTGATCTACATATGTTTTCCGTATTTCTTTTTCTTGCAGGGTGGTGGCGACAGTGGGGTGGGAGGCATGTATTTGTGACCTTAACTGTGGCCTGCTCTGGGAGAGCATCCCTGGTACTCATTCTAACGTTGGTAGTCCCATTTTTAGAAAGGGCACCTTGCTAGTCGTCAACAACCCTCTCCCCTTTCTCGTTATATTCTTTCATCTTCGGTTGACTCTTGCAAGAGAAAGTGGGTGAACCGAACAGGCAGGTCAGTTGCAACCAGACTGTCACACGTGGGCGTGGGGTGGAGGCAGCGCAGACACACCCTTCCAGGTAGAGCTCTTTCCGGATCGAGAGGTGATATGCTAGTTTTAGAGACGTGTCCACTTAAATGGCTTTCCATTAAAAGTACTCCTTCAATGGCAAGGGAAAAAATGAGAAATACCCCCCGCCCCGCACCGAGCTTCCTAAGAAGGAACTGGCACCGTGGGAAGCCTCGAATGTCTTGTGATATTCCCTCAAATAGCTCCCCACCTGGGTTCTGTTGTGAATTCTCATTTTCTTCTCCCCTGCATGTCATTTTAAACAAGAGACCAGGCAAAGCAGACAACGAGGACGGGCTTCTTCCGGAGGTCTGCGTGGCCTGTAATGAGGGATGCGGCTCATTTGGCTCCTGCGGCCCCACCCCCAATGGCGTCGGGCGGGGCCAAAGCCGCTGGCAGCAGGGCGGCTCCAATTAAGCGGGAAATTAATTTACATTTTGGAGCCCTACCTGTGACTGTGCAGAAATAGATAAGACAAAAGTGGCATCTAATTTGACTCAGCTGGCACCAAGGCGACATTGGGGAGCTGTTAACAGCCCTTTAAATGTCCGCACACCAACAATGGCCTGCCTTTTTTTTTTTCTTTCCTTTCTCCTTTGTCAGAACCAATACAGGGCAGATGTGAAGTGGATGAAAGGCACGGGCTGGGTCGCCACCGGGTCATTAAATGTGGAGCAGGCGAAGAAGGCAGGAGAACTCATTAGCGAGGTGAGATTCCCTGACAGCGTGCAGCAGGCCTGGCTGCATTAGGCGTGCGGCATTTCTGTATAAAATTAAAATAATTTCCACTCAAAAGGCAAAGAAGAAGGCAAAGCTACATGAAAGGCCTCAAAACCCAGACTAAGGCTGGTAATTAGAGGGAAACTACATACCAAACACACCCCAGTAGGGGCCCAGAGAGCCCTGGCCAAAACAAAGTGGGTGACAAATGATATTATGAATAATAATGACAATCAAACAGAGCTCAATTGCTACCCACCAACTTACCTTTTTAATGACGCAACACGGGACAGATGATAAAAAGATACATTTATTGCACCTAGAAAGCCCTTTTGTGACTTCACGCACGTTTTCTCCCTCTTTCTTTCTGCAGCAGGCAGTGTAAACAGTTTTTGAATATTCATGTGGTGTCGAACACGTGACACGGTTCTGGTTCTTTTTTGTTGGAGGGTCTCATTTCTATTTGAATCTCACTCCCGTCTACTTGCAGCCACCCTCGCTGGACCTGAAGACTTATGAAAGGAGCCCTTTCCTCGCATTTTAGGGCAGTATCCCTGAGCAGATCTTTTAAAGATTAGATCAGGGTTTCTCAACCTTGGCCCTGTGGACGTTTTGATAATTCTGTGCGGTGGGGCTGTCCTGGGCCTTGTGGGATGTTTGGCAGCATCCCTGGCCTCTACGCACTAGATGCTAATGGTACCGCTTCCCATTATACACATCACTTAGACTTCGAGATGATTCCTTCATGCATCAAAGTCTGGCATCCAAGGGATCTTTTTGGAACCATTTGTCCCATGGTGGTCTTAATCTTCTACCACATTTTGCAAACTTATTCAACAGATTTGCTTATCTTCCGTGCTTTATACTTAGTCCTCAAACTTCAGGAAGGCAAGACATCTTGCAGCAACTTTTCCCAACCATCTCATTCCAGTTTGGCACATTTCCAGTTTAGTGTCAAATTGGATTGGCCTCTAAATTTTCAGACAGAATGCCAGGCACCGTGAAAGAGCCACAAATGCACACACACCTGTCATTTAAAGCAGGAGTTAGCAAACCTTTTTTTGCAAAGGACCTGATGGTAAATATTTTTCATTTTGTGGGCCACACTGCTTCTGTTGTAACTGCTCACCTCTACCATTGTAGCATGATGCAGCCATAGACAATACGTAAATGAATGGGCACGACTGTGTTCTAATAAATCTTTATTTACAAAAACAGTTGATGGGTCAAATTCAGCTGGATATTGAACTGTCTTCTTAAGACAACCCAGTATACAAATATCCAACCCAATAAATAAGGAAGTGTTTCTAAAATAATTGTTTGATTGGAGAAAAGATATACTTCATAATCCCGTTAAGATAGCCACTGTTTTCAGTCTACTGGAACTGTAATTTAAAAAAAAAAAAAGGAATGAATTGAAGCATAATTTTCAGAATACTTCAAAATTGGGTATCTAGGACTTTGTTAGCATTTGTATTTCTTGTAATTTTTTTTTTGTTTTACTCAGCCTCTTTCAAACTGTATGATGACTCCTTTCAATAATAGCACCCTTTTTCTTATAACCCTTATAGAATTATTGTGTATGTTAACTGAACCGGTTTCTAAAGTGATTAGATAATGTACAGTCACTGACTTAAATGCAAGGGTTTTGACTCTGGTAGTCTCTGCCCAATTCTTCTGTGGAAGGAAAATAGAAAGCTTCAACTGATAAATGTAACTGTGAGTGTTCTTTCTTGCTTGGGAGACCCGAACTAAAATATGTAAACAACTGCAAGACAGTATTTGAAGGCTATATAAAAAAATCCTTTACTAAGTGTGTATCCTCTAGTATTTTACTGGTATAACCTAATTTTGAGATGTTTTCTTTGCACCAGGTAGAAATCCTTTAATGTTAATTGACACGAGGTTATTCTTAAATTGAAACAAATATTAACCTGAAGGCACCTAGGATATAAAGATGGAGGAAGCCGAATAATAATTATGTTCACAAATTCACTCTAATCTCAGACAACCTATGATTTTCTCTTTCAAATGGCATGAAAGAACAGCACAAAATTCACAGCTTTGATCTTTTTCTGCTCAACAGAAGAAGTACCGTCAGCATCCAGATGCTTTGAAGTTTACCAGTATTAAAGACACTCCGGAGATGGTCCAGGCCAGAATTAGTTACACCCAAGCAGTGGATGTAAGCGATAATGTATATACATTATGACTCTAAGAGTGGGCTCTTCTTTCAACCCTGCGATTGAAGCCCAGGGGTTCTTGGCTTGCTCCTTCTGTTGTTCTAAGGATGAAGGAGCTTCTTATCCTTTGTTGAGGGCTCACCTTAGTGGCGGGGCCTCCTCATCGGGATGTAGATGGGTGTTACTGCTGCTCTTAGGATACCAAGGAGGGCTCCACCACCCCACTGCCCCATGCTTTCACTCCTCCCCATTTGCATGTCTCCAGGATTTGTCTGTGGTCGAGGTCTTTTCCCCTCTCCTTTTGTTTTGAAGCATTGTTTTCGGACATGGGACTTCTGGGCGAAATTCTTGGTAATTATAACACCTAGGAATTAGAATGCCTAGGGCTTCTTGGGACACACGGCAGGAATTCTTGCTTTCCGAATTCTCCCAAAGACTTTGAAAAGGATTTGGGTCTGATTTATGTACATTAGACTAACTTTCGAGCCATTTCCCATACTCCCTTTATAAAATGAAGCCAAGATCTGGCCTTTTGCCCTCCCAGCGCAGGGTTCCTTGTAAACTAGACGGAATGATGAGGTCCTCTAAAAATTCATGTTAAGACATGGATTAGCCCTGGTCGGCTGGTTCTACTGAGAGGGGCCCCCAGGTCATTGCGCAGGGTGGACGTGCCTTTTAAATATCTTCAGACCATTTAACTTGCCATGAGGGAAATTGACAAAACTTGGTGGGGAGGGCTTTCAAAATGTCTCCCTTGCTTCCCAATTGACCAGATTATTCCTGTTGGGCCTTATTCGACAGGCATTCTGAGATGGCTTGAGTGCCTGTCAGAATATGTTATGGGATGATTTACAAACTTACGGGTTTAGAAATGTATAATTTCTTGACCATCACCCCTTCAGAAGCAAATTTAATTCTGAGAAACACAGATGGTCAAACAAGAACTTTTGTATGGAAAAAAAAAAAAAGAAAATAGCTGCTTTTTTCCTTATCCTAACCAACTCTAGGGGGCACTGCTGTGATACGTAGAAACTTGGACACATCTAATAAGATTTGGGATGGAAAAGCCTGGTTTAGAAACTTTCTCTGGTGGCAGATGCCAACTCCATGTGTCATTGCTAACTACTAGAATTATCATAAGCCCAGATAAGAGTTCTAGATGAATAGCACCCCAGACCCACCCAGGAAACGTTTATTAGCACAAGATTCCTTGAGGTGGCAGGAGGGGAGGAGGGTAGACGGTCCAGAGAAAATCTCGCCTGTGGAAGAGCCATTTTCTCTTGTGCCTGCTGAATTTTGATGTCCTTTCCTAGCTTATAGTTAATAACGAAATTACTAGATGTTAACCAGCCATCATTTTCTCATTTGACACCCATCTCAGCAGTGTGCTACAAGTGGAGTATTAACTGAGAGGGAAGTTTCAGCCTGTCATGTTCTGGGCTGGGAACTAGAACTCCGGAGGGAATGAAGTACATGTCACCGCGCTTAGCCGTACGAGCCAGGGAGAGGCAGGGCGCCCAAGATCTTGTCTCTGTGCTGAGATGGCAGCTGCAGTGCCCTTGTCTCCTGGAGTGTGACTTGGCTGACGGCTGTATGGGGGAGGCTTCTGGGTTTAATGCAAAACCTCTCTCCATCCACAGAGGTTATACAGGGAACAAGGAGAAAACATAAAGCATCATTACACACAGACAGCGGATCTCCCGGAAGTCCTGCTGGCCAAGCTGAATGCCATGAATATCAGTGAGGTGAGGCTGATGGAGGGGGCGGGGGCTGGTTTTAATTACTGGAGGTTCAGGGACCTGCACAGTTGTACTGCATCCCATGCTCAGAAGCGTCCTGTTCTTCCACACTTGGTTTAATGCTCTGCTGTCACCATGTTGAAATTTGTTGAGATTTCTGAACAAGGGGCCCTATGTTTTCCTTTGCACTGGGCCCTGCAAATTATGTAGCTGGTCCTGCAGAAGATTCAAGCTCATTGATAAGGATGAGACTAGGAAAACTTCCTGAGTGCAAAGGACATTTGTACTGAGGGGCTGGAATATGGGAGCATCGGAATATAGACATCCAGCCAAAGAGAGACTTGGGAGACTTAACTCTTCCCTTCCATCCTCCCTATCAGCACCCGCTTTCCTCTTCTTCAGTAGAGACAGTCGTTCATCTTTATTCTCCATCAAGAGCTGTGCCCACGCACCTCATGCCTGCTTCTTCCCATCAACTGCTGCTCAGAGCGATCTGGTTCTGACTCCAAAGCTCTTGCTTTTTAAACCCACCCCCATGGCTCTCCCCTCCAGGGGTGGACATAAGGCAGGATCCAACACTTTGTTGGTTTTTGCTAAGCCACAGTGATCTCTCACTGGGGGAAAAAAACTCCACAAGAAACCAGATTCTCGTTTTGATAATGGGAGTTCTGGAAACCACCAGGTCACGGGAGGGTCTTTATTGGTGTACATCTTCTCGACAGACGCGTTACAAGGAATCCTGGAGCAAACTTCGAGACGGTGGCTATAAACTGAGATTGGATGCCATTCCGTTCCAGGCGGCAAAGGCCTCTGGTGAAATCATAAGTGATGTAAGCCTCCACCTCCATTCCTAGGACAATGTTTAATACTCACCAATTTTTATTCCCTTTGCCCCTCACCCCTGCCTTCTTTTGCCTGTGGATAACATCCTCTGCTCTCCCAACTGACTGTGAGAAGGAACATGCCTTACAACAACAGCAAAAATCCCCCAGCCAGGGTACAAAGCTGATGCTGGACTGTAAATATGGACCCCCGGCAGATGAAATGCACCCTCCACCAAGCGCTTTCCTAAAGCAAGTCCACGTGAAGAGACTGTTAACAATGTACCCACCTTCCTCCAGTGTGGGCGGCCCAAGCGCTCTCATGTCCTGCCATTTCATATCCCAGCCCTTTAGTCATTGGGAGGCTTGCATATGAAAGAATAGGCCTTTTGACGACTCCCGCGCCTTTTCTTTTAACTCACCCAGTTACTGTCAAAAGAACAAAACATTTTCACCCAATACCCACCTCTTCCATTCCGTGTCCCTTGTCCTCGAGCTGTTACTCTCTCCCGCTCTCTTTCCCTTTAGTACAAATACAAAGAGGCATTTGAGAAAATGAAAGGGCAGATGCTCGGCTCCCGGAGCTTGGAAGATGATATCAGCCTTGCGCATTCAGTGTACGCGAGCTCTCTGCAGAGCCAAGTAAGTGGGAGAGAACGCAGTGGAGCTGGGGGCCCCCCACCTAATGACGCACAGCCGACAGATATCCTGTGTCCTTCCGGTTGAGGGTACTGGCTCTGTCCTAGCTAGCTAGGTGGCGTGGTCAGGTCCCTTGGCCCCTCTGGGTTTCAGCTTCTTCCTCAGTCAAGTGAGAGATAGGACTACTTGACCCCTTAGCTCCCTTCCAGGCTGGACATTCTAGGATTTTGACCAGTGACCACACATGGGGGCCTGTGGGCTGGATTTGGACTGCAGAGGTGTTCTGTTGGGTCTGCAGAGCGAATTAATCGCAAACCTTGCAAAACGGAAAACTTTACATAAAAGTTTGAGACTTCTGTGCAGAAGCCAGACCTGGATTCCTCAAGGCTACTGTTGAAGTTGATTACTGAGAGCCCCATTTAGAAGGGATCTGTACTCTCCTAGTCATGCAGCCAACCCCTCCGCCCCCCGCCTTCCTCCTTCACTCATTTATGCTACCTGTCTGGTCTCTGGTGGCATCTGAGTTTGCACCCCTTGATTTGATCCCCTGGGTGCTGGCACATGTGTGTATACAGTATCTCCTTGCCCATACGTGAGTTGGCTAATGGCTGTGATGAAATCGAATATGTGTCCAACATGTAGCAGAGGACTAAGCATTTTACATGCAGTGTCTCATTTAATCATCAGCTTATTTCTAGGAGCATCACTTGTTCATCCTGGTTACTGATAAGGAAACCTAGACTCTGAGTGTCTCAATCCCTTGCCCAAGGTCAGCTTGCAAGGGCCAGACTAGAACGCGCAGCCAGCTCGCCATCGCGTGCTCTTTCCACGGTTTCACACGTTCTCGTCTCTTTTGTTCTCTGCCTCAGTTTCCCTGTTTCTAACACTTCTCTCCGCTTTCGGTACTGGGGCGGGATTGGACATGAATTGTCCCTGGCTGTATGCTAGGGGTGGGGAGGGTGCGCGGAGGTGGGGGTCGGAGGTTAGGGACGAGTGGCTGGAGCTTGGAGGGCAGTGGGAAGGGTGGAGGAAGAGGCGGCGCTTATGTATCTGACTCCCCAGAAAGCCCAGAGTGAGCTTTGTGGACCATCAAACGCTCCTCCGAGGACTGGGGCAGAGCCTGAGGTCTGGAAATGGGCCTCTCCCTTCCTCCCTCAGGATGCATGTTGGGCTGTCGGGAATACCCACCCCTCAGAACTGGCTTTTCAAGCATCTGCCCACTGCTCCTGGCTCCCAGATTTACTGGGATGTCATATGATGTTTGAAGAAGCTCTCCGTTACCTAGCATGAGAGGAGAGCCCCTGGTGTCTCAGTCTGAACTTGAGAGGGTGATGGGGAGAAAGCGTGTGGAGCGGGCGACGGCTTAGCCATGTGTCTTCTTGCCTCTGGAAAATGGGAAGATCGAAGGACTTGAGCAAGGGAACCACTGACATTATATCTGTCCCTTGAACTTCCGTATTTTCCCCAAGTAGGGGAACCATGGGCCTTGATCATCCAAGAGCTGGAGATGGTGAGTGGCAGGACCTGGAGACGAGCCCTGCTTGTTAAGCCAGTCGCTGCAAGAAAGGAGCCCTGGCCCTGCCAGGAAAGCCTCCTGGGCTCACCTGGGACAATCACGTCGCATTGCTCTCCCTCATGGTCCCGATGCAAATGGCGGCTTTGAAATAGCTGCTCTTGATCTGTCTGCCCATCTAGGTGAATTACAGGAAAGACTTTGAACACTCAAAGGCACAGTTCCATCTGCCACTGGACATGGTAACACTGGTGCATGCCAAGAAGGCTCAGACCCTGGCCAGCGACCAGGACTACAGACACCCACTCCCCCAGTATACTTCCTTGGCCGAGGACCTGAGGCTCAGCTGTGCCAAGAAAGCTCACAGGTTGCAGAGTGAGGTAAGGGGACCGGGCCTCTCTCTCCAGGCTCTTTTCCTCTTAAATCTGACCGTGAGGCAGTGACCCACAAACTGCTGATGGCTCAGTGGGGCTTCCGGAGATGAGGAACCCCGTACCTGGGTTTTCTTTTAAAGCACCTACCCTGCTTGTTCCTGCCTAGCTCTTCATAAGCACAATTGCACGAATCTGTTAACAGCAACGACAGCAGTTTATTGAGTACTTCTGCTGAATTCCGAGCATTGTGTTTTCAGGCATTATCTCATTTAATCCTCCAAATGACCCTAGATCGGTACTCTTTATCCCCATTCTACAGAGAAGCTATAGTGAGTCTCAAAGAAGTTAAATAGCTCGTGCAAGATCATAAAACTATAAATGAGAAAGTGGGTGCTGGGACTCGGATGGTGTCCAAGGAAGACGCTTTCAAGGCTTATGGTTTTGCATGTTCAAGACTTGCCAACGGTGTTGCCTCTGGCCCCAGCTTGAGCTGGGGGTTCTTCTTGGTGCATCGTATGTTCCCGGGCCACCCAACTTCGGAAGAGGCCTGAGGTCTGCTGGGAGAGTTGCTCAGAGCCCCTTTGGAACTGACCCACTTCGGGCAGAGGGGAGTGTTGGGCAGAGGGCAGGGAAATAAGGGTCCCAGAGACCCTTCCTGAGTCCTCCCAAGGGGTCTTGGAGGCCTTCACGCCCCCCACCCCCACCCCAATGAGGGCATTTCTAGCTCATGCCACCTGTTTTCTGAAGCAGGCAGGCCCGGGAGCGTTGGGAAGCGTTGGAGGATTTCCTCACTCCCAAGGAGATACAGAAGGTGTCTTCCCAACAGGCAGCAGCCTCCTTTTTGGTACCCGCCTCATCTCCCAGCTTGCCACCACGTTTCCGTGCCGGGAGATTTGCAAGTAACCGGCCTCTGCTGGAAAATAAAACAGCCCCCCCAAAACCCGCTTTCTGGTTTGGCAGAGCCTGAGAGCTGAGCGGTGCTCAGATCCGGGTTACTGTTGTCCACTGGAGTTTTCCGCCTGTGTACAGCGTTTACTAAGTGACGTAAACTGTCAGGAACCCGACAGCAGGTGGAGGAACGAGGGAGCAGCCACGCTCAGCTCAAGGGCCCGTTTGTCACTTGAGCAGAGCCCTGGCTTCCCCTGCCTCTCGTTGCCATAGCAATTGGAAGGCAGCACGCACCGGGGCGCCTCGGTGGCCGAAGGGGAGCGAACTTGGGGCCCCCTTTAAACTGTCAGCCCAGACCCCTCAGGTACACACACCGCCTCCACCCACACAGACTCGGGCCTTCGCCAGATTATTCTGGATTCATTTATTAGTTCTTTCTTAACCCATGATTAATTAATGCCGCCTTCTGCTGCTGGGTTTTGTTTTGAAGACCCATTAAACCATTTCCACACTTGCCCCAAGACAGCTGACTTTCTAACCACAATCCGCTCCAGCGTTTATTTTTTGATAGCCCACATTAAAATAAAAATCCGCCAAGCATCCCTCTAACAGCTACGGAGACAAGTGACAGCAGAATTATTTTCTTCTGACCTACATTTTTGTCTCCCTAATGAGCATTTAAGTAAGAAGCGTGTGTGTATTTGCTGAGTGTGATGTATCTGGAGAGACTGCCTTGGCCTTGAGTTCTGATTACGATGCTGTCTGTTGTGGGTCCTTCCTCATTCTGCGAGCTTGGCTCTTCTGATTCCTCGTGTTGTTCCTTGTAGAATTTGTACCGGTCGGACCTGAACTTCATGCGAGGCGTTGCCTGTGTCATTCCAGGCACGTTAGACATTGAAGGGAGAAAGAGAGCATCTGAACTCATCAGTGAGGTAACCAGAGACCAGGACGGGTTGGGGGTGTCAAGTATATTCCACGGTAGAGGTTACACAACAATCTGTTTGTTTCTTACTAAAGCCAGTTAGATGCTACACTGTTAGCAGTGGTAGCTCACCCAGCCTCTCTCCTTACTCCCTTCTCCATTCAGACTGGATGCCGTTTAAGATAGCTTTGCAGATCTCGAGCCAGTTCCTACATTAACATATAAGAATTATTTGCTGGATCCTAAGATGTACTTTCCTAGGGTCCCTTTGAAGAGTGGCTTGTGGTACAATGAAAAGAGGGCGGGCTTTGGAGACACATGTAGTGACTGAAATTCCAGGCCAGTACTCATTTGCTGTGTGACCTCAAGCCAGTCAGTCACCTGCCCTCTCTGAGCCTCAACCTCTTAATCAGTCAAATGGGAATGCGCAGACCTCTCTCATTTGGTTTTTCTGAGGGTCAGCGCTAATCTAAGCCCTGTGCTTCTCTGGCGGCTGTATATGAAATGGTGGCTATAAGCTTGGTGATAACTTCTTGGTAAATTACCGAAGTCTGGAATTCTAAGCTCTTTGAACTCCCTGAGGAATCTTGCCCACCCCTGGGAGGGCTCTGGGATTTCCATTCACGGTAGATAGGCATAATGGAAGGCACCGCAAGCAAAAGGCGATCAGCATCCAGCCCGGGTGCCTCAGAATGGCTTACGCATTGATTAGAAGCTCTGAGCAAGCGGAATTGGCCTCACTGTGGGAGTTGAGATTTAATTTTGTGCTTTGCTTTTCCAATGAAATCTCTAAAGCGAGTGGTTTCTAAACCTCATGGTGCATCAGAATCCCCTTTGGAACTTAAACAAAGTACAGAGCCCACTGACGATTTCCTGAATCCCATCCCCTGGAGTGGCATACAGGCATGTGGATTATTTTAAGCCGCACGGTTGTTTCTGGTACCCCCCCCCCACCCCCGCCAAAGCTGAGGAGCCCAGGGTTTCCAGCGAGCAAAGGAAATTTGGGAGCAAAACGTGAATTTCTATAGTCGTGTTCACATTCGTAGCAAAGGACTAGATCTCCCTTTCCCATTGATAAGTATCTGATTCCATCCGTCCTCTCCTCTCTGCTGCTTCATCCCACTGGGTTCTGAGGTCACAAGAGCAGGGGACGGACTGGATTCTGGGCCACAGACTAGCAGCCTTTGCAAAACGAGGTTTTATAGCCAGTGCTTAATGAGCACGTTCTTCTGCTGCTTTTGCATCTTACCTTGTCTTCTTATTGCCTCTTGTGTGTGAGCTCAGAGTAAATATCGTCAGCATCCCCAGTCATTCAAGTACACGGCCGTGACAGACACTCCCAGCCTCACTCATGCAAAACTCAGCAACCAGATTACAAACGAGGTAAAATCTTCGGACGGCTTTGGGATGGGCTTTTTAAAAACTGCTGGATGGCTAAAAAAATATGTGTGACTATTTGTGGGATTGGCGGGGGTCGCGGGAAGGATGGGTGTTTGCATGGAAAGAAAAGAATGTCATTAGATGGAGCCTCAGCAGTTTCCAGAAGGAATAAAGGCCCAGGAGGAAATCTGGTTTAGTCTGTCGTCTCGCCCCCCCCAAATGTGGTCACGGACCGACGGCATCAGCATCCCCTGGGAGCTTGTTAGAAATACCAAACCTCAGGCCCCACCCCAGACCCACCGAATCCACACGGTCATCTAACAAGATCCTCACGGGTTTCCTGTGCACGTCAAAGTTGGAGACGTGCTGGTCTGCCATTCGTCTCTTCTGGCTGGGCACATGTTGGCTAATCATTTCTCCGCTGTCATTCTGATGATGATGACGGGAAAGATTTGTGGTTGTCCGGGGACAGTGATACAGTGTGATGTTTGCCAAACTTCTTAGTTCTCTGCTTCCTCTTCTCACTCACCACTTACCCAATTATCATTTTAATATTCTAGCAGAGGGGTGGGTCCCAGGGGAAAGAATCTCACTCCATAAAATCATCATTCCAGCTCTACGTCTTCTTAGTGGCCCTCTGACAAGTTTGAAATATCGAGTGAGCTTGGCAGAGAATGAAATTTCGTTTTTAAAATTCTCCTCCTGACTCTGACTTTTCAAAGTCAGTGGAGATTTGGGTATTTACACATTAGTTCCAAGCTTGGGATAAGAAAATCCAAAGGGCTGTGTAGCGTGACATGATCAAGTTAAAATTCCCACTGAACCTTTCTCGCCTGCTTTGTCGTTGGGGTGCTGAGGGGTAACAGTGCCTCCTGCAGTGGCCTCTGGGCCCTGGAGGACTCAGCAACCACAGATCCAGTTCTAATCATGAGAGCAGATGCTTTCACAACGGCTGAGGCCGTGCCGCGCGGCAGTGGTGTGAGTCTGCCCATGGGAGGATCCCGGGATTTTAGTAAAGGATGCAGACTGGGGTTTGGGAACCTCCCTTCCAACCGGCAGAGCTTCTCCTAAATTTCCCAGATCTTAGTATTGTCTTTACACTGTGTCCTCAGCAAAAAAAAAAAAAGTCTGCAATGGGAAGAACCACGATAGTATTCTTAAAGGTGTTTTTCTTCCCTCGGCCTATTATTGAGCAAAGTATAGGGAAGGGGGAAAATATGTTTTCTTTTACCCATCTTAGGTTGTCGGCTGGGGCTCTGTAACAAAAGATAGATTAACAAGAGAAAAGCATACAAATGTATATAATATAGGCTTTAGGTGGTGCAGGAGTCTTCACAAGGAAATGGAGTCCAGGAGGGAGGGACGGTTAAACCTGAGCGTTTTTATTCTAGGTTTGATGAAGAGTGGACAGTCGTGGGAAAATGTGTAGGGCAAAAGGGGGTGAGCTAAGGGCAGGGAACTGGGGGACACTTAGCGAGGTCTGTTTGCTCAAATGCCTCTCGGTCCTTCCGAGGTCAGAGATGAGCTTGTTCCTTCCCTGTGTCAGAGGGAGGGCAGCTCCCACAGGAGGGGAGAAGGTCAGAGAGAGGTCTTCCATCTCCTGCTGCTTCCAGGTTCCTTCAGCTTAAAATACGCACTATGCCAAGGTACCATATTTTGGGGTAACATGTCCTGAGCCCCATCACAAGCAACTTGCAGTTTTGTCCCCATTCCTTTCACAGCACTCAATTTGACTCATGAAGGACTATCTCTATTGAAAAAAAACATCTTCTCCAGGCTGAAGGTGTACCCATGACACAGCGAATGGCCTTTTACAAACGTATTTCCCAATTGCAAAGGAGGGAACTCCAGCCCTGCAGAAATGCACAGCACTTACCTTCTTGCCTTTTTTTTTTTTTTTTCCCCTGCCCAGCGCCTCTATAAAGCAGCAGGCGAGGACGCGAGACACCAGTACACAGTGACCCTGGGCCTGCCCGAGTTTGTCCGAGCGAAAACAAACGCAGCCAACCTGAGTGATGTAAGCCTTTCCCGTTGCTGAGGTTGAGATGTGCTCCAGGGCCACATGTGTCTGTGTCTGTGACGGGACCTAACAGTGACCCTGGTGACTTTCACAGAAACTTTAAACAATGTATCCTGTAGACACTCATGTGAAATATACCTTACACAGATGTGTTGATACCTGCGTGTCAGAGCCCACTTCCGAGAGGGTGCTAATGAGATTTTCTTTGCAAAATCGAAAGCTTTTGCTTGTCAGGAATTGATTCTGGAACACCACACTACAAATAAAAGGGGGTAGCATTTGTTCTTTGAGTCATGTAATTTTTTTTTTTTTTAAAGAAGATCTACATGTGTTCCTACCGTAGGCAAAATACAAGGAGTCTTGGCGGAATCTCCGTGTTCAAGGCTACAAGCTGACAATAGACGCCCTCCCCTTCCAGGCGGCTCGGGTCTCTGGAGATATAGCCAGTGATGTGAGTTGAATGATACGACCTTCCATCCGGCCTAATTTCTGTTAACTTCATGTAAAACAATGTCTACGGCTGATTTTCCTGAATTAAAGCAAATCTACCACCATGTGAGACAGGATGTCACCTGCAGAATATATTAGTCACGAATGAGATTCTTTGACGGAGAGAGGGAAAGAAAGGCCCTGTTAATCAGAAGCTAAATGCAGGCAAAAGTCTCTAGCAGGAAGAAGATTACGATTTATTTCTAATTGCAGTGTCTAGGCAACGATCTCCCCGTAATGTGTGAACTGTCCGTTTTCTAGCTCCACCCAGAATTAGAAAGAGAACTCGCGGTCGAGATTGTGATTCTGCTTCTCTGTCGTTTCCCGCGTCGGCGGTAGCATTTTCAGCTGTGTTTCAGCCACTCTGTTGATAGCATCCATAGCTTTGGGACATGAAGGTGACTTTCTGTTTCCCACAAACAAATCGCAGAAAATGTAGACTTCAAATAAATGGATCCTGTCTTTGGGGTTTGATGTTTTTACCAAGTGCAAGGGGATAAAGCACAAGTTTCTCTTTTACGCTTTTTGATAAATTCCTTTTGGGCACAGGACAAGTAAGGGGAGTGGGCCCCTCACTTTGGTTCTAAAGATCTGGTTTTAATTAGATGGGAGGAAGGGAGCAGTGTTTCTCCCCCAGGGAGGAAGCCGTGCTCTCAGGCCAGCCTCACTGTGGTTTTTCTTATAATCATCTCCTCCTAGTGTAAGAACAGGTGATTTTCTTACAGTCTGCAAGGAAAACGCATAAATGGAATGTAAGCGTCCCAAATGCCAGCCCCTGACTGCCTGGTCCCCCTCCTTCCAGTTTCTCTACAGGCACGACTTTGTGAAGGAGCGAGGGAGGCTGATCGGGGCCCAGAGTGTGAGAGACGACCCCCGGCTCCAGCACTGCCAGCGGATGGGCCGGCTGCAGAGTGAGCTTCAGTACAGGAGGGAGGCGGCGGGCAACAGAGCCCAGTGCCACCTGCCCATGGACATGGTGCCCCTGGTCCACGCCAGGAAGGCCCAGGCCCTGGCCAGCGACCGCGACTACAGGACACGGTGCCACGAATTCACGGCACTGCCCGAGGACCTGAAGATGGCCTGGGCCAAGAAAGCTCACGCCCTGCAGAGTGAGGTAGGGGTGGGGGGGGGGGGTCCGTGGATCACACATCAGTCCCCGACCTTCCTCCTCCCACCAGGCCTGCGTGTAAATCTCTGCTTCTTCCTTAGCCTTTCGGATCCCCCAAATGATTTGCTTGGTCTGTGCCATCTAGGTTGGAATGGTTGGAATTATTCAATCAATCAACAAATATTTGTTGAGCACCTACTATGTAGCAGGCATCCCTCAAGGCCCTGGGGATACCGCAGTCAACAAAAGAGTCTAAAAATACAACAGTCAACAAAAGAGTCTAAAAACTCCCGGGGTCATGGAGCTTCCGTTCTGTGGGAGGGAGATAAAGTATAAGTGAGGCGTGTAGTATGCCAGATGGAGACCAACAGAGCAGGGAAGTTGGGCAGGGGGGTGTGAGTGTGTGTGTGCGACTTAAAATGGGGGTCAGGGTAGCTCTCACTGCAAAAGTGACATTTGAACAAAGCCCCTGAGGGGCAGCAGCCTCAGCGTATTTGAGGCTGGAGTGAAGCAAGTGTGTGGGTGGGTGAAGAGGCTGTCGCAGGGGATGGGGATGGGGTCCGAGACAGAGGCTCAGGGCTAGACTGTGTGCAGTAGGCGTGGTGGTGAGGCGAGGAGAAGAATTGCCCCCAGAGCTGACACTCACTGGCTGCTTTGCCAGTACTGGCACCCTCGCTACCGCACTTTGGGGTGGGGGCCGTTGCTGCTCCTGTTTCACAGGCGAGGTCGCGTGGGAGGGGCCGAGGCAGGACTGGCTCCAGGGCCCACACTCCCAACCCTCCTGCCACCCGGTGCAGGGGAGTCACGCTTCCTACGAGGCAGGTGTGGACGCTGAGGCCCAGAGAGAGGAGGTCCTGGCCCACGCAAGGTCATCAAGCCTGTAGGTGGGTAGCACCAGCCACTGCCCCCGTGGTGGAAGGCTCTGGAGTCAGTCCCAGGCCCCTCCAAGCCTCGGCTCCCTCAGCCGGGCCGGGGCCGCGGTGAAAATGTGGTCACGGTCAGCACTTACCGGGCGCGTGCGCGTGGCAGGCTCTGCACCACACGGGCGTCCCTGTATCGTCTCCCCAGCCCCGTGGCTCCCCTAGGAGGAAGGCGCTCTCACGTTAGAGCAGAACTCAAGGGACTGTGGTCACATCAGTCCTTATCATCCATATCAGGGTTTCCCAGCTCAGGAGGCCCTTTTGACCTTTGGGGCCGGATGCTTTGTCGCGGGGTCCTGTCCTGTGCACTGCAGTGTCCCTGGCCTCTACCCTCTACATCCCACAGCACCCCCTTAGCGTGACAATCAAAAATGTCTCCAAATATTGCCAAATGCACCGGGGGACAAATCTGCACCCGACTGAGAACCTGGTTCTCAGTTGAGGGCTGGTCTATATGATGCACTGAGCACGGTGCCTTGTCTGCAGGAACACGCCAGTGGGTGTGAGCATTTCGGGCTATGTTCTCCACCAAGCCTTCCGACTCTGGGGGCCTTCAGAGAAGCGGCTGCTTCTAGTTTGGTTCTGTTGTAAACACCTAACGGATGATTGATTGTGAAACCGATGATGTGACTTAATGAACGTCAGGGTCATCTAATTATGCCTCGAGATTTGCTGGAACTGCAGTGTCGTGTTGGGCACCAACCAGCAGAGTGTAGAGCAGGGTGAGTTTATCGGTCCCCACTCAGGGCACGTGGTCACTGAAGCACAGCCCAGGACCCACTTAGAAAGCCCTCCGCTTGCTAGAAGGCCACCCTGAGGTCCACGAAGAACTCATAGCATGACTTGGTGCCCAGCCCGGGACCCTCTTGTCGGTGGCCTATTCCTGGGGAGAAGAGAAACCTCCTGGGACAGGACAGGTCCTGAGGAAGTTACAGAGGCCACCGGGGAGAGGTCGGGGCCCAAGCTGGAAGCTCAACTTCGTCACTCACTGGCAGTCCTTCCACGGCCACTTGGCTTTCTAGGCCTCCATGTCTCCACTGGAAAAGCAAAGAGGTTTGATTTAATTGGTGATCTCAGATTTCAGGATTCATAGATTAATGTTTTTTAAAATGCTGGCATCAACATAATGTCAGACTATTTAACTAAGTAAGGAACAATACCAAAAACCAAATCCTCCCTCAGGCTACCATTTATATCACTGTTACTTCTGAAAAGAAAGGATAGTCTAACACTAAAAAAAAGAAAAAAAAAAAAAGCCGAAGAGGAAGAACAAACTAAGACAGAGGATCCTTCCCAAGAAACGCTAGTTGGCAATCTTAGACTGACATTTTACCAAAAGGCAGATGTATTAGAATGACGTGTGCTGAGAAATTATTGCCTAATTGAAAAATGACTGTGTTGTGCTTCATGCATTGTTTTGAAACTTCAGGTTTGTTAAACTGGGGGGTCTTGGACTCTAAGGTGCTGTGAACAGTAGCCCCGCACAGTGTCCACAGATGGTTCTGAGGCTTTAGTCTTCTCAGAGTCATCGCTGAAAGTCCAATTCCATGTGGTTATGTTATAGCGAAAAGGAGACAGAGGCTTAATACGAGCTCACTCAGTTCAGCAGAATGTAGGGTAGGAACAGTAGCCCTCAGTAGCCTTCAGCCGTTTCTCCTGTCCTCTTCCGCCCAGGCCAGAAAGAATGCTGTGGGACTAGGGGCTCACCCCTGGGGAGAAGGTCCTCAAGGCCGTGATTGCTCAAGTCACGCTAACCTCAGGGATGTATCTGAGACGTGTGCTCCGCCCAGGCCACGCTCCACCACGAATCGGTGCTGGTTCAGTCACCTCTTAGTCTTTCCCAATCTGCCAGTGCACACTCCCTTCCGTGATCTCACGCAGGGGCTGCAGGGCATCCTGCAAAGAACAAGCAGGGACAAAGGGACGGTCCTGGCCCCGCCCTTTATGGCTACCCAGCCTCAGGAGACTCCTTAAGCTCTCCTAGCTTCAGTTTCCCCACCATCACAAACAACAACAACAATAAGAATACCTAAAAGGTATGGAATGCTTATCCTGGGTCAGGCGTTTGTTTAAATATCTTGCGCGAACCATGTCATGTAGTATCTAGGTAAGTACTGGCATTACTCCCATTTTTACAGTTGCGGTAACTAAGGCACCTGTAATCTTCAGTAACTTGCTTAGGGTCATAAGCCGGCAGGGAAATGATTTGCTCAAGACCATACGGCTAGTAAGAGGCAAAGTGGGGCTCTGGGCTCCCGACTCTGGGTTCGGTGCTCTCTGGCTCCCCCTGGTGGCTAGATTAGGAACCCAGGTGCCCTGGCTCCCGAGTGTTCTCTTAAGGACCACCCATGCAGCATCCCCACAGGACAGCAGCTGGTGACTCTTCTGAGAATCCGAACAAACATTTAAACCCCGACATTGTTCTGTAGATGGGAATAAGAGCTCGTCCTTTGAGAATGGCGCAAGGGCTGAATGAGATAATGAGTCTAAAGCAAACCACACCCTGTGCAAGGTAGTGGTTATGGTGATTCTTTTTAATATGACGAATATACCCCTTCCCCTGGCCGCCTCCTGGGTGCACCTGCTTATGTCATTCCTGTTAGAACTCAGGGGCTGAAAGCTGCAGCTCGTGTGTCTGCTGCACTGTGCTCCAGGATAGGGGTGCCGGGAAACCCCACGTGGGACTGCTCCGAAGGTGGCTTCTAGGCCTTCATATATACAAGGGCAAATAGTGAGGCTGCCATGCGGGGAAGCCAAATTCAGCTGGGCATCCTGAGAAGGTCTCTTATTATCTTAGAATCCTTCTTTGAAACGGTCTTTGGGCCGATTCTCCTCGACTCCCCTCCTCTCTCTCCCTGTTTTATCGTGAAGTCTGGGGCAGGCGTGTTGTTTTTAGGGTCTGCGTGAATAGTCAAAGCTGGGCTGGGAGCAGAAATATCAATAGACAATTCATTTATAAGAGAGTCTAAGGCGCAGTCAGATCTTTGGGGAACCTGCGTCTTGCCTTCTGACTCACCTGCGCTCGCACTGTTCAGCTCCACAAAAGGCAAGTTGAAAGCGTGCTCCCCCGCTTCATCTCACTTATGAAAGGAGCAAGGCCTGGCTGTGAAGAGGCCCTGTAGGATGATTCTCTCTAACTTAGAAATTTATCCAATTTTCTCTGTTCTTTATCAGAGTGGAAGGCAAAAGCTTTGCCGGTGTAGACTGAAAGATCGCGGTATAAAAAGCAATCTCCCTGACATGGGGTTTTGAAACGTGCTCTGGGACCTGAGTGATGTCTCCCTGCACCAGTTGGAAAGCAGAGTGGAATTTGCACAGGGGCCTCAACCAGCAGACAGTAGATCAGAAACGGACCCTCTTTGAGGCCAGCTGTGAGGGGCACTGTGATTCCTGAAATGAAAGAAAACTAAAAAGGCCGAAAAGGCTGATTTCAGGAGTGGGTGTTTTGCGTTACAGCAGAGCTTATATCTAAATTAGAGAAAGGCTAGCAACTTCGTTTAGATCCAAATTTCAGATTTCCTTAGAGAGTCTCCTTCCACCTTTAAAAATGCCTAATTTCCATACGGAGAGGAAGAAAAGCAACTGTCTCATCGTAGGTAATGGTGGGCAAATCAAAGAATGGTAATTAGATTTATCATTTTAGGGGACTCCTAATCAGACCCACTGTCTTTTGTTTTGTTTTGAAAATGTCAGAACTGAGTTCATTTGATGCCTTAAGTTTCCCTTTTATATACACAGGTGTTAAAGGCTGCAGGTTACATGGTCAGTACCTACTACGGACCCATTGTCTTAAAACCGCACTTACTATTTTCTCCCCAGAATCGATGCTGTACTCCTGCTCTTTTGAGTCCTTAAAAGGAAGAAGGTGGATAAACCTTAAGCCCATTTGTGCAATATAAGCAAATCATGAGTAGAAGCAGGAGAAGGGGTAAACCGAGGCATAGAAAGAGTAAAATGGCTTGCACGCCATTCGCCAGGTGTAGCCAGGTTTGTTCCAGTTTTGAGAGTCCCGCTGTAATCGTCTTCCCCTCCCCCCCACCACCGCAAGAAAAAAACAAATCTAACACATAGAGTGGCTTTTACCCCTCAGGACTCTCAGGTGTTTTCATGAGAACAGAGGGGTTGTCATGACCTTCAGGTATCACAGAGAGAAACTGAGTCACATTTTGGTACAGAGATTTGCTCCGAGTCACAGCAGGTTTGATCCAGAGCTCAAAGCCCTTTGATCAACTGAAAGTGTATAAAAACGTTTCTGTTTAGGCAGGCGGTCAATCGCCTCACTGCCAGAATGAAACAAAATGACGGGGGCTGATGTGTGGGCTGGGGTGTATATCTCAGGTCGTTCTTAGGGATCGTTCCCGCAGGTCAGTACCTTCTGCTTCAAATCCAGCCAGTTTACGGGTGGGACCTTCCTGTATCGTACACTGGACCCGTTATTTGATTCTGGACAGAGTGCACAAACTCAAACAGTTTGACTCGATGACATGCAGAACGCACCTCAATGAAGATGTTGAAATGTTGCGATGAAGCATTTTTACAAACGCCCCACAGTCTTCGACCCTCTCCTGATAAAAGCCAATGATTTTCTTCCTGCAGTTGCACTACAGATCAGACCTGATGGGCATGAAGGGGACAGGATGGCTGGCGCTGAGTTCCCCACAGATAGAGAGTGCAAAGAAAGCCGGAGAGCTCATCAGCGAGGTACCATTAATCTGACTCTACCACAGACGCAACCTGGCGTTTATGTCCTCCTGACGAGGGAAACTGCAGATGGACTGGAGATCCCAAGAGGGCCCCATGGCCACTGGACTCCTGATATTTCTCTGGGGCCATTTTCAGCCAAATCCCGAGACAGAACAAGATTTCCCTCCCAGTGAATTCACTTGCGGGGGAGTTAAAGGCATGTTCCAGTCGGGCAGTGAAAGAGGGGTGATGCATTAGAAGATTCTCAAGAGAGGCGTTAATGTACAATTGTGATCTAAGCTGGCCCATTATCTTTGGGGAGGCAGGGAGAGGGTTTGCCACCCATCTCCTGAGTTTACTCACAGAGTCCAGTGTCTGGGGGTCGTCTGACTTCAGAGGCTGTGAAAAGTTGCACAGAGATGGTTACGTTCACTGAACTCCCCGCCGTATTGATGACCTAGAGAGTCTTGCCCTGGGAGCTCGTTGAGGGTGCCACAGCTTTCTTCAGTTCCTTAATGACAGAACCTACTTTTATAGGGTCTGAGCAGGGCCACCTTGTTGCTGGATCCCTCCCTTTATTGAATTCCTTTATTGTGATAAGCTGTGGCATTTTGCAGCCTCTCTTTTCAAGAATGTAAATACCCGGAAAATGTTCCTTATCACAGAGGCAGCTTGGATCTCTTCCGTATGCTGGTGAGGTGCCCACCAAGAAGAGAGACGTGTTTTCCAATCACGTCATTGGCACATTTGGTACTGAGTAGATGGGGTGAAGCTGCACTCAGAAAAGTGCATGGTGTTTGATTGTTTCATGAGAATCTTGGTCCTTCTCTTATAGACCAAATACCGTAAAAAACCAGACACTATCAAATTCACCACGGTGGTTGACTCTCCAGACCTAGTTCATGCCAAGAACAGCTACATGCATTGCAATGAGGTGGGTGTTTTCTCTTCACTCATCCCAGGCCCAGGAGTGGGTAGTGCTGTGCAGTGGTCAGTGCTTAAGATGTGAGGGCAAACCTTTTGTCCCTTCCCCGGGCGATCTTGGGTCAGTTTTCTAATGTCTTCTAACTCCGGTTCCCTTATTTGAAAGGAGGGTAATAATAGCAACCATTTCGTAAGATTGAGTGAATTAAATGAGGGTTAAATAAATAAAAGTACGTGAAGCTTTTAGCAAGTATCGGAACATAGTAAGTCCTCAATAAATGTCTCTAGTTTGACTCATAATCATAACAATAGTAATACTAAGTATTATTGACGATTCCTTACCGAACACTAGATCAGATACATCTTAATTGTTGATAAATGATAATGGAGTTAAAAGCTTAGCATAAGCCAATTAGGAAAACAAAACAAAACAAAACGGCTATATCAAAAGCTTCTTTCTGCTTTTACTCTCTATATGATTTAGCCCCATTTCTTCTCTCTGTATTAATTTCAAAGAATAGGAAGTTACATATATATTTTTTTCTCTGAAATTGTCCAGGGATTGGATTTTGCACACTGACAAAGCTGCCCCATGTTCACAGAGCCCAAATGTTGTACTGACCAGTTGACATTTGCAAAACCCAAATTGAATTTGGGAAAGGGTTGGAATATTAAATATTATATTTCCTCTCTAAAACTGGATGAGACTCAACCGCTTCCTAAAATTGTTTGCAATTCTTAGATCGCTGCCCTAAAAATAGCAACTAAGATAAAGCTTGAGGTTTGTTTTTGTTTTTGTTTTTGTTTTTTTGCGGTGTGCGGGCCTCTCGCTGTTGTGGCCTCGCCCGTTGCAGAGCACAGGCTCCGGACGCGCAGGCTCAGCGGCCATGGCTCACGGGCCCAGCTGCTCTGCGGCATGTGAGATCCTCCCGGACCGGGGCACGAACCCGTGTTCCCTGCATCGGCAGGCGGACTCTCAACCACTGCGCCACCAGGGAAGCCCAAGCTTGAGTTTTAAAATTGTGTCTTCTTGGGACACAGGGTGGACTGTGAAAACTTGACACTTCTGAACAGATATTAAGGCATCTAAGACTTTTTAGCTGTTGTGTCTTTTTATTATTACTATTAGGGTTAAGTAGCAGAGGTATGAAGGCATCTTGTCACTAGTAAAAAGCTTGAGCAATGACCGGTTGCAAAGGTTCTCTGAAATATCCACCCACTTTTACTGTTAGTGAAACACACAGGTACAGCCAGCCAGGGTGATGGTTTGTGACCCTTTTGGGGCAAATCTTGATGAATATTTTAAGCAGGGTTTATTTAAAACCAACCCCGGGGGCTTCCCTGGCGGCGCAGTGGTTGAGAATCTGCCTGCCAATGCAGGAGACATGGGTTCGAGCCCTGGTCTGGGAGGATCCCACATGCCACGGAGCGACTAGGCCCGTGAGCCACAATTACTGAGCCTGCGCGTCTGGAGCCTGTGCTCCGCAACAAGAGAGGCCGCGGGGCCGCCATAGTGAGAGGCCCGCGCACGACGATGAAGAGTGGCCCCCGCTTGCCACAACTAGAGAAAGCCCTCCCACAGAAACGAAGACCCAACACAGCCAAAAATTAATTAATTAATTAATAAACTCCTACCCCCAACATCTTCTTAAAAGAAAAAAAAAAAACAACCCCGCCACCGCCTGACCCTGGCCACATGGGCCCCTCCCTTCCTGGGTGGCTTCTGGAGGGATGCTCTCCATGGGCTTCTGTGCCCTGGGCGAGGGAGGGGCAGGAAAGGGAATCGGCCCCTTCTTCACCTTGGCTGCAGCAAGTGCGGGTTTTCCATTTACTGTGAGCCTTCTTCCCCACAGCGCCTGTACAGGTCAGGGGATGCCGAATCCCGGCACAGATACACCCTGGTCCCCGACCACCCCGATTTCACTAGAGCCCGCCTCAACGCGCTGCATCTGAGCGATGTAAGTGAACCAGCGGTTCGTGTGGTGTGTGCCTGTTTCTGTAAAATGATCTGTGTCCAAACGGGATTTTATTTGTTAAAAAAAAAAAAAATGTCCCAGGAAGGGAGGCTGGAGTGGAAAGAACCATGGATTGAGAGTGGGACAAGCGACATGTGTGACTTTGAGCCACTTTCCTCGCTGGGCCTCAGTTTCCCAGCTGTAAAATGGGGCTGGAGCTGTGCTAGCCGATGCCTGTGGTCCTTCTAGCTCTCAAATCCTAATGCTGGGCATGGCTCCAGAGACCTCAGTCAGGTGCTGGGTTACGGCCAGAGCAGTGTTGCCGGTGCCCTGGCCCCGCGGGTGTAGACACCTGCTCTGTTTGTTCTTTGGACACCTCTCCTTAGCCATTCAGAGCAGTGTAAGTTTGGAGACAAAGTGGTGCTTTCTCTGCTTTCTGCCGTTTAGAAAGATGCTGCAATTGTAGTCCATCTGGTCCAAACACAATCCGCTCCTTTGTGTGTGAGGCTGTAGACCCCAACACGTCTGTTTCCCTTGGATGTGTGCCCTTTGCATGCATCACGGAGATGCTGTTTCCTAAACCCAGGCTTGTTGGCAGGGGTTGGAGGCCCCTGGTTGTAATAGAATAGGCGGCCGCTCTTCCAGCAAAGCTGTGATCCTGGGATAACAGGTATCGAGGCGGCAGAATCAAAAGACGCTGTCAGATCAGAATAACACAGGCTGAGTGTGTCGGCCTGGGGCAGCGCGGGGCCTCCCAGAGTCTGGCCATTCTTCCCCGCCCTGGCCCGGCCATTGTGTCCTGGGGCTCCGTGAAGATCAACAGGGGGTTGGCGAGAGGCGCCTTCTAGTTAGCGTGTGTATTAGTTTGTTGCGTTTGTAAAGCCCTGTGGGATCCCACACAGTGAATGTGATGGTGCTTTGTAAATATGAGTTATTATGACCATTTGATGCTTTTGAGGGCTGTGGGAGGGATAATTTTAGAACAGCAGCTCTGGTGGGCTGACCTCCATCTGGGGAAGCGGGACCTCCCCTCCGCGGAGCTGGTGGGCTGACCTCCATCTGGGGAAGCGGGACCTCCCCTCCGCGGAGCTCGGACAAAACATCCATCTCATTAATGCGGCAAGGCCCCCATTAGAGGAACTATTGGAGGCCCATGGCCCTGGAAACTGGGATAAAACTACCAGCCCATCTGGGGCCCAGCTTAAGGAGGACAGCCACCCCAGGCTGGTGGCAGAAGCATCTCTCCTCCCACGAGGGATGCCAGTCTGCCGAGTTCCGGAGCTGAAATTAGCCGCCAGGGCATGCGGGTATGGAGAACTCATGGACCTCTTTTGAAAGAGCACTTCTTCGGGGGCGTGGAGGATACGCACAATTGGATCAAGTGCTCTGTGAGGATGATGTGGAGGGAAGGTGACCTTCCTGGGCAAAGAAAGCCACTGAGATGTGTAAGGCAGCCGAAATAACTAAAGAATCAAATGACTCTAATGTGTGAGGATGAGGGCAAAGCTGTGCCCACTGTGATAAAGAAGAGGAGCACCCAGGGTTCCAAATCAAAGCGCCTGCGAAGTCTAAAGGCTCCCAGTGGCAAGGCAAGAACCTCAACAGAATAAAAAAAACCCGGGGAGGAAGTGATGACAATCAAGCAAATAGTATATAGGGAGACAGGAGACGGGGGTCCAGCACCTCTGGGAGAACACCAATTTGGGCCGTGCCCTGGAGTTGACCCTCTGTTACAGAGCCTCAGAGGCTGGGATGCGTTGAACACCAGAGTGGGCTGACCTCGGAGTTTGATTATGTGGATGGGTCGGTGTCATTCCCTAGCCCAGATCTGGCATGGAGGCGCTCATTAGGAAGGCACCGCAGCAGACCCCTTTCCAGGGAATGATAAGGGCTTTGACTCGATTTGCTAGTCTAACATTTGCGGGACCATCAGAACAGGAAGCATAATGCTGGAGGGGCTGGTTAGTCTGTCATTGTCTGAATGCCCCTCCCCTTCCTCATACCTCTCGGTCCCGCCGGCTAAACTCAGTAGTGACCCAGGAAATCTAATCCTTTGGGCCCTGATTGTGATCTGTCCGTAAGGTGATGACCCCAGCGATGATTGGTTCTGTACTTCTCGCTGCTTGAGCAAAATAGGCGTCTGGCTCCTGGTTTGTTGTGTTGGGGCCAGAGGCGGGGATGAAGGTGGAGGTGGCGACCAGCAGCAGGGAAGAACGATGAGCTCCACCGCGCTTGGCTCAAGCTTTCCATGGTCCCCGCTAGCTCCAGGCCCGGTTGTGGGGTGGCGTGAGGGCACTTCGCTTTTTTTGTGCCACTTTTCCTGGGCTTAATCCCCCGAATCCCCTGTAGAACAGAGCCTCAGCCTTGACCTCTATTTCCAAGTGACAAAAGTAAGGTTCTTAAGGGCCCCCTCACCTGCCCTGGCTCTGGGAATGAGTGAGAGACCGACACGCTCTGGGGCTGTCACTTTGTCATCTGTTGGCGATGTGCCTCGCCTGCTGTCTCCCTTCTCTGTGGCGGAATAAAGAACAGCCTTCCGCTGGGATCTCCAGATGACTCCTTTCATGGAGCCATTCCCTTATCTTGAAAAAAAAAAAAATTAGCTACATGAAGGCACGGGAGATTTTGATGCCTCCATCGGTGATGTGGGTCTACCTGAGGACTGAGAGGATGTGATTACAGACTCCCCGAGGGTGTGTGAGAACAACTTGAAAAGGGAAAAAAATGAAAGAGGAAGATGTGACATACGGGGGTCAGGAACTCGGGCAGGTTCCTGACAATCAATTTAATTCGGGGGAAGGCTCTCCCCTCAGTGCAGGCACCAGGGGTGCATGTGGGATACAGCATGCTTCATAGGGATGCTGTGACATGGCATCAGAGGTAGCCCAGGGGCCCCCAGGAAGTCAGTGGAGCCAGTGAACATGTGGGTGCCAGGACCCAAGGAACAGAACCTTCGGCATGTGGGAAGAAACAGGGTTCTTGAACTTTTGAGTTTGGGCATCTAGAAGCTGCAAACCTGAAACACTGAAATAAAAGCAAAGACAGAAAGAAGGGGGTCAGGGGCACCTGGTACCAGTGGGTTGTAGCAAATGAGCCAGACCCACAGACCCCAAGACCCACCAGAGCAGGGCCTGATGCTCAGGCTGGGGGCTGAGAGCCGAAGCCCTTTGTGGCCAGAGCTGGGCAAGTCCTCAGGATGGATGTGGGACCACGGGCTCTGCCATTCTGGGCACCAGCAAGACAGAGGGTGCGTGTTTAGGAGCCACTCCCACTGAGAGCCAGCAACATTCCAGACATGGAGCTCCTCACTCCCCGCTCACTCATTTCTTTGTTTCCCCAACTAGAAAGTCTACAGAAACTCTTGGGAACAGACCCGGGATGGTGGCTATGACTTCAGGCTGGACGCCATCCCGTTCCAGACCGCCCGGGCATCCAGGGAGATTGCCAGTGACGTAAGACCTCACATTCTCTCCCTCTTCTCTCTCTCTCTCTCTCACTGATAGGTTTTGCTCTGGTTTTCCCAGATCTGTTGAAAGGCAAACCACCGGCAACCAAAACTGAACAAATATTTCAAATGAAAGAAAAAAGTTGGCCTTATTTTTTAGCATCTTAGCCAGAAATTTGGAATTGGGGAGGGTTGTATTCCCACTCCCTCTGTTTTAAGAGAGGCACTCTTAAAGGTTGATGCGTGTGGACAGTACCTAGAAGTCAATTAACGTATGGTTGATTTGTTGACCTTTAATTGAGGGACGATTTTTTTTTAGCTGAAGTGCACTGTGATGGGATAGAAAGAGATTGGGTTTCCCCCCTAGATTGGCTTGAGTTCAAATCCTGACTCAGTCACTTAGGAATTGGCTCTATGGTCTTGGGCAAGTTGCTTAAATTCTCTGAACTCAAATATCTCCATCTATGAAATAGACATCTAATACTGGTCTCCTAGGATTGATGTAGGGATGAAACCAAAAGGGTTCATAGTGTCATGCACAGAACATGACAAAACACGGCAGCTTCCGTTACTGAATAGGAAGATATCATTAACTAGATACGTCATCATTCACGAGTGGCTTGTTACTGGTCCAAAGTGAGATAAGTACAGAAATCAAGAGCAAGCATTCAGAAACGTTCTTAGCAATTAGACGTTATGACCTCCAAGCCTGTGACTGGTGGACTTCTCTGGCTGAGCAGAGTAGAGGCCAGTTTTTATGTGTTGTCAAATGTACCTGGTACCACTACATACTAATCCCAGGCAGGAGGACTGCATATCGGACTTTTGACAGATTGGAAATTTTAAAAATCGAAACAAAATGAATCCTGTCCTTCACTATAGATGGTTTGAGGAGCATTGGACTGGGTCCCTGCAAGCTGGAAAGAATCAAAGGATGAGCGGCTACTGAGAGAGTGGGCACATTTTTCTTGCTGTTGGATTATTAACCATTACAGCAGCAATAATACCAGCAGCCAACACTCGGTGGGCATATGAGCCTGTGCCAGACATGAAGCTCAGCCCCCACTGAATCCTCTCAATGTCCCATGGGGTGGAGGTTCATTCTCCCATTTTATCAGGTGGGGAAACCAAGAAACCAGAGAGACTCAGTAACTGACCCAAGGCCACACAGCTAGTAGGCAACAGAGGGAGATCCAGATCCCAGGTCTACTTGAATCCAAAGCTGTGTCCTTAACCCACGGCTGAACCTCCTGCTGAGATCCTGAGGACTGGTCCTAGAAGGGAGGTGGGCACCCATGACCCCCCTCTGCACCTCTGACCTGCACTCCCGGTACAGAGAGGCCTCCCTGCGGGACTGGGGCCTGCCGACTGGGTACTGCAGCATCCACGACGACCCGAGGATGAAGCGTTTCCTCAGTGTCAGCAAACTCCAGAGTGACAACGAGTACAGGAAGGACTTCGCTAAGAGTCGGTCCCAGTTCCACAGCCGCCCAGACCGGCCTGGCTTCCTCTAAGCCAAGAGGAGCCAGCAGCTGGCCAGCAGTGTGTGCTACAGGCAGCCCCTGCCCTAGCCCACCTGAGACCCAGAGCAGCCGGGCCTGAAGCATGCCGAGAAGGCCCACGAGCTGCAGAGCGATGTGGGCTGCCCTCACTCCCTGGCCGAGGCCCGGCCTCTGGGGCCTCTTCATAAGAGATGGCCAGAATCCCATGTCCCATGTTACCTTCAGGGAGGACCTGGGCTGAGATAGAACCCAGGAGACCTAACTCAAGAGTGCCAGAAGAAATGACAGGAATTGCAATGTACTGAGTCCCTCCTGTGGGCCAGGCTCTGTGCCGAATGCTTTCTGAGCGCCGTGCCACATAGCTCTCACAACCAGCCCATCACTGCCCCAGTTCACAGATGGGGAACCTGAGGCTTAGAGAGGTGAAGTAACAAACTCAAGATCACATGGCAAATAAGTGGCGGGCCTGGGATCTGAGCCCCATTTGGTCTGATGCGAGAGCACAAGCTCTTCATTGCTGTGCTGTACTCTTTCCAAGGGATCTTAGTAGTCGCCTGGACCGTGACCTTTCTCTGGGGGGCAACTGAAACCCAAAAAAGGGAAATGACTTCCGTAAGGCCACAGAGCAAGTCAACATGGGAGCTCGGCCTTGAGCCAGGTCTCTGACCCTCCACCCCCGTTACAGCCCCATCACTTGAATGGAAAGATGCAGAGGACAGCGTTATGCTGGCCCAGCTCCCAGCACACAGGGTCCTCGATGCCAGGGAGCTCCTGCTTAAGCTGAATTGCCTCCCTTGACGGGGCTTCACTGACAGCATATTCTCCAGGGCAGGCTTTTTAAGCCTCCCCGCAAAGCCTGCTGACCTATTCCTCTTGCCTCCCTCCTCCCCCCAAGGTTAAGTACAAATCAGACTTGAACCTGACCAGAGGTATTGGCTGGACACCTCCTGGCTCCTACAAAGTGGAAATGGCTCGGCGGGCTGCAGAGCTGGCCAACGCGAGGGGCCTGGGTCTCCGGGGAGCTTACGTGAGTAGCGGGCTGGCTTGCAAGACCATGGGGGAAAGGCAAACTCATTGTTTCTTTTCAAACTTTATTTTTGGCCAAAGGTCAGCTGGCTCTAAAGACATGTGAAATGCAGCTCAGGCAAGGTGCCTAATTTCATGGGTCTGAGGTGACCAGGAGGATGACACCCGGGTTAAACTTCCTGCAGGGTTTTCTCTGAAGTCACAGCCATAAGTTCTTCGGAGACAAAACGTGCCGGGGCTACATCAGTAGCAGCCGCGGCAGCCCAGGCTGTGCTGTTTGCTCGTTACATTCACGGAAGGGGTCAGGGACTTGCTGGCTACAACAGTCTGGGTTTTGAACCCTACTTTGTTCGGAAGAAAGATGCCACGTCTAAATGAGAGATTGGCTTTACTTCTCTCTCTTTCTTGCCTTGAGGATCCTTCTTCTTGGGGAGGACGGAGGAGGGAGAAAGGGAGGGGAGGGCCAGCATTTTAGACAGCTTGTCCTACGGGAGCAGGACAGAAGGTTCGTCTTAACTCAGGGAGGTGTGTTTGATTTCTGCAGGGGGGGCAGGAGGCTGTAGAGACTGGAGATGATCAGAGGGGGGATGTGAACCCAGATGCCACCGAGATTCTTCACGTCAAAAGGAGGAAGGCCCTGCCGTTGTGAGTGGGCGGCGTCCACCTGGGATTCTTGGGAGAGAAGCTGGAGAGGAAGTTTGCACGCCAGGGACATACATGGCTTCAGTTGGGGCCAACTGTGAAAACAGCACCCCAGCCCATGCTCCGATCCTCCTTTATTAAAATAACAACCCTCTGAAAGTGGGTGGAGAATGTTGTATTTTGGTCCCGTCAGACACCTAGAAGTGGGTGGCCCTGTTGCGTGCCTTGAGTGTCTGGGATGAGGAATAAAGATGTAAAGGTGACCCCCACTGAGGCTAAGCCGTCTGAAATCTCACATTTGCAAATGTCCATGTCCGAGGTGAAGGCAGTCGATGAACACTGATTTTCTAGAAGCTACAATTGTTGGAAGGGAAGCAAACATCATATACTTCAGGTTGAGTGTCTCATTTCTGGGTTTCCCAGGAGGGAGCCTGAGGATGTGGTGGCCATGCTGGTCCAGGGCACCCCAGGCTGGGCAGCAGTGGTCTCTGATTAGAGCCTGGATACTCGGAGGCGTCAGGGGCTGCCCACGGCTGCCCGTGAGGCCTCGCCTTGGCTGGGTGTTAAGGAGGATGGGCTGTGAGCTTTGGAAGACACCTCAAAAGCTAGCCTCCCTTTCCATGGTGGCTTTGATCCAAGTCAGGAATTTGGTCACTTGGGTGTAGACTCCTGGCTTCTTCCCACACTCCAGGCCCCAGCTCACGATCCCATAGACGTAGTAGGTACCGTCCTTCTCACAGGTCAGAGGGCCTCCAGAGTCACCCTATGGGAAAAAGACGCAGGAGTCAGCCTTGTGAATAGGAATACATTCAGAGACAGCCCCACCCTCCGTGAGGGGATGCCGGGGGTGGGGGTGGGGCGGGGGTGGGGGGAGACTGCTGGCCAGCCCTGGGGAAAGTAGCAACAAGGCTCTTCCAATGCCTCATGTGACGCAGTGCTCTGAAGGGAGAGAAACAAATACCGACCTACGTCCTGAGTCAGTGAGGGCTTCCTGAGTCAGAGAAGCCACGGGGCCGGGGCCCAGTGCCAGGCCCAGCCCTACTTCCTGACCCGCCGTGACTCTTAGTGATACAGGTATTACAAGGGGCCCTCAACTTCTCATTCCAGCAGGGATCTGGCGTAGGCTGAGAGGTGCCCTGTTTGGATAGAGCCCTTCCAGGGCCCACAAGGGCACACACATGGCAAGGAGGATGGGGCTCAGAGGCAGCATGACCTTGATGTTTAACATGGTCCATGGAGTTAGATCTGCTGGGCTCCAAACCAGGCTTACCGCCTGCTGGCCAACGGGGCCTCGGTTTCTCACACTGTAAACCGTGGATAGTAACAGAACCCCTGCCCCGCCCTGAGGGTCATGTGAGGACTAATGTTTGTAAAACACATAGAACAGTGCCTGGTTCATATTAAACCCCCAGTTACACACACACACACACACACACACACACACACACACTGCTGCTTACGCACCGCGACTGGTAGGATTTTTAATGAATTGTCTCTTTCAATCTTAGCTACAATCTGCTGATTTTATGGATACACTCTTTCCGTTTTATAGATTAGACACCTGAGGTTGGAGAATTATTTCGGTGCAGTGGGTTGAATGTTTATGTCCCGCTGCCCCCAAATTCATATGCTGAAGCCTAATCCTCACTGGGATGTTATTAGGAGGTGGGGCTTTGGGGAGGTGATTAGGTCATGAGGGTGGAGGCTTCATGCATGGTATTAGTGCCCTTATAGAGGAGACCCTAGAGAACTAGCTTTCTCTCTCCACCATGAGAGGACACAATGAGGAGTTGGCAGTCTGCAACCTGGAAGAGGGTCCTCACCAGAACCCACCCATGCCGGCACCTGATTTCAGACTTCCAGCCTCCAGGACTGTGAGAAATAAATGTCTGTTTTTTAAGCCAGCCACCAAGTCTAAGGTAATTTTTTATAGAGGCCCGAGCTGACTAAGCCATTCAGTGATTGATAAAGGTCACAAAGTAAAGGATAGAAGCAGCTTTCAAACCCATGACCATCTGCTTTTAAAGCCTACAAGGGAAGCCCTTGAAATACCTAGAGAATTGAACAATCTGTTTTCTTATTCGTCTTCTAGGGACTTAGGGAAAATCAATCCCATCTGCCCACACGCCTCCTTTGATTAGGCGGATATCTGTGGCTCCTTGGGAAGGGGCAGAGGGTCACAGTACAGCCACAAACCCTGGGGAGAGTGATTGTGATTTCCCATCCCCAAAGGGGCTCGAGGCTGGGAGATCATTGTTGGGTCCCTTTGTAGGGAGGAGCTCAGATTTGAATGTGCCCATGCTGGTCCCCCAAAGTCCTATATGGTGGCTGGTGTCAGGCAGGTTCTAAATTGGCTCTGGCCACAGAGAAGCCGCTCAGCCAATTAGTTTATTAGGGTTAAATCACCCTCCCCCTTCACACACACACACACACACACACACACACACACACACACACATTTAAACCCTAATGGTTAGTCAATATTATCGTGAATCCTCTGGCGTCTCATCTCTCTCCTTCCAAGCACTGGTCTTTGGGACTGTTCCCTGCTTATTGGGATTCGCAGACAAGCTGCCCAGTGCTGAGGCCATTTAAACGCAGTGGAGCAAATTCCTGCTCTGCCACTTGCCACCCAGGTGCTATAGGCCAAGATGGTTTCTCTAAGCATCTGTACAATGGTGATAATGACATCCCCTTCACCAGATGGTTGTGAGAATTAAGTTGGACAATGTGGGCAAAGTGACAGCTATGGTTATCATGCTGGGTCGTCCTGGTTTGATGTGGACTCAGATTTGCCAGAGGACAGACGTGTCCCCTCTAGCTTAATGGCAGGTGGGTCTCTGAACCCACCTCCCAGCCCAGGGTTCTAAGGGCCCTCTGTGCCCGGTGTAAGGTCCTGTCAGCCCCTCCTTCTTCAAGTACCATTTGGAGTCTCTGACCTGGCAGGAGTCTTGCCCAGGCTTCTGGAGGTTTCCTGCACAAATCATACTGTCATCGATCATGTGGTCATACAGTCGGCGGGAGTTGCACACAGTGTTGCTGATGAGCTTGACTTTGGCGTCCAGGATCTGGTGGGACCCGTCTCCTGAGGGGCAGAGAAAGGAGGTTGCCACTGCAGAGACCAGGCTGGAACCTGCCCCACCAGAAGCCAGCAGCAGTCAGAAGAGGGCCACCAGACCTGAGCTCGGCAGGAAGGGTTTTCACAGGAGATGGGCAGAGCAGCCTCATCTTTCAGGGCTGGGGACTCTTCGCTTTCAGCCTTCACGACGGTTCTACAGACCTTCAGTGCTGTGCTTATCCCATGCAGCAGAATCATTTATGCCCTCCTCTGTCTCCCCAGCTAGACGGTGAGGTTGGGCAAGCAGGGATGGTGTCTCAAACCTATTTTTAATTTCCCATGCCTGACAGAGGGCTGCACGTAGTAGAGACTTCATGATGCGTGAAGTGCCCTGGTTGATCACCTAGAGTGCCTGCTTCCCAGAGAAGACGTTTCCTTGCCTAAAGAACCTCTGTTCTTCTCGATCTGCTCTCGTCAGCACCACGATGCTGAAAGGTTTACCTGGACTCCAGTGAAGTTAGCTACAAAAATGTTGCCTGGTTAACCCTAAATCTAATTATCTATCAGAAATCTTCTTTCCCAGAAGCCTTCTGACAAATGTGTGTATTACATTTCACTTTCTTCATGAATATGGGCCTATTTAAAGTGATTCTTGCTTTCCATTATTTGGAACAAGATTTGGGGGGAAGAGAAATCTATTTTGAGTATTTGAGAGAGACTTGATATACACTTCTGAATTTCATATGTGAGAGGATGTAACCTTGTCAGTACTATAAGAAAAGTAGCCCTTTGGTTACTTTTTAAGATCAGACCAAATCCTAGAGATAAATCAATAGCTTGACTTAACAAAAATTTCTAGAATGCTACTATGTAGAGAGCCTTGACCAAAGCACCGTAGTAGAGTCAAAGGTGAATGAAACCTGACCCCTGCCCTCCAGGGGCTGACTTAATGAATATATCTGGAGAATTCTATCGTCTCTTGTTATCATGATTCCAAACCTAGGATGTTATTGGGAAACCGAAACTCAGCTGTCCAAGTCAAGTGAGAAAGCCAAGAACCTAATACAAGTCTGTCTGACTCCAAAATCCATCTTCTTTCTAATTTATCCTCTTTCCAATGTACCTAGGAAAGGAAAAAGTTCTCCATGGATACAGGATCAAGGCTTGTTGAAAGTCAAAGATCTAAGGGTTGGGGCCAAGGACAGATATGGAGATCAGAGAAGACTCCTTGAAGGTGATGAGATTTAACTGGAGCTTGAGAGATGGGGCAATCCCTTTCTTTGGTTTATACATTTTGAATATAACACTGATATCTAGTTCAGGAGGGCAGTTGAGTGTAACCCTTTCTTGTCTGGTGGATGTAACTCACCTGGGCCTCAGGAGAATGCATGGCCAGACTCACCTGTTTCTGTAACACCCCAGCCGGAGATGTGACACTCAGTCCCAGGGGGAAAGGGACCATCAGGCAAACATACAGTTTTCACATATTTGGATTCCAGAGCACAGTGACCATCCACTGGCTTTAGCTTGAGCAAAGCTAGGTAGAGAAAGGGGAAATGGGCAATGATATCCTCTCTGTCAAAGAAGCATCAGCTTCAACTTGATTGGAAGGTGGACCTAGCAAAGCCCCATTCCCAATAACTAAAAGGACTCTCCGTTGGTCATTTCATTCTTTTAACTTTCAATTCGGAGGAGTAATAACACTTCAGGCTGAGTTTTAAATTACTTCTAATCCTTGTTTTTAAAAAAACAGGCTTTAAGGGGGAAAAAACGATATCGAGGAAGCAGAAGGAGTGAGAGGTCTGTGAATGGAGAAATAGGGGACAGAACTAAGCAGGAGGCAGATCAAGTACGTCATTGCCTACCAGGTGCCAGGTGTGCATGGGGATACGTGAACATCACGTCGCTTAGCACACAGGAAGTGGAGACTGTACATCAGTGTGCCCGTTTTACAGCAGAGGGAATTGAAGCTCAGAGAGGTGAGCCAGCTCTTAGTTCAAGGCTGAGCTCTCTCCACAACGCAATGTTCCTAGCATCTCTTCCCCTCAGTTTAAGAACTTGTGCCCATGTATCTGCAAAGCTAACACAGATCTTGAAGAACTAAAACACTCTACCTTACAGGGTCTATGAGGGACCAAGAAGGCAACAGCACCTTCTAGAACCAAACCTCAGCTTTCCATCAGTAGAGAAACCCACCCAGGACAAGACCCATGGGAGAGCCACGATAGAAGAGACTTGCCAATGTCGTTGTAGGGAATGTCGTCTCTTTCGTCATAGTGGCTGTACTTGAATATCTTCTCCACCCCAAAGCTCTGCTCGTGGAATTCTGTCTTCGTCAGGTCCTGGTCCCCTAGCACCACTTTCAGATATTTGGCTTTTAAGCTATAAGGGAAAGTAAGATGATCAGGAACTAGCCCTGGAATTTGAGAGCCTGGAGCCACACCCTGGCTCTGCTCCTGGTCAGCTGTGTGACCTTTGACAGATGACCTGACCTTCTCGCACCTCAGCATCCCCATCTGTAATCATGGTCTTGCTAAAGAACTCTCCTGCTCGTCTTTAAGTAGCTAGTTTCGAGGCTTGCATGTCATAACACATGTAATGCACGTGGTGAGCATTCTACACATGGGAGCTCTCTTCTATCTGGTTGTAAGGAAACATCCTTTTGCCCTTGGAGCAAGATCCGACCCCCAGGTCCTGCCAGAGTTGCCAAGATGCTGCTCAGATGGGGGGAGAAGAACACCCCTGGAGACTGCAGCCACCCTAACCTCTGCTCCCAGCAGGCACCTACTCGGTGCAGTGGGCGGCAGTCAGCACCCAGCAGGGGTGGATCAACGTCCCCCCACAGAAATGGCCCTGGGGCATGGAGATGGTCAGTCGCAACGAGGTCTGCAGGGACGCCTGCCATGGGTGCTTGCCCGCTGTGCTCTTAAAGCCGCCGTAGATCCTCTTGACCTTCCTGTCTGCTGTCTCAGTCCTCCCGCATGAGTCAAACTCGGGAAGTTTGGTCAGGGGCTCTGAGTTGGCAACATCTGTGAAGCACAAGCAAAATAAATCACACTTCTCACCCTCCCTGCAGATCCTCAGAAGGACCTTGTCAGAGGTATGGCTCTGCATCCGGACGCTTAACTAGTGTCCAGAGCTAAGAGACTATACTGGTGCATATAGGATAGGCACGTGTGCAGTTAGCATTTGTGGAATACATTGATTAATACAAAGCGAGTCTATAGGATTAATGATGAAGATGTTGCTTTTTCCTTCTTATTCTGACATGTAGACAGACACATAAAAAATGTTTATCACTTATACGTGGAATCTAAAAAATACAACAGGTTAGTGAATGTGACAAAAAAAAAGAAGCAGACTCACAGATATAGAGAACAAATTAGTGGTTAGCAGTGGGGAGACAGAAGGAGGGAGGGGCAAGACAGGGGTAGGGATTAAGAGGTATGAACTATCAGGTATAAAATAAGCTACAAGGATATATTGTTCAACGGGGGAATATAGCCAATATTTTATAACTATAAATGGAGTACAACCTTTAAAAATTGTGAATCACTGTAGTGTACACCTATAACTTACATAATATTGTACAGCAAATATACTTCAATAAAAAATGTGTGTATAAATATATAACTCCATCTCTGGGTATGTATTTAACTATTTGTTAATGCACACATATATTCTGGAGGCTTTTTTGGTGCCTAGGGGAAGATATTCAGATGAAGTAGAGCGGGGGAGAGAAGACATTTGCACACATAACTGTCATGCAAAGGGGAGAGCAGCAAGTGTTGCATGGATGGTGCCCAATCTATTCCATGCAGTTTGTAAGAAGGGAGAGGTAATATTTCACTTGGTAAATCTTGGAGGACTTCCTGGAGGAGTGGTTACTTGGGTTGATTCTCAAAGAATGGTTGGATATGAACAAAAGCGGGTATGGGACACAGTATTACAGACAGAGGTGACCATAAGAGCAAAGGCACAGAAATGAAACTGTCCAGGGAAGTAATTCCATTGAGCAGAGGGAGGGTGCATTGCTTCAGACGTGGGTAGAGAGGTGGGCTAAGGCAGCGAGGCAGGAAGACTGTGAGGCTGGAATTCAGTCCATGCTGTATCCTGAGAGGCTGTGGAGACCCAGCCACTGTTTGATCACCACTGTACACGGAAGGCCTGGCATAGCGCCTGGCATCCAGCAAGCAATCGATCAGTATTTGCTGAGTGAACTGACTGGGAGTCAGGAAGCCTGAGTTTACAAAGGTATCCAAGTCTGCTCGACCTCCCGAGAGGGGAGCAGAGGGTTGAGCAGTTGGGTTGCCACTGGGATGGCAAATGGTAAAGCAGGAGTTGTGGAAGGACCGGGGTAGGACAGAGAGGGAGTTCCAGGAACATCTGTCTATGGCTCTGCAACCTCCCCACTACCCGGGCCTCCAGACAGCCACAGACTTACCTAGGGCTGAGCAGGCGGGGACATCACAGTACTCCCATTTCACCTTTGCATTGTTTACTTTAAAGAAACACCAGGGCTTTTGGTCTTCATCTGGGTTTCTAAAATTAAAAAAAAACAAAGTAAGCCGGAGTCAAGGCTTGGTGAACTCGCTGGACCTCATTAAAAGTCCTTTGAGTAAGAGAGCACCAAGCTCTCGCATCCCCCTGGGACCACATTCCATTCCATTCCTCCAACAGGTTAGCAAACCTTGACATATTAGGGTGGTTATAATCTGGGGGCCAAATCTTAACTTCCAGAGGAGAATCTCAATAACCAGGGAGTAGTTCACGAGCTTTGTGCCAGGTCCACGGGACATATTACATTGTTTGTAGGAAAATAAATGAGATCCCTGTTGAAGATCCTTCTTTGTCAGGAAAGTGAAATAACTACAGAAACATGGTGAGAGTAGGGCTCCTCTGCCCAAACCTTCAAGTTCTGTGCATGGGAATTCTCTGAGAGCGGCTGCTGGGGGTCACCCTGAAGACAGTCCCATGGAGGGGGCAGCTCAAGGTAAGTGAAAGTAGAAGGAAAACTGTGTCTTGTGCTAGGGAAATCCTCTTGCTTAATGGAACCAGTTTAAAGCCATACAAAAAAATCTCTGTTTCTATATGCAGACCATGCATGTCCTTGGTCTTGGTTAGACAATGAGCTGTGGGAGGAAGCCAACAGGATGGTCAGGAAGACGGGGAAGAAGGTACCAGTCATCACCAGGGATAGAAATGGCATTATTCTTATTTGGGAAAACCTGCACATCCTTGTGTCAGAGACCGTCATGCTAACCAAACATTCCATTTTCCATTTATCCCTTTGAAGTTCCATTTATCCCTTGAAGTTGTGTGAGACTATATGACTATTTCCGGCCAACGAAACATGTGTGGTAAGATGATGTGTCACTTCTAGGCTGAGGTGGTAAAAACCTCACGCTCCATGTTCCAGTCTCGCCTTGCCCTTCCTGTGTATTTGAGTAACTAAGTGAAGCTAAGAATACCCGCTACCTCCACACCCAACCTACATGACACGCGTAGCATTAATGGGAAATTAACATTGATGTGCTCAAGCCACTGGGATTTGGGGGTTGTTCGTTACAGCAGCATAACCTAACCTATCCTGAGTTGGAAAATCTTCCTAGAGAGAAAGCTGATGAGTTTCAGTGTTCCGTTCCAAAATTTCGAAGCTGGCCCAGGAGAACTAGGAGCAGAGGGGAGGGACAAACAAATCCCTCCATTGACAAGTGGCCAAGACGGAGGACAGGGAGGATGGTAAGCTTTACCTGCAGAAGTTGTGCTCCCCAATCCCATGGGCCTCAGCATCCTCCATAAACATGTTGTAATTCTCCTTCAAGAGGAGGTGGGAGTTCCAGTAAAGGCATGAGTGCTGGTTGATTGTCTTACTCACTTTCCCTCGGTAAGAGTAGCCATCACCAACATAGCAGTCATCAGAACCTTGGAGAGAGCAGTTGGGAATGTGAGAACTGAGACCAGCTGGTGTGCCATGCCTGGAAAGGACTTGGCAGGTATATCAGGTGGTGAGAGGATTGGGCCTGAATGCTGATCACCCTGAGGTTTCACTACGAGTTCCCAGAAATAAGGTGGTTTGAATGCTCCACATTCAACCCAGCTTAAAAACAAGGAATATCATGGGGGTGGGGGTGAGAGCTGAGTTCTTTAATTTTGGCTCAAACAAGAACCAGTGGTAGGTAGGTTGAGGCCCAAGGATACCCAGGAGTGCTTGACTTGCCTGCGCTATATCCCAGTTTATGACTTCCTCTACATGGAGCCAGACATACCCTACGCCCTTAGGCTGGAAGGCCGAGGCAATAGCAGAGCTTGGGAATTGACTTGAACCCTGTTCTGGCAACAAAATGCAAACAGATAAAGGAGTCCAGAGGCCTCACACGTGTCCCTGAGTTTCTGATGAAGTGGTACTATAGACCCATACCTATTTCACAGAGTTTCCCCTTGAACTGGTCAGGACAGGTGCAGGTGAACTTGGATCTCCGCCTATGCCGGGAGCAGGTGCCGCCATTTTGGCAGGGATTTGGCCTGCATGCAGGAACCGCTGTGAACACAGGAAGTGGGTCCAGGAAGGCTCTTTAGAAGGAGTTGCAGCTACATCTGAGCTGATGAGGAGGTATTGGTGGCACTTTTCTGGTGTCCATCCTTTCACAAAAATGGGTCACCAAAGGGGAAAGAGAGACCCACTGACATGCAAGAAAACATACACACAGACCTTAAGAACATAAGCAAACATGGATGAAGCAATATGATGGAGGCCAGCAAAAAAGAGTCTATAAGTAGATGAGTCGCTCAGTGAGGAAAAACAAGATGCATAGACTGAGCAGGAATTTGGGGGCCAGTCTGAGCTAGGTTGAAACTTAGCTCTGCCTCTTGACAGCTGAGTGACCATAAGCAAGTTAGCTAACCTTTCTGAACTTCAATTTCTTCACCTGTAAAACTGTTTCTTGTAGTGTTTTGGGGACAATGTGAGAGAGAATGTAAATCTCCTGGGACAATGCCTGACTCATAGCTGTGAATAAATATACATGGCCCATTCTAGGAAAAGACCAGGGCTTACTTCCTAGATGAAATGAGTTTCAAGATGATTATTTTTTGTTGGGAAGAGACACAGACAAGTCAATTCTCACTGGACTTTCCAGAGGTAATGAATCTTAGAAAGTCCTAGTTAAAAGGGCCATCTTGGATGCCACCAAAACATTGGATGTATCTGGACTTCCACACAGGAGGATATTGACATCCCAGGCACAAGCCACGGTAGAGAGAGCTTAGCATAGAAGAGGCCTCCAGCACTTACCTGTGGAGCAGTCTTCACCCCTGTAAGGGTGTTTACAGGCACAGCGGTAGTAAGGAGAACTCTGAGTAATGAGACAGTCTCCTCGGCCACATGGGTTGTTCTTGCATTTGTTTTGCACTGTAGGAGATCAATAGGGAAGTAGGGACAAAGTACAGGACATTATTTGGGGCACATTTTACTTTGAGAGGTACCTGTACAGTACAATGTTCGGGAGGGGAGTGTGGGGGCGTGGGGAGAGGTGGTGTTGGTGAGTGATAGAGCATATGCCCCCTGTCCATGGTTCTGAAACATCATGCTCCCCACCTAGACAAGGCTTCTCTCTTGTCCTTGGGTCGTGGATGATTGCTTCCCAGTTCCTTATGAGCTTCTAGGGCTCATAGTCTTTATTATGCGATTTTTATAAACACCTTGATCATTTTTACACCTTCAGAAAAGTGGAGCTGCAATTTGAGTTTCTCCATTGTATAGCTGATTTTATATTCCATTTACAATTTTGTCATTCTTCCAAGAAGTTGAGGGATAAACCCAGTGACTATGTTTGTGCCTGATATCCCAAACCATCTTAAAAAATTTATTGAAAGATTTTGTAGGATTGAAAATGGTAGGAATAACTGAAGAGGGCACAGAGAAAACAAGTCAACCACAAAACCCTCACTTCCTCCCCCACCCCACTTAGATGGTTGCTAGATGCGACAGAATCCAGGTTCTCTCTAGGGGTGCAATTAGCCTGTAAGAATTCTATTCCCAATACCTTATTACATAGCCTCATGTTATGCCCACAAGAGGTCACTAAAAGTGGACACACCGTTTATCAGAGTCTCCACGAGTGAGGATGGCAGGAAGAGAGAGCATGGGGCTGGGAGTCAGGCACCAGGTCTCTAATTTCTGCTCTTCTCTTAATTAGCTGTGTAACCACAAGCAAGTCCCCTGTACACTCTGGGCTCCCTTTCTCTAACAAGGTTGAGCCTTATGTGCCCTGAGAGCCTTCCTGCTCTTGTATATGAACAACATTTCTCTGTTGAAGTTGGTCTAAACACTCTTGGTCAGAACCCAGCTATTATCTCCTCTTACCCTCAATGTTCTTATCTGTGGAATGGACATACTAGTCCTATCTAACATGTAAGGGTGAGGACTCAGTGAGATGCTGCCTGTGACCATGCTGAGGAACCTATTATGCACAACATAATATGTGTGATTGTCAGCCTTTTCACGGGATTACTGAACCCTTCTTTACCCCCTAGAATTGGAGGAGAAACTGCCTCTTGTTCAACACGGAGGGAAGGTTGGATCCAGTGAAGGTCCACTCACCATTCTGACACCTGTTTCCAGAGAAAGGGGCTGGACAGCTGCAGGTGAATGTGGCCCCGCTGATGAGACAGTCCCCACCATGTGCACAGGGGTTGGACAGGCATGGATCTAAAACACGTGGGCAGAGGTCAATGTTGCAATGAACAGCAGGCAAGAAGCCCCCTGTCTGCTCACTGAATTTCCATCTCCTGCCCCAAATGAGAGAGGAACTGCCTAGCCAGTGATTGGGGAAAGGGGGAAACATGCATTGACCTTAAAGAGCTGGGAAAACTGCCATCATAAGACCAGAGGGAGGGATTCAGGTTAGTAAGAGGAGAGGCAAGAAGGAATCGTGACTGTCTCCCTCAGCCTGGCTTTGGATGGGGCCTTTCTCGTTGAGTAACTCCCCTTTCCCGTCATCAGTGTCTCTCTCCTCCCAGGCTCGCTGGGACTGCCACGGGGTCTGTCTCTGATGCCGAAGGCATTTCACAAGCCTGAAGACCTCCCCTACTCCCAGTGCCCAGGGGTGGAGGTCAGAAGTGGGGAACGAAATCCCACCCCTAATGAAACACAAGCTTTCTGAACATCAGGAAAGAAGACCAAAGGCAAGAGGGGGACAGAAGAATTGACGGCGAGGAGGAAATGACCCAGTGGCCTTCATCTTTCTTCAACTACTTGTTCAGTTAGATTTTGTCATATTTCATCTGTGCCTTTGGCTTTTCATGGTTGTCTGAATGGATCTTCCCTTGGGGAATTCTTTATCCTTCTGTTCACACACATTGTTCTTTGGTTCAGGAACTAGGATCCCTGGGCCTGGCTCTTGTTTTGATGGTCCCTTCTGATGTTCCCCTGATGCCCCGTATCTTGGCCCTGCCTTCCAGGCCACTTCGCAGTTACACAGCTTTTATTCCAGCTGCTAAGTGCTTTCCATTACTTCTACTGATTTAGTCACATGGCTTTGCCTAGGCCCAGCTTCTCATTTTCCTTTCTGTCTCAAGAAGCCACAAAAACAAAAACAAACGTGGCCGAAGCACACATGTGTGAGCGTGTGTGCACACACACACACAACTGTGCAAATCTTCTGAAGAGTGAAAAAGAGAAAAAAAAACCAGCACAGCACAATGGCAAATTTGTGAATGCTACAGTTTGATGCCTAATGCTAAGACAGACTCTTCTGCATAATTAGGACTACCTGTCATGAAAGCTCTGGGGATGATTTTGAACGTGACTCTAACCCACAGTGTCAGGAGAGCTAGATGATGATGCACTAACTTGCTGAGTGACCTTGGCTAAGTCAGCTCCTCTCTTGGCCTCACTTGCTTCACCTGTCATTTGAAAGTGGGAGAGATGGTCTCTAAGAACCTCCCCAGTATTCATAGTATGTAATTCTAACTGAAAAAAAGCCAGTCTAAATAAATTTTTAATACCTATTTTATGATGCTGGTCAGAGAGGAAGAGAAGAGAGAGCCCTTGCATGTGGTCACGCATAAACTCCCCTCCAGGTGTGCTGCTCTCCTCCCAGGAGGGCCCCCCCAAACAGCTCTGGTACCTACCGTCCTCCGCGTAGTACCAGTCAGGATTCTCGGGATGGCCTAGAGCGCTGCTGGCATTCCCTTCCTGGTCGTAATACTCTTGGCTGTACTCATAGTGGTCGAGAGTCCAATCTACAGATGTGGGAACAGGACAGAAGCAACCCTAATCATCAGACCTAAAGAAGTCACCATTTTATTTCACTGAAAACCCCCTTTCCCAACGGTTTCTAGGTCCTGAAGGAGGGTTCATGTGTCTTTCCAGCTCCTGACGCTGACGGGGCAGATGGAAGGGGTCGGGCACCGTGAGTTTTCATTTGAGGGGGCTGTCATGACCCAGTGAGCCAGCGCTGGCATTTGGCAGGGTCAAGAGTACGTGATTGGAAATGGCTTTTCACTAACCGTGACCTTGGACAAGCCAACTCTATCCTCCGTGCCTCAGTTTTCTCACCTGTAAATAGCAGGAAGATGACTGGGGTGCAGGGAGCCTCCAAGGTCCTGTATGAGATCTGCCCAGGGTCAGATCCAGTGGCACTTGTGTGCCTTGTTGGGTGGTTCTGTGAATGAAGTTTCTCAGTGGGACTTTATCAGTCACCTTAGCTGAATAAAGTCAAAGAAACTTGTCCCTTTTCTTTCAGCTTCAGCATCAAACTACTCCCGAGTTATTTATATAGAATCGTCGTAACTGTTAATATTTACTGAGTCTTTACTATGTACCAGGCTCTGGACTAAGCATTTTACATGAACCACCCCATTCCATTCTCATAAAAATCTAGATGTATTATTATCTCTACTTTAAGCTTAGAAACCTGAGGCTCAAAGAGGTTAAGTAACTTGTCCAAGGTCACATAGCTAACAAATGACAGCATAGGAGCTAAGGCAGTTTATCTCCATATATCCCTTAAATTGCACTCCCTCAACTGCTTCAGCGGGCCTCTCATACTGCCTCAGATAATTCACAGTTACCCTTGGGAAAGGGGTCCTATCAGTCCCGTTGCATATCCAGCCTGCTAATTAGGGATTGTCCAAGGACAGCCTTGAGAAGGTTCACGGATCTTGCCTACTGAAAGAAAGGGCAGTATATGGCGTTGCCCATGGTTGTAAACCTTACACTAGACCAATCCACTAGGAAGAGCAGGTGTGTGTAAGCCTGGACTCAAGCTCTTTGTTGTCTGGGGCCTTGGAAGATGCTGATAGCTCTGTGGCTGATGGAGAGGAGTTTGGGATTTGAAGAAGGTTGGGTTGACTTTGCTCTCTCCAGCTGGCAGGAGTATGGCAAGTCAGCAAGTTGAAGCTGTAAGGAAGCTGTCCAGAGATGCATATGATAATGAGGCAGGAGCAAATGCAGATAGCCGGCTTGAAAAGGCGCTCCCACGGAGCCACAGCGATGGCCCGGAGGATGGCACCTTACCTACGCCCGATTATCAACCACATTATCTTATTCGTCTCTCAGTCATTCCCTTATAGTCTTTATCTCTTTGGCTTTTGAAAAATCGACTTTTGCACAATGGCTGTTTTATATTTCCCATTAAAATGGAACTATCTTTTTATTTCCTTTTTGAATACGCCAACTCTGGTTCCTTGCCAAAGTTTCACCTCATTTATCACAGTGTCAAGTCAAGACTCCCTTTGCCTCCTCATTATTTCTCCCGAGCTGCTTTTCCCCACTATGAAAATGCTCTCAGAGGAGGCCACCTTTCCAGGCATGAGGATCTAGGTTGAAGATAAGGCCATTGTCTTCCTGGAGCAAATAAAGTTTCTTTCCATCTAGCATGATAAAGCAGAGAAAGGGTGAGAAAGTAAGGGGAAAAATTTTTTTTTCTGAGTTTGACATGAAAGATTTCAAACAGACATTTGGAAGAGACAATGAGTTTGGTAATGAGATGATTGCCCCATTTCTTTCTTTCTTTTTTCTTTGGAGAATTGATTTTTGTTTTTCCAACAGGTGTTTATAGATAAGCGCCTTCGAATCGCTCCTGTAATTTCTCCCATCACTCCCACAAGTCGAGGGTCAGAATGGATAATCTTGGTTAGACCGTTAAGAATCATTTCTTTTGCAGATATTTGGAAATGAGGGAAGATTTTTCATAAAGATGGAATAGTATGATTTTTCCAGGTGACAGAGGATGGATGAAATGTCTGTTGGGTTTTGATTTGAATCCAGCCCTATTTACAAGGTCTGTTCACCTCTCAGTGAAGCTAAGGAGGGAATAAAACACATAGACTTTGAGTTACATTCCTGCCAAGTGAGGCCTTAAGTCCCTACTATTCTCCAGGGTCCAGGGCCCTTGGTTGAGGTGGGATAGAAGAAGCAGAGGCTCAGTGGCCCCAGATTGCCAGAAGCCATCAGTTGGAAGACTGTGCAAGGGAAGGCCAAGATCCTTGACATTTGGGGTGGGTTGCAATATGTTTTGAAAATGCTTTTTAGAAGAGTCACCTGGGAGGGTTTCTCTACCTCCAAACTTAAAGCTTGTTTTGTCTTTTCTATTCTATTGGTAGTTCATCCCATTGCCTATGTAAGAAACATGTATTGTGCACCTACAGTGGGACAAGTATTATGCCAGGTGCAGGAAGGCTTTGGGAACAATGGAGAATTATACAAAAAAGAGTGGGATGTGGCCTCCAGTCAAAGGACCCTCGAATCCGGGGTGGATGGGGGAAGAAAGCCAGCCAAGGAAGGAGATGAAAGGGTAGTGAAGAGGCAGGAGAGCTGGATGTGGCCAAGTCTAGCTGACAGCCTCAAATTCCACATTGGTACTCTGGTGTGGTATGAGCCAATCTGATGAAATAAATGAGACCTGATTCTTCACCTCTCCCTGTGGCCATGCTTATTGCAATGTGCCTTTGCAGCTCCTCTCACCAAAAGATGGAGTCACAAATCAATAAAATTAGAGATGAAAAAGGAGAAGTTACAACAGACACCACAGAAATACAAAGCATGCTAAGAGACTACTACAAGCAACTCTATGCCAATAAAATGGACAACCTGGAAGAAATGGACAAATTCTTAGAAAAGTGTAACCTTCCAAGACTGAACCAGGAAGAAATAGAAAATACAAACAGACCAACCAATCGCAAGTAATGAAATTGAAACTGTGATTAAAAATCTTCCAACAAACAAAAGTCCAGGACCAGATGGCTTCACAGGTGAATTCTATCAAACATTTAAAGAGCTAACACCCATCTTTCTCAAACTCTTCCCAAAAATTGCAGAGGAAGGAACACTCCCAAACTCATTCTATGAGGTCACCATCAGCCTGATACCAAAACAAGACAAAGATATTACAAAAAAAGAAAATTGCAGAACAATATCACTGATGAATATAGATGCAAAAATCCTCAACAAAATACTAGTAAAAGGAATTCAAAAACACATTAAAAGGCTCATACACCATGATCAAGTGGGATTTATCCCAGGGATGCAAGGATTCTTCAATATATGCAAATCAATCAATGTCATACACCATATTAATAAATTAAAGAATAAAAACCATATGATCATCTCAATAGATGCAGAAAAAGCTTTTGACAAAATTCAACACCCATTTATGATAAAAACTCTCCAGAAAATGGGCATAGAGGGAACCCACATCAACATAATAAAGGCCATATATGAAAAACCCACAGCCAACATCGTTCTCAATGGGGAAAAACTGAAAGCATTTCCTCTAAGATCAGGAACAAGGCAAGGATGTCCACTCTTGTCACTATTATTCAACATAGTTTTGGAAGTTCTAGCCATGGCAATCAGAGAAGAAAAAGAAATACAAATTGGAAAAGAAGAAGTAAAACTGTCACTGTGTGCAGATGACATGATACTATACATAGAGAATCCTAAAGATGCCACCAGAAAACTACTAGAGCTAATCAATGAATTTGGTAAAGTTGCAGGATACAAAATTAACGCACAGAAATCTCTTGCATTCCTATACACTAATGATGAAAAATCTGAAAGAGAAATTAAGGAAACACTCCCATTTACCATTGCAACAAAAAGAATAAAATACCTAGGAGTAAACCTACCTAGGGAGACAAAAGACCTGTATGCAGAAAACTATAAGATACTGATGAAAAAATTAAAGATGATACCAACGGATGGAGAGATATACCATGTTCTTGGATTGGAAGAATCAATATTGTGAAAATGACTCTACTACCCAAAGCAATCTACAGATTCAATGCAATCCCTATCAAATTACCAATGGCATTTTTTCACAGAACTAGAACAAAAAATCTTAAAATTTGTATGGAGACACAAAAGACCCCAAAGAGCCAAAGCAATCTTGAGGGGAAAAAATGGAGCTGGAGGAGTCAGACTCCCTGACTTCAGACTATACTACAAAGCTACAGTAATCAAGACAATATGGTACTGGCACAAAAACAGAAATATAGATCAACAGAGCAGGATAGAAAGCCCAGAGATAAACCCACGTACTTATGGTCAACTAATCTATGACAAAGGAGGCAAGGATATACAATGGAGAAAAGACAGTCTCGTCAATAAGTGGTGCTGGGAAAACTGGACAGCTACATGTAAAAGAATGAAATTAGAACACTCCCTAACACCATACACAAAAATAAACTCAAAATGGATTAGAGACCTAAATGTAAGACCAGACACTATAAAACTCTTACAGGAAAACATAGGAAGAACACTCTTTGACATAAATCACAGCAAGATTTTTTTTGATCCACCTCCTAGAGTAATGGAAATAAAAACAAAAATAAACAAATGGGACCTGATGAAACGTAAAAGCTTTTGCAAAGCAAAGGAAACTACAAACAAGACGAAAAGACAACCCTCAGAATGGGAGAAAATATTTGCAAACAAATCAATGGACAAAGGCTTAATCTCCAAAATATATAAACAGCTCATGCAGCTCAATATTATAAAAACAAACAACCCAATCCAAAAATTGGCAGAAGACCTAAATAGACATTTCTCCAATTAAGATATACAGATTGCCAACAAACACATGAAAGAATGCTCAACAGCACTAATCATTAGAGAAATGCAGATCAAAACTACAATGAGGTATCACCTCACACCAGTCAGAATGGCCATCATCAAAAAATCTACAAACAGTAAATGCTGGAGAGGCTGTGGAGAAAAGGGAACCCTCTTGCACTGTTGGTGGGAATGTAAATTGATACAACCACTATGGAGAACGGTATGGAGGTTCCTTAAAAAACTAAAAATAGGCCTTCCCTGGTGGCGCAGTGGTTGAGAGTCCGCCTGCCGATGCAGGGGGCACGGGTTCGTGCCCCAGTCTGGGAAGATCCCACATGCCGTGGAGCGGCTGGGCCCGGGAGCCATGGCCACTGACCTGCGTGTCTGGAGCCTGTGCTCCACAACAGGAGAGGCCACAACAGTGAGAGGCCTGCGTACCACAAAAACAAACAAACAAACAAACAAAAAAACTAAAAATAGAATTACCATATGACCCATCAATCCCACTACTGGGCATATACCCAGAGAAAACCATAATTCAAAAAGACACATGCACCCCAGTGTTCATTGCAGCTCTATTTACAATAGCCAGGTCATGGAAGCAGCATAAATGCCCATCGACAGATGAATGGATAAAGAAGAGGTGGTACATATATGCAATGGAATATTACTCAGCCATAAAAAGGAACGAAATTGGGTCATTTGTAGAGACGTGGATGGATCTAGAGACTGTCATACAGAGTGAAGTAACTCAGAAAGAGAAAAACAAATATTAACGCATATATATGGAATGTAGAAAAATGATACAGATGAACCGGTTTGCAGGGCAGAAGTTGAGACACAGATGTGGAAAACAAACATATGGACACCAAGGGGGGAAAGTGGCGTGGGGGATGGTGGTGGTGGGATGAATTGGGAGATTGGGATTGACATGTATACACTGATGTTTATAAAATAGATAGCTAATAAGAACTTGCTGTATAAAAAATAAATAAAATAAAATTCAAAAAAGGAAAAAGATGGAGTCAGTTTCTCCATCCCTAGGGTCTGGGCTGGCCTTGGGACTTGCTTTGCCAATAGCTTCTAGTGGAAGCATTGTGTGCCAGCTCCAAGCTTCTCTTTCTCTCTCTCATGACTGCCGTGTGAACAAGTTTGGACTCTTCTAAGTAGGATAATGGAACATGTGAGGCAGCCTTAGGCCCCAGCCAAGATCTCAAACATGTAAGAAAGCCCAGCTAATCTCCCAGCTGACTACAGACACATGAGGAAGCCCAGCCAAGATCAGCTGACCCTGTCTAGGCTAGAAGAACTGCCCAGCTGAACCCAGTCCAAATTGCCAACCAGCACAGTTTGAACTGCAGACATGGGTCCACTTACATGTGGATTTTTTTTCAGTAGATACATACGCACATGCAGTGTAAATGTATTTCCTCTTCCTTATGGCTTTCTTACTAACATTTTCTTTTCTCTGGCTTACTTGTAAGAATACAGTATATAACACATATAACATACAAAACTGTGTTGATCGACTGTTTATGTTATCAGTAAGGCTTCCAGCCAAGAGTAGACGCTTAGTAGTTAAGCTTGCGGGGAGTCAAAATGGATTTTTGACTACATGGGGAGGTCAGGACCCCCAACCCTTGAATTGTTCAAGAGCCAACCATATCATGTAGTAATAACAAATGAACACACATGACTTAATATTGAGTTGCTGGTGGGATACGAATTTTAGATACTAGAATTCCTCAGTGGCCCGGGTGGTTGCAGAATTTTAGGTTTCACGGCTGGATCTCAGAGGGCACATCTCTTGAGTTTTGTATTTAACTTGGTCTATCTGATTTCTTTCCTTCAACTAGACAGTTGGTTTCTTAAGAGAAAGGGCCATGTCCATTCCTCTTTCTACCCCACAGTGCCCGGCACAGAGCCCTATATGCTGTTAATATATGTGTTGGACAGATCAACCTTTCCCTCTGTGGCCAAGCCTCCCTTCCTTCTGATTGGCTGGCACACAGTGGGCACATAGCTCTGCCAGTGAAGATGGTGTCTGCCTGGTACAGAGTAAACAGGGAATTCAGGGAAAAAAACTATTTGAGATTTGGGTCATAGATATTTGGTGAAGAAAATGCCTGATGAGCTAATAGGAGTATAGAAATTTGTCCAAGGGCTTTCCTGGGGAGACAGGGACTGCATGCAGGCTGACATGAAATTTGGTTCCATTGGTAGATTTTTTTAAAGTTTTCCAGGTTCCAATACAGACTACTTGAGATTGTCTCTAGGCTATAGAGAAGGAGAAAGCTTTGCAGGATGAACAGGGGAGCTGTCAGAAGCATTTCATATCAGGTATAAAAAGAAACCCTTGTGGATTTGTCTAATTATAAGAGTCTGTTTTTAGAATTTATCAGGAAGAATGGTAAAGAATATCCCGAGTTAACTCAAATATTCCACATAATAGGTTATTATGTACTGAGTATTTTCTATGTATTGGTGACTATACAAAATAAACGTGGTCACACACAACCTTATTTAACTTTAAAAAAACCTCTATAGCATAGGTATTATTATTCCCATTTTACAGAAAAGGAAAAACTAAGGCAGAAGGAGATGGTATCAGAAGCCAGGTCTACCTAAGTCCAAGTCTGGTTTGCTAGCTTATGAGCCCTGGAGCCTCTTGTGGGTTTGTGTTTCCGGAAACTCCATGGGTTTTGGCTTCCAGGAAGTAACACCATTGGGAAATCTCTGTTGTCACATCCTCCAGGTCCCTCAACCAGGATTATCGTGGTCCATACATGGGGTCTCTCGGAAAAACTCAAGAGTTCCTGGGATGGGGTTTTGCAGCTGCTTGGGTTAAAGAGCTTGCCAGATGTGTGGAACAGAATAAAAATCCCTGGAATGCCGTCCCTGTTGGCACCATCCATCACTGTGGCACAGACAGTTCCTCCGAGGGCCTCCCCCAAACCCCATCCCTGTCAGCCTTCATTTGATGCTTCCATTCTGGCTGACAGGGCAAGCCCAGCAGAGACCCTTGCTGGCAGGCATCAGGACAGCTGATGGATGGGCTCAGCCTGTGTTGCTGGGCAGAATCTAGCTGGCTTTGAAGAGGCATTTCTGCAGGCCTGTGGGCTGTCATGTCACCTGCTTTGGGGAGATGGGCAGAGTCTGTGTTGTTTGATGGTCACCTCCTCTGCCACCCATTGGGGACTGTGGCCCAGGCCCATCTGCTCCAGCCAGGCCCTCACCATGTACTGTCTCCAGCAAGACCAACTACAGTAGCAGCTTGCCCGTGGACTTGAGCACAGCGTTTCCCTGGCCACACTGTTGTCAAAGCCGGCGGGGAATCTGACAAATTCCATCAAAGTACAACCCTCAGGTGAAATTAAATCAGACGCGAACAGGGCTGTTTTTAGAACCTAACCTGCTCTTTGCAGAAAGACCCAGCCACTACATCTCACCCTGTTCCACAGCCAGAGGCTGACAGAACACCTCGAGATGGACTCGGGGGCATGCATGTGGCCTGTTCCAGGATCCCTTCATCTACTTAACCAAACTATCAGAAGCCCTTGGCAGGGTTCTTATAAAGCCCAGAATCTCAGTATGTTAAATCCCACATTTTCTACTCCTTACTAAGTGGTTTTTCAGCCTGTGCTCGAATACCGCCAGTGATGGAGAACTCACTACCACTCAAGAGCCCAAAAGCCCATTCAGATTTTTTGACAACTATGATGATGAGGAAGTTCTTCCTGTTTGCAGATCAAATCTGACCCTAAAGTTTCCAATCTATTTGATTGAAGCTGAAGGCCTTATGGACACAAAGAATGTATCCACTCCCTCTTCTGTGAGGTCTGCTCAGCAGGGCCACTGCATACATTTGTTCGTGTTGTTCACTGCACAATCCAGGGTGTCATAAACTCATAGTCATTGTAGATGTCTTTTGCAACTTTCTGGCAGGTGGCAGTAAAGTTTCTTGAGGTAAATACTCCTGTTAACTCCCACAAAGCCCACCTCGTGGACTAGGGGTGGGGCTGTTTTTCTTTTTTTTTTCTTTGGCGGTATGCGGGCCTCTCACTGTTGTGGCCTCTCCCGTTGCGGAGCACAGGCTCCGGACGCGCAGGCTCAGCGGCCATGGCTCACGGGCCCAGCCGCTCCGCGGCATGTGGGATCTTCCCGGACTGGGGCACGAACCCGTGTCCCCTGTATCGGCAGGCGGACTCTCAACCACTGCGCCACCAGGGAAGCCCGGGGCTGCTTTTTAAACACTTGAAGAGGGTGAGGTCCCTTGAGTGTTAGATGTCCTGTTTCTTCCTCTGTGCAAGCCCGCAGTTCCGAAGCTCTGTCTCGTTGGCACCCAGACCAAAGCAGCCCCTTCAGTGGTGCCTGAGAAGTTCGCGCTGAAGGCTGGGGAGGAGGCAGCTCTTCCCATCTCTTGGCCTTGGACCCACCCTGGATTCCATGTACGCTGCTGGTCTGGCCAGCTGGGGGAGCCCCCTGAAATACGATTCTTCCAAGCAATTGAATTATATGTTGTTGAATTCAACACTCTCCTTTGCTTTGGGGAAAGACACAGATCCTTTCCCAGTCCCCACACCATGCTCATGTACATTTCTATCCAATTCCACAAACATCCCCTGCAGGGCAGGACAAGTTCCAAGCATCGCTTGCCTTGAGCCGGCACAAATCTGTCTGCCCATCCAGGGCTTTGCTGCCGGAGAATATTGACTGTCAAGCTGAATTTGACCCAGTTATCACGTTCTTTGCTCCGAAGAGACCCTTGATCCAATGTTTAGACGTGACTGTGATCTCCATGTGCCTGGCTCTTGTCCTCTGTGTGTGACCAACACAGGTCGTTACCAGTGGGGGATGTGTCCTCTGCCCCAGTGAAATAATCAGTGGAGTTTTCTCCTTTGGGCCTCAGAGCAGCAAAGGGAGACTCAGACCCAGAGACAGAGACCGAGAGTTGGACGATGTGGCAGGAAGGAGCAGCTCTGCTCAGCCCAGGCCTGGCTGAGGGCACCAGGCAGAGGAAGTGGGACAGGTGAGAGGTGGCAGGTGTGTCTGTGAGAGAAGAGCCTGTGTGGAAGACCATTGAGGAGACACACCGGGTGGAGGAGCAACCCAGTGGGGGTGCTGGTGAGAGGCCATCAGCAGCGGTGGGCCAGCCGGGGGCTGCCTGCACGGCACCACCCTCTCAGCACAGAGGGGCTGGCTCCCCACCGAAGTGGGTGGAGAGAGTGGGGTAGCACAGGGCTGGCCTTCCTGGAGCCATTGTTCAAGACACCCTCACTTTGCCTTGGCCTTTTGGTCTCATTTCAGACACTAATGGGCTGTGTGACCTCGGGCAGGATGCTTCCCCTCTCTGGGCCTCAGTATCCTTCTGTATAAAATGAAGGGGTTTAACGGCTTCAGCAATTCTTCCCTTGGGGTCATGAGACTGGACATCAGGGATGTCCACAGGCAACTCAAAATTGTGTAAAGCACTGTGTGTGTGTGTGGACACACAAATACCCAGGAATGCATTTCTCTGGGAAGATCTTCAAAGCGGTCCGTGACACTTCTGAACCATTGGAACCCTGAGGTCACATCCACACTCGCATGTACGGGCCCCCTTTTCTCCATCCCAGAACCAGCCTGTGGGGTTGGAAGCCCCAGGGGGGTCCGCACACTCACCTGGGTCCGGGTCGGTGAGTAAAGACAGGAGGGAGAACTGAAAAACAAAATGACACAGAGCAGAGCAAGGTTGAGTCCTCTGAGCAGGCTGGGTGCTTTCCTGAGCTCCCGTGAGCTGAAAGGAGCCTTCTCGGAGTCATAGCTAGGACACAGGAGCATGGGGTACTTCCTGATGGCTGGAGCGGTGGTGTCGTGGATTGGAGAGAGAGGGGCTGCGGCCTATTTGACGATGCTCCCCACTCTTCCTGTGCTGGCTGAGTGATCCAAAGCATCACTCTTTCTCCCCGGGGTGGATGTGTAGTGCTTGCACTTACCTGTTCCCATGCTGGAATCTGGCCGCCCAGGTACTGACCGTCTTGTCAGGTACAGTGATCAGCATGTATTGTGCATCTCCTCTGGCCGACTACACATTGCTGCATTTAACTCTTCTAACGACCCTATGAAGAGGCTTTATGAGCCTGTTTACAGATGAGAAAACTGAGGCTCAGAGGTCACACAGCCAGCCGTGAGAGGATTTGGATTCATGCCCAAGTCTAGTGATTGTCTCAGGTGACAGTTCCTTAAGGTTGGAGATGGACAGATGCTTAAACTCTCCAATTACTTCCCACTGTTCTTGGAATAAAATACAAACACCAACTATGACCTGTAAACCTCCTCCCATACCCCTCTCTCCTGCTGCTCTTCACTAATCTCCAGCCACACCTAGGTTCAAAATGACACTAGCCAAGCTCTTTCCACCTCAGGCCGTTTGCAATTGCTGTTCCCTCTGCCTAGAAAACGCTCCACCCCACCCCTCCAATGACCATCACTGGGTCTCAGCTTAAATGTCATCTGCCCCGACTCCTCTATCAGTATGACATGCCCCCATTGTTTTGTCTCTGCACCCATTCATTTCCTCCATGGTCCCCATTACAGCTTGTAGTTTTGTATGTTTATCTGCATGTTATCTGTCTCTCACATCAAGCTCTGCCCTCACAAGAAAGTCGAGGCTCTTGTCTGTTTCATCACTGACGTATTTACCTAATATTGAGCACGGTGCTTGGCACATGGCATGCCTCAAAAAGTTTTGCATAAAAAAGTAAATAATGATAGGAATAGTGTTTTTTGGTGGTGGTGGTAATGTTTTTTGTTTTTTTTACAATGCAGTACTTACCAGAAAAAGAAAGTTTTACCTATTTAATAGCTGGAATATTTTCTTTCACTTACATCAGATGTCAGCAAACAAAGGTCCTTGAGCCGAACCTGGCAGTTGTGTTTTTGCCAATAAAGTTTATTTATTTTATTTTATTTTATTTATGGCCACGCCCACCTGCTTACACATTGCCTGTGTCTGCCTTTGTGCTGCAACTGCAGGGCATTTGTTGACACAGAGAGTATAGTCCCAAATATCTCCTATCGGGTGCTTTACAGACCAAGTTTGCTGACCTCTGACTTGGAAAACAAGAGTTCTATCTCCTGACAGGGTTCCCTTTGGGTGGGTCTCAGTGACCAGGAAGCGGCCGTCAGTGTGATGTATCTTCCTCATACCCAGTCTAGGCAGTTTGGTATATTTGCTTCCTCTACCCTCAGCAGAAGTTTTAATTTTCTGTTTTACTGTAGCCTCCTCAGTCATTTTTGGGTAAAATGGTAAAAAGAAAGACTGCATCCCGACGTGATGTACGCACAATAGGGCACAACATCAACTTGTAGCGTTCTGGACAAAAACGCTTATCCTAAATCTACTCACGGGGAACGTGACAGGCCCAAGTTGTGGGCTTTCTACAAAATAACTAGCCTCGATTCTGCAAGATTGTCAGTGTCACAAAAGACAAAAAAGATGGGAAGACTGTTCTTTATTAAATGAGGCTAGAGACACCTGACAACTAAATGCAGCGTGGGTTCTTGATTGGATCCTAGATTTAAAAAAAAAAAAAAAAGAAAAGAAAAGCCCTAAAGGATATTATTGGGACAATTGGGAAATCTGAATATAAACTTATGTCAGTATTATTTCGTTAGTGTTGAATTTCTTGAGAGTGATAATGGTAGTGTGGTTTGTAGGAACACGTCCTTATTCTTAGAAGATGCTGAAGTAGGGAGGGAGATGTCTGCAACTTAGGTGCAAACGATTCAGAAAACCAACCAACCAAACAAACAAACAAACAAAACAAATGTATATATCGGGTTGGCCAAAAAGTTCGTTTGGGTTTTTCCCCAATGCATAAGAGATCATGGCAGAAAGCAACTATGGCAAAGGTTCTGTGTTGCATCTATCTGGGTGAATGATATTCAGTGAATTATTCTTTCCAGTTTTCTGGAGGTTTGACAAATTACAAAATAAAAAGTTGTGGGGGAGAAAGTCATGCAAAGAAAGGCAGAGGGGGCTTCCCTGGTGGCGCAGTGGTTGAGAGTCCACCTGCTGATGCAGGGGACCCGGGTTCGTGCCCCGGTCCGGGAAGATCCCACATGCTGCGGAGCGGCTGGGCCCGTGAGCCATGGCCGCTGAGACTGCGCGTCCGGAGCCTGTGCTCCGCAACGGGAGAGGCCACAACAGTGAGAGGCCCGCGTACCGCAAAAAAAAAAAAAAAAAAAAAGGAAAAAAAAAAAAAGAAAGGGATAGATGCCATCTGTTGTCTGGACAGTGACTATTTAAATGCATCACTATTGCCCTGCCCTGTTTCTGCAGGAAATAGACAAGGGGTGGGGATTTTGTTTGGTGGGGGTTGGTAGTGGCAGGCGGAGTTGGCAGAAGAAGGGCAGGTTCAGGTCTTAGGGTGTTTCTGGGGCTGCAGTGCTTGAACAGGGAGCAGCTGACATTGACACCTCTGGGCATGAGTGGCAGGCAGGTGACAGAGAAGAAGCATGAGGGGACCCTGAGGACAAATGTTACACTTCCTTCAGTCTCTCCCTCGTCACAGCCAGTCCTGGTCCTTTGCCTGCCTCATCCTCCCTCCATAAAGCTTGTGTGGACGTCAGGGCCCGTCACTCTCTACCTGTCTTCATCCAGCCCTTCAGGACCGGAGCCAGGGCGAGACCCCTTAGCTGGAAACTGGAGCTTGAGGGAGAGTCAGGTGCTGCGCTGCCCACAGCCAGCAGGTGGCAGACGTGCCCTTCCCAGGAGTTGGAGCTGGAGCTGGGGCTCAGACGGAAAGCAAACAGAAAGAAAACAGTACCTTCCTGGCCTGGGGGCACCTTCAGATCCCACAGGCTCTCAGGGGGTCTGAAGCAGCTGCCGCCCAGCTGTGCAGCCTGGGCTGCATGTCAGGGTGTCCCAGGGGTCGGAAGCAGACCCACTCATTTTGTGGATCACTGGATCCACCCTCAGAAAGCGGCTGTGGTGAAATGTGGGCACCGGCAGCCCAAACACCAGGCTGGATATTGGGGGACCAAACCAGAAAGGCTAGGACAATAGCCAGTGATTTATGCCGTATACCTGGATCCTGAAACTAACCTGGATGATGGCGGGGGGGGGGGGGGGGGGGGGGGCTGAGGGGGATGGATAGACACAATATCTGCCTCCTTTCATCCCATTATTCCATTCCAGTTTTCAAAAGAGACAGGGAAGTAAGAACTCCTATGCCTGGGACTTGCAAATCTAAAGAGGAAGGTCATCGATGCAAAAGAAGTAGGAAGAGGCGCAGGAAGGGACAGCTGTGATCTCAGCTCGCATTTATTAAGACCCGACAGTTGCCAAGGACTGTGCTAAATGATTTATGTGCATTTTGTCTCTTTCATTGCACAGAATCCTTGATAATTGAAGTACTATAATTATGCCCATTTTAGAGGTGAGAAGACACATTTGCAGAGATTAAATTGCCCAAAATAACTCAGCTAGTAAATGATAGAGCCGGGCCAGAAAAGAGCCAGTCTAACACCAGAGCCATTGCTGTGAGGGATGAGGGACCCACAGCCTGCAAACATGGTGTTGAAAAGATGGAGAAGGAAATGGGAGAGCTACTTAATGCTAAGAGAAGCAGGATATTGTGCCCGGTGAAGAGATTGGGTCCTTATTCTTGGAAACCTTTGGGAAAATCTTGTCCAGAGTTGCCCAGGCCTGGGAAGACACAGAGAGGGCCACTAGGTCCCATGGACATCTGGGGAAGGGACAAAAGTCATCTGCAGCCTCAGCCAGTCCACTGTGACAAACACATCTCAGCAAACATCTTCACCCGATCAGAAGGCACACGAGCCACTGCCTGTTTCGTCCACCACATTTATTCCCAGTCTCACCAGGGATGAGTGGTCACAGCTGCCTCAGCTCCTCTTAGAGGGCTGGGAATAGCAGCTTCTTGCACATGGAAAGGTAGCTGCTTTGCAATAGGTTCAGAGAGACCTCTCTAGATCCAATTGCTGGTCCATCTACAATCGGGCTTTCACAGTGGACCCGTGGCTCAGGACTTTGGCCTTCTCCAGTTAGAAGCAAATTATTAGCAATGTTAATATCCCACCCCCCAGCCCAGTCACCAGGGAGCATGTCTCATGATCTGGTGTCTTCTAGGCTCAAGGTGGTTGGTGGGCAAGGCAGGGAGGGGCAGAGAGAAGGATCCTGCTTACTGATTACTGAGTCTTACTGATTTACAGTGTAATCTCCTTGAGGGTGGAGGGAGTTGAGGTCTCATCTCTTCTGTCCTATCTTTATTCTAGTAATTATTTCAACTCAGTTTCTTCCTCTACCTTTCACAATTCTAGACCTTCTTGAAAACAAAACAAAAAGGCAGAGGCTAAAACCTGCCTTGATGGGTTCCAGGAATTAACTGATAGGAAATATTCTCAGAGGACTGGGAAGCAGTAGAGGGGAGAAGTGGGGCTAGACCTGACCTTTGGGGCTAGAAGCTTGACTTAGAATGAACCAATAGCAGAAAAATCTTTCACCTGGTAAGTAAGACATTGGGACTCAAATTCCAGCCATCTCTTTCTCTGCAGTTATTCTACCATGACCGGGTGGTAGACCAGATGTCACTGCACACCAGGAAAAGATTTGCATTGCTCCTAAAGGTAGCTGGGGAGGAGAGAACTCTGCACTGTGGCCAGGTGAGGGTGAGGCTGCTGGGCTGGAAGGCAAGCCAGGGACAGGACTGCACAGCTCAGCAGAGCCAGTCCCCACTGCTGGACACAGCTCAAGGTTAGGGTGAGAGGCGGAGGTGACAGAGGACAGGGGTTGCCAGTATCTCAGGCACCATCCCAACTGCTGCCTCACAACATCCTCCCACTCTGGCCCCTCCTGCAAAAAGCTATGTCATGAGATGAACGACTGTGCAAAGCCTCGGTCATTTTTTTTAAATTGTAAAATACATGCTACACGATATTTTTCATTTTAACCATTTTTAAGTATACCATTCAATGGCATTAATTACATTCACAATGTTATGTAACCATTACCACTGTCTATAGCCAAAACTTTTTCATCATCCCCAGCATAAACTCTGTACCTATTAAACAACGACTCTCTTCCTTCCTCTTCCAAGCCCGTAGTAAGCTCTATTCCACTTTGTCTCTATGACTTTGCCTGTTCTAGGTACCTCATATAAGTGGAGTCATACATTATGTGTCCTTCTGTGACTAGCTTTATTTCACTATGAATAATGTTTTCAAGGTTTGTCCATGTTGTAGCATATCTCAAAAATGTGTTCCTTTTTATGGCTAAATAGTATTCCATTATATATCACAATTTGTTTATCCATTCATCTGTTGGTGGATACTTGGGTTGTTTCTATCTTTTGGCTATATGAATAAGACTGCTATGAACATTGATGTACAGATATCTGTTTGATTCTCTGGTTTCCATTCTTTTGGGCCAGTACCAGAAGTAGAATTGCTGGGTCATATGGTAATACTGTGTTTAACTTTTTAAGAAACCGCCATACTGTTTCCGCAGTGGCTACACCATTTTACATTCCCACCAGCAATAAATGAGGGTTCTGATTTTTCCACATCCTCACCAATACTTGTTATTTTCCTTTTTTTTTTTTTTTCGGTACGCGGGCCTCTCACTGCTGTGGCCTCTCCTGCTGCGGAGCACAGGCTCCGGACGCGCAGGCTCAGCGGCCATGGCTTACGGGCCCAGCCGCTCCGCGGCATGTGGGATCCTCCCGGACCGGGGCACGAACCCGTGTCCCCTGCATCGGCAGGCGGACTCTCAACCACTGCGCCACCAGGGAAGCCCTCCATTTTTAAAAGGTTCGAGGCATCCTAGCAGGTATGAGGTGGTGCCACTCAGTCCTTTGTAATCACAAGGAATCTCATCCTTGCTTTAGCACACAAGCTGTGCGACGCTGTCCCAGGATCGGCAGCTTCACTGTGGCTTTGCTTTAATCTGAAGCTCAGGGTGAGGAGGGATGGCTCTAACGGGAAAATTCAGAGGCCAAGGGAGAGGCACCAGCCAGTGGTCCCTGTGGGTGGTTTCCTTCTCGAGGGCCTGGATGAAGCTGTTCACAGGACCACAGCGATGAGCCAGGAGGCACTGTGAAGAGGAGCTGGCCTCGACCCTTTATGTGCAAAGGAGGAAGCTCAGGCCCAGCAGGGTGACATGGCTCCTGTAAGGACGCGAGTGGATTGGGCCAGGGAGGAATTCAAGGCCAGGTCGCCTCCCTGTGAGGCTGATCCCCCGTGCCTGGCTCAGAGCCACCTGTACAGACCTCTGCCCAGTTAACTGGAGACTGGACTGCAGCTTCATGCGGTGAGCCGGGCCGGGGCAGGGCAGAGAGGAGAGTCCCGTTTGTAGACCCTGGGAATTTCCATTTTTATCTGGGGAGCGTTTGATAAGAATTCAGATCCCTGGGCCCCACTTGCAGGTTGTGCTCCCATGGGCCTGGAGTGGGCCCAGAACATGCATTTTCAATCAGCCCCCAGCTCACTCTGCCGTTGGCCACGCTTCGATTTTACCTCTCTTGGGCCTGAAGCTCCTGGCCAAGGAGACAGGTGAGTCTATCTTTGCTCCCGTGCAAATTGTTGAATCTCTTTGTGCCTCGTTTCCCCAGTGATAAAAGAAAGAATTCCCTTACCCAACCTGACGTTTGATTCAGGGGGATTTGTCTGCTCAGGGAGAGCACAGCATTTGCAGTGGGTTACTCTTCAGGTAAGCACTTAGTGAGAAGTATTGGTACGGATGGCTCATCCCAGGACTTGTGGGGAGGGGGCTGAAGGATTGGTGGTGAGACCATCCAGGATAAGGAGACTGGATAAAAACAAACACTCATTTCTGGATGTGACCATGCACTTCAGAACCCTTTGAAAAGGCAGGTGTACAAAAAAAGAAACAGAAGGGCCTGTGGGGGTGGAGTCTGAGGCCCACCACATGGGCACAAGCCCCATATTCACCTCCTTGGCCAGTCGGTTCTCAGGAAAGTAACTTCCCCATTGATGGGCACCAACTCCACCCCTGAAGCTGTCTTTACTTCTGTGCTTTCTCTGTTGTGGGACATGAACCGCTGCTGGTACCCAAGCTGATTTGGGTGGTGCCTGGCCAGGGAGAGTCATCACATCAAAACACAGCGTGAGAGAATCATTCCCTTCTCAGTTTTACTGTCATCTCTTCCAATCCCATCACAAAGACAGACTGGGGTGGCCCTGGTAAGTCCCTCCCCTCTACCTCTTGCTCCTAATAAGGAGAAAGCAGGAGTCAGCTCTGCGTTTTAGCGTGACAGCTGCAGCCGGTTAGAATTCAATGGCATTGTTTCATCTTCTTTGATTTTCCCATTTATAGTAGTGATGGTTTCCTTTAAAAATATATCTATCTAGGTAGGCAAAAAGTGAGTCTGTTCAACAAAAGTATTAAGAAACTAGTCTGGGCTTTGGCAAAATTTCTGAAGATGGATTCATTCATGACTAAAGTTTTGAAAGCACTGAGCTAGTGGGTTGCCATCTAGCAAGACTTGATCCTTCTGGTGTTGGAAAGAAAAGCTCCGGGGATTGTTGAAGGAGCCTCCAGATGGGAGTGGCTTTTCCTCCCGCCTGAAACTGGAGTCTGAGGCCACTGTCCCCCTGGACACCTTCCATTCCACATTGAGAGTCCCAGTCGTTTCGGGGTAGTGCCCAGCATGGCAACCTCTAACACAGTGGTTATGAGCATGGAACGGGCATCAGGCAGACCTGGGTTTGAATCCCAGCTCCGTAACCTCGCGGGCGGGCCATTTGCACAGACTACTTAATTTCTGTAAAGCTTAGTTTCTTATCTGTAAAATGAGGATAACAGTGGTCCTTAACTCATAGGGCTGTTGGGAAGCTTTACATGCGATAATAAACATAAAGCACACAATACCTGACATGTGGTAAAGATTCGATAAACTTAATAAATACTTGCTGCTATGATTATGATTAGCCACTGTTGTCAATGAGTTTGAATTTTTTTTTCACATTATTAAGTGATTGAGGGGAGCTCACTCAGCACAAACTCTTCCTCGAATTTGTTCATCAAGTCACAAGCACGTCACACCAACCCCCTCCCCTCATTTTTCCTGGGATCTTTGCCAAGTCCTAAGCCAGGAAACCTTGTTATATTAATTATGAAGAAAAAGCATGTTTTATTTAAAATCCTGGCTGCCGAATATTCTGCCATGCTGTTTCTCTGCTTTTGCATTTAGGAAACTATAATGAATTGAAAATATAAATATATCTGTGCCTCCATACACAGGCGATTTCCTGCGACCTGATTTCCCTAAATACCAGAGTACACCGCCAAAGCTAATGAGCTGGACTTGTGCTTAGGACCAGGTTTCTTTAAAATCTATAAGAACATGCAGTACAGTTCAGTCCCTCTCTTTTCCAGAAGACTCGGAATGGGTTACAGCAGGAGGAAGTGATGCCTCCTAGGCCTGAAAGAGACTCTGACATTCCAGAGCCTCGACACTTTGAAAAAGGTGGTTCGTGTTATCCCATCCATGGCCTCGTTTGGTCCTGGGGGCCAGGTAGATTTGGACACTTGAATTAATCAGACACTGAGCCCTGTTACCTGACCATCCAAAATTGGCTCTAATACCTCAGCACCCACAGTGTTGCTAAACAATAACTGGACAAGCAGGCTCTCTCTCCATTTCTCTCTCTTTCTGCCTCTCTCTTTCCAAGGTAGAATGAGGTGGATAATGTACACCTGTCAAGCAGAGAGGGTGTCAGAAAGAGAGGGTGCTGGGGCCTGTGGGATCTGGGAGGCTTCAGCTTCTAATATAAGCTTCTAATTCAGCTTCTAATAAGCAATAGTTCCTTCTCCCCTTGGTGCCATGCAAGAATGGGAGCCTGTGTCACTAGAATGCCTGATTTTCAAGAAAAGCTGGGGATCTGTATTGTTATGTGAAACGTTCTGATTCTCAGATGTCACCCAGCAATTGAAAGGAAATGAAAATACTCTTCAGGCTGAACTTCTACCCACCAAATAAAACTCAGGCTGTGAGCAGGATGTACCCCAAGCTGCCAATTTGCAACCTCTGGTCTGTGCAGACGTTTTTGTGACTCTCTATCTAGGAGGATGCTGGAGTTCTAGAGTTCTTGGACTCTAAACTCTAGGGTTTAAAAAGCTTAGAAATGGGAGCAAACATGCATCTTAATTGTAAGGCCGCTGTTGCCATGGGCTGAGATAAGCAGGGCGGGCCCGACAAGCTTGTCCTCTGGCTTATGACCCTAGAAGAGGTCAAGTTACATTATGGCTGAGGCCAGTGGCACCTCAAATCACCCTAAGAACCACAGTAAGAAGAGATGTCCAAGCCTTGGGGACGGGGCACATACAGTTGAGCGGGCCTCCTGTGATGGACAAGGAATTGGACGGAGCTGGGTCTTTGTCCCGGCTGGGAAGTTAGTTCAACGTCTTTGGGCTTGTTTCTCCTTCAAACAATGGGAATAACAATACAAGACTGTGCTGGGGACAGGTGTTCAAAACTGACAGGTAAGGAAAACAAATCTAGACCAGACCAGGAAGGCACTAAGAAGGATTCCCTGGAATCCACGACAACTATATTTGACTGTACCGTTTTTGGATCGTGGCTATCTGAATGAAAACCTAAGTTAAAGACGAGCCTACAGAGAAGTCTTCATAATTTTTGTTGCATGATCTGACCTCATGGGAGGGTCTCCAGGCACCTTTCCAATGGGCAGCAATCAGAGACCCTTTGCTTTAAAGTTTCAGAGGCACATGGAATCTGTTACACTCCACCCAGGAAAGAGGCCCCTGGTCCAAGTGCCTCCCATCCCTACAGGAAGGACAATGCCCTGAAGCTATATGGACCAAAGAAATCTCATCCTTAGCCAGGGCCCCAGGCAAGAGACCTTATCCAGACAGATGGACACCAGCCATAGTCTAGGACTCAGCTCTGCCACCTCCCAGCTTTGTGACCTGAGGACACATTACCCAGCTCCTGATCTGTAAACTGAGATCAATAACAGTACCTATTTCTTAGGATCCTTCTGGAGGACCCAAAGACCAATGTGTCAAAAGCACAGAGCCTGGCACACAGGATTTTTCATCAAATGGTAGCAGTTGGTTATTATTTTTAGCTACATGGGGCAGGAGAGGCCACCCTGTCCATCGGGCTATGTGGCCCCTTCCTTCCTGGTGTTGCCTCAAACTCTAGACATCTGAGTGAACTGGCCACTTTCCCCTGGATGTCTGTGTACTGGCCTATGGGACAGAAGCTGCCCTCCCGACCACCTGTCTGGCATACATCTGGAGTAAGAAAACATTCCAAAGCCCTGAATCCCCTCTTTGGAATTGACTAATCTCATTGCCTAAAGGCTATCTCTCCTATTTTCTCTTTTATCCATTATTGACTTATATTTTCATCGCTAACCCTAAAAATTCACTGGGGCTTGCAAAAAAGGGATTTGGGGCGAGCATTACCTTTTGGTGAATTTCAAACAGACTGCATCCACTCTCTTCCTTGCCTGCAAACTTTAGGATCTAATTCTTTCTGACTGGTACTTTCTCCGGGTCCCTTGTGAACCTCTGATAGTTTCCGTCGCTTTTCTCTAGACTTGCGGTATTTCTGCAGGATCTTGGCCCCAGACATCCAACAACAATCAGTGATGTAGGGGGTTTGATAACAACTGGTCATTGTAGCCACACACACCACACACACACACACACACACACACACACACACACACACACACACGTCATCTCTGGAAAAGAAAACTCTTCCAGAGGTGAGTCATTGGCAGCTTAATATGGAACTAAGGTAGATGCCTGAGTACAGCTGACCAAAAGGGGAGGAGAAGCTGTTGTTTTTAAAGTGTGCTAATCAGAAAACCTGGAATTTAATCTGCTGCTTGCAGGAAAATCTCTATGGAGTGAAATGGAAAATAAGATACAAAGGTATTTAATGAGATAAATAGGTTATGACTGTTATTTCAGTTCTCAGCCCTTTCTTGTTCTCTATTCAAACCCCCTCCACTCCAACAAAGGGGCGCATTCTCTGATTTTTATAGAGAACTCATATTCACTTTGGAAATCTCAAGGGAAAAGAGCTAACATTTATTGAAAGCCACATACATTGCCCCATTTAATCGGTCTCGACCCTCCCCAAATCTGGGGGAGATTATCACTAGGTTTGCAGTAGAGGAAGCTGAGGCTCATAGAGACGATGTTACTTGTTACTTGTTCCACAGCTAGAAGGCGGCAAAGCTGAGATTCAAACCCTGGCTCCCAAGCCCACACTCATGCCTCCAACCCATCCAAGAGGCGCGAGGTCTGGTGAAGGCCCTCTCTCACATGTCCACAGAGACCCAGCTAACACTCTTGGACCACAACAGCACACAGCAGGGGCCGACACCTCCACAACTCACCTGCTCCCGGATGTCTTGAGTCCCCCGTGTGAGAACCCCTGATGTCCCTTTCCTTCCATTCTCACCATGACCTTCCTGGGGCCCCTGCTCCTCTCTGCCCCATTCACTACAGCCATGGTTACAGGGTGATGGGAGAAAAAGTGCTGCCCACAAAGCTTCTCTCCAAATCTAATCCATCTAAGTAAACCTGTTGCCAGCCGGATTCTCCTCTAGAGCCAAAGCACAGGGGTGCTTACCCTAGTGTCACCTGAAATAGCTGGAGAACACGTATGTGTGTTGGCATGTACAGAGAGAGAGTTTGTAGCTTTCGGCAGCTTCCCAGAGGGATCTCTGAGGTCCATGCCAGATCACAACACACTGCCTTAGCAGAGTTTCTTGCTCTGATCTCCTTAGTTGGAAGGTGTTCATGGAGACTCTGCTCCAAGAGGGCTCATGTCAATTGCATGGCTTCATGGAACTGGCCCCTTAACAGCAACCAACATGCCAGGCCTGCATTAGCCCTTGAAATCAGGACATATTCCACCTGGCAACACCAGCCTTTCACGACTAAAGTTTCTCATCACTCCTGGCCCAGCTGGTTTGGTCCTGCTAATAACCTCAGAGTCTCTCAACTACAGATATTTGAAAAGAACACTTACCCCGAAGGCTGTCTCTCCCGCCAGAAACATTAACAGCAGAACATGGAGATCAGACATTCTGGCAAACATCTTTGTAGTGTAAGAACTCTTGTTTTGCTCTAAAAACAATTTCTTTTGTTGTCTATGCCTTTAGGGGGGAAAGTGTCAGTCTCCAAGGATTCAGGAACAAATGAAGAGGATGCAAATTATTAACTAGGCATCAAATACTGTTTAATGTTTAATGTTTTGCAAACCAACTATCTTGATTAAACAAATGGTAACTTTGGGGCTGGGCTGAGCCACGGGGGTGGTTTGTTTTCTGGAGAGAAAGCAGCAAAGTGGCCCTGGCTCCTGGGGTTGGGGGTGAGGGGGTAGCTGCTGAGTGTTCGGCGCAGAAGGCCCGATGGTCCCTAGCATCCCAGCCACAGGGTGGGAGCCCTAATAGGGTGAGACTCCTGCCACAGGCCTCTGACATTTGCTGATTGAACAGAATGTTAATAGAGTTTGGATTCACCAGATCTCAAACAGAATTAAGGCATGGATGGGCTCCTAATAACATCACGCTTTATATTCATGAAAAATAAATTAAAGGATGCAAAACTGCTATTGACAAACATTGATTCTGGGCCCTTTGAAGCCTTGCCCATGGTTGCTTGTTGGCTTCAAAAGTTTTCTTTTAAATTTCATTACATAAGGTTTTAACTTTTTAATTAGTTTTTTTTCCCTCCTTTCATTGGAGTCTTTCTTTGATCAAGAGGGGGAAAAAAACCCATGGTGTTCATATTCGGGGCCAATTGTTTCCTACGTTCCTTTTATAGCTGCACTGGTTACAGGTAGCAACACGTAGAGCAACAGTTACCTGTGAAGTGTGGGTGCTCGTGGGTACAACTGATCTCTTTCATAGGCATCACTGTGAGCTCCCGTAAACACCTCACTGCGCACAACAGTCTATGCGAGGGCTCCAGGAATCCTCTCACCTGAGTCCTAAATCCAGGTTCTGAAACCCTGCTGCCGACTGAGACGGGTGCTCACCTGGGCCTCCTGTTCACCCATTTGCCATCCCTACTTGGCACGTGTACTTGGACTCCTCAGTGGCTGCTTCCACCTTTGGAGGCCAGGTTGCTGGTCATGAAGGGCCCCAAAGGTACCAGCCCAGGAGAAGGCCAAAGTCAGTGCCCCAGCCACCAGATAGACAACCCTTGAAGGACAAACCAGGTCCTGCCACTTTACCTCCTAAATTACCCCCAATCTGTCCTTTGTTCTCCATTTTTTTTTTTTTGTCTCCGCCCTCATTTAGGCAGCCATCAACTCACTCTTGGTCAACATCCATCTGATCCCTATAATACATGCACACTTTTCTGGAAAAGGTCTCCTCTAACCTTCCTCTATTCTTCCCCTTATCCTTATTCCACCCCTAACTCTGTTCCTAACTCTAACCCTGATCACTCTTTAGCAAGTTCATTTAGATAGCCACCTAGTTGATCCATCTTTCGGATTTCAACCCAAACATTACTTCCTCAGAAACCCTGCATGAGTTTTTCCTTCATGGCACTTATCAGGGTCATACTTGCATACCTGTATAGCTCTTCCATTAATATCTGCTTCCCTACTGCCCCCGATGGACCGAAAGCGCATGAGGTGGGCGCTCTGTTTTGCTCACCATTGAATTCTTGGCAGGGATGCCTGGCACATGGCTGGCTCGTGATAGGTGTTCAATAAATACATCATGAATGAATGAGCAAAGGAATAACCACTGTCTTACAGTGATAGTTGGATACTTTGTAACCTGGGCGCCTTAGATAGCATAGCCAACTCAATGTGAAAAGGAAAACTGGGTATGGAAAGCTAAAGTATTTGTGCACTTGTAAACTCCCTTCAATTTATTCACAAACACTACATGAATATTGATTGATTATCCACTGATGATCTGCTGTGAGCCTGGCATTGGCAACACCAGGATAGAGGAGGTGGACGTGAACTTTGCTCTTAAGGAACATGCATTCTGGTCGAGGGGGAGTTAGGCGGACCATGAAAGAGTAAAGAAGTTAATTTTAGTTAGTGATAAGTCTGAAAAAGAATGAAGCAAGGTGACGGAACAGAAATCCTTGTGGGTGGGAGGCTTCCGTAGACTAGGAGGTGGCGAAGGTGGGGATAGTGGCTAAGTGGGTCCTTGGTGGGGCGCTGACACCATTGCTGGTTATCTGGTCATAGAGCAAGGGTCACAGAGACAGCGTGCACGACGATGTTGCTATTTTCCAGATTCAAAGCTCGAGCCCTCGTAGCATCTGCTCAGCCTGTAAAAAAGTGGAAATGGAAATTCCAGGCAAGTCAAATCACTGAATCAGCCATGCGACTTAGGCATCTCTTTTAGCTTCCAAAGCCTTGTGTGAACTAGTGACTGTCTAACTTTGTGGAGAGATTCCCAGAAAACAAACCAGAAGCTTTTCTTCCTGCGTGAACAGGAAGTGACCCAGTGAGTCTGTTGTTCTCCTTTAGAATCCGGATTCATTTCCCTGACGTGTAATCTTCCCTTTATCTCTAGCAAAAAGTGAACACTTGTGCTCTTTGTGTAGTAGCCACAGGTCTCTCACACATTGTCTTATGTCCCTAAAGTTGAATAAACGTCTGCACGTAGCCCCAAAAGAGAGAATTCTCTAAAAGATGCTTAATCCTTTTAATTTGGAAGGACAAAAGACTAGTTTATCATGTGATATGGTTTTATCTGGGGAGTTAGAACAAACCTACCTGGGATCTCTGTTTTTTAAATCCAAACACAGAGACTTCAGCCTTCACCCCAGCGGGGGTTTCAGATGTGATCAAGTCAATCTATTCTCTTGAGCTCTGGGGGACCTTTTCTCATGTGTAGGGTTACATGCTGCAGGAGAGAGACTCTGTCCTGCCTCAGGAGGCCTTGGGAACTCAGGTTCTCTAGCAGACTGATTCTTCCACCCTAAGGGAAGACTCTCTCACAATGTCCTTGCTGGAGACCCAGCCTTTGATGTACTGGATCACATGACATCTGTTGGGCCTGGACCAACCTGCTTCATGTTTATTGCTTATAACATGTTACAGAAAAACTCGAATGAACTTTTTGGCCAACCCAGTAACAGCAGTCCTCTTCTTGCTAGGCCTTCCGTACGGGGAGGTAGCAGAGGGGAGGGCCTAGGAACAGCAGCCCAGACTCAGAACTGACCTGGGGTGAGCCCCGGCTCCACCACACCCCTGCTGTGGATAGCTGGCCAATCGTTTACTCTCTCTGAGTCTTGGTTTCCTTGTCTGCAAAATAGAGATGCTGTGGTTCCCACTTCATGGCGTTACCTCGAGTTATATGTGAGAACATAAAGGTAAGGGGCTAAGTACAGCAGCTGGTGTGGAGCAGACTTTGCAAAACACACTGGCTTTGGTATCAGGGATGGTATTTCCTGAGCCCCCAGACCCTCACAGATGAAAGGACCTGTGTTCAGTGAGTCTAATCTCCAATCCAGGAACAGGAATGACTGCCTTCTTGGGGGGACCCTTGCCTCACTTGTTCTCTCTAGAACAGGGGTCAACAGACTTCTGAAAGTGCCAGGTAATAAAAATTTTAGTTTTTTCTGGCCCTCCAGTGTATGTTGTGAGTCCTCAGTCCTGCCATTTTAACACAAAAGCAGCCACAGCTGATCCATTGGGCACTCCATATCCACGCTTCTGCATCCGCAGATTCAACCAACCACGGATCAAAAATATATTTTGAAAAGTTCTAGAAAGTTCCACAGAGAAAAACTTGAATTTGCTGCATGCTGGCAAATATTTACGTAGCATTTACAACTATTTATGTAGCATTTACTTTGTATTAGATATTATAAGTAATCTAGAGATGATTTAGAGTATACAGGAGGATGTGGTGTAGGCTTTATGCAAATACTACACCATTTTATACAAGATACTTGAGCATCCATGGATTGTGGTGTCTGCGGAGGGTCCTAGAACCAATACTCCCCAGACACCGAGGGATGACAGTACTTATGCCAATGGCCTTGGCTATGTTCCAATAAAACCGTATTTGCAGAAAGAGGGCCATAGTTTGTGGATCACTACTCAAGGAGAGAGAGCTGAAGATGTAGCCAGAGCATCACGCAACTTGAGGGGTCCTGGAAAACAATGGAGACACATTGGGGAACACGGGAGGAGGCCCTGGGCTGATGATGTAGCTGGCCTCAGAGTGTTTACCCAGAAACTATGCCCTCCAAACCCCAGAATCATCAGAACTTCTTTGTGTGGTGGGGGGACTAAAGATCTTTCGTCATTCTTTCTACAAGGATTTATTGAGCACCTACTATGTGCCAGATGGTGCTGTTGGGAATACAGATGACAGACTAGGTGCCAGCCTCATGGAGTTACCTTCCCATGATGATCCTCACTCAGAGTCACGTGGCTGGTCTTTGGCTAAATTGTTCAAGCCATCCCTAATCAGAGATGACATCATTGTAGGGACATGTCACTGCTCCTTCCCGTTGTTCCCAGGGACCTCTGCCTGATCCATTCACTTCCAGGGGCACCCTCTTTTGGGGGGAAGGGGAGATGGCTTGTTAACTTGGCGTGGGGCAGTAACCTTTCCCCAGTCTACCTCACACACACCCCCCACCAACCCAGCATGGTTCAGTATGCTCAGATCCATTGTACCACACGCCCCAGTCTCTGACCTGGAAGATACTAGGGTGCCCCTCACCCCATGTTTGCGAAAAGAAACCAGCATTTATGGAGCAGCTTCTGTGTTCCAGGTGCTTTTACAGTTCTGAGCTCATACAGTCTTTGCAACTACCCTGAAAGGTGACTTGGCTCATTTAACAGATAAAGAAACTCAGAGGCTCAGAGAGGTTAAGTAAATTGCCCAAGGTCACAGAGCTTGAGACAGAGCCAGGTTTGAAGCTCTTCCTACTCTACTGCATGGACTCGAGAGCCTTGGGGTGGTGGTTTTGCCCTTTACCCCAAGCCACCTAAGAACTTATTGAAGGAAACAACTTGTCTAAAAGCAAAGATTGCCCATTGCGTGACCAATTTCCCTGTTCTCGTCTTCCTTACTATCACTTATTCTTAGGGGTGGCAATGTGCCCAGTGTTTACAGAAATCGTGTCCTCCAGCAACAGCAGCCACTTGTTTTAGGCTGGGTTTCCTGGGAAACAGAGATGCTGAGATTTGTGGGCTGGAAGTTTGTTGGGTAGTACTCTCAACCAACACCCATGAGGGAGGGAGGGAAGCAGGGAGGGAGGGAGGGAGGGAAGTTGGTATTCTCAGGACCAACACCCATCAGGGAGGGAGGGAAGGAAGGCAGTCACAACAGACGCCCATTTCACGGAATATTCTGGAGCTGGGATGGCCTTCAGTGTTGTCCTGCCATGAGCCAAGGCGGGCTGGGACTTTGTACTGGGACCATCTTGTCACTGGTTAGGGACTCTGCCTGTGAAAGAGGTGTGAGTTTGGGCAAGGCAACCCTGGTTAAGAGGAACACTCAGAGAGGAACGCAGCTGAGAGCCCCTAACAGCCAACACCTGGCCGCTGAGAAAAAGAGGGCTTCATTTGTGAAGAGGGGATCTGGTGGCACACCCCAGAACATCCCCTCCAACTGTTAACTGGGAATTTACCCCACATCCCTTAGTTCAAATATCCAACTCAGGAAACCTGAATGGCATAGCCAAGTTTTGAATGAACATCCACAGTCAATACTTGGTCTAATCAGAGATGGCTGGAGCCACAAACGTGGCCAGACTGCTCCAGGTCCATGGCGCAGACAGTGACAGATGTTTAGTTGAGGTAATCAATATCAAGGAGAAAACCAGAATGCTATTATGAGAATCATAAACTCGACATAGTTGTTAAGCAAGCCAAGCTACAAATTTATAGCTAAGCTCCCTGCTGGCCAGAGGAAATTGAAAACCCTGATCGTTTGGCATGATTTTCATTATATTTAAGTCAATTTTACAAGAAAAATAAAGATTTTTTTCCAATGACCAATTCCAGGTCAATTTTCGTCTTTTAAACACCTTATGATCTGATGAGCACAAGTTGGAGCTGAGTAAACAGGAGGGGGAACCTTGCGGACACACTGGTGATCCTGAATTCCACGTGGTACCTCAGCATCATCCATGAAGGGTCTCTGTCTCTCAGGCCGAGTCAGGAGTCTGGATGAACCTATGACACAGATTTGCTTCTTTTTCTCAGAAGCAGGTGTTGAGTCTCTAGCACATAGTAGATGCTCAAGAAATGCCATCTGGAGGATGGGAAGAATCAACAGCTTCTTCCAATCCTCTCCATCTTAGAAAATGGCACCAGTATACACATGGCTTTTCAAGTTGGAAACCTGGAAATCATCATTTGACTCTTCCTCTCCTTCCCCAAAGCCAAATTATCAGCACGTTTCCACCTCCAGAATGCATCTCAAATCCTTCTAGCACCTTCCACCCTAGTTCAGGCCCACATGATATCCTGCCTAATCTCTTGCAATAACTCCTTCACTGCTCTGCCTCTTTTCACTCCTGCCTGCTCTTAAATCCATTCTTCACCGTATGATAGCATTATTGGCGAAAAGCCTAATCTTATTATGTCATGCCCCAGCCTAAAACTCTCTGACATCTTCCTTTTGCACTTAGAATGAAATCCCAAATTCTAATGGAGATCCCGTTTGATCTGGTCTCATTGTGGGTTCTTCTCAGATATGCAGTATTCTCTGTAAGACCAGAGACCTCGTCTGTTGCGTTTACTGCCCTAACTTATCCCCTAGCCCAGGGCCTGGCATGGAATCTCAGTATTTATTTGTTGGCTGAATGGATGAACAGATGCTTGGTTGGTTGGATAAATGGATGGATGAAGGGACAGTGGGCAGCCGTGTTTGATCAGACTCCAGAAGCCTCTCATCCGGCAAAGGGCTCAGCACGGACTCCAAATTCAGAGCTGTCTCCCTCTTGCCAAAGTGATCCCTTCGGTCTTCGGTCATTGGTAGCTCTGGCTCCTGTGATCTATGAAGCCTGGAAAAATATAAGAACCATTGATGCAAAACAACTGTGTAACCTCCAAACACAACGCAGCCCAATGTGAATTAAACACCTCAGGATCTTCACGCGATAATTGATGTGACAATTTGTGCTTCTTTCCTTTCCTTGGTCCTTCACTGCAGCTTCAATCTTCCCTCTTTCATTTTGAACTTCCTCTGTTCGGTGGTTGTCTATGGCAGAGAGTGTATTTTCCCCCCCCAATCTCTCCCATCCCATCAGTTCTACAGAAACACAAGATCCCCCTTGGATCTCCAGCCTCACAAAGAGCTATCACCTGGGTTGTGTGATGCTTCTTGTTCTAAGTGTGTGTTTGATTTATTAAACTTTTTTTTTTTTTTTTTTTTGCGGTACTCGGGCCTCTCACTGTTGTGGCCACTCCCGTTGCTGAGCACAGGCTCCGGACGCGCAGGCTCAGCGGCCATGGCTCACGGGCCCAGCCGCTCCGCGGCATGTGGGATCTTCCCGGACCGGGGCACGAACCCGTGTCCCCTGCATTGGCAGGCGGACTCTCAACCACTGCGCCACCAGGGAAGCCCTATTAAACATTTTTGAATAAAATTCTACATACGTTTTACATGTTGGAAAGTTTCCCCTCCAATATAATAGAAAACCTGAAAGAGAGGAGGGATCTTGAGATTTAGGTGTCCCTTTCTGTCTAGACTTGTGGGTATTCTGAATAGAAGGTGCAGTGAAATTTTCAAAAGCCTTTTCTCTTTTGGGGAAGGCAGACCTCTGAGCGTTTCTCTAAACTGTACATTTTCTAGACACTGCCTGACATTGACATCATCTTTCCTAAGCGCATTTTCTTGCTGCCTCTGTGGTGCAGTGGCAAGAGCCAGGGTTGGAATCAGAAAGAGCCAGTGGCAAAGCTGTTTACTTGCTGTGTGAGCTCGGGCAAGTTGCTTAACCTCTCTGAGCTTGTCTTAAATATGTGTTTTGTGTTAAATGAGAATATATATGTGAAAGTGCCTAGCACACAGCATGCACTGGACTTGTGTTCATTTATCTTTCTCCCTTTTTCCATTCCATTTCTTCGTTTAGTTGTCATTTATTATGGAAACTGTACATCTTTCTTCAAATTGGCATGATAGTCAATGAAGCAAGTTTTTATAAAAAGAGCTAGACAGAATTGGAAACAACAGCACACACACACACTATGTGATTTGTCTTCCTGAATCATGCATCCTTTCATTCATTTTAGGAGACTCCATTGAGTGCTGGGTGCTATGGTAGCCTAAGATGCCTAAGAGACTTCTGTCTCTGTTGAGAAAAGACCAAGTAGGTCAATCTGCAGACATCTAGGAAAACAGGTCCTTGCGGAGGCCAATTCTGAGCCGTGGAGATTGGAGGAAAGCATACTAGAAAAATGATAAGTGCAAAATGGGTTCCATTAGTCATTACAGGATAGCTCTCAGCTAACACATACTTAATCACCCACTCCAACCTCAGGCCGCTCAGTAAAGCCAGTTGCCATATGGGTGACTCCTATCTATCACCAACACATATTTCTTGTGTGTCCAGCACTGGGCTTAGCTCTGTGGATGGAGGTTGGAGGACAGACCCCCACAGGCTCACTTTCAAGGTCCTCACACCCCATCTGGGGAAATATTCCTTAACTTTTCTCTGTGACTCAGTTTCTTCATCTGGGACATGAGGACAATGTTAATAGGTACCTCGTGGGGTTCTTAAGATAATTAAATGGGTTATGACGTGTCAAGTTCAAAGTGCTTGGCATCATTTCAGAACATAGTGACTGCTCTAAGGCCATTCATTAAATGACCCACCCTCCAGAGTGTCTATGGTGGGGCTTCACATATTACTATGTAAGGCCGCACCAAAGGCTCAGTTAATTAGCATAAAGGATGTTAAATATTAAAGTTTTGTGGATAAAATGAGCGATATTCACGATAGATGGTTAATTGAAATAACGGAGCGGGCACCGCGGCCCTGGCGTAAACAAAAGTAAAGAATCTGGTGAAGCTGGCCGCCCAACACCTTAAGAGAAGAATTCCAGGTCTAGACCTCCTTTCAGTCTTGTCTCTGACTCCTGGTCCAACCAGAAGACCAGCACACCCTGCCATCCAGCTATGATTGCAGAGTGACCCTTTTCTGCAAAGTGGCGTCAGGGTGCCTGAAAAGGCAGAGAGGGGGGACCTACCCACACGTGGGTGACTTTAAGCCTCTTGGTACTTGTGGCAGAACTACTACTGTAACGCTGCCAGGTAGCAGGTTGAGAGGGGAAGCCATGGAGCTCCCCCTCCTCTAATTAGCAGAGACCCTGCTATTTCCCAAAGAGCCCGGCAGCTGTTGTATGGACACACGGCTTTAGGTCAAACAGCATCTAGGGTGTTTAGAGCATCTTCTGCCACATAGCCTAGACCTCAAATGTTAAGCCTTATGACAGAACTAAAGACGGGTCAAGTGTTAGACCACATGGAACAGATGACTTGAGTCACAGAATTTGACAAAAGGGAATCAGGACAGTGTGGCCAGAAGCTAAACTTGGTCTCCAGAGACCAGGGTTGAGTTCTAGATGCTTCTCATACCAGCATGGCAACCCTGGGCAAATCAGCAACTTCTCTGAGCCTCAGTTTTCTTAACTGCAAAAGTGTCCTTCATTCTTCCAATTTTGCCAAGTGGTGATGAAGGGCTGGAATGTTCCACAAGCACGATAACCTCCCCAAGGCAAGGCTTGATTCTTTTCTTGCCCGGGTTGATATCCCTCTTCCCTGAACTGTTAAATGTTGATTTTTGAGCTGTCGCCACGCCTTGCATCCCACAGCCATTTCTGCAGCTATCTGTGTAGTCTGTGCTTATCAGGGGGTCTTGGGTAAGCCCCCTTTCTCCAGAGTTTATTTTCTCCTCCAACCGGCCAGGGTCTGTGAAGTGTGCTTCTTCCAGCTCACAAGCTTAGTTCATCCCCCAGGCAGGGTCCCTACAAAGGATGCACATGGGCTTGTCGGTCTGAGTGTGCGCTCCACAAAACATCCTTCACATCTGTTCTCTCTGCTCTGCCCTCACCTCCACACTTGCGCTCACGCCCTCAACATCCCTGCCTGCACTTTTACAGTAGCATCCGGTTTCTCAGCCCAGCCCTCAAACCCACCTTTCACCGGGCCGGAGAGCCATCTTATAAAATGCCAATCCGGTCGTGTCACTCACCCACTTAGAACTCATCAGCAGTGCCTCATTGGCTACAGGACAAAGTCCAGACCAAGTAGCATGACACAAGAGGCCCTCCTAAGCTGGCTTCTGGTGACTTGCTTTCCCTTCTCCCCACCAGCTCTGTTCCCAACTCTCATCCCACTCCCCTGACGTCCACCCTAAACACCTACTTTAAGCTCCAGCCACAGGCCTGCCCGATGCCTTCATTTATTTACAATTGTGGTTCCCCTGCCAGAGAAAAGTCTTTTCCCACCTCTGGTGCCTGGAGAATTCCACCCTTTTCTCTCTCTCTTTTTTTTTTTTTTTTTTTTTTTTTTTGCGGTATGCGGGCCTCTCACTGTTGTGGCCTCTCCCATTGCGGAGCACAGGCTCCGGACGCGCAGGCTCAGCGGCCATGGCTCACGGGCCCAGCCGATCCGCGGCATGTGGGATCTTCCCGTACCGGGGCACGAACCCGTGTCCCCTGCATTGGCAGGCGGACTCTCAACCACTGCGCCACCAGGGAAGCCCCCACCCATTTCTCTTTTAAAAGGCTCAACAGTACTCCTGGGAGAAGCTTTCTTCCCCTAGAAGTTGGAGTCCGCTTTCTACCCTGAAGACTCCTATGGCATTTTGAAGTTTATGACCTTACGACCCTGGTGTGTTACTCTTGGGAACGCTTTGGGGCTGAGCCTATGATTCTCTCATGTTTGGATTTCCAGCACGTGGGACACAGTAGGTGTTCAATAATTGTTTTCTGAATGAAGTGGATGTGTATATGTCACCTTAGGGGCATGTGAGCTAACAAGGATCTTGGAAGAGGGAAAAGGAAGGCAAGAGAGAGGTGAAGGCAGGCTTAGAGACCAGCAGTGGCGCCCTCGGGAGACGCTACGCCCCCACATCTAGTCTGAGTCTATTCATATGTTATTCTTGACTCCCGTCTCTGGAGTTGAGTAAATGGAAGCAGCAGCAACAACAAATAAATAAATAAGGGAGCATTTGTCAATGGGCCCCTGGGAACTGATTCTTTCAGAAACGGGCTGCTCTTGCCTGTCAGTACTCATCCTCCTGCCAGTTCTGGCTTCAGCCCGACCCCTCCCACTGGCTCTTATACAGATGTCTGCTACAAGCCCATCTTGAGGGCGTTCACGTGCAGGGACAGTGGAGCTCGAGTTCAGGGTTTAGATCCCAGTACGTTCATTTTCTGGCCCAGTGATCTGATACTGGCCAGATGGGACCAATAAGGCCAATTGAATCAGATAATACATGTGAAAGTCTTTGCACAGTTCCTTGCATGTAGTAAGCATTCAATAAATGCAGCTATTATTTTCTTGGGCTGCCTTAGAGCAAGAAATTCAGCAACCACAAATGAATGCACATATGACAAGAGAAAATTATTAATGTACTTTATATAACATCCTGTTGGTTCTTTTCTGAGGCTGGCATTCTTCATTTGATTCCTCTGCTTGATAATGTGTGCCCAAGGAAATCACAGTAACAATCATTATACATCTGAATTCGTTTCTAGAAAAAAAAATCATACATTTTCTAAAAACAAACTCATTTTGTGGTTGGATTTGGGACTTGGTGATCACATTGAGGCCAACAGACCACAGCAGTCTCTGGGTCTCTGGGTCTCTTTCTAGGTAGTTTTTTCCAGCCTTTTCTCACAAAACCAGTTCTCTGATATGTTCTTCTGTCTTTGAAACATTTACACTGGAGGTGGCACCAATCCCAGAAACGGACACACTTACACACAGGGCTATCAAATTTTCCTGGATTTTGAGAAATCAGTGATTCCTCAATGATATTTGGATCAATTAGTGAATTCTTCATTTTACACACAAGCAGTGGCATACTGGAGCTGACTCACACTGGCTCACAAGAGCTGACTGTCCACATCTCTTCCCAACTCTGCGTTCAATGACATCACATGGTAGCTTAAAATCCACCACGTGGGAATAGATCACAGAAGTTGGCAAATGCAGGGAATTCCCCAGTGGTCCAGTGGTTAGGACTCGCACTTTCATTACGGAGGGCCCAGGTTCGATCTCTGGTCAGGGAACTAAGATCCCACAAGCCACGTGATGCAACCAAAAATTTTTTTTAATTTTTAAAAAGAAAAAGAAAAGAAGTTGGCCAGTGTTTATAGATCAGGGCTTCTCCCTCACCCTCGAGAGCCAGCTACTAAACATTTACCAGCACACCATGCATCCAATGGAAATGTGAAACAGAGAGATCAAGTGACTCTCTCAAAGTCACACAGCACAGTAGTTTAGAAGAGAAATTGTTAAGAAGGACTTTTTAGAACACTTAAGACTTAAATTGGGCTTCTAAGATAGATGGATAGGATAGGATAGCATAGAATAGAAAGACAAAATAATGGCTCCCAAAGATGCCCATGACCTAATCCCTCAGAACTTGTGAATACATTACCTTATATCGCAAAAGGGACTTTGCAGATGTGATTAAGGGTTTGGACCTTGAGATGCTAAGATTATTTTGGACTATTGGGTTTGCCCAATTTCTTGAAGACATGAGTACTTAAAAGAAGAGAACTTTTCCTGGCTGGGTCAGAGATATGAGATAGAAGAAAAAGGAGAGATTCAAAGTGCGAAGGGAGTTCCCTGGTGGCTAGTGGTTAGGATTCTGGTCTTCACTGCCATGGCCCAGGTTCAATCCTTGGTGGGGGAACTAAGATCCCGAAAGCTGCAGGCAGTGGCCAAAAAAAAAAAAAAAAAAAAAAAAAAAAAAAAATCCCCAGAGTGTGAGAGAGGCCAGATGTTTAAGATGGAGATACGGGTAGCCTCTAAAAGCTGAGAAATGGTCCTCAGCTGATAGCCAGCAAAAGAATGGGGATCAGCAAGGAATGTAGCCCAGCTGACACCTTGAGACCCTCTGAGACCACGTCGGGTATCTGACCTACAGAACTACAAAGGAATAAATTTGTGTCGTTTAAACCACTAAGTATGGTAAATTGTTATGGCAGCAACAGAAAACTAAGAGTGAGGCTAACATTTAGTTGCTGAAGGAAACATAGGGAAAGCATGGATGCAGTGGAAATGCCTAAGCAAAGACTCGGAGGCAGGAGGGGCAAAGCATTTCAAGGAACCGAGAGTAAACTACTTGTCTGCATGGAGGCTTCCAGTGGAATCAGAGTGGGAAGTAACTTTGGGAGGGCAGGTCAGGGGCTCTGTGTGGCCCCATGGGAACTACTGGCAAGTGGCAAAGACAGAAGCACCGGCAGCAACAGGAATGAGACTGGGGCTACTAATGTAGATGCCTGCAAGGGCCAGGCAGGTAATTTGAGATGAGTAGAATGGGTGACATGTAAGGGAAACAGCCAGAGGATGGCGATGGATGGTAATTAACACTCAGCTTCAGGGTGGTGGGCAATGGGGGTGGTGGAGACTGGGTGAGCTGGGGATAGCCCCACCCAGTGTCAGCATCCTGTCTCTGCAGGAATGTGGGCTTGAGAGTTAGCTTTTTCAAGAGAAGACAGAAATCCTGAGTTCTGATTTCTAAACGTTGAAAACTATTTCATTGATTTTTTTTAACCTGTGATGGTCACTGTTGTCTGTGTCCCCTTAAAGCACACGCACAGACCAGCTTTTGACCTTTGTCTCCTACTCCCAGCTTTTTCTCCTCCTAGCTTTTGGATTCTGTGCTGATTCCCCCTATGAATTGAGTAAGCTTCCGGGATGATTACACAATTCAATAGTGGGAGGGCTCAAGGGGGGCAGACTCTGGTCTTCCTGTTACTACGGGCCCAACTGATTCATTATTAAAATGACATGAGATCACCCCTTCCTCTCCCCATCCCCTTTCTCCCCCCAAAAAGGAAAACAAAAATGAACAAATTTTGCTGGCCGACTTACTAAAGACCTGCTGACTCCATCTCAGACCCATCTCTTTTTTTTTTTTTTGGCGGTATGCGGGCCTCTCACTGTTGTGGCCTCTCCCGTTGCGGAGCACAGGCTCCGGACGCGCAGGCTCAGCGGCCATGGCTCACGGGCCCAGCCGCTCCGCGGCATGTGGGATCTTCCTGGACTGGGGCACGAACCCGTGTCCCCTGCATCAGCAGGCGGACTCTCAACCACTGCACCACCAGGGAAGCCCTCAGACCCATCTTTGATGCTGAGGAAGAACAGGCCCAGCTGGGAGCCTTGCACTTTGGGATGACAGGAGGGCTGCTGTCCTCCCTCCTCCCCGGACCGTTTCGCCCAGAACCTGCCCAGACTTATCTGGAGCCTTGGGGAGGGGAGGGGGAAAGGGAGGGCAATTATTTGGATTTCTTGTCAGAAACCAATTTACACTGCATTTATCTGAACAGAATTCAATATTTTTTCTTCCCCAGAGCAATCACTTATTTATTTATTTTGGGGGTAATTGATCCTTCTTACTTTTCCTCTGCTACCAGATGGAGTGTTGCTGAGGAAGCAGTTTTAAGTGGTAAAGCGCACAGAGATGAACCAATGAAAGCAGGAGGAAGGCTGCCCTGGAGCATTTCCTGAAGGAGCAGGACCCCTGTTCCTGATGTGGGCCCTTTCAGCCACTTCTCAGTGCAACGGGACCCTGGTCTTGACAGAAGGGGGAGCCCGAGCTCACTCGGGGGGCTGGGTAGTGCGGTGGCTGGGAGCTCCAGCTCCGGGTAAGACCGACTGGGCTACCGTTCTGGATTCACTGCTTACAACTTGTGTGATCTTGGGTAAATCAAGCCCTCGGAGCCTCCGTTTCCTTATCTTACAGGGTTTGGGGAAGATTTACTAGGGTAGGTTACGTAAAGGGCTTTGTTATTATTCCTTGCTGTGTTATATTATGAGTTTGCAACCCAGACTGCACATACCCCAAGTGTGGAGACACGCACACGTGCGTGCGGATGTCTGTTCGTTCTCAGAACCATTTCCTGTCCTCTCCCTGCTTTAGGAGGGAATTATTGATCACCTCTCTTGCCCTCTGGCTTCTGGGCAGGTTTGGTCACCAGGGGCACTAGAGAAAGATTGGAGGGCTGAAGGAGGAGAGAATCTAGGGAAAGCCTCCCCTTCCCTTTGTTTCCTGTGGCAAATCTGGAAACTTCTGTGTTTTCTCTACAGAAAACACCCAGCACCCACAGAATCTGGTGGAATTTCACTGATTACACTGCAGGGAACCTCCTTGAATACTTCCATGTGCTAAGTGCTTTACATGTAGTTTAATCTTATTTCATCCTTTCAGTGCCCCTGTGAAGAGGATGCTACCGGCATTAGCCCCATTTTACAGATGAGAAAACTGAGCCCCAGAGCAGTTAAACTGCCTGTCGTCCGTCTCACCGTTAGTCACTGGTGTCGCCAGGATGTGAACGAACAGTCTGACTCTCGAATCTTTGCTCACCAAGGGCTGAGCCTTATACAACGGAGGGCTGGCTCAAGCCTCACTTTCTTTAGCCAGCCATGACCCTAACCACCAGGCCCACAGGTTGACATCAGCCTACGCTGGGCCTTTACAAGTGACATCTGCTGCACTACAGCTCCAAGAAGGGGAGAGCTGCCTCCAAAGGCTACAGTAGTTGAAGTTTTGACAGACTCCACTAGCTGGGCCTGAGAAAGGTTCTGCAGCTTTGATGGGCGACAAGATCCCATCCAGGCAGCTCCGGGAGACAGCTTTGCTCTGAACAGATAACTCAATATAAAGAGAGGAAAAAGTGAAGAGGTGGAGGGAGGGAGAGGAAGGAGAGGGGGCGGGGGAGAAAGTCCCCGATTTCACAGAGCCCAACCCTGACCAGGCACCCTCTGATGACCAGGGGAAATGCTTTGAAAAGTGGAGGGGCAGTGCCTCAAACCCCGTTCCCTGAAAGGGGGGGTGGATCCTGGCAGAAATCACATGGGGACCCCTGCTGTGGAGCCAGGGAGACCGGGAAAGAGTTCAGGTGATAAAAAAAAAAAAATGTTAATAGAGGACTGCAATGCGTGTGGCTGTAATTCCAGCCTTCTGATTCCCAGTCTGCAATCCTGGGGAAAGAAGGCTGTCAGGCTGCTGCCTCTCCTGCCCAGCAGACTCCACTCACCCTGGGACGATGCCACTCAAAGCTGGCGCGCCTTTCCTTGGTTCGTGATGTGAGAGTCGCCATATTAAGTGTAGCCAAGCAGCCACCTTGGTTTGAACGGCTCTTCTGTTAAGCACCTTCCCTTCTCCCAGATGCCTGAACCACTTGCTGGCCACCGGTGGAAACATCTGGAGGGGAGATGGACCCCTCGTCTTGAGAAAGATGGAGTGTCCATGCCCCTGGTTGGTAAAGAAGAACCCCATCGATGCCTCCAGTCCATTCTGCAGAAAGGACATCGTATGGCACAAAAATGGGGTCACCTTGCTTCCCTGCTGAAATCCTTCAGTGCCTTCCTCCTGTGCTTAGAATACAGTCCAGACTCCTTACTTTAACCAGGTCCTCCGTGGTCTGCCCTTGCCTCCTGGCAACCTCCCCTCGGACCATTCTCCCTCCTCTGCTCCTCCTTACTGCCACAGGGCCTTTGCACATTTACTTTCCTCTTCCTGGGCCCCCCTTCAGGCTGCTCTTTACAAAGTTGGCTCCTTTGTGTGCTTTGGTCTCAGCTTTAACGCCTGGTGGCATTTCTCTTCAGAAAAGAGAAGGTCTACCATTTTCGATCTTGACATCCTTTATGGTATTTTTATAATATGCAATTCGTTTATTTACTGGCTGTCCCTTTCACTGGCCTCTTAAGCCCCGCTCCCAAGGGGAGGTTCAGGGGCCTTGTCTGTCTTGTACACACCTGTGTTCTCAGTGTCTAAGCACAGGTGGCTGCTCAGTGAATATTTGTTGAATCCATGCCCGTCTGAGGAGGGCAGGAAGCAGAGAAGCAGAGCTGGGAACTGCTGAAGGGGAGGGGGCTTCCCGACTAGTCTGTGGGTGACTGTTCCTGGAGGGGATGGGACACAGACCTAAAAATTAGGAGCTGGCTGACAAAGTGGGAAGATTCCAAAAGCGGGTCCACGCAGGCAAGAGGAAGCCTGTGCTGATGTGCCTCCCAGGCCTGGCAGGTGTGTGTGTAGACAAAAGTGGGGTGGACCTTGATCCCTTCGTTTTATCTGAGCCAGTTTCCAGAGCTGGGAATGCCAGCTGCTCCAGCGCATCGCTTTCTCCTTTTTGCCTCCCTGTGCGACAGTAACAAAACTGTGAGTGGTAATTCCACCCAGCCGACCAAATTTTGTTAACTGTTTTGAGATCATGTAGTTGAAGACATGGTAAAAGAACTGACAAAACAGAGGAAAGAAAGACACAGCCGCAGATACAGACAGATACGTGTGTGTAAATAGTACCTATTTTTAGATGATACACATTTAGACATTTTAGACCAATTTATTATTTAGACAATGGTGACCAACAGAGGAACCAAGAACTGTGATTTACTCCTCCTGGAGAGAAGGAAGGAGGAGAGACGGGTGAGTGTCTTGAGTGAATCCAACCCTCATTTGTCCAAGTAGAAGCTCAACAGATAAAGTGCATAATCCATAAAACAAGGAGTGGTGATGGAAGCAGAGTATGTGGAGAAGATCATCAGAAGAACTAAAAACAGAAACAATTTTAAAGATTAAAAAGAACTTGCGGGCTTCCCTGGTGGTGCAGTGGTTGAGTGTCTGCCTGCCAATGCAGGGGACACAGGTTCGAGCCCTGGTCTGGGAGGATCCCACATGCTGCGGAGCAACTTGGCCCGTGAGCCACAACTACTGAGCCTGCGCGTCTGGAGCCTGTGCTCTGCAACGAGAGAGGCCGCGATAGTGAGAGGCCTACGCACCAAGATGAAGAGTGGCCCCCGCTCGCCGCAACTAGAGAAAAGCCCTCGTACAGAAACAAAGACCCAATAAAGCCAAAAATAAATTAATTAATTAAAAAAAAAGAATCAGATTGATATTTTATTTATTTATTTATTTATTTTTTTCGATACGCGGGCCTCTCACTGTTGTGGCCTCTCCCCTTGTGGAGCACAGGCTCCGGATGCACAGGCTCAGCGGCCATGGCTCACGGGCCCAGCCGCTCCACGGCATGTGGGATCTTCCCGGACCGGGGCACGAACCCGCGTCCCCTGCATCGGCAGGCGGACTCTCAACCACTGCGCCACCAGGGAAGCCCCAGATTTATATTTAAAAAAAAAAAAAAAAAAAGAAGCTGCCTCTGGGCTGAGAGAGGAGCGTTGTTCCGCATAAGCCGTTGAGCGCTATTTTTCAAATTGCATACATGTCACTTTGAAACAATTTTTAAATTTAATAAAACATTTTAAGTGTGCGTTTCAGTGGTTTTGATAAACATTAAAAATATTTTATATTTTCTAGAATATTCATGTATTTTTTTTCAAAAGATAAAGACAGGTAAAATTGCAAAGGGGAAAGGGGACTAGGTTACAAGGAATGCGCTGGAAACCCAGTTAAGCCCGTGTAACTCTCCATCAGCATACTTCTCCCCAGGTTCCAGGCTAGCTGCACAGACCGTTGCCTTTTCTGGCATGTCCTGCAACCCCCCCACCCCCACCCCGTCCCGCTCTCACCTCGTGCTCCCGGGGATACCTCAGATCAGGGGCAGGGCTGCAAGCCCTTCCTCACCACACGACCATGGGTGGGGAAAATTAATTACAGAGAAGCCCAGGACCGTGAGCCGGGTCAAAATGCACCTGCCCTGAGATTTCCAAACCCCCATCAGTGGGCGTCCTGCTTTGTGCTCCCAGAGCCTGGAGGAGCTAGGACGGGGGAGCATCTCGGGTCACCTTCCCCTCATGGCCCTTGAGGTGACACTCCGGGTTCTCTCTTCCCTACAGCCCTGCCCAGACCCGCAGACCACACTCCCATCTCCCAGTGTCCATGTGGGACCCCTGGACGGGTCTGAATCCCACCTGGCATTCCTCCAAGCCTCAGACAGAAGGGGAAGGGAGACAGTTCTTCTTGTAGCCAAGAGCCATCTCCCTCCCCTCTGCCCACTACTGTCCTCCTCTTCTTTCTCGATTTTGGGTCTGGTCACTTGTGCCGCCTTCGGAGCCCCTTTCCCCGCCAGCCCCGCTCTGCAAGGCCCTTCCTGCGCAATGGGTCCTGTCCTGTTGCTGCTGCTGACGGCTAGGGCTGGCAGGCTCCTACCTGCAGACGTGGCAGTTCAGTCCTTATAGCTGTGACTGTGAACTCGTGTGACTGTTATTTTAAGTCGGCAACACCTCCAAAGGAGCGCTGTGCTCTTGGAAGTGCCCAGATCTCTTGGAAGTCCCAGGGCATCACTCCTGTTTGGGTCAAGTGGCATCAATCCTGTGGGGACTCACCTTCAGATCCTTCATCCTGTTAGCCTCTCTGATGGCAATCTTCTGCCTTCAAGCCGGATGGATTTCTTTGCAGCTGAAAGCTGCCTCCCCGGAAAAGGCCAGGGTCTTGGGGTCAGAAACCAGGCACATTGCCGGAAGGGGGTCGCTTCCTCGTGCCATGTTAAGGTCCTCTGCGAGTGCCCTTCTGCAAAGCGAGCCACCCTTGCCCTCGGCCTTGGCAGAGCCCAGTGTTTGTGCTTTGTATGCTGTGTGAACGGGCAGGTCGGTGACCCCCAGGTTGAGAAGGAAAGACACCTCGGTGGTTCGACAGAACATTCGAGTATCGTGCATGTGGCCGCTGTTCCTTCTCTTTTCGCCCGCACTGCCCCCGACGGTCCTCAGGAAGCTCCCATCCTCTATTCGTCCTCCACGGGCTTGTCTTTCTGTCCTCTGGCTGCAGGGGAAGGACGCAGTCTGCGTTTCCACAAACAGCTCAATGCTGGGGCTTTGTCGGGGGCCTTTCTCTTATCTCGGCTCTCCTTTCTCAGAAGGATGTGCAGGGCCAGTTTCAATTTGGGGATTAATCTCACCAAAGTACAGAATCTCCTTCTCTGCATGGAGAACGCTCTCCACGCTGTTGTTTATCTGTCCTCCTCCCACCCACCCCCTCCCTGTTTCACCCTAATCTTTGGAGCTTAAAAAGGCTTAAAATGCTTCTCAGGCCTGGAATCGTTCTTAGGAGGAAACTATCGATGAGCTAAACAGAAATGACTTCAAAACTTAGTGTGTGAACTTTCCTTCGTGACTGCATGGCCGGATGTGGAGCGAAAGGCGAAGGAGAGGGCCATCCTGTTGTCTTGTGTTGTCGGATATTTTCTTCCTGGGGAAAGGCTGAACGTCAGGATGTGCAAATACGGAAGCTTGAACCTGCCGTGGAGGCGGCGATGCAGAGGGGCCCCCTCTCTTCTCCCTTCACCCGCTCGGCTGATGAGATAGGGACTCTCGGTGTGGTGGCCTCATCCTGTCACAGACCAAGCCTGGGGGAGGAGGAGCTGTTTCCCTTCACATCATCCTACTGCTTCTCGTTTCATCAGTTCACAGCAGAATGACATATCAGAGTAGAATCCTAACATCCAAGTTGCCCCTTGCAGTGTGAAAACTGCTTTCACATGCATCGCTTTATTTGCCTCTCACCACAACGCAAAGACATAAGTACAATGATTCCCATTTGCCAGATGAGAAGACTGAGGCTTGGAGAAGGGAAATGACTTGCCCAAAGAATCTCAGTTACTAGGGTGTAACATTAGGTTCAAACCCAAGATTCTGACTCTGCAGCCCTCCTGCTGCCCATTCCTGGTCCAGCTGTTTCCCATAGTGATGGGTGAAGCTGCAAACTGAATGATGATGGGTAACTTGGGCAAGGTGTGAGCCCCTTATGATATTAGAAAAAGAAAGGTCCATGGATCATTCCCAACTCAAATCAATTGGAGGCTCCATGCAATAGGATGGGAAAGAAAGGACCCAGAAGGAGGTATCTCTGTGCTGAAATGAACACACGACGAGCAATTTACCTTCACGATTTGAGGAATTAGAATCCAGTGACCTTAAAACCTACCACCTAGGGGCTTCCCTGGTGGCGCAGTAGTTAAGAATCCATCTGCCAATGCAGGGAACATGGGTTCGAGCCCTGGTCCGGGAAGATTCCCACATGACGCTGAGCAACTAAGCCCGTGCGCCACAACTACTGAGCCTGGGCTCTAGAGCCGGTGAGCCACAACTACTGAGCCCGAGTGCCACAACTACTGAAGCCCACAAAGCTAGAGCCCACGCTCCGCAACAAGAGAAGCCACCGCAATGAGAAGCCCACGCACCGCAACGAAGAGTAGCCCCCGCTCGCGGCAACTAAAGTCCGCACGCAGCAACAAAGAGCCAACACAGCCGAAAATAAATAAACTAAAAAAAAAAAAAAAATCCTACCACCTAGAGCATGTTAGAGCTGACCCCGCACGTGGGAAGAGGGTGCAGAGAATTAAGGGCACAGTCAGGTGATTGAGGGAGTGCTGCCGGTTTCTCAGAGGAGCAGAGGCTCGAAGTCTGTTGATAATTCTGTGCCTTTCCCCTCACTCTGCTTGTGTAGACCGGCTGAGCTGACGCGCAAAGAGAATGTCTGAAACGCTACTTGCCTAAGCAACTCCATCAACGCTGATTTCAGAGGCAAACTGCAAGCACCAGTTTTGAGGTAGAAACCTTTGCTACTGACACTAGCTTTTGAATCTTCTATTCACATGGTTGAGAAAACAGTACGTTCGATGCTTCCGATCTCTGTCTATCCTCCAGCTGCGGAAGGACAAAATTGACAAGAGGTGAGAAGAAGGAACTTAGTTATAAGAAGAGATGCACGTATGGAGATCTGTGGGCATTTGTCCTGAGTTCTGGAGGCCCCCGGCTATCTTGCCTAAATCGCCCGAGGAGGAGCATATGGTATCTACTCAGAGACTCCTGGAAGACCCAGTGGTATCCTAATGAAATAATAATGGGGCACATCTTCCTCTCCAGCATTTCTACAGGGAAGACTTATCGTTACTCCAGACGGGGATTAGGTCTAATAAATTACACCTCAGAATGCAGGATGCGCACAGAATGTCAGGGCTGCGTACACACGCAGATAGCCCCGGCACAGAAAATTCATCATCCTCAGGGTAGACACACAGCAGGCGCCAAGCAGCAGGAAGTGGCCTGGAGTGTGTCCCCCTGAAGTGGTTCTTGGAGCTGAGAAGGAAATACCAACAGCAATCACTGTTACTATGTGTGTGTTGCAGGCGGGGGGAGGACTCAGGGCCCGAGGGACATGGATGCTGCCTTTGTGGCTCCCTGCCATCTTCCTAAGAGAATACTGCCCATTCCTGGGCCTACACCCGGCTTTCTCAGCCTCGGCACCAACCGTTGACTTCCTAGGTCGGATCGTTCTTTGCTGGTGGCGGAGGGGCTGTTCCGTGTATCTTAGCATGTTTAGCGTTCTCCCTGGCGCCTGCCCACTAGATGCCAGGAGCACAACACCAAAAATGTCTCTAGACAAAACGTCCCCAGGGTGGGGCAAATCGTCCCCAGTTGAGGACCACTGGTCTATACTAGGAGAGACAGAGTGATTGTGTTTTTCTGTTGGGCCACCAGAACCTCCAATGGCTTCCGGTCTCACTCAAAGTCCACCAGGGCCCCCAGGCTCCTTCCTCATCCACCGATCCGGCCTCACCTGACATTTCTTCCCCCGCTCACCCCACACTTGCTGTTCCTCGTGTGCCCCCAGCTGTTCCCTTGTTAGGGACTGTGTGTTTGCCTTTCCTTCTGCCTGGAATGCCCTTCGCACCTCCCCGCCTCCCCAGTATCCACCTAGCTCATTTCCTCACTTATTTGGGTATCTGCTCAAGTGTCACTTACTTTGAGACATCTTCCCCTTGACTTTTCAACTTGAAGAGCATCCCACTCCCGTCACTCTCTAAGCCCTTATTCTTTATTCTGACTTCCCCTCCCCATAGCTCCATTTTCTCCAGCCATTCCGTATCTGCTGCCCGTCTTCCTCATCCAAACTCATGACACTTGAGGACAGGACCTTGTCTGCTAGGTCAGTTGCTATAGTCCCAGAACCTCCAACGGGGCGTGGCCACCATAGGTGCTCAGAAACCTGTTGACTGAATTAGGTCAGAAGTTGTGCCTGTATTGGTCACCAACGTGAACTCAGTGCCCACAAAATGTTAAAGAGGGTTGTTGAGTTATGGTTAATGAATTCTTATATGATGTCCTCTCTTATAGGTGTGAGGTGGGGATCAAGTGGAAGTCAGAAATAACCAAGCAAAATGCATATGGAGCTGAGAGCTTAGCTTGAGCTCAGACTGACCTGTGTTCAAATATGTGCTATGCGTCCTGGTGAAGACGTCACACGCTGGCTGTTGGACCTTCGGCAACTCTTCACTTCTCCAGGCATCAGCCTGCTCATGTAGACAGTGGGGATAAGAGCACCCCCTCCTGGCCAGGCTGTTGCGAGGAGAACGAGAGCTGATGCTGACAAATGATTGGCCCATCCTACTGAGGTAGATCTGGCTCCCAATCTGGCCATTAAACCTCTGTGAGATTCTGCCTGCCCCTCAAAGCAGAAGCACGGCAGTTCCCTGTGTCCCCTTGTTCCCTTGACCCAGTGTGGTTTGAACAGGTTGGGTAATGGTGGGAACAGGGGAGAGAAGAAGGAATGGCTCTACACCTTCAAGCTGGGCAAGTCCCACCCAGCACATCTGCCCAAAGCTTCCTGAAGATGAGCAGAGAAGGGGGGACTGGCTGAGCTCGGGGCCCAGGGTCGTCAGGCAGTTCACTCAGGGGGACCCCAAGTGGTGCCTCCGTCACCTCCCTCCCCCCAAACCCTCAGTGGAGTCACCTGGCCAATGTCATCCCAGTGGGGTCAGCAGGGAGGAGCCCCGTGGATTTCTGAGCTTCCAAACAGCAGTCTGGAGCTGTGTGGGTCTCCGTCCGGGGGCCTGAGGTCTGCTCTCTTCCAGACTGTAGGCTCCCTGGGGACTGTGTCCATTTGGGCTTTGCGGGCATAGCTCGTGGCAGGATCCCTATGTGCAGAATGAATGAGTAAACCATGAATGATTGGACTCAGTATTTCATTCCTGGTCTGATGGGCTCAGTGTGGACCCAGGGATAGGACAGCACTAGGAGGTCTCTGTGGATTTATTCTCCAAAAGCCAGTGTGACCCGAGATACCTTTCCATATTTCTGTCTCTGCCATTTCTACCTGCGGTTCGTCCTAAGACTCTAAGGGTCACCATCGTACCTTTGCACCAGTGACTGCAAGAGAATATTGTTACAGATGCTATTCTTTGAGTGTCCCCTAGCCAGGAAGGAACCTTTCACTCCTACTTCTGAAGCTGGGAGCCTGAGTGCCTCATTCCCTTCCCACCACTCCAACCCTGCCTCCCCTCCTCAGTGGCTTCCTGAAAGCAGAGGCAAAGGTGGGAACAGGGGTCAAGCCCTTGGGTTACACTTCCAACAAGGAGTCATTTAGCCATGCCCCCTGGGCCGTCTCACCAGGTCCCCGTGAGTTGGGAGGAGGATGGTGTCACAGGGAACTTCTAACCTTTCCTGTTGAAAATTGTTGGGGGGGGGGGGCTTCCCTGGTGGCGCAGTGGTTGAGAGTCCGCCTGCCGATGCAGGGGACACGGGTTCGTGCCCCGGTCAGGGAAGATCCCACATGCCGCAGAGCGGCTGGGCCCGTGAGCCATGGCCGCTGAGCCTGCGCGTCCGGAGCCTGTGCTCCACAACGGGAGGGGCCAAAACAGTGAGAGGCCCGTGTACTGCAAAAAAAAAAAAAATTGTTGGGGGGCGAGAAGATCATATGAGTAAATATAGGAATTGGAGAAATTCTCTGTGTCCTATTTATCCCCAGGAAAGGAACAAAGAAAAGAAAGAACAGGGGCCTGAGAAGAGTCCAGCAGCTTCCTGGGGGTGACTCACCATCGGGAACATCTGACAGAAAGGCTGTTTATCCGGCTGCCTGGCACCGGACAGAACATTCCACCGAGGTGGGCTTAGGCCTGGGCAAACCGCACTAACAGGCGATTTCTTTACCATCGGAGCCTTTCCTCAGGAAGCCGGGCTTCGACTGTGGCCCTTCCCCTCCCTCAAGTGTGGAGCCCGGCCCGGGACACAGCTACAGCACAGTGGTTAAGAGTACAGGCTCTGAAGTCAGACTTCCTGGGTTCAAATCATTCTTCTGCCACTTAGTAACTGCAAGATCTCGGAGAAGTTTGTTCATGTCTCTGGGCCTCAGTGATCCATCTGTAAAATGGGGATGATAATTTCCTCTTAGGTCATGGTGAGGATGGAGCGAGTTAGTACATAGTTCAGACAGTTCCTGGCACATAATAATTGCTCAGTAAATGTTAGGTACTGTTATTATACTGCAAGTTTACCCCTCCTACAACAAATTGCCTTTCTACCCTAAACTCTAACCTATGACCTGGAACCTTCCAGAACCTGGCAGGTTTTTAGTCTGCCACTGGCCATCAGTGGTAGGAATTCTCCAAGGTCTCCACAAGGACAGACCCGGGGCCAAGTAAGGACCCTGTCTTTGCTCACTGGCCTAAGTTCAAGGACATTCCTTTGGGTTGGTAGGGCATTCCCACCCATGAGTCAAGGGAGCCATCACACAAGTCCATGTGACCCCTCAGGAACTCCTGTGTCATGTAGACAGTGGTGGAAATGAAAAAGGACACTGGGGAGCAGACAGCAGAGCCCTCCAGACCCTTGCTGGGGCACAAGCCCACGGAATGTGGCCAGTGAGGTGTTAAGCTCCTACAGAATTCCTGAAGCCCCTCCCGTTGTGTCGCTTTAGTGGACGATGCAATGGATGAAGAAATGTACCCTCCTGGTTCCTCTCAGTGGTGTCTCTGTGTCCCTCAGAGGACTTCCCAGGACTCACATCAGCCATGAAAAGAATCGCCGCTTGTTTAAAATCAGTTCCTAAAAAAGGTGATAGGATAAAAAGATAACTCTCTTGTGCATTCAATGCTTATTACATGTCAAGTACTGGATCAGAACTTTATATACATTATTTCATTTGATTAGAACAACAGCCCTGTGAACTAGGTCCTCTATTATCTCCATTTTATGAAGGAGGGAACCAAGGTTCAGTGAGGTTAAGTATCTTGTCCAAGGTCACACAGCTAGGAAGTGGTGGAGCTGAGGTTCAAATCCAGGTCTGTCTGACCTTCGAGCCCAAGTGACTTTATTTCACATTCGGAAATGGAGTCTCCTCATAAAGAAATCGTTCCTCTGACCTCTCTTCTGATTGCTGGGGTATTTCAGTTAAATATACACTTTCTTTCTTAGCAACGGGGACATTTGGGGTCCTGTGCATGAGACCTACTGTTCCCTATTACCAAAGAACACTTTTTTCCTACTCATTTTAGGTGATATTGTGAAAAGGACACTTGACCCAGATACGCAGAATCTTTTGGAATAACCGGATTGCCGCAAAAGCCTCTTAATTAAGCTGTGACCTTCACCCAGTTTATCTTTTTCCTGAATGCATGTTCTCTTTTTCTACCCAAACTGCTTTGAGTAAAAACGAGGCTGGACCTATAAAGCATTAACCTTTTTCTCTCTTCCTTTCTAATATCTGCCACTCGAGCTCTGGTTCCCATCTCCCATTTCCAGCTGCCCACAGGAAATTGCCTCTGGTGGTCCCAAAGGCACCTCCAACTCCACTGCCCCCCAAACAAAGCACATTCTCTCCTCTGTGCCCACCTCTTCTTCTTGTTGGAGGTGCCATTGTGCTCCCAGCCTGCAGAGTTCAAGGTCAGAGAAGCAGCTTTGATGGCACTATCTCCTTCATTTCTGATGTGCCAGGAGTCATCAAGCCCACAAAAACTGCCTTCCCAGCATCCCAGGCATTTGCCTGCAACAGCACCTTGTCCTGAGTTCCAACCCTCCTCACCTCTCCTCAGGACTCAGGCCATTTTACAATCTGCCTGGCACAAGCTGCTAGAGAGGTCTTGCATCCAAAGGACCATGATCACATACCCCTGCCCAGCAGCCTTCAGAGATCCCCTTTGCCAGCAGCTGCAATCAGCCCAGAATCCCAGGGCTCTAGAACGCGGCCTCTCTCTACTCCCTTTCCCTATCAGTTCTGTCTTCTCACTCGTAATTTAGCTTACTTTACTCCCTCTGGCTAAGATGCCCTCCCCCTCCCCTATACATCTTTAACTACCCACGTGTCAAGACCTGGAAAGGTAAACTAGACTGTTCACCATTTTCTCACTCTGCTTAATTGTTGTAACTGCCTGGAGCTCTGTAATCATATACTTGGTCTATAAGAGAGAGAGAGAGAGAGAGAGCGTGAGCACTATGATTTATTAGTGATGTCTGCCATGGGAATGGAAGAAGAAATGAATGATTAGTGATGTCTGTCATGGGAAAGGAGGGAGAAATTGAAACCAGTGGACTCTGGCTAGAGTCAACGGATAGCCTGACTCTTCCAGGAAGCCTTGAGACAAGGCAGCCCTACGGGTCATCTTGCCATTGATACACTATCATATTAATAAACACCTTATTACAATGGGCTCCGAGAATTTAAAAAACGAAGGAGATCTACCTTTGAGAAGGCCATGGTTAGGAGTATATTTATTCCACTCTTTATTACATCCCACCCTGTTCTCTGTCTGTACTTGACAATTAAAAATCTTACTTATAACCTTAATGGCTAACGCGTATGGGAATTGCTCTGTGCCGAGAACCGTGCTGAGGTCTTGACATACACCATCTCACTTAATCATCATGGCTCTGTGAAGGAGGAAGGCTTACTAGGCTCATTTTGCAGACGAGGAAACTTCCAAAGTGGTGAAGCAACTTGTTCAAGGTCACCTAGGCAGTAAGTGGTGGGACCAGGATATACACCCAGGGCTATCTGATTCTGAAACTTGGCTGTCAGGTTGACAGGTATTTTTACGATTCTTTTTTAGTGTATAGTGTCCTACAGTGTCACCCTGAACTACTTACTTTTGGTGAATGTGTTACAGATAGACTGCCAGGTCTTTGAGGGCAGAAATCTGCCACACACATTGTCATTTCCTTCCCTTCCATAGCCAAGTACCCAACACCGTGCTAGGCCAGAGCTGATGGACACTTGGAGTCTCTGATGCTCGTTTTAAGGCTCATTAGTTATCTATCTAGCATCGTTTTAACATATTTTCAAGGCACTGGAGGATCACAGGTACATACAGGGTATGTGGGACTGGATCAAAATGACTCAGGGATCTGAAAATCACTGTGTTCCATGAAACAGAAACATCTCCCTCTCTGTGGCCACAATGAAATCTGCTTTTTCACGTGACAGCAACATTTTTGGCCACAAGAGGGCAGTAAAGACAAGGCTACCAGGACCGAATTACCCCAGACTCCCTCCAGGCCTCAGAAGCGAGTGGAGACCTCGGTGGCAATCACTGTTTCTTTTATTACGGCCACTGTCATAAATCTTCAGATGAAATGCACCACAACAGGCTGATGTGAAGATCTAACTTATGGCTTCATAAACTAAGCTAAATGGGCTTGTATCCATGAATGTATTTGTTCCACTTGCATTTATTGAGCACCTACTGTGCTGCTACTGAGGGTGACAGAAGTAAACCGACAGGTTTCTAAAAGGCACCTGCAACCTCCGAGGAGGCGCTCACCATGTTCCCGGAAAGGTCTGGCATGGCATCTCAGAGGCGGTGACACTTGAGTTGGGTCTTGGAGGAGGTCTAGGAATTCCCCAGATAGAGAAGGCTGGGCAGAGGGCATCTCAGGCAAAGGGAACAGGAGAATGGGAGCTGCACAAGTCACTGACGTGGAAGTGGATTTTTGCTGCTCGCCAGGGGCTGGAATTTGATGGCTATTTTCAGATTCTTGAAATTCTCCTGTCATTTTTGGTCGGGTTTGTAAACATCCACAGGAGCAGAGAGCTATAAGCTCTGGCTAAAGGGTACCAGTGGGAACCATCTTTTCTAGACGGTTCCTATGGTTATATTCCTCCTGAGCAGATTCGTGGGAGTTCCCAGCAAAGTCATCACGATCTTCCTCAGGAACAAGCCCCAAAGGGACAAGGTGGGAACCCCTTGGGGCACTCCCACCCGCACTCCTGCACCTGGCTAGAGACGGCTGAGGGCCTAGTTCTCAACTCTGGAAAACAGGCCGCAATCCCAGCCCCCGAGAAGCTGGATTTCCAGCCCTGCGCTTTCTCCCTGAGCTCTTTTTCCAAAATGGTCCTTCCCCCCTTTTCTCCTGCTTTAGGCCAGATTCTGTGGCAAACAACAGCTGCCCTGGCGGTTGATCTGAGCCTCTGGGTATAAGGTGGGGTAGGAGGTCATGACGTCTTTGAGGTCAGCCCTGAGCTCAAATCTAGGTCATGTCCACACCTTGGCTGTGTGAGCTCGGACTTGACACTTAGCCTCTCTGGGCCTCCATTTCTTCATCTGGGAAATGCGCATCAAAGTCCTTTCCTCCCACAGTCCTTTCCTCACCTGTGGTGAGCAGTTGCAGAGGTAAATGTGAACTGGGGTCCCAAATTATAGCCTGGGCTGTGGACCCCAAGATGCCTGAGCATTTTGGGGGCAGTGACTGGGCACGTCAGGGTGTCAGGAGTACCTGAGCGAGGGCCATAGCTTAATCTGCCCAGGAAGCCCCCTAGGGCAAGTTGGATGCCCTCCCTCCCCCAGCAGAGGGAACCCCAGTGAGGAAACGACACCCAGAAACTGTTGGGAGAGGCCATTACTGTTGTCTCCCCGAGTGCTGACCCTTAGCCAGAGGAAGCTGGGAGCTGAAAGGGGCTGAAATGGATGCAGGAGGGAGTGCAATGAGGGAGCTGACCCTGGGGGTGATGGGGGGAGAGTCACAGCCTCCTCATCCCAGAGCTGCTTCTTCTCAGGGGAGCCCAGGAGAGGACAGGGCTGGGTGGGAGCAGGTGTCACTGTCAATCGCAGTGTCAGAGCTGCACCCGTGGCCAGGAAGGGGGGCCTCAACCCTGCAACTAGGGAGCCAAGAGGACAGGGCGGCAGGGCCTGGGGAGAATGTAGAAGATGTGACGCACTGGAAAGAAAGGTAGGAGAACAGGAGGGCACAGTGCTGGCTGGCCTCCAGGTCTGTGGGGTACAGCAGCAGCAGCATCTTCATCACCGTCACGACCGTCATCACCATCATCACCATGACAACATCACTACTACTACTAAGAGTAACTTTAGTTTACTGAGCTCCGACCACACTTCAGGCATTTTCCACACGCGAAATCCTCACAACAGTATTTCCAGGTATTTGTCGTTATTACTCCAATTTACTGATGAAGACTCTGAGGCCCAGAGAGTCTAAGGAACTTACCAGCTTGCTAAAAAACAGCAAAAGCCAGGATTCAAACCCCGATGCACCTGACTTCAGAGTTTGGCCACTCTCCACTTCCCCACTGCCTCTCTGAAAGAATGAGTCACTCTTGAACCAAAGGACAAAGACCCCATGCAAATTTTCTTCAACAGTTTGGTTACTCTGAGTTAAAATGCATCAAATTCAGAGGCAGATTTGGAATATCAGCCGATGTTTAAGGGATGAGCAGTGACAAAAACAGAACGCTGGGTGCCGAAAATGGCCTGTGGGGAGGTACCCCACAGACCTGGAGGCCAGCCAGCACTGTGCCCTCCTGTTCTCCTACCCAATCCCATCCAAGAGCCCGGCAGACTGGGCCAGATTTTGCAATGCCCCCTCTCTGTCCTCAGGACGGGCTGAGAACATCCCACTCCCTGCAGGGATGGCGTTTCCAGCTCCTGCCCCAATGGAAGCCAGCGACTGAGAGTCAGGCGGACCTTGTATCAAGTCCAAAGAATGGCTGTGTGGCCTCAGGCAGGTCTCCTAACCTCTCTGGGCCTCAATTGTCTCATCTGTGAGATGGGCTAATACCTGACTTATCACATCTAAGATGCCCTCAGTTATAAGATGCAGCATTTTATTAGGTACTACCGCAAAACGGTTTCTTAGAATGCTGCCAATTAAAATCTGACTCACTGCTGAGATGCCATGAATACTCAGATACATCCAAATTTTGGTGATACTAAAATATGCAATGGATGTTTGTTTTAAAATTGATGACAGAGGCTGATGGTCCCCACATACAGCCTTCAGCACAGTGCCTGGCGCGAAGCCATCACCCAGTGAATGGGAGCCAGATGGAGCTGCGTTTTCTGCATTATCTCTTGTTTATAACGTTCCCACCAGAACTCCCTCCACCCTCGGGACAACTTCCCAGTACTGCCCCTCCCCCGCAGTGAGCACCCCGGGCTCCTCCCCACTCCCTCCCGCCTTCTCCCTCCGTCTCAGGAGCAGTTTCTCTCCAGGCAAGAACGTGGGCCCAAGTCCCTACAGAAATGGAGAGAAAAAAAGATGATTTTAAAAGTTCTCGGGGAAGATTTATTTTTCTCTCTCTATTTTCGGTGAGCCCGTCAGTCTCCTAACTGTTCTTTGAAAGTTAGAACATTAGCGGGGTCAGCAGGGGTGCCAAGTACACTGCAGAGCTTCTGTGCTTGGGCAAAGCTTTTCTTCCTGCTGCGGTGAGACTTGAGTCCTCTATTCCATCCCCAGCTCTCCTCCACCGGCTCTCTGGATAGCGGGGCTTTCTCACTGTCTTGAAAGATATTCACAATCTGCCTGAAGGGATGGACGTCAAATGTGGTGGTCCTCCAACTCCCTGTAGCCCGCAGAGCAGTCATCAAGGACCCACCAACCCTGTCCCGTGTCCCTGGGATTTACAAAGGAGCCGGCGGTCCGTCCATCAGCTGGCAGGACAGGGACAGGGAGGCCCCGGCCCATCACACACCCAACCCCTCATAGCTTTGGCCTGTTGGCTCTGGACCCCTTGCTTCCCCCTGGCCAGAAATTAGGCAGGTGAGAGCAGGCAGAGACCAGCAAGGATGCTTCTGTTTTTGCAAAGGAACTGACTTGGACCCCTGCTCAGAGCGATGCCCACTCTCCCTCACACAGACAGGTAGACTCAGCCCAGTCTCATCACCTAAGCTTTGCCAGGAGCCTTCACCTGGGCCTCGCCGGCAAATGCATCTCTCCTGTGGGTACCATGCATACCTCAGAGTCGGGGAGATGCCCGCCCACTTCTGCTAGCGCCTTTGATTTCTTTCTCCCCAGACCACTGTGGGCCAGGGGTTATTACATGTTGAGCTATAGTCTCTGTGTGTGGATGGACAGAGCTCCTTCCCTGCTGCCTTGGAAACACTGTTCAAGAGACATGGAATGTTCTAGAGCCACAAATAACAGCTCCCAAACCATGGGGCTCCCAGGCAGGGGAGTCGTAGGTATCTCAGTTTTTAAAAAATGAGCCATATTTTTGCTTTTTGTTTGCCCACTGATCTTCCTTCTTCATGAGACAAGGAGGAGGAAGCGGGTTTACATAAAGAGAGGGTAGTGCCGAGTCCCCAAACAGCTGGGGGACACAGGGGGGCGCTCAAGACAGCCAGAGCAGCCAGCCTGTGGCCCTGGAAGGACGCCCGGCCTCAGGGCCTAGAAAGGCCGGAACTGGCCGACCCTCAAATTCTGAAGACTGAGAAGGAGTTAATGGAGAAACGATTGTTTAAAATTAGAAGAGACTGAGATACAGAGAATGAACAAGTTTCCTTACCTGTCATGTGGGCCTTACAAGTACAGGTCTAAATGGCCTTCTTGTCATTCTGAAATCCCCAAAGCTCTGAAAACAGAAAGCCTCATCTTTTTCCCTAAATTTTTGGCACAAAAATTCATTAGTGGTGAAGTCTGACCTGAGTTAATATGAAGTAATGTATAACTTTACTTTGTCCCACCAAAGGTGAAAATACTCATGTATTTGATCAAAGCCCGCTACTGCTGATCCTATGGTGGTGGGGGGGGGGGCGGATCATGTACTGTACGCCCATATTATTCCTTTACTAAAATCTGGGGGGAAAAGGCTTAATTTTGAAACATATCAGACCCCAAATATTTTTGGATAAGGGCCTGAGGACCTGTAATACCTTCCTCAAAAGATTATTCTAGAAATCAAATGATATAACACAGGTAACACACTTAGCACAGGGTTTTGCACCTAGAAAGAAATTCTCTACCTGGCCCCTGCCCCCAAATGGCATCCCTAGCAGGTTTGGGCCTCGGATAGAAAAAGACAGTTAGACATTCTTTTGAAAAGGGATCCTTTCCCTAAGGGAGCAATAGGGACTTCCCTGAACACCAGGAGAAACACCAGGACCCCTCCTTGCTCCCCCAAATCATATTTCTCCCAGTGGATCAAGGTAGCCATGCCACTGCCTCCCATTTTGCCCACAGTTTCCAGAAAGAACATTTTATTATATGCGGTTTTCTTCCCTCAGCTGCTTTAAGTTGCAATACTCCCTGTTGGTTATGAAGTTGAAAAATACATTCACATCTGTCCTTGATCTGATAAGTCAAGAACGTAAAAACTCAGAAAACACAAAGACATTCTTCCGCACTCCTTCCTAAGGGGCAGTTTCCATCAACTGTGCAGACGAGTAAGAGCTGCTTTACATATGTTTTTGATGCTGAAACTATAACATTTGACTTCTTTCTCCTGCCCCAAAGTGTTAACCAAATAAATAAGAATTAGACGATGTTTGCGTAAACTCCGATACATGACCTAAGATTCTTGTTTCTCTTCTGACTTCAGCGTAAGGCTTAGCTACTTAATCCCTACACTTTAAAGCACGTGTCCTACTTATTTATTTATTTTATCAAATCCATTTATGCCGCGAATAACCTCTCCCTTGGCAAATATACAAGCAAGGAGTTTGTTTTGTATTCTCACCAAGGTGGAATGAACACTGGAGCTTTGTGGCTGCCTAGGGGTTGGGCCGCTTTACTTCCTTATCTGGGTCAATGTAGGTTATTTTCTGTCCCTGTAACCTTGGTCCCTTGACTTCTGGCCACAAAGGGGAATGGGTGTAGGGTGACGAATTGACTCTGCTTGTCTGAGACTGAAAGGTTTCCCAGGCGTGGAACTTTCAGTTGTAAAACTGAAAAAGTTCTGGGCAAACAGGGAACAAGTGGTTCCCTGGGCATGGGCGGGAGAACGGGTGCATCAAAGTAAGCTATCCCATCTACTGCATTAGAATACGTGTGCCATCTTTAATTCTAAAGAGGAGCATGGAACACATGGTCACACAAGAGGAGGCTGGGAGAGGATGAAATCTTCTGAGGGTGAAGACCTTGGCAGGAAGCTGCTGTGGGTCATGCAGGAGCCACAGTCCCACCCCAGCAGGTACCAGCCACCAGGGACCTTGGGATGGGTCACATCTCTGGAGCGCTTGGTGAAGATCCAGGGGTGGCACAAGGAGGAGAAGCCCATGGGACACAGCTCTCCTACAATGCCAGGATGGAACAGAAGCTGCCCCACCACTAACAAAATAACAAACAACAAGAAGGAACGGTGAGGCTGCCTACAGAGGAGGGCTGAGGAAGGTGATAAGAAAAGTCCAGAACAAACTGAGATCACATTCTGAAAAGACCAAAATTCGTCCCGAAGAGTTCATCTCAGATTGTTTTAAGTTGGAGATATTAAGAATGTCAAATATGAGGTTTTTATTTCTCTGTGGTGAGGAAGATCTCTGTGCCAGATGAGACTGACATTACTTAGAGGGAAGACATTACATTCTTGAGTCCTAGAGAACAAGTGTGGACACCCCCTCCCCCACTGGCTTTATAATTATGACAACTTCCATTACTTTTAGGAGAAGGTCCAAATCTCTACCACAAGATGCTGGATGACATGGCCCCTGCCTTGCCTCTTTTCCAATCACATCTGGTACCATTGCCTCTCCTCCCTCTGCATGCTCAGCACACTGACCTGCCTCCCATTCCCCACTGTTAGATTTCTTCCTGCCTCAGGGCCTTTGCACACCTCCTGGTCCTTCTTCCTGAACACCTCCCTTACTTCTTTTCCTGGATCACTCTTATTTTCCCCACCTCATCCCACATTAAATGTCTTTTCCTTGGGAATGCAATTCATAACCCCTGAAATTAAGCATCTCTGCATGCCCAGTACCTAGCCCAATGTGGAGCACATGGTTGGTACTTAAAAAGTAATTGCCAGACTGACATAAGTGAAAATGGCAGAGTGATGAATAAACTGGCCAAAACTTCCTCAGAATAACTTTTTTGGAATTCTGGAACTGAATCAGAAGCATACAGTAACAAAGAGAATTGTGGTTGCTTGTTTTGATCTGTCTGGTGGCTGCCTGGAGGAGTAGTTCAAAGGGCTTGCCATTATCTTGCCTAACTCAGAACCCTCCCAGTGCTGAGATGGTTATCCAAGGGGCATTTGTCAAAGACATTTAAGGAAATGCATTAGTTTCTGCTAACTGGACAATGTATAACAGTTGGGGCAAACAATAAACTAATCAAAAAATTGGAGAGGAAAATCTGGGAGATAAGATGCTTTGGGAAATAAGGGTTTTGAAAAGCTCTGGCATTTTCTTGAGAGTCTTGAAGGCCACATGCATGCCAAGTGGATCCATGCTAAGGAAAGAACTGAGAAGTCTCTAGGGTCTTATCACTGACTGACCTTCAGGTGTTGCACAAGCAAGAAGAAAAACCTAAGGCAGAGTTGTCAGCTGCTTGCCTGAGTGTTGAAGGCATGCCCCAATAGGTACCAGAGCTCATGTACAAAGACTGAGAGTTTTTGTTCTAGACATTTAAAGAAATCCCTTTCTACACTCTGGCTGATTACTAGGCCAATGGAACAGAGACTTCAGTGATCACAAATGACAAAGAATACAGGCTTTACAAAATTAGTCCAGAAAAGTCATTAAACAAACAATTACAAAACAACAACAAACCGTGGGAAGGAAGAGAATCTAATTTCCAGAATTGCCACATTATAATGTTCAAAATGTCCAGTTTTCAACAACCACAAAAAATTATGAGAAACAAAATGTATGGCCCATGCACAGAAAGAAAATAATCAATAGAAACTATTCCTAGATGTTGGACTTACTAGACCAAGATTTCATATCAAATGTTTTAAATATGTTCCAAAATCTAAAGAAAATCATGAGAATGATGTATCACCGAATACAGAATATCGATTCAGAGATAGAAATTATAATAAGGAATCAAATGGAAATTCTGGAGTTGAAAATTACAATAACAGAAATTAAAATTTCACTAGGTAGGCTCAATAGCACATTTAAGCAGACAGAAGAACGAATCAGCCAATGTGAAAGTGGATTAATTGAGATTATCCAGTCTGAGGTGCAGAAAGAAAAAAAGAAGGAAGAAAAATTAACAGCCTAAGTGACCTGTAGGAGACCATCAAGAATACCAACATAAGCATAATGGGAGTTTCAGGATTGAAGAGAGAGAAAGGGAAGTAGAAGGAATGTTTGAAGAAATAATGACTTACATTTTCTCAGTTTTGATGAAAACATGGATCTATACATCCAAGAAGCTCAACAAACTCCAAGAAGGATAAATTCAAAAATTTTCACACAGAGATAAAGTATAATCCAACTGTGTGTATAATCTAAGGCAAAGAGGGTATCTTGAAAGTAGCAAGAGAGATGTGACTTGTCATGTTCAAGTGATCCTCAATAAGACTAATAGCTACTTTCTCTTCAGAAACCATGGAGGCCAGAAGGCAGTGGGATGACATATTCAAAATGCTGAAAGGGAAAAAAACCACCAACCAAGAATTCTATAGCTTTCAAAATTATTCTTCAAATATAAAGGAGAAATTAAGACATTCCCAGATGAACAACAATGGAGAGAATTAGTAGCTGGTAGATCTTCCTTACAAGAAATGCTGAAGGGAGTCTTTCAGGCTGAAATGTCTTTTAGAAATAACTCAAATTCACCCAAAGAAATACAGAACATTGTTAAAGGTAACTACATAGATAAATATAAAACATAGTATTAGTCTCTTTTTGGTTGGTAACTCTTTTTTCCTATATGATTTAAAAGACAGCTTCCTAAAACAATAATTATAAGTCTATGTTGATGGGCACACAAAGCATAAAGATGTAATTAATTTGTGACAATAATCACATGAGGAGGGACCAGTGTTAACAGGAGCAGTTTTTGAAACACTATTGAAACTAAGTTGATATTAATCTGAACTAGATTGTTATCAATTAACATGTTAATTGTAATATCCAGGGCAACCACTAAGAAAATATAAATATATGGCAAAAGAAACAAGAAAATTAAAATAGTATCATAGGGCTTCCCTGGTGGTGCAGTGGTCGGGAGTCCGCCTGCCGATGCAGGAGACACGGGTTCGTGACCCGGTCCAGGAGGATCCCACATGCCGCGGAGCGGCTGGGCCCGGGAGCCGTGGCCGCTGAGCCTGCGCGTCCGGAGCCTGTGCTCCGCAGCGGGAGAGGCCACAACAGTGAGAGGCCTGCGTACCGCAAAAATACAAACAAATAAAATAGGATCATATAAAATATCTATTTAACACAAAAGAAGGTAGTAATGGTGAAATTGAAGACAAAAAAAAAGGTACGACATATAGAATAAAAAGCAAAATGAAAAAGAGTAAGCCCTCCCTCATCAGTAACTCCATTAAAAGAAAATGAATTAAACTCTCTAATCAAATGGCAGGAATAGGCAGAATGGATTAAAAAGAACATGATCCAACAATACAAGAGACTCACTCTAGGTGCCACTACGATTCAACTTTCAGGGGAAAGACAGGGACTGAGGCACCTAGTCTAGTCTATCTCTGTCAAACAACATCCTTTCTTCTCTGACAACTTGGGTAAGTGGAATCCAGGGAAATTATTGATATTCTCCCAAAAATCTGGAAGCCACTTTCTGCTAGGCTAGATCAAAAGTGAAAATTACACATATATGGAAACTTTGAAGGTTATTCTCAGCCGGCTGATAGCGGGCAATGACTGTGTCATCGGCATCTTCTACTTTTAATATGTAATCATGCCCTTCAGTGCCATGCGTGGGCCATGTATGTGGTTTTCTCAGTAGCAAAGAAGGGGCTGGTACTCTTATACATCCCCCAAGGGCACCTGTCTACCTGCCTTCAAGGGCTGCCTTACAATGGGGCTTGAGAGGAGATCTGGACCAACTTGTCTATGTGGGTTTGAATTCAAATTCAATTCAACCTTTTTTTTTTTTTTTTAGCATCAAGCATTATGCTAAGTTCTGAGGCTACAGCATGAATGAAGCCAAGTCCCCTGTCTCGTGGATCTTCTTCATTGGGGCGGGGGCAGGGCAGGCAGACAGACGATAAACAAGGAAACAAGTGAACACAGTGAGTCTCCTGGCAGTAAATGCTTTGTAGAAAAATCTCTCAAGGGAAGGGAGTGAGGCCAGGGGAGGGGAGCTTGTTGCTACTTTATACAGGGTATTCAGGGACGGCTTGACCAAGAAGGTGTCTTTGAGCAGAGACCTGACACAAGTGAGTGGGAGCCATGGAGCTATCTGGGGGAGAGTGCTCTAGGCAGAGGGATGAGGGAATGGGCGGGTCTTGGGACAAGAGCTAGACCTGTTTGAGGAATGGCATGGAGGCTGTGTATCTGGATGAGAGGGAGCAGGTAGTAGAATGGTAGGACGTGAAACCGATAAGGGCCAGACCACACGGAGTCTTGTGTACAAGTCTAAGATCATTGAACTTGGGCTCAGGACTCCATGGCTCAGCGATCAAACCACATGAACTTATCTGCCACAAAACCATTTGCCTCCTGGACATGACACGCCTTGGGTGTGTGGAGGGTCTATCCTAGACTAAATCTGGGCATGTCCTGGTCCACGTGGCCAGATGCTCCAGCGGGAACGGGCAGGGCAGCAGCTGGCCTACCCCAGGCCCACCTGGTTCCCCAGTCACCCCGAAATCACTGGGGAGCAAGCCAGTCCTTAGAAAGCGAACAAATGAAAAGTCCAGTTCTTCGTGCCTGACACCAGAGCAAGCTGTCCTCTGGAAACAAGCAATTCTCCCTCACCCTCTGTCTTCCTTCTGCTCCCATCACCCTCCTTCCGGGAAGTTCCTTCTGGGGCTTGTGTTGCCTCGGTGTGCCCAAGCTGCATCTCGCTCACATTATTATACAGCCGTCCTGACTTCGTTGAACATTTCTGGCTGACTAGTCCTAGAGAGAAGAGCCACAGGCTGAAGATGAGTTCCAGTCTTGGGGCACAGCTGCTGAGTCATTTGGGGGAAAAAAAAAAAAGAGCCTTTTAATGAGCCTTTGTATCAGGGTGTAGGTTGGGGCTGTTTCTTGAGGTCTAGAAGATATTTGGGGTCTAGAAAGAGGACCTCGTTTGACTTCCACACTTGAAACTTTCCTTCATTGAGAATCAGTCACTGAAATCCTAGTGTTTGTAGCATCTATCCAGGATGAGTTAGTGACTGCCCTCTGCTGACTCCACTGTGGTCCACACAGGGTTAATTCAAATTTGCCTGTGCTCCCCTAACAGGTAAAAGGCTGGCAGCATTTCTGTTTTATTTCTGTTCCCCTGTTTAACTGTTTTCCTAAGTCGCTCATTTTTCAAGAAGTAATTCCTTTGTCCTTTTGGAATGATAAAGTGTTTTTATCTCATTGTGATCACCCCTAACTTTTATCACCAGGGGCTTTGTAAGTTATGCCTGCTCTTCCTTAGTTTCCGGGCATATTAGTGCCCATTGTAATCATACAACTGACCAATCATGGGAGCCCCCAAGGGGGCCAAGCCTGGGAAAGAGACTATTCATAAAATCATACTTAATATAGTCTTATCTTGCCAGGGAAAAAAAGCCATCTGTCTGGCATCCCACAACCCAACGCCATGCCGGTACTCCAGCACTCCTTGCAGTGGCAATTCTCACCAAAGTGTGCAGAAAACAGGCTTCAAAAGAAAAGAGCCACACACAGGAAGTGACCCGATTGCTTATGGACTTTGTCAAAGAGCAGTTGCCAGGGTGCTGTTAGTGGACAAATGCACCTTGCAACCCAGAAAACAGAAAAGGATGGAAAAAAAGAGAAGAAGAGGTAGGCCCTTCCGCATCTCTCTCCCACACCAGCTTTACAGAAAGCAGCTGGTTTGTCCCCCTCCTAAAGATTTTCCTTGAATCTACGGCAAAAAAAAGCACTGATTTACATAGGTCAGCATCTGAAGGTAATTAAAAATGTAATCTTATATTTGCAGCAAGCTCTCTCATCTCTAGTAAATTCCCACCACCAAATCATACTACCGCTCAACACCTGGAGTGCACTTTAAGCTTCTTTCGTCCATCCTCTCACTGAGATAATCGATTTAGGTCCTCAGTGCAATCTGCCCCAGCTGGGTGGGTACAAAAGGAGTAAATATCCCCCTTTTACAGATAGGAAGACTGAAATGCAGAGGGATTTCATGACTCATCCAAGTTCAGCAAAGTCAGGTTTCCTTGTTCCAAGTGAAGAGTTATTTCTACCGAATCATGAAGATGATAAGGAATGGTTTTTTCTGGTGCATCGATTGCTTTGGTCCATTCAGTTTCCACGTGTGCTGAATTATGCTGCAAAATGTTCAAAAACTGAAAGGAAACTGCTACTGAAGAGGATTTTACATAAAATTTTACGTAGAATTTTGGAGCTAGAAGTTGACTTGAAGCACGTGTAGACCACTTCTCACATCATGGACAGAAATCTGTGCCCCAGAGGGGGCCGTGTCGGCCAGGAGTGACACACAAAGGAAGCAGCAGCCCCGATCTGGAAGAGAGGACTCCCAACTCCTGGAAGATTGATCCAGCATCTTCTGATGCCTTCAGAATTTCCTTCCAGATCCTTCTCCTATATAATCTTTCTACTCATTGTCAGGGGTTAGCATTGTGAAAACACATGGGATTAAGTGAGCGTTTTAGTTGTTTGGGTTCTAAGTGGAGTTTACTGTCTTAAAACGAAATGAACAAGGATTGGAATGTTACACCAGAAGGCAGTATAATGTAGTGGATTGAGCACTTGACTGGGAAGAGACACCTCTTTTCTTTTTTTTTTTCTTACTGTTTTGTGGGTTTTTTTAAACATCTCTATTTGAGTATAATTGCTTTACAATGGTGTGTTACTTTCTGCTTTATAACAGAGTGGATCAGCTATACCTATACATATACCCCCATATCTCCTCCCTTTTGTGTCTCCCTCCCACCCTCCCTAACCCACCCCTCTAGGTGGTCACAAAGCACCGAGCTGATCTCCCCGTGCTATGCGGCTGCTTCCCACTAGCTATCTGTTTTACATTTGGTAGTGTATATATGTCCATGCCACTCTCTCACTTCGTCCCAGCTTACCCTTCCCCGACACCTCTTTTCTGACTTAAGTTCTGTTAATAGTTCACTTAGGGAAGGGGTTGGAGGCCTGGGGTCTGGTCCCCCATCTGACACAAACTGGCTTTCTGATTCCAATTTCTCTGCCTCTGTTTATTCATCTTGAAATAGGGAAGGGAGAGGTTGTATGAGTTGATGCAGAAGGGCCATTCTGCCTTAAGAAAACTTTGGTTCTAGGGCACATACGTAGCACTGTCTCTCTCCATCCTGCCACTGGGAGATCATCTTGGAATTAGCCAAAAAATTAGGAGTACATGTCCAATCTCAACTGGACCTCCACGGAAGCTTGTGTTTTATTTACATTGTACTTGTGTTCCAGGGGGTATAAAGCGGGGGTGGGAGGGCATGAGAAGTCTTCATTTCCACAGCTGTTTTTGTTCAAATATAATGGTATTTGTTCTAATAGGATTTGATCTGTATGAGTGAACATTTAAGTTCTCTTAATAAAACATCTTCCACTCCTACAGTCCAGGGGCTCTTTCTTCCAGCAAATCCAGGAGCAACTTTCTCCTTATTGTGGAGGTGACAGCCAGGTGACAACGCTGGGAGACCTTCCAGTCCAGCTCTTCATTGTTCAGAGGAGGAGGTTGGTGGCGACTCTAAGCACCGTCAAGGATCACAGCTCGCCACGGCCTCCCGGGCCAGTGACAACAGAAAAGAAAGACGCTTACAAGGGCTTCCCTGGTGGCGCAGTGGTTGAGAGTCCGCCTGCCGATGCACGGGACGCGGGTTCGTGCCCCGGTCCGGGGAGATCCCACATGCCGCGGAGCGGCTGGGCCCGTGAGCCACGGCCGCTGGGCCTGCGCGTCCGGAGCCTGTGCTCCGCAGCGGGAGAGGCCGCGACAGTGAGAGGCCCGCGCACCGCGATGAAAAGTGGCCCCCGCTTGCCCCAACTGGGGAAAGCCCTCGCACAGAAACGGAGACCCAACACAGCCAAAAATAAATAAATACACAAACAAACGAAAAAAGAAAGAAGTGCTCTTCCTTCTCCAAGCCCGTTAGAGAAGTTCAATCGCAGGTCCATAGGGAGGGCGCCTTCATTGCTACTTCCCTGCCACTCGGGGAGCAGGACAGAGAGGGAGTGAGGAGGGCGCCCCCTCTTATCCCACCATCGGAGCCCGAAGCCAGCCTCCTTCATGCCTCCTTCTTCAGTCTGCATCTGCACGTCACCTCCACCCCCGGCCCCTGACACACATTACTGAATAAATATGCCTGGCCCCGGTCCATGTGGGAATTCTGAAGAGTTACGACTGCTATTTCCAGGAATGCACAGACCCCAGCAAAAATTCATTTCCCAGACGCGTGGCTATTTTGAGAATCAAATCTCCTGCTCTGCAGCGATCAAACTGGGGACTTTTCCAGTCTTGCTTTCCAATAGATTGTGCCTTCAGCTGCCTTTTACCTGCAAGAACTCAATAAGAGAGAGAGAAGCCATTAGAGTTTCCTCTCCCCATCTCTGCTTTGGCACGACATACATTCCTGGCCAACTTTCCTGACTCTACATCTTAGTAAATTCTTCCTGACAATAGTTAGTGACAAGCATGTCAGAAGCAACAAACTCTGTCATCTGTACGTCCTATCAATAATTTAGTCTCTTCCCCCTCGTGAGAGCCTGTGTGTTTTGCAATAATGAAATATATGATTTTAAAAATAAATAATAGGCTGTTCTCAGCCCGATTGTAGCTACAAGTTTTGAATGTGATTGATTGATTGAACATTTGACTTCATCCGCTCGAGCAGGATCAAAGAGAGACTCTTCCACCCGCCTAAGGCCACTAGCAATTTATTTAGAGGCTGTGTTCGTATCCCAGCAGGTAGCAATATTGGACTGAGATACACAGAAAATCAGCTCTTTGAAATTTTTTCCAAGTCCAAGGGAAGCAACAAATGAGATTTTTTTTTCCCTAGTTCATTAAATCATTAACCACTTGATCACTAAAACGAGACATGATAAGCATTCCCTTTAGCTGGGATACCCAGGAAAAAAGGAATGAGGCTTTGCTGAGATCTGGTGTTGGAAGGTGGGCCCTTCTTACACGACGTGACAGTCTCTAATTTTTTATTTATATGACACTGTAGTTTTTTTCTTCATCTTAACTAATCAGTGTGGTAACAGCTACAATGACATCCAAAAGTGACAGGTGTCTGAATTGTAATGAGGTGTCTATACAACTGCCAACATGGGGAAGGAAAAGACAAAGGTATGGAGGAGATGTTTGTAAAACAAATATTGCGACTACTAGGCTGATTGGATGGAAAAGGAAAAAAAAAAAAAAAGAGAGAGAAAGAAAAGAAAATGAGGCAATAGCATAGCAAATTGCTGGCAGTGTGGAATACAGGCCCCCAGTTCAGCCAGGGCAGAGATCCTCCTGAGTGTGGATGTCCAGCTGGCACAGGAAAGACTGTCCCTTCTTTCTCAAGAAGACCCTCAGGGTCAACTGTGACTCTTGCTGTCTCACACAACAGCTTCCCTGAGCTTTTAAAAATACTGCAACCCAGAGCTCTCCCCATGAGCAGGGGAGCTGTTTGGCATTCTGATGAGTGGGGCTGGTGAGCAGCCCAAGTCTGGTCCTAACCAGGGTGCCGGGGATAAAGGAGACAAGATGTGAAGGCCTGAAGACATCCACCCACAGAGGGGCAGGCCTATCTTAACAAGAACGGGTTGTGGTCTTCGTTGTTCTAGCAGGGGACTGGAAGAAAGGGAACAGACTCCCCTTTCTGGGTCCCCTAGTTCTGGGCTGTCTGACCTCAGGCAAGGCAATTTAATAATCATCCGAACGCTTTTGACTTCATAGGGCCTTTCAGCCAGGGATCTCAAAGCACTTCACAAATACCAATTCATTAACCTTCACAACCAGCCTTGGGGGACAAAGTGTGGGCATGTTTCCCCTGTGGTGGAAATGCTCAGCTGGAGGCATGGGGAAAAGCAGTTTTTCCTTCAAGGTCACTTGAAAGTTGACCAGGAAACTCTGGAGTGAGATCCAGAGCGGCTGGCATCAACACACAGTGTTGCTGATTGCTGTGGCCTCAGTTTACCACCCTTTGTGCCTTTGGGCTGGATCCACACCTCTGATTCTCCTCACAGAGAGCAAAGGAGCTGCAAGTTCAGGGAGGACAGAGAAAACCACGTTGCTTACCGCCGGCTGTGTGTTAGCTGCTTTCACATGCTACATCTCATTCACTCCCCACGAGAATCCTGTGAAGGTCTATAAACCCCATTTTACAGGCGAGAAAATTGAGGCTAAGAGACGTTAAGAATTCACCTAAGGTCATCTAACTCATAAGTAGTGGAGTTGACAATCTGTAGTAGTAATAATAATAATAGTAATTATAATAGCATTATTATTGTATTCACAGTCCCTTCCCCTAGGCTACCTCTAAGAATTCTGTTTTTGTTTATGGGCCTTTTTGGGTCTATGATCAACTTATCAATTGAGCCTATGAGCTGTAACAGGAAATGTTCAGGCCAGGAATGGCAGAAAGCCTGGCTCAGTTTAGAGAGCTAGAGAGTGGGGTGAGACGGGGAAGGTGAGAGGGACCACAATGGGGATGGGTTTAGGGAGAGGTTTTAGGGAGAGGAGTCCGGCATAGAGGAGGACGGAGGCTTGGGACGCAGCTGCCGTGCATGTGTGAACCATGTCACAGAGACATGGGGGAAAAAAGAATTTTAAGAAGTTTTGCTTTGTGTTGTGATGTGGCTTCTTAAGGGACTGCAGTGTGGATTTGAACTGCTTCTGAGCTGCTTTTGGGTGCCAGACTGATGCTTCCTAAGTGCAATGCTAGGCAGAAGCCAGCTGATGCTTCGTTTGGTTCTGTGAGTGACACATCTGTCGGCTGCATGTCTCTGCTCTTTTCATGCCTCATTGCCTGGCATCCCTCCCACCCTGGCTGAGCTTTTGTGCTCTCATGGTATACAGTGCGGGTGTTGCTCACATGCTACTCACCTCCTCTTATAACTATTTTGTGATAAATCCTGCTTCCTGTGAGTAGCCTGGGTGAGACTCGGCAGGGCAGGCGGCATAACTATCTCTGCCATCCAGGTGAAATAACACATGCCAGGAGGCAACCCAACATTTGCAGGATGTATTAGTCAGGGTAGATTAAGCCGTCGGAACAAAGAGCTCCATTGGGTTGATATAATGAAAGATGATTTCCCACTCGTGTGATGTCCCCTGTTGTTGTCCCTGATCAGCAGTTCTCTGGGGCAGGTCACCCCCTAGCCATGACTCAGGGGCTGGGCTTCTACAGTCTTGTTATTCCCCCCATCCTCTGGAGCCTTGGAGTCCTGCACATCCAGTTGTAAGAATGGCAGAAAGACGGAGTGTGGAGAATGGCACAAGAGCCAGGAGCCAGGCCTGGAAGTGTTGTACATGTCACTTTGCCATATGCAGGGTCCCACCTAACTGCCAGGGTGGCCAAGATGTGTTGTTTAGTTGTGTGTCCAGAAGGAAAAGGAAATCTGTTTTAATAAGCATAGGAGAGTCTCAGCTACCTGGGGTCCTCCCTCTCAACACCAGGTATTCCCTCATCAGCCAAACTTGGAACTTTGCTAAAGTTGCTTCTGCAGGCAGCTGGGCATCAAGTTTGTGGGTACTGTGTGATTCTCTTTCCCCCCACATGGATTTATGAGTAAGCTAGAGGTCTCCAGAGGGGAGAATTGTTTGAGGAGTTTTGAAGAAGGCTGTATGGACCTAGGACAATTGGGAGGCATCTGACATTTTCTGGTTGGAGGGAGGACATATTCAATTTAATAAATGCCTTTAAAATGACATTGACCAAGGCATCCTTCCCTTTATTCTGTAAAAACCAAAAAGAACAACAAAAACTCCACTAAAGTTCATGTGTAAAAACTGGGCAGAAAGGGGCTCCTCACCTGGACACCAACAGTGAGTGCTAACTCTCCTCAAATTTCTATCTCCAATGTCCATCCAGCTAAGGTTGACCATGCTTTCTTGGAATATCCAGTCAGTCTTGGGAAAAAGAGAGTGATTTGCCCTTCATTTTCGGAGAACAGCCTCCATTCTCTTTGCATGTGCAGTCATGGCCTCAGCAGTAAAGCTGGTAGGAAACTTCATTCCTCTGTTTCCCTGGAGAAGCTGTGCTTTCTGGGTCACTATGACAATCCCCAAACATGTAGTTTTATTTTGGAACACAACTGTGCATACTTCTCATACATTGCAGGGGTTTAATAATGGCAAAAACCTCTTAAAGCACAGTCTGTTTCCATTCATTTCCCCTGAAAATACCAAACTCTGGTTGTTTCAGAGAACCAAGGCTAAAATATTCCAAAGGAAGGTCTCACTCATCCTTTCTCCCAGGTTCTTTTCTCTGCTGCCTTCAATTCCCCCTCCCTTCCTATTTGTAGAGACAAAAGAGAAAACTCTGTAACCGCTGGCCTCTGTCCAGGAATACAGAAGAAAATGAAGCCAGGCAAACAACAGAGAGAGGTGAACAGCAGCAGAACAAGCTCAAATGAAGCTGCTTCGTGGTTGTACAGTGCCAGCCCGGCAGGGGCATGCTTTGACTTCTTTTCCTCTTTTTCCTTAATGTCCAGTTTGTGGTCAAAATCCTTAGAATAAAATTGAGGATTGGTAAAAGCTCTGAAAACCCCGACATGGAAATGACTTGCCCATCAATATGTATCCTGGATCTTTAAAGAAGTCATCCGGTTTGACTTAGTAATTCTGCCGCTGAGATTCTATCCAAAGTGAATGACTTAGCTTGGCGTCTCCCAGAAGCAGAGCCTGAGATGAGGATTTGGTGCAAGTGGGTGGTTTCCTGGGACGTTATCCCGGCAAGCGTGGTGAAGGGGTGGGGATTGTGGAAAACAGGGATGAGAATGTTGACCTTAAAAATAAAACAGTTATTTTACCAGGAAAAACGGGTTTATTCAGGAATAGCAGAGGAATTGTAATTTAGGACAAGCAAGCTATCGCAGAAGCCATAGACGAGTCCAACAAACAAAGGAGAAGAGTGCCTTTTTATAGAGAAAAAGGAGGAAGCTGGGAGGGGTTGTTTTGGAAAAAAAAAAGTCTGTTGGAGAAAAGTGAGAGTTTAGGGTTGATGATGGTTTCTCATTGGCTGAGTTGCTGAGGTAGTTGATGTCTTGTAGGAGGTGCAATGTACACCTTTTCCTGTTGGGGTCTGTAATTGACAATTCTTCTTGTAATTGACATTGAGTGGTACCACATGAGTACTTCCCCTTCTGGCTTCCTGACTCCATTTTCACAAGAGGAAAGCCAATGCGATGGATATGCTAATAAGCTAGCCACTGTGGGCAGCTAGAGCTCAACCCTGTGGGGACAATCTGTGGGACAGTGCAGAACACACTGTGCAGAACACACCTTTCATTGGTCACCCTGAGGAGCAAGGAAGCTGAAATTCCCATCCCCATTTGTTGAGGGTTGCTTAGGGACATCAAGGCTGACACATCCAGGCTATTCTACCTGCATGTAGGACAAGCACGCCCCCATGGCCAGAGAATGAGTTCAGGCAGGTGACGTAGGAATCCAGCAGACAGTCCAGGGAGAGTCTTCAGGTTCCCCTGGGAAAGACCTAGGGATGGGATGCTGACAATATCTGTTACAGATAATAATCCTAATATAGAAAAACAAATAAGCACATCAGAATTGCATCATGACCTATAACAGTGAAAAATTAGAGGCAACTTTAATGTCTACATCAGAGGGAGGGTTAAACAAGTTCTGGCATGCCCACTCTATGAAATACTCCCCGTTGTTATTTTGTTCAGTAATATTACTGTGTACCAGGTCACTATGATGAGAAAGACAGACCCCGTTCTTACCCTCCAGGAGTGTATGGTCTCGTTTGTTTAAGCAGAATTTGAAAAAAACATGAGGGCATGCCTGGGTTGTACTGGAATCAGGATTGTACATACAGCTTGACCTTAATTCTGTTTTCTAAAATGCATAGAAAAAAGACTGGAGGGAAGTACACCAAACTGTTAATGGTGGTTTTATTTGGGTGATGAAGGTTTCTTTGCTTCTTGCATTTCTCTTTTCACCAAATTTTCTATAATAAGAATGTATTCTTCTCATAAGGGAGAAAATAATAAACTTTATCTGAAAATAAGAGAAAAAGAAGTCACCTGCCAAGCAGAAGGGAACTCAAAGCTGGCCCTTCTCACCTTCTCCCTATGCCCAACTTTTATATGTGTCTAACATTTCTGGTTCCCTGCTGAATCTGGAACCAGCATCTAATGCAAAGTAATTTGGGGCACTTCTCAGGCATGACTGGGGTCTGAAGGTAGCAAGCATCCCCTGATGAAATGTGAAGTTCTAGGGCACTGCAAAGAGAACAAGGAATATCTATTCCTTTTATTTTTCTTAAATTAACTCATGGGAATATGAAGGCTTCCGTTATGTTGTCCAGGCTGGTTCCTCTGTGCACTGATTAGCTCTGATGCCATCTTCAACAGTTTGCCGGTAACTTCAGAGTCACCAAATTTCCTGCTACTGGTAGAAACTCACGATCCCACTATAGGGAGGCGACCACCATGTTGGGGAATTGCCAATCATCTCTCTAGTAGATTCTTGAGACTTGAGGCTGAAAGATGTGACCTAAATACAAAGTGTTCTCATCAAATGCTTTGAAAATGCACAATGAGCTAGGTTTAAAGGAGCAGAAATACGACTATATTCAATGAAATTTCATGTATTGGAAGAGTTACAATTGGCAAAGTTCATCCTGAAATAGTTTCCATGCAGTTTAAAAGAGTTAAATATCTTGGAAACCCTCTCTCTAGACTCCCCCAAACCCTTAATTCTAAGTTATTTCTGGACAATGGAAATATTTTAGTTCTTAAGCCCCTCATTAATTCCAGGTTTGGCTGTAAGTCCAGGCTGAAGTGATACACAACTCCAGGGGGCTCCCTTCCCACAGGGCTGTCCCTTGGGGCTTTGTTTTCTCAAATTAAAAGGTATTTCTTTTAAAAATAAATAAATAAAATAAAATTTAAAATAAGTTTAGGAAAGACCAGTTCAGTGATGTGCAACAGGGCTTTTGACTCCAGGGCTCTTCCTGGCCTTGAATAGGCTGGCAGTATGTATCTTCATGAATTTCCAAGAGGAGAAGAGAATATACAATGTTTCCAAATTTTGAACACAGAAGTGCCCCTGCCCACTACCCTTTTTTGTTTTTTTGTTAAGACACCTTATAGAGCTACAGGCTGTGAAAAGTGTACATTGTTAGTATCGAAGCACGTCTGAGCATCAGGTCCAGGCCAGTGGTTCTCAAACTTCAGCGTGAATCAAAGTTACCTGGAGAATTTGTTAAAACGCAATTCCTGAGATTCTGATTCAGTAGGACAAGGTGGGGCCCCAGAATCTGCATTTCTGAGTTCCTAAGGGCTGCTGGTGCTTCTGGTGCAGGGGCCGTATTTTGGGAACTGCTGGTTTAGAGTGACTTCGTGCTTCCCCAGAAAGACGGGTGACCGGGAAGGGAAAAAGTGGTTTTCTAGTCGCACAGCTGGCGCTTTTGGATATGTGTCCCATTTCCCTGTAAAAGGCATGATGGGGGCTTCCCTGGTGGCGCAGTGGTTGAGAGTCTGCCTGCCGATGCAGGGGACGCGGGTTCGTGCCCCGGTCCGGGAAGATCCCACATGCCATGGAGCAGCTGGGCCCGTGAACCATGGCCGCTGGGCCTGCGCATCTGGAGCCTGTGCTCCGCAGCGGGAGAGGCCGCGACAGTGAGAGGCCCGCCTACCACAAAAAAAAAAAGGCATGATGGTGGAAGGATGCTTGATTTTTAAAGACTGCGGTTGAGGCCCTAAGGGAGCAGATGAGATCTTGCTCTGGGAGCACAATTAGATGTAGCTGCAGAAGCTACAGTACAAGGTAGGAGTTCATTTAGGACACAGGTAAGGAGCACTAGCTTCCATGTCAGACAGCCTGGCTTCAAAACCCAGACAACAGGGCTTTCCTGGTGGCCCAGTGGTTAGGAATCCGCCTGCCAGTGCAGGGGACACGGGTTCGAGCCCTGGTCCGGGAAGATCCCACATGCTGCGGAGCAACTAAACCCGTGCACCACAACTACTGAGCCTGTGCTCTAGAGCCCATGAGCCACAGCTACTGAGCCCATGTGCTGCAACTACTGAAGCCCACACTCCTAGAGCCCATGCTCTGCAACAAGAGAAGCCACCGCAATGAGAAGCCCACATACCACAACGAAGAGTAGCCCCCACTCACCGCAACCAGAGAAAAGCCCACGCGCAGCAACAAAGACCCAACACAGCCAAAAATTAAAAAATAAGTAAATTTGAAAACAGCAACAACAACAAAAAAACCCAGGCAACACATGTCTCTTGAGCTTCAGTTTCCTCATCCATTATATGAGCATCATGGGTCTTACCTGCTATGGTTGTGGGAAGAGCAAATCAGATAACAGGTGTAAAGCACTTAGCACCATGTAACAGGGCAGGCACTCAATAAATGAGAGGGTAAAAGACTTGCTCACTGGGAATGAGGCACGAATTGGGTGCAGGAAGTAAAGTATTGAGGCCAGACCACAAACCTGCTTTATTGAGCACTTCGCCCAAGTTCCCTTAACATACTTTTGTCTGTGATTGGTTTCTTAGTGTAGCAGTGGGATGAGGACTGAGAGGCCCCTCATTGGACCAGTGGACTGTGGACTCCAGGAGCAACACATCTCAGGAGCTACCGGGTCTCATGCTTCTCTCAAAGCCCTCCAGTGCCCACCCTGCCACACAGTAGGTGCTCATTTATACCTGTTGAAGAATCAATGTATTTGATCGAGGGATGTGACCAACTTGACCCCAGGAGCCATCAAACAATAAAACACCACGACTTGGCTTTAGTCAGTGCAGCTTTTTCTTCTCAGAAAAAATGAACAAAAAACAAAACAAAACAAAAATAAAATCAGGCAAGGCTTGGGTTCTGAAAGAAACTGAACAGATACACTTGAGTTCTTATCACAAGAAAAATCAATACCTTTCTCAGCATCTGAGCCTTCGGCATTGACTTGGAAACCCTGAAATCCTCCTGGCCCGAGGCTCTCCTGAGTCCAAAGGCTGAGCACTCAGGCTCCAGCACCCCCAGCGGCCCAGCCAGTGTGAAATCATTTCCTTCTTGGAACGTGGGGCAGGTATTAGGGTGCCTTCCAAGCCCGCTGCCTCCTGGCTAATGTAGCGAGTGGACAAGGAAAAAAGGAGGCAAATCGGGCAGCTGTGGGGCTTGGGGTGTTCTCCCGCTGTGGGAGAGCGGGTTTCAGAATATCGCAGGGGAGTTAAGCGCAGCTGGGAGGCTGGCCAAAAGCTAAGCAGATGCTTGACCGAGTTGCAGCATCACCTGGGGACATTTCATTTAAATTATTAGTAGTATTTACATTATTATTATTTTTTTATTTTTATTTTTATTTTGCAGTACGCGGGCCTCTCACTGTTGTGGCCTCTCCCGTTGCAGAGCACAGGCTCCGGACGCTCAGGCTCAGCGGCCATGGCTCACGGGCCCAGCCGCTCCGTGGCATGTGGGATCCTCCCGGACCAGGGCACGAACCCGTGTCCCCTGCATCGGCAGGCGGACTCTCAACCACTGCGCCACCAGGGACGCCCTACATTATTATTTAATGACCGAGTCCTGGGTCCTGCCCTGGAGTAGATTCACGGTCTCCATCTTGACATCCTCTTTTGGAGATTCCATGATGAAAACACTTGGAGGAGTCAGTTTCTGTCTCAGTCCTGGAGTCCCTATCGTTCTAAGCTACCTCCAACCTTTTCAGCTCAGCCAGGGGTCCCAGGCTCGAGGGAATTCTCCCCAAGCGCTCTTCTTGGAGGAGCAAGCTGACAACACTGGGGAGGAAACGTCCTTTTCAGAACATAGAGTGTGGAAAAGAAGAGCTGGAGAATTCTCAAAGACTCTTCTCATAGTTGCAGCCACGTGTGTCAGTACATCTTGGAAAGCGTTCATCTTCAAAAATCATTACAAAGAGTGTAGAGAAGTGTGCCCTTCTGTCTGTTTAGAAGCATGTCAAGATTCCTCCTTTCAGCACTTCGGCTCCTACGAAGAAAAAGTGGACCCTTTGGGTATCTTGTTAACAAATGAGGGAGAGTCCTCGTAGCTCAAGGAGCTGTTCACAGCCCTCCACTCCGCTCCTCCCTGGCTGTCCCCACTCTGCATGAGAGTAACTCCCATTATGGGGAGGCCTGTAGTGTTTTACACACATTTGTCTCGTTTACTTCTCCTGACAATCTTATGAGTTAGGTCAGGGGTGGGCAAGCAACGGTCAGCCACCTATTTTTGTAAATACAAGTGTATTGGACTATAGCCAGTGTCATTCATTTACATCTGTGGCTGCTTTTACTCTACAAGGACAGAGAGAGTAGTTGTGACAAAAACCCTATGTCCTGCAAAGTCTAAAATATTTGCTATGTGGCCCTCTACAGAAAAAGTGTGTCGAACCCTGAAATGGGTCATTGGTACCACTTTACAGATGGGGAAACAGAAGCACAGAAAGGCTGTGTCGCCTAAAATCATTTAGGTTAGAAATGAGTGTCAGAGATGTCTCCGGCCCCAGAGAAACTCTTCCTGTGCTTCTCCCCACCCTACACTGTAGAACCTCTTACTCTATCATGCTGGTCTGTTCCTGCTAAATGTGTCAGCCAAGAAAGACATGCGTATTTGCTCTGAACAAAATGTCGCAGGCTGACCATCACACAGAGAGGCCTGTAGGAGATGCTGGAGTCCCAGAGAGGTGGTCATCCAGCCCACCCTCTCCTCTCCCAGCCCCTTACATCAGGGCTCCCAGCCTGCCCAGGGTTTAGAAGAGAGACCGTCATCCAAAATGGACAGAGATAGCTCTTTAAAGTCCAAGAGATCAGCTCGGGGATTTGCTAACTGAAGAACTAGAGAAGAACCAGATAGCCCCAAGCCAAGGACAACAGCTGCCCTTGCTTGAGCAACACCCCAGGGGAGCTTATCCCTAGTGCTAGCCCTGGGGACAGGCCCACATTTTGTCTTGTCTCCCATTCTGCCCTTGCCGATGTCTTTTCACCCAGCCTCGCCTTGGCTTGCCTCTTGGTATTACTCATAGCCATGCTGCCCTCCTGTCCAGAGTTCCCATCTGGTCCTGGTTTCTGCCTGTCTGACCGTGGCTCACACTTGAACTCTGTGGGTAAGAGGCCATGCCTCAACAGTGGTCTGCAGTTCCTAATGGATGTCAAAGCTAAGGCTCTCTACCTTGGGGAGAGTGCCCAAAATTTCCATACATATTCTGAGACCAAACCAATTCCGAGAATAGAATGAAAAGTGAAACCGGTGGAAAATATTGCTGAGTCAAAAGCCACCAAAATTTCCAAACACATAGAAATCGTTGTATCAGTTATGATAAATCCATACAATGGAATACTGTGCAGCCATTTAAAATGATATTAAAAACGATTTAAAAATAACGTGTTACAGCAGAGACAGAGCCAGTTTCAAGGGTGTGGGACCTATGCAGTGAAACAGGGCCTGTGTTTGGAAGGGCTCCACACTTGGTTTAATTCTCCATGGCCACCATCTTGAAATTCTTAATAAGTTTTGAACAAGGGGGGCCCATATTTTCATTTTGCACTGAGCCCAGAAATTATGAAGCTGATCCTAAGCAGATATATCTCCCCAAATTCATCCTCTCCTGACTTCTAGTAGTAGAACTTCCCCAACCCAACACACATACACATTCATCCTGACTAAACTCTCCACGTGAGAATTCCTTTTCAGTATTTCTTGGGAAAGTTTTGTTTTTCCAAATTCTGAAAAAAAAATAATCAGTAAAGAAATTGGAGGGCTTCCCTGGTGGCGCAGTGGTTGAGAGTCCGCCTGCCAATGCAGGGGACACGGGTTCGAGCCCTGGTCCGGGAAGATCCCACATGCCGCGGAGCAGCTAGGCCCGTGAGTCACAACTACTGAGCCTGCGCGTCTGGAGCCTGTGCTCCGCAACAAGAGAGGCCGCGACACCGCGATGAGTGGCCCCGGCTCACCGCAACTACAGAAAGCCCTCTCACAGAAACGAAGACCCAACACGCCCATAAATAAATAAATAAATAAATAAATAAAAAGAAATTGGAGTAATAGGAAGAAGTATAATAATCCTCCTTCAAGAATTGAAGCTTAACAGTCAACATAGAGACATGATTGGTTTTAATCCACCAATGTCAAGTCAAAAGCTAGAGCGGAATCACAAACAGGTTAAGGTTGGCATTTCTGGGAACCAGAACAGGAACACATAGGAGAGAACTGGTCATGATCTAATCAGTCATACTTGTAGCTCTTGTCCTGCTATAAGTGTGTGTTTGTGGCTGTGACTGCTGCTAATAGCAAGTCATTCTTGCAAATAAAATAAATATTATTGTTTGTGTACATGTATACTTTATATATATATATATATGTATCTTGTTAATTATGTTCTCAGAAATAACAAGTTTGGGGAGCAAAATAAGCCCTTAAGTGGGCAATTTTGCCTATGATTCTATATAGTGCTTTACCTGCTTGAGATTTGAATGTTAAATTATTTAAATATTACCCAATAATGTTCACTGGTATTTTCCAATGTTTGATTATTTACTACAGGATCTAGTTGTTTGTAAATTCACTAAACTTAATATTTCTTATTTATTAAGTTATCATTGTTAGATATCCATAGTAATGAGTAAAGACTGTGAAGAATGTTGGAAGTCCTTTAAGAATAACACGATTTCAGGAATTTCTAAGAATTCCCAGGAATTCCAGCTTCTCATTTGTAAACCCTGAAGATTCATATCCATTGGGTATTTGGAAACACTGATTCTACATATAATTGTTCAACTAGAGACTACAATTTGCAGTCTCCCTTGCAGCTAGTTATAGTTATGTTCTAAGTTTTGGCCAATGAGATGTAAGCCCAAGTGAAGGGTACACCTACTGAATCATGTTTTATGAGGAAGCTGCTTGCCCTCCATGCTCTCTTTCCCTCTTCTCCCTGACCTGGAAATGATGAAAACTGGAGGAGCCACCTGGGACCAAGATATGGAGACCATGTGTTAAAGAAGAGAGAGTTGCTTATCCAGTTTGTTCCCTGGATGACCTTGTGGAACAGAACTGTCTACCTGCCCTAGCCTATCTTTAGACTATAAAATAAGAGATGAATAAATCTTGTGATTTATGAATCCTATGAATAAATAAATCCAAAGATAAGCCTCTGCATCTTCGAGTCTCTTTATTATAGCAGTTTAGCTTATACAAACACATACAGGAACATGCTTATACTATAATGCTACTTGACAAAGCATCACACATAATTGCGTATCACATTATATTTCACTATTCTGTGTATTATATTACACACAATTGTGTATACAGTTCCAGGATGCCCCATGGATACAAAAATCTGCAGATACTCAAGTTCCTTATATAAAATGGCCCAGTATTTGTATATAACCTACCCACAACCTCCTGTATACTTTAAATCACCTCTAGCTCACTTATAACATCTAATACAATGTAAATACCATGCAAATAGTTGTAAACAACAATGTAAATGCTATGTAAATTGTTGCCAACATGCAGCAAATTCAAGTTTTTGCTTTTTGGAACTTTCTGGATTTTTAAAAAAATATTTCAACCTGCAGTTGGTTGAATCCATAGATGCAGAACCTACAGATACAGAGGGCTGACTGTATATACAATATAACCTCAATGACTAAAAAAAAATACACAAAGAAAATGCCCAGAAGAAAATATGTCAAAAGCCTGGCAAAAAAAAAAAAAGGAGATGAAAGAAGCTAAATCAGACATTGTTCCAGAAAGAATTAGGTAGCATTATCTCTACGGTCTTTAAACTAATACTTATTGAGCATTACTTAGGCTCTGAGCAGGGAGCTAGAACAGAGAACAAGAAAGACATATTCTCTGTTTGTATAAAGTTCACGGTGAAACTAGAAAGGAAGATGTTTGTATGTAATTACCGGCATGAATGATATGAAGAATTTATTCTCTCCTTTCTATGAGTCTTTCTCCATGGCAATGGGAATATTGGTGAGATGCGGGGTTTTGGATAATCTCAGCCTCCTTCAAGGACTGGTCATTTCCTAATGCCTTAGTAGAAGCTGAGGTTTCACCAGGAGTTGGTCCGCCCCTTCAGCAGTCCTTGGAGGCTAACGAGGACGGGCAGGAGAACTCCAAGGATTTCCATTCACATTCCTGCCGCTCCTCTTGAGCAATCTCCATCCAGTTTCCCCAGCCCTGGGCTAAAGAAAACTGGAAAGTATCCCAGCCTCATTATGCTCTCTGTGTCAAGGGACCCCTCCTTATCTAAGAACACAGGGCTGGCTGTTGGGTTGCCATCTAGGGAAAACCAAGAACGTCTCTTTGGTTTGGGTTTGGGGGAAAAGCAAAGAAAAGCTGGACAAACATATGAGTGGAAATTTGGCACTTGTCTTATACAGTAGCTATAATTTTTGTAGCCTTAAAAAAAGTCAGAAAGTCTAGTATTCTGTTCAGCAGAAGTCGGCAAATATGCTGTAAGAGGCTGTTTGAGCCACTGAGAGATCAGTTTGCTGTTGGGTAAAACTCGGTGCTTCCTGAAGATTACCTGCCTATCTGTCCATCTATCTGCCTGGTGAACACGTCCAGCTCTGCCAGCCACTGCAGGGCATTTCTGTCCACATACCTGTCAGATTCCATTTTTCACCAGAAGCTTCATTAGGAAATAGAGGCTGAGCATTCTTAGAGGCAGTTTCAACAGCTGCAAATAATGAAGGAGAAGTCAAAGCAATTAGCCAAGCCCTTGGCAGTAGGATTTAAATAGCTAAGGAACTAATTATGTGTCCCAGGCACCCATGCATTGTACTTGCCACATCATCAGGCCACAGTAAAGACTGTCTCACAGCAGTGTGTCTCACAGGACAGGAGTGAGACAGGAGTTACCTTGGTGAATTCCTTTCCTTCTCCTTCTCGGTAAAGAAGGCTGAATCTTGCGAGACAGAGTCTGCTCTTGTGTACCCACTATCCGTTCTTCCCTTCGTCCTTACTATCAGAAACAAGACTTTACCCAGATTGACAATGTGCCCGGATTTTTAAAAATTTCCTAGTCTCCTTGGCAATTACAAATGGCCAATAAAATATTAGTGGAAGTCAACTGAGTCTTCTGGGAAAGCTGTCCCTCTCTCCTTTCTCCTTCTACCTGGAACATGGATGTGATAAATGGAGTTCCAGCAGCCATCTTGTTACCACGAGGCAATCTTGGGAGTGGAATTCATGAGCTTAAGATGGAAGAGCAGAAAGATTGAAGGAGGCTGGCTCCCTCATGATCATGAAGCTGCCATGCTGCCATGGGATTCTCAGCCTCTAGACTTCATGTCACATGACAGAAAAAGAAAATTTTATTTATTACAACTATTAATTCAGTTATCTGTTTGTAGCAGCAAGTCTAATTTTAACACATACATTCAATTTCTACCTCTCCCCCAAGTTTTTCTAAGAGCCCCTAGAAAAATTCAATCATTGACTGAGGCAGTCATTCATCAACAGACGTTTACTTAATGCCCATGAAGGCTCAACCCTGTGGTCCACATGGGGCAATGGAAAGGTGAGTACGCATGGCCCCTGACCCTGCGAGCACAGTTCCCCACTTTACCATTAGAATGATCTGTTTTCTCCCACTGAACTTTGCGTCTCTGTTAGAATTGCCTTGCAACAGAGGAATTGTGTAGGCTGCTGAAAGGCAGAGAACCTGCCTTGTTCATTTTGGTATCTCCCTCCCACAGTCCCTGGCCCAATGCCTCTCCTTACGTGCTCAATGTCCATGGCAGGGGTATATAAAAGTTGAGCCTTCAGTCTTTCCCAGCTTGTTTCAGCCACTGCCCACATTTGGCAGTCACCATATAAAGAGTTGCCCTGTTCTGACTCAGGGTTCATTGATGATGCTCGTCTCTCTCCAGCCATGCGCCTTGGGGTTCAAACCCCCATTTCATCCTCACCATTCTCCTCAGATATGACGCAGTAGAAGATGGGGCTTCCTCTCAATTCTGCCTCTGCCTCTCAATCCTGGCCTTGCTTCCGGTATGGCCTTGTCACCTCAGCCAGGTAATGAGAATGCTTTGCGTCCCCCCGCCCAGCCACATATATTCAGGGTGAAGAAACCATCAAATCTGCCAAGCAGTGCCTTATTCTATCAATTGGTCTAGAGTGGGATAACCTCTGAAGATCAAGGGTTTCATAGAAGGGGAGCCAGTGGGCTTCCCATGGTACATCCCTGGGGGTCACTTTTAGCAATGGAATTGTGGGTCAAATACACCATTTGTTTCCCTCTAGCCTTCTCAGACTCTCCAGTGTGCCAGTTCCCAGGCCCGTCATGACCAAGGCAGGCTGTCTGCCAGATCCTTGCTCTGGCCAGCTGGTGAGGGGGGTGGGCATCAGTCTTGGGGTCCAGGCCCAGATTACACTGCAGGGTGGTGTGGTCTGCATACCAGCTGCATCCCTTTCCACCTCTGGGACTGTGGACATATTACTTAACGATGCTGTCAGTTTCCTCGCCTGTCCAATGGGGACAACACATCGACCTTAAAGAGTTGTTCTAAAGATTAAAGGAGTCAAAGTGCGATAGCCCTTAGCCCTGTGCCTAGGACACAGTGAGCTTTCAGTCAACGGTAACTGTCATCATCAGTATTAGTAAAACCTGGCATCACCTGTTGTTAGAACTGTCTCATAACTTGGTGAATATTAAACATATTTAAGGTTCTGATATTGGTAAAGAATCCTAATTCGATTGTTTTTTAGCAGGGGGAGGGGTAATTTTTAAAAGTGACCTTTTCACTTATTTTTCTCTACTCTCTACTTTATTTCCCATTCTTCACTGTAGTGATATCATTTGTCCTTTAGGTCATAAGGAAACAACCAAATTGCAGTCTAAATTCTCATTCTAACATCCTTGCTCTGAAGCATCTTTCATACTCACTATCCGTTGGGTCAACTTGCTGGGTTTTTTTCTTTTATGAAGTTTACAGTAAAGGGTCAAATTACCTGCTCGTTTTCTTCCCAGGATGCTCCCATCCATGGATGTGTCTGAGGTGTGGTGAGACAGGCAGAAACATAAAGATGCATGTGGGAATAAATGTGTAAATGTATTTAGACTTTATTTGGGGAACCTGGGCTTTCGCCGTCATCCAAGTTCAACAGAGATGGCTGTGCAGACCAAACAGTGGTTAGTCGTTGACACCAAAAACCATTTGCAGCCCAAATTAGACACAACAAATCCGGGAAGGAATTTTTAAAAATCCAAACCTTGCAACCCTCCCCTTACCCCAGACTACTTTAGGCAACAGAAGTGAAGGGAAATATGCATGCCAAGAGGAGGCGGGAGTCCAGAGCGGATTCCTCAGCCTGCAGCAGGTGAAAAACACATTTGCTAAAGCAGAGCACATTTGGGGGATTGGGACAGAAAAGCTGGGAGTGCTTGTGAGACAAGGCCCTCGGTCCTGCCTCCCGTCTATTCCCACCGTGGAAAGCTGTCCAAGCTGAGGGCTGGGTCAGCCCTATGCCAATGTCATTGGTAACAAAGTAGAAAAACTCAGGGATTCTAGCTGAGGCCGAGCATGCAAAAGCCTGCAAATCCAGACAGGAACATAGGTAAGTGGAGTGGGTGGCTTGAGGGCCTGTGGTGGACCAGAGACAGCAGGCCCTGCAGGAGAAGAGAGCCTCCCCCAGGGGGCGCTGTCTATGCAACCCTGCCTGGCCGTTACTAGGAAGAAATGTAGGCGGAGAGCGACCAGATCTTCAGATGTTTTAAGAGATGCTATAAAAGCTCCTGATTTTCAAATGCTGGCAACTGATTCAACACATTTTACAACACTGTGTACAGACTGAAGAAAACAAATCTGTCGGCTGGATCTGGCTTGCAGGGGAGCCCGCTTCGGAATTCTGGATGGGGGCTGACTTTTATCTTACCTCTGAAGCTTGGGGTTTCAGGAGCTGGGTTGAAAGCCCTCATGTATCTGCGTTCACTCTTCTGCCCAGATCATCCTACCGCTAAATTAATCTAGCCTAAGAACTCCTTTGCCGCACTGAGAAAAGCAAAGCTCCAAAATCAAAGTACAAACCCAGACAAAAACCTTCCAGGTAGAAGCCTCAAAGATTGAGCTTTACTTTTCTTTTTTATGTATTTTGTCATGTCCCGGAATGCTTGGCCATTTTAAAGTCACAAGTGAAATAAAAGTCACGGTCCTCTGTAGCTCCTGGGACAGTCTGGGGAAGGAAGGGAGAAATGGAGGGTGCCAAGTGACAAGACCACCCAGGAGGCTGGGGGCAGGGGCTAGTTAGGGGCCAAATTTATTTCCTCGGGCTTCCCTGGTGGCACAGTGGTTGAGAGTCCACCTGCTGATGCAGGGGACACGGGTTCGTGCCCCGGTCCAGGAAGATCCCACATGCCGCAGAGCGGCTGGGCCCATGAGCCATGGCCGCTGAGCCTGCGCATCCGGAGCCTGTGCTCCACAATGGGAGAGGCCACAGCAGTGAGAGGCCTGCATACCGAAAAAAAAAAAATTTTTTTTTCCTCCTTCTCCAGCTCTTAGTTTGAGGCCTGTATTCCCAAGCCCCCCCTGGAATTTGGAATATCCAGATAATGGCTCTGGTACATGGCTTGCGGAGCAGGGTTTGGAGGGAAAAGCATCATGTCTGGGTGGGAAGGATGAGGTCAGAGGGTGCCCTGTTACCAGGGCTGAGGGGAAACCCCTGACCCCAGTGGGTCATGGTGGCACCACTGTCTTTTGCATCAACCAAGCAAGGACTGTCCACAGGAGCCCAAACGCCAAAAAGGCCAGTGCATCTTGGGGCGAGGATTCGAGTCAGAAAACACATTGCACAAAAATCTCCAATTCCAGGCGAGTACTGTAGCAAGCCAGCCAGCCAGGACTTCTAAAGTCTGACGTCCTCCTCTTCCTGCACAGCGTGACTTCACCACCACAGAGTGTCTGGGGAAAGGGAAGAAGAAGGCAAAAAACAAAAAACCAACACAAAAGGCAAGGTACGGCTCCCCAGCCTGTGATTAAGCCCCAGAGGGCTGGCTGCTAATCACCACAGCCCCGCACCCGCCTTGCGTTTCCCCCCCCCCCTCCCCCGCAGATACCAAAGTACCTCCCTCACGCACCAGCACATGTGAAACTTTCACTTCGTTCCCTAAAGCTCAGACACTGGGCCTGCTCAGAAGGATCTGGGAGCTTGCAGAGCATTGTGGGTACTGACATGCAAATGAGGAGCACAACCAAGCGTGTCCCACATTGCTTCAGAGGACCTGAATTTTTTATGGCTTGCATGTGCTTTTTGATGTTTTCATTGTCTCCCAGCATAACTGATACACGTTCCGATTCTGACAACTAGAAGTTGTCTTTTTTTGTTGTTGTTTTCTTCTCCTGCAGCTGGTCTTCTCTACCTTAAAACAAAACAAACAAAACCAAAACAACCCCGGGGGTGGGGGGGGGGGGGCGGACACAAAAAACAAATCCACCACGGTAACAATCGGAGGTTACTTTAAGACATGAAATATTTTAAGAAACTGAACCACAGATGCAACCAGGAAAGGAAACATGTTGATTCTCTTAAATTCCTTGGAGGAAAACAACTCCAGCTTGTCTACCTCATTTAAAGGGACAACTTCCAAAAGGAATAGATGTCCAAAAGGAATAAAGCAGGGAGAGAGTGATTTTTTTTTTTTAATTTGCTGGTGGTCAGTCATGAAAAGGCTGTTTCTATTATGAAATACACCCTCCCCATCTGTTTGCACTTGCTCTTAATTAGGGGGAAGTTCGTTTGGAAAAAGTGAGACCCCCTTCCCTACACACACACACACACACACACACACACACACACACACACACACACATCCAAGGACTAAGTGAACTTTTAAGGGAACCATTTTCATTTTATAGTTATTTGCCCTTAAAGGATCCAGAACACCATAACCCGTGCCAGATACCTCAGGCTCAGCGGTTTTTCTGGTTCGGCTGAGGGAAGGAATTGCTGAACAAATCAAGAAGGTCACTTCCGAGAGAATCCTGTCAATGCCCACTCCCACTTCCCAGCTCTGGAGACTAAGATCATGCGGTGATGGGCAGGATGGCAGAAGGCCTGTCTGAAGCTGGACGTGGGACCTTCGAAGCACTCCAGTTTCCTTCCAACCTTAACCGCACGAAGAGGAAACAGAGCAAATCTTGTGAATGTGAGCGCGATGGTGATGTCTACAGACATCCTAACACACCTTGTGTTTTGCTCGCCATTCTCCTCATCCGAGGTATTGAAGCTCATCCTTTATCCAAACTCAGCAACATTCTTTCCCTTCAGCGCCATTCCTGTGCATCCACTGGCCTTGGACAACCAGTCAACCAGTAAAGGTCAACCTCCCCACGCACCCGTGCGCCCACGCCCCACCCTCCATAGCTCGGACAATTTAGACCCAGTTATTCTTTCCCTTCCTTCCTTGGCACTTCCTCCCATAGCCATGAAATCCCCCCACAGCCTTGGCAGGGGGCCTCTAGGTTCCGAGGCCAGGGCTGCTGAGGTCAAAGGTCAGCAGCTCTGACCTTTAACCTCAAGTTCAAAACTGCCCCTCAGACAACTTCTGTCTCCATCCTCAGCTCCCAGCAGCCCATCTTAGGAACAGTCAGTGTTGAGAAGTATTTATGAATGAAAGAATGCAGCACTTCATTGTTTATTCAACAGCTTCACACCCATTGTGTCTAATTTCCACTGTGTCTAACTAGACACACATTGTGTCTAATTTCCACTAAAGGCCTAAGAGGCAAGTGTTAGCCTCTCCATTTCACAGGTGATAAAATCGAGGCTGCTTCTCCACAAGAGATACCACTCAGCCCTTTGCCATTTTCAAATCACTTCCACAAACAATATTTCTGGGACTTCCACAATGACTCTGTCAGATGGGTATGAATAATAACCCTGTTTTACAGATGCAGGATCGAGTAGCATAAACCCCTGCATTCCCATTGCAGTTCTTCCAGAACCTTCTTTGGAAGACCACGACAACTGCAGTGATTAAAAAGGTGTCTGATTCTCCCACTGCATAAGCTCCTGGGAGTGGGAGGGAGGTCAGTTAGGAATTTGAAGGCGCCATGTTAACCTTTTCAATTACAAAAGACTTTAGGGACTTAATTCACCAAACCACCCTCAAGACCACAAGAATTTATGATCCTTCTAAACATACCCAAATGAGTCTTGGGAAGTATCTTAGGTAGCCAGAATCCAGCTCCATAAAGCATATAAATACATTTAAAACAGCAGTAAATGTTTCCACCCTTCTATTTTTTTATGACTGAATGTACCCCCAATAGAAATGTTGGCAGTCACCCCTTTAATAACGCTATTTATATTTAACTTATCAGGGTATAAATAGAAGCACAGTAGGCATACATACCAGACTTTGGTTTATGTGCTATCAACTTCAGAGCCAGACAGTCCTGATTTTGTACTGACAATAAAAATAAAGAGAGTCACAAGTGTTCTCACCTCATCCTCGGCTTCCAGCTCTGGTTGCCCTTCAGTATATCCAGTTTTCTCTGGAGCATCTCAGAGGTCACCCCTGGGGGAAGGAGAGAGTCTTCAAATGGACTCAGCTTTTCAAATAATGAACAGGAGGAGGATTTCTTGAGAAAGGTTTTGTACTGGTGGCTGTAGTAGTGCTCTAGAAAAAAAAATCAACTGGCACAAATTAGGGTGGACACAAAAAGAAACAATATCCCTAACTGCACATAAAAGCTGTCCAAACATCCCCAGCCCGGTCCCCATCCCCCAGCACCCTCACATTGTTTAGATTTCAGGCTCTTGAAGAAAATGTATTTCTTTTGACATTTAATAATGTCTGTTGACATGCAACATCCCTGCTAGGGCTTTTCATTTTTTTATTAAATGATGTAAGTTCTGTAACTGATATCAGTTGTCATCAAACATCATAAAGCCAATCATGCCTCAAGTCATCAATATTTATTGTCCCTGGTGAGGGAGAGGCTGTTTTCAGTTTGGGGCAGATGGGTTTAATTTTTAAGTAGAATAGTTAAGGCAGACGCACCTAGTATAAAATATCAGACCGGCAAGGATCTGCCGACATGGTGCATTGAGATGTTCATGCAGTTGAAAGGAAGAGGATGGGGGAGAGAAGGATAGAGAGGGAGGAGAGAGGAGGAGAGAGGGGGAGGTAGACACAGACAAGAGAGGGGAAACTAGCAAAAATGAGGAAAGGGAAAAAGAAAGGAAAGAGAAAGACAAAAAAGGGAGTGTGGATGCTCAGCAGACGTACGGCATGTACATGAACAAAACCCTCTTTTCTAGTGAAGGCTATCAAAACAGATCTAGGACATAGGAAGGACACACCATGCTCTCGAAGGGCAGGCTGAGTACTACGGCGAAAAGGGAGTTAGAGAAAGTGAAAGTGAAATAGAAGAGGATGAAAGTGAAAGAGAGAATGTGAAAGACAAGTCAAAAGGGAAATGAATAAGATAAAATGTGAAAGTGAAAGACAAATGAGAAAGAGAAAGAAAAATGAGAGAGTGAAAAAAATGGAAAGAGAAAATGAAAAAAGGGATGGAGAGATCTGTAGAGAGAGAAGGTGAAAGAGGAGTGAGTGGAGAGGTAGGATCAGGAGATGCTAGTGGGTCTGACAGCTGGTACCAGCCTGGGAAGAGAGGGAACCAGGACTAGCATCCCGGGGGCAGGGTGGGAGGGTGTTGGGTAGCCTTTGGGCAAGCCAGTCCCAACCAGAGCCAGCAGGAGTGCATCAGTGTTTCTTTGGCACCCTCACCTGTCCTACCTGTGCCCTCTTCCCGCTTAAAAGTCTCCATCTTACATGGCAGGCTTCTGGAATCTTCTCACACTCTACCTCAGGCTCTGAGTATCTCATTTACACTGAGGCATAAATGACTGATAAAACTTAATGGGATACTCCTGGCTGGGTTCAAGTTTTCCTTATTTGATTTTAGTGCTAATGGCAAATTCTTAGACCACAGTCAGCCAGGTAGGGAAAATTTTAGGGGATGTGAAGCTAGTGGCTAGAGTCTCATCCCATAGACAAGTCTATCCTGCCTCCTGAATGTTCTGTTGGGGGCACACTTTGTAGACCCAAAGTTCTTTTTTTTTTTTTTTTTTGGAGCGATGGATTGGGGAAGTATGATAAGCCTTGGGCTTAGGTGGCCTTGGACAAACCTCGGGTCCTGAGGCTTCTGCTTGGGACCCCAGTCCTGGGCTGCCGAATAGAGAGAACAGAAAGTGAGACCTCCAGGGAACAGAGGATGAAGAGCCTTGTCCTTCATTTTGGGACTTCAGAGGGACTCTTGCAGAGACCAGGGCCTGGGAGGGAGGAGGGGTCGGGAATGGACTCCTTGCTCTGCAGTGTCCTTAAACGCCCAAATTCTGCCCACGCTGGCTTTTGTGCTGATGTCAAAATCAGAGGGAAGAAAGGAAGAAGGAAGGAAAAGCCTTAACAAAGAGAGTTTCCAAAAAAGCTCCTGGTAAAAAAGAAATAGGTCAAACCTCAAAGCAGCCCAGCAAACTCTTCCTAGTGGTTCAGCCCACCACTTGCATTTTGAAATTGCAGGTCTTCGTATTTATGTAACCTGGCCTGTGAGGTAGGCAGGGGCAGGGAGCCCTCCCACAGTGTGGATGAGGATTCTAAGGCAGGGAGAGTCCCCCACACAGGGTCCCAGAGAATGTTCAAAGCACCAGAGGAGCCAGACCCACGGACCTCACTCATATCTACTATCTTCCTTTCCTCCTTGGAAGAATGAGAGGCAGGAGGCAGGTATTAATGTTCCAACACCCCATAACTGGCTTCTGTTTCGCTCACACTCCCTTGTACATTTCCGAGTAGAAAAATACTGTATTCTTTAACCCTCTCCTGAATTTTCCCATCCGATCTGGACAAGTGCCAGGACCTGAATGCCACCCTGGTCTCTCCTGTTAGCGTGCATCCAGGCTGCCCTTGGCGGTTACCTGGTAGCTCATTGACAGCTCACGTTGCATCACTTGAAGTGGCTCCATGCCATTCCTGCCCAAGCACCCAGCTAGCAACCCAGAGCTCATTGGGGACATTGGGGACCTTGTATCTCCGGAGAATTGAGTGATTGGAAATTTCTTGTTTCCCGATATCCTCACTAACATTTTGTCTTTTCTTCTGACTTTTCTAATTGTTGCCAATCGGCATCTCATTGCTATTTTAATTTGCATCTTTCTAATTACTGATGAGGTTGAACAGTTCTCCATTAACTTATTGGCCATTTAGCTTCCCCTTCTAGGAGCTGCTCACATCTCCCCATTAGATTTTCTGTCTTTCTCTTCTTAGTTTGCAGTATCTTAATATTCTAGAGTCTACTTCTTTGTTAGTTTTAGACAGTGTTTATTATCTCCTCCCAATATGCCACCCATCAGTTAATTATGGCTTTAGTGGCCATGTTTGAGCAGATATTTTAAATTCTGATGTAGTCAAGTTCACCAATTTTTGCCATGTGGTTTATGCTTTTGGTGTCTTATTGAAGAAAGCTTTACCACCCTAAGGTCAAAAAGATATTCTTTTACATATTCTTCTATTGAATACGCAGCATTTTTCTTTCACATTTAGGCCTTTTTTGAGTTTATTTTTCAATGTGGTTTGAATTAGAGTCAAACTTTATTTATGTTCATCCACTGAGCCAGTTACCCTAACAGAATCTATTAAATAATTCACTTTCTTTTCTCCACTGAATCCTTGTGCCTCTTTATCATACATTATTGGTCTCTTTCTGAGTTTCCTTCTTTATTCCATTTGTCAATTTGTCTGTTCTTTTGCACTAATACCCCATTATCTATATTACCACGTCTTTGTAGAATATCTTGATATTTAAAAGGACAAAGTTTTCTTTCTTTGCTCCTTTTTATTTTTTAAAATTATCTTCGCCATTTGTGCAGCTTTATTTTTCTTAATTTCAGAAGATTTATAAAGGTCCAAAAAAGATAAAATTTTATTGGAATTGAATAGAATTTTAAGAACTGATGTGGGGAGAATTGACATTTAAGTTGCTCTATTTATAAGTATGTTCTATGTCTCTACTTATTTAGGTTTATTTTACTTAAATTGTTTCTCTGTAAAGATCTTGTGTACTTTTAGGTTGATCTCTAGATACTCCTGGTAATGGAGGGTGACGGTAGACTATTATGAATAGTGACATGATCTCTATTATATTTTTCTAGTAGGTTATCACTGGTGTAGTGGAACCACAATATATTTTTTTAACTTTTTTAAACTTCAACGTTATCAACACAAAAATTTATAGACAGTAAGATGCACCCATTTTGATTATAGGATTTACTGAGTTTTAACAAGTGTGTACACCTATGTACTCACCACCACAATCAAAATATAGAACATTTACATCACCTGCAAAAGTCCCTTCTTGCTGCTTTGTAATCAATCCTTACAACTTCTGTTCACCCAAAGCAACCACTGATTCACTTTCCATCACAATAAATTAGAATTGCCTTTTTAAGAATTTTATTTTCTAATTTTTGTTTGATAGTGTCTGGAAATAAATTGATTTTTGTATATTGACCTCGTATCATGAAATACTGTGAAATTAGTATATTAGTTCCAGTGTCATGTTTATAGACTCTTGGGAATTTCTACATAGACAATCAAATAAATTCTCCAAATAAAGAGAATTTCACTTATTTTCCAATCTGTATACCTTCAATTTAAAAAATTTCTTTCCTATATTATTGCACTGTCTAGGACCTCTAGTACAATACTGAACCGGCATGGTGAGAGCAGACATCTTTGCTTATTTCCAACCTTAAGGAAGAAATTTTCATTTTTCACTCTAAAGTATGATGTTAGCTGTAGGTATTTCTTATAGATAACCTGTATCTGTCTGAGGAAGTTCTTTCTTATTCCTAATTTACTGAGTGTTATTATCATGAATGGGTATTGAATTTTATCAAATGTCTTTTCTATATCTACTGAGATGATCATGTAAGATTTCTCCTCTATTCTATTAATAAGGTGAATTGATCTTTTTTATTGTTTTTGCATCCCTGGGATAAACACCACTTGGACACAATGTATTATCCATTGTATACATTATTGGCTTAGATTTACTAAATCCTGTTAATGTTTTTTGCAGGTATTTTATGGAAAGCATTAGTCTATAATTTTCTTTTCTTAGAATTGCTGGGGTTCTTTTGCCTTGTTTCCATATTCAGGTAATACCAGCTTCATAACATGAGTTAGGAGGTGTTCCTTCTTACTCTATTTTCTGTAAAAACTTAAGATTGATATTGCTTCTTCCTTAACTGTTTGATAGACTTTACCAGTAAAGATATCAGGGGCAGGATTTTTCTTGTGGGAAAGTTTTTAATTACTAATTTATTTTTTAAACTGATTTAAGATACTTGAGGGATTTTTTTCTTCAGTTATTTTTTGTTGTTGTTGTTGAAAATTTGGGTCTTTTAGGTGATTTTTCCGTTTCAGATAGGTTGTTAAATTTATTTGATAACATTGCTCAAACTATTCCCTTATTATTCCATTATTATTTTAATGTCTGTAGGATTCATAATGATGTCTCCTCATTTATAGTTGATATTAGTAATTTCTGTCTTCTCTTCTTTCTTTTGGCGATTCTAACTAGAAATTTATCAGTTTTATTGACATTTTTAAGAAACCAGCTTTCTGTTTCATTGATTCTTCCCCCCCCCTTTTTTTTGTCTGTTTTCCGTTTCTTGGATTTTTATTCTTATATTTATTATATTCTTCCTTCTACTAACTTTAAGTTTATTTTGTTCTTATTTTTCTAACTTAATGTAACAAAAGGTAAGATTACTATAGTGGAGGGTAAGATTACTGATTTTTAACCTTTATTCTTTCCTAATATGGTTATTTAAGGCTATAAATATCTCTCTAAATCCTGCATTAGCTGCATCTCATTTTTTGGTCTTCATTTTCATGAAGTTAAAATATTTTCTCATTTCCCTCGAAATAGCACATAATTGGGTCCAGTCTGACAAACTTGTCTTTTGTTGGAGTGTTCAGATCATTTACATTTAATGTAACTAACAATATGGTTGGATTTAAATATACTGCTTTGTTATCCCCTTTTTTTTTTCTCCCATCCGTTATTTATTTTTCTCTCATATCCCATGTTGTTGTGGATCAATTGGGTATTATTTCACATTAAATTAATTCTCCATTAATAGCTCATTAACTATACCTCTTTGATTGTTTTTTGGTTGCTCTAGAGTTTACCATATATACATGTAACTTCCTACAGTTTGTCTTTTTAGCAATAATATACTATTTCATATATAAGAACGTTGTTTGCAAATTCCATCATCTGTCATTTTCATGTTTGTTTCTTTTGATTATTTTGTTTCTTGGCTCTGGGTCATATTTTCCTATTTCTTGCCATTTTGCGTAATACCTTTTGGGTGCTAGACATTGTGAATTTTATGTTGTGTAGTGCTAGATTTTCTTGTTTTTTTTCTGGAGTGTTGGGTTTGTCTGACAGGCAGTTTAGTAATGTGCAGATCAGCTTGTCCTTTTGAGGCTTGTTTTAACCATTTTTAAGGGTAGATTTAAAGTAACCTTTACTATGGGCTATTTTAACCTATTAGGAAGGTATGACTTTTCTAGTGACTGTACTGAAAATTTCAGATGTTCAAGAAGAACTCTCTCCTTCAGTTGGTCAGAACTCAAGTGTCTCCTTGCCCTGTGTAAACTCTTGAAATTATTTACTTTACAGTTCCCCAACCTTCTTTTCCTGGTTGCACAGAGTTTCATTCTACATGGGCACATTTTAGTAGTCAGCAGAAACTCGTGGAGTTCTTTTTTTATTATTATTAATTTTTATTAGAGTATAGTTGCTTTACAATGTTGTGTTAGTTTCTGCTGTACAGCAAAGTGAATCAGTTATACATATACATATATCCACTGTTTTTTAGATTTCCTTCCCGTTTAGGTCACCGCAGAGCATTGAGTAGAGTTCCCTGTGCTATACAGTAGGTTCTCATTAGCTATCTATTTTATATATAGTAGGGTATACATGTCAATCCTTATCTCCCAATTCATCCCACCTCTCCCCTTCCCTCCTTGGCGACCATAAGTTTGTTTTCTACATCTGTGACTCTATTTCTACTTTGCAAATAAGATCATCTGTACCATTTTTCTAGATTCCACATATAAGTGATATTATATGATATTTGTCTTTCTCTTTCTGACTTACTTCACTCTGTATGACAGTCTCTAGGTCCATCCATGTCACTGCAAATGGCATTATTTTGTTCCTCTATATGGCATGGAGTTCTTCCTCTATCTAACCTCCTTCCTCTCTGGTTCTCTACCCACAAGTTCCAGTCTCCTCAGCCTCATCAAACTCTGATATCTTTCTTCCCAGCTCAGTGGGGCAGCCATGAACTGCTTGAGAAGTCCCCTCTTCCTACTGTATTCCAGAATATTCTTCCAGGCAGGTCAGGGATTTTAGGGTTTGCCTCATTTTTTGCCTTTTTTGAAAGATCGTAGTCCTGTGCTACCTGCTGTTCAATACCTGAAAACAGCTGTTTCATATATTTTATCCTGTTTTCTAGTTGTTTATGGTAGGATGGTAAGTCCTGTCCCAGGACTTCAACATAACCATAAGTAGAAGTCAGAGACAACTTTTTTTCATTGAGGTATATAAATTACTCTTGCATCTAGCAATCTTGCCAGGCACTTAGGAGTCTTAAGAGTTTTTTCTATTGATTCTGTTGGATTCACTGTGGGAATGATCATTATCATCTACAAATAAGTACAATTTAAAAAAATTCTTTCAATTTTCCATATTTTGTTTCATTTTCTTATTGTAGTATTGGACAGAATATCCTATACTATGTTGTTTAAAAGGATAAAGTATATATTTGTCTCATTAACAATCTTAATGAAATATATCTGAATTTTTTTCATTAAGTTTAGCTTTTGCTCATGTATATGTATTGGGCATTTAACAATTTAAGGAAAGCTTTTTCAAAGTACCTTTTCTCTGAGTTAAAAAATCATAATTAGATGTTGAACTTTATGAAAATCATATTCTGGATATATTGAGATAACCATGTAATTTTTCTTCTTAAGTACATAATATAGTGAATTTCATTCAATTTTCTGAGGTTGAGCTATACTTTGACATTATTTAGTTTAGCTATATTATTGAATTTGGTTAGCTAATATCTTTCTAGCATATTCCTCTCATAAAATATGTTAGGTAGCTTTCCCTCCTTCTGATTTCTGAAACAACTTGTGTAAGGTAAGGATTACCATTAATTTGACAATTTAATAGAACTTACTTCTAAAATTGATACTGGAGTTTAGAGTGGAAACCTATTTGATCACCATATCTACAGCTGATATTTGAGTAACATGAGGGTTAGGGGTGCCAACCCTCCGTGGAGTCAAAAATCTACAAATAACTTTACAGTTGGCCCTCCATATTCGTGGTTCCATCCACGCATATAACTGCAGACTGATTGTGCAGTACTGTAGTACAAATTTAGTGAAAAAATCCACCAGTTAGGGGACTCATGCAGCTCGAACCCATGTTGTTCAAGAATCGACTATATTACTCTATTAGCTATTTCTATTCAATATTTCTATTTGTCTTATCCCAGGTTGGGCTTTTTATTTTTTTCTGACAATTTATCCATTTTGCCTAAGTTTTCCAATCTTTTGCTATACAGCTGTTCATAATATTCTATTATTATTCTCTAAATTTTTACTGCATCTATAGGTATTTATCTGCTTTAATGATGTATTTATTTATTTGTATCTTCTCTCCCTTCTTTCCAAAATCAATTTTTCACGAGCAATTCTTTTTATTTTAAATTTTATTTATTTATTTTTTTTCGCTGCTCCACGGCATGTGGGATCTTCCCGGACAGGGGCACGAACCTGTGTCCTCTGCATAGGCAGGCGGACTCTCAACCACTGCGCCACCAGGGAAGCCCACGAGCAATCCTTTTGATAAAGGAACTATTCAGTATCTTGGCTGGGGTGGCAGATACACGTATCTAAATGTGACAAAATTGCATAGAACTATACATGTATGTATAACTGAATCACTTTGCTGTATAACTGAAACATTGTAAATCAACTGTACATCGACAAAGTAACTGAATAAATTGGGTGCAATAAGTTGAAAAAATTTCATAGAACTAAGTGCACACACATGCACACACACAAATATGTACAAGTAAAACTGGAAAATTCTAAATAAAATCGGTGTATTGTAATATTGTCAATATCCTGGTTTGCTTTGTACTATGGTTTTGCAAAATGTTACCTTTCGGGAAAAGAGTACATAAAATCTCTATATACAATTTATTATGATTGCATGTAAATCTACAATTCTCTCAACCAAAATTTCAGTTAAAAAATAAACTTAACCAGCCATTTGTCTCTTTTTATTAATCTTTTCAGAATGCTAGCTTTTGATCTTGTTAGTCTTGTTAATTTTTTTCTTTTCTCAGTTCCATTATTTCTTACTATTTATCCTATTTTTATTATTTCTTTCCATCATGCCTTTTTGAGATTTCTTTTTGCTGCTGAAAAAATGTGAAAGTTTAGATCTCAAAGCCTAGATGATTTGTTTCGGTTTTTTTTCCTGGACAAATGTATTTAAAGCCATATGTTCCTTCTTTCATGTAGTGCACAAATCATGGTATACAGTGCTTTCATTTGCATTTAGCTTTAAGTATTTTAGAACTCCCCTTACGATTTTCTCTTCAACCCAAGAGTAATTAAATAGCACAATTTTTAGTTAGCTAATGGATGTAATTTTTTAAGCTAATAGCTGGTTTAAGCTAATATCGGTTTCTTCTTTTCCCAACATGATCTGAAAACATTGTCTGATATTAACTCTTTAGAATTTATTGAGGTTTCTTTTATGCCTAAGTTTATGGGTAAGTTTTTGTGTATGTTCTATGTGCACTCAAAAAATGATGTATATTCTGTGTTAGATACATTGTTCTATAAACACCTATTAATGTAAGTTTACTAATTGTGTGTATTTCTGGACTTTGGTTCTTATTCATTTTTTTCGTTTTTACTTTTGATCCAGTCAGGAATCTCTATTTTTTTAAAATCAGTGACTTTAACCTATTTACAATTACTATTATACTAGGACTAATTTCTGCCACTTTAGCCATTTCCATTTACTCTACTGTCTTAAGTCAAGTTCCTAGAAGCAGACCCTGAAGCAGGGATTTTTGTTCAAGTGATGTCTTAGTGGAGAGCTCTCAGGAGGAGAATGAGGGACACAGAACAGGGCAGAGGGAATGTAGAGTAAGATTGCATTTTCAGCTGGAGCTGAGCTTCCCCTGGGGAGGGTGGCTCACCACCCTGGCTAGGCTGAAGTTCAACTTGCTGCTGACCTCCATCCTCCAAGGGATGCTGGATGGGCACTGCTGTGCCTTGCAGAGGAGATAAAGATCAGTGGTCTGCCCGGGACAATGTGAGAAAGTGAAAAGAGCAAACCTTCAAAGCTCTCCCACACCCTTGGAACTGACCCTCTCTTACTCTGGGGGTTCCCACCCTTCAACCTGGAGACCCATCATCTTCTTTCTTCTTAGGGGTTGGTTCCACACATCCTCACTCTCCTTTGGTAGTTCCATCCACCTTCCTCTGGCCTCCATGGCATCTGCAGGGCTGGGAAGCAAGCAGCAGCCTCTGTCAGTTTACCCACTTGTCCTGCCCTTTCAGCTTCCATTCATTTCCTTCTGTCACAGGCCCCTTCTGAGAACTCGAGGTCCAGCTTAGATGGGTGAAATGGAGATTAACATGAGTGACAGCCTGAACTTGGAGTACCAACCCCCATCTTCTCCAACACTGTCCATTCTCCCTTCCTCTAGGATGAGTCCTTTCTCAGGAGGCTCCCCCATCTCTCAGGTAGGTAGAGTCCTGCTAGAGGGACTCCACATCCCTGGGGCTGGTCCACACGTGCCTGCATCCTTGGGGGAAAGCAGTTCAGACTCCAGCTAAGACTCCCCACCCACTGTATTATACATAACTTAAATTGTACCAAACTCTGTGACGTGGCTGATAATAAAAGAAGAACATATAAAGTTAGAAGCAAAACACTTACAAATAAAGTTAACAAGATTATGAGTCATATTGCATGGAGAGGTAAAAGAATTCTTTCAGGAAAGGTATTTGGATTTGAGGCCTAACTTTACGTGGCAGCTAGGGTAAACCAGACAGGCACTGGGCCACATTCAACTGGGGATTAATCCTGAATGGTTCATTTAGAAAATCAACAACAAACATTTCTAATTTACAAATTCCTCTTTCTCAAAAGCTTACATATCTTTAAACAAGGCGGTCAAATTCCTCCTTGCTTCTTTTATCCGGCCAACTTTTTCTTCAAACTCACTTGACAAGTGAAAGAATAATCATGTCCCAGACCAAGTCCACAGCTTTTGTTGTTTTGCCTTTCTGCTTCCATTTTATTATTGGGTTTAGAAAACAATCTTAAAGTCGTGTTCTGAGAGGGAGGTGCAGTATTGCGCTCAAATGGAGTGTGTGTGTGTGTGTGTGTGTGTGTGTGTGTGTGTGTGTTTCCTGGCCCCTCCCCGAACAATTCATTTCATACCTTGAAGCCTTGTGCTGGGGTTTCTGTTATAAACTATCCCCTTTTCACAAGTAGCCTCAAGTAACAATTAGTCCTGCAAGTAATTTCTGAGTCAAATGGTGGGTTTGGGTGAGAACCTGAGCAAGCAGTTTGGAAGCAGATGTAGCCCGAGGTGAAGTCACTCTCTGTGTTTAATGGGAGGCAGGAAAGGGGTGGAGGGAAAAGGGGGGAAGCACAGGCTGGTGTGTCTGGCCCAGAGCTCTGAATGAGGAGCCAGTGAGTGGAGACCACCATCGATGGACAGAATAATGACTCCTAAAGATGTCCACGCCCTAATCCCCTAGAACCTGTGAATATGCTACCTGACCTGGCAAAAGGGACTTTGGGATTAAGGTTGAGGACCTTGAGATGGGGAGGTTAGCCTGGATTATCCGGTGGGTGCAACTCGTCTTTAAAAGTGAAGAATGTTTCCTGGCAGTGGGCAGAGAGGTGTGCCCGATGGAAGTGTCAGCGAGATGCAATGCTGCTGGCTTTGAAGGGGGAGGGGGACGCCATGAGCCAAGGCGGGCAGTGGCCTCCAGAAGCCGGAAGAGGCAAAGAAACGGATTCTTTCCTAGAGCTTCCAGAAGGAACGCAGTCCTGCCGACACCTTTATTTTAGCCCAGTGAGACCCTTGTCCAACTCTCGTAAAATACTAAATTTGCGTTGTTTCAAGCCACTTAGTTAGTGGTACTTAGTTACAGCAGCACAGAAGATGAATATAGCCTGCCTCTAATGCTGCCTCTTACTGGCCCTAACATTTGGCCACGCCACTGAACACTCCATAAGCCTTGGTGCTTTCATCAGTAAAATGGGGACAGATTCACTTTTTATAACCCCAAACAGTCCAGGCCTGGCCAACCCATGGTTAAAGGTGAAGTCAGCTAAACAATAACATACATATGTGTGTCTCTGCCCAATCCCTGCAGAGTCAGCAGGCACCCAGCAAGCCTCGTCCCTGCCCACCTTCCCGCGGGACAAAGACTATATCTCCTTGAACTCAGGAAGTAGCCTGTAGCTTTTTTGCCAGGCCCTACGTGACAGCTTCAACTTAACCCAGGGGACAGGACTGCTGTCAGTCAATTTCACAGCCCCTTACTGCTCTTTGATTCTAACCGCTCAACTCAGCACTGAGCACCCTCCTTTACCATCCCCCCCTATTGGGAAGCAGCCTAGACCTCGTACCCAGATCCCTTTCCCGTCAAAACTTACCTGTCCTGTGTTCCACCCGCTTCCCTCAGGGGCTTGCCCTGTACGGATCTGATAAATTCCAGGAGAGCTGGGATGTGCCAAAGATCATTATTTTCCCCGTGACAGTTTTGCCCAAGGCTGGCCCTGAAGCAGATAATCCACCCAGAACAGGTTGGGGGCACAGGCTGCCCCACGCTTTTTGTGATGCAAACATGCACAGTCTGTGAGGCCCTCATCTGGAGCAACATCTTCTAGGAATCAGCCTCAAAACACCCAGTCAAGGCTTTGCTTCTTCCTTTCAGGATGCCAGAGGATTGTAGGAAGGATACTCTGCTGTCTCAACGGCGTCCCCTTGAGGCCAATTTTCTACCTGGGGTCCTCAGGGGTTTGCTGGGGTCGCTGATGAACAAGATCTTTCAGATTCAGGCTGCATCTTTCAATGGGAATGCCATCCAGCTTTCAGAAGCTGAGTATAAGTACCCACGTCCACCACGGGGTTCCCGGACAGAGCAGCTCTGGTGGACCAAGATGTTGCAGACACGGCCGTCCTCCATGGCCTGTGCTCCGAGCTGGGCCCAGGGGGACACTGGACACACTGGGGAATCTCCTGACCAACTCTCAGTGAAGTGTTCTCTTTTGAGAAAGAATTTGAAAAAAACTCCTAAGGATTCTAGAGTGCATTCTGATTGAGCTCTTTTCAGAAAGAAAAATTCCAAATCCCCAAACGATAGGCAAGCATGGATTGGTCATCACCCTGGAGCAGGAGGACGGAGGTCAAGATGGGACAAAATGAGAACAAAGGAAAACTCTGAAGAGCCTTCCAGGAGCTGCTTGTTGAAGTTGGCCCGAGAGTATCTTGCTCCGGCCTGAAGGCCACAAGATGGCAGCATTTCTGAATGTTCCAGATCCACCCAGGGGCCGCCTCTCGGGGTGCTGGGGTGCCTTGGCGCCTGGTCAGGAGCACATCCTCCCTTGTGTTCAGGAAGATTAAGAGTCCCAACTTGGGATGCTCTGTCCTCAGCCAGAGATGGGAGAGAAGAGAGCCAGTGCAGAAGGGCTGGAGCTCCACATGGAGCATTCAGCTGTTTCAACAAAATCAGCATTGAACCCAAGTGCCTGTTGGCCAGTGGCCACTCTGGGTGTTGGCTGGATTGTCGTTTGTCTGAAGAATGGCATGTTTATTTGGTCAGAGGTAGTGTGGAGGTCAAGGAGCTTGGCGGCACTTGAGGAAGTACATCCCCCCAGACGTCAGTTTGTGTGCTCTGGGGGATTTTATTCTGCACGGCCTGGCATTCAGGTCCCCACTCCAGCCCCACCAGCCTGGATGCCTGCACCAATCACTTGGGGTGAGAGACTGGACAGTTTTTGCTATTAAAATGCTTCCTGGTATCTGTCTTACATCCTCCATTCATTCACTCATTCAGTAATTCACTTTTCAGTAAGTGCATATTCAGTGCCTCCTGCGGGCCAAGCGTTCTGTTGTGTCCTGGCCATACGAGAATGACCGTTCTGCCATCAAAGAACTTGCATCTAGTTGCGGGGCTGGGAGGCTGGGGGAGTTAATTAATCACAATTATAGAAACTGCTTTGCAGGCAAAGTGTTCTGGCGGGGACTCTGGAAGGCTTTGCTCTTTATTAGCAGTCGACCTTGGACAAGTTAGCGAGGGCCTCTGTGTGGTCCCTGAGATTTTGCATAAGACGGCGGTGAGGGTTAAAGAATTAGCACATGTGGCTGCATGTGGCATATTGTAAATGCCACATGAGAGCTGCCTGCTGCTTTTATTTCCGTCGTGCAACGCTCACCTGCAAGGGGACCTATTCACACGTGCTCTTCACACACGCGGCTGACGGCGGCAGCTTTGACAGCCTCTCAGAGTTTCAGTTTCCTCATCTGTAAAAAGAAGTAATAATGCTGACGCCATCATGTGACTGTTGTGAGGATTAAATGAGGTGTGGAAAGAGAGTAAGTAGTTAGCTTGGTACCTGGGGTCTGTTATTATTAGATCTAGAAGCCATGATATCAAAGCCTTAAATCAGCATTTTGGAGTCATAGGTAAAGCCCCAGGGTGCCTGTTGAGGTGTGTGTTTGGCTAATTAATGGCCCATTTTCATCCAGTAACTTCCTCCTCTTAGTACCATCTGAAGGGGTTGTGGAGAAAGCTGATACCGATGGCCTGGCAGCGGGCCCGTGCCCAGCTTTCAAGATATGGTTCGTGCCCATCTCTATGCAGCAGAGAAAGATCTGTCCAACCTTCTGCCAGTCAGGTCGACAGAGCTGGCCGAGGTGGGGAGGAGGGAAGGCCACTCCTTTTGTGGAGTGACCCACAGTGGCAGCTTCTGGCCCTGATATATGTCACCTCATGTCATCCTCATGGCAGCCCCAGGACATAGGCCCCTGTTTCAGCATCCCTGTTTTACAGATTAGGAAATGGAGGCCAAAGTCACGCAGCAAGTATGTGCCGGAGCTGGGCTTACGCCCAGGTCCTGAAGGCTGACTGAGAGGTTTGATGGAATTACTAGAATGTTACTGCTTAGCCTGTCCCCGCTCTGACAAAAGGCACTTAAGTGCTTGTTGAATTGGACCAAGGGACAGATTCAGTCCAAATGGGCCATCCATTGGCTCCGCATGTGGACAAATACGGGCTGCCAGGAAATGATTATACGGCTACTCCACCAACTTGCGTGATGCTCCTAGCTTCCTTCAAGTCCACCCTCGGCTGCCCCCGGGTGAACTGCCTGGGGCGGGCGGATTGCTATCTGTGGACGGGGTGTCCCTGAGAGCACAGACCATTCTGGCAGTGTGGCCTCCTCATCTGACCTTCAGAAAGAAGATCTCATTGTCCCAAGACAACCAGGGGTGAAGTCAACCCTGTTCAGAATCCCCCCGAGGGAAAGGCTATTTTTAGGTTCCCAACGGAGAAAGGAAACAGCAGTGTCTCCAAAGATCGCCCTCCACCTCACTGGGACAACGGTGACGTCGAGTGACCCACGGGGCTAGGGACAGTGAACGCAGGCCAGAGGGCAGATGGCAGCTCAGCCCACACACAGGTGCTCCTGCTGGCTCTTCTCGCCCCCTTGGTTTTCAGGACATCCTGGCAGAGCACGATGAAAGCCTTTCTCAGATAAAGGAAATTTCAAGCCTTGTTCCCAGATTGTTTGAGGATCGGGGGTTTGGGTCCACTGAGGTGTCAGGTGCGACACAACAGCTTTTTTTTTTTTTCTCAACACTCATTTGTCAAGGTGTAGTGAACAGCGGATGCTTCTGGCAGCCCAGCCTCCATTCCCCTTCTCATAATAGCATCCTGGATTTCCCGTGGGGGCCACCCCTTTGATCACATCCACACCCAGGCTTCTGGTTTGAATGGCGCTGACTCCATTCATGGGCTCTGGGGATTTGCATGTGACCAAAGCTGACCAATCCCTGTGCTTTATGCCCTGGAGGAGTGAGTATTTCGGAGGTGGGCGTGTATCCTCAGCCAGACCAAAAGAGTCAATCCTGAGGTTTTGCTGGAATTTGGGGATAGCACACCCTCTTTCTCAGGAGTTTGTTGAGCTGGTAGCCCATCAGCCTGGTACTGTTGGTGGCTATGTCACTGCCACCTGGGGAGAGCTCCCCGAGAAGAAGCCCGACTGCAGGAAAGCGGAGAGAAGAGATGGTGAGACAGAGATTCCTGGTGACATCTGAGTGGTTGGATTCAACCGTGGTCTTTTCCAGTTATGTAAGTTAATATATTTCTTTTGGTGCTTTTGCAAGTTTGAGTTGAGTTATTGTCTCTTAGACCTGAAAGCATCCTGTCTGATGTAGAAACATTCCCAAAATATGCCAGTGAAGTTGGGTACTGAGAACACAAGGGAAATTTCATTTGAAATGTTTTTGATACTTAATATCAATCATGATTGTTTTGTGTTGTAGATATTAAAGATGTAAAAGATGTTGTGCTATGCCTACATTATATCAAGGAGAAAACAAACAAAACTAAACAAATACACAGTACAGCATTATCTAATAAATCCCCGAGACCTGCTTCTTTGGAGTCAGAAAGACCTGAGTTTAAATTCTAGATCTGCCAGTTATCTTGGGTGACTGTCATAACTGTCTTGGGCCTCACTCCCCTCACCTGCAATATGGTGATAATAAGAGTAGCTACATCATTGGGTCATTATGGAGGATTATCTGAAATAATATCTGGCCTTATAACAGTCCTATGAGATAGGAACTCGGGGGCAGAACTTGTTCGAGAACAATAACTTGTTCAAGATCAGTGAACTAGTAAGTGGCAGACCTGGGATTTGAACACGGGCAGCGTGACTCAGAGCTTCCACTCCTGACCACCATGTTTATTATCTTTTGAGCTAAGAGTGGTTGAGTCACTTGCCCAAGGTCACACATCAAAATATTGTACACAAAGTTCTTGTCAAGTGAGCTGATACATAGTAAATCTCAACAAATGTTAAGGAGAACACAGAGGGGAGAGTGTTAACCAGAGGGTTACATTTCAGGGCAGGGCCATGTCTGCAGTAATGGGGGGATGCACAGTGGGATTTAGGAGACTGGTTTTAGACTCTACCCTGTTGCAAGCCTGACATGTGACCTTAGCAAGTCACTTGCTTCTCTGGTCTTTGGTTTCTCAGATGTAGATTGAGAGGATCAGTATTATTGTTCTCCAAAGGCCCATCCACTGTAACCATCTACTGGTCCAGGGTTTGGAGCCATTTGTCACAGCCAAGGTGATTGAGGCTATAAGAATTGGACATGGAGAGGTAGCTGAATTAGAAGGTCCCATCTCCCTGCCTGTCAGTCTGAAGGTTGGGGTCCAGGGCTTCACCCTCCATGCTCTATACTGCTTCCACCTTGGGTCTTTTCTCCCAAGTTTTCCATCTTTCTCTAATCTAGTGTATTTCCAAGATCAAGGAAGAAAAATGTGACCAACATTGTCCATCTCTGAACCAGAGCAAAGAAAGCCCGTACTAAGCCCTCAGCCTCCACACATGTCAGATTCATGACCAACTCCCAGCCTTTTCACTGGGATCATTTTAAAGGCTTTTATCACATCTGAAAATGCTTCCCAAATGGCAACAAACTCTCCCAGGGGGGAAAAAAACTGTTCTGATGAGTTAAGTGTAAATGAATCAAAACCACATGGATTAAATTTCCCCTGAAATACACTCAGGATTGACCATAAAGGACAAATGCTTTGGGACGATACGGGCTTTGGGTGGGAGGGGTGGAGAGCCTCGGGTCCAGCTTGGAGCTTCCACTCTGCTCCTAGCAACACGCCCCCGAAGTCCCAGACTCCCTAATTCATGCTCAGTGTTTAACAAATGAACAGATCATCTTAGGCTGGGACTTAATGAGACCTTGGTTACCTGAGTAACCAACGGCATCTCGTTTTGGCTGCTCTCGCTGTGAGTCTCTCTTTGAAAAGTGGTAAACTTGTTCAAGGTGGTAAACAGCCTTGAACAAACAAGTCAGCTTGTTCACTCACTCAAAGAACATTTATTGAGTCCCCAATTCGAAACTGCGAAGTAATGAGAGGCAAAGAGGAATGAAACCGTCCCGGCTGCTCTGTCCCCTCTACCTGTGTCATGACGCCATTTGCCCGGCTGCTGCCTCTCAGTGGGTCTCCCTTGCTCTCAATGCCACCAAGCTCTCTGCGGAGAGGCTTTCAGACCGGTCTGGGAGTATTTTCTCAAGGCTTTGGTTGAGGCTGGGAATGTACCGGATGGCAGTTTACCTACCCTGACCCCCCGCCCCCCATTAATGCACGGCTTGTTCATCAGACGCCATCTTCTCCTACGGGAACACCAAGACAGACCCCTAATGGGTCATCCTGTTTGTCACCTTCCAACCCAACCACCAGAACGATCTGCCTAGACCTCAAATCTGACCACATCATCCTACCATTCAGAGAGTCAGAGCTCCCGTGTGTGTCCACGCAGTTAAATACAAGCTCCCCAGCCTGGCAGACACGGCCCTCTACGGGACTGGGCCCTTATTTGCTCTCATGCCTCTTGGGTCTACTCTCTCCACTTTGTACTTTATACTCTGACAACACCAAAGTGCCTGTAGCTCCCACTACCGTGCATCCCGTGATTTCCTGTCTCTGTCCCTTTGTTCATCCAGAATCGTCTCCCTTTTTTCTTTGCCACATTAATTCTAGCTCCTGAGCCACTTTCCTGAACTCTGCTCTGAGGAACACTGGCTCAGAGAGATGGTGAATCTTTTGCTCTGTGAAACAAAGGGTCTAGTAGTCAAAAAAGTTTGGAAAGCGCTGAGTTAGAAAAAGTTAAATGGGCTTTTTCTTGCAGAACTTCTCAGAGCCTTTATTATGCTTTGCTCAGAGCCTTACCCTGTTAACGTGCACTGTGGATCTCCAAGATCAAACCTCATTTGATCACAGAATCCTGTTCATCTCAATTACTTATTACCATCTGTTGTTTCTAGGAACATAGTTGAGGAAAGCTGTCCTAGGCAGTAAGTCATTCTGTAACCTTGAACAGACAATTTAATTTGTTCATTCAAAGAACATTTATTATGTGTGTCAAACTGATACAAATGGAGGTTACAAGCAAGCTTAAAGCCTCTTAAAACCGTTTAAGAAAAAACGTCCAAAACACGTATCTGACAAAAGACTGGTTTCTGAATATGTTTTAAAAACTCTCAAATCCCAACAGCAAAAAACCATATAATCCAATTAGAAAATGGGCAAAAAACATGAACAGACATCTCATCAAAGAGGTTATCCAGACAGCAAATAAACATATGAACAAATGTTTACCACCATCGGCCATTAGGGAAGTGCAAATTAAAACCACAATGAGACATCACTATAAACCTACCAGAATGGCTAAAAAAAAAGGACAATACCCAAGCTGGAGAGGACGTAGAGAAACTAGATCTCATTCATTGCTGCTGGGAATGTAAATGGGCACCTTCACTCTGGAAAAAACTGTCAGTTTCTTGTACAACTAAACATGCAATCACCATATGACCCAGCAGTTGCACTCTTGGGCATTTATCCCAGAAGAATGAAAACTTATGTTCACACAAAAACCTGTGCATGAATGTTCCTAGCAGCTTTATTTATAGTACCCCAAACCTGGAAACAGCCCAGATGCCCCTGAGTGGGTGAACAGTTTGTTTAAACTGTGGTACGCCCATACCAAGAAATACTACTCAGCAAGAAAGAGGGACTAACTATTGATACGTGAAACAGCATGGATTGAATCTCCAGAGAATTCTACTGAGTTAAGAAAGTCAACTGTAAGTGGAACTATACAGTTTCATTTACATAACATTCTTGAAATGACAAAATTATAGAAGTAGAGAATATATGGTTGCTAGGGATTTCAGATGAGGGGTTGAGGGCAAGAGAGAGGTGAATGGGTGTGGTTATAAAAGAGCAATAGGGGGCTTCCCTGGTGGCGCAGTGGTTGAGAGTCCGCCTGCCGATGCAGGGGACACGGGTTCGTGCCCCGGTCCGGGAAGATCCCACATGCTGCAGAGCAGCTGTGCCCATGAGCCATGGCCACTGACCCTGCGCGTCCGGAGCCTGTGCTCCGCAACGGGAGAGGCCACAACAGTGAGAGGCCCGCGTACCGCAAAAAAAAAAAAAAAAAACCAAAGAGCAATAGGAGAGATCCTTGTGGTGATGGAAACGTTCTGTATCTTGACCTTGGCTGTGGCTATAGGAACCCACATGTGAAAAAGTTGTATAGAACATTGGGCAGAGTTCCAGTTTTGCAAGATGAAGAGTTCTGGAGATTGGTTGCATGACAATATCAGCCTATTTAACACTACTGAACTTTGCCCTTAAAAATCGTTAAGTTGGTAAAGTTTATATTGTGTGTATTTTACTAAACAAAAATTTAATTAAAAATGCATGGGACTAAACACACCCATACACACACTCAAGCACAAGTAAAGCTGGAGAAGTCTGAATAAGAGCTGTAGATGTAGCCATCTCAATATCTTAGATGTGATTTTGCTATAATTTTGCAAGATGTTACAGTGGGAGGAAACTAGGTAAAGGTTACATGAAATCTCTCTGTATTATTTTTTTTACAACTGCATGTATGTCTACAATTATATTAAAATAAAAAGTTTATTTGAAAAAATCTGCTGTCACAAACTAAACAACCTCTACCAATTTTTATATCACCTTCTAAGGACATTGCTATTTTTGCCCCTGTATAAGTCTCTGTGCACTTTTTTTTTAATTAATTTCTTTTTTAATTGAAGGATAGTTGATTTACAATGTTGTGTTAGTTTCTGGTGTACAGCAAAGTGATTCAGTTATCCATATATATATGTGTATGTATATATATTCTTTTTCAGATTCTTTTCCATTATAGGTTATTACAAGATATTGAATATCGTTCCTTGTGCTATACAGTAGGTGCTTGTCATTTATCTATTTTATGTATAGTAGTGTGTATATATTAATCCCCAATTCCTAATTTATCTCCCCCCCCCCCGGCACCTATCCCCTTTGGTAACCATAAATTGTTTTTGAAGTCTATGACTCTGTTTCTGTTTTGTAAATAAGTTGATTTGTAGCATTTTTTTTTAGATTCCACATATAAGTGATATCATATGATATTTGTCTTTCTCTGTCTGACTTACTTCATTTAGTGTGATAATCTCTAGGTCCATCCATGTTGCTGCAAATGGCATTATTTCATTCTTTTTTATGTCCGAATAATACTCCATTTTATATATATATATATATACACACACACACACACCTCATCTTCTTCGTCCATTCCTCTGTCAATGGACACTTAGGTTGCTTCCACGTCTTGGCTATTGTAAATAGTGTTGTTATGAACATCAGGGTACATGTATCTTTTTGAAGTAGAGTTTCCTCCAGACATATGCTCAGGAGTGGGCATTCTGGATCATATGGTAACTCTATTTTTAATTTTTTAAGATGGTAACTCTACTTTTAATTTTTTAAGGAACTCCGTACTATTTTCCATAGTGGATGCACAAGTTTACATTCCTACCAACAGTGTAGGAGGGTTTCCTTTTCTCCACATCCTCTTCTGATGCACTTTTTATCACATACTCTTTGTTCTTACTCTTAGAGTCCACAGGGTACATTTCATACAAATTAATATATGTTATATGAATTCACAACGATTTAAAAAAAAATACACACACACACATAGACACACACACATGACCACATAGTGGGCAGTATCAGCACACAGCATTAGATCCAAGACCGTAAGGAGGGCAGCACAAAGCCGAAAGCAAAATGGCATGTTCCGTGGACCTGACTGTGACTCTGCCGGATGGGGTGGGAAGCCAGGGCATGGGGTGCAGCGGGGGGAGAAGGAGGCGATGTGAGACTCCCAGAGTATCTTGTCTTGTAAGGTGGCTGAGGAAGCAAAATGGCTTTTCCTACAGGAAACAGCCAGTTCCAACTTGAAGTTTCAGAGGCACTCAAACTGAAATCCACGAGGAGTGGTTTGTGGTTAGAAAGAAGGCACATCAAAGTCCATTGGTATAGTTACTTTTATTTTTCTGGAGGAGAAGAAAGGTGGGGGAGAAAGGATTGAACCAAGCTAGAGGCAACCTGAAAGTTTAGGAAATCCAGCCTCAGCGTGGGGCCTTAGACACCTGGGAGACTGAATATACAGACAGACAACGACTGGATCAGACATAAAAATGGAACTTTGACCCACAACCTGCAGCACCCTTCATCTATGCTAAACAGCCTGGGAGGCCAGCCTGCAATGAGTCAGACTTTTGGGAAGCCAGATTGCTATCTCTGGTGATAATCCAGGAAGCTAAAACATAACTTCTGTAACAATGGGCCCCAAATGACCACGACTCGATTAGTAACTGACAACTTCCCTAATTTTTGTCCCTGTTTCCAACTTAGGACCAACCGGAGAAAGCCAAATATGCACCCCTCACCCATCACACAGGATAGGATGCCCCCTTCCATTTAGCTGCCTCCAGCCTCCCAAGGCCAACAGCCTCCCACCAGGCACGCGTGAAGCTTCCTCTCTTCTGCTCTAAAGCTTGCCCACCCCTCTGCCTGCCTTTGAGTCTCTGCCAAAGGCAAGTGATGGTGGCTGACTCCCTTGCTATAGCTCTGAAAAAATAGCCTTTGCTTTTCTCATTTGGTTAGTCTTTTCTTATCTCCATACACCTTTCTAGATATTTGCGGAATAAACGATTCCAAGCAACCAATGGTATCCCCCACTTTCCCACTTCTGTTTCCGGGGACCCCAGCTGGTGAATGGGTGACTGTCGGCGGCTCCAACCTCTTCGTTTTACAGCTGGAGGTTCCTTCACAGACTCCATCCCTGCTGTGTGCCGTGATGGGTTCTTGAGGTCTAGAGCTGGCCTGACAGGCAGCTCTATCATGCACTGGTAGGGAATGAGTGTTTGTTGATGGCTGGTGTCTATTCTGACTGCTTGAGGCCCTTGCCTCAATTCAGCACTGTGTTTCTTACTCAAAACTACCACGGATGGGGCTTCCCTGGTGGCGCAGCGGTTGAGAGTCCGCCTGCCAATGCACGGGACACGGGTTCGTGCCCCGGTCCGGGAAGATCCCACGTGCCGCGGAGCGGCTGGGCCCGTGAGCCATGGCCGCTGAGCCTGCGCGTCCGGAGCCTGTGCTCCGCAACGGGAGAGGCCACAACAGTGAGAGGCCCGTGACCGCAAAAAAAAAAAAAAAAAAAAAAACTACCACAGATGAGGAGTAGTGGATTGGTTTCCAATCCCAGCACTAACCAACCTGGAAAGCCACACCCCCTCCCTGGTCCTGCCTTTGCTGCTGTAATATGAGGACTGGAGTAAATAACATCTTAGGTCCCTTCTGTATGTAACCCTGCTGAACCTCCTCTCCACTGTCACCCCGCCCTCACATGGGGGACTTCATAGCAGTCTCAAAAGGACCACTGATGGGCTCACCCTTGGAGGAGGCGGGTGAATTGAGCTAGTGGCATTTCCACTGCTTGGCCAAAGAGAGGCAAATCCAGGACGGAATCAAGCCCCTGTTTTCCAACACTAGACCCGCTGTTACAAATGGTACCACTTAAGCCCCCACCAACTCTTGAGCCGCCACACCCTTCCTTATAATTCACGCCCTCAGACTTGACTCCCCTGGGAACGTGTTTTTTACGTTGAATGAATCCAGAATTCACATCTGTTGCCTGAATGCAACATGGCGAAAACCTTTTTTTATTTTTCCTGACTATCCGTACCATCACCCACCTTTAGAAACTCACTCTCACTGAGTGGCGTAAAAACAAAGCAAAACAAAATCCTTACTCCCACTTAGAGACCTAAGTCCTGGGGAGCTGGAGCGGAGGAGAGATTGTCACCTCCCAAATTCAGCAATAAAGATGACTTTCTCCTTTCAGCTGCTGTTCCCTGAGGTGACTCTGTGATCTGTATCAAATGCTCGGCGGCAAGGATTTCTGTGTAGCCTTCTCAGCTAAAATAGATTTAACCTGCCCGCTGCTCTTTGTGTGGGAACAATGCTTGCAACAATAAGTAGCTGCTGTATTGTTCATGCGTGAATAGTCCCGATTCTAGATATTTGCTGTTGGACCCTGTAGATTACCTGCAAAGAATGTCCGGCTCCCTCTGTTGAGAAAGGTTATGCTACAGGCGAGCAGTCCAGGCTCTTCTATGGTAATGAATCAATAGGGGCCTGCAATTAATGAAGTCTCATTTCAAAATGGCAGGGAGTCACCTTTTGAAATAGGGTCTGTTTTCTCCTCCAGCCTAATTGCAGAGCCTAGGGTGTCTCCAGTTTGAGTGGGTCAACTTTGTGTGTGAGCCGGGGTTGGGGGCTGGCTGGAAAGGGCAGAGGGTGAAAAGCAAAGTGGCTTTGGGGGCTTACTTGGGCGAACACTGGGAGAAATAAAACCCATATATGTGGTTATTAGCATGTGGCTTGGAACCAGGCAAACAACAGAGGCTGGCTGGAAGGGCAAGAGCATCTTCTGAGTTTCCCTTACCCAATTCTTTAGCTGGATGAAATCTTAATCATTAGGGATTCCTGCTATGTGGCTGCAGATTGAGTCTTTGAGGACCCATGGCTAGTGCATGGTGGTGCTGGTAGGAAAAATACCCCACAGGCTTTGGATCCAGCACATCTGAATCTCAGTCATTGCACTGCCATTTACCAGCAGTGTGACCTTAAGCAGCTTAACCTCTCAGCATCCTTTGTCTCCTCTGTCAAACAGGAGTATATCATCACCTCCCTGTAGGGCTCTTGCAAAGAAAATACATTCCCCTAGTGGGCATTCAATAAATGGGTGAGGCAGATACTACTCGTTTCCCAATGTCTATCCTCCCTTTCTTCCTTGCTAACAGTATCACAATTTTGTTCAGGGCAGCAGTGTATTCAGCCAAGAAAATCCCAATTTCTTAGTGTCCCTTGCGGTCGGAGTGGCCGTAGGACATAGTTCTGGTCAATCAAAAGTGGATGTCTCCTGGATGGGGCTTTCTGGAAAGCTTTTTGGGTTTTTTTCTTGATTAAAAAACAGACTTCAAAAGCTTTTGCCTTTTTCCCTATCCTCTCCTTCCTTCCTGGAATGCAGTTGCAATGCCTGGAAGTGCGGGAGCCATCTTATACCCATGAGGACAAGTTGGGAGTGGGACAGAAAGAGGTGAAGGGGAGGGATTGAGGAAGTTGTGGAGCAGCTTTACTGTCAGTAAGTGCCTCCCTCAGGACCTCTGGTCAGGTGAGAGCAATAAATACCTGTGTGTTTAAGTCCCATTTCTTGAGCTTTCTCTTACATGCAGCCAAGCACAACCTCTAAACGATACCTGGTGATTGTTATTTCTTCAGGCTGGCAAAACAAGCCCTTGGAAACTTCCTTGGAGACTGACTAAGGGAAGAAGGAGGAACACACCCAGTCTCTGATATATCAGGACCTCACTACCTTCCCCTGTATCTGTCATCTGTGTACTTGAGCTTTATATTCACATAGGCTTCCTTGCTTACTATTAAATCAGGGCTTCCGGGAAAATGGAGTTAAATTAAAGGACATCAGAGGCAAAGATAGTCACGGTACTATATAAATACCTGTCTGCATCATGTAAGGTACTGGAGTTAATCAACTCCAAGAACAAAGGCAGAGTCTGAATGAAAAAAACTGCCTGCCAAGCTGGCTACAGCCACCCTGATGAGCATAGGAAGTAAATATGGGAAACAATAGGCCCCAAATAATAACAATAATAAGATTTTAAAAGCTTCATCCCTAATAAAGAAGCCTTTGCTGAATTCTCATCCCCTGAAGAAATAGCCAAGAGTATTGGGCTCATCCAAAGAGACAGTGAAAAGTTGGGGGAAGTGTAGACATGTCTTAGTAAGGTTGAGATGGGGCCCCTTGACCCAGCAGGCGAGCTAAGAGGGAGCCTTCTAGTGACCTTTGAAGGTCAAGCCACTGGTCCACAGCTCTGGGCAGCATGGCTTAGAGGCCGCCTCTCCAGGAGGAGAGTGGAGTAAAATGAGTCGCAAATGAGCTAATCACCATTAATGTTCTGGCTGAAACTGCCAGTTTGACATCCCTCCTAATGGCTGACAAATGTCAGGGTGACTCTTGTGCTTTTTCTGTTAATTGAATTGGTTAATTAGGTCCCAGAGGCCTAGCTGCTAATTATGAGCTACAGCTGAATATGAACTTGAAAAAAAAAGATGCAAGGAAGTTAAAACAAAAGAAAACACACACACACACACACACACACACACACACACACACACACACGATTCCTTTGCATTCTTTACAATCTGTACTGTTACCTTCTCTTAATTTTTGACCTGCCACATGTTACTACTTTCTTGATGTGTTCAAAAAAATTTTTAAAAGAAAGCAAGAAAAACTCCGATTCTGCCTCTTTCCATGAGGAGCATCTGCTCAATCAGTGCCTCGTTCATTAATTTTCTGCCAAATTAGCAAGAAAAAAAAGAAGGTAGACGGCGAGGGGGAGAAGAGTCCAGATTTCCAGCCTAATGTATTACCTTGTGAAGATGGTGTTTTCAGAAGTTGCCTCGTGTTTGGGTAAAGAGGCGGCAACCGTCTACCAGACCCAGCAGGGACTTGTTGATGTTGAAGAAAACGTTTCCAGAATTTCATAGAACAGGCCCCAAACTCAGAGCTATCTACACTGTCCCGTTGAGGAATATCCTTAGAGGTAAGTAAAGTGTCTTCTAGCTCATGGAGAACTCGAGAAATTCAGCCCTGTCGGTGAGTGTCTCTGAGAGGTAGCTCTCGATTCTCACCCACAACTTTCTGGAGTTGTCTTCGGTTTTCTCGTCCAATTAGGGGAGAACATTGAAGGAAGTTGAAAGTTCCGGCTTCCTAACTCCAGTTCACACTGCTCCTGGCAAACCCCAAATATCTGATAAGCTGGTCGGTATCCTTTGGCTGGTGGGGGAGGAGGGGCAGAAGACACACGGAGCTGGAGGGGAGGGAAAGCTGAGGAGCTCAAAGAACCTTTGTGGCAGAATCAGATTTTTCCAGCTGCTGAGGTTCTGGCAGAGATACTTGGAAGGTGCTAAGCTGCCCAGGACAGCACTCATTACCTTCAATCTTGGGCTGGCAGAGCCTGGGATTTTGAAAACATGTGGCCAGGAGCTTGGGGACTTGAAGAAATGTGTGTGACCCAGACACCACTTGGAGTATCTTCCCCGGGGAAGACTCAGGTGCATTTGACTCACGTTCCCGATTCCACAGTCTGCCCTCCTGGCTCAGCCACCAAGTCCAGAGTGCCCCTCCCAGTTTCTTCCAGTCCCTAGTCTACCCTGTAAAGTCCTGTGCATCTGTTCCCAGTGCGGGGGGGATGCCTCAGGATGGCCCGAAGCCACCTTTTGGCCCTTTGCTGTTCCCAAGTCCTCCAATCAGAAAGGTTCTAACTTTCCTGAAGATTTGAGAAGGAGGGGCTACACCCCACACAGAGCCTCTCCCTTCTGCGTGGCTCTCCCTCCGCTGGCCCAGCACCTTTGGTCACCCGTCTCCCACCCCCATCTAAGGTCCCTAGGATTGTAGACTGCCTCACCCGCTTCAGGCGGACAGTCACTGAGACACGTGCATGAAAAGCTCAAAGTTAAAAGAAAAGCTGCATGTTTTACAGTGATTCCACTTGAGTCTCTGTATTTTTACTAGTAGGCGTGTGTATATGTGTGTGTGTGTGTGTGTGTGTGTGTGTGTGTGTTTGTATCCCGGCATTACGATAGCATTGACTGTGTGGGTTCATCCAGAGCAAAGCATCTCTGAAGGGTCGTCAGGAAATCACAGTAACAGTCTATGGGGAGCTTTGATGAGGTTGATTTTGCTGGGAGGACATGACAGTGGCAGGCGGTGTAGCACCTTGGTCAGGGCCGTGCAGGGCTCTGTGCCCTGATGATCAAGGTCCAAATCCTGGCCTTGACACTTGCTAGTTGGGCAACCTTAGACCAGCTACTTCAACATCTTTGAGACGCATGTTTTCAACTCTGAAATGCGAATAAGAAGAGTACCTGTCTCCTAGGGCTGCTGGGGGGTGTAAAGGTGAAAAGGTGTGTGAGCCGTAAGCAACACGCACTCAGGAAACCCCAGCTCCCATGTTTGCTCTCCCCTTTTACTCTATTCTTTCAAGATCTAACAACATTAGTGACATCAGGAACTTACCATCAGTATCTTTCATTTGGTTTGCTTTGCTTCTGTTTACATTTTTCTCCAATTTCTTTTGCATATTCGATACAGTGACTTCTATACTTTTCTTTAAGAGATAGAGTTTTTATGACTCTTAAACCCACAGAGATATCAAAATTGTCTTCAGGTTTACTTTGGGGACTGCTCTTCCCCCAGGGGTCTCACGTGAGACTCAGCGGAACTGGAGGAGAGGGTTGTTCTGTTTCATAAGAAGTCAAATGGTACGCCCCATTCCCATCAGTCATAACTTCTAGAACCTTCTACAGAATCCCTCCTAGGAAGGACCTGTCTCTTATGCTCTCTGAAGAAGAGGAGCTATTTAAGTCCCAGTTCTCAGAGCAGGGAGCCACGGTCTCTTTGGGTATCTCCATTCCTTTCTACCAGAGAAACCTCACAATGAACCCCAAGTTTCTTTTGTTTTATCATCAGCTGGAAGGGAAGATCCTTTGACCGCCCTGAAAGGTAGGGTGACCAAATGCAGGCGGTGGTGCCCATGACGGAAGAGGTTCTGGGACATGGGTCTTTCAGGACTCAAAGGAGGCAGAGCCCAGGCAAATCCAGGATGAGTCAGTCACCTCCCTGGAAGGCAGAGTTTTAATTGTTTGTTTAGGAGAGTCATTGCAGTTGCGGGAGGTGCTCATCCCAAACCACCCAGCAAGTTAACAAACTCAGTAAAAATCTGGGGCCTCTCAGTGCATCGGCAGATGCTAAATGTATACGCGTGGCTTGGGGTGGTGCCGATGGCAGAAGTCGTAGAAGCAGAGCATTGCTCAGTCGCACAGGACCTGGGCTGTGGGACTCATGCCCTTGGAAGTTGAAGTCCCACGTGGGAACTTGTTAAAAAGGAAGTCCTGAGTTAACCAAGCCACTCCCCACAGATTACATTATGGAATATATATATATAGAGAGAGAGAGAGAGGCGAGAGGAGGAGATTTTTTTCTTCTTTTTTGATATTTGAAGGGTTTTTTAAAATTTATTTTTAATTAATTTAAAAACTTGGAGTATAGTTGATTTAGAATGTTTCAGGTTTACAGCAAAGTGATTCAGTTATATATATATGTGTGTGCGTGTGTATATATATATTCTTTTTCAGATTCTTTTCCATTATAGGTTATTACCAGATATTGAATCTAGCTCCCTGTGCTATAGTTGGTCCTTGTTGTTTATCACTGAGATGTTTAAGTGACAATAAAACAAAAACAAAAATCCCCCAGGGGCCTCGTGGACATTGCCCACCAGAGGCATGACCTGAGGGACATCAGCCATGTTCTCACATCCTGACGTCACCACTTGGAAAGCTTGCCCTTGTCAGCTGGGGTGATTGGCTTGAAATTAGATGACTAAGTATGCCTCCTCCAGGTTTTTAAAGGATGCTGCAAAAAGAAAGGAGGGTTACATCTCTCCACAGAAGGAAAGAGAGAAAACAAAAATTAGGGAAAGAGAACTAACATGTGTTGAGGACCTAAAATATGGCGGTCCACGGGTCACGCAATGTTTTCAGAGAATCTTGAGAGGTTAGTGTTATGATCAGATTTAACAGCTGAGAAAATCAAGGCTCAGGAGGGAACGTAAGGGTTCCAAGTTCACTCAGCTAAGAAGTGGCAGACCTGGGAATTGTAATAATAACAATAATTATTATTATTTAATAAAAATAGTCAACACAATGGAGCAACAGTTAGTATGTATTAAGTGTTTCTTAGGTCCAGGTACTAGGTTAAATACACTCTTTAATGTTTCATCCCATTTAGGCCTGAAACAGCCTTCGAGGTCGGTACCACTATTAAACCCATTTATCATATGAATAAACTGAGGACTGGAGAGTTCATATAAACTGCTGGGGAACATCCAGCCAGTAAGTGGCAGCACTGGAGTTTGAATCTACGACTCTCTGCTTCCTGAAACCATTGTGTAACACGTTTGACCCTTCTCAGCTTACAAAAGCACTTTTGTACATGTTATCACATTTGACTGTTGAGACTGATATTCTCCAGATTCAAAAAGGGATGCCAAAAGACCTTCTGACTTCTCCCAACTCATATCGCATTTAAGTGTGGGGCCTTGGCAGAAAACTCACCCCAAGTCCCAGTACCCCAGGAGAACCATGGCCTGATGTCTCCGCTGGGAAAAAAATATTCTTCCAAAGTGCTGGCTTTCTCCTCTCTATTGCAACAAGAAGCTTCTTAGGTAACCAGATCCACCCTATAGGGGATCACCAAGAGACTCAGAAGGGGAAAGGAGACGGTCAGACTAAGAGAGCAAAGCCGGATAGAGCCTCTGCCAACAACAGCCTCCTCCCCCAGACCGTGCAGAAAGGCCTGGATTTCGCCTGCTCTTGCAATATTGACCCAGCGGTACTTATGCACCCCCTGCAGGGCTGCCTTTCCTTATCGATAACCAATGGCAGTGCCTAAAGTTCAAACACTGCTGGGCGGCTTTCATGTTTGTAAACAGTATTGATGTGCATAAATAAGGGCCCATCAGATGGCAGGATTAGACAGGATGGAGGCAGAACATTTGGGAGGTTAAATCCGGAAGCAGCTAATTAAAACCAGAGCTGGGAAGGAAGCTGCAGAGGGTGCCAGTTAATGAAAATGCCTTCTGATCCTGGACACCGCAGTACCACAGCTCAGCCTTTCCCAAGCTGGTGGCCAGTGACGCTGCTTCCTTCTCCTCAGCATAAAACTTGTCCAACGCTGTCCTTGACTTATTCCGACAGAGCCTCGTAGGCCAGTGACCCTGCGGGAAGCGCCAAAAAAGCTGTGCTGTCTGAGAAGACTGGGTGGTCTGCGGGAGAACACAGACAGCTGACATCACCATTTTGACCTAGGATATTCTGAGGAAGCCTAGAAAACAAACGCTTAAACGTTCAATTTAAAAGAAAACATGTCATTAACGCGAATTGTGAACATAGCAACACTTCCTCCTTTACTCCAAGAGGGTTAGTTTTGAGAACAAGATTGGGTTCTGGGAGGGAGGAAGGTCACTTGTCCTCATTACATTTATTTATTTATTTATTTATTATTATTTTTTTGGTTGAACCATATACCATTCTAAGTGCTCTACATTACATATACTATCTCACATAATTTCCCAACAATACTACTACTATCTCATTTTACATTGTCCTCATTACTTTTAATTCTTTTTTTAAAAAAAGGTGTTTCTGCATTACGATGGCTCAACAGCAGTATGTCCCCTAACTCAGAACAGCCCTGTCTAAAGTCCCACCTCACTGTAGGGCAACCTAGGTATGTGAGGGCAGCTGCCGGTTGCACGTGGGATAAAGAACCTCTTGCCCCACTGATTGCTCAGGGGAACATCTTAAGAGCTGTAACACTAGGGAGGTAATTCACGCTGTTGCTGGTGCCACACTTTCTCTTTTTCACCATCCTTAGTGTGGTTTCGTTCAAAGCCAATAAAAATAATGGCCAACGTTTATTCAACACTTACTGTGTGCCAGGCACGATCTTAAGCACTTTACATACCTGAATGAGCTCATTTAATTTTCGTAACAGCCCTGAGAGAGGAAGCTGAGGCACAAATAGATGATGTTATTGGCACGATGACTTTATTTCCCCAAGCAATCTCGGAAGAAAGGCAAATGATGTTAGTCCCACTTTCAAGATGAAGAACAGAAGCCTAAGGGGTAAAATGACTCGCTCACAGTGAGAGGCGGACACCTAGCAGAGCACCGTTTGGAGGGTGCCTAGATGCCCTGCATCTAGAGGTGGGATGGCCATGCTTTGCCCCCAGACACCATTTGCCATCACCATGGGTCAGCCACGGCCCAACATGCTTCCAGAAGCATTGCATTGGATTTAGGAAAGGATAAGATGCTCCCCAACGTTGGGCTGTCATGAAGAACAATGCAATCAAATGCCACAAAATGCACTGGGCTATTATTCCGATTAGAAGAGCTTTTCCCCAAGACAGACTCCAAGGCTGCTTTTTTCTTAGTTGGTCTCAGCAAAGGTACCCTCTGCTGGTTTGAGTGGCAGGGGATCTGCACCTAAGATTTCTGGGAGGGAGGGAGGGGGGAAGAGAGCGAAGGAGGGGGGAAGAGAGGGAAGGAGGGAGGGAGGGAGCGGGCGTGTGAGGGACAGGATCTTGTTCCTGGTTGTAAGTTAGCTCCAGGACTGGAATGCTTAACTCATGTGGTTTTTCAAGATTAATCGTAAGTTACAACAAGCTATTCCCCCTTGGGGTATTTCATTTGCATCATTTTCTCTCCCAGAGGATAGAAGGGAGAAAAAATATCCCTGCACAGCTTTGGAAATTAGCTGCTTGTCACTCACTCACTTGGAACGGGATTTGGGTCTCATGGCCTTTGCTCCAGAGCTCTGGACAGGCTCCCCATTAAGCAAGAGGCATACAGCTGGAAAAGACACTGCAGCCAAGGCACGTAGACTGAGGAAAGCCAGTTGTGGGCAGCTCAGTGGTAACATGAGCCCCGGCTTCCGAGTGCCATCATTTATCTGCTGGTCCCCAGGCACCTTCAAAACTAGGCACTTAGCCCTCCATATGCATTTGAGGGTCAGGAGGGAGCCAGCAGGCCCCATTCTCCGAGGAAATGAGGCATCGTGGTTAAATCTTGGGGGAAGGGGCTTTCGGTGACGTATTCAGGTTCCTCGGTTGTCCGGGTTGGTGGGGGAGCTGTCTGGAAACTGACCTGGCTGGGAGGCGGCTGACTGCCTTTCAGAAGGGTAACCCATTGTCCAATTCTGTATTCTACACACTGGCCAAGTGAACCCAGACCTGATGGAGTCAGTGTCAAGGGAGTGGCACATGTTCCCCAGGCACGAGGTCCATACCATCTGAAGGAGAACCTCAGCCAGAACCTGGGAGTGGTGGGTCATCAGGGCCCAGGACACAAGGCTGATACTCAGTGCTCCAACTTCAGAGTGCTGGGAAAGCTGGAATGGAAAACCAGGAAGGTGGACAGGAGTGTGTCCCATGGGCACGGCCAGGGGCAGACATGGCAAGGTCAGGTTAAGGCTGGGCCCCGCCCCACGGCAGCCCTAGGGTAGCACAACTCATAACAGACCACACTTTCTGGCCAGTTCTGCCTGACTTGGGAGACTGACTCAGGAATGGGACTGGTGTCGGAATCTGGAGAGATGAACCCACTCAGATGCCTCCAGCCCTGCCAAGATCCCAACTGCCACTTCCTGGGGTGCTGATTGAGGTGTCACTGCCAAGTGATGACACGTATCAGAAGTTTAACCAACAAAGTAACATCCCCAGGAAGCAACAGGCTCAGCTGTGTAGCCAGACAAGGCCAATCACTAGAAAATCATTCATTACTTCATTACTTGTTGTCTCAACTTGGTGATTTCCTTTGCTCAGCTAGACTTATTCCTGATTCTATTTTGACCATTTACAAACCCCAAACCCTCTAGAAAATTCTTCCTCAGAAAGCTATAACAGTTTCTGATGGTCAAAAATGAAAGCATTCAGTGTTAGCCTATGAATCAAGACCAAGGTTTCCTCCCATGACCTGGCCCCAACCTTCCTTCTTCCAGCATCTCCCGCCCTATACACGAGCAGAATCAGCGCACTTTCCAGGATTCAAACATACAAGGTGGCTTCCCACCTCTGGTCCTTGCTGATGCTATACCCTTGTCTGGAGTATCTCTTCCCACCCCTACTTTTTGTTTATCAAATATCTTCTCCTTCTAACCTAATTTGCTACCACTCACTTGCTACTTCCTCCAAGATCTTAAGAAATTGAGCAGTGTATTAGGTATATTTGTTAGCTCTGCCATAGCAAAGTATCCCAACAAAAAACATATCTCTCACACTTTTGGAGGCTATAAGTCAGAAATCAAGGTATTGGCAGGGTTGGCTCCTTCTGAGGACTCTGAGGGGAAGATCCATTCCAGGCCTCTCTCCTTGGCTTACAGATGGCCATCTTCAAGTTCACATGGCATTCCCGAATGCATGTCTCTGTCCAAATTTCCCCTCTTTATAAGCACACCTGTCATATTGGCTTGGAAGCCACCCTAATGACCTCATGTTAACCTGATTACCTCTATAAAGACCCTATCTCCAAATAAGGTCACATTTTGAGGCACTTGGGATTAGGATTTCAACGTGTGAATTTGGCAGGAGGGTGGGAGGCACACTGATGCTGTAACAAGAGGCAACAATGGGTAAAAGTATATGACTTTAGTCCTTGATAAGAATTATTTGATTCTGTGCTCAGAGAGAGCTAATCAGGGCTATTATGAAGAAGAGAGCTGTGTGCTAAAACAGGAAACAGAGGCCATCATTAGCAGGCCACTTGAACTACCTTCTAAGAGAGCAAATGTTTCATGGAGGGCAGAAGGTGTAGGTGTTGTGCACAAACGGTTCATCTATACAAGGGAATATTAGCCACAAAAAAGAACGAAATAATGCCATTTGCCGAAATATAGATGGACCTAGAGATTGTCACATGGAGTGAGGTAAGTCAGCCCGAGAAAGACAAATATCATATAGTATTGCTTATATGTGGAATCTAAAAAATGATACAAATGAACTTATTTACAAGACAGAAATAGAGTCACAGACATAGAAAACAATATTATGGTTACCAGGAGGGAAAGGGGGGAGGGATAAGTTGGGAGATTGGGATTGACATATACACGCTACTATATATAAAATAGGTGACTAATAAGGACCTACTGTACAGCACAGGGATCTCTACTCAATATTCTGTAATTACTTATATGGAAAAAAATCTTAAAAAAGAGTGGATATATGTATAACTGATTCACTTTGCTGTACAGCAGAAACTAACACAACATTGTAAATCAACTCTACTTCAATAAAAAGTTAAAAAAACGAAAAAGAAAATACATCGTATCCGTTAGAAGAGGCTAGGCTTTGCCGTGGGGATGTACAGCCCCACAATCCCAATGGCTTGCAGCCACGAAGGTTTGCTTCTTCCTCAGGCTACATGTCTACTGTGGGCCCACTGCTACTCTGCTCCATGCTGGCCGCCCCAGGGAGCCCAGCTGATGAAGTAGCCTCCAGCTGGAACTTGGCCAACTTTATGGCAGAAGGAAAAGACATATGGCAAATCACGCAGAGCTCTTAGAGCTTCTTCTTGGATAGAGCTTACGTTTCACTGGCCCAGCGAAGTCACCTGGCCAAGTCTGAAGTTGAGGCAGGGATGTATAGTCCTCCTGCAGGGCGGGCCATTGCAGGAAAGGGCACTGAATACGGGCAATCAGAGTCCAACCCACCACATGAATATAAGCGCCGGAACGTATTTCTGAGAGAAGCAGCTTTGTGTGACGCCGGGTGGTCATTCTATTTCTCTAGCCCTCAGCCTTTTCATTTAGTAAATGGGAATCGTAATACTTACTGTTTCTTCCTTACAGGGCCATTGAGAAAATTAACCATGAGACTAAATATGAAATTGCTTGATTCTTTTTTTTTTTTTTTCTTTGTGGTACGCGGACCTCTCACTGTTGTGGCCTCTCCCGTTGCGGAGCACAGGCTCCGGACGCGCAGGCCCAGCGGCCATGGCTCACGGGCCCAGCCGCTCCGTGGCATGTGGGATCTTCCCGGACCGGGACACGAACCCGTGTCCACTGCATCGGCAGGTGGACTCTCAACCACTGCGCCACCAGGGAAGCCCTGGTGATTGATTCTTAAAGCACCCCAGGGACAAAGGGCATAAATTTACCATATTTAGAATGTAAATTGCAGTTCACGTCAACTGCAAAGACAGGTAGCCAGTGACAAACGAGGTCTTTCCCCTGAGCTCCTGGAAAGGAGGGCAGCTTGGTGTGGTCAGTGGTTTCAGCAAGGCAGTGCCCACAGATGTAGCCTAGACAGCTGAGAGGACTGGGGAGGGACAGGCCATCTTGCTGGCATGTGTGTCCACTCATCACGATGGATTCTTTCCTTTAAATGGCTCCCCTATCCACCCGCCTTCCTAGTTACCTGGTTAGCGCAGGTCTAAACATTGATCCACATGAAAGGGAAGTAAATGCAATAGGATTGCTACCTGCATTTTGTAGCTGAGGAAACAAACAACACGTTCAAGGTCACACAATAAGTAAACACACATCTCCTTTAAGCACTTACATACATTAATATTTAATCCTTGCAACAACTGTATGAGGCAGGGGCTTTCACTATTCCCATTTCACAGATAAGGAAATTGAAGCACAGAGAGGTTAAATAATTTGCCCACCATCACACAGCACATAAGTGGCCAGTCTTGGGGGAGCTCTGGGGCTGGGCCTCCTCAGTTGCACATTTTTCTCCCCACACTTTAACATCTCTGAAATTGGGATGTGTTTTTAGTTGATGGCGTATCATAGCTGAGGAGTCAGCATTTTTCTTTCCTAGTGGTATAAAAAATGATGGTGCTTCTTAAAATTGATGACATCTTACTTAGAATCGATGAAATATGAGACCTGATTTCTTCTCGATCCACCCCTCCCCGCTTCCCTTCATCAGTTTTGAGATTTAAAAGTGATTCTTCCCCTTGGATGGAGGGGAAACTAGACGTAGATCCTATCATCATTCCATCTCCTTCCCTCCAGCCCTCTAGGTGAAAATGCAGGAAAAGACATTGCTGACACAAAGTGGCCAGTTAGGGCGCAAGGCAACAAGTGTGGCTGTGGACTGGTCCTGGGCAAGATGAGGTATTTGGGAGAGAGGGGCTCTGTTCCAGCCTGCATTTCCAGGGGTTCAGAGCCCTGGCCAGATTCCCATGCACAGCGCCTATTTGCGTGACCCAGGGCTGAGAGCAAAGCCATTCCCCGATGTGCAGAGATGAAGCCAGGAAACACGTGTAGGAACTCGGGGGCAACTGCAGAAGGCACGTCTAAGGCGCTGCAGTTACTGAACAAGACACGAATCTGTGTCCATTTCTTGGGGGGTAAATACAACCACATGTGCCTGAAACTCTCACATCATTTAGTCTGCGTTGACATGAATCCCCTTGGAAGAGTTAGCATTTGGTTAGGTAAACGTTTCCCCTCTCCCTCCCCTCCTCACCTCCCTCGTCAATATCTTGCAGATGTTGGAACAAGCTGATGACGGACTCCTTTCCCAAATGGAATGTTGGCCTGGGGAAGAATGCCGCAGAGATTTCTGGCCGCCTGAGACCCTCGGCTACGATGGGCCTCCTACACTCTCTTACTTGAGTATCAAGCCTTTGGCTGCTTGCTGCCAAGTATTAAGTGCTTGTTCCACAAACCTGGTGTAGATTATCACTTCACTGTATAGATGTATCTAATAGAATTAAATAGTTGGCTCCTGACCAGTAACAGATGTGCTACACATAATGCAATAATAATGAGATTGAAACCACCATGTGATATCGAGGGAAGAGTGGAGGGTGACTTGCATTTCTCTAGTTTGAAGGAAAAAGAAACTAGAGAGGATGGCCATTTATTTGCACTGAATGAGCTGTATCTATGTGTTTCAAATTCCGCAAGGGGTGCCTCGCGCAGCCCTGTGCATACCCAGGATGTGAGAGGCAAACAGGGTGGGAAGGGGGATGATTTGTGCTGGAGGCAGACTGATGCAGCTTGGTGACCACCTGCCCCTCCCCACAACCTGGTGCTGCCAGCTTTGGGGGGCTGTGATGGGATCATAATGGGATACACTCTTTTATTTTTTTTGCACAGGCTCCGGACGCGCAGGCTCAGCAGCCATGGCTCACGGGCCCAGCTGCTCTGCCGCATGTGGGATCTTCCCGGACTGGGGCACAAACCCGTGTCCCCTGCATCGGCAGGCAGACTCTCAACCACTGCGCCACCAGGGAAGCCCATGGGATACACTCTTGCAGGATGCTTCAGGTGAGGGATGACCAGTGAAGCTTGAGCTCGGGAGGTCAGCCACGTGGGAGGGGGAAGACAAAAGTGTAGACAACGTAAGGAGAAAATCAGGCTGCTGCTGGGCAGGTCCCCAGTATTCTCAGGCAGGGACTCCAGGGCTCTCTCCTGATGGTTGTATGCTTCCAGAACTTTCTCAAAATTAGGACAAGCTGGTCTCTGGAGACATCTGCTTCCCAAGAGTTCACAACTCTGGTTCCTGGGACTGCTAAATAGGAGACCCAGAAGGGAGTATGCCTACAGTGAAGGGGTAGCCAAGCTCGACCCTGGAGGTCAAAGGGCAGCCACAGAGTGGAATCCTGGCTGTATAGTGGTGCTTAATGTGAATTCAGAGCTGGGGTTTTTCTGAGTGCTTTGATCGGTTACTGTACCCTCTGCCTGTCTTCTTCCTCCATTGTCCTCCTTACCTCTACTCTTCAATACTAATGTATTTACCAGTTAGTTATTGCTGAGTAACAAACAATCCCAAAACTTAACACATGCTTTATTTTTTCTCACAAGCCTATGGGTCAGTTTGGTTGATCTGAGGGGCCTCAACCTTCAATTTGTTGTCTTGTCTGGGCTTGCTCATGTGTCTGCTGTCAGTTGGCAGACTGGGGCAGGGGACTGGCTGGTCTAGGATGGCCTTAGGTCCTCACAGCTCTTACAGTCCCCCAACAGTCTAGTCCTGCTATGTTCTTCTGGCAACATCAGAGTTGTTACAAGAGGGTTGACGGAAATAAGCATGCACTTACAAACTTCCACTTGCATCACATTTGCTAGCATCCCATTGGCCAAGCAGGTGTCATAGCTAAGCCAGAATCTGAGTGGGAAGGGACTACAAAGTTACAAGGCAAAGGGAGACAATAATTGGGACCATCCATGTAATCACTCTACTACAGTATCTTTGGCCTTTTCCAGAGGTTTTCAAGTCCACAGATTAGGAATAGTCAATGGAACAGATTAATGACATGCCCTAGAAACTCAAGTCCTCTTTCAGTCCATCTGAAGAAATGAATGGTCAGAAGGCAGTTAGGCCAGTTTCTGCTATCTCCACCTGGACTTCCATCTTCTATCTTCCTATAAGGACACTTTGGGATTACCTGCTCCCTCCAAGCCCCATACACATACACACTCGGGACAGACCCTGGTCCAATTTCTGGGGACACTTCCTGCCACAGTCCCCAGACATTATAAGAATGAGTAAGACACAAAGTTTAGGTGTGAGAACACAGCACACAGTCCCAGAAAGATTGGGTAGCTGGAGAGGAAATTTCAAAGAGAAAAACAGACTTGATACTGAGAAGAGACCGAATGATAATACAGAGGCTCCCACATGCCATGGGCCCAGAGGTACAATTGAAGCCAAGACAAGATGGGGGTAAACAGGCCCCCCTTGTCAGGTGAACAAAATTAAGGGTAGCATAGGCAAGTACTCCTAACAGCACCCACAGGATCAGGTTAGAAAAGCAAAAGGAAATCTGCTTGGGACAGAAGAGTCACTCCATGAATATTTGTAGACTGACAGGGTAGGAATCTCTTCTAAGAAAACAACAGAATCTCAAAGACTTAGGAACAAGGAGAGTTACTGAAGCTTATTTATAAGAGTGGAAACAAACCAAGTGTTCAACAATAGGGAATGATTAAATAATTTATGGCACATCTATATAACGACATATGATGCAGTTATTTAAAATGATGTTTTAAATTAAATTTTTACAACTGGAGGAGAGGTTCAACATGTAATTTGAAGTGAAAAAGCAGGTTCCAACACTATATGCAATACGATCCCAAGGAGGCATAAAATAAGTGTGGTTTTAACAGCGGTTTATGGGAGATTTTTGTATCTTTACGCTTTTTATATTTTCCAGGTTTTCTAGAATGAGTCTATATTTCCTTCACGTTTATAAAAATATTCGAAGTTCTGAAAAGAATGTGGATCTTAATTTTGAAGCAGGGACCAAGATATGAACTTCTTGTCGTTACATCAAGCACCCTTATACCCTCTCACACATGAGCCTGTATTTTCCTTGGTACCACTTACCATGCATTATATGTAGTTGGTGGTCTCTCCTCTCTCTTCTCCAACAGAATGTAGACTACAGGAGGGCAGGGATTTTGCCAGTCTTGTTCACTGATGTGTCCCCAGCACTTACCACAGCCTTATAGACAGCAGGCCCTCGGGAAATATTTGATGAACGAATGAAACCACTCAGAGGGAATTCCCTTTACCTTCTACTGTGTCATCTAGGATGTCAGGATTAGGAGCACCTTAGTTGATCCACAGAGAGAAGTGTTAGGGGCAACTTTGGTTTGCAAATACTCTTTGCCTCCAATGGCTGTAGATTGCCCACTGGGCTCAGCATGGTACCAAGAGCAATGGTGGCCAAGGAGGCAACACTTACCCAGACAGAGTAGATTGCAGGACGGGGCATCCATCAGATCAAAGAAGGGAGCTCTAGCTCAGAGCACAAAGAAAGAGTCAGTTACACATGCCACTGCTTCCCCTTGACACACACACTCCCCTTGAGATCTTCAACAGCCAAGAAAACTGCTCTTCCTCTTGCATCAGTTGGGGCTCGGCACCAGAAACCCCACACGTGTCCTCCCCACCCATCTTCTTTAGGCGAATGAGGACCCTGCTCTGCTGTTTTCCACCACATGGAACTCGCTTGACTGCATCTCAGCCGGTTCCTTGTCTCATGTACGGGACCAAGCAGCAACTATTCTATTAGTTACTATTAGTTAACTATTCTAATAGTTATTCTAGTCTATTCTTCATCCCCATTTTGTGTCACTCTTTCCCAGGCACATCAAGATAACCTTTGTTTCTATTTCTTTCTTCTTGTCTCTCCCTCTGTCCTATTTTTGAGCACTCTCCTTCCCCTTAAAACTCTCAAACACTGCTAAAAAGCAAATGAGTCACGTCAGTGACAGAAAAGGAAAAAGAAAGTGACTAGCAGAATTAGCTAAGAGAGCACATGTGTGGGGTCCTTGAAAGCGCCCAAGAATCACTTCAGACTCTTCTCACCATTCTTTAATTAAACCTGCCTTTCCGCACCCACCAGTGCTTGAGATAAAGAAAACAAGTGTTTTTGTCTGAGGTGTTGCTGGTCTCTTTTGTTATAAGTGAGGTTCTCCACTCTTTATTTTAAGAAACACACGCATGTAGTATTTCACTTTGTGATAGTAATGGCTACTGCTCACTGAACTCTCACCGATGCCCAGGCAGTATGCTAAGGGCTGAGTCTACCTGAATTATTTAGTTACTTCAAAAACCCACGAGCTAGTACTATTATTATTCCCCATCTTCCAGATGAGGAAACTCAGAGAGAATATAAAACTTGCCCAGTCATCCAGTTAACCTATTCTTAGGCTGATCTAGAAGAATAACCACCATTCATAGCATTATTTCTGTGAAGAAATATACAGTTGACCCTTGAATGATGCAGGGGTTAGGGAATTTCTCCCACCTCCCGTGTTATTGAAAATCCACGTACAACTTTTGACTCTCCCAAACTTAACTACTAATAGCCTACTAGTGACCAGAAGACTTACCAATAATATAAACAGTCGAGTCACAAATATTTTGTATGTTACATGTATACATCTACATAAATTTTATGTATCATGACATACCTAGCTTTTTCTTAATTTTTTTCTATATTTCTAGGCTACGTAGTTCACCTGTTTTTCAAATTGTTGCAAGTCGCCAAAAATCTTTCCAGTATGTTTATTGAACAAATCCACACAGAAGTGGACCCATGCAGTTCAAACCTATGTTGTTTAAGGGTCAACTGTATTCCTGCTCCAAAGGACCAACACACGTGCGCACAGGCGCGCACACACACGCACACACGTGCACACACACGTGCACACATAGGGACCACAACCTGCTCCTGCTTCTTAGTGGAGGGAAAAGTCAATGTGTGTGACACTTGCGTCACTGTGAAAGATGCAAATATGAGTGGCTTCTGGTGATAGATCAGTAATCTGCCTCTGGACTAATGGGAGCGCTTGTCACCTCCCAGCCACAATGATTGGTCCACAAGGTGAATCTGTAACTTACGCTGGACCAATCAGGTTCTTCCCTAGGATTTGAAAAAAGGAAACCGGGAGAGAGTGAGACTGAACTCACTTGTCTCCAAGCTCCTCTTTCCGTTTTTTTTGAGCTGCTTCCTTCTTTTTACAATTCCGGAAACTGAGCCAGGGAGACTGGAGACACTTGCTCAAGGTTAAGATTAAGCTCATGGAAGAGCCCGGAGCATAAATCCCTCACCCCCAGCAGAGCACTCCTGAGGACGCCCAAATGCCCAGGGGATGGAGAACAGGAACCAACTGAGAAGGGAGAAGGGAGGATGCTCCGTGCTTCTGTTTATGCCCACGGCTTAGTCGGCCGTGCCAAGCTCACATCCAGCTCCACCCCTGCTGCCTGGATGGCTCAGGCACAACCTAGCTGATGCCTCATTAACCAGATCCACCTGTGGGCATTTATTTAATTATCGCAATTGGAATGGAGTCAGGATACTGGAGTTAATGTCCTTCCGCTTTCTGAGAGCTAATTATCACCTGTAGCTTGGCCCCAGGCACATGTGGAAGGGGTCACCCACGGCACTGAGATTGTGTTGCCTGAGCTGAGAGTATTCCCTCTCATTTTGGTAGAAAAGGTGAGGTAAACATGACAGGAGGTCAGAAGCATCTGGCCCGGTGCCTGCCGCCAGAGATTAGAGCTTTGTGCCCTGGGCCGTCCGTTTCCATCACCGGCCTGGGCGCAAGGAATCCTGCCCAGGATCCTGGGGCCTGAAAACAACCATAGCTGCCTCTCACGGAGCACTTCCTGCGTGCCGAGCCCTCCTCAGCTCTCACAACAGCTCTGAGGGTATTTTCACCTGCCCTTCTGCCCGGGAGGTGTCGGTTGGCTCAAAGAGGTTACGTGACGCACCTGGAGATTCACGGGTAGGCAGCTGAGCTAGGATTCAAACTTCAGCCTGGTTACTGTTGGAGCCAAATCTTTCATTTGCCTCCTCTGCCACATGGTGGGTAATTGGTTACCTGCTGTGTGCCCCTTTCCCAGATCAGTCTGGGCAATAGAAAGGTATATTTACCTTTTACCTATCCCTTGACTCCAAGGAGCTCACGTAAGTCTTTTTTTGGTATTAAAACAATTAGTCTATCCTGATGGCGAACTAGCAAGATGCCACGAAGAGCTTCTTCCCTCCTTAAATGTGCAATCTTCCATACATCACCTGCCCCCCATCATGGAACACGGAGCATGGAGCTCAGCTCATCTCCCCTGTTTCACGGGGTCTCCAGGAGCTCAAATCAGGTAACATATGTGAAAACTCTGTTTACCAACACACGGCTTTGTTTGTTGTAGAAACTATTATTATTGGATGAAATCCAAGATTGACTTTATCCCTCCCAGAGTCAGAGGCTTGACTGTAGCATAACTCACAAGCAAAAATCTCCGTTTATAAAGCAGGGCCCAGGAATGAGAATGAGGTCTCTGCTTAGGAATTCTTCCTTCTGCCTTACAGAAGCAGAAAGAGTCTTCTGGGCCTTGAAAATGACCTACTGGCTAATAAATAATAAACAAAAATCATAATTTACTTACAGACTTTCTGGAACTGGAATTTAAGATGATTTCCTCCTGTCGTTGCCTAGATCATTCCAGGGGAAACTTTCAGTCTTGTTAAACCACAGTAGCATGTGTCATCGTTATTATTTCCTTCTTCATTTGTCATATATCAGAAGGTTATTTTAGGGGGCGCCCTATAGGCAAGAAATAGGATTGTCTTTACTAGACCAACTTGCCTGCTCACCTTACAGAGACAGAGCTATAGACACCAATGCCTGCTTTTCTGAAAAAGATTTTGACATAAACACCCGAGGAGGTTACTTGGAATTAAGAGTCTAACTCCCATACCAAAGGAGAACAACTCGTCCCCGTTTGTCTGGGACATTCCTGGTTTTAGCGATGGAAGTCCTGCTTCCTGGGAGCCCCTACAATTCTGGGCACCTTGGGACAGTCAGTCACTCTACCCACACTTTTCCCCTCTGGGGCGGACAGCACAGTGGGGCTGCGTCAGCTCTGGTATCCAGCAAGCGCCTCATCCCTTCTCTCTCATGTGGGCAAGGTGTTTAACTTCTGTGAGCCTTGGTTTCTCCATCTGTTAATGGGGAGGACAGCAGAACCTGCCTCATAGATCATTGTGAGGAGAAAACAAGTCTGGAAAGTTCTCCATACAGAGCAGACACATGGAAGCAAATCATCCTTAGTTATTGTCATTGCCTGATGCTGGCCATAGAAGCTTGCACTCAAGTCAAGGAGACAAGACGAATACACTCTAAGGTAGTTTTGTTCCTTCTTCTTCTTCCCTCTGCATCTCTCTTCCTGGTTTTACCGCCCTCGCGACTCCCTGGTCCCCAGCTCTGCCCCACTGTTTCTTGTTGCCTCACCCAATGATGCGCAGTGCCGTTGTTTTCACAGCGCTTTATTCATTTCTTGGCAGGGGATGCCGTGCTCATAAGATTTAACATTTGGGTTTTATTTACTGGCTTACAAAGTGCCAGAACTGCATGGGGGATTCAGCTACACAGACTCTCTTCATGGGAAATCAATGACAAATTGAGAAGAAGGGGGCTTGAGGATCAAACAGCAAACCCTTCACAATCCTTGTTTGAAAACTCCGTCCTGGCTGATTTATTGCCCAGCCCAAAGTGGCCTTGGGGAGGGACCAGGTCTCTTCCTGGAGTCCCCTTGCTGACCACCAAATTGAACAATTAGACCTGTTCCCAGTCTTACATGAGATTAGTCACAGGGTATTTCATTTTAAATCCAATGGAATGTTTTCCCAAATCAAACAAGACTCTTTCAATGTTTATGGCTGTTTTGTTGGAATTCTCTTCGGCTCCAGGAGGGATTTGAAAATTAAATACATTTCCTTTTGGTGACCTGGGGCCAAGCTAGAGGGAGATGAGGCCCCAGGCGTGGGCCAGCAGGAACTTGTCAGGCTGGTTCCAAGATGTCGCTCCCATTGGCCAGTCTTGCCGAGCACCTGCAGCCCGGTGCAGTGCCCCCTCCAGGCACCTCAACCTCGCAGGCCCTCCTCCCATCACCCGGCCCGCCGGTGCACCAGGGAGAATTGGAGCCACAACACAAACGTTTTGCAAAATTAAAAAGGTGGGGTGAGCTCAAGCCATTTGGCAGAGAATGTGGAAGGCTCATGTGGGGCTTCTTTTCACATCAGAACTTTCTTTTTGCCTGCATAGTAGGTCAAAATATAGAATTCTTATCAAAGTGACTGTGCTTAGAGGTTGCAGAATCTGTCTGATATAGTAGGTGGCTGTTTCACTGGTTCTTAACACAGATGAAGAGATTAAAAGAGAGACAGTCCTAGAGAAATGATGGAGAGATGAGGTTAGGAACAGAGAGCACGAGAAACATGGGCATTTGCCTAAAACTAATACTCTGTTCCCCAAAGCTTGTAATGGCTTCCCTGGAGATTGACGAAATCCAAAAGATGTGTTTTTCCCATTTTATAATTTCAAGCGAGCTCTATTTTAATCGATCATTTCTGCCTCTTCCTTTACATATTTTTATCTGTGGATCACAGGACCACCTCAAGTGAGAAACAATTCAGCTAAGGGCACAGACACTGAAGCCAAGCAACTACTTGAATTTGAGTCTAACTTCAGCCACTTATTAGCTGTGCATCTCTGGACAAGTTACTTAATGTCTCTGTATCTCAGTTTCCTCAATCATAAAATGTATATAATGGTAGGACCAACTTCATAGGGTTTTTGAGAAGAGTCAATAAAGTCTATAAACTGTTCAGACGTGGCCGTGATGCACAGCATGCTCTGACTTAATCCAGAAGGTTGGTATCACCACAATTTGTGTTTCCAACAAGCCTCCATTCGCACAAGAATGAGAGTTCCTAGGAGCATTGTACAGGCTGTCACATGAGCAGGGATTGGACTTAGCTGAGTATGTTTCCTCTGGGAAAGACCAAAGCCCTGATGAAGCTAGTTGGAGGTATAATCATTTAAATAAATTCCTGGTTCTGTTTTATCAAGTGTGTCCATTAGGATGTGTTAGGCCACAAATAATAGAAAACTCTATATTCAAACGAGCCTAACCACTAAGGAATGTATTATACTCCAAGTGCAGGATATTAAGAGGTAGCTGGGCTCCCAAGTTGGTTCTGGCCCATGAACTAGATCTTGAAGGACCTATGTTCGTTCTGTCTTTCCATTGGCATCTATGGAGTTGTCGTATCCAAAGGCAGGCTTCCCTCATGATTATATTGATAATATGGCTGGCAATGGCCATTGGGTGAAGTGTTTCTCTGTCATGTCCATCAAGAGGTAACATAGGGAGACACTCTCTGGAAGCCCCCTGCCCACTTCTTCTCATATTGCGTGGTCTTCAACTGCTGCATGGTCAAAGTCATTGGCTGGGAGGATAGGACTAGGCCCAGAGCTGTGGTCAAATCACAAACAGCACTACAATTACTCAATTAGGGGAGGAGCAGACGGACACTGGGGAATCAGCCTCATCGTCCACCATTCTGCAATTTGGTGCCCCAATATTAGATGGTAATTAATGTTCAAGGTTGCATGACTTTCCAGGAGTTCCAGAAAGTTCTATGATGTCAGTTAATTCTGTAGAACACTCTGCATGATGGGATTGCTAGGAATGGAGTTCTGAAGATGATATTTTTAAAGACATGTCATGGTGAACATGAGGTACACTGTGTATCCTCTCCACACGAAAGCCCTCAGCTTTGACCCAAATATTGTCTTGGATTAGACAGAATATTTCAATACCCTCTCCCAGGGCTTCCTCCATAATGACCAGTGGGAACAGAGATTACTTCTGCCTCATTCATCGTTGTGTCCACACTGCCTGGCCAATAGTAACAATCGATATTTATTGAATGCATGAATCCCGCCCTCCCAAAGTCCTTTTTATTAACTTGTATTCAAGCTCCGTTCCTCTTACCCTAAATGTTCTCTCTCCTTCTCTCTACCCCCTTAAAGGCCTCAGTGGCCTGGAAATGACCCCTTCCTCTAGGAATAATAATAGCTTTCGTTCGTTTATTGAGCACTGACTATACGTCCTGCCAGGTGCTAGGCGCGTCACAGATATTACCTCATTGAATGTTCACAAAATTTTATAAGGTGGGCTTATAGGTGAATAAGATGCCTTACCAAGGGCCACCTAATCTGTAAACAGAAACAGGAGAGAGAGTCTAGCCCCGAGGGGCACCGAAGCCTGATGTCCTAACCACTCTCTGGTTGTCCTCCCAGGCTTCAGAAGCCCACGGAACACTCCTTCCTCCAGGGCTGCTCTCTTGGCCTATGCTCCCCTGTTGTTTCCTAATGTCCATGTGTCATTCTCATTTCTCCCACACCATGTTATGCTCTGAAGGCTGGAAGGGCTGTGTTTTTATACTGCTGGGCCCCCTACACTCAGCAGAGATCCCTGTCTTGAGTAGATGTCATTTGAATTGAATTGCATCCAGGCGTGGATGGCCCAACTGCAGCCCCTGTGTGCAGACTGCCGGGGCCTCCCCTGGCCCAGCCTGTGTGTATTCTATGTCTTGGCCAAGCCAGCTTGAAGCAGGCCACTGCCTCAGACAGTCACTCAAGAGTGGAGCTCAGTATCCATCTGACTAAAGCATGAAGTCAGCCACGGGGCCCCAGGCTGCCTGGCTTGGCTCTGTTCTCTTCAACACAAGCAAGCTCGGGGACCCTGGATCTCCCCGGGCCCTGCTGTTTCTCTGCCTCATGCTGTCTGTTAAGTATTTGTCTTTGTAAACACAGCTCTTCCAGGCTAGGGAGGAGCCCCCAGGCTTTCAGAGAGCACCAGGGTACTGGACCCTTCCTCCTCCATTAAAAGAACCCTGAAAACTTTTGACCTCCAGCTGGTGGCGCAAGAATAGGACAATTTACAACTCCTTATTATAGGTTGTGTCTTGCAGGGCATGCTTTAAGAGCTTTCTGCTGGGCCACAGATATACACACAGTCTGCTTCACACAGCCCTGACCACTTGTCCCCAGAGCTCAGCCAAATTTGGAGCAAGTGTGTGGCCACTGGTTTATCGGGACAGCCATTGGATAAGCTAGCAATGGACTGGCTGAGTCTTCTGGAAACCAAAAGCTATAGCTGACATTGGGATGCCATGGGATTAGGTTCCAAGCGCTGGGCCATTCCACAGTCATGGGAGAGAAAAGCTGATAGTGAGGGCAAGGGCAGAGAGAAAGCCCACTCCCTTCTTGCTGGTCCTAAGGATTCAGAAGGCTGAAATCCCTCTGTCACCAAAGCAGAGTCCCCAACAGGTGAAGCAAGTTCTACCATTGAGGTTGTGAAATTTTATCTGGCTCTACCTGGTAGATCTCTAAGCCACTTGCTGCCAGCTTCTCTGCTTCTTGTTCCCTCTGTTCTCATCCCTTGTCCTTTTCCCCTATTATTATGTGAACAGAAAGACCAAGGGAGCAACACCCCATTCTCTTCTTGGCTCAGCACCCAGTTTTTCTCTTCCTATACTAAATCTCCAGGCCTCAGGGAAACAAACAGATTGGGAGACTCAGGACACAAAGGACAGAATTTCCTTTGGAGGTCAGGGAAGCACCCATGTGTAAACTTTGTGTGAGATAAAAAAGCAACAGAGGGCTTCCCTGGTGGCGCAGTGGTTGAGAGTCCGCCTGCCGATGCAGGGGACACGGGTTCGTGCCCCGGTCCGGGAAGATCCCACATGCCGTGGAGCAGCTAGGTCCGTGAGCCATGGCTGCTGAACCTGCACGTCCGGAGCCTGTGCTCCGCAACGGGAGAGGCCACAACAGTGAGAGGCCCACATACCACAAAAAAAAAAAAAAAAAAAAAAAAAAAAAAAGCAACAGAATGTTTTCCTCTCATTCCTTATGCTCAATACAAAGCAAGATGGGAGGATAGAAAGATTTAGTTGATGAAAAAACACAAAAGAAAATGGTTTGAATAAATCCAGTCTGCTGAGAAATCACAATAAATGTGAACGGATCAAAGCTACCATATTAAAGGATAAAGACTTTTAGACTGGGTTTAAAAAATACCCCAAACTGATTTTTGGTACTTAGGAACAATATCTAAAATAAACACAAGAAGGTTAAAAATTAAGGGCTGATAAAACAGGCTCCCAAAACAGTGGGGAAGTGGGTGTGGAAAACAGAGAGAGAGTGGCTACCAGGCCAGTCCCCACTCTCCAAGAAACAATATATTTCTAAAAAAAAATATATGTTACTTGGCTCTATCCTCAAAGTGACCTTGAAGAAAAGCATTTAGGGAAAATGTATCCTACTGGTATCTCCAGGGCAGACTCCACGTTAAAGTTTCTCCTCCATTCATCCCCCAATCCTTCCAATTTTAGAAGTTGAGAGAAGCACAGCAGTCTCTTCATGGACTATTCCATCTATCTCCTTTCTGTTTCCAAACAAAGGTGATGATGTTAAATTAAAAACAAGTTCAGAAGTCTTCCTGTGCTTCTTCTCAGTACCACCCCAGAAAAATGGCTTCCAGCTGGCCAGTTTGGATAACTTTCCAGGAAAAGAGGTCACATATGGGCCACAGAGCCAATTTTATGAGTGGGCCAACGGGGCTGTCCATTTAAGCAACCAAGTGAAATCAGCACAAAGGAAAATGCTGATGACCCAACAAAGGAGCCAATGGGCCAATGTGTATGTATGTGGGTATTCCATAGATGGGTCTCAAGAGTTTGGAAAATCCCTTAGTATTGTATGCAAATTTTGAATCAATGAGCTCCCCTACACCAACCCCCACCCCCACCCCGGCCCAGCCCAGGAACAGATTACTTAGCTTCCAGAACATTTCCAAATGGATTGCTGACCTCAGCGTTTTAGAACCATTGACTGGTATGATAATTTCAAAACAAGAAGAGTGATACACATCCAGGCTCATGTCCTGCCTCTACCACTTGTGGGCTGTGCAGCCTTAGGCAGGTTACTTAGTCTCTCTGTGCCTTAGCTGTTTCATTTGTGAAATGAGGAGAGTATTCACATCAGAGGCCTATTGTAAGGACTAGATGAATATAAAACCCCATAAAAAGTACCTGGCTCGTATAACTGATTATGAGTATCAATTGTCATTATCATTATCATCATTATTACTCTAGAATGCCCTGGATCGGGACTCAGTAAGACTGAGTTCTAGCCCCAGGTCTGCAATTAATATTCATCCTGGCCTTGGAACACTGTGGGCCTCAGTTTTGCCATCTGTAAAGTGGGAGTTCTATACCTCCTCCAGAGAGTGTCATAGGCTTAAATGAGATAAGAAATATTAAAATACTTTAGACAGTGAACAATTCTGAGCTGTAAGGCACCATTAGGAAGGAACAGGCAGCCACCGCATGCATTTTGGGTCCCCAGCTTGTCATTATTCCTCTACAGCATCACATGTGACTTTCCTCTCTCCCAATTCTTCCTTCTTGCTGAGATTCCGGACTCAGATTGCTCACACCGAGGTGTCTGCTATGACAGCCAGGATTTTCTCTGCTGTGGCCCCAGCCTTTTACGAGCCTTGGGAGACATAAGAGACGACAAAGAGTATTCCCATCTTCCAGAATCTCAGAAGTCTTCCTTGACTTCATTCATTTCATGTTGTCTGGTTGGACACCGAGGTCTTTAGAATAACTCCAGAAATGGACCTTCTGATCGAGGCTTACGACATGATCTATTACTATCGTTGTTACCGTTGTTATTATTATACTTAGCAAATATGGACTGTGATTCCGATCTCTGACTAGGAGCCCGGCACTCTGCTGAAAGCAGAACTGGCATTTATTTTTTTTTTTTTTTCTTTTTCTTTTTTTTTTTTTTGCAGTACGCGGGCCTCTCACTGTTGTGGCCTCTCCCGCTGCGGAGCACAGGCTCCGGACGCGCAGGCCCACCGGCCATGGCTCACGGGCCCAGCCGCTCCACGGCACGCGGGATCCTCCCGTACCGGGGCACGAACCCGCGCCCCCTGCACCGGCAGGCGGACTCCCAACCACCGCGCCACCAGGGAAGCCCAGAACTGGCATTTATACGTTCATTCCTCACAACAGCCTGATGAGGGGGTACCGGCATGACCATTTTACAGATGGCAAAGCTGAAGCTCTCAGCCTGCTCCTGGCCCCATAGCAACGTACATCTCAAGGCTGGGGAGAAGGGACCATGATCAGGAAAGGAGAAGGCAGCCCCCTCCGATGCTGTCATCCTTCTCTGGAAGGTGCCTTCTTTGGGAGCATGTCTCCGGTCTTCTCCTGGTGGGTCCTTTGATCTGAATCTGAAGCGCACGAGCATGGAAGGATTCAGGCTGAGCTGGACATCTTGGCGTCATAGCGCCACATGGGTCCTCAACCTCAGGCCTAGCGTTAGAAGATTATCCAAATTGCGTTGCTTTTCATAATTTTCTTTACCCTAAAGACAGGGTGTTGAGTTAATCATACTCTTCAGCTCCTGGTCCGTTATCATCACTGATAGATTGACTCGTTCATTCATTTACTTTATTTCTTCCTTTTGATCTTTGGTTTCCATTTCCAGTCCTCTCCTCCTACAGGCAGCTCTTCTAATGTGTTTCATGTGATCTTTTTATTTTACATGAATTGCTGTTTTATGAGCATCTACTCTTTTTTTCTTTTGGGTTTAGAATGCAAGTTTTATTTTTGAATCCCCATTGAAATAAATATGTTCATCTTTGAAAAATATTTGGTTATATGCCAATAAAATTATCCCTAGAGCCCCCAGTGATAGTCATGCCCCATTCTGGAAAACACTACCATAGGGAATTACTGGAGGTACCCTGGGGAGGTAGGATGAGGCCACTGTTTGTTGAGCAAGGGTCATCTGTATCCCAGGTAAGCTGCTTGCTGCTGTTCACAATTCTCTGAGCCCCAGACCTACCAGCATATTTGATCCTATCTTTCCTGGCTGGCAACACTTTGGTGGCTGCCTGTTCTCTCCTAGATAGAAGAGTAAATGCCTTAACATAACCTACAAGGTCCTTGGGGATCCTGGGATAGGCCCACCATGGCCCCATCAAGCTGGTGGAGAGAGGGAGACAGGAGACAGGGAGGATCTCCTGGAGGCAGTGACAATTGAGCTGAAGTCTAACTGATTTTTGGGAGAGAACTAGGCGATGGTTGTGAGGAGCTTTTCCAGGTAGAAGGAACAGCATATTGAGGATCTACTTTTAATTTAGGTAAATCATAGCGTCTTATGTATCTCATTCTATTTTTATTTCTTTTTTTAAAGACTCAGGATCATGTTTTTAAGACCCATCCATGTTGGTGGATACACACCTATGCTGGGTCCATTTATTTGAACAGTTAGCTAGTTTTTCAAGGGAAGGGTGAAGGCAAATGAGACGAAGGGCACGCGGGTTGTTTCATCGATGAGTCAATGTAGGAGTCTGAGAGAATACAGGGGAAAGTTCTACCAAGCGAAGCAGCTCTGGGCCCTCTCCCCAGCCTGCACACTGACCTAGAAGTCAGAATGGACTCCCACAGAGAGCATATTCGGCAAAGTCAACCAGACATGGGGGAAGGAAAGAAGCAAGGGGTGGGGGTCAAGCACAGTGGATACTGACCCAGTCACTTCCACTCTGACAAACACACATCTTCTAGGACGTCCGCGGTGCCTCGCACGCCGCCACCCAGCTTGCACTGCCGGCCTCGGCACGAGCGTACGTGTGGCTCTATGGCTGCACGTCCCTTCTCTATCAAGCCGTAGAGGAGTTCTCCCTGCGTCCTGGGCATCGAAACTCGGCCTGAGGGGCTGCCAAGGCTGGGAGAGGGGAGGTCATCAGATGTGACCCTGCCTTTTGGTGGCTCTTCTTGCCCTCTCTACATCTACACAGAACCAGAGGGATGGGCTGACTTTTGAATAAATCAAAACCAGTTTCATTCTTTAAAATTGAAATTTCACAGGTCATCAGCCTACCCCATGGCCCACTGCCTTTGGAGAGGATGGAAAAATAATTGGAATCATATGAGCAGTTTGATTAGAAAAGTGAATGTGGTTTGGAGTGAAGGCCTGGTCTCCCTGTCCCTGGTGACTAACTTGACCTCACCTTCCATAAGCCTAAACTCTAATTAAGAGGCAAGAGGTCACCTACTTCCTCGGAGGCCAGGACTGTTCACCAGCAGAACAGACAGTTGAAGAGTGAAACATCCAGCTACACAAACCACACAACAGAGTGTTTCCAAACCTTTGACCCACAGCAGCACCTCCCCCTCCCCCAACCTCCCCCGCACCCCATAGACGTGACCGGTCGTTTGGGTAAAGCTGTACATACAACTGTAGACGACACAATTTCATCAGCGACCCCAAGGATCAGAGTTTGTTATGAAAAACGATTTCATGTTTACAAAGTAGCTCCAGAAATGGTGACATAGGAAAAAAGGGAGAGAGTATGTAAAGGGTTTCTTATTATGCCTCTCTGAACATTTTCTGGGAGACGGGACGCACAGCTCTTAATTTAGCAGCGACTATCAAACCAGGTATGGGTGGCGGGAGCAGTTAGTTTGCTAAGTCCCACTTCACAGCAGATCAAGGAGTTAGGCAAACTCCTCAAAATCCATCTTCGACTAGTTCCTGTACTCTCTTCTTGGTCATCCTCAGTTAACATGCAAAGAAATATCAATACTTACCGGTAGTTTGTGATTGAACATGGCTCTCCCTTAATGGTGTTTCCACCCAGAAGTTTTAGAAATCATGCTTTGGAAGTTGAGAGACCCTTTCACCTGAGTGACCTTTTCTAAGTTCTAAGACATTCTCCTCTCCTGAGACTCAGCTAGTCACAATCCGCCCCCCCACCCCCACCCCACTGCCTCTAAACCTAGAAACATGTCCACGTGTCCTCGAGGCTTGACCGGCAGTCTTCCTTCACTGCCAAGAAAAGATTCTCCAGTGAGACTCTGCATCTGGTCACACAGAAACAACTTCCCTTCAAAACAAAGAAATCAAGTCAAGCGTCTTCTGCGAGAGGGCTTCGTAACCCTCAAATCTCCCAGTTCCAAAATTTAGCGTGGGGAATCTCCTCTAACAGCCTGAGCTTCCCCATAACCTGTTTTGGCCCCGCAAGCCAATCCCACAGCCATACTGAACGCACACCAGCGATGACCTCTCTAACAACGCAGACCTTAACGGCCAAGTGTCAGGAGTGGCTTAAGCCATATGTGCGTATGCAAAATAGAGCCGGCAAATGCTGAGGGCTTTTTTTTTTTTTAATACCTCTTGTTAAGCATGTTTTTTCCGAGACCTCCAGCTATCTATTGCTCTTTTTTTTAGGCTTAGTGAGGTGAACTACCTTTCCCCCATAGACCTCCCCTGCAAATTGCTTTTCAATAATCCCAACATAACCTACTGGCAAGCCGTATTCTACATAACAATGCATCTTGCAAATGCAACACCTGCAATTGTAACTCTGGCTTTGATGTAAGACCCATTTAAAGATAGAGAATCTGGGTCTAATTAAGGCAGCTCAAGCTCAGACTGATAAGGGCCACCTTCATTACAGCTCAAGTGAGCTGAAAGCAGTCCCAAAGACTCAGGAGTCACTTGGGAATACTTTTCCAGCATTTCAAAAGCACATTATATTGTGAAAGAGGATTCTGGTCTCTTTATTTCCTTCTGTGGATTCATAAGCAGAGTTTCCCCTTCCTATTTTGGTCTACCCCTGCAAAAAAATTTTCAGCGTTTGAAAGAGACAATAACAAAGGGTGGTCCTGGATTGGAAGGTGTTTACTCTGGGTCAATCCAATGATATCACCCCTATTTAAAACCCTCCAGTGACCTCCCGTTGCTTTAGAATAAAATCCCAGGTCCTGTCACTGCCCACAAGGCCCTGCAGAGCCTGGGCCCCCACCTGCAGGTCCATCCTCATCTCATTGCTGGCTCCCCTTGGCTTTGGGATTCAGCCCACAGTTCCTTGACCCTATGGAACTATTCCTGCCTCTCAGGATTTGTATTTGCTGTGCCCCCTGCCTGGAATCTCGTTCTCTCTGCTCTCTCTCTCTTGTCTCAGGCCCAATGTCACCTCCTGGAAGAGACCTTCCTTGACTGCTCTATTTCTTCCTGTTTCATTCCTTTGGGCCATCTTTTCATTCACACCTGAAATTTTGGAATAGCTCTTCCCTCTCCATGGGAAGCTTCCTGGTACCTAGTATAGCACTAGTAGGCACTCAGTAAAAAAATTATAAAATGAATAAGTTGACAAAAGACCAATGGCCCCGCATGGATGGACTGATATGTTATGCAAAACTACTGTTCCCCTAGTCGCACAGATTGAAGGGTGTGAAGGGAGGGGTCCCAAGCTGGAGTGTCACCAGCTTCTGCTAGGACACCTCTGGTGACCTATGGCCTCGTTGGCCACGGGAGCCCATTTTCCCACAAAGCTCTTTTGAATCTCCATGAAAAAAAAAACACTGGGTAGACGTTTCTCAGAAGCATTAAGTGGTAAATTATCTGAACCAACTCTCACTGGCAGTGAGTAGGATGTAGGGCTGGGGCGGGGGGTGTCATCATCTTGGCTCCCAGCTCTTTCCACATCAAGAGCCTTGAGACCACATTTGGAATTGTAATGAAGTATATGATGATACCTAATACTTAGTACACACCATGTACCATGCACTGTGTTAAACACTGAACACGTCTTGTGTTGTTTAATCCTTACAACAGCCCTAGGAGACAGGTACAAGTATTATTCCCAATTTACAGACAGGGAAACAATGCGTACAGAGGTTAAGTAACTTGCCCCAAGTCACAGAGCTAGCTCATGGGTAGTCCAAGTCCAGCTCTGCCTCTACTTCCTAACTCACTCATCCCTATTTTGTCCCGTTTTTTAGTCTGAAGGCCTCAGAAGCCAGGCCTGGATCTCCATAGGTGTCAGAAGGAAGATTCCAGAGCCTAAGCGGATGTTTCCACAAAGCTGTGGGCATGCAATTAATTTGCAGGCACGAGGTGGTCCCGTGCCCTTCCCGCCCAGCACTGCACGGCAATGAACTGAGTCTCAGAGCGGACGATTCTGAAGCACTGGCTGAGCCTGAGCTCAGCCTGGGGAGCCCCGTGGCTGCCGCCACCGGCACACCATGTAAATGACTTCACACTTCGAAGGCCCAATCAATTGGGTGTTTCTCTGCTTAAAAACCACTGGGATGAAAATGTTTCCTTGTCTATAGTCAGGGCATGTTCTTGGCCCGTCAGGGGGCCTTTGAAAAGGGCTGGTTTTGTATTTAAGAGTAAAGCATCACTATCAAGAATTTTTAATATATTCTCCAGCAATTGAGAGATGACACTCTCCTTCAGACCTCTTGAAAGAGATGCCTCTGAAGGGCTTTACAGGCATCCCAGGGAGGAGGAAGGTCTTGTTTCAGGCTCTTGGCTGAGGAGAGGCAACTCTGGGCTGGGGAGTGATGTCCGAGGCAGGGAGCCATGCCTGGAATTCAGGAAAGTACGCGGAGGGCAGAGAGCAGGGGCAATACGGCTCCGAGGGGAGTTCACGGGGTCCCCTGGAACAGGAAGCCGAGCTGGGGAAGGCTGTGTGGTAAACCATCAGAGGACCTGTAGGGTGCACTTAATGGGTATGGGGAGCAGAGATGGTGCCACTTCTATTCTGCTCTGGGACCTAAATGCCCTCAGTGCTTCCTACCTGCCTTGGAAAATGATTCTGCAGGTCCTGACGCAAGGACACAGCGTGAAATCCGAGGCAACGCCAGAATTTCTGCAGCTTGGAACTTACGGGTGGTTGGACGTGTTTGGGGTGGGGAAGCATTGCTTTTATCCAGGGCATATATTGGGGCGGGGGTAGACAGGCTGGATTTAGCCTTCGGTTCACCAGGGCCACCAGGGGATAGCTCCTCCCTGAAGCATCTTCTTCATGGCCCTGGGTGGGAGGGGCCCAACGTGGTTGTTCCTGCCAAATTGTCACCGCTTGGTGAGAGCAGCAGGGAAGACTAGAGAGAGAGAGCGGTATCTGGAGAATTCCATGGCATTTATGGGAAACTTCTGGATGTACAGTCCTCCCGGGAACTCACAGGCTAACCCACCTGTGCCTAGCTGGAAAAAGCGATTCAGGCAAACATCCAGTCAGTTAATGAGGAAGACCCAGACCCAGTCAAAAATACTTGTTTTTCTGATAATCTAATCAATTCAGTAACGGTGATTGATGGCACCTTTCCTAAAGGGCTAAGGAAAGCAGCATCCTATGTGATGTCTGTGTTTCTGGACGTTTCCCCCAGCCATTGTCTGCAGGGGAAGCACAGCATTTCCTCCATGTTGAAAGCACGGGCAGCTACCTTTTTTTTTTAAGAGTACAACTTACAAGAGAGAGGGGTAAAAGCTGTCGAAGTGTCATTGCCCACCTCCGTTCCTTGGACTCTCTCTGGTCCAGGAAAGAAACTCCTGGAATCACTCCAGCCCTCTGCATGCTCAGCACAGTTAGTTCTCACACCGTGATCCGAACCTAAAATAACAGTTTCTGAACTTAAGGCCAATCACTGAATCGACTGTAACCTTTATTGAGAGGAAAATAGTAGTAATTTCATATTTCAATACAGAGTTTTTGAAGAAGAAAATATGACTCATATTGGGTTGAGAAGATGGCAAAATCTAATAAAAAGGCAAAGCTTCAGCTACCCACAGTGAATTTTCCAAATGAACGGCTCATACATTTGCATGAAAAATAAAAATTTAATAGCACACGGGTGAATAATTATAAATAAATAAATGAGAGGGGAAGTAGGTGAAATCGTCCATATCCCAAAGATGGTGGATGCTGTGATGGCACCGGGCACTCCTATAAAATTAAACAAATGAGACAGCTGTCTGTGTGGCTAAATCCTATTCCCCCCAATATCCAGTTAACTGAAGCCACGAAGTGTACCGCCCTAAACGGGGCAGAGGGCTTGGTTCTTGTAGGGTGGCAATCTGCCAGCAGCTGCCTGACTCCCAGTTGCCACCACCTGGCGGAACGATGGGCCGGGACCCCTCCCCCGCCGCGCCTGGCAGGCTGGGGTCGGGGGAGAGGTGGCCTCGGGAGGTTATTGACAGGCTTGCCTTCCGTGCATTGGAAAACCTCTTCAAGATTTCTAATGCCTCCCTCCAAAGATCATTAGCTGAGTCTTCAGGTGAATTCAATATTTTCAGCCTACGGGAGAGAAGAGCTAAGTCAACGCCATCGTCCTGGCATCCTTTCACATGGAAGCCTTTCCCATACGAAACTGCACACAATTCTCCCACTCAGCCAGGGCGCTCTCCACAGCATGAAAAATGGAGCCTGTAAGGCCTGTTTGATGTTTGAAACCTGGTCTGCACAGGCCTCAGTCTGCCTGGGGAGGGGGCCCTGTGCTGAGCAGGGAGCTCTGGTGTCTCCCCAAGAAGGGGGTTCCCGCCCAAAGGGCCTGCAGCACTCCTGCTGGATGGGTGATGTCATGGAGACCCTGACCCCATGCTGAGCAGAAGGTCTGTTGTGCTTGGTGATGTTGAGTAGTAGCTGTGTTCACTGAGAATTTGAGGACGCCCAGCTCCGTCCCCCCGGCCGGATCCCGAAGTTCTCCTCCACGGTGTGACTGCTGCTCTGCCCTGAGCTCACTGCCCTGTGGGCAAGCCTGGGCCTCAGTTTCCCCATCTGTCAGGCACATTTAGACGAAATGGTTTCCAAGGCAACCCCAGCATTTCCCTTCTGGCAGACTGTACTGATTTCCTAGGGCTGCTGTAACAAATTACCACCATCTGGGTGGCTGGAAACAACAGAAATGTATTCTGGGAGCCAGAAGTCCAAACTCAAGGGGTTGGCTCGGCCACGCTCCTTCTGAAGCCTCCTAGGGGAGAATCTTCCCTTGCCGCTTCCTAGCTCACGGTGGTTGCAGGAGCCCTTGGCATTCCTTGGCTTATAGCTGCATCCCTCCAAATTCTGCTTCTCTCCTTACAAGTTCTTCCTCTGTGTGTGTCAATGTCTCTGTCTGGATTTTCTCATCTTATAAGGACACCAGTCATTGGATTAGGGTCCCCCTAATCCAGTACAACCTCATCATAACTTGATGATATCTGCAAAGGCCCTATTTCCAAATAAGGTTACGTTCAGAGCTGCAGGGGGTTTAGGAACACATCTTTTGGGGGAATACTATTCAATGCAATACAGAGGCTGTACATTTTCCTTCCATTGCATTGAAGTGTGGATTTTGAAGCAGAATTTGGCATTTGTGTTGGCGTCAAGGGGACCACAAGTAATGTTAAGCAAATGCCCTTGGTCTTTTATGCCAAGAGGAAAAGTTAAGCCACCTCTGCAGAGATTCAGAATTCTGTGCCCAAAAGCAGAGAGTAACTTTAGACAAAATGCCCCCTCACCTTTTTTTCTAGAATCTTCTTCAGATTTTTTAGAACCTGCTTTACAAGATGAGAAGTGACTTGAGTGCATAGCTACGGTCAGAGGAGCAGCATCACCTAGTGGCCCAGGGCACTACGCCTCCAGTCGTGACTTTGCCTCACTCTAACTATGTAATCTTGAGCCCGTTACTTCATCCCATAAGATGCGGGAGGATGAGGATAAAATAGCACTTGCCTCATAGGTTTATAGCAAGGATCAAATGAGTTCAGAAACAATAAATGCTCTCATTGTTGTGCCTGGAACTCTGTAAGGGTTGGATAAAGTTTAATGATTGTCATGAGCAGACATACACGTTACCCGGTGTGTGGTAGTGTGGAGACGCCAAGCCGCATGCTGGGCAGAAGTTTCTATTTGTCTCTGTTTGTCAGGGAGGGCACACCGTTAGATCTGGGATTGTGGGTTAGTAGATTTCTGCTAAGTTGCAAAGTAGGATTAATGTTATGACCCAAAGACACATCTTAGAGATTGGGCAGGATCTGCTACCAATAAGAATCTGAATGCTTAGTGACATTTAATGAGCCCCTATCACGTGTCACAGCTGGGACCAAGTGCTTTACATTCCTCATTTTTGTACACGATGAACCTAAAAGATTGGTCCTGTTTATGTCCCCATTCTGCAGATGAGGAAACTGAGGCCCAGAGCACTTCAGGAACTTGTTCACGTTACACAGCGGACCCTAGGCTTCAAACCCGGCAAAACTAACTCTGAACCCCCAAGTTCTCCTGCTGTGATAGCCCCACCCCAGGGTCATATCTTGGAAAAGGACTGGGTCCTTCCAAGAGTAGAGAAATTCTGCCTTCAGCCTCAGGAAGTAAGCTGATCCCGTGGGGAACATGGGATCTCTGGCAGGACACACACACCTGAAGGAGAAAGGCCCTCGCCCAAGCCTGGGGATCTCGGCTCAGTCCTAGCTGGCAGTGCTCTCCGGCCTCTGGGTGCATGGGCCCCTCTTTCCCCTTTTCCAGTCTTCTCAACCAGGGAGGAGCCACAGCCATTTCCAGACCCTCCTCACGTTGCAGACTCAGGAGCACCTGACAGCCAACAAAAAAACCACACACACAAAGAAGAGTGACAACTCCCATCCTGGAGGCCGGGTTTCTCCCAGTTCCCAGGCAGAAACATGCAGAGGTATAAGCTGAGCCACCCGGGGTCAGAGCTGGAGGCCGGTAACCCTCAGGCCTCATGACCCCCAGCTCCCAGCTCCGTGCACCACCTTCCGGACTGCTGGAGCTAATGGCCCGCGCACCAGTCAGGGCTGTGCACTGTCAGTGCCACTGGGTGGTCACCCTTCTCTGTGTGGCAGTCACAGAGCCAAGAAGGTAGGCACTGGGGGGAGGGTCTAGCAGGCTACAGCCTCACCCCCAGCCTAGAGACACCACAGTTCCTGGCTGCCCACCCTTCTTGGCCCCATCATGCTCACACACACTTTTCCTTCCTGCCTGGCTGAAGGCTTGGACTAAACCCTACCCGAATGCTCAGGCTCTCACGAGGCAGGAAGCTCGTTACCAGGGCAGCAGGGAGGAGCACCTTCCAGGAAGAGTTGGGACTTCTGCCTAGCTTGTTGGACTGTTTACTTGCTGACTAGGCAAGTTATTAAGCCATCCTCGAGCGTCAGTTTCCTCATCTATTAAATGGGTATAATGCCATCCTCATTGTGTGAGAAGCAAAAGAATGCAAAGAACGGCCTTAAAGCACACAAAACCTGCCATGTGCAATGGATGCAATTTGCATTATCCTCTTTAGAAGGGGAATGAATGTTCATGCACTTGGAAAGAGCACTTAACGGCAATTGGGGAGGGGGATGGAAAACAGGGTTTGGCCCAGGGATTCATGGGGGAAGGATTATTTCCCATGACTTTCACCTTCCTGGTTTGGGCTTCACAGGAATGGGGAGACAACGATAGAGCATCCAAACCCTGAAAGGGAGCTGGAGATGATGGGGGTTAGAAGAAAAGAGAAACAAGGCCTGGCAGGTGCCAGGTGCTGAGCTAGAAACTTAGATCTTAGATGCTATTTTATTAGGCCCTCCCCCAGCCCAGCAGAGCAGCCCAGCAGCCCATCTTACAGAAGAGGAAGCTGAAGTTTGGTGATAGTAGGAGATGTGCCCCTAGTCCCTTAGCTGGCTAAGTAGTTGTGTTGAGATTGGAACCCAGCTCTGGCCAACCCTTTGAACGTGAATGGGAGTTTCATACCATGAGATGGACACAAGCTGGTCAGGAGAAAAGCTACCTCCCAGACCTAAACATCAACGAATGCCGGAACTGGAAAGTGCCTTCATCAATGAGTCCCATGTGCCTTTTGCAGGTGAGGAAACGAGGCTCAGAGAGGTTAAGTAACTTGCCCAGCAAAACACAGCAAGCTGGCCACAGGAGGAGGGCCAGAACTCACATCTACCGCATTGTGCTGAGTCATTTCAGAATGGCCTCCGAACTCCTACAGCTCAGAAACACGGACCTGGATTCAGAAGAAAAAGAGATCTTTAAAATGTGGGGCAAGAAAGTTCCAAGGGTCTCTTGGTGAGAATTTTGGATGAACCATCCTTTCCAGGTTCCTTTTTCATCCGGCGTTGGGGGTGCACCCCCCGCAAAGCACTGTCCTCCATCTGCTCTCTGCCAATCTCACAGCCCATGCTGACGGTGAATATAATTTCCTCATCTCAATCCTTCTGAGGAGAAAGGATCAAACACCTCACTTTCGGGATTTGTGAACTGTTCTCAAAAGGTAATGGACCCCTGAAAACGTAATTTTTCAAGAAACATTTGTGTTTTGAAAATATCACTTGTGTCATGAGGCCACGTCATTTGCGAGAACCTTCAATCCTGAAAGGATTTTGGTGGCTGTCATTGCCTGTGCCCAGGGAAAGGGGTTGGGTTACATGCTCCTTATTAAGCTAACCTGCAAGCCCAGCCCTGGTCTGCTTCAGTATCTTCAGTTTGAATCATAATTGAATCAATGATTATTATCATAACGGCAATGATATTCTTCACAATAGCTGTTTACTGAGTGCTTATCTGCATGTCAGGTATTGTACCACGTAGGTTACATGATTTCGTCTCTCACATGTACCCTCCACACACTCCCCTCTGCCAAATAGGAAGGTAGTATCGTTAATATTACCACTTTGCAGGTGAGAAAATTGAGGATCAGAGAGGTCAAGTAACTTGCCCCAGGACACACAGAAGTTTAGGAGCCAGGTTTTGAACCTGGGATGTGTGCCTTCAAGCTGTACCCTTAGCCATGAAGGCACTGATGAAAAGATCTCATAGTTCCATAGAAGCCTCAGATATAGACATATCTACCTATTTTTCTATCTCTCACCAGCCAGTTTTTTCAATCAGATATGGCCAGAATTCTCTGTTCTTACCCAGGAGCTCTAGCCTATTACAAAACCTTCACGTATCCAGTCAACAAACATGTCCACACACGGACTATCTAAACTAGGAGGCAGGCACTGGCCTGTGCTCTGGGGACCCAATGAGGAGGAAGACGATGTTCTGTTTTCAAGGATCTCATTGTCTACTGGGTGAGGGAAGCCAGAAGCAGGGAAATGATGGCCCCCAATGCGAGCAGAACAGAGGGTTCTGCAGGACAGAGAGGGGAGTAGCCCCCCGAGGATGTAGCACTGAAGCCGGTTCTCTAGGAAATGTGAAGAATGAAAGGGAGTTTGCCAGACACGGAGGGGGCACAGGGAAGAGCATTTCATGTTGAAGGCACAGCACGTACAATGGCACAGAGGCATGAGACAATGGGGCAGGCCTGAAAACAGTGAGAAGAGAAGCCTGGGTTTCAGGCATCACCTCACCTGTGGGCGCATTCAGAGCCCACCACCCAGGGTTGTCCTGAATTCTCACCTCCTTTTTCCTAATCCCCTTCTTTGTTTCCTGGGCATCTCTAGCTCTGACAGGTAGCTGACTCTTCCATAGATTTGGGTGGGCTTGTCTGCTTGACTCTTGCCCACTCACCAAGATTCTGACTCGTGGCATCTCTTGCCTTATGCACTACTGGCTCCTAGACTTTGGGGGGCCAAGATGGCTTTTCAATCTACCTTAGGATCCCTGCTCCCCAGCACTGGGCTGGGCACATAGAAGGTGCTTAAAAAATAATGGTGGTGAAGAAAAAAAAGAGAGGTCCTATCCCACCTGGTTTTTGGTTGGTCCTCTGTGGACAGTGCCCATGTGTCCAGAGCACACTCAGCACCATCCCCCAGGCTGAGGCTCTGGAGCTCTGCCGCCAGAGTCCGCTGTGGTCAAGCTTCCCGCTGCCCTCCCTCACCTGTCCTTGCTTCCCGCGTACAACCTTCCAGACACACTGCCTCTGCAGCCCAGGCTTCCCGAGCCGACGCCTCCTGGATGGGAAGAGAAGGCTACTCTACCACCTTGTGGTCCGTGGTGGGTTTTGTTTTGAGGGGTCCAGAGCCCTCGACATGGTACTCAATTTTTTGGTGTGTGTGCGTATGTGTATTTTTACAGAAGGAGTTCAGTACTGTGGTTAAGTGGTCAGGCTCTGGAGCTAGACTACCTGGGTTCAAATCCTGACTTTACTACTGTGAAGGGTTGATTGTGTTCTCCAAAAAGATGTGTTGAAGCCTCAGCCTCCAGGACCTCAGCAGGTGATTTTATTTAGAAACAAAGTCCTTGCAGATGTATTTAGTTAAGGTGAAGTCATTAAGGCGGGCCCTAGCCCTATATGACCGTCATCCTTATAAGAAAGAAAAAAGACACACAGAGAGACACACATGGAGAAGAATGTCAGGTGACACCAGAGGCAGACGTGGAAGTTATTCAACTGCAAGCCAAGAAATGACAAGAATTGCCAACGACACCAGAAGCTGAGAGAAATGCATGGAACAGATTCTCCCTTAGCACCTCTGAGAGACCATGGCCCTGCCACCGACATTTTGATCAAGGACTACTAGCCCCCAGAGCTGTGAGGGAATAGCTTTCTGTTGTTTTAAGTCACTTGGTTATATTTTATTGTGGAAACCCTAGGAAACTCATACACCAAGTGCAGCAGTGGCCAAGAAAATTGAACTTTCTGTGCCGCGATATTTGCATTTGGCAATAATAAGGAGTGTCTGCCTTCGAAGGTTGTTCAGAGATGGAAGAGCTCAGCATAGCGCTCAGCACACAGTAGGTGCTCAGTAAAGGTTGCCATCCTTCCTCCTTATTTATTTATTTATTTACTATGGAGAGGGACCGTGGCTTTCATTTGATTTTCAGTTAGGTTATGTCACAAAAAAGGGTTAAGAAGCATTGCCCTAAGTCTTTCCATCCAGGTGACTGCAGCAGAGCCTGGGGCCCCTCTCCCTTCCTCCAGCACCCTCCACCCCATAATTTGTGTGTAGTGCCCTGCCCTGCCACAGAGGAAAGATGCTGGAATATCCCTGTGCACATCGTCTGTGCCTGCGTGACACTTCTCTTCATGGTCACACATACTGCCTCACTGCCTGCTACCAGCCACTCCAAGAGGTGAGAAAAATCCATTTTACAGATGAAAAAAGCCAAAGAATCGCTTTCTCTCACTCTCTCCTGCTAGATGTCCCCTATCACCCACGCTGCCATGAACCTTTGCTGATTTGACCAGGTGGGTGAGTAGAGTTGGGGGCCCCAGAACCACAAAATCCTGGGGACAAGTCCTCGACAAAGGTCACAGTTCGGCCACAGAGAGGAGGTAACTCGGTGTTAGAGAGTCAAAAGGGTTTAGGAGACAGAAATAGAATGGAATCATCCCCTGGCTTTTTGTGCGCTAATGGAACATGTTGTCACAATCCACCCAGTTACAGCCTGTGGCCGCCGATTCTTGCGGTGCCCGTGGACTTCTCCATTTCCATCCCCAGCCACTCAGCAGATGAGGCTAATGAATGGGTAGGTTCCGTGCTACGAGAAGGCAGACACCGTGTCGCCCAGGGCATTTCCTTTTTGGCTTCTGCTGCTAAAAATGTCCAGCCTAGGTCATTGCCCAGGTCTGAAAATCTACTCGTTCGTGTTCCTCAAAGCAATGGCTCCTTTTCTCACTTCCATGAGATAATCTTGGCTTCCCTTTATTTGGCCGAGCACAGTCCTTTAATACATGGCCACCTTCCTCAAGCCATCCAGGAAAAAGCTAGGAGCCAACCCTAAATGCACACCATGAAACAGACCATTAGCTTAAAGTCTCCAAGAGATTGGCAGGAAATGGGTTTTCCCGGATGGCAAAGACACACCTGGAGGAGACGGATGGAGCACAGGAAGCACGTGAAAGGAGGCGTCTCTACCAAATGGCGATGCCTTCACCCCAAAGCTATGGATGGGGGCATGCCAACATCAGCCACCTCTCCATGCTTGGAGCTTGGCGAGAAGGGTTGATTCTTTTTCTAAACTGGTTCAATCTTTTTGACTGATTTTATGGGTTGGTTCAGTTTCCCAAAGTCATGATTTTTTTTTCAACATTTTATTAAAAACAACAACTTTTCTCTCTATTGTCTTAATGGTCTGAGTGAGTAAAGGACCAATCTTGTCAGGTGTACATATACACACACCAGTGTCCACACGTGTAGATCAAAATGAAGACTTGATTGAATTTTTTTTTTTTTTTTTTTTTGCTGTATGCGGGCCTCTCACTGTTGTGGCCTCTCCCGCTGCGGAGCACAGGCTCCGGACGCGCAGGCTCAGCGGCCATGGCTCATGGGCCCAGCCACTCCGCGGCATGTGGGATCTTCCCGGACCGGGGCACAAACCCGTGTCCCCTGAATCGGCAGGCGGACTCTCAACCCTTCGCCACCAGGGAAGCCCTAAATTTTTTTTAACATTGGCAAGAATGCTCTCTTGTACCTGGGATAGAAGAAAGGATTTAAATATGAATCGTCCAACCTGGGTTGAAGTCACAACCTATGTGCCTCTCCTTGTCCCTATACCTGCCCCACCTGTGTTGATTTGGGCCCAGTCTTGACCAGTCTAGGGTTTGGATTCTGATGGTTTGGGCACCTTTCCTAGAAAAAGTCTTGAGAAGAGATGTTTCAGGAGATGGCACTTCTGCTCCATCTCAGAACTTTCCTGGGTCATTTCAGCATCTCCTTCCCCAATGTGAGACGAGACAACGGATGTGAAAACAGACCACTGTCCCCATCCGGAAAGCGTGTTGGCATTAGTGCTCCCCTTGTGGTGGTAGGAAGAGGGGTCGCAGAGACCTCAGTCAGCTTTCCCTGATGGCCCAGGGTCTGGGGCAGCCAAGCCCAGCGCAGGCCAAGTGGTGAGTGGAGAGGACGGCAGGGATGCCGGGATGCCGGGCGAGCTCCAGCACCTCTGAGTGCTCTGAGGTTCAGCTTGGCAAGCAAGGAGGCTCATAGCCGTACTCTCTCACCCAGGTCTTTTAGAGGGAAGGAAAATTCCCTGGAAACTGTGGACACTTTTCTTAGTGTGGCTCAGCAAGTACCTCTCAACTCAAGGTTTGGGCTGTGGGTCTTTCCTTCCAGCTATGGTCTGAGTGTTTGTGTCCCCCTAAAATTCACATGTTGGAATCCTAACCCCCAAAGGTGATGGGGTAAGGAGGAGTGGCCTTTGGGAGACACTTGTCAGGAGGGTAGGACTTCATGAATGGGATTAGTGGTATATAAAAGACACTCTAGAGAGATCCCCTAACTCCTTCCACCCAGTGAGAAGTCTGCAACCCCAAAGAGGACCTTCACCCCATCATGCTGGCTCTGATCTCAGGCTTCCGGCCTCCAGAACTGCAAGAAATACATTTCTGTTGTTCCAGAGCCACCCGGTCAGTGGCATTTAGTTCCAGCAGCCGGAATGGACTACGACGTTTACCGTGACAGCATACCGGGCCTCACCCTGCAGGCTGGCCACACATTCAGAGCATGGGTTCCTCCAGCAATTTTCACATATACCTGGAACTTAGGGGAAAAAAACCGAGAGCGTTTGCAATAAACTTAGAGGAGCCTAAAGGACAGAGTTCCATCCGCCATCTCTCCCATCTCTGGAGGACTCAACAGCTGTACCAGAAAGACCAGCTGCCCACGAATCCACCACCCACATGTGAAGGGTGTGCTTCCCAGCACCAAAATCCAAAAGCCCCCGACATCAATCATTCCCCAAGTGGGATGTTTCATTCTCCCCTAACTTCGTTCTGGAGGTTCAGAAATAGAGTGAGGTTAATTCTTTCTTCCTGAGGACCCAGTGGCCACGGCCACTTCCCAGCAGCTCCATCACCAGCCTTCCCAAACGCACCGTCTAAATATTTATCCGAGTGTAACATGGGGTCAGCTTGAGTTCATTAGTTTTCCTGATTATCCCTGGCATCTGATGTGAGAAGGAAGTGCTGCAAATATTGTAAATATTTACAGATGACTAGGATCAGAGAGTCTAGCTCTGGCTCCAAACGGCTCACCCCACATCCCTCCGACAGGCAAGCCAGGCGCCAGTGCACACACATGGAAGCAAAACCCCCAGGAGCACGCTGGGGCCGCTGCTGCAGCCTGGGACCACTGCTCCTAGAAGGCACAGCTGAAGAGAGGTGCCGGAGCTTTGTATTTCTATAATGGAAGCACCCTTAATTATTCATGAACATGAGGGTTTCACACTATTTATAGTATTAAAGTTAATTATTTATTTAGCACCGTTTCTCCAAAAGAGTTCAAGATAACCTTTACAATGCTCATTAAGCAGCAACTTGTAATAATTAGTACTTGTTCCTTTTCTATCTTCCTGGCTGGACCATAGACGCCCCAAGGACAGGGCTGGTATCTGACCGGTTTGCCGCTTTGTCCTGTTCTTAGAACACAGCCTTTTACATAGTAGGTGCTTAATGCATATTTATAGATTGAACACATCACCTTAGGCTTTTGCTTTTCATTTAACTTTCAAAAATGCACAGGCAAGATGTTATTTTGAGGTTTAAGCTCAACTAGCTTAAGCTCCTAAACCTAAGATATTATCTTAAGTTTCCCTGAATGGTAGACTTTGGGGCTTCTCAAGAGCCCTAAGCAGAGAGCTAGGAGGCCTGGTGCCCTTTCTGCCACTAACCAGCTGTGTGACTTTGAACAAGCACTTACTTAGACCATTGATCAAGAGTTCTTGGCTTGGGGTCTTTGGGTCCCCTGGAGATCCATGGGTGGGCTGCAGGGGCTATGAGAGTCCTGAAATTGTATGTGCAAATGTACATGACCCAAATGTGCACTTGTGTCTAGTGAGAGTCCACAGCTTCAACCAGATTCTCTAAGGACTCCATAACTAAAATTAAGTTAAGAGCCACTCTCGGTTTCTTTAATATTTGAGGATGGTAGTGAGACAGGTTAAATCAGGCCGGCCTGACACATCAATCAAGGTTGCTTGTACCATAAACACCCACTCCTAGCCCTGGACACCCTCTCCAGCCTACACCCCTGCCTGAGGTTTGTTCCCAGCAAGTGGCTTTGCTGGCCAGGACTGAGGACCTGGGCATGGGCTCATCACCATGGACCTTCCAGCTCTATGTTCAAGCCTGTGCCCAGTCTTTCCCTTCTCATCTTTAACAGAGTGAATGATGTTACACAACCTTTTTACTACATCCTAAACCAATACTCTCTTCTATCTGGACCTGCCTGCAATGTTGGCTTTGTGGAATGTTCTTGTGAAAAGAAACACAAGTGTCTCTTTAGGATTATGAGACTAGTGAGTACAGGGTCTATTACCTCGTTCTGTGGAGAGCAGCAATGAACAGAGTCAAGCTTGGGTCCTCGTAGCCCAGAATTTCAGCCCGGAATTAGGTAGGAGCGGGGGCTGGGGACTACTTATCCTCATTATTAACAGCTCCTGGTAACTGTGTACAGCATCAGTCTGGCGAAAGCAGTGTATGTCTTGACCCTTCTGTCCGCCATTCAGCCCTTAGCATACTTCCCTTCAAGTCCAAGACCCATTTAAAAATGCAGTGACATTACTAGAGGTGGTAGGTTTTCGGACTGATATTGCATTTCTAAGGTTATTAGCTAACACCTTAAGTAAGCTGACACTTCAGCAAGTCCAGGAAAATCTGCTACTCATAGGCAGGTGAGTCATTTGACCTTTATTGAATTTGTTACAGTATCGCTTCTGTTTTGTGTTCCGGTTTTCTGGCCCTGAGGTGCGAGCTCTTGTTTTCTCATCTCTAAACTGGAATCACTGGACTGTATTAAGCGCACGGGTTTCAGCTCCAGTGTCGCTCTGGTTGCTTAGACTCGTGCTTCTCAAACTCTATTGTGCACACAGATCATCCAGGGATCTTCTTAAATGCAGATTTCAACGCAATAGTCCTGGGGTGGGTGGGATTCGAGGTTCCAAATTGCTGTCCACCTCCCAGGTGATGCCGATGAGGCTGGTCCACGAAGCACACCTTGGGGAACGAGGTTGTAAAGTGCTGTATTGGAAGCATTTTGAGAGTAGTCAGGACCCTGGAGGAAAGAGCAGCAGGACTGGTTAGTGATGCCGGCCCAGGAAATGAGGGGGGTATAACATGGCTGTGATGAAATCACAACACTCTGACTAGATCGTTCTTTTTATATTTTTTGCATTTTCTTTTTTTCAGCTTTATTGAGGTAAATTGACATATACCATTGTAAGATATTTAAAATGTACATTGTGGTGGATTGATACACATATACATTGTGAAAGGAGTCCCACCGCCATAGCTAATTAACACATCCATCACCTCACATATATATCTTTTTTTAACTTTTTATTTTATATTGGAGTAGAGTTGATTAACAATGTTGTGTTAGTTTCAGGTGTACAGAAAAGTGATTCAGTTTTACATATACATGTATCTTTTTCTTTTAAGTCTTTATTTTTTGTTTTGTTTTGGGGTGTTTTTTTTTGCGGGATGCAGGCCTCTCACTGCTGTGGCCTCTCCCGTTGCGGAGCACAGGCTCCGGACATGCAGGCTCAGCGGCCATGGCTCACGGGCTCAGCCGCTCTGCGGCATGCGGGATCTTCCCGGACCGGGGCACGAACCTGTGTCCCCTGCATCGGCAGGTGGACTCTCAACCACTGCGCCACCAGGGAAGCCCTGGGGTTTTTTTTTGCAGTACGCAGGCCTCTCATTGCCGTGGCCTCTCCCGTTGCGGAGCAACAGACTCCAGACACGCAGGCTCAGCGGCCATGGCTCATGGGCCCAGCCGCTCTGCGGCATGTGGGATCTTCCCGGACCGGGGCACGAACCCATGTCCCCTGCATCGGCAGGTGGACTCTCAACCACTGCGCCACCAGGGAAGCCCTTAAGTCTCTATTGAATTTGTTACAATATTGCTTCTGTTTGTGTTTTGGTTGTTTGGCCCTGAGGCATGTGAGATCTTAGCTCCCCAACCAGGGATATAACCCACACCCCCTGCACTGGAAGGTGAAGTCTTAACCCCGGGACCACCAGGGAAGTCCCCATATACATAAGTCTATTCTTTATCAAATTCTTTTCCCATTGAGATCACTACATAATATTGAGCAGAGTTCCCTGTGCTATACAGTAGGTCCTTGTTGGTTATCCATTTTAAATATAACAGTAGATGGCTCTTAAAGCATCTTCAAAATCCAACAGTTATTCTCAAAGTTGGTCTCCTGACCAGCAGCAGCAGCTAGGAACTTCTTAGAGGTACAGATTTTTGGACCCCACCCCATGCCTACTGAATCAGAAATGTGCTTCAGCAATCTGGAGTTTACCATGGAATTTAATGGAATTTTGTTAAGGCTCACCTGGCCCAATTCCCACTCTTCAGATGATTCTGGTGCATACTCAGATCTGAGCACCATTGATCCAACATCCAAGTCGTCTGTAGAATTGATGGCTATCGGCTGAATTCAGGAATAAGCACAGGGTGTCCCAAGGGTAAAAGGGGTCCAGGTAACACAGTTGGGTTGAAACCAAGATACTCCTCGTCTTGTACCCTGTTATTCAACTGGAACTCTGATAAAAATCATTAAATATTAAGAGTGCTTTGCAATCTTCTTTGGTCTTGCTCAATTAAGTTTATCTTCCGACCCGCAAAAGGTATGTCTGGCTCATGTTTTTAAAACCAATCAGAATTTGACATAGTGACATGATCTACTTGTCATTCCTATAGCCTTGGGAATTGGGCCAGAAGAGTCTTGGACAAAATTCCATTTTGCTCAAAGCTGGTACATGAGCTGAGTCTTGAACTTGACCAACTGTTCTTTCCTGGTTGGACTATGTCCGTATTGCAGAGTCATTTTAAACAGCAGGCCCCAGAGAAAAATGGATGCTAAAACCTCGGGGTCTAAGTAAACTCTCAGCCCAAGGGAGGTTAACAGTGATATTCCAACTGCCAGTGTCTCCTTCAAAGTGAAGGAGAAATACGTCAGAAAGTGGGAAAAGGATTTCTCCTTCTACCCCATCTCCACAGCTCTGGGAAAAGCACCAAAAATCAAGCAAAACAACGTTCAGGTGTGAAACAGATTATGGTGCATAGCTGGAGGCAACGAAGTTGCAGTTCTGTCCAATTACACCAACTTAATTGGGTGTTAAAAAAAATCTTAGGTCCCAACAGTACTTTCCCGCCCAGACGCAGTCTATAATGTGAAGAAAGAGCACTTCTCTTTGCTGGAAGTTGTGATTTGGAGCACATCGCTTAGCGTTCTCCAAGGTGGGCGCCATTTCGACTTTGAGGATGAACTTAATGTCTGGTTTGGGTGTTGAAGACTTCAAAGCTCTTCTCCAGGGCTTACAAGAGCACAGAGTGAAAAAGAGTCCTGCAGATTCTTTCAGTCCATGGACTACTAGGAATAGCCCTGGATTCAGACTCTCCCACTCACATCTTACAAGTCTAAAATCAACCCTCTCCATGTGTAAAAAATTGGACACAACTTGAATGTCCAACTTTAGAAGAAAAGTTGAGAAACTTATGCTACATCAATATCATGGCAATAATTGCAGCCAGTATAAATATTCATGAACAATTTCTAATGCCATGGGGAAATGCTTGTGATATAATGCCAAATTTTAAATGTAGGCTATAAAATTATATGTTATGTTCTCATTAATATCCAAAAGGCATAGAAAAGTAATCACACTTTAAAAGTGATTTCCTTTTAATGATAGATTGATAGGCAATGACTTTTCTTCATCTTGTTTTACTGTATTTTCTAAAATTCCCACAACTTCATGTATTATTTTTATACACGGAAACAAAAACCATTCAAATGAAAAAATTCACTCCTACTCTGATGTGCCACTTTTATCTGACTGGTCTGTCCTCTGTACCTGGCTTGAACATTTTTTTTTTTTGCAACCCATTTGTTCCAAGTCATTCCCTTCCCCTGGCATACTCTGCTTTTCCAAACCTTCCCCACCCTTCAGACTGCTGGGTTTCCTGTTCTTCCAGGAAGTTTCTGGGACCTTTCCAGTCGTAGACCATCCCCCTTCTGAACACCTGTACCACAGTTTCATCCACACCATTTGTGAAGCCGGGGAATGTCAGGGATCTTTTATTGTCAGCATTCTGTCTCCATGCCTAGGCCAAACCCTAGACCAATTACCTCTGAATCTGGGGTGGGATCCAGACATGAGTAATTTTTTTGAAGCTTACTAAATGATTCCAATGTATAGCTAGGACTGAAAATCACTGATCAAAAGTCAAAAGTCACCCCTATACACAGAGCAAGCATTTGTCCCAGATTCTGTAATTCAAGTATCTGTCAAGTTGATCCCACATAAACCATGGAAGCTTCTCAGAAATCTTGATGTTCCAGTCCTTACCTATTATTATTATTGTAACCATATTAATTATGTCTCTGGGATGCATTTGGACACCAGACGCATGTCATGTTTTTTGGTTGGTTCAGTTACATTTGGTCCAAGTTCCTGGGGAACTGTCTGATTTAACAAATAAAAATACAGGATGCCCAATTAAATCTGCATCTCAGATAAACAGTGAATCATTTTTAAAGGATGAGTATATCCCAAACATATCATGAGATATACTTACCCTAAACATGTATTCATTGCTTATCTGAAATGCAAATTTAACTGGGAAACTGTATATTTGTCTGACAACCCTTGCTTCAGGAAATAAGATTTCTGTATTCAAAGGCTTTTATTTCCTGTTGTGCTAGCATGGAGCCCTCATATAGTCAGGGTTGAACCTCCAACGTGGCTGAGTTACTGACTGCAGAAGAGACCAACTCCAGAATCAATTGGGAGAACGGCCCTGCTTTCCAGGCTCTGTCACTGACAGGGTTGTTAGTAACATTTTACTTGCAGAAGTATAAAAGAGGTCAAAATATAAATATTGCTGCCAGCCTGCCTCTAGAATTTGAGAATCAGTAGCCTACATTGGGCAGCGGCTCAGCTTACAAGGTTCTGGAGTGAGAGAGTTCTGGGTGTGGATCTCAGCTCTCCCTGCTACAGAATCATTCTAGACAAGTTAAAGAACTTCCTTGAGTTTCAATTTTCTCACCTATAGTTTGGAGATAGTTGCACATAGGTTGGGGATAGTTGGGGATAGTTGCATCTAATTAATTAGTCCTAAATGAGATCATGTTTAAAGTTCTTGGCTTAGTGCTTGAGTCGTCATTGTTATTAATATAAAAGGAATGTATATTTTTTCAAATTCAGCCAACAAGCAAATAAATATACTCAGCGATGCTCCTACCCCAGCTACCCTCTGGTCCTCTTCCTGTCACTTCTGATAGAAGCAGACGGTGATGACTGGGAAAGCGCGGGAGAAAAGCCTGTTGTGGGAAAATAGGGTGACATTCTTCGAGAAACTGAGACTGAAGACGCTTAAATAAGGCAGGTAGAATTTTATGCAAATTACAACCAAATGGCTGGCCTTCCCAGGAAGATTTTATGCACTTGAGGGTGGTCCGCCGACAAATTCAAGTGGAAATGAGTGGCCAGGGTCACGGCAAACACTGGGGTCTTTGATCGGCCCTGAGTGCTGGCACCAAGGGCCAACACCACCCTTGTGTGTCGCGTCTTCAAATTCCTGCAGGTCAAAAACCATGTTTGTCTCTCAGCGATTGTTTCTACCCTGGGGCAATTCAAGATCACCTCGTCTGATGCTTTCGGAACAGCCAGACACTAACCAGACCTGATTTTTCACTTTTTCAAAAACAGGTTTGAAAAATATCACCTGGGACAGCCGGTAAAAGGACGCCAGCCTGACTGCTCCACAAAGAGACACGTCAGCCGCCAGTCACCGTCAACTTTCTGCTCAGATGGTGACGAGCGGCCACGTGGAGAGGAGAAGGCCACGCGGCCACCCTAGGCATTGGGCACACCATCCCCCACGGATCCCAGATGGCCACCGAAAATAGGGCCAGAAGGGGAGGGGGGCATGAGGGAGGCAGGGGGTGTGGCAGCTTCACGTCAACTCTCCAAGTTCATCTTCCGCTCCCCAGACGGCACATTTTGGGGAGCTCTCAAGATGTGCTTGGGGGAGGGAGTGGGGAGTATAGGAGGCTTGCCCCGTCAGTACCTGGGCAAACCGCTCAGCCGTTCTGATCCCAGTACCTTCCTCTGTGAGACTGGGATGGGATCCATCCACCTTGCTCTGCTTACTGTGGTCAAGAGGGTCAAAGGAGGCCACAAGTGGGAAAGAGCTCGAAAGCACTGAAGAAATTCTGCATGTTGCTAGGATTATGCCCCTGTCTCCGCTGAGACAAGGAATCCACCCAGATGTTGAAACAGCCCAAGTATGAAGACTCCGTGGTCTCCACCGGCCTCACTCACTGCACCCAGGAAGGCAGCCCATGACGAGCAATTGCTGACGACCTGTCCTGCTCCCCCATCCAGCACTTGAGTTCTCCTGCAGGGTCTGTTCTGTTTCAGGAAAGGTGAAGCGGTGGGCAGTGGGGGAGGGAGAGAGCCAGTGGCTTTCAGATGGTCAGTCTAAGGGGAGTGTGAAGCCGGCAGGACTAGCAAGGTGTGGAAAGCTGTCCCGTTGGCTAAGCCTGGCTCACAAATGGGGTTGAGCCCCCTCGGCCTGCTCACCTGATGCACACCCAGATGAGGTGACAACACACTGCAGAGGGCAGGGGGCAGGCCTTGTGGTTCCCCATCTGGTCTCGTTTGGCTTCGGGGCTTTGGAGCCTCTGACAGACACAAGGAGAGCAACCTTGTCATCTTGAATCAGACGGTCGGCCTCCGTGCTCCGAATACGTGTGAGATTTCACACATGCTCTCTGGAGGAGAGAGGCCATGGGGCAGGAGAAGAGGCATGTTTACCTTCTCCGCAAGTGTTTGGATTTTTAAAGAAAAGAAAATAGACATTTCACACGGCATATTATAAACCAGCATCAGCTTTCCCCCCGCGTGGTCTTGAAGAGACAAGAAGAAGCAGGAGAAAAATCTGATTCCAAGCTACTAGGGTTGGGAATGCCCACCTGCTTCGTTCAAGAAGTTCTCTTTCCATATATGTTCTGTTACTAACGTCTCACAATGAGCCTTTCCTCAACAAGACTCAGGGGTAGGGTGGGATTCGTATGCTATTTTAAAAATCTATTCTGGGTAATACAGATTCTATCCCCCACGTGGCAAGAATCGAAAGATCAAGTACCTTGAAAACACAGAGGTGAGCTTTTTAAAAATATGGCTATTCTTACTTTTCAGAGTTTTCAGACTTAACACAATATGTGCAAATGACTTAACAAAGAAAATAAAATAATTGTTTGAAAAAAGTGGGCACAAACCTACATCGATAATGCTAATGCAGCTGGAGATGGGGGGTGAGGACGAGAGCTAGAGTGGATAGCTTGATAGGAAGGACAGCTCTTGTTCCCACCCACCCCCAACGCTGATGTGGGCGATCCTCTCATTCAGCCAACTTTAGCCATCTTGAAGAGTGCCACTGTGAAACCAGCTAAGAGACGCTCATGAATATGCTAGAACGTGCTAGAGTTGACCAAATACCTCTACATATGATTCCATTTAGTAGCCCCAGCAAACCTGGGGGATGACAATTATTATCCCTATTATCTGGGTTGAAATGGAGACTCAGGAATTCAAATATTTCCAATTCCCAAAGCTAAGGACTAGAGCTAGGCCTTCTGAGTCCGTGTTACCCATTCTTAGACTTAGCAGAGGCCAAGATAGCCTAGTGTGGAAGCTTGAGGGCTCTAGTGCCAGGTTGTCGAGGCTCAAGTCCCAGCCCTGACGCTTGCTTTGCTGACCTTAGGAAAAGATGTGTAAATCCTCTCGCTCTCAACTCCCTCATCTGCAAAATGGGGATGATAATAATAGGACCCATTTTGCAAGGTTGTCATGAAGATTCAATGAAACGACACATGTAAAGCACTTAGCCTAATGCCAGACACTCAACATATGTCACCTCCCTGAACTTGGGAATTATTGAGAATAAATGCATTCAAACTATTCATATTTTCCATTCTATTCAGATTTCCTGGTACGTCTTATTTTTCAGTCTTCTTTGTAATAGAACCCAAAAGCCACTGTACTTATGAAAAGATCTCTCCAGAACAAAACCTCTGTTTCACAGAGGTGGGAAATTGGGACCAGCCCTGCTTCATTGCAACAATGTAAAAATCTCTTCCAATGCATCTTCCACAGCTCCTAGGAAATAAGCAATGGTCTAAAAACTCCTCCAGCTTTGCCCAAGATCAAAGTTAAGTGAAAGAGGGAGTCAAGCTCTTCCAGGGGACAATGCAGATATACCTTTTTGGGTGGAATAAAACTTGATTTAAAATAATTTCATTACGGGGGTGGGGGAGAATGTGTAAAAAAAGTTTGGGCAGGAAGAAGGGAATGCCTAAGGTGACTAGTGGTTAAGCCTGGAGGTGTGGGCAGGAAGTAAGGATGGTAACTTACAGTATTTGTGCATTTCAGTAGTGTTTGAATTTCTTACCACAGAAGAAATTCTTATGTATTATTTTGTAATAAGAAATTGAAACGTGGCCTTATTCCTAGGCCCTTCTCAGCAGGGAAACTCTAAATTTTCCCTTAAGACGAAGCTCAAGGTTTTAAGAGGACAGATCCTAAGAGTTCTCATCACAGGAAAAAAAAAAAACACATTTCTTTCTTTCTTTTTCCTTAACATTTTTTCTTTTCTCTCTCTTTTTGTGTGTGTGTGTGTGTATGTGTGTGTGTGTGTGCGTGTGTGTGTCTATACGAGGTGAAAGATGTTAACTAAATGTACTGTGGTCATTGTATCACAATATATATAAGTCAAGTCATTCTGCTGTATACCTTGAACTTGAACAGTGCTATATGTCAATTATATCTCAATAAAACAGTTTAAAAAACCCAGCTCAACTGTAAATTCCTCTAGGAATCCCTTCCAGATAGAATTCATTCTCTCTTCTTCTGTGATCCAACAGCACTCTGTACCACCAGTGTTATAGCACTTCGTTAATTCAGCTTTTCATTGTTCATCTATTCAACAGATGCTCTTTGAACAAGCCCCTAGGGGAGGCTTTGGGGAGCGAAGATGAGTAAGGCAGGTGAGGTGCCTGCTTGCTAGAGCGCCCTCCGGCTGGGGAGATGGACAGTGACCTCCCAGTCCTGGATTCATTAGCTGTCCTTATGTCATGAGCTCTGATGGAGAAGGGCCAAACGTCAAGGGAGCATACACTTGAGAGCCCTAGCATGGGTCAAGAGGCCTGGGAGGGTTTCTCTGTGCAAGTGATCCTTCAGCTGGGAACTAGGAGATGCGAGCATTAACTAGGTGAAGGGGGTGGGAGGAAGACCAGCTCAGTTTTGGGCTGAGCACTTAGGCAGGCACTGCAATGAGAGGGAACAGAGCTCACCAATGAAATGAGAAGTAGACCCAGAAGAAGGGCTAAGACGAGATCAAAGAAGCAGGCAGGGGCGAGATGGTGTGACGCTTTGCAGAGCATGGGATGTTCAACTTTAAGAACAGTTACAAGCCACGGAGAGATTTATCCCAAGGACTCCATTGCTTTTCTTCCCTGTCTTTGTTCACCTCCGCTTTGACACACCAGCTCCCAGCTGCCAGTGCCTGAAGCCTAATCATTACTGGTTGGATGGCTGAACCAAGTCACCCTAAGGAGGAAGAGACTGCAAACAAAGCCCATGAGTGCACAACCCACCTCTCTCTCCTCCCTTTTTTCTCCTGCGGTCCAAGCCTGCGAGCTAAGAAGTATAAAGTCCCCACAAAGAAGGAACGACCAGCAATGAGAGGCAAAGCTAAGACAACTCTTCCGCCTCACAGTCCTTCCAGAATGTTCACAGCTGGCATCAGGTATCATCGTCCTGACCGATGAGACAAACAAACCCAGACTGGAGACTCCAGAGGGGTCAGCATTGGCCAAAGGCTGTACGGAAGCCACGGCTGCTCTGATCATGTCTTGGCCAGTTGTCAAGGGCCGATTCCTCCATCCCCTGACTAAAATACGTATTTGTAGGCTTAATTATGTGAATTTTGCTTTCCTTTGGCTCAAAGAGAGGAGGTGTAGAGGCATTTTTCATGTTGCATAAAAATGAAAGTGTACTAAAATCGTCCTCACCTCAAACCGAATGTCAGAGCAGTTGGATTCCTTAGCAGCAACCGAATACTTTTTATAGAAAAGGAAGTCAATTGAGAAATCACAAAAAATTAGAGTTGGGAAGGACCTCTGCGCTCACAGGGGTCAGGTCCCAGGAGCTGCTGTTGAATTGTTCCCTGCAGTGAAGGGTCTAATGTTTTGTCCACTCAAGTTTTAAATATCTCTACCCATAGCTTGTCCCTGAGGACGCCTCTGCACAGGGTGATAGATCTTGCTGTCAGGGCTTTTTTCCTGCTATTCAATCTCACTTTTCCTTTCCTCTACTTCATCCCATTTGTCTTTGGCAATGATGTAGACAAGAGTGTGCTGCATTTGAAAACAAAAAGCCCTGTCTTTACCTTCAACTTTGTTTTCCAGACCCTTCTACCTATGGAAACTTTGAGATCTGGGAAGGAGGCAAGCAAACGAGCGGATGTTCCTTCTGGAAGAGGCCATTTCCAAGGGCTGAACCCGAAGCCTTGAGCCCCCAGGTGGACATGAGGGATCATTAATGCCTCAGGAGCGTACAGGGTACCCGGGGCCTGACTCTCAGAGGCGGTGGGGACAGTCACCGGGTTCTCCAAAGTTTAACAGCCTCCTGGTGCGACGGCTGGGACAGAAGGTGGCAGCAAAGCATCAGGCTCCGTGGGCCGAGCAGCCCTGGGTAACGCAATAAGTCCCATCTCCTTGGCATCCAAGCTTGGAGAGCCCGTTTAACCAGACCGGCCAGGGAAAGCTGTGCTTCGGCCAAGAGCGAGCTGCGAATCAAAGCTCTGGCCAGTCTTTTAAGACAAATCCCAAACGGTCAGGATTCTTGGGAGCACTTTTTCTCCCAAAGAACGTCCTGCAGCCAGAATTTAATCCCAAGAATAACTTCAGTCCTAAACAGGGATGTTGGTCCAGGCTGATCTAAACGCAGAAACTTGCCATCTGCTCTGGTGTGGTGGTGTGCAGATTTTTGTGTTTAAAGAAATTTGGGGCTGATGCATTTTTTTCTTTATTCTTTCTAGCCTCAAGCTATTTGCTTCTGCATTTGTCTCTGGTTTTCTGGTTTGTTTCCCTTCGCTCCACCGCTTACTTCTTTTGTCGTGTTTGCAGGCAGTCCTTCCAAAGCAGAGATCTGGAAAGTAAGCATTTCTGACTTCGGGCTGGCCTCCTGCTGGGGAACCAATTAAATGTACTACCCACCGGGGAGAGTGTGATATGTTTTATTACTTTCTAATTTCGGGCCCTGAAAGGGCTTCAGTGATCAGAACATTCTTCCGCTTAAGAACCTGAAGGAGCTGGTAGGATGATGCTTTTGATTTGTGTTTCATTTATAAAGGTCCATACTCGCCAAGCCTACTCTAAGGATTTCCACTGGGGCCTCAGATTCTTGAAGTGGGGAGAAAGCAGGACAAAGAAAACCACGACAAAACTTTCTCCCTACTTTACCTTATCATACTGGAAACTACCAGCTACTTTGGGAAAGTCTTTCTTTGAGAAGCCGGTGAACTGAGAAAAGAAGGAGAGAAGAATTAGAGCAAAACAATATCCCTGGATTCTAAATCTATTTAAACTACAATAGTAAATCACAATCCTGCCTCTTTCTCATTACTGATGGCCTGATAGTAGGGCCTCCGAGATGCTCGTTAAGGGGAAAAGAAGAGTTGTGCTTTCTTTCTAAATACATTCACAGGAGCCTCCACCCAAGGTTCTCACTGCAGTTTGATCTGTGCCAATTTTTCTTTCTTAAACAGTTAGCATGAAACAAAAAGGAAAGGCATGAAAAAGAGGTGGGGTGAGGGCCCAAATATGTTCTAATGAAGAAGGTAATGATAGTCCAATTCTCCCTGAATGTCTGACTTTCTATTTACTTATCTTTGCAACAAGGAGGGATGCCTTAAAATCCAGAATCGCTCTTGGATAAAATCAAATACTAACAGCCCAGCTAAACAGCTGAGAGCCCAAATTATGAGCCATTCCAAATCCTTCCCAATTGCCATGAGGGTCTTGGCTGAGGGTTTTTTTCCTTTTTTCTTTTCTTCTTTTTTCCCTGGCCTGCTTGCTTAGCTAGAGGTAATTCTGAATGTTTATCTGAAGCATCTCCCTGATATTCTGAGGGGACTTTTCTCTCGAGCAAAAGCTCCCCTGAAAACGGGGGCTTGTTTTCATTCCCATTAAGTATGGCTCAGTGTTGAGTCTTACCAGTGAATGGCTTCTTTTAGTGACACTGACAACAAAACTGACATATATAACCATGCTCAGTGATGACTTTTGTAAAATGTGATTCAAAAATTAACATTTATAATTTTATAATAAGCCAGCTATCATATTTGCTATTATATGATGCTCTGTTGAAACCATCCTTCCTACTTTTATATAGAAGTCCCATGAGAGAAAAATGTTTATCTTTATTGTTTACAGCTCCATTAAGTACCACTTTATCATATGATTTAAAATCCAACAATATAACTTAGCAGTCAGCATTTATTTATTTAAAGAAAGAGCGTTTCTTCAGAGTTTGTCTAAATTTAAAATCACAAACCAAACCACCTCTCTCCCTCCTTCATTCTTTTCCTTCCTTCCTTCTTTCCTCCCTCCCTTCCTCCGTTCCTCCCTTCCTTCCTTCCTTCCTTCTTCCCTCCATCCCTCCCTCCCTTCCCTTCCTCTTCCCTTCCTCTTCCCTTCCTTCCATGCATTCATTTTAAAACCCAGTGCTGAATCTTGTTGGGCCTAAATGTTCCATAAAAATTCAACTTCCCTTCAGGAATAAATAGTTGTAGATTATGTGAAATGACCAACCTCCTTGACAGGTCTTTAGGGAGAACACTCTATATAACTTTGACTAAAAAGGCAATGTTCTAGATCAAAATATAGTCCAGCTCTACACTGGCAAAGAGAATAGAACCAATAAACAATGAATAGAAGCAAGAATGAATGAATGGAGGGATACACAGGCAGACGTAAAGCAGAATTATCGTACTCAAAGCTTCCAGTTAACTCAATTCTCCCTGAAACTCATGCCTACAACTGAGCAAACACTCACTGGACAACCTCCTGCAAGAGACAGGAGATAGCACTGTTTCAATCAACCAGTTTGGCATGTTGTGTTTTACAGGTTCTAGAATTAACACAGAATCCAAACAAAAACATGGCTGGTGTGGAACTACATGAAAAGGACACTGTCGCCTGGTTGTTTCAAATCTGTTCCTTATCAAAATTATCTGCCTTGTTTGTCCAACTCCCATTTTTGAAGGCACACCATTCATTAACCAACCTGTCATTAGATGCTGGTGATGACCCACTTTTCCAGGATTCTTGTTTTAAATACAGGATTGATAGGAATCCCAAAGCTGGGAGATGAGGGGAAGGTGGAGGCGGCAGAAATGGTGAAGGATTTGCAGGTAAGACTTAGTATTGCTTCTAGCTACTCTCCTTCCTACAGCAAAGACAGCACGTGGAAACAGTGCCAGGCTTTTCCTTTGCACAGAGCAGAGCTAAGTCTTTCTGGGCTTGGCTGAGGAATTTTCTTCTGCATGAATTATGAGACTGACTTCCAGCCAGATGCCAAGCACTCTGCCCTTTCTGTTCACCCAGGGTGCATCGATGTCTACTCATTGTGCCCCTTGCATTTGCCTCCTTTTCAACCCATTCTCATTTGGAGGGTCATAAGGGGTGAAGGCTTCTTTGTAAGTCACTTTGATTTTACACAGTTTGGGTGAACAGATCCATGAATCTCCAAAGAGAATGTTGATAGACTAAGTGGGGAGGGAAGGCAGGAGGAGAGGGGAGAAAGCAAAGCAGATGATGTAAAAACAAACCAAAGAATAGTTAACGATGATGCATTTTCCCAAAGAGTCACCTGGCCTCACACCTAAACTGAAACCATCACTGGGGCATTCTTGTGGAAGCCGCTTCCTGGGGTTGTGCTATCTTCAGGAAACACATCCCGTGAAGGCCTTTGCAGGAAGCAAGTTCAATGTCAAAAGGAGCCACAGGAGATACTTAAAATTCTGTCGTTCACACCCTAGCCACTTAAACGTTCTTATTAAAAATTTCCTCCATCGTCCTTAACATATACAATTTTCCAAAGCAAAGAATGGCTTTTTAGAGTCTCTGTGTGCCCATAAAATTCTGTCTCAGAGATTTTATTAATAATCATAAAAACATCAGTACCCATCAGGATCACTGTGGAAAGGGAGAGGCAGTTCTTCCTGAAAGTGTGTTCAAATTGTCTGAGACCGATGTTGCCATGAAAAGGGCGTTAACTGGAGACTGATGATGGATAGACGTCTTCGCTTCCCTGTTCACCATTGAGGACAGGCCAGATGGAAGCTCACACAAGCCTGCTTGGTGGGAAGCAGGCAACCACGCCTGCAGCCGGAAGCAGCTCCCCATGGAAGGCAGCATTCCAACCTTCGGGTCTTCAGGTTGTGTATTTATCCATGACACAGAGGGCAGGGGAGGGACCAAGGGTTCAGCACTGCATATTTTTTATGGCATGAGGATATGTTTCTTGGGACGTTGAGAAGTCTAAGATGAAGTGCTTTAAATGACTATCTGACTATTCCCCAGCCAGCTCTAAGCACTGGCCAAACAGCCTTGGCTTATTGGCTGTCAGTTAAGAGCAACCAAAATAGCAAACAGTAAAACGCTTCCTGCGGAGAGATTTGTACGGGGGTCTCGTTGGCTCACCTTTCGCAGGAGGTTGATCACGTGATCATGATCCGTCATCCTCTAAGGCTCCCTCACTTTTTCTTTTTCCATTGTACCTTACTTCAGCCCTGCAATCAGGCAAAACTTTGATCGTAGAAATTCGAAACTCTAATGACCAAAAATTCTCGAGGGGTTTTCAAGGAACGGATGTACTGCACAATGCGATGGCCTCACCAATCGGAGAGTTAACCAAGAAGCCATCCAGTGAGCTCATAATCCATCAGTATCCAAGCGGCGTGGGGTGGCTTTAAGGGCATGGGTTCTGGAGTCAGTGAGGTTGAACTCTGTACCCGTTCTGTCCCTTCCAGTTACTTGACCTCTCTGCACCCCAGTTTCCTCCTGTGTGAAAGCTAGGATGATAATATCTACTTTAATGGGTTGTTGGGCTTTCAGGAATCCATCACGCATGAAAGGCTCCTGACACAGTGTCTGGTGTTTAGCTGGCCCTCACAATATGCTACTGTCTTCCCCTAATTACAACCAAGAAGTGATCTGTGATTACTTGCTGTTACAAAATTGTTACCTCGGCCGGCTGAGCAGCAACATAAACTGGGGAGACATGTATTCTCAGGTACTTTCATGGATGAGACCCCGAAATCTTCCTCAGAGGAGTCTAATGCAGCCCACCTGACCTAGGACCATAGACCGACTCTCCCTGACTTCTACCCACCAGATGCCAGTGGCACCCTTCCCCTAGTTGTGACAGCTGAAAATGTCTCTAGACACTGCCAGATATCCCCTCGGGGGCACAATGACCCCCCCACTTGAGAACCACTGGCTTAAGCTAAATGAAATATATTCTTAAAAGTTACACGATACTTCTCTCAGCAAAAGTTTCTACATTCTCCTGTGTCCCTTGGGCCATGACCACAAGGTGAGGTAAGCAAATATATTCATTTGACATGTAAATACTGTCCAAGTCTGATTGTAAGGCAGTGTTTCCCCCAAAACTATTCCACAGGATGTAAGTCCTTACAAAATTTCTCATTCCTGACGCTTTCTCAGTTACTTTATTTTGAACATGAAGGAAGCGTTTGGGGGATGACATTAGCCCCAGGGGGCCTCAACCAATGGCAGTGGGGGAGAGGAGACTAGAGGCCTACAGATGTCATCTGATAACACCATGGGAGAAAGAGGAGCAAAAATACTTCACACAGATTTGGTGCTTATTTTTGAAGACATGACTTCATCATAAAAATATTGAAAGTATTTTAAGCAGGTCTCAAAGTTCATTTTACCAAAAAAGAAAAAATAAAGAATATTGTAAGTGGTGACCTTCTAGAGATCATAAATATCCACCCAGAGGACAAATGAGAAAACTTCTTGGGCACTGAAAGAAAATTTTCAGTAACAGCATCTTATATGGATTCAAAGTGCCCTTTTTTTTTTTTTTTTTTTGCGGTACGCGGGCCTCTCACTGCTGTAGCCTCTCCCCCCACGGAGCACAGGCTCCGGACGCGCAGGCTCAGCGGCCATGGCTCACGGGCCCAACCGCTCCGCGGCACGTGGCATCTTCCCGGACTGGGTCATGAACCGGTGTCCCCTGCATCGGCAGGCAGACTCTCAACCACTGAGCCACCAGGGAAGCCCCAAAGTGCCCTTTTTTGAACAATTTGAAGTGAAGGTGGTGTGTGATGGAGAATATGTTCGATGATGATTCAAAGACGGCTTCGGTGACAATGAAGACAAATGACAAAGTTCTTTTGAGAAGAAGAATCTGAACACAATCAGTTCGTGATCTCAACTTTTTTTGAAAAGATTGGGGAACGTTATATTTCTAAATGCTTACCCTATTCTATGTAATATGCCATATATGCAAATAAATTCATCAATGAAGTTTGGAAGTAAGTGTCTTACTATTTCACAAGAGTTTACATAGCTGGTTTGGTTTTCTCTTTGGACAGGGAGACTCCGCCTTGTATGGGGGTTTGCCTCTTCCTTGGGCATATGCTCACCTGAAGCACCTACTGTTTTCAAGACTTTGTGTGAGTCAGTGTGGGCAGCACTCGGAGCACGTGTTTCTGGCCCCCGGAGAGTTAATGATCTCTGTGGGAAGACCAGACAGAAGCAGGAGAAGCGGCTTCCACATGATTCAGGGTGATTTGGCTCCAGGTAAGTGGTTCAGATGATGTGCTGGGAGGAAGAGGAGGAAGACCTTTGAGGAATGCCTCCAGATGACCTTTTGGAAACTGCAATCAGATGCGTGTGCCCTGCTCAAGATTAACGATCGACATCCTTCACGTGGTTTCCAATGGCCAGAATGGTCTGGACATCTCCTTCCTGCCAGCCCCGTCTCTAGCTTCAAGTCTCCTTCTGTTCATCTCCCTCTCTGACTATCCCTTGGACACCTTCACCCGCCTCCAGCTTTACCACTCTTCCCGCTACCCACCCCTTCCCTGGACTGTGCCTCGCCTTCCCACCTGCTCTTTTTCCTGCCTGTGTCTCTGCCTTTGCACCTTGCTGTCTCCTCTCCTCTCCCCTTTCAAACTCCCTCTCATTCTTCAGACATTTAACTCAATCCTCACTGCGCCGGGGAAGTCTTCGCGGACCCCCACTTGCGGTGAGGTTCCTTGGCATTAGCTCTCACAAAACTGGTTATTTCCTTTAAAGTATTGTCTCTGTTTATGTTTATGCATCCATTAGTGTCATTGTTGATTGATGTGTTTCTCTTCTTTTATGCTATAACCTGGTAAGAGCAGATCTTCATCCTTTTCCACTCATCACTGTATCCCCAGGGCCTGGCCCCAAAGTTGATACTCAGTAAATGGTTGTTGAGTGAATCAATGATTAATTGAATGTGTATTTGCTATAACCTTTGGCTTTAGGCTTGTTACTACTATCATTACTGTATGACAAGAGCTAAGATCCAATCGCTTACTGTAAGTCAAGTACTTTATGTGTTCTGTCTTATTTAATCCTCACAAAATCCTGTGATGTAGATTCTGTTGTTTCCACTACACTTGTTTTCTATATGAGGAATCTGGGGCTCAGGAGAGAGGTTAGGTAATTTAGGCAAGGTTGCAGGCACAGCGAGTGTGCAGAGGAATTGGGTTTTGATCCCTGGTCTGCCTGGCTTCAGAACACTGCCACCTGTATTGTATCATATTGTATTAAATCTCATCTGTGATACTCAGATGATGGCTGCCCATATGACCTGGTATGAGATCTAATACCTCTAAGAAGCTCTCAATCATGCCACTCATCTTTGCTTCCTGATATTTTTCGGCTGGTTCCCCACCATTTGGTCATGAATGTCCTGGCTGGTGGAGTCATTCTTATGATTTATAAACACATCTAATATACCCTTGTGATATTTCTCCCTTATTGAGTAAAGGAGGGTCCCCCACCAGGGACAGAAAATGCATCTTTTGTTCCTATGTGACTCATGACATCTGGTAAGTGCTGGGCATGCCGTGGGGACTCACCTATTAATCCTTTATTGGTTGATGACATCACAAGGATTTCCTTAGAAGCAACAACTCAGGGTTCAGAACTGAGGCATAAACTGTGGCTAGATTTCATATACCTTTGACGTTATTGCCTTCTCCAGAATTTAATCAACACTTTGTCTTGTATGGGCAATATTTACTTCAAAAATTTCATGCATTTCATTCAATCCATCAGCAAATATTTGTTGGGAGGCCAATTTCTGGACAGATTTCCCCCCCCGCATAACCCCACTGTTGGCTTGCAGAACGAGACACCGGTCCAGATGGTCTTCATGCCTGCCCTTGGTCTTGGGTGTCTGAATGGCTTCCTTAACTCAGACCCTCAGGTGACTCTGTAGAAAGCCCCTCCCTCATATTTAGGTAACTGCTAAAACCCCCAGTTTCCACAGCACATTTGCTTTTCAACCCCACCCTGAGATGCCTCCCCAAGACATAAGGGAAGCCCAGAAACAAGGCATCTGCGGAACTACAGAGTTTTTACGTGAGATCAAAATAGCATCAGAACTTTTCAATTGTGAAACAATGAATCAAGAGAGGAAGAATCAAATGAGAAATGGTAAATATTCCATAAAGGGGAGGATTAGAGTTCTCAGGCAGGGAATACCCACAGCTATCTTCACACCAACCTAAATCAGGCAGAAGCTCTAATGATGAGGATAAAATGAAATAATGGATGCATTATTTCTAGTGGGACTTGCATTACTATTTGGCCTAATTATTTGTGATATTTCACCCATATTAGAAGCTTCTTCAGAGGCAAGAAATAACAGTTTGTCTCCTTGAAAACAAAGAACAAAGGCCACGGTGCTCTCTAGAAGCTCGCCTATCATCAGGAGGGGAAAGAATCTGCCCATTATCAGGAAGTTCTCCCTAGAGATCTAGAGTATCTCCCCAAATGATCCCTCAGTGAACTGCAGTTGCCCACAAGGATGACGATTCAGAAGCCGTAAGCCTTGCTGCAGAAGTGAGAGAGAGATAGTTTAGGGACAATGCAAGCCAAAGAAACATTCTCCCCAGCCTTGCTCTATGGTGACTGGTGTGTGTGTGCGTGTGTGTGGCACAAATGTGCGCTATAATAAAATGGGAAAAGGGAGCACATCCCCAGGTTTGCTTCCTTTAATGCCCTCTAGCGTAAAGGACTAGGTTTGGCTGAGAATGATAGAAAATCCAAAATAGCAGCGGTCTGAACAAGGTGACATTTATTTCTCTGTCACAGGGAAATGGGCCTGAGCAGTCCAAGCTGGAACAGCCGTCTGCAGTCAGTGGGGTCTCAGACTCCGTCATTATTTTTGCTCTGCCATCCCCAAGGCGTGGCTTCCATTGGTTCGGGATGTCTGCTTCATCTCTAAACATCGTGTCCACATGCCATAAAAGGGAGGGAGATGGTATTACTCCTCACTATAAAGACCCTTCCCCGGGATTTGTACACACACTTCTGTTTATATCCCATCGGTCAGAGCTGAGTCACATGACTCAACCGCAAGGGAAGCTGGGAAATACAGTCTTTATTTTGGGAGACCGTGTGCCCAGTTGAACATTAAAGGGTTCTGTTGCTATGGAAGAAAGGGAAAAGAGATACTGGGGAACAGCTAGGAGTCTCTGCAACATTCTGCAAGGCATTGGAGATTTGGGGGTTTGTTTCCAGGCCACACCTCTCCCTTCCATTCACTGGAGCTGATCCACATAATTGTGTTCATAGTGGGAACCCAGACTGCCTGGCTGCTGTGAATGGGATGAAGGTTTATAGAAAACTCAAGTTGGATCAGTTATATTTTCTCTCCCAAGAATTTGGAATTAAGATACAGTGATTGACTGTTATTAATCTTTCAAACTGGACCCATTGTGGGTACCGTGGAGAGGATGTCCTCTGCCAAGTTCGTCTAGAGGCAGGCAACTGGTCTGCAGAATCCCTAAGAGAAACAGGGACAGGGCATCATGCAACCCTGGACCAGGGAAAGTCAGACATAGTAGCTGCTCTGATATCTGATGCCTTTCTGGTTCTGGAGCTCAGCTGCATTTCCTTCCTTGGGTTGCATGAGAAACCCTTGTGTCCTTATTGAAGTCCCCCATTTGGGGCTTTGGGTAGTTTGAGTGGGTTCCTCTTCCCCGCAGCCAGAAGAACCTTGACAATGACAATGCCTCTGTGTGGCTATGGCTCTGAGCAGGGGACAACAGTCAGCTCAAGGTCCTCCTTCGCACCCGGCTTCCTGGACGGGACAAAGCACACCCCTCTCCCTCAAGACCGTGACTTAAATCCATTAAGTTGATTCACTTTTAGAATCTAATTGTTCTTCTTCCCTTGCAACATGTTTCCATTCGTTTTTGGACCACTGGAGGCACCACACAGTACCACAGTACTACAAAGCAGGGACTATTGTTGGCAATATTAGAAAGGAAGGCAGGGGCTGGGGGAGATATTCTGGGGTGGGTGAGCCATGCAGTGGCCTTCAGATCACCTCTTGATGTCAAGTTATCTGTGTGACTTAGGTAGAGCGCCAGACCTGGGAACTCCCAATACACCACGAGGCTGCTGCTAAACAAACCTTGTCCTTATAATCGTATCTCATATGTAAACAATTCCCATCTAAAGAGTCAGGGACTGGAACTTGAGCACTAGATGTTACAGCTACAGCTACGGTTTCCTCCTTTGAGTATTTCAAATAGTTAACACTTGGAGAAGGCAATGCTTCTTGTTAATAACGTGTCTGTCTAAACCAGGCTCCCAAGCATAATAATCTTGCTTGATCTTTTGCCTCTCTGGGCCTCAGTTTCCTCTTTAATAAAATGAAGGGGTGGTATTACAACTCTCTTCCAACTCAGAGGTTTTATGAGTCCCCACTCACAGGGTGAGATCCCTCAGTGGTTTCAGAAGACAGAAGGAGAGAATTCAAATGTTGGCTCTGCCACTTCCTAGCTGTTTACACATGGGAAAAATACCTTTAACCCTAAGTCTCAGCTTCTATTCTGTAAATGAGGAATGGTGACAGCGCCTACCTGGTGGGGGTCTCCCGGGGGCTGAGCACACTGTGCTTGACATATGGGGTGTGAGCTCTGGGTGTTGGTCATCACAGCACTGAGGACCTCAGATCTCCATGAAATGCATCCATGCTGCAGACGATCACACCCACCCCCCATCACCACATGACACGCAAACAGGCTGACTTGTCCTCTTTGATAAATGTTGCTTTTATTAATTAACTCCGTGTGAGGGAAAAGCTAAAGAAAAGGGAAGGAGGGAGTAGGAGGGTAACTGAGCTGTAAAAAATTCCTGAGTTATTTTCCAAATAATCTGGCTTGGCAAAAGAAAGTGGGAAAAATCCCTTCCTAAGCCCGTATCCTGTTAATTTTCAAACTCATGTGTGCATTTCAATGAAAATTTAATCCATATGTTTCTGCTTCTTTTGTGCTTAACCTATCAAAAGCATTGTTTGCAAATAATTATTTGATGTCCAATAAACAGCCTTTTGTGTTGATCTTCCCATGCAACCACCTGGGTGATAATTCCCTGAAAGGCAAATGGCCCCAGTTGAGACTCAAAGGTCTCCTGCCCACAGGCCTGTGGACAGACCAGCAAACCTTACAACTCTCCCCTCCTGGCTAGAGATGATCAGCTGGCCTGGGGTGGCCATCCATGGACATACTGGCCACCTCTGAATGCAGCTTGACTTAAAAAGATGAGTTTCTCTCTCACCAAAAAGGAGAGCCAGTCTCTCTCTTTGGAATTTGGACAAAGTGAGACAGAATAAAGGTGCTTGTGAGCGGTGGATCCTACCATTGCATAGCCATGTAAATGCTGAACTGGGACCATTATGGGGTGTTTTAGTGTATTCCTCCAGAAGTACAGACCCTTGAGTTTATTGGGGAGGTGGTCCCAGAAAACACTGGTCAGGGAAAGGGAAAGAGAGAAGGAAAGGGGGCAACACAGTCAAGCACATTTCCACGGTGGGAAAATGGAGTTTCATCTTACTGGGGAACTCAGAGAGCCAGGGTAGAACGTGTGCCTCAGAGTTGTCTTGGCCAAGAGGGGAGGGAACTGGGGGATTTATCCTCCAGCTCTTGTTGGTTATCGCTTGAGGACTGCTCCTGGAGCTGTAGGTTCCCTGGGACGTCTGATCTGCCCCATAACAGAGTCACAGGTGCTGGCAGTTAAAACATGGACTGTTGTTCTCCCAGAAGTGGTAAGTGTGGAGGGCACTTGTTCAGGTCAAACGGCAGCACTATATGGGCTTATATGCAAGCTGAAGTTATCATGATCAGATAGAGAGATAATAGAACAGAACAGATGCAGAGAGCAAACATCTGTTCTTGGTTCCTTTCCTACTTCAAACCTAATAGTTCAACTTTTCCTAGATTCCCACAAAGATGGTATTTTTCCAATTAGCTCTCCTATTTCCTTGAGCTGCTTTGAGCTGATTTCTATTTCTTATACAAGAAAGAAAGGACCTTCCTTTTCTGGCACCACCGGCAATGGCAGAGATACAGAATCTCAGAGAATATACCTTAGCTCTCCCCTCATTCCCCTACATCAGTTAAGACTTGTTTTGGTTGCAAGCAACAGAAACTAACACTGATGAACTCAACAACAAAAAAGTGAATCTACTAGCAAAATTTGAGGTACCCAGGGATGGAAAAGGAAGCCACAGAATCCAGCTAGGGACAGACAGTAACCAGGGGTAAGGTCTCTGTAGTACGAACCTCCTGGGTATTGCCACTGTAAAGGAGGCGCCAGCCATTCCTTTCATCATTGCCGTACAGTCAAGGGTCCAGTTAGCCAAACTTAGGTTATACAACCACTGCTTGACCACCCTGGGTAGTAAGAGGAAATGTCTACAGAGGACTCTGCAGAGTGAGTGAGAATTCTCAGAAGAAAATGTTACTAGGAAGGAGGAATGGATGCAGGGTAGCAGGGAAGTGCACACACACACACACACACACACACACACACACACACTATACTTCTGGAAGCCTACCATTTAATGAGAGAATTAGATATTAAAACCCCATGTAAGAAATGCTACAGTGGAGGTGTAGACATACAAAAAACCCTAGGAGTCCAAAGAAAGGACTAGCTGGGGCCAAGGGGGAGGCAGAATGGTTTTATTGAGATCAATATTCAACAAACATTCAATGGGTAATTATTATATATGCCAGATGTCATGCCCACCATGATATTTACTTATTTATTAACATCTTTATTGGAGTATAATGCTTTACAGTGGTGTGTTAGTTTCTGCTGTGTAACAAAGAGAATCAGCTATACCTATACATATACCCCCATATCTCCTCCCTCTTGCGTCTCCCCCCATGATATTAAAGTGGAACCTAGAAAGATGAGAAAGAGTGCTTAAGTGGAATCTAAGTGTGAAAGGGGGCATTAGAAGAACATGTGTAAAATCATGGAGGTGTGAAAGAGCAAAGACACAGAGCACACGATGCGGGAGAGATCTATGGAGGAAAGAGTGGGGAAGGAGGCATGATCCCAGGCTAGGACATCACAGCGGGCTTTCTGTGCCAAATTCATGAGACTGGATATATCCAGAGTCAGTGGTTAGTCATGAAGGACATCTAGTGTGTCATGGGACTGAGCTCTAGAGAGAGCCCTGTGGTGGACTGCGGTGGCTGGATCTTGAGGACATTGTGGGAGGGGCTGTACACCTGCAGCTAGAAGTTCAGTTAGATGCCTAGTGCGCTGTGCCAGGAGGTGTGTGTTGAGCGCTGATTTGGCTCATGACTTAGAGAGGGAGAGATGACGGTCATGAGAGATACTTGGAGGGTAGAATTTTCAGGAGTTGGTTATCAGCTTTGGGAAGCAGAGAGAGAGAAGAGATAGTATGAATGGAGAAAACGCATAGGGTGACACATAGGGTGGAATTCGGCAGGAACTGCAAGGCTTTTCCTGGCCTCCCATTGTGGAAGTGGAAGGTCTAGTCCACTCTTTTTTCCAGAAATGCAGTGGTCATCCACAGAGCTCCAGCTGGGCAGCCAGAGTGCAGGATCCGACAGGGCTGACTGTGAAAATGTCCATCCTCTCTATGCCCTGCTTTCCATTCAGGACCTTCCCAACGCTAATGCCGATCTGGTGTATCAGCTTTAGCTCCCAGCACTGTCCTGTACATATATTGTGCTCCAAACTAGACTCATTGCTTCTCGACCTCCAGGCCTTTATTCAGGCCATTCCAACTATCGAGAAAGTCTTCCATATCCTCCAACTTCCAATACCAACTCCCTCTTCCATGAAGCCAGCCAGACAGCCCCCAGTAAACAAAAGGCAACCAGGACACCCAATCTTAGCTCCTCTTCTGAGTAGGCTGGGAAAAGCTCTCCTCTCCCCAGGCAGTCTCCTGTTTCCACAGGTATAGGAAGTAGGACACTGGAGACCCAGTAGGCAGTACTGGCTGGGAAAGCTTCTATTCAAATACCAGGAGAGAGGGTCTGATCCCCCTTCTGCCTGGGCAGCTAGAGGAAGGAACCCATACTCTCAGCTTCCACATGGGAAGTGAGCACCCTGACTTACATCTTTGCCAAGATTTCACAAAACGGCACATGGGGGAAGGAGGTAATTCCCTATAAGAAACTCAAGGTGCTGTAGGCAACCAGGAAAGAAATGTCTCATGCACTGGGGAATGGGCTAGAGGTTAGTTTTGACCAGAAGACCCCAAGGGGCCAGTGGCCACCAGTGTCCACGTCTCACCGTGAAGCCATGCATGATGGCTGCATTGCAGAGACTCTGAGGCCCCCTTCTGGGCTGGAGTGGAGCCTGGGAGGGAGATTTTTCTTGTCTGTTTCCAGCCTTGCTGCAGGGGGTAAACTTGATGGGCTTATACTGACTGGGACCTTTCCTCGGGAGATCACACAGATGCCTTGCTCTTTTCCACCACAGAATATTCAGAGTAAGAGGGAAGTAGAATTGAAGACAGGGACTAAGGTCACAGAGTCAAGAGTCCTAATTTTGTATTCCACCATCTAGTTCTATGGCTTAAGGCAGATCTCGGTTTCTTCCTGTGTAAAATAGGCATGACAAATCACTCACCCGATTTACCAGGATAGAAGTGTCACAGTCGTAAGTGTGGTCGAAAAAACATCATACCAATAGATCTGGCTATCAGCATTAGAGGCACCTCATCGGCAATTTTCCAAATTTGTATGTGATTATAACTAACCTCTCACAGCAACTCTCTTGCAAAAAAACATGTGTGTGTATGTATGTATATATACATGCGCACACACACGCATTATGTGCATACACACACATGTACATATCCCAGAGGCTTTTGCATAACCGCTGATGTTCTTGGGTTTCAACTGAAAAGTATCCAGCCCCCCAAATATCTCCCCGGGGGAACGATCTACTGAGGAGAAAGGCTGAGAGCTTTATCAGTCTTCCTGTAGCAACCTAAATTTCTTTGGGCCTCTCCCAAGTCAAGTAAAACAGTCAGAGTAACTGCAAGCTCAGCATTTCAATTTCTACGAGGACAGGTGCCAACATGATATGGATCACGAACCCAGCAGCGTTTTCAAACCAATAATGCAAATGAAAATAAAGTAAGTTTGGGCAAGCAGCCTGCTATGTTAATACTATGTTCAATGTTATGAGCTACCTTTCCCTAAAAATGATTGCCCCTAGAGGTACTTGCTGGAAAACCAAAAATTGCTCTCCTAACTTGGAGATTTTATCCTTAAGCTTGAAATCTACCAGATGCCAACATTTTCAGTGGGGTTTCTTCCAACTTTCTTTTGAATGTTCATTGCAGTCCTTGTTTTTATCTCACGGGTCCCTCCATATTTCCACAATTTCTATTCTACTTTCCTGGCATAGTTTTGAATGTCCTGGGTAGAAACAGTTTTCTCTGTCAGTGGTTTCTAAACATGTTGGAACTCTTTCCAAATAGTAAAACCTCATCTCGCTCCCAACTGCAGTGTGTCTTTCCGGTTGCAGCAGTTATAAAGCAGGTTTAGTGAAGGGAAGAAGGCAAAGATAAATAATTAGGCCCTAAATGCATTTAATTTAAAAATAAACCTAAGAGGAAAGTTCTCTTGGACTGAAAAATGATTCATCTTATGTTGTAAAAGATGTGGGGATGCCATGAGCAGTTGTGAGTCCCCTGCCCTCTGAGCTGCCTCAGTCCTTGCTTAGATGGAGATCACTATCTAATCATCGTTCTTACCTAAGTGGGGTGGGGCTGGGGCCGTGAATCCAGGGCCTCGGAGACCCTGGGCAAGATGTGTGCTCTTCAGACCACAGTCAGAATAAAGGAACTTCCTAAGCTCTTACGCAAAATGGAAGGGAACCTAAGATGAGTGGGCTCTATATGACTGGTCATATGAGCGTAGCATCAGGGGAGCCTAAGGGCTTCGCATCCTCACAACGTATGGGGGTGGCTTGCCAGTATCCCACTGAGGCAAAAGATTGTGCCAAGCCCATCAGAAGTCTACAAAATCAACCACAGCCATTGTGGTCCATGCAACGCAGTATGGTACAGAGTTTTGTGATAACTACCTTTTCTGGAATTACTCTACCCTCATCCCTTACTAACTATATAAGCTTTGGCAAGTTTCTTCAACTTTACAATGGGTTGATAATAGCACCTACCTCATATGGTTGTCTGAGGACTAAAGGATACATGAGAAATGCTTAGAACAATGCCTGACACTGAGTAATTGTTCCACAAAGATCAGTGACTCCCATTTGCTCTGAGGCAGTATACAAATTGCAAAAGTTTATTCCTGAGAGAACATCAGAACAGACAATATCCTATCTTCTAATGAGAACTACCAGCCCTGCATCTCGTTTATCTGTTCTCCTTACTCTCCCCCTATATACCATTGTTCTCATTCTGTGGCTTTTAATGGTTGTGTGGGAAAAAAAGCCAAATCAGCTTTTCCTGAGATTAATTCATCTAAAGAGTTCAACTGGCTGATCATGAGTGACAATAGCCCATGGATATGTTAAATATAAACGAAGAGGAGTTGCTTCCCCACTCAACATCCATCACCGAATGTGGTCCAATATGTGCCCAACACTTGCCAGCTATTCCCTCATTTCATCCTTTAAAATTTTACAGGCTGTTATTATTCTTTCTAGCAGGAGGAGAGGAGGAAAGAAAAGGATGAATATACACACATCATTTCCTTGTTTGGGGGCTGTTTTAGGCAACCTCTAAGATGGCCTCCATCAATCCCAGACTCCTGGTATTTGTGGCCTTGTATAACCCCCTCTCCCTGAATGTCGACTGGATTTACTGACTTATCTCTAACTAATAAAATATAGCAGAAGTGATTAGATGCCACCTCCAAGATTAGGTTATAAAAAGACTACGCCTTCTGTCTTGCACTCCCTCTCTCACACTTTCACACTTGCTAGCTCTAAGAGAAGCCAGCTTCCAGGCTGTAAAGTACCCGATAGAGAGGTCTGCATGGTAAAAACAAAACAAAAATATGGTCCTCTATAGCCAGCAAGGAACTGAGATCCTAAGTCCAACAGCCCATGAGAAACTGAATCTGATCAACAACCACACGAATGAGCTTTAGGAGCAGATCCTCCCCAGTCAGACCTTCAGATGAGAGCGCAGCCCTGGCTGGCAGCTTGGCTCCAACTTTATGAGAGACCATAAAGTCTCTCATAATTCAGAGGCACCTAGCTAAGCTGCAGAAATTGAGAGCTAATAAATATTTGCTGTTTAAAGTTGCTGAATTTTGAGGTAATTTGTTACACAGCACTAGATAACTAATACAGGGGTCTTTGTATATAGAGCTCACACTCTGAATCTGTGCTTCTGGTCAGTAGCTTACGTTTTTTACAAGGATTGCTAAAGTTTAAAAGAGAGTTTAGAACACTTCTCACGACAGTCACAATTTCTTAGGATTCTGAGCCTCACCATATTCTCTCTCTGCCTTTTTTTTTCACCCTTCTCTTATGTCTCAACTGGTTGGAAGTAGGAAAAGATGATGCAGAGTCTGGCTTAACCTTGAGGGATATACACTTGTCTTGAGTTGACCTCCATTTGGAACATTAGCTGGCCAGCCAGCCTATTTCCACTTGCATGTACTCTGGCCACACAGACAGAGCTGTTAAAAGCACCAACCAGTATCACCACCTGAAATTAACCATGACTCTAGGGCAGACCTGGGAAAGCAGGTCATGGCCAGGCTTTGGCCATGGTTTTAGTGTTCACCATCATTTCACTCAATGGTACTGAGGTTCCACAGACTACTTGGTGCTAATGCAAGCATTTGGCCACACTGAACCTTTTTTTTTAAAAATAAATTTATTTATTTATTTTATTTTTGGCTGCCTTGGGTCTTCATTGCTGCACGTGGGCTTTCTCTAGTTGCGGCAAGCAGGGGCTACTCTTCGTTGCAGTGCACAGGCTTCTCGTTACAGTGGCTTCTCTTGTTGTGGAGCACAGGCTCTAGGAGCACAGGCTTCAGGAGTTGTGGCTCATGGGCTTAGTTGCTCTGCAGCATGTGGGATCTTCCCAGACCAGGGCTCGAACCCATGTCCCTTGCATTGGTAGGCGGATTCTTAACCACTGCGCCACCAGGGAAGCCCCATACTGAACATTTTAATTCTGCAATACTCTCTCAGGCGGAGTGATGTAATACTGTTTTCTCAGTCCGTAATACTCTTTCCCTTACTTCTTCACACTACTTAATGCTCGTTCTTTATCTTTCATCTTGGGCACCACTTCCTCTGTGACGTGCTTCCTGACCACTTAGCCCAAGTCTGAATTGCGTACCATATTCTCCAACAATGCCCTGTACTTCCCCAGTCACAGCACTTCTCACATTGTCTTATCTGGTGATGGATCCTTTTCCCTCAGTAAACTTAAGCTGAAACCAAGGTATCTTGTTTCTTTGAATCACTGTTGCATCCTCAATGCCTAGCACTGTCTCTAGCACCTAATAATTAAATAATAAATATTTGTTGAATGAACGAACGCTTTGGAGTCTTCAGGCCAAAAATTTGCTTCCAAAACTTATCCACGCTTCTTAACATCAAAACCTCAGAGAGCAACAACCTGGGTAAAGAATGTAGGCAATAAAAAGCAGTTGAAATGCCAAAGAACATACAAATTCCAAGCAAAGTGGAAGAATGAGACAGCTGTCCAGATGATAGAAGCCATCAGACACAGTTTGGCTCACTGGTAAATTCACTGGTAAATTCAGGTGAGAGGCCTAAATTATCTGGATAATTCTTCATTTTGCTTTGGCCCATAAATTCTTTTATCTCCTTTACAGTTGGGTAGTTGGCAAAGCCTGTCACTCCCACCAGAGAATGTGGGTGGGTTCCAAGGCACCGACCTCCCTTTTATCCAGTTTCATCCTTTTTATTTCCATTTCATTTCTTCTGCTTCCAGTTGGTTCCCTGGGTTCAGGGCTTCAGAACTCTTTAAGAGTGACTTTCTGTTTTGACCAATCTTGCAGTTGAAGCTTAGTGAGCTTCAGTGTTTGGTGTTTGCTTTGTATGTTATTCTGGCTTGTAGAATGTTGATGTCAAACTTTTAAAATATGATGGGAGGAAAGACTTTAAAATATTTTCAGAAAAATCCTTATTGATGTCTTAAATCTTCTTGTCTTTTGCAATTAATCCTAAACCACATGACTGTACAAAATAGCTACCAGAAAGATTGCCATGCCCCAGTCTCTCTCTACAGACAGAAATCGTTTTGAACAAAAATCAGGCAATTTAAATGACTGATTGATTCAATTAGTAAGTTATAATAACTGGATACCACCTATATCAATCAGCTTTTGCTACATAACAAACCACTCCAAAATTTAGTGGTTTAAAACAACAACCTTTTATTTAGCTCCAATTCTTTGGATTGGCTGGGTGGTCTTCTGCTCTGAGCTGGCTTAGTTGATCTCTGTGGCTGGTCACTCCCCTGCATCTGGAGTTAGCTGATAGGAGGACTGGTAGCTGGATGATCTAGAGCTGCTTCTCTTACATGTATGGGAGGTGACAGACTGTCTGCTGGTCACCTTGGTTGCCCATGTGGCCTCTTATCCTCCACCAGCCTAGTTCAGGCTCATTTGCATAGCAGGTTCAGGGATCCAAGCCCAGCAAAAGAGAGAAGTCTCCAATAGACAAGCAATTTTCAAGTCTTTGCCTGTTTCACATTTGCTAATGCTCCAAGTCACATGGCTAACCAAGATTCGAGAGGTGGAGCAATAGACTCTACCTTTTTTTTTTTTTTTTTTTTTTGCGGTACGCGGGCCTCTCACTGTTGTGGCCTCTCCCGTTGCGGAGCACAGGCTCCGGACGCGCAGGCTCAGCGGCCATGGCTCACGGGCCCAGCCGCTCCGTGGCATTTGGGATCTTCACGGACCGGGGCACGAACCCATGTCCCGTGCATCGGCAGGCGGAGTCTCAACCACTGCGCCACCAGGGAAGCCCCTAGACTCTACCTCTTAATGGGATATCATAAGGAAGTGGATGTAGAAGGGGAAATGGCCATTTTGACAATCTATCATAATATCATTTCCATACAACTTACCTTGTTTGGTCCTCATGGCAGCCCACCGAAGGAGCATTGATTTCCATTTTATGAATGAAGCCACTGAGGCACAGATGGGTGACATCACACACTCATGGTTATACCACTAACAAGTGGTAGAGCTGGGATTTGGGCTTGGTTCTGCCTTGCTCTGAAGCCTTCCTTTCTAATCATTCTACTTTGTGCCTAACCCAAGTACTGGCTGGTTGCTCACAGGTTGTTACTCTGAATTCAGGGCTATTTTGTCCCCCATGCATGTAGGCAGTAGCTTCAGTCTGTGTTTATCAAATATTTTCAAAATATTTTGCAGAGATTATTTTTTTTTTACCAGTTCAATAAAACCTCAAGCCCCAGATGTGGTTAAGTCAAGCTCTCTTCTCCTGAACTTTCAAGGCCTGAGGCACTTTATGGTAATGCAACCTCAACTCCTCCAACTCCGCAGTGACATGCTTTCCTGCTCATAAACAGAAAGTATCTTCTTTTTTGAAGCCATGAAATTCTGCTGCAGGTTCCACCTTTGGAAGAGACAAGACTCAGAACCTCCAGCCTCATTCCTAGCCCCGGCTTTCCTTTCAAGACCAAGGTGGGGCTGGGGTCACAGCCAGGGATGTGGCCTCCTTGTATAGATAAGAAGGGGTCATGAGAGCCCTTCAAGTTTCAGACAAACGATGAACCACACAAAAATGAAACCAGGGCCACAGCAAGCAGTGCCTCTGAGTGGTCTCTGCCCAGTTTTTGCAAAGGTACATTTTCTCCTTTCTGCTTCTTATTCTTCCTCCCATGGTCTCCCTTCCTCAGGGCCCCCCCTTGGCTCCTCTCCCTGCCCCCCTTCTTCGTTAGAGCTCCCCTGCCCCTCAAGTCTTCCACTGCCATTTCATAGAATCCAAACATCCTTTCCTCTCCATCCCATGCCTTCCTTTAGCTGTGAATGCCATTTAGGAGAAGAAATGGGCCCCAAAGATACCTTGGGCTGCAACTGGAAAAGATGGAGGACCCAGGAGGTGAATTCAATGCACTTGATGAATCTGGTCACCGTTTATTTTGAGGGAATAGAAACGCATTATTTTGTACTTACATATATTCTAAGTCTACTCTGAAGTTTCCCATTGAGTAGGAATGAATTTATCTTCATTTGACAATTTTATGACCCAAATCAGCCAGCTCTGTCCATTTATCTGATTTAAAATGCAACCGAAAGACTGGACTGCTTTGACAGAAATCCAAGCATGGCCAACAGTGCTTCCCATCAACACAGATTTTTCATAATATGCGAGTTTCCCAGTGTGGCTATCAGGGCCTCCTGGTTAGGCTTACCTCTTGAATGACCATTATTCAGCAAGAGAAAATGATTCCGTAATGAAAACAAGTGCTTGATGTTTTTTTTTCTTTTTAGATTTATTAAAGCGCCTCAGAGGCTGTTTTTATAAAACCCAGCCCTTAGAGTGGCTGACCTTAAAAATGTGTTTATCTAAGCTATATTCCCCAAAACGTTGACCAACATGATAAATAATTTATTTAATATTTCCTTAAATATTATTTTATTTGGTTTAAACCCAAAGTAGAAACTTCTTCTCCCCAAAAGGAACACTGTCTCATTTTTTTTGTATACAATGGAAACTTTTGGGGACAAATAAAAGAAATATAATCTTTTTTCACAATTTTTGGTTTACAAGGTGACTGCTGGTTAATCCAGGGGCTGTGGAATACTTGTTGTGACATTTAGGTGTTAAATTAGAACTTTGGTTCATGGGTATATGCTTATTTCAAGCATTTACTAAGACTGGTAGAAAAATAAGTATCCACAAATAAATACAGCAAATAGGGCACAAAGAAATAATCGATAGAAAAATGCCCCCCACCCAAGCCACGAGCAACACAAGGGCTGTGTTCATGTTGACAAAAGCTTTTTTTTCCCCAGAGATTTTAGTAAATGCACAACTTAGTTATATTGGAAGCAGCCTTCAGGAGAACTTGCTAAATGTTCCCACTTCCTCTGCAGAACTGTTCCTCAATCCATAGGACTAGTAATCCCAGAATTCCTACCCCTGGGCCACAGAGGCAGGCCCTGACGTAGGCTAGACAAACAGATTCCACTCTCTGGGACTCAAGTTGGTCATGTCACACATGGGCCCAACCTCAACCAATTCTAATTCTTGGGAATTTTTCAATAAGAAACAGGAGGAGAAAGGGCCTGGCCCTTGGAGTCATAGAACTAGAAGCAAATGAAAGGCTGCCCAGGAAGCAGCCTGACTACAGAAGAGGAAAAGAAGGCCACTTGGAGAAGCAGATCTGAGCCATGGAGACAGTGATTTCTGACAATGCTGCATAAGCTCCTGGGTCTAACCAGGCCTGACCATAAATCCCCCCTCTTGCTTTAAGCTGTCTGGAGTCAGTGTGGGCACGTCACCTCTAATAACCCAAAGAGTCCTGACTAATCCAGTGAGTCAAGGATGAGACACAGTGGCCCTCAGGGGATATTTGTTTGTTTGTTTCTCCCTAGCTTTCTGTTGGTAGCTTAGATTTATGCCTATCCTTAAATCCTAGCTTCAGAGCTGCATATAATTCTGTTTGCCCTTTTTTTTTTTTTCTTTTCTTTCTTCTTTCTTTCATCCCTATATGAACAGGAAGTCAGGATGCCCAGTTAGATTCTTGCAGGGGAGAGTGTGATGAATTATCCCCACAAGCCAGTCCCTAAAAGCCTTTTTGCGGATTTCAGAAGGTATCTTTGGAGTAACAGTAAATGCAGGCATTTGCTCACCCATCGGGGAATTCTTACACTTTAAATTCAGTTATGAAACTAGTCTGTGAAGGCTCCTTTTGGGTCCAGCTGGAGACCTTGGCACCTTAAAACTGTCACCCTTTGAACGATGACCATACGCCATACATTGGGTGGCGTGCCTTACATATATAGCTTCCCACAGTCCTGTGCGGTAGATACCAGTACTGTCCCATTTCACAGATAAGGAAGACACACCAAATGGTTCCGAAATCTGCTCAAGTTCACTCAGTTAGTGAGTTGTAGAGGCTGGATGAAATTCCAGGTCTAGAGCTTGCCGTGCCCCCTAAACCCTGGCCACTCTTCTGAGAAAGTGAAAAGCAGAGGGACAGCCACGGAAGATAGCAGCTCTGCCCCACAAGGTTCAGGAGGGGCTATTGAGAAGAGTCACTAGTAAGCAAAGAACACTGGAGATGGAGTTAGACTGCTCCAGGCTGACATTCTAGCTCTGCCGCTTTCTTCCTACTTTTGTACACATCTTTTTATCCCTCTAAGCCTCAGTTTCCACAGTTATAAAGCAGGCTAATAACACTGTAGTGCATAGTCTCCAACCACAGTCCTCCCATCTGTGCAGGTGCACGCCCTCCTTGGATCAAGAAGAGAAGTCTTTATTCCTGTCTTACCCCTAGGATCTTCAGGACATTTTTTTTTCTTATATTCCATATATATGTGTTAGCATACGGTATTTGTCTCTCTCTTTCTAACTTACTTCACTCTGTATGACAGACTCTAGGTCCATCCACCTAAAGACACAGACCTACTGGAGAACGGACTTGAGGATATGGGGAGGGGGAAGGGTAAGCTGTGACAAAGCGAGAGAGAGGCATGGACATATACACACTACCAAACGTAAGGTAGATAGCTAGTGGGAAGCAGCCGCATAGCACAGGGAGATCAGCTCGGTGCTTTGTGACCGCTTGGAGGGGTGGGATAGGGACAGTGGGAGGGAGGGAGACGCAAGAGGGAAGAGATATAGGAACATATGTATATATATAACTGATTCATTTTGTTGTAAAGCAGAAACTAACACACCAATGTAAAGCAATTATACTCCAATAAAGATGTGAAAAAAAAAAGAAGAGAAGTCTATTTCCTTCTCCTCGAAGACGGGCTGGTCTCAGCATTTGTTTGGGCCAATAGAACATGAAGGAAGTGACGACCTGGGGCTTCTGAGCCCAGGCCCCATGCTGTAAGGAAGTCCAGGCTAGACTGGCAACTGATTAGGGACCCTGGAGGACAAGGGTCCATCTCGAATGATCAAGCCATGACCAAACTCCCAGAGAAATGCAGCCTCATCAAACTCTAAGCGAGACCAGCAGAAGAACTGGCCCAGCTGAACCCCAACCAAGGCACAGAATTGTGAGAAATAATAAATATTATCATTTTAAGCCATTACGTTCTGAGACGATTTGTTATGAAGCAACAGATAACTAGCAAACTTACCTCACTGGGTGGTTTGGGAGGATTAAACAGGCTAATGTGTTTGAAAGCAAGAGCACCTAGGACAGTGCTTGGCATTCAGGCACTCAGAAAATGTTGGCTGGGCAAGTACTTTGTGCCCACTGTTCAGGGCAACTGGGAGACAAATACTGAGGAGAAAATGTCCCACCTTCCTGGAGCTTACATTGTAAGGGGAGGAACAATGAACATGCACAAGTAAGTGCTGTTCGGTCAAATACTGACTCCCGCTGGAAAGAGCTGCTCCCTAGCAGTTCTGCGTTCTGCGTGTTTGCTACTGATTATCCTTGGCTTGTGTGCCCTCTGCCCCTGCCTTCAGACATGACAAGACATGGCAGCAAGGTGGAAAATATAGCCTGAGATAGAAGACCTGTTTTGGACGATGTCGTTGGAGTGGACCCCGCTGCCTGGGAGATCTGAGCAGACCTCTGAATGATACGAGGAAGTCAGCCTCCCCCAGTACACCCATGATTCCTAGAGCTTGCCCCATTCCCATAGCATGTTTTAATTATTTTGTTTTCATCTGTCTATCCTCACTGTCTGAGAGCTCTGGGGGGCAGGTGGAGGTGTTTCTCATTCAGATTCTCTGTGCCTTGGGCACTGGTTGACACCGAGTAGGTGCTCACGGTACATCCATTGACTATAGGAATGCATGTCATGACCGCCCACCACTCAACACTGGGGTTACAGTCACTGGGCTAAGAAGCAGCTACCCTCTGCAGGAGACCAGGGGAACACAATCTCACTTCCTGTTTCATGAATACGGTAGTTGGAGACTCACCTGTCATGTGACCCACCTGTCATGTGACCCCCACACGCAGCCTGGAAACCTTCCTGGGGCCCAGCTGCCCTCCTCTCACACGCCCCTGGGCCAAACCCTCCATAACCATCATCAGAAAGGAAATACCTACACCTACCTTGAGCTGATCCCCTACAGAGTCCACGGAGGTGCAGGCAGCGGGATCTCCAGGGCTGCAGAAACCCCGGGGGCCTGGGCTGTGTCTCCTTCACTACAGGTTCCAGGGAGGACTTGGTGGGAAGGAACCATAGGGGGCAGAGGTTTCTGCCCAGCACCCCGACCCCCATCTCTTCTCCCACTGAAACAACACAGTTTGAAAAATATCACGTCCAATGTCAAAGAAAACACGCTGGCTGTGCAAGCCACAGGCCAAGGGTGTGCTTACCCCTCTGTCCTTCCCACCAAACCCTTCTTCATTCTCCAGTGACCAGAGAGCTGGCAGGTGACTTGTCTTCTGAGCAGTTCCACATTCCACAAAGGGACCCTGGCTGTTCGCAGCCCTGGGAGAGAAAGTCCGTCATGGGCTTTCCCCGTGGAGCTCTCTCCCTCTGCCTCTCTCTGTCTCTCTCTGTCTCTCTCTCTCTCCCTGCCTCTCCTCCAGCTGCTCCTGGCTCAAGCCGCTGCCTGCCCCGGCTAATAATGCCTTGTCACGCAGCGACAGAATTATGGTCTCACACTGGCTTCACATGTCACAAATAATTGCGTTCCTTGCGCATCATATTGAAGTTGTCAGGACTCTCTTACGCCTATAATTTGTGTGAGTTAATCATACTTTGGCAAAACAGCAGGTCACAACCTGTGCCCTTTCGCCCCAATGGCTGGCTGAGAACGACCTACAAATCTTGTGACAAGGACAACAGAGAGGGTATGAACTGTTCAATAGCTCGTGCCTATCAGCTGCCATGGAGAAGTGTTCTTTCCCTTTGCCATCGTTTTAAATGGGCTAACGCAGCACCCCGTGTCATCCTGTCTTAATTTCTTCACATCTGGTTTATCCCTTCAGAAAAAACCCAGATATTTCTAATTTCTTTTGGATATTTCTAATCTTTTTTTTCTTTACCGCAAGACATTTTGGTGCCAAACCCAAGTGTCTTTCTTCCATGTGTTTTAAATGAAAACCTCCAGCGTCTGTGATAAAGCCTGTAGACCTCCCTCTGTGTCCGGCCCAACTGCATAGTGTTTCCCTCTTGCTCTAGCAATGGTTAAATCCCTCTGGCAGCTTTATGAGCTCCTTCGCTAACACTTTATTGGGTAACATGTTCACAAACAGCGCTCCCAAGCCTTTGTTTTCATTAAAGTACAACATGTACCATCAAGTTGCATTTAATTCACTGCTTCATGTTTTATACACAGTATCGCTGACCAAGGTCTTCAGTATCTAATACTGGAGAAGGGATAATGAAGTTCAAACTGCTTTTATTACCCGAGATCTTTAATAATTGGCTTCTAAAAAAAAAAAAATCAGTGGAAAAGAAACAAGATGACCAGGTTCTGGCCAGACTGATGCTCTGCAGATACGCTGGAATGAGGTCAAGAATAAGATGTTTTATGTGGGTCTGTCTCCAGGGAAGCTGTTGGAAGTTGGGTGCCCAGAGAGTGGCCAGCCCCCTCCTTGTTTTGAGGAAGAGAAGATGATGGGAACGTGGATGTGGATGGTCATTCCGGTGGCTTCTCGTTCTTTGACAAGCTACCCCACCCCTGCAGAGAAGTGCCAGTGGAGAGCAATTCCAAAGGCACATGGCAACATCTGACTTCCCAGCCGTAGACACCAGGGAGTGAGGACCATGCCATCTGTTGGTGCAACAGCAGGTATAAGGGCACCAGGTGAAATGCAAATCAAATGAGCCAAGTGCTCTCACCGCACAGTGCAAGGCATGTGCATTTAATTTCTGAAGGCATCAGCTGAGGGAACGTGAACCAAGGATAATCAGCAGATTATGCCTGAGAGTTGCTGTGGAGGACAAAAAGCCAAGTCCTTCCACTGTTTTGGTCCCTTGATCCGTCACCTCTGTCGTCTGGTTCATGGGCACAGGCCAGTGACGCTTGTCAGCACTGGAAGGCATTTCACTTTTGATGCAATTTACAAACAGCTCACCACCAGGGTGGAGTGGAGAGTCGGTGGGAAGAAGGGCGGGGGATGAAAATGTAGTGTCCAATCACAGCTGTAAACCTCCAAAGGCCCCACCTACAAGGCAAATTCAATGCAAAAACGGATGGTTATGGACTCCAGGTTTATCTCTCAGCACTCTCTCTGCGAAAAGAGTTGAGTGAAAAAGTCAGACAGACAGAGGTTCAAACCACAGCACCACCTCTGACCAACCTGGGCAAGTCACCTTAACTCTCCAGGTCTCAGTTTCCTCATCTGCAAAGTACTTGGTACATAGTAGGCACTGAGCGTATCTTAATTTGTCTCAGTCTAGATTCTCATTTATGAGCAAAGGAGCTTAATGGCTAGCTTAAGTAGAGAATGAATTTATAAGGACAATGTTGGGTGGCTCAGAGTCTACAGGAAGACTGAGAGCTAAGATGAAAAATCAGCTGGAACCAAGAGGGGTTAGAGAGCAAAGGACACAGTTGAGGTTATGCCTAAGGCATTAGCTACAGTACCACCCCTGGCATCACCACCACCAGCCATTTGGTGGCACCACCCTACGCTAGACCTTCTCTATGAGCCTCTGCCTTGCCCTCCTCCAGATTCAGAAGCAGAGGCTGCACCTCTGAATGGTCAGCCCCCCGCCCTATGGCCATGGATGAGCTGCCCAAGGGCGGGAAGAGAGGATATACTTAGAAACCTTGGAAGATGCTCACCATGGCTGTTGGAAATTCTTAGCAAGTATGCTCTTCATTCCCATTCTCTACATAGAACTGGGAGAGAGGGGAGTTCATGCTTTAGCTTTTCTTACAACCACTTTGATGCATTGCATTTTTTGCTGCCTTTTCAACAAGGGGGCAGGATAAGGGGAACCTGCCTCCAAGCAGCCTGAGTGGCTCGTCCAAAGCCACTTAGGGTACAAGTGACAACGGTTGGAATGAAAACCCACACCTCTCCAATTCCCTGTAAGTTGTGTCCACACTAGCTTATGGGGTAACTATGGAAAAACTCCCGAGGCAAGAGTGGAACCGTGGCTTCCTGTAGGAACAGTGAACACTGGCTGCCAGGTGCAAAGTGATTTTTGACTTCCATATCTGTCACTGGTACAACAGAACTTTAAAGAAGTGCCCTGGCTGGCCAAGCAAAATGGGGACTCAGCCAAGTCCATGGTTAAGGAGAGAATGAAAATAAAAGTATCTGGAACACTCAGTGGCACGCTCCATTATTGAGCGGTTATGTTCTAAGCACTAGGCTAAGTAAGGGCTTTTGTGGCATTATTTTACTCAACAGTCAAAATAAACCAGAGTAAATATCGATTACTCTCCCCATTTTACAAACAGGTAAATCAAGGTCCAGAGCATGGGGATAGCATAGACATGGCAAAGACCTGGGCCTCAGAGCTTTGCCTTCAAAGCAGAACATGCCCACAGATGTCTCTGGGTGGTGGCGGTATATAAAAGGGACACAGGAGTCTCAGGACACAATATCATGGGTACTTAAGAAATGCCTGAGGATCTCATAATCTCAAAACCGGTATCGTTTGGGCTGAGGGATCAAGAGACAAAAAGCTGAGGGATATTTCATGATCTGGAAATTTTCAGTTTCCTTTAATATGAAAATACTCAGCATAAAGTATTAAAGATGTAAGGATTCAGAGGTTTCAGGAGGCCAAAGAAGATTAAGAACGTCTCTCCCCAGATGAAGTGCATGGTGTATCCATTACAGGGCATGGAGATTTCCCCTCCCCTCCCCCGCACGTTCCACTTAATAGAGAAGATGCTGAAAACTTTGAAGAAATGCTTTCTTTGTTCTGTAAGTTCCATGATTAATTAGGTATAAGCCATGTTTCAAAACGTTTCGTCATTTATTTGTAATTCTCCCCAGAGCGTGTACAGTAACTTGGCTCAGAACACGTAGATTCCATTGCAAATGCTACTCATATGCGGGAACTTTTTATGTTTCCTTCTCTTCCTTCCTCTGTTTTCCCCTAAAGCACTGGAATCGAAGAACAAAGCTGGACTCCAATCCCAAAGCACACCTTGCTCTGTATGGGTCTCCCTGGCTTATCAGTAACCCCCAGGAGGGGGATAAACCGGAAACAGCAGGGGTGCGGTGGGCAGCCTTATACCCACGCACGGACGGGACCTCCGGGGCTGCGCGAGCCCCCAGTCCAGCAAAGACGTGTGTTTGCTTGAAGACCGTCTTCATCCCTCCATCTCTATTCATGCCTCCCCACCGGGGGTATAAACTAGTGATCAATGTGGTGTAGCAGGAAACATGCGGAATACAACTGCAGGGGTCAGACAGGTCTTGGAGCTCTGCTTTTCTCTTCTGTAAAATGGCGATAACAGGCTCTGAGCTCCATTGACTCAACCCTAAGATTGAATATGATTCAGCACAGTGCTTCATTCAGAGTACACTCTTTACAGATGTTCACTGTTCTTTTGATTATTGTCAGTTTGGCCCAAGTCCCCACCCCAAAGACACGCACACGCGCACACACACAGGGGCTGTTCTTTCTTGCCCTCTGTCAGACTCCCTGACTCACTACCAAGGCAGCCTCTTACTTCTTTGGAACATCTTTGTTTCTATGTCTTTGCTTCCCTTCACTCTTCTCAAAAAGAATACTCTTCCAAAGCTCAGATCGAGTGACGCCACCTCCTCCTAGAAGCCCCAGGAAGAATGTGTTTGCAGTCCCCGCTTTGTAGACTATTAGAGCTAATCAGATACTTTGTTCTTATGGATTGTGTGGGCTCAAGGTTGAGCCCTGATCTTAGTAAACTTTATCTGCCTGGAGTTTAAAAGTATGTTGAGGGCTTCCCTGGTGGCGCAGTGGTTGAGAGTCCGCCTGCCGATGCAGGGGACACGGGTTCGTGCTCCGGTCCGGGAAGATCCCACATGCTGTGGAGCGGCTGGGCCCGTGAGCCGTGGCCGCTGAGCCTGTGCATCCGGAGCCTGTGCTCCGCAACGGGAGAGGCCACAACAGCGAGAGGCCCGCGTAACACACACACACAAAAGTATGTTGAGTTCATTCACTGGGTGTATTAGTGTCCTAGGGCTGCCATAACAAAGTACCACAAACTGGGTGGCTTAAACAACAGAAATTCTTTATGTCACAGTCCTGGACTAGAAGTCCGAGATCAAGGCATCAGCAGGGTAGGTTCCTTCTGAGGACTCTGAGGGAGAGTTTGTTTCAGGCTTCTCTGCCAGCTTCTTGTGCTTTGCTGGCCATCTTTGGCAAATCCTTGACTTGCAGAAACATCACCCTCACCTCTGCCTTCACCTTCACACGGCCTTCTCCCTGTGTATGTGTCTGTCACCACGTCCAACTTTTCTCTTCTTATAAGCACACAATTGTATTAGATTAGGGCCCACCCTAATGACCTCACCTTAATTTGATCATCTGTGAAGACTATTTCCAAATAAGGTCACATTCACAAGTACTGGGGGTTAGGACCTCAACATCTTTTTTAGGTGGAGACACAATTCAACCTATAACACATAATTCAACTCACTAGAAGTGGGTGGGTAACAACTCTACGGCTGTGTTTGGAGTCAGAGGTAAGTCAGAGCCCTATAGGTTCATCCTGCTCCTACGTTTAGCAAGGACAGGCACTGAGGATTCTGGGAGGGTCTTATCGTAGTATCACGCCAGCCTGTCTTTGTCATTAAACTTAGGCTCGTGGTTCTCAAGCCTGGCTGCCACCGTAAAGTTACCTGGGAATCCTAAAGACAAAAACAAACAAAAGAAAACAAACACAACAATGCTGGGGGTGGGGGAAGGCAGAGTCAGTCTGTCTTCTTATGTGCAGTCAGGGTTGAGAACCACTGTGCTAGACTGACATACAAACAACCCATGTGGTTTTCCCTGGTCTAGCCCGAGAGACATTTCTCATCTGCGGGCTTACGACATACTCAGGATGCTTCAACGATCATTACCAAGTTAAACTGATCTTTTATATAGAATTCTATTAAAGAATAGAAAAGGTTAAAATCCTCCAGATTGTCGAGATTAAGGAGAAATACATTCTCTCCTAAAATATGTAGCCATTGCCTTAGCGTTGGACTACTTTTGGGAGGACCAACCCTTGCCCAAATGGAGGAGTGTAGGCTAGGGTTTCAGTCTCATGTACAGTAGTTGTAAATGCTTTGAGATCCAAGAGGGAAAGATCTGTAAGTGAAGACACTGCTGTTGTCCATTTCCATGGTGGCCAAAATGATATTCCAGGCTTATACACAGTCTGGCTGGATGGTTCATCTTGGACTTGGTATTATTAGTGTTTCGGTTAGAGAAATGAGCTGGTGTATGAGGAGTATGCAGACACCTGGAGAGAAATAAGCCATCCATGGGCCAGACTTTTGATAGAAAAGATAGTAGGATCACTGGTAATAATAGTAGCTAACCCTTATGTGAGTATATTGTATATCTGATGGGTATGGTAGCAAGGATGTTATTGCTACTAAATTTTTATGCCAATTTCCTACCTGACAAAATTCCATTTTGAATATTCAGCTACTTGAATGACTACATTCTTCCTCGTGTCTTAGAAATATGAACAGAAGGAAGATTTCTTTGGAAATTAAAAGCATCTTTATTTGGCTTTTTTTTGGTGTTTTTTTGCTGTACACAGGCCTCTCACTATTGTGGCCTCTCCCGTTGCGGAGCACAGGCTCCGGACGCGCAGGCTCAGTGGCCATGGCTCACGGGCCCAGCCGCTCCGCAGCACGTGGGATCTTCCCGGACCGGGGCATGAACCCGCGTCCCCTGCATCGGCAGGCGGACTCTCAACCATTGCACCACCAGGGAAGCCCCTATTTGGCATGTTTTAATAAAGGGCCTAGAAGGACAAAAAATGCCTAGATTAGCATTTCAATTTTTGGTGAACTGAGGTTCAGATGCCTGAGAGACAGCAAAATAATGAGCGTATAGGTCCTATAAAAAGGACTGGGAAATTACTCACTCTGATCAAATTCAGTTTGCTTATTTCAGAGAGAACTGGGGGAGGAAGAGCAGAAGAAAATGGGTTAGTCAGTCAGGACAGACCCATTAGTTAGTCCTAATGATTAGTTGCAGAGCCTACAAACCTCAGGGATAAAAATGATACCTACAACTCTGCCACCTTCGCTACAATGTATATAATATCACAAATAATAATTTATCAATTGCAACAAGTTTGCCCTCAGTCGATTACCCTGGTCGTAGCAGAGCGGGTCCAGCAGAAAGGGGAGGAAGAAGTTACAAATTTTGCCTGTGCCACGCACGTGAGGGACATTGGTGAGTTTAGGGACCAAGGAGCCCTCTTCTGCCAAGAAGTTGATCTCCAGTATTTATTTGGGTACAAACCAAAGTAGAATAATGGGAAAGGAGGTCCTTCATGTAAAAAGAACTCAAAAACTTTACAGACTGAATTAGGTGTAATCCTTATGAGATCCCTAACAGCTCATAAATAACTTTTAATGGGATTTCCAGCAAGTAAAATAGCACGTGGGGGGAAAATTATTCTTTTTTATTTTTGTTATTTTGTTTTCAATAAAGCACATATTTCATATCTGTTGTTTTCCCAACCCATAGCCGAAAGAAGGGAAACCATTGCAATAAGAAGAGATTAGTACTGAAAATATTCAATTAACTGATAGGGACAGGAAACACTTGAATATGTCATTGGAAATTCTTGACATTGCCCACCAATCTATGGAAACTTATAGAGCTGAGTCTAAAGCATGTTCCGGAGTTAAGCAGAGAAATAAATCAAGGTTTGCAAATGTCATTTAAGTTTTCACCTGTCCCACGATTCAAAATTATTGGCTTCCCAATGAAAAGCATATGTTGTGTCCCTTGCCTGGGGAGTTGTAATGAAGTGAGGCAGACACTCTCCAGCCCTCCCTCCCATCGTGCCCCTCTTGATTTCCCACCGAGTGAAAATAATTACTGTATCCTTAAGGGAGCGCTTCCCTGGCTTTCCTGCGTCTGGTCTCCCGATAAGCATTGCCATGTCGGCTCCTCCAGCCCTGCCCCTCTTCCTTGAGGGACTAAGGTTTGATTTATGAGAAAATAGTTGGCAAATTGCGATGTCCGTCTTGATGGATGACATCATTTGCTGATCATGTATGACTACCTTTTTTTGTTGAGCCTGGTTGCAATTGATCTGCAGCTCCAACAGCTGAAGAAGGGGAAAAAAATAGCAATTACCTTTTCTTGGAGAGGTCACCAAGCCGAGAGAGCTCTGGCCTTTTGTTCCCTTGAAACACAAGTCACGTTGAAGCCCTTGACGAAGAGCTCTTACAGATGTTATCTTAGATGTCCAAATGAGGACTCTTAGAGGTAGGCAAGACGGGTACAGTTCCCCTCCTTCAGAAGATCAGAAAAGTGAAATTCAGAGAGACTGAGTGCTTTGCTCAAGGTCACACAGCTAGACAAAATCAGGGGTTCAGATCTTGGGCTTTTGACTCCAAAGCAAGCGCTTATTTCTCTTTCCTTTCCTTCTCAATGGAACGGGGATGTGCATTTAATGACAAAATCAAACCCCCTCTGTTCTAAGCTATTCAGTCCCACCTGCCCCTGCCCTAGTTGTTGCGGTAACTCCCTATCTCTGGCCCTCTAATATCTTCCTTCCCATCTCTCTTCCTTGCTGTCACCAGCATTATAATTCGACAGAAACAAATCCAGTCATGTCACTGCACTGTTTAACAACTTTCTGCCCATTCTCCACTGCTCGCCTCTCAAAACTTTCCATCTCATTCCCTCTAACAGGAAAGCTATGGAGTGTGAGCTGGAGTTCAAAGCTGTCTACTTTGAATTTCTTTGAAATCTCATGCTTTGTCTTAAAATTTAATATGGGTTTTTAATTCTATTCTATATGTCCACTTCTTTCCCCCCATTTAGAAACAATGATTTTTCCCTGAAATTCTTTGAGTATAAATGATGCCCTGGAGAGCTGCCTCATGTTTACCCTATATAGCTCTGTGCAATCCTAACTTAAGGAGCCAAGTCTTGAAGTCCAGGACTTTGGCAGAGACTACAAGGCCCATATCCAGTTGGGCCTACCTTCCTCACCACGTCGTTTCTGTCACTCACCCTAGACTACTTACGTGACAGCCAACCTGACTTTCCATACGTCTGTGTCTTTGCTATTCCCTCAGTCTGTAAGTCTCTTCTCCATTTGCCTTGAATGGCACGTTTCACTGCACTTTCCTTTGTGTCCCGCCACCCCCCACAAGGATGTGGCTGTGGTTTAATCACCTGCACCCCATTCATGGTAGCAGTTAGCCCTTTGGATCCAGATCATTTATGGGCAAGTCTGTCTTTCCCCACTAGACTAAGTGTTGTTGCCCGTCACCTCCATTGTTACCTAACAGTGGCCAGTGTACTTGGCACAAACCAGGCACTAGATAACTGCTTATAAACTGAATGAAAAATATTAATACATCCCCTCTAGGAGATTGTTTTTTAGAAGGTAGCCTAACCTCTGTGGTTTATACTGTACAGTTTAGAAGAGCTTCCACACATTTAAAAACAAGCAAACAAACAAAAAAAACGACTTGAGTGTGCCTTTTTTGTGTATGCCAGGTACATTACTTCATTGATCTTCGTGTTTATGCCACAGAGCGGGCAGGGTAAGTCCAGCTTACCTCATCTCCTTGCCATAACTTAGAGGTTAAGCCAAGGCACTGGGTGTGGTCTGTCTGGGCTCTCAGTTCCCCCTCCTTCCCAGCTTTGTGTGACCTCAGTTTCCTCACTTGTGAAAGGGGTGAGAGTGGTACTGTTGAGACGCAGCGTCCTGTGCTGGTGAAGGGCATGAGCTCTAGAAATGATAGCCAAGGTCAGGGGTCTGCAAACTATGGCCCATGGGCCTACTCCAGTCTTCCACCTGATTTTCTGTGGCCTGCGAGCTAAGAATGGTGCTCATAATTTTAAAGGGTTTTAAAAAGTCAGAAGAATAATATGGTGTGACACATGAAAATGATATGAAATTCACATTTTGATGTCAATAAATAAAGTTTTATTGACTCACAGCCTTGCTCGTGTGTTTATATATTGCCTGTCGCTTTTTGCACAACGATGACATTGTTGAGTAGCCATGATAGAGGCCATTCAGCCCACCAACCCTCAATACTGACCACCTGATCCTTTCCAGAAGTTTGCTGACCGCTGACCTACGTTCAAATCCCAGCTCCACCCCCTACGAGTTCTGTGACCTTGGGAAGATTAGTTAACTTTTCTATGTCACAGTTTCCTCTACTATAAAATGGAGATGACAATAATCTCTGTGTCACAGGGCTTTATGAGAGGAATAAAGTGCTTGGTAAGGACTCAGTGAATGTTAGCTAATATTACTAAGCTACCTTCCCAGAGGGCTGGAACTTGCCAAGTAGTCGAGTGGGGAGAGAAAGGGGTGCTAGTGCCAGCTGCGTGGAGAGTTCCAACTTGATGTAATCGGAGAGGCTGAGACTCAGGATGTGAGCCAAACTGAGCTGAAGGAGAACACCAAGGGCCAACATGCAGATACTCAGCGGACACCTTTCCAAAGGGCCCAGACAGGACGGAGGCTGGGGTCACAAAGTCAAGAGTTCCAAATTGGATTTAGATGGGACCAACTCAGAAGCCAGTGAGAAACAAGCAAGAGGTAGGAGGAGAAGGTTCTAGAAGATTCCCCAGGTACCAGACAGCACTCCACGCCAGGTCTGACTTAAAGGGACAGGCATGTCATTGCCCTCTACCGATGAGGAGACAGAAGTTCCGAGTTGGTTAAATGGTTTGCCTGAGATAACACATCTTGTAAACGACTAACTCCAAAACACAAGATGCCCAGACCACGCCTTCTCCCTCCACTCCACCCCGACAAATTTCCCACCCAGTGTTTCAGGTTCAGATCCTTTCGTGGCCATTATAAACATCGTTGAGACTAAGGGAAAGTGCATATCTCTGTTGTTGTACTGTTTCGTTTTTTCCAAGAACAGAGAGTTGTCATCTTTTTAAAGCCATCAAGCATGGATTCGATGCGTTTCCTCCCTTCCTGCAGTTAGAGTCCTCGTTACTGGGTGCAGCAGGCACTAGCCGTGCGTATGCTCAGATCTTCAGCAAGGTCTCTGACGGGGCCTCTAGCCCCCAGGCGCGTTTCTCTCACAAGTTCAATGACAACCCTGCAAATGGCAAATTATGATTTGAGAGTGCAAGGATCCAAGATGCAGGGAAAGAAAAAGTTGGGGGAAAGCAGTCTAAGAAAAGCAACAAGTGATTCAAGGACCTAGGCCAAACATAAACCTATAGATTTCAACAGACACTTGATAAAAACATCTTTATAGTGTCTCCATGTCATCAAAAGAAGGCTCTAGATCACAGCTCCTCTTGTGTCTTATCCCTAACAAATGTGATTGCCGAAGAAGACTGGGCTCAGAAAGCCATACTCCAAGGGCAGGGTGAAGACAATTCTGCCTCAGAGCCTAGCGACACGCAATGTTTTGGCTGTTCTGTTGAAAGTAGGGATTCTTGTTTATTTGACGATTTTTCCTCCTTGGACAATGTATTTAAACAAGTGTCTTCTTTTGGTCCAGTGTTTCTTCAAATTTATTTATAGAAGAACTCTTTTCCTTTCCCCTTCTAATCTGTTTTTCATATTTTGGTGAAAGGGATAATATATAAAATTTTACAAGGGTTTATCTTTCTTTGCATTTCCTCCATGTGGACATCTGGCGTTCTCATTAAGGAAGTGATGTCCATTCATAGACCCACTCTGTCCTTAATTCATCCTAAAGATCAGTGCCGTAATTTGAAGATTACACTGTCTTCCAATGTCTTTTGCAAAGGTTCTTTAAAAAAAAAATCTATCCAGCACTCTTCAGTTAGTTTTATTCTGCTTATATCTTTAAGTTCCAAAGTTTCCTTTTCAGCCTCTTTTCTCAAATGGTAAAATACATAGCACTATTATTTTGTACATTTTGTCAAAAGCATGTTTTTTATGCTCTACGTCTCTCACCAGGACCCCTCTAAATTTTAGGCTTTAGTGCTGAGGAAAGAGGCAGAGCAAACAATCCAACTGCACACAAAGCATGCCTCATTACGCATTACGATGACCCTCGAAGTGCTGTATTCCTGCTGAGAGGACCTCAGATTTGGTCAGACTTTGGAAAGCTTGAATTAGAGTTTATAATCTCCTGAAAATGATATAAACCCAAGGTTGGCTCAGTTCCTGTGATGTCATAAAGGCATTTAATTTTGTGAGAGAAATGTTTGGATAGGGTGCATGGAAAATACACACACAGGTACACACACACAAGCGCATGTACACATGCATGCAAAATGCAGTCGTTCAATCCTGGGCCAAGAGATTAATGTCAATTTCAGAAGCGTCGTCTAAAGAAGTCTTGTTTATAAACCCTTTATGATGCTTTTATTATTGTGGTGGTAATAATAATAATAGTTTAAAATAGAAACAGTAGTTTGAGCAGAAAATATGGTTCCTCATTTGATTCGAGTGGAGATGTTCCTCTCAAACAAGGCTTTGGGTAATTTGCATCTTTCAAACACGCTGGTACAATACTTTTCTCCTTAAAAGTTCTCTGCACTTTAGAGAGTCACTTATATATAGAAATCCACTTCAATTGACAAGCTGATGAATGACCTGCCCCCTAATACAAATGACTGTGGGTAAACATATTGGGTGCAGTGTATTTTAATGATGTCTAAACAGTCAGAGGTTGGTATACCTAGCTGCGAAAGGTCTGTTGAAATTGAACCTGCTCGTTTTCTTCAAGTTTATGCCCAGTAATTTATGAGTTTGAATGTGGTCTGCAAGTTTGTATTTCCTGTGGTTTGCCCTCCTTTGGAGTTGAGTTGGGGCTCTGCTCCATTCGGCTGGCAAGTGAGTTGCTTTCAGTTTAAGCGGTTTCTGGAAATAGTATTCCTTCATAAACAATAGGTCAGCAGAATCAGAGTGAATCACACATTCCTCTAAAAACTTACGCAGCATCTGGTGTTCCATTCCTAGGCATAGTCCTTAGAAAAGCGAATGATCTAGTAGATCAGCTAGAAATTGTGATGCAACGACAAACACATAGCATCGCTTATGCTGTATTTTAGCCCAAAGTGCGTAATTGAATCCATCAAGACTTCAGATATAACATCTAGCTTACAAGAAAATCAGGGGATAGAGGAATGAGTTAAACACCACCACCAGGAAGCAACCGGACAACTCTAGATGGTAGAGCATTCCACAGGACCTCTGGCCTGACCTCTTCAACATGTCAGCAACATAGAAAAGGGAGATCCTAGATGACAAGAGATTTGAAGGCCATAGGAACAAAGTGAAACATACAATACTGATGTATACAGTGGTTTGGACAAACAGCTATAATGGACATTTGGAGATCAGTTGGAAGAATTTAAATAAGGTCTGGCTTTTAGAAGAGAACAAAATTTACTAAAATGGAAAGGTGGAGATAGTTGACAGCAAAATGTAGATTACAAAATTTTTAAAAACCACACACACGTGTGTTTGTGTGTGTGTGTAAAGATGGGGAAGGATATGCACAGATATACTAAATTATATTGGCGAGCTTGGGGTGGGTATTAGTTTCCTGTGGCTTCTATAACAAATTGTCACCAACTTAATGGCTTAAAACAACACAAGTTTGTTATCTTATAGCTCCAGACGTCAGAAGTCTGAAAACAGTTTCACTGAGCCAAAATCAAAAGGCTCCCTCCGGAAGTTCTAAGGGAGAATTCCTTCCCTTGCTTTTTCCAGCTTCTAGGGACCACCTGCATTCCTTGGTTCACAGCCCCACCTCACTCCAACCTCTGCCTTCTCATCACATACTCTTCTCTCCCTCTGCTTTCTTTGTCATATTGCCTTCTCTGACTCCGACCATCCTGCATCCCTGTGACAGTGACTTTTGTGTTTATAGTCAGCCCACCAGACACTCCAGGATAACCTCCCCACTCAAGATCTCTAACTTAACCATATTTGCAAAATCCTTTTTACTGTTTAAGACAACATATTCACAAGTTCTGGGGACTAGGATATAGATACTTTGGGAAGAGGGAGGAATTTTTGGCCAGCCACAATAGATATATGGTATCTTCATCCCTTTATTTTTACTTGTCTGTATTTTCTGACTTTATACAGTGCATATGTACTGGTTCTTTAATATTAAAAGTAAAATGGTGGTTTTTTTTCCCTGTCTGGAAACTACGCAGTTCCCCCTTCAACTGGACAGAGTGTCCGCTCAAGTTTTCATGTGGCCCCTCTAAACCTCAGATTTGCTCGGTCTCTAGTATGAATCTCTGAAGTAGACAATTGTAAGCAACCTCCCAGTTGGTCTCCCTTCCTCCAACCTCCCCTGATGCTCCGTTTAACCTGTGTATACCAGACCAGAGCATCCCCCAGAAGACCAATTTTGACCAAGAGTCTCTCTTTCAAAAGCTTTCAATGGCTCCTACTTGTCCACAGGACAGGGGAGCTGCTTCTCCATATGGTCCAGCCCAGGCCACATCACAGTGGGTCAGCTCTTTGTCCCTTCAAGGCGGCCCTGCTGCCAATGCCCTATAACGTCAAACATACTGCCGGTTCCTGTAGATGTCACCAGAGTGAATTCTGATGTTCACAGCACTGTGTTGTTATCTCAGATCCTGAAGGAATCTGACTTGAGTGGGCAAAGTCGCTGCCCCCTGAAGAGAGCCAGAGTCTGCAGCAACCCTGACTGATGCAGGAGACGATGCCAAGAGCGCCAATGCCTCATTCTCCTGAGGCTGCTAAAGCTCTTAGCACCAATGCCATTGAGGTCTTGGGTGTTCGGTGCCTTTTCTATGTTAGCGTCCACAGAGCCCCCATGCCTGAAAAACAAGGTTAAGATTTTGGAGGTGGAATGAAAAGACTGTCTAGATGAGAGAATCCCAACCATTTCCCAGCCCTGGCCCACCAGCCCTAACCCATGGCTCTCACTATCTCTTTCTTAGGACGAGCTTGTAAGCAGGCAGCTTCACGGTTCCTCGTAAAACAGATTTTAGGTGGGAACAGCCCACAGGCTCCCAACAGGCCCAGATATGCCTGAATCCTAGAGCAAATACACTCTGATATATTCCATTCCGTAACATGAGCCAGGAACTATCTCGCCGACAATAATATGACTAAGCTCTACGTATTCAGGACACCGTGATAGAGCGAATACGTTCTTCAAGACCACGCTTCCTAATTTTTATTTATTAGCACTTTCAATGCTTGTGCATTCGTAGCAAGTAGCAGGTGTCAAAGCTGTAAGAGAACTGTGTGGGCAAAAGCTTGAAGTTGAGAAGCTCCTCTCAAGTAATTTAATTATATTTTGCAGATCTGGGAAAGCCCTCTCTTATCCCATTTTCAGAGAGTTTAAGAGTTCTGCAAAGATGTAGCTTGACAAATGCTCTTATGCATTTTACAGATGAGAAAAATGCCTTGTAAGGAGAGTAAGGACTCTTCTAAGACCTTATAGAACCCAGGTCTCCGGCCTCCCTTGTCACCACACCTGCTCCCTGCTTCTATTCTCTGTCAATAATCATACTTCAGCAAACGAAAGTCAACCTGCTAGGCAGAGCTACAGCCACCGCCGGCAGTTCTGTGCAACCCATTTTGTTGTGTAGCATGCTTTACAGATGATGTTACAAAAATCAGAGTTTGGCAAAAAGCCCTTCTTTTCAGATATTTTATGTGGAAAAAGAAAAAAGAAGAAGAAAAACGTATCCAGATCTCTTTCGAAAATTGCTCACAATCAGCTGGAAGGTATCCGGTGAACTTTGTTTTACAGCGTTTTGTGGCCAGTTACAAATTTGGGTCATGCCCTGCAATCTATCTCTGCTGGGAACTTTCACTGAAGCCATCAGGGGAATTAGAATGTTAGAGGCAGGATCAAGAATGCACAGACGAGCCGGAGAAACCTGTGAGTGGCTTTCTGGATGCGCGATGAAAGGACAGCTAGATAACTCGTGTCCAAGCCCAGAGCCAGGTCCTTATCCAATGTCACTCAAGATTAAACTTGGAGTGTGTTTCCCTCCATCTCTGATGGCACAAAAGGTTTTACTGACTTAAGAACCAGCACCGAACCATGTCTCTGTGATTATTTTATTGGCTGCAAGGTCCACGAAATAATGGTTACAACATGAGATTGTACTGTGTCTGAGAAAATCGGGGAAACAGCCAAGTCTCAAGAACATTCTGTGTCTTTTCGGCAAGTGTCCGCCTTCTTTGCCTGGGAAGCTTAGCATATTTCTAGAGGAGTAAGTGCGACTCTCCACAAAATCTGGTGAGTGAAAGTGACTCTCTTTAATAAACATTCTTCTTTTTTCATCTCTAAAAGGCAAGGGAGGCCTGGCCTGGGAACGCCATTTTCGGTTTCTTCGGAGGATCACGAAGACGTCTGCAGTTCTTCCCGGAAGCAAGCTGTTACATGAGCAGCCCCTTTCCTCCCCCGGAGTCGCTCTTTGAGAGGAGTTCCACAGCCGCGGAAACTGAAGGTTACATTCCAACTGCCAAGGTTTCCCCAGGACTTAAATGGAGAAGTTCACCCCTTCAACCCCCAAATCCCAGGGAAGAAACTTTGATCCTAAATATGGAGATCCTTGTCAATATTCCATTTAGGAAGCAGCCCCTCTGATTTGTTTTAGAAGAAAATCAAACTATAAACTAGTAGAAATAGTGATCTGGACTCCTAACTTTGATCCCTAGAGGTGCTGGGTGGATAATATAATAGTTCTATCCACAAGAACTAGCTACCATTTATTGAGCATTTATATGTGCTAGGCTATGAGCTAAGTGCTTTGCATTAAAAGCCTCATTTAATCCTTACAAGGACTGTACAAATTAGATAGTACTAACATCCTTAATTTGACAAAGGAACGGAAACTCAGAGAGTTTCAGTTAGAAACTGTTTCAGTTAGAAACTCAGTTAGTTTCAGTTAGAAACTCAGAGAGGTTAAGTAACTTGCCAAAATCACACAGCACTTAAGTCATCGAGCTGGGGTTTGAACCTGCTCGGTGCGGCTCCCAATCCTGTCCATGTCAGTGCTCAGAACTGTGGCCGTCCCCAACTCTGAGATGGACGGGAGAGATGCTAGTTAGACTTTGGAGGACTGAGGAGAGGGTCCATCCAGAGAGAGACAGTGTAGAGCTTGAGAAATACAGAACCGTGGTCCTGCTAGGAGCCTCTCTAACATATGCGAAGGGGAAGGCGGTTGGGCCCCATTTGGACAAAGAGTGGTGGCAGGAACTGGGCCAGAAGCAGGCTTCAGAGCAGCGGAGGGGAAGAGAGGGCAAACGACCACAGGTGCCCAAGAAGGCCAAACAAGTCAGAGCCAGGGAGCTGGATGCTATCTCCCTACAGAGAAACCCAGTTTGAAAAGAGAATCACTTCTTCCTTCTTCAACTCTCAGGCTGCCTGGCAAGGCTGTTGCAGGACCCAGAACAAATGAACAATTAAGTCCTGAGCCTGTTGTTACACATGGTGATGGCTCTTGCTATACTGACTAGTGTATAGTCAGGACTAGTCGTATGAGGGATTTATGGGGGCAATGCCTGCGAGGAGAACAGGGGAGCCCTCAGACTGCAATGCCAGCCTGACCCCAGTGGAGGAAGGAAGGAAGGAGGGAGGGAGGGAGGGAGGGAGGAGGGAAGGAAAGTTTGGGTGGGAAGAGTCTCGGCGGCACAGCTCTGAGGAGGGTTTGGCCAGGCTGACGGGGACTCCTTGAAGCAGAGTTTCCTGTGGGAAGAGTCTTGGATCTCTTGGAAATGGGCCTCTGAGGGAACCCACCCTAGGTCATCGGCTGGGAGCAGCCCACAGGAAGTGTGGCCTCAGCACAGATCAGTGGTGGATCCAGAGAGACAGCGATGGCCATCAGTCAGCATGCTAGGTGGTAGCTTTTCACAGTCACCACAACTGGCTGTCCCCTTGCTGGCTCCAAAACAGGGTAGGGACATTCACGGGGAGCCACTGGGATGTCTAGTGGAGCGGTTAATAACGCATATGCCCCATAGAGTCTCTGTGGAGATTAAATGTGGAAATGCATGTCAGCATCCAGCACAGTGCTGGCACCCGAACGATCCCAGGAGAACAGCAGGTCTCATTCTATTAAGCAGTCCAGGAGAGGTGGAGGTCACCCTGAGGAACTACACCCAGGTCTCAGTTCCATCCTGGGATAACCAGTCATGTTCTTCCGAGGAGATTCCTGCAGCTTCTAGAAACTCCATCTCTCTCTCCTCCCTTCCCTCTCCTCTCCATCCCCACCCAACCAAGGGGAGGGCCAGGCTGAGTTACGAGACGCTCCTTCAGAGCACAGGTGGAGAAACCAATCCACCTTGTGCTTGACCTGAGCCTTCTGATTAGAAAGTCAAGCCACCCTCCCTTTGGAGCAGAAGTCCTCTTCTGAATGTAAGTTGAACTCAGTCTTTTTGAGATAAAGACTAGCTTCTGAACAAAAAAATAGTTTTGATTATAAAATGAAGGCTGACTGTTAGCCAGCGAGATGTGAGATTTGGGGCTCCACCGAAGGGGTGCAGGAGGTCTGAGGCCAACCCTATTGATTGGTGAGCTGAAGAAAATAGGGTTTTCTGTGGATGCCCTTGGGTAATGCCATTCTTGCCCTCCCTGGTGACCATTTCATTTACTTATTTTAAGGCAGGGTTTTATGGACTCTACTTGCCAGACCTCATGTTTGCTGGGAGCACCTCAAGTTTCAGACATTTACCGGAGTTGACTCTGGTGAAGATTCTTTTTGTTGCAAATGCATTCAGTTTGGGGACTGAGTGTGGAATGGAAACCCCAGCTAGAGGGGCAGTAAAAACGTCCTTCTTCTAGAAAACATTGAGAACATATTAGAAAAAAAAATTGGAAATGAGAAAGGTCTCTACCCACAGAGATTCTCTCAGATTGGAAGATTCTGTCATTGAAATACGGTAGTCCCATTCGATAGCATCTGAAAGATAAGTATTCAGGGAAATTAGAGAAAAGTTCCTCCACTGGAGAGCCTGGCATTGCCTTCCTGTCCTCAACTGACAAAGAGCCCAATTTTCTGGCATTTGAGAATGAGTAATATTTAAAGATTTAGGGAAAATTAGTCAAATGCACCTTGATTATAAACACATGTACCCATTTCATTTAGCTATTTTTAAATGTGGGTTTTAACCAGCTGCCATTAATAGCGAGTGTGCTGCTTGCCCGTTTTTCCTTCTTCTTGTAATAGAAACGGCAGAAGGAAAGAAATATTTAGCCATTTTGGATCTCTTTCCAGAGCAGGAAGAATTATTGCATATAAATTGTATCTTCCTATCTCATGAAACAAATGAAACCTAAATTAAATAAAAGGAAAATTAACGATCAGGATTATGTAAAAAGCATTACATTTCCTTGGGGCTCGAGTTACAAAGATATGTTTTTGTAAAAGAAAGAAAGGTCAGTTACCACTATTAAACTTGTATATTGTTTTATGCTAAGTCCTTTCAGTGGCCTCTCTGAGGGACCGTTTAGTTTGTATTACAGTCTAATAAACTCCAGGTGCACAGGACAAACTGAATAATCAGAACCCGATGGCCCAAACTAGTTAAAAATAATGTGGTACATTCCTGGTTCTCTGCATTTAATTTATTGTTAATCATTGTTATTACTTACGTTTATTGGGTAGTTTTTCCAGATTTATTAGGCACTACATTTAACAGGGTTATCGCTTGTAACTGACCATCAGTGGAATCGAAAACATATTTTTGTAAAGACTCCTACCCCAATTAGTAAGTTGTTTCCCTTTGAGATGAAACAGACCCCAAAAATGACTGTGTTATTTTCCCCCTGAGTCAAAGGGAAACTCTGGCACAAAAACCCACTTTTGCTAAAACCACCTGTTGGATGATAGGGCAGGGGTATCATTCCTGAGACACAGAGGTGACCTTTCCATTCAAAGTGGAAAAATGAGGGATTTTATTCTACACATCAGGGGTAGTCTCCCACCGCAGTGGAACAGGCAACCTCCCAGGGATGAGACTTTTAGGACACCAAGGAAGGACAGGCGGGAACCTGTTTCTCCACCTGCCCGGAATTCTATAAATCCAGAAGCAAACCTTTGGATGAATGGGAGAAGTGATGCTTTGATTAAAATTCACATTCAGGTATAAATGACTGATATTCTCTTGACCTTTTCTTTTTTAAAAAATATTTATGTATTTATTTATTTGGTTGCACCAGGTCTTAGTAGCGGCAGGCAGGCTCCTTAGTTGTGGCATGTGAACTCTTAGTTGCGGCATGCATGTGGGATCTAATTCCCTAACCGGGGATCGAACCCAGGGCCCCTGCATTGGGAGTGTGGAGTCCTATCCACTGTGCCACCAGGAAAATCCCTCTTGACTTTTTCTGAGAGTTGTTGTGGAAAGGGGGTGGGAGAGAGCACAGAATACCAAAAGGAGAACGATCAGAAAGAGGAGGACCAGAATGGGAGCCTTCTCATCTTTTCTTGTCCCTAATTTTGCTGGTCCCAGTCTTGCCAGAGAGCAGCATCTCCCACTGGAATGCGGTGAAGCAAGTGGCCAGCACAGAAGATTTGCCCCCAGGGATGAGGTCTTTCATTTGGTTCCGCACACTGAGCGCCCAGGAACTTGAGCAAGGCTCAGGCTCAAAACTCAGGAGGTGGCCCCTGGGCACACTCCAGCCTTTGGTGAGCTCTGACTGCTTGGCAAGCATCAGTGAGGCACATCAATAATTACCTGCTGAGTGCCTGAATGAATGCCAATTCCCATCACATCCTTTCGCCTTTAGTGGGAGCCTGTGGGGTCAAAGAAAAGACCACTAGATGGGAGGCAAGACTCTCAGGCTCTAGTCCCCAATCTTCTGAGCGACCTTGGGCTAGTGGTTGGTCCTCTTGGGAAACTCAGTTTGCTATTCTATAAAATGAGATGGCGTGGTGGTCCACTGATTTCATTAAGTCCCCCAATTCTTCACACATCCAATCCCTATTCCAATTCACACCCCAAATCCACGTTCTTCGTCAAGTGACTTTACAATGCCTCTCACGTAAGGGGCGGAGTCCACTCCCCTACTCCTGGAATCCAGGCTGTTCCTATGATTTGCTCAGCCAATAGAATGCCACAGAAGTGGAGGTGTCAGTTCTAAGTGAGTCTTTGGTGTTTCTGCTTACCCTCTAACCTAGTGTCCTGGGGGATGGAAGACACATGGAGCAAAGCTGAGTCACCCTGATCTCCCCAGAAAAAGTCAGCCTCCGCCAGCTGACAACCACCAATCCCCAAATATGTGAGTGAGTCCAGCCAAGACCAACAGTGCTACTGACCCTGGACAGGAGAGCACTAAAGGCTTGTTATCCTGTGCCACTAAAGTTCGTGACTGTTTGTCATACAGCATTATTCCGACAATGTGTAACTGATAACAGATGGTGCCATTAGATGAGCTCTAAGGTCCATTTCTGCTCCAAATTCTACAGCTACTTAGAACCTAATCCAGTATACGGACAAATATCTAGTCCTAATTGCATCCCCTGGTAGACATGGGTGGGTCTCTTTACCTCCCTAGGCCTATTTTAAATAGAGAATGATAATCCTTGCCCCTCCCTGTAGACCTCCTTGGCAGGGCCACACACAGGGGTATTGTAAAGGACAATTTGAATATTCAATATGGAATCACTTTGAACCATTCAAAAGGCAGACTCTATTATGAGTTAATTCTTAGCCGTAAGAATTCTACATCTTCTTAGGAATCTCATTAGGAAGCCCCCTAAAGTGTCATCGCTTAGAAGACAAGCAAAAGAATCAGGTAGATGCTGTTTAAAAACCCATTTGGGTCTCTTACAAGGTATCCACATTCAATGCTCTAAATTAGTATTTTGTTTCAGAGCCACTGTAGAGGAGCCCCTTTTGATGACTCGGAGGGTATTTCCTCACTAATTTCAGGGTTTTGATCCAAATCATTTTGACCCATGGTTTAGCTACGTGGGGCTGAAGGAGAATTTAAGATAAATTGAGGTGCAATGAAGTGGAAGAGATAGGAACGGAGAGAGAAGTTACCCCATTCACTCCTCCATTCATTCAATAAATACCTAGCAGATGTTGACTACATCATAGGACTGTATTTCCTGTACTTGGCTGGGGTTCCATGGTGACTCAAAGTGATCCATGCCTTGCTCTCACAGGGGTTTGGGGGTATATGTCAGAGGAGAGAATGACACTAAACAATTAATTACAAGAATGTTAGGAGCCAAATCATTAATTTGAAACCTGGCAATTAAAAAGAATGTGTCATGGGATTGACATATATACACTGCTATGTGTAAAATAGATGATTAATGAGAACCTGCTGTATAGCACAGGGAACTCTACTCAGTGCTCTGTGGTAAACTAAATGGGAAGGAAATGAAAAAAAGAGGGGATATATGCATATGTATAGCTGATTCACTTTGCTGTACAGCAGAAACTAACACAACATTGTAAAGCAACTATACTCCAATAAAAATTAGTTAAAAAGTAAATAAATAAAAACAATGTGTCATGCATTCTTCCTGCCCTTCCAATACAAACTGTATCTTTGGATAACTAAACAGAAATGGCAGGCAAGTTTATCTCTTTAGAAATATTCTAGCTAACAAACAAAGAAAAAAATTAGAATGTCACCATTTTGCAACTCTTACAACAAATGAATGGATCTAGATGTTGAGCATCAAAGACCTCTAACATCAAAGAGAGAGACAACCAGACATTATATGCCTCTTGAGGGAAGAAGTCATCACTTCCTATGAAGGAGTCTTGTAATAGAGAAAAGAAAAAAAATCAAACCTTAATCCAATCAAGCCTTAAAAGCCAACTCTCAATTTATATTTATAGGCTATTCAGAGGACAGAGGAACATGTTCAATTACGCCAAGGGGATGCAGTCAGCAAAACCTAGACTGTGGGAAACTCTACAGAGCAAACAAACTGAGTTTGTTCACAAATAAATTGCCAGGGGAAAAAAATGAGACAGTGGAGGAACCTATAGCTAAACAAAAACTTTAAAGACATAAAAAATGAGATAAAACTAAAGGAGAGGATCTCGGGATGCACACTCAGGTAATAAAGCAAAGAAGGAGGAAGGTAATAAAACAAAGAAGAGGGCTTCCCTGGTGGCGCAGCGGTTGAGGGTCCGCCTGCTGATGCAGGGGACACGGGTTCGTGCCCCGGTCCGGGAAGATCCCGCATGCCGCGGAGCGGGCCCGTGAGCCATGGCCGCTGGGCCTGCGCGTCCGGAGCCTGTTGCTCCGCAATAGGAGAGGCCATGGCAGTGAGAGGCCCACGTACCGCAAAAAAAAAAAATAAATAAAAATAAAACAAAGAAGAGATGAACAGAAACATCAGGAGGGTGGTGACTTTCAGAGGGAAGCACCCTCTGCAGAGTGTCAGGGTTGACCTGCAACATCCTATTTCTTGACCTGAGTAGTGGTGCCAGTGTTGTTCACCTTCTAATAACCCTTGAAGCTACGCTTTTCATGTAGCTTTCTGCATCTGTGTTATATTTTACAGGGGAAAAAGTTTTTAAGAACTTAATTACAAACATTTAAAAAATATCACAATTGATGTAAATGGTTCGAAGGAGAAGTTTCAGGGACTGACAGAAAAACTTTCCCTAGTGTGGCAAAGACAGCAAGGAGATAAAAGAATCATTCCGGGCAGAAGAGATGGCAGGAGCAAAGGCCCTGAGGTGGAAAGGGGCGCTGATAAACACAGTACCTGCTATAGAACCTGGAGATAAATGGTAGGTCTTTCAGCAAATGCCTATTACACTGCGGTTCACATACGAGGTGCGTACACATCTATGGCTAATGTAAGTGTTCACCACGATCTTAGTCACTCAAAACAAGGCAAGTTTATTATCTTATGGTTCTACAGGTTAGAAGTTCGGGGTTAAAATCAAGGTGTCGGCAGGGCTATGTTCCTTCTGGAAACTCTAGGAGACAACGAATTCCCTTGCCTTTCCTGGCTTCTAGATGTCCCTACATTCCTTGTCCTGGGACCCTCTTACTCCGTTTTCAAAGCCAGCAAAGGAGGATTGAGCCCTTTTCACATGGCATCAGAGGAGAGGACCTTCTCCTTGGCCTCCCTCTTCCACATTGGAAGACAGTTATGATTACACTGGGCCCGTTCATATAATGCAGGATAATCTTCCTGGTTTAAGGTCAGCTGATTGGCAAACTTAATTCCATCTGGACCCAAAAGTCCCCTTTGCCATGGCACAGAACATATTCACAGGTTCCGGGGATCAGGACTCGGGTATTTGGGGGCTATTATACTGCCTACCACAGCGAGCAAATGTTTATTGAGAAACTACAAAGTACCAGACTATGAGTGCCAGAGATGTGGGAGAGGATGAAGGGATAAGTTCCTTGCTTAGAGACCTTGCAACCCAGAGTGGGGAGACAGCATATAAGCAGGTGAACAAATACATATACAGATAGTCCCAGCTGGCTTGAAATAAAAACGGGAAGAAGAGGGATAAAACCAGTCCTGCCATTGCCTTCAAAGATACTATTTGTTAACTTTCTAATTCCCAACAATTGGAACTAGAGCCCAGTGTCTCCATCTATCTGACCCACAGCATTACTCTGTTTCTAGCTGTTTTTTTATATTTTAAAAAAAAAATCTAAAAACTATTTTTTCAAAATCCCCTTGTGCTTATCTCTAGAATCCAAGTTGTACTGGTTTTAAAAACATATTCTAGGCCTTCCCTGGTGGCGCAGTGGTTGAGAGTCCACCTACCAATGCAGGGGACACGGGTTCGTGCCCCGGTCCGGGAAGATCCCACATGCCGCGGAGCGGCTGGGCCCGTGAGCCATGGCCGCTGAGCCTGCGCGTCCGGAACCTGTGCTCCACAACGGGAGAGGCCACAACAGTGAGAGGCCCGCATACCGCAAAAAAAAAAAAAAAAAAAAAAAAAAAAAAAAAAAAAAACATATTCTAAAGCATTCCTAATATAAAACCTTTCTGCTTCTGGTTTCCAATGGAAATTTATTATTTGAGGGCAGACTTTTAAACATGTCACTCTTTGCCAGCAAGCCTCCAGGTACAAGTACAATAAATAAAGGATATATTGAAATAGAATATTTTGAATAACCAGTAACATCATTAAAACATCAAATTAAATGAACAGAAAACAAACAGATTCTACTTTCCTTGTATAATCAAATATTCTTCATTAAGGGATCTCAAGTGGATTGTAATACCAGCTATGCCAGCTGTAGCTTCCCAGTTAAGTACTCATCTTACTGGGAAAAAAAAAAAAAATAGTGGAGGAAAAGGAAAAACACCTCAGCCCCACCAGACATCCAAAATTTACTTTGGTTTGTGCAAGTTTTTACAAGATCCCTGAAGGTGAAGGTGAATCTTCGATCCAAATCCTAAATCAGGAATTGGGTGGTGAGCACAGTCAACAGTCATCAATATTTTCTGGCCTCTTTTAAGAAGAGAACTACCCCCCACTCAGTATCTAGAGTTCAGAGACTCACGCAGCAGTCCAAGGTCTCAATGGTGCTCTTGGCATTCGGGTGGGACAGTTCGTCTCTGCATGCCAGGAGCTTTAGCATTCCTGCCCCCTCTCCCCACATACAAACACACTAAATGTCAGGCACTGGATCAAGCAAACATGCCTTCAAACATTTCCAAACTCTGGAGGTACAACCCCATTTCCAACAAAAGGTCTTCCTGGCAGCATCCGTCCATAGTGAACTCTCCTTGCCCCTGTCGCACCATAGTATGCTCTGCTCATGAGAGATTGAGCATAGACACCACCGTAGATGGTCAGCTTGGTGGAGGTGCCCCCGGCTGCCTGTGGTTGGATGCCCGTTGAGCTCCTAGCTCAGCCCTGAAGATGGGGTGGGATCTCGTCCAATGGTCCAAAGGGAACTGAAGAGTGGGTGCCAAGGAGCACAAGCCAGGAGTCGCGGATCTGGGTTTAAATCCAGGCTCTGCCGCTTCCTTCTGTGTGACCTTGAGCAGTTACTGTACCTCCACACCTCAATTGGTCATCTAAAAGTAGAGTAAAATCTCCATTTTACCTCCTAGGTCTCCTGAGAAAACAATGACATGATATATGTAAAGCACTTAGAACCACACCTGAAGCTTAGCAAACACTCACTAAAGACTTGTTATCACTGTTTCTATTCTCAGTAATGATAAAAATGAAACGGTGCTTCAAAAGTGACATCTTAGTCGAGGTCCTGTTTATTCGACACGCAGTAGATACTCTAGATGTTTTTTCTTTCTTGTTCTTCCTTTCTTCCTAGGAAGGAAATCATTTCTGACTCCCTATTCACTGCTTCTTATAGTTTACTGGAATTTTGTTCCCATGCTGATGGAACACGAAACAAAAAGGATCGCCTATCATTGGCCCAGGAAAAGCAACATACAAAGGTGGCAGCTGTGCCCGGAGGCATGAACCACACACCAGGTTCTCTGTGGTCCCCCGAACCTCTGTGAATGGCATTGCCATCCACCATTTCGCTCAAGCCTAAAGCCTGAGACTCATTCTTGATTTTTCTCTCGTCAGCAAGAGCTATCTCCCAAACATATCTTGTATCTGTCACCTTCTCTCCTGCTCTACTGCTACTACCCTGGTCCAAACCACCATCATTTCTCCCCTAGAATTTTGCAGTATTTCTCCCATAAGGCAGCCAGAATAATCCTTTAAAAACCAGATCAGGCCCTTCATTCTATTCAGACATCTTGCAGTGCCTTGTCATTGTCCTTGGAATGAAATCCCCATGTCATCTAGCTCCTGTCTACCCCTCTGGACCTCATAATTACATACCATGTCTCCCCATGCTTACTCTGTTCCAGCCATACTGTCCTTCTCTTTGACCCTCAGACAACCAAGCTCTTTCTCTCCTTAGGGGCTGGTGCTCGCTGTTCCCTCCCCCTGGGATGTTCTGCACGCAGATCTTTGCATGTCTGGCACCTTCATATCACTTGGATCTCCACTTGGATGTCACCTCCTCAGAATGGCTTGTTCTCTGTTGTCTTCCCAGCATCCAGAAGGATGTCTGGCACATAGTAAGGACTCCATGGATGTTTATGGAAGAAGGAAGGAATGAAGAACCAGAACAACTGGACACAGTTCTTTACGGGATGACAACCGCCACACCCTAAGTGAAGGATGACAAAGATCTTTCATTCTATGAGGCTTTTCATGTACGTCAGGGAGAGATCAATCCACCCCTTCAAAACACCCAGCCAGCTATGCCAGAGAACACCAGCAAGCATGACTCCTGAGAAAAACAATGAGCTGAGAGTCATACTTCTTCAAGCAGAAGAGGATCCACGCCAAATGCCTTAGATAGCTTTTAAAGTTAAGCAAGCACATCGTTGACAACAGCCAAAGAAAAGGCTACAGATCATACCAAAGAGTATCTGTAGCTTGGGCTGACATTTCAGCACAAATTGGATTACTCTGTCCTTCCTGGAAGTTCATGATCTGGTCACATAATGGGACACTATTCGATTAGCAAGGTTCCTGGTTGTTCTGAAATGTATAGGAAAAGTGGTTGACTTTTAGAGGGAGTCTCGTGACACGTGGAATCTGGCTCCTGCCACCCAAACCCACCCTAGGCTCATGTGGCCCAGAAAAGCAACTCAATGACATTCTTGACAACTGGACAGAAACACTTATCTCTTGGTCAACATAGTACCCCCTCCAGGAGGAATTTTCCTGGGAGGTCTATTTGAGATCAGAGTGTTTCTCACTGAATATACATAATCGGCATTCAATCAATTTTGTTCCTTTAATCACCATTTTAACAGAAGGCACGTGTATAGAGGTAATAATTGCAGACATGGAAGACGGTTAGGTCAGCATGGGAGGAAGAAATGGCAGAGAAGGAGGTGGAGGGTGCATGGGGAGACGGGCAGGAAGTAGCAAAGGAATCAAAAGAGAAAGCAAAGGCAAGAGTGGACTGGGGTATATCAAAGACCTGACCCAAGAGCCCAGAAGGTCATTGTTTTCCCAATGTCGCTCCATCCACACTAGCACCAAACCATCAGCCCTTCAAAAACCAGACAACACCTAATTCACCATTTTATCTTTTCTTATGCAGGGACTAGCTCTGAGCCTAATGAATGAATCGGAACTCTAAAGAATGGAGATAAGAACGTAACAGTTTCTGAACTTCAGATTTCAGCAGCTCAATCAGTATGCAGAGAAAATCAAATGCACGAAAATCACCAGCATGTAGGTGCCGTGTGCGTTGCGACTGCTTCTATCCTATTCATCTTAGGGTGGAGGGTGGGGGCAGGTCCAAGGTATAGAATGGCAGAAGGGTGATCAACTCGTCCCAGTTTGCCTGAGACAGTCTTAGTTTTAAAAGTAGAAGCCCCACATCCCGGCAACCCCCTCGGTCATCCTAAACAGAGCTTTCAGCAAGTATTTGTTGAATGATTGAAAGATGTGACTACCTCACAGAGCTGTCGGAGGATCAAAGAAATTATGTCTATAAAAATGCTTTGAGAATTCTAAGCTGGATCAAATTGGAAACTATCCCCCAGTGTCAAGTGTGATTAGTGTGCGGTTTTGTGCTGACTGACCAGGAGCAACAACACCTGCATCCTATTTTAGGTGCCAAGCACACTGTCCCCTGGTCGTCAGGATGGTATATCTGGTTCACAGAACGGCTGAGTCCAGAACAGGAGATGGGAAGGTGGAGGATGCAGGCGATGGTCCTGGGACCACCTGTCAGGCCCCACCCATGTCAAACGCTCAGCCTAGGGCTCAGCATCTGTGTTCTGATCCACAGAGCAGATAAGGAACTCACACTGCCACCAAGTCCCTCTACCCCTGGAAGGCAGGCTGGGGAGTGGAGATGACCAAGACTTGTTCCTGACCAGTCAACTCAAATGACCTTCTTCCAGCGTTCCCAAAACTCAGCCCCCTGCACCACCAACCAACCACCAGGAAGACTTTTGTTGATGTCATTTCTTCAGGTAATAGGTAGATATGCAGATAGGAGAAGCCCCAAGGGAATAAAACTGTTTCACATAAGAGTTGAGGGGTGAAAAAAAAAAAAAAGAGTTGAGGGGTGAACAGTGGTAAGAGAGAGAACTGATTAGAGAGAGGCCAGTGGAGCAGGAAGGGGTGTGATACAGGAGCAAAGGGCACTTTTATAAAGATTTAATGGGAGTAGCGTTCCTTAATTTATCCCCTCACTGCCCCTTTACCAAAACTCTTCTGCAGTGATTTACTCCTTGAGGTCTTTGGATTCGAAATGTGCTCCTCTTGTGACGGTGCCTACCCAGGGTTAAGTGCACCAAAACATGGACCAGTTTGATTCGGGTGACACCTTCTTTATACTTGGCCAGTGAGAAAGGATGAACTGGGATTCATCCTTGGATAGATGGCAAGGCTGTGGCCCCTAAGGAAGAAAGACAGAGAGGACCCAAGGATTGGGTCTGCAGCATTCAAGAAGAGAAAAAGGAGCCCGTGATGGGAACTGAGGATGCTCCAAGGCCTCAAGCAGGGCATGGAGCGCGGAACATGCCACCTGGAGCATGGCGGCAAATTGTCCTCTGGGCATGTGTAAGTCCACCAAATCCAATCCCAGTTTTATTTGCTTCTACCCGTAAGCCCTTTGAGCACACTGACGCAGACACAGAAGTTGCCTGAGAGCCATCAGCATGCCTAACAGCAGGGCCTCTCATCAATAACATAATAGCTGAAATTCTGAGTGCGCCTTTGTGTTCCCTAACATTCCAAAGGCTCCAAGCACATGATCTTACTGTTTGTGACTATAACCCAAGAAAGGAGGCTGATAGGATCATCCCCATTCAGCTGGTGAAGAACATGAACCCAAAAGAAATCAGCCTGAAGTGACCCAAGCTGGCCTGGGCAAAGCTGATATGAAATCCCAGCCTCCTGGTGGCCCCTTTCTGCAAACCAATGCCTCCAGTTTCCAGATAGAAGGAACGGAGGCAAAGGGCATGGCCACAGGGCCTGGGAATCTGGCTGTGCTCCTGGAGCCAACCTCAGCTTAAGGGGGACACTGACTCTGGATCTGAGTGAGGTCTGCTCCAAGAAGGCCTGTGTGGGCTTGTAAATATGACCTTGGGGCTTGATCTCTCTTGGTAGTTTAATCAGAAATTTCCTTCAACTCTTTCAACCACAGCCTTTGTGAATGTGAAGGTTGGAATCTAGACCTTCAGAGGGTTACTTGTGAACCGTCAGCAGGGTCCTTTAGAGCCTTCTGTGAAAAGGCCCAAAATACCCCAAATTCCTCAGGGGCACAGGAGAATCAAAACGATGACAACCAGCCAACTGAGGAGCCTTGATGAAAACCGCTAGGTCGTATTTTTGTATAAGCCTTGGCACCTACTTAAAAGTCTGAGTCATTTTGCTAGTCCCGGGGGAGTGGATGAGTCACATTGATGAGAAGGATACCTTTTTTTCTTCAACCTAGTTCTCTAACCTTTTACATGAACACTCATTGGTCTGCTCTGCTCTTAAAATATCCAGATGGGTTGTATAAGACCCGGCAACATGATTGTTTGTGCAAGGTCACTTCTTCATTTGCGAGTTTGAGTCTTTTATTGCTCAGAATGCATATTCTCATTTTGCAAAAGCTCAATCCAAGTTACAATAGCAAAAATAATTTTTTTATCCTCCCACAGAGCTGGAAACTTAAACTCAATTATGGAGGAATTGGGTCTCGGAATCAGAACTGAAAATGACTAGTTTTGTTTCCCAGTCCAAACTAAGCAAAGAGCTGGAGGAAAGAATGGGAAAAAATGAATGAGATTTAAGACTTTCTATTATTTCCAGAAAACAAAAGTTACCCGAGTAATTTAGGCTAGGGTTGTGCTTTCTCAAGTTTTATTTTTTATTGAAGAAGCCCTTTGGAATTTGTTGACACAGCTAAGAAGAGAAACTTCTAATTCTTTTCCTTTTTATCAAGCCCAAACACCAGCTGAAAGAGGAATAAGGAAGGACAAGAGGAAGTAAAGACTTCCCTGTGAAGGTCATCCTGAGTCATCTGATGCTTTGACATCAGGGTGACTCAATTCAAGATGATGCTTGGGGAGTCTTTCATAGCTTGATAGCTACGGACTGTCTCTATTCCTTCAACGCTGAAATCTTTGAGCCGTCTACGTTAAATTCCCAGAGTTTAGAGTGGTGTCAAAAATTCCATAACAAGAATATATTTTAAGCCTTTAAAAGTTCTTTAAAAGATCTTTGCCCTTTTAATAAGAACAAAATAGGGTGAGCAATCAGGACAGTATCTGCATAATTCTAACTTAAAACCTTCCCATTTGGAAAGGAGTATTCATTCACTTGATCTGAATTACCCAATTGTGTGAGCTACATCGATTGTATGTGTCAGCTTTTGCTGCAGTAACAAACATCCCCAGCATCTCAGTGACTCAGAAAACATTTATTTCTTTTTTTTAAGCGAGATAATTTTTTTTTTGTTTATAAGTTTATTTGTTTATTTATTTATTTTTGGCTGTGTTGGGTCTTTTTTGCTGTGCACGGGCTTTCTCTAGTTGTGGCAAGTGGGGGCTACTCTTCGTTGCAGTGCACGGGCTTCTCATCATGATGGCTTCTCTTGTTGCGGAACACGGGCTCTAGGCACACGGGCTCAGTAGTTGTGGCTCACGGGCTCTAGAGCACAGGCTCAGTAGTTGTGGCACACGGGCTCTGTTGCTCTGCGGCATTTGGGATCTTCCCAGACCAGGGCTTGAACCCATGTCCCCTGCATTGGCAAGTGGATTCTTAACCACTGCACCACCAAGGAAGTCCCAACATTTATTTCTTGCTCAGGGAGAGTGAGTGCTGTGGTTTAGCTGTGGCTCTGCTGAGCTCTGCTGGGCTTTGCTGCCATTAGCTTAGCTCAGCAACTTGTGTCTTCTCATTCAGCAGCCTCAGTGGAAGGATCCTCAGGTCCTCATGGTGGAGAACAAAAGCTCAAGGGGACAAGTGGAAACTTGTGATGCCTTTTAAGGTCTCTGCTCAGAACTGGCACACTATCACTTCTGCTCATATTCATTGATCAAAGCAAGCCAAATGGCCAGGACCAAGGACAATGAGACAGGGATAGGATGTAGAGAGTGGGAGAGAGTGATTATAGTTGAGTACCGTTATCCAATCTACTACAGTCTGCCCTTCTGGTCACAGATATTTATTTTCCTACCTCCCCTCCCTAAAACAGTCCAAAAGTCTCACTCAGTCAATCTTAAATCCAAGGACCTCATGACCTATATCATATTTAGATGTGGTTCCTCTTGCTTTGGAGAACTATGAACTAAAAGACAAATTATTGACACTCCCTCACCTACACACACACACACACACACACACACACAATACAAGGATAAAACAGCTACAACAAACACTCCCAGTTGGAAAGGGAAGAAAGGGAAACATAGCAGTCAGTGAGTAGTTGTAATGGTTAATCTGATGTGTCAACTTGGCTGGACCATGGTGCCCAAATATTTGGTCAAACATATTCTGGATGTCTCTGTGAAAGTATTTCTGAATGAGACATATTTAAATCAGTGAACTTTGAGTAAAGCAAACTACCCTTCATAACACAGGTGGGCCTCATCCAAGCAGTTGAAGGCTTTAACAGAACAAAGACTGACCTCTCCCAAGGAAGAAGGAATTCTGCCAGTAGACTGCCTTTGGACTTGAATAGCGACTCTTCCCTGGGTCTCCAGCCTGCTGGTCTACCCTGCACATGTTGGACTTGCTAAGCTTAAACAATTGCATGAGCCAATTCTGTGTGTGTGTGTGTGTGTGTGTGTGTGTGTGTGTGTGTGTGTGTGTGTGTATTAGACTTTGGTTATGTTTCCTGGGAGCAGCTGCCCAGTCTCTTGCTCTCCATGGCTCCTGGCCACACTCTCTGGGAAGCCCTTCCTTTTCCTTTGTCCTCCATTGGAGGATATGCCCATCTTGGGGGCTGAGCAGTTTTCACAGCATGCTTCCAGCCCATAAACTGTAGAGGTCAGAGGGTTGTTTTACATCTTGAATAATCACTGTCTCGTTTAGTCCAGGCTGTTGGCACTTTGGACCAAATAGCTCTCTCAGAAACTCTGTTAAGTGTTTTTTGTTTACTTAACCAGTTTGATTCCAGGAAGCTCTGTGGGCCAGTAGCAGACTCAATCTTTGCCCAGACTTGCTTCTTTCTTTAGACTTACTTCCAGGTGCTTTGAACGTATCAGGCCTTTGTGGGACTACCTTAGGACTCTTTAACCTGAAATATGTGTGCAAATGCAAGGACTTGAAAGGGGAACATTTAACCAATCAGAGATCATAACAAATGCATGATGGCCAGGCTGCCACCTTGGTCTTTTTCCTGGGGTTGTGTCTTAATTTGAAAATATTTTGCTGGCTGGAGATACATCCTTTAACTCTGCAAGTCTGAGAATTTCTGGATCCTCCCTTGTCCCTTTCATCCCTGCAGGGAGGGAGGACCTTGTTAGAGATGACTTCCAGGGGAGGTGGCCCTAAGTTGAGTCATGAAGAATAAGAGTTTAGCCACTGAATCCGGCAGGAAGTCAGGCATCTCAGCAGAGTGCCTGCCAGGGAGAAGACATGAGCAACTCAGCCAGAAAGGCAGCGCGACTCAAGCCGGACACATCGGAACCGAGAAGGCAAGGAAAGATGAGTCTGAGAGTCTGCAGGGTGTTTTCCAAGACCCAGAGGAGCCTTGGATGTCACACATCAGCCTGTGAACGGCATCCAGAGGGCATCTAAGGCTCAGTGTTAGGAGTGACGTTGCCTGGTCAGACACAGCTCAACACAGGCTCCCTTTCCTTTGCACAGTGCACATGTACAAGATAGAGCCATGCCTCCTCACAGCTCTACAAGACCTTCTCATTCTATTTTTAAACCTTTAAAACAAAGTGCATGGAGCTGGCTGGAAGGGACAGTCTGCTGTTGCAGGCAGCGAGAAAGGACGACCTTTCATGTAAAAGCAAAGAAAACCCAAGCCCCCATGGTGGCCTGCTACTCGTTTTTATGTTTTCCAAAGACTGTGCTTTACTGTAAAAGCTTCCCTCTTCCTTAGGCATTTCTAAAAGCCCTGGGTTCACACCATCAGGCACAGGCAGGCTGCTCACCATCTTACAGAATAATAAACCTCGCAATGGTATCTCCAAGCAATCTCCACAACTTCTCAGTTCTGCCTTGAATGTCAGTAGCAGGCTGTTTCTAATTCATCCTGGAGATTGGGAACTGTGTGAGGCAGTGGGATTCTCTTGTTTCTTTCTTTCTGTTCTTTATGTTTCTTCTTCTACTTCACGCCTAGAAGCCTGGAGAAGAATGCCCTGACCTTGCTTCCCAGCTCAGGTCTAGCACAACAGAACTGGCCCAGTTGGAGTCTAGCCACAAACACAGAAGTGAGTACAGGGGCGAGGTCAGGTCTTGGGTCCTGCAAACTGGGGCTCTGGTCTCGGCCCTGCTATTTTCTTGCTATGCTTCCCAAGGAAACTCTCAATTTCTCGTGAGGAAAATGATGGGGGTGGGCTTTGTACCCCCTGGAAATGCTGAGATTTCCAGAGTCTGTTTCTTTTGCTTTCTTTTTTCTTTTTCTTTTTGTCCACGCTGCATGGCTTGTGGGATTTTAGTTCCCCAGCAAGGGATTGAACCTGGGCCCTCAGCAGTGAAAGCAAGGAGTCCTAACCACTGGACCACCAGGGAATTCCCCAAAGTCTGTTTCTTTCATCATCTTTCCGATGATGTGCACTCAGGGTCCTTAACCAAGAGAGTGGCCCAGAGCCACCTACAGAACTTGCCTCTTGCTCCAAGTTCTGCCTTGTATATATTTTTGTATTTTTTTTTTGCAGTATGCAGGCCTTTCACTGCTGTGGCCTCTCCTGTTGCAGAGTGCAGGCTCAGCGGCCATGGCTCACTGGCCCAGCCGCTTCGCGGCATGTGGGATCCTCCCGGAGTGGGGCATGAACCCGTGTCCCCTGCATCGGCAGGCAGACTCCCAACCACTGCACCACCAGGGAAGCCCTGCCTTGTATTTTTTTAATCGATGTATAGTTGATTTACAATATTATGTTAGTTTCAGGTCTACGATATAGTAATTCAACATTTTTATAGATTATACTCCATGTAAATTTATCAACATAATGGCTATATTTCCCTGTGCTATACAATATATCCTTGTTGCTTATTTATTTTATACATAGTAGCTTGCATCTCTTAATCCCATACCCCTATCTTGGCCCTTCTGTCTTCCCTCTGGTAACCACTACTTTGGTCTCTGTATCTGTAAGTCTGTTTCCGTTTTATTATATACAATCATTTGTTTTATTTTTTAGATTCCACATATAGGTGATAACATAGAGTATTTGTCTTTCTCTGACTTATCTCACTAAGCCTAATACCTAATACTCTCTAGGTTCATCCATGTTGTTGCAAATGGCAGAATTTTATTCTTTTTTGTGGCTGAGTAATAGTCCATTGTGTATATATACCACATCTTCTTTATCCATGCATCTGTTGAGGGACACTTGGGTTACTTCCATGTCTCGGCTGTTGTAAATAGTGCTGCTGTGAACACTGGGCTGCATGTGTCTTTTTGAGTTAGAGTTTTCATTTTCTTTGGATATATACCTGGCAGTGGAATTGATGGATCCAATGGTAGTTCTAATTTCTGCCTTGTATTTTTAAAGAGCAACTCAATACCTGGAGATGTCAGTCCAGAGAAACAGCATAGAGACACTGGAATGCTGCTGTGGCTGGAGAAATGGATTGGATTGTCAAGAATCCTAATGGAGTGTCATATAACAGCCCAGAGAACCCAATGAAAGAGTGTTTAGCGTCCTTCTTTGTCAAATGCAACCACATATGCATATGGAAACTCTAATGGTGACCAAAACATATGCATCACAGAAAATAAATATCTCAGTCAAAAAAGACAAAACAAAACTTGAAAGCTTCATAATAATAACCGCCAGATTTCCTGGACATTTGCTATTAGTTACTCGTAACAGTGATTGCCTGTAACATAGTGTGAATTATCGTCCCAACTAAAGAAACAATAACAATTTTCTCTTCTTTTCCCCTGGAATGACATCTTCTAATATTGAAGAGTCAGCCTTTGAATGTCTAACAATAGCCCCAATGCAAAGGTTGAATTCACGTGTCCCCAGTTATGAAATTAAAGGTTACTCCAGACTTGATTTGTCAGGATGTTGCCTTTTAGGAGAGGAGGGTGTAAAAACATCATTATTTATTCAATTTAATTGCATTAATAAATAATTCTATCCTCAGAGATTTTCTTGACTTTAGTCAAGTAATACAGTTTTGTCATCCATATAGTTTACCTTAGTAATTACCTTTTTTTTTTTAATACCAAGTGAAAAATGAAAGTAGTTATCATTACTCATGGGAAGTGAAACCTTTTTTTTTTTTTTTTTCAGTATGCGGGCCCCTCACTGTTGTGGCCTCTCCCGTTAGCGGAGCACAGGCTCCGGACGCGCAGGCTCAGCGGCCATGGCTCACGGGCCCAGTCGCTCCGCGGCATGTGGGATCTTCCCGGACTGGGGCATGAACCCGTGTCCCCTGCCTCGGCAGGCGGACTCTCAACCACTGCGCCACCAGGGAAGCCCGGAAGTGAAACTTTTGATGGAACTGCTGAACTGTCTACTTTCTCTCTCATTACTGTCCCCTCCCTGCCACCCAGAAAGGAAAGAAAGTAAAAACTAGTGATAACAAAGAGTCTTAAGTTCTATCCAGAAGAATCTAGGGAACAAGGATGCTGAGTGAGACTGAGCGGCAGACGTCAGTGATTTAATTTCACTCTCTTCACTTTTTTTTTTTTTTGAAAAGCATGTTAATGGGTGACCTGGGGGACAGAAAGGCAAAATGAAAACAGATAGTAACAAAGGAACTGCTGTGAGTTTTAAAAATATATACATTCATAGTCGGTGGTAAGAACCTGCCAGCTTTAACAGGGAGAAGAAAAATTCAGCGGCACTTGGTATTAGGAGTCTCAATGCCTAGACCAAATCAGGATCTAGTCCGGTGTTTTTCTCTGGAAAAGACTGGGAAGGTGAAGTGATGGAGAAGCCTAAAGCTCGGTCAATTCCAGCACAATGGGAAGAGACCCAGAATGAGAGCGAGGATGAGATAAATGTTTGAGTCCTGCATCTTCTACCAACAAACAACATGGCTGGGGTTCAGGCTTCGAGTAAAACAAACTCACCAATCACCTCGCAGGGACAAGCACGCAGGGAACAAGATGACCTTTGATTGCCGCAAAGCAACCCTCAGCTCATCTGCCCCGCCTACCTCTTCTGCAAGTATGTCAGCACTCAAACATGGCACCTCAAGGTGCCCATCCACCACAAGTTTGAACCAATAAGACTCCTTGCAAATGGCAGACGCAACACTCCTTGTGGTGAGTTAAAACATGTCCCCATCGAGAGGTGGAGTCTGGGTCCCCTCCTCCTAAATACGGGCAAGCTTCTGTGACTCACTTCTAATGAATAGAACACTGTGAAAGTGATGCTGTGTGATTTCCAAGACTAGATCTTAAGAGGGGACATGGTTTCTGCAGGTTCTCTCTCAAGATGTTTGTTTTTGGAGCCCAGCTGCCATGGTGTGAGGAAGCCCAGGCCAACTGGAGAGGCCAGGTGTAGGTGTTCCAGATGATTTCCCCAACTGAGGGTCCAGCTGGCCGTCAGAACACTCCACTACACACATACAGGAGGAAGCCTTCCTTTCCAGATGACTCCAGCCCAGCCACTGCAAAGGTACAAAGAGGCCAGGTGAGAACCTGTTAGCCGAGCCCTATGAGCCCTCCAAAAAGTTAAGGTAATCAGAATAAAAGAATTGTTTTCATGGGTTTGGGGGTGATTTGTTACCCAGCAATAGAGAACTAGAATAATCCTCTTGCCCCGACTAATAACCCTTTGTCTAGTATGTCAAATTGTCTTTTCCAACAACGTCTTCTATTCCATGTGCTGTTCTGTGATGTAATCTTGACACACCTCCCATCAAGAGGTGGGGTCTACATCTTCTTCTCTTGAACCTGGGCAGAGTTTTGACTTGTAACCAATAGAATGCAGCAGAGGTGATGTTGCATGACTTCTGAGTCTAGGTCGGGAAAAGCTATGCGGTTTCTTCTTTATTCACTGGAGCTTCCTCTTTTGGAGTCCTGAGCCGTCAAGGTAGAAGTCTGATTACACTGAGGCCACAATGCTGTAAGGAAGCTCAAGCCACACAGAGATGTCATTACAGGTACTCCTACCAGTGGGCCCAGCTCAGGTCTCAAACAACAGCCAGATTCAGCTGCCAGAACCGTGAGGAGTCATTTTTAAAGTCTAGCCCAGTCAGCTCTTCAGATGGTGTGTTAGTCTGGGTCCTCTGAGAAGCAGACACCAACATGGGACTAAACTGCAAGAAATGTTTTCGGGGAACTGTCTGTGAGAGGAAATAGGAAGGAATCCTATGCTGTTAACTTAGTGATTTGATCTTTCAGGAAAGAAAGTAAGTGAACTGGATCCTTCTATATGCTAACTTTTCATTTAAGATTGCACCACATGGACTGAGTTGTTTCCCTTTTTGATTTGGCTGCAAGGAAGCTCGGAACTAAATTGACAACTTATCATAACAACTGTATATGATCTTATACTCTAATTTTTTTTAATTCTATTTCCTTATTTCCTCCTCTGCCACTCCCTCCCACCACAGCCTCTACCCTTCCAGTTTTAATTTAATTTGCCTTATTTTTATTCCCATTTTTCTTTTACTGGTGATTTTTGTTTAATTACATGTTTTGTTGTATGTACTTTCTGTAGAATATCTCAAATTCATTCTGACATGACAGTCTTAACAGTATAGCAGGAAAAACTAAACTTTGATTGTTTTTATGTGCTGAGGACTAAATGCTTTATATACATCTTAAACATGGTGGAGACATGTATTATCATTCCTTTTTCATAGATGAGGAAATTGAGGCATAAAGAGTTACTTGTCCAAGGTTACCCGGGAGTACGGGGTCAAGTTTGACTTTTGACAGTCTTGCTTCTGGGCTGGCTGTTGTTCTTACCTACTATGCTGTTGGCCTTGATAGGTTAGGTAGACGGTCAGCCAGCCGGCAACATCCAAGCTCACACGCGCAGGCGTGCACACACCCTACATACAACAGGATCCTCACGAGGCAGATAGCTTAGGGCATCACCTCCCTTGTTATTTCTCCAGGCTTGAACACAGGTGGGGCACATGTGGGTGCCAGTGAAGAACATGATCCGCCAAAGAAAGGAAGCCCAGAAGAGGATCTTCGCCAAGGCCCAGCTGGAGAAGAAGCTGTGTCCCCCCTTGACCCCGCGCGGCTTCTCTTCACTCTGTAAGTACAACTTCCCACGCTGTAGACGACGGCTGTGACACCGCTGTGGAGTGGAGAACAATCCGACCCGGTGCGCCCTGCAGCCGGCGGCTCAGAGCCGAGCCGGCCCCGCAAGGTGAAGAGGGGCCGGGACGGTGCACATTGATCGGGAATCCAGCTCCGCAAAAAGCCGCTTTACCTTTGCTTATAGATGATGAAGTGGGAGAAAATATAAAGATGAGACGCTGACTGGAACCAGCAATATTGGAAGCTCTTAATTTACTTCCAAGTAAGTAGCATGCATTTTGGATCCTTTTATAAGAATTCCGGAGCAGTAACATGTGAGCAGGGAGCTAGCATTTGGAGCCACCTACAGTACCCCCAGTACTGTGCTAAATCCTTCAGGTGAGTATTCGATTTATTGTCCAGGGCCTATTAGGGGAACACTGATATCCTCTTCGTGTTTGGAGGGAAATCCCTCCTCATCAGGTACTATTTCCAGCCTCCTTCCCCACCTTGCCCGCTCCACTCAAGGAAGAGCTACTTAACTGGTGGCCGTGGGACGTGGGGGCAGAAGGACAGAGCAAGCGCGGCTCCGCCCCTTCCCCTGCTTTTATCTGGGATCTAACTGCTTGTAGAGCGTTCGCCTTCAGCTCTGTCCTTCCACTCCCCGAGTTTAACTGCTAAGCTCTGCTCCTGGGGGACCACTAAGTGGAGGTGTGCTTTGGACCTTAGGCTTGCCTGTGTCTGAGAGGGTGTCTGTCTCCATCTGGGTTTCACTACTTGACAGCTCACTGTTGCTGGCTTCCATGGGACCCAAGTCACATCCTCCAACCTCCCCATGAAGGGAAGAAAGATGGCGTTTTCATCTCCATCTGCCTACTCCTGTGTCTATTTCTCAGTTGGTGTCAGACTCAGTGAGTGCCAGACTTCCTGTGGGGCCTTGGGCAACTTCTTAAACCCCTCTGAGCTCATCCATTCTGCAAGCATTAAGCATCTATTCTATGAGATTTGTGGAAGACAAAGAAGAAACTGAAGTCATTCATCACTCTCCAAGGGCTCATCACCTTATGGCAGAGTCACACATAGAAACAAATATCAGGTTGGGGAATAAGAGTGCTAGGATGGATTAGTGATGTCTGCTCTGGGTATGGAATATGAAAGTGGTATTTGCCATCCCTGCTGCATGGGATCAGAAGGTTTAAAAAGAGCGTCTGTTTCCTGGGTTCTGTTAAATCTGGTTGCAAGACCTCCCTGCCTCCTTGTTCCATGTAATTTAATTCAGCAGACGTTTGTTGGCTGCTTTCTGTGTGCCAGGCATTTATAGTCAAAAATTCTTTAATTTCTATGACATGCCCATCTGGCCATTATGAGCATCAATCTTGCATCAGTTGAGAGCTGCTATTTGGAGCGTTTCACTATGAACTCCCTACACAGGGTAAAGTCGCATTTCTTATTTTAGCCTCTAAAAATTCAACACAGAGACTAACAGCGGCACATAAGGTAGAGCATTAATTTCTCTCTATTTATGAAATCTGAATTAGTTAATATATGGCTGAGAAGCGTGCTATCAACGAGTCCACGACTTCTCCACATACCCTGCCATGTATGAAGCTGAGCTTGACTACTCTGTTTCACTAAATCCTCACCACTACCCATAAGGCAGCTTCTGTTGTCATTCCCATCATTTCCACTTTACAGGTGAGGAAATTAAAGTTTAGAAAGATCAGGAGTCTTCCTAATTACCTAGGGCTGTAAGTGACCGGCTGCACCTCGAAACTAAGACAGTGTAACTCCAGAGTGTACAGTCTCTCCCATCTCACTAAAACACAGTCCTTCGCTGCTGAAAAAAAAAAAAAAAAATCTCCTGGGCTAAAACTTTCCTCCTGAAAAGTACTAAACATCACATTCATTGAACTCCAGTCTCACCAGTTTGAGCAGGACGTAACCAGTGGGAGACCTTGGACAAGTCAATTCCCTCGTGGGGCCCTGGCTTCCACATGTGTGAAATGTGAATACTCGATTTGATGACATAGAGTTTCCACTAACTCAAAACAGAATCTTATGATGTATATTTCAAAACCAAGATGGTGGCGTCCTAAGAAAATTCGTGTGTAATTTACCTGTGTCATATATTAATTTCATAACACTCCCTAGCTGATAATTAAGTTACCGTTTTCTCCCAGTACCAAGTGGGGAAATGGTTTTCTTTCCAGGTTATTGAAAGTAGAGACTGAAAGAATCATATTTTAAAGCGGCCATGCCAAGCTTCTTTGTTCATCAGCACTAATGTGTTCTAAAAGCAGTATTTGGCGTCTGTATGTTGAGGACCTGGAGCTGGATTACATTTCTAAGTCAAAATGCAGCAAAGTTCACGTTCAGAAGAATTTCACCATAGTCCAATATTACCTTAATGGGCCTCTATGCCTCAAACCACATTTTAACCCCTGAATTCTCAGGGAGGGCTTGGTCATATCATTTTTCAATAGAGATATTTCATGGTTTATTGTTTTTAATCCAAGAATAAGAAAAGGCACTTATGGAAAAAGGACTTTGGCTTAACTTGTAAAACTAAATGGATCCCGAGCTAGGAGGTTTAAAGGAGTCTTGCATGCTAAACGCCACACTGAATGAACTGCATATAAACAACTGCGCCCATAGGAACAACAGCAATTGTTTCCTTTACCCAAGATTACAATAGCTGCACTTCACTGAGGACAGGAGCACTTCTCCTTGATGCACAGCTAAACTGCGAAACGGACCATAACCTGGCCTTTTTAGGTTTTTCCCAAAGCGCCCAAGTTGAGTCTGAAATGCCTGGGGGCTAAGTAACATCATACAAGTCCTAATGGAAGTGTTGAGTCTTGAGAAGAAGAGGAAAGCAAAGGGGTGGAGGGAGGGGAGAGCGAGAGAGCAAGTGGGAGAGATGGAGAGACAGAGAGAGAAGAGGAGAAAAGGAAGGTATATGCATTGGTGGACAGGGGTTGCTTCATGGGCTTTAGTCTCTCCACCTGGTCTGTTTTTGCCTCAGATATGTTGACAATGGCTCTCTATTTGGACGTTTCTTGATTAGATGAAGACGGCAGAGCTATCACACAAAAGTAGTGTAGTGATAGATTGATGAGACCTTGGCCTTGGAAGGGACATTTAGACATCTTCATTTATAGATAAGAAAACCAAGGTAACTAAAGACCAAGAGGTGAAGAGATTGCCTACACCTCTCAGCTTGGAAGGGATACAACTGCGACAAAGCTCTGATCTGCCCTTCCCCAGGCTGCCACTCGTCCAGAGCACCCCCTTGCCATGGCCCTGCAGTGACGTATCCCACAAGCCATCCTCTCCATTACAAAACCCTCAGGTCACTGTTGACGCGATGCAAGTTCAATTAGAAGAGACTTCAGATCCTAACGATAAGATGAATTGAGTTGAGAAATTAGAATCAGTAGCAAATTACCCATCAGTGTTCAATAACTACCGGTTACCAGTGGGTGCCAGCAAGATACTCTTTATTAGTACAGTAGATGAAGGTCAACGCCACATCATTTGATCTAAATAATCAAAAGGTCCCATGACTATTTAGTAACGGAATTCAGACCCACAGAGAGCTGTGATGAGTACAATCTTGCTATTACAGTACGTGAGCAATGGACATTCCTGAATCCTAACAGCTACAGAGAGTCCCCGACTTGTAATGGTTCGACTTAATGATAGTTTGACTTTATGATCACGTGAAAGCGATATGCATTCAGTAGAAACCGTACTTTGAATTTTGACCTTTTCTTGGGCTAGTGACACGTAGTCCGATCTTCTTCTCGTGATGCTGGACAGAAGCTGTAGCTCCCACTCAGCCACGCAATCACAAGGGTAAACAACCGATACACCTACAACCAGTCTGCACCCAGACAACCATTCTGGTTTTCACTTTCAGGACAGTATTGTAAATTACATGAGCTATTCAACACTTTATTATAAAATAGGCTCTGTGTTAGATGATTTTGCCCAACTGTAGGCTCATGTAAGCGTTCTGAGCACGTTGAAGGTAGGTGAGGCTAAGCGCTGATGTTCCGTAGGTTAGGTTTACTGTATTAAACACATTTATGACCTAATATTTTTAGCCTAGGATGGGTTTATCAGGCCAGACCCCTATTTTAAGTCAATGAGGGTCTGTATAGAGGAGACCACGGAGGGAAAGCCAGCACCTCTGCTGACAAAAGACACAGTGTGCAGCCCCCAAGTCAAATGTTCAGAGATGCTTTTGTATGTTGTTCATACGTGAAAGCAGAAATCCAAATAGAGGTCAAATCTAAAGGTGGAGGCGTTAGAAAAAAATGTCATCCACTTTGTGATCCAATGAACACACCTCCCGTGCCTGCTCTGTGCTGGGTTCTGCTGGGTTCTGCGGACAGAGCAGTGAACAAGACCGGCCAGCTCCATGTCTAGCCCCGTGGGGGAGACAGATAGATCAGTACAGAGGTCCAAGAGAGAAAATTGGTGGTTGGGGAAGAAGGGGATCTCATTTAGGCCAAGAAAAGCTTCTCTAGGGAGGTGACATTTCGTGTGAGATCTGAAGCAGGAGCAGGAACCACATCTGGGGAGAGGAAGGTGCATCCCCGGCTGCAGATCCAGCAGGTGGAAAGATCTGGAAGTGGGACCGGCTTGGTGTGCGGGGACTGCAGGAAGGTGAGCTGGGGGGGAGAGGGAGGCGAGTGGTACAAGACGTGGCCGGAGCCCTGTGGGCCTGGGTGGGCTTGGGTTTCTTCTGAGCACAATGGGGGCACATTGAGGGCTTAGGAGCAGTCAATAGAGAGGCACACAAAGGCCTCGGGAGGGCTCTGCACCCTAAGCCCTGCATTCAGGCCTCACTAAGCACTTGCTGCATTGTCTTCGTGGACTCCTTTCACAACAGACTCTCGGCCCCTGATTTTCTCAGCTCTTGCTCTCCACGGCTCTCTTACGGCTTCCGAATGACCGCCAACAAGGGAGAAAGAAGAAAAGCCCCCGACCCCAGGGGCCCCCTGTCTGCCCCACTTGGTGTGCAGAGCCAGGGAGCACAGCCAGAGGTTGGACGTTGAGAGCAGCCCTCTGCGGGCAGAGGCAGAGGGAAGACGAGAAGAGGAGCCAGAGACCAGACCAGGCACCTCTGCAGACCCCTGTCTCCCCAGGACCCCCGAGGTATGGGGCAAGTGAAGGGCAGCAGAGGGGAAAAAATGCAGGAACGTGAGTAATGCATTGAGATGCGCCAGTTGGCACTTACCTTTGGGACTGGAAAGAGTGTGTGGGATCCGGGTACCAAGACCCTGGTTCAAGTCCCAACTCAGGCCGTGTGACAAAAGCTATTCTTTATAGGTTCTGTTTGCCCCCCAGACACTCTCCGTCCTTCCCCACCCCGTTCTACGCCGGAGGTTGGCTCCCTTGCCCTCGGCTTCCATTAGGATTTGGCCAATGGAGGTAGGAGCTTGCTGGGTGTGAGGAGAGGGCGGTGCTGGTATTAACACCCCCAGCTCCCTCACCTCCAGGCTGTGGATTGTTAGCTGATGGGTTTCTTTTCTGCAGGGCTTAGTCCCAGCCAGGCAGTCCTATCACACAACCCTCTCCTGATGTCAGCTATAGCTTCTCCCTCTGACCCTGCAGGCCTTGGGGCAATCATGGCTTCCTGCTGTTGCCAGCTCTGGGCGCTGCCCCATCTCTGTTGGTCTCCTTGCCTCTGCTGGCATCTTCCATCAATGGCACCTTCATCAACTCTCCCTCATTCCCTGCCCACCCCCACCCCCCGACATGGACCATCTGTCTCCTCCTTTCTCCCTAATTGATGCAAAGGGCAGTTTCCTTGATTCTCTGAGACTCAGTTTTCCCCATTGGTAACACCCCTGGTGGAAAATAAATCAAGCAAAATGCTATACAAGAAAGCCCACTGGCTATTCTCTGCAATATCCAAAAGGCAGAAAAGTCCAAATGTTCATCAACGGATGAACAGACAAAGAGATCATAGTGTACACACACAAAGGAATATTATTCAGCCATTAAAAAGAATGACATATTGATACGTTCTACAATAGTGGTTGAACCTTGACAACATTATGCTAAATGAAAGAAGTCAGATACATACACATATTGTATGATTTCACCTGTATGAAACATTCAGACTAGATAAATCCATAGAGACAGAAAGCAAATTGGTAGTTGCCAGGGGCTGGGGGGCGTGGGAAGGAGGGATGTGGAAAAATTACTTAATGGGTAAGGGATTTTACTTTGGAGAGATGAAGATGTTTTGGAACTAAAAAAAAAAAGTAGTGGTTGTACAACGTTGTGAATGTACTAAATACCATGGAATTATTGACTTTAAAATGGTCAGTGGTGTGTTATATGAATTTCATCTGAATAAATTATTTTTTAAAAAGAAAGTCTGTAAGAATCTCTAAAATGTTAGATACGAGAATTCTTCTCATCATCATAAAAAATATATGCCGCTAACAATACAACACACACATCACAAGACGAGGCTTTAAAGTAATTAATACAAGAGCAAAATGAGTAGGTCAAGCAGCTAGCCGGTTACGGTTGGTGGCAAGGGCCAAGTTGCCCCCAAGCCCCACTATGGAGCTGCAAAGGGTTCAGCTGCTATTGGAGCCCAGACCCTGGGGAAAGAGCCAACAGCAAAAACAGAAAGGATCGTAAAAGACACACAAACCGTGGGTTCAAAAGCAAGGCAGTGGATAAGGTATCTCTCACGCTTCGAAAGTTCGATTTACGCCACTTTGCTTTTACAAAAGACCTACTTGAGTACCTGTTTTTACTTTTACCAAAGAAAAGGTAATTTCTTCTTCACTTTATGCCATTTTGGCTTACTTCGAGTTTCATAGGAACTCTCTACTTTTGGAGAGTGGGGGAAATCTGTATGTAACCTCTCCAACCTCTCCAGAAGGATCCCTGTGTTAGATTCCTGCGGCTGCTATAACAAATTATCCCAAACTGGTGGACTTAAAACAACAAAATGTATTATCTTAGTTCTGGAGGCCAAAAATCAAAAATCATGGGGTTGACAAGGTCATTTGCTCTTTGAAGGCTCTAGGAGATAATCCTTCCTTGCCTCTTCCCAGCTCCTGGTCGTTGCCAGCAATGCTGGCATTCCTTGGCCTGTAGCTGCATCGTTCCAATCTCTGCCTCTGTCATCAAATGGTGTTCTCCCCGTGTATCTTCACATCCCTTCCCCCTGTGTGTGTCTGGCTCTGTGCCTCGCCTCTTCTCACCACTCACAGTGGATGAGGGACCCTCCCCACTTCAGTATGTCATCTCACCTAATTATATCTACAACAACCTTATTCCCAAATAAGATCACATTCTGAGCTACTGGGAAGGTTATGAATCCTTGGGAGATGCTAATCACCCCCAAGTACCATCACTTTCGGCATAATTATAACACCCTCCTAATAGTACTTACTATGAATCAGGCACTGCTTTATGTGTTTTACACACACTGACTCATTTATTCTTGGGACAACTCAAAGAGGTAGGTATTATTATAATTTCCACCCTACAGGTGGGGAAATTGGGCCACAGAGAGGTTATGTAACTTGCCTAAGGTTATATAGCTAATATGTAGTAGAGTGAGGATTTGAACCCAGGTGGGAGCTTCCAGAGTCTGTCCTCTCAATATTATACTGGATTATCTCTCAGAAGAGTGGGATGGTCAAGTGCTTTAAAGCTACCTTCTCATAGAGACCAGGAAGCTCATAATAAAAATAGTAGCAACCAAAAGTACAATAAGAACAGCTGCGGACTTCCCTGGTGGTCTAGTGGTTAAGACTTCACCTCCCAGTGCAGGGGGTGCAGGTTCAATCCCTGGTCGGGGAGCAAAGATCTCACATGCCTCCTAGCCAAAAAAAAAAAACCATAAAACATAAAACAGAAGCAATATTGTAACAAATTCAATAAAGACTTTAAAAATGGTCCACATCAAAAAAAAATCTTTAAAAAAATGAAAAGCTAACATGAGAAGTACTTTACAAGTGGAAGGTAGACTCTGTCAATACCCTCATTTTTATAAAGGAAAATACAAAGACCTAGAGACAAACGAACCTGTGTACGAAACAGAAACAGACTCAGACATAGACAACAGCCTTGTGGTTGCCAAGGGGGAGGGGGGTGGGGGAGGGAAGGACTGGGAGTGTGGGATTAGCAGATGTAAACTATTATATACAGGATGGATAAACAACCTACCTTGAAAAAGACTGTGTGTACATATGTACTGAGTCACTTTGCCGCACAGCAGAGATTGGCACAGCATTGTAAATCAACTTCAACAAAAAAAATAATAAAATCAAAAAACAACAGCAAAAGACCCCACAAAGACCTAGAGACAGTAAGTCAATTGCCCGTGGGAACATAGCTAGTAAGCTCTAGAGCAGATTCCTCAATTATGTTCATAATTACTATTTTATGTCGGTGGCCAAATCCTCCCATCCACCTTGGGAATTGGTAGATATCTTAATATACCACCTGAAATCTCCTTTGCAATGGATCTGACTAGACAGGAAGACTGGCTTTCTGGAGAAACAAACACGGAGCCCTGATTTGTAGTGTGTGCCAACTTTCACAGTGTAAATGCTCTCACCATGGCTGATTTCAAGCCACAGCGTGATGTCAGTGACCCAGACCCAGGAAGAGGTCTAGCACATTCAGCCCTCGTGAGCCTAGCAAGCTGGCTCAGTCACACCACTGCCCCAGGGATCTTTGGTATAAGGTTGATGTGGGCTCTTGAAAGCAAACAAAGCTCCAAGTCTTCTGGATCAAGACTCAGAGACAAAGATTCCTTTAGCTTTTAGAGGTACAGCCAGGGTGAACAGGGTCAGGGATGCAATTTCCTGGGCAGGCGTGGAATGCGCTTGGTATAATCCCTGAGGTCCGTGACACTTACGAGAATTAAGAGATCATATTTTTACTTAGTATGTGGAAGGTGCTTAAATAATTAACAACTATTAAATTATTATGAGATCATTATAACAGAACCTTGCATTTGCAAGAAACCTTCCCATCATTTATAATGTTTCAGCTTTAGGATATTCTAGACTTCAGGACTAGACGGAGGGCTTTACTCTCACTGGACAGCTGAAGAAACTGAGGCTAAGAGAGGAGAAGCAACTTGCCTAAGGGCATGCAGCAGAGCCAGTCTGGAACCTGGGTCATCCGAACCAAGGCTTGGAACCTGCAAAGCCAACTTTCTGGGAGTTGGTTTGATCCAGGTGAGACCAGGACCAAGTTTGCCTTGGGAGTGTATCCCTGCTCTGTGCATGGGTGAAGCTGGGAGTGGGCAGGGGGTGGGCTGGACAAGACCCCCCAGCCTGACTGATGAAGCTGGGCCCCCTGGCCTTCAGGGCAGGTGAGACGTTCCCCAGGCACAAGGATTTCAAGGAAAGAGGTGAGCATTGGGCAATTGCTGATCTGAGAAGCCGAGGTCCCATCAGAGGATCTTTCTGAAAATCTGGAAAATCAAGTCCTGGGTAGAAGTCTACAGGGAGATAAATAAATATTTGTGCTCTGGTCTCTGCCTTCCGCCGCCATCTCACCTAAACATAGCTCCTCATTTTGTTCTAGAGAGGGAAGGTGGTGTGACTACAAATGTCATGGAATTTAGGAGGCAAAGAACCTTTGTAGGATTATAAGCATATCGAGAGAAAATTTTTTTAAATTAATTTATTTATTTTTGCCTGCGTTGGGTCTTCGTTGCTGGATGCGGGCTTTCTCTAGTTGCGGGGAGCGGGGGCTGCTCGTCGCTGCAGTGCGCAGGCTTCGCATTACAGTGGCTTCTCTTGTTGCGGAGCACCGGCTCTAAGCGCACGGGCTTCAGTAGTTGTGGCACGTGGGCTCAGTAGTTGTGGCTCGCGGGCTCTAGAGCACAGGTTCAGTAGCTGTGGTGCACGGACTTAGTTGCTCCGCGACATGTGGGATCCTCCTGGACCAGGGCTCAAACCTGTGTACCCTTCATTGGCAGGCGGATTCCTAACCACTGCACCACCAGGCAAGCCCAAGAGAAACTTTTTAACCCAATCTACGCCTCCAGTCTCTCATTTCCTGCCTCCCATCTACCGACATAGCAATATTGTTCAATTTTTATAACTTTTTATTTTGAAAAGATTACAGACTCACAGGAAGTTGTAAGTATAGTACATAGAGTAGTCCCATGAACCCCTTCACCCGGCTTCCCCCAATGTGACATCTTGTGTAACTAGTACAATATTGAAACCAGAAAATTGACATTGATACAATGCTGTTAACTAGACTACCGACCTAGTTCAGTTTTTACCAGTTTTTATATGCACGCCTGTGTGTTGGGGGAAGGAGGTATAGTCCAGTGCAATTTGATCCCTCATATAGATTCATATAACCACCACCAAATAGGATCCAGACTATTTCCTCACCACAAAGAAACTCCCTCATGCTGTCCTTTATAGACTCACCCCCACCCACTCTTGTCCCTGTCCCCTGGCAACCACCCATCTGTTCTCCATCTCTGTAGTTTTGTCATTTTGTGCATGTCACATGAATGGAATTATACAGTATGAAATCTTTGGAGATTGGCTTTTTTCACTAAGCATAATGCCCTTACCCATGTTGTTACATGTTATGGGTTAAACTGTGTCCCACTCAAATTTATATGTTGAAGTCCTAACTCCTACTGCCACAAAATGTGACATAATTTGGAAACAGTGTCATTGCAGATGTAATTAGTTAAGATGAAGTCATACTAGAGCAGTGTGGGCCCCGAATCCAACATGACTGGTATCCTTATAAAAAGGAGAAATACGGACACAGACAGGTACACAGGGACAACACCATGTCAAGATTGGAGTTATGCTGTCACAAGCCATGGAACTGCCAAAAGCTAGGAGAGAGGCTGGGAAGAGTTCCTTCCCTAGCACCTACAGAGGGAGCATGGCCCTTCTGACACCTTGATCTTGGACTTCTAGCTTCCAGAACTAAGACAATACATTTCTGTTGTTTAAGCCACTCAGTTGTATGATACTTTGTTACAGCAACTAGCTGACCAATAGATTGGATTTCTGCAAAGTTTGTTCTTTTTATTACTGAGGAGTATTCTACTGTGTGGATATATGAGAACGTTTAACCATTCACCCATTGGAGGATGTTTGGATTGTTTTTAGTTTTAGGCTATTACAAATAAAGCTGCTATGAACGCTCATGTACAGGTTTTTGTCTGAACATAAGTCTTTATTCCTCTGGGATAAATTTCCAAGAGAGTGACTGTTGGATCTTAAGGTAAGTGTATGTTTAGTTGATAAGAAATGATGAAACAATTTTCCCATATCATTAATTTTTATGATGCATAGATTCTTCCAGCCTCTGTTAAGCACTCCTTCCTTTTTTAAAGACTGCAGTGGACTCTTAGAGTGAAGGTGGGAGGAGGGGAAGACGGAGTCACAGCTCGAAAGCATGCAAATATGATAGAAATATGGCATTCGGATAACTTACGCTGCCAACAATGGCACAACTAAAAAGAGCCACAGTCAGCGTTGGTTATTGGAGTGAAGTCAGCAGTTCAACAGCACTGATTCAATACTTACCGTGTGCCGGGCACCACCCTGGATGCCGGGAAGGCCACACAAACTGGGATGGAGACTCGGTCCTCAAAAGCCTCTTAACCTGGTGTACGAGGCAGACATGTACACAGATAACCTTGGTGTTATCCAGTATGCGTAAGGGGACAGGGAACTGTGAAACATTCATAAGCCAAAACGGCAGCTAAACCCCAAATTACAAGCACCGAGGTCTGGACTGTACAAAATGATCTTACTCCCATCTTAATCTCTTCCTACTTAGTCTGTTATTGCCTAAAATGAAGGTAGACAGCTTGGAGATAGGGCTGAGATGAAAATTTTAATGCTGTACAAACCAGAAAGTGAACTTCAAGGCTCAGAGTCACGTTTAGACGGTTCGAGCTCCTGGAAATGGAGTATGACACTTGCATCAGTCACAAAAACAAGAAGTGTTTTATTGGATTATCTGGATCTTCCGTCAGGGTGAACCCACTCACTCATAAGCACTCTCACGCTCCGGAAGGCTCTTTGCGGGGAACACATTCACCACCTGCCAGTTTTCCTTGTCAATCCGTCACTTTTTTCCTTCCTTGCCCTTCGAAGCAACAAAGCCTGAGGAATTCAGGCTGAGCCTTGATTAAGGGCTTATGGGCAAGTCTGTGGCTTCATCATCTCTTCTGGATGGAGAGCTTTTAAGGCCCAAAAGAGGACTCACCCAGCATTTAATCTAACCAACAAAGCTTCTTTAAATACAATGCATAGACCTCCTCTGTCCTGGCCTTAGAAGAGGAATTTTTATTGACCTAACACATCCCATAAATGTTTCACCCCTTGGTTTGTCTTTTGTAAGTTTTAGCTGAGCACAGGATGACATTTAGTTTTCCAGCATCGATGTCCTCTGCCTTTCTAGTGTTTACATGAGAGATGGGGAGCCCAGGGCTGAATCAAATAGGAGAGCCATTACTGGGGTATCGGTCTGTGAAGACAGATCTCCAAGATCACAAACCAGAAACAGAATGGGACAGAGGCTGCTGATTATCTGAATATCCATTTACTTCTGAGATTTCACTGAGCATGGGCACCAGCTGGACTACATTTCCCAGACTTCCCTGCATCTAGGTGTGGTCACATGACCAAGCTCTGGCCAATGGGATGTGAGCAGAAATGATGTGTACAATTTCCATGCCATGACCTTTAAAGAAAGGAGAGTACGCTCCTCTGTCTCTATCTTGCCTCATGGAAAGCCGCCACGGTAGAGAGCCACTTCGGAGCATGTCCTCAAGAATAATACCTCAGGGATGGTGGAAGAAAAAGAGCCAGAGATTCTGGGTCCTCACCTCTGCAGAGCTACCTCCACAGCCAACTGCTTATTCTTGGGCAATCTCATGAAAGTGAGACTAACTTGCATCTTTCTTGCTTAAGCCAATGTTATTTTGATCTTTGAAACAGCAGCTGAACTTGTATTCTGCTAATACATGGAATAAATCCAAGGGAGAGAGCCAATCAAAGTATGAGATGGAAAGAATCAGGAAAACAGAGAAGCAGGAAAGGGTGTGCAATGGGAAAAGCAACAGATGGAGAGTGGCACAATCAAGTGTATAGGATGGCTCTCCAGCCCTGAGCAGGTAGTAGCCACTCAACTAACATGTGTGGATGGGAAGGTCTCTCCTAGCAGTCAATGTCCATCACTCAAATGCAACACCCTCTTCCTTACTTCCTGGCCTTTGCACATGCTTTCCCTTTAACCAGGATCCCCTCCTCACCTCAATCATCCCCAACACTTGGATAAATGCTGCTCATCCTTCAGATTTCTGTATGAACGTGGCTTTCTTGGGGAGAGACCTTTCCTGGTGAGGCACTCCTCCTCTGTGCTCCCCCCAACACCTCCCCTGCCTGTCCACCTGCCTGCTCATTTTCCTGACTCCCCCTCCAGACTGAGAATTCTAGGAGGGCAGGGACCACACCTGACTGTTAGCCGTTGTACTCCAAGGCTGGCCCCCAGACTACACACAGGATACTCATTGACCCTGGTAAGAGTCACAAAGCTGGAAGCAGGCCTTCAAAGCTTGAGATCAGACCAGTTACCTGAGAATTTGAGAGGCTTTGGCCAGAATTAGACTCTCTCTAGCAAACCCCACCTCCTGGGGAAACCCAGCCAAGTGCCCAAATGCCTCTGCCCTTGGGGAAAACAACTGGGGGGGTCCCGTCTTCCAGCAGAGGCTGCTACCCATTTGCAACACTGATGAGCCATTTCCTCTCTTAACTTCCCCCTCTTTCGGCGGCAGTTGAGCTGAGGGTTTGTTTTGCTCGCTTCTTCCTCACTTTCCGCCTGGGCTTTTACGTTTCCGATTGTCATTCTGCTGTCTAGAGCTGAGCACTGCCGCTCACAGCTCTCCAGCTGCCTCTGTCCCCGCTACCTCTGCTGAGCACTCAGCGCCGGCTCCTCCACTCCCGAGACCTGCAGCGCCAAATGAACGCTCCTCTCTCATCACCAGGCCCCCTTTGCCTGCGACTTCTTCACCTCTTAATAAGGCTCAAATCAGTTCAAGCCACTTCTTCAAAAGCCACACAGATTATTCAAAAAAACAACAATAGCGGAGGAATCCAAGCAGTTAAACTACAAAAATTATCTGGTCTACACAACCCATGGGTCTCTTGCTTCCTTTGACGATCATGTCACGTGACAGGGGAGAGGGCAGAGCAGGCTTGCGGGAAAACATCCCAGTGTCCTCCAGCACCAGGTCGCCCCACGGCCCATGCTTCTCCCAAGAGCTAGGTGACTCGTCCTGGCTGCCAGCTCACAGGCCTGTCGCCCGCGCAGGACCCAGCCTTCACAAGGACCTGTCCCTGCTTTAACGCTCTGCTCTCATGGTGTTGCATTCTTCATCACTTTTGAATAAGGGCTCACGTTTCCATTTTGCACTGGGCCCTGCAAAATAGGCAGCTTGCACTGTCCTTTGGGGTCAAGTCTTGGGAGTCACAGTTGCCTTCCCCCAGGCCAGGGTCAGAGCCTCCCAGTGTCATAAGGCCCTCGGAATTGCAGACCATCGGAAGCAGAAAGGGTCATGGGACGAGGGTGCTGTAGGACAAAGGTCCATGTTGGATCTGAATCCCACCCTACTGTTTACCACCTGTAGGCTAATTATCCCACACTTCTGAGCCTCAGTTTCCTCTTTGTGAAACAAAGGAAACCATACCTTCCCTCCTAAATTTGTTGGAAGGATCAAAGGAGATAATTTACTAGAACAAGGCACCTGGAAGAGACCAGGGCTTTAAATATTTGAGGCTGGAAAGTGGCCGTTTGAGGAACTTCAGACAGTCTCTGTAGTTTATGAGGGAAAAAAGTAAATTTGTCCTCGGAACAGACATTCCCTTTGTTTAAGGAGGGACCACAGCACTGAGTCATGTTGGTCCTACTGGTAAGGCCAGTTCCCATCCTAATGTATACCATTTACAAATGTCAGTTGGAGACTCTCCAGATAAATCCTAAAATCAGAAATTTTTTTGTGTAAAACTTGGAACTTCAGTGTCCAGTGCCTGAAAAAAAATCACTGTATGCTCTTGGGAGATGAGTTTGTTGTTTTGACCAAAAATGAGCTCACAAGCGATCCAGTGCCAGGACCTACCCCGATGAGGAGGGAGGTGCAGGCTTGGCCCCCAGTACTGGGCTGAGGCTGTTGAGTTGCCCCGGCAGGACTGTTTAAACTGAGGAAGCAGACCTGATGAAACCAGAAAGGTCTGTGGTGATTGTGGGTGTGTCAGATGGCAACCTGACAGGTGGGAGTGGGAGTTTCCCCCGGAGGGAAAGGAGGTTCCCACTCCCAGGCTTCCTGCAACTGGGCTGAATCCTGGTGAAGGCGATGAGGTGGCCTTTGGACCGGAAGGGATGAAGCCCTTCCTCTCTCTGAGAATGGCCTGAACTCCTCGGCAGAAATATTCTGAGGGTACCTTTTGGGTCCTCTAGCCTCAGGAAGGCCCAGGAACAGCTATGCAAGCCCAAGCTTAGTGTTTTTGTTAAATTCTGTTGTCCTCAAACATTCAGTAAAGTTACAAGATTTCCATTTTTTAAAAAAATCACGTTGTACCACTTAAATATATACAATTTCTAGTTGTCAATTATAACGCAATAAAGCTGGAGAGGGCAGTTATACCATTTCCATCCTCTTAGCTATGCTTTGGGGACTGAGGGAAGGAGCTCACATCCATGTTAGGGATGCAGATATACAAGGGTTAGTGTCAACAGCCTGGAAAACACAATGCTAGAGATGCCAGCTGAGCTCAAAGGGAGCAATAATGCAGAGCAAGGAGGCTGGTAGGGATGACAAGCCACCACCTGGGTAGACTTGTGGAACATACACACAGTCCTCAGGGTTCCCAGAAATACCCTAGAGAAGAGAACTTCCTTGGAGAGTGGACTTCCTTTATCCTATGAGATGGGGATTTGGATTATTGTTATGTGGCCACAGATGACCCAACAGGTATAGGAGTTGGCAGAAAAGAGGGGAGGTCAACTGGGTTCCATATGTAAAATTATTTAATCTGACACTTAATGGCTAATACAATAATAATAATTATTATTTTGCAGTTGAAGAAAATACAACCCATAAAGTTGAACCAATTTTCTCATATGTCCATGGTTGCTTTGTTACATCCCCTGACTGGAGAGCCTGCTCTATTCACAGTTCCAGGAGGAACCACCCACGGCCTCATGGGACCATTGCCCCTAATCACAGTTGATCTGACCAGGAGCCAACACCTGATCCAAATTAAGCCAATCAAATTCTCTCTCCTCGGTATTTAAAGTTGAGACCAAGTGATCATTGGTCTCGACTGTGTCTGTGAGCTGTGAGGAATCATTGGTCTCAACTGTGTCTGTGAGTGTTGAGTCTGGAATCATTGCCGAGGTCAGCCACAGCCACGGGCAGACAGCTTAAGGAGGAGCGGAAAGTAGGCCCAGCAGGGAAAGTCATACACAGGAGGAGAGTTGAGCTGGGATGTCTGGGATGCTGTGGAAACAGGCTTCCCTGTGTGCCCGGGAGAGGTGGTGCCTTCCCACTTGCTGTGAGGTCAAGCTGAACTTCCTACAGCGGGGGTCCCAGGAGCTGACCCTGAATACTTACAGTAAGGCCGATGTTTTTTATTTGAACTAAATGGAAAGAGCTTTTTTCTCCGCAACCAGCAATCCCTGAGCCAAGTCACCAGAGAGGGCGCAGGCTGCCTGGTGGACCCCCAGCCCGGGGCTCTTTCTGTGACACCACAATGTCTGCTTCCTCTTTTGGGATAAGGCAGGTTTCTTTAGTATTAAGTAGATCTGTCCACGTATTTTTGTAGTAAAAAAATAATTTTTCTTATACCCTCACAAAGCTGTGGATGGGACACAATGCCCAGAAACGGCCCAAGCCTCTATCTGAGGATCTAAGTAGGGATAGTCACGTGATGCCTGCAAGCCCCTCAGCAGGCAGTGGCTAACGCCAGCTTGGGGACCAAAGGGACCTTTGTCTGTGGCCTGGCAGAGCTCCCTGTTCTGGACCAGGCACTCAGGTTGCAAATCCTGACATCAGGTGATTCCCAGAAAACAGTGAGACTCCAGCCTACGGTGGCCAAGTTCCATGTATTATTTCCCTGCTAGGAAACAAATAACTTGGCAGGCGAAGTCACTGGGGAACTTCCCACCATCAGTGAGAAAGCCGTGACCCGTTCTGTCTGGGGCTCTCTGTACATAATGGTCCACTTAACTTCTCCATTGGCCCATTGTTTTGCTGCTATTTATCTGGGACCCTCAGTCAAAGATAAACTTCCTCAAAATAACAACAGGAATAATAATAGCTGAGACCCTGTTAGTACCACGCCCTTTGTATAATTCTTGTCGGCCCCCAAAATCGCCATATGAGATAGGCAGCATCACTGCAGTTTACAGACAAACAAGCTGTGGCTCGGAGAGTTATCAACTATTTCACCTGAAGTCACTGGGCTGGTAAGCGACAGAGCTGGAGGCCACTCCATTCTGCCACTAACAAAAGCCAGCATTTACTGAGTTCATAAACTGTGCTCTGGACACGCTGTCTAAATTCCTTCGTTTCCTCTTCACAAGCAACCCTACAATAGTCACACTAATATATCAATACGTATAAGAAAGCTGAATCAGAAGAGGCTAAGTATGGATAATTTGCCCAAATGGACGGTAGAAGTGAGATGTGAACTCGAGTCTGCCTGGTCCCCAAATCGGAGGTTCTGCCCAGGGCCCCTCCCAAGTTCTCTTCCGAGCCCTTCTCTGGCAGGGCCTGGCTGGGGCTGGTTGTTGAGGTCCAGCTGAGATGCTAACTGAGGTGTGTGTTGAGGCCTTGTCCCTTCCCCATATTGCACACAGCATCTCCTCGACTTCACAGCTGCTCTGTAAGGTAGGCAGGTCTCATCCCTGAAGCCCTGCCTCCTGAGGCCCAGACAGGTGCTCTGTCAGTTCCAAGATGACACAGCAGGTAGGTGGCAGAGCTGGGCCTCAGACACGATCTCTCTCTCCACAGAGCCACGCTGCATCTTTAAGAGATTTGTGACAGGATAATCTGGTGAAAAGAAACAAGTGGAAAAAGGTAGCACTCGAGGCAGGATAACAGGCCACGTGAGAGGAAACGTTCCGACATCGCAAACCCCCTGAGGTTGTTCCACCACAGTCAGCAATCTCAGGGGTCCCGAAAAGAACAGCCTTGTTTCCAGAAACATCTGGTGAAGTTATGGAATCGAGCTGCCTTTGTGATTACACAACAGCAGATCCACCGATTCTCATCTACCACCCACCTGAAGTGAAGAGGAGAAGACACTTGTCAGTGGGCAGCTTCCCTGGACAACAGACTGAGGCTCAGAGGCGCTCTTGTGCGGGAGGCATGTTGGGGCAGGCTCCTCCAACCACACCTGGAAGCATAGGGAGGGAAGCAGCACTGGGCTGAGGGAGAGGCTGGGCCACTGCACAGTCACAACGGAGGCCTCTGCTGATCCCACGGGGGCTCTGGAGCCAGGATGGCCCCCGCTGTTGTCCTGAATCCACACAGGGCGCTGAGGTCGTATACCCCGACGTGGACCAGTCATTAAACTCAAGGTGCCCCAGGGACTAGGCATACAGTCAAACAAGCGGCTCCCTTTGGCTGAGGACGGTTGCTGGCTGGCCGGCAGTCATCCCTGCCAGCAGCTGAGTTAATAAGCACCCCCGTTCTAAAGAGGAATCTGGGGTGCACCATAGCATCCACTATAAACAGACTTTAGGACGTGCCCCGGTGCACACACATGCAGGATTATACACACACACACACACACACACACACACACACACACACACCCGGTCCTGCCTGAGACCCTGCAGCCTCACCCCACCCCCTAAGAATTCCAATTTGCAAGAAAGCACTGTTAGATATCACCCTCTGAAAGGAAAAAAGAGAGACTTAATTCCCCAAAACTGTTGCTGTTTTAAGCGCTAAAGGAGGAAGCATGAAAAAGTCCCCGAAATTTGCACCGGCTTTGGCCTGCCTCACCATTATGAAGGATTATGTTGTTACTCAATTACATAATAGATGGTTGCCTAATTTACCCACTGTATATAGACGTTTTAAAAAATCCATTTCCCCCATAAACAAGAGCATAATTTTAACCACCAAACCACTCAAAATCTTAACCCAAGCCACATATTTGCATTTTTTCCCGACAGAGCCTACATTTTAATTTCTTTAATTGGACAATTTTGAGCATGAAGCCTGACCACCAGCCGTGCTGGGTGATAACATCCTCACTCTCCAGCCACATTCACCCCTTCCAGAATTAAAGGAATGTTTAATGGCTTCAGGCCACTTCCAGAGTTAAAAGAACGTTAAAAGATTTGGGGCTCAGTCTGTTGGGTCACGAGAGGGTACAAACTGAGAGGACAGGTCCCCTGAGCCCCGTCTTGGTTTTCGCATCTCAAAGAGTTGCCGAAAATATTAGGGCTCTTAAACTTCCACGTGTTTCCTTACTGGAGTTCTGAGAGCCTCGGAGAAGCTCGGAGAACCATAGGAAAAATGAAGAGGACAAAAGACAAATGAGTAGGTGATTTGCTAAAAAATCCTTGAAGTGTGTCTCCAGTTGTATCTTTTCCCAACTCTCTCTCTTTCTTTTAATTACTTCATCTTACAGAAAAAGGCAACCGTGACTCAAATTTTCCAGGCCCGACATCATCCATTTCCCTATGAATGCAGGTGTGCTTGTCCTAATGGGCACAGGTGGCAGCTTTACAGTATAATAGCTTAAAAATCTCTCTGCCGGATTCTCTGCTTGTTCACATTTTTTTCTGTTTTGTTTGTTTGCTTTTATTATCGTTGCTATTTTTAATCTTCCAAATTCTCGAAGAATGCGTCTCCAAGGCAAGGTCTTTGGGGGCCTTTAATGCCACGGTAACTCTGCACTTAACTTACAGCCATGGTACCATTCGAGATCAAAGAAGCAAGGCGGGATTAATGGAAAAGAATTGTTTCTGTGTAAGAATTTCTGGATGTTAACCATCTCTGACCGTGTGTCAACTCCTTCCAACTTCATTCATCAACAGACTCTCTTGAAACCTCAAGGATCCCCTGGTCTATAATCTTCTTTTATTTCTGTAATGAGATGAAGGGAAATAACTTCCACTGAAATAAGTTCCAATTAATTATGCCTCTGAGTAAATCTTTTGGATCACGATAAATGGCTCACAGTAAGAAGCGCCAACTCTCCTGGAATATGTGTGTGTGTGCTCCCTTTTTGTTTCTTGTTTCTTTTAGGAAGTAAGGAAAAATTAAACCAGATTTCAAAACTCAAAAATTGATTTCAGTTAAATGTTTTGGAGGATGATCCACGATTTGGAAGATGAGACTGATATAGCCTCAAACCTTCTGGAAACACTCTTTGGGCGTGAGGAACTGGACTCTTTTTTTTTTTCCTGTTAAATTTAAATCCCATGAAAGTATCTGAAATTATCTACATATAGAGACTTCTGCTGGGGAGTGTGTTGGGGGGGCTGAGTAGGGGCCAGGGAATAAGAGAGTAAGTTTAAACAGAAATTTTGTTTTTTGAAAGCTAAAGTTTTATTATAAGTTTGGATTTTGCAAGGGGAAAGTTAACGTTTGTTTTAAAAGTCATTGGATGGCTTTGGATAAAAGTTTACATGAGTTTCTAAACTGGGATATTATTGGCCCCCAAGTAATAATGTGAAATTTATAGATGTTTTCTATATACAGATAACATATGAAACCGGCATGGGGGCAGGGGTGGCACTCAGCCAGTTGAGTGCTAATTCTCAACCAAAGAGAGGCCAGAATAGAAATAAAAGAGCCCAGGGAACACCTTCATTTAAAAGGAAGGTAGACAAGGAAGAGATGCAGGGACAGGTAACTGAGACAAAATAGCCATCCTTTTAAAAATTCTCTTAAGACGTTTTTTAAAAATTGAAGTATAGTTGACATAGAATATTCTATGTTTCAGGTGTATAACATAGTGGTTCAACATTTATACATTGTGAATTAATCACCTCGGTAAGTCTAGTAACCTGTCACGGTACAAAGTTATTGCAATACTATTGACTATATTCTCTATGCTGTGTATTACATCCCTTTGACTTATTTATTTTATAACTGAAAATTTCTACCTCTTAATCCCCTTTCACCTATTTTGCTCAGCCCTCCACCTTGATCCCCTCTGGAAACTGCCAGTTTGTTCTCTATATTATGCATCTGTTTCTGTCTTGTTTTGTTTGGTTGCTTGCTTTGTTTGGGTTTGCTTTTTAGATTCCACATATAAGTGAAAGTCATATAGTATTTGTCTTTATCTGTCTGACTTATTTCACTTAGCCAAATGCCCTAAGGGTCCATCCATGTTATCACAAATGGCAAGATTTCATTCTTTCTTATGGTTAAGTAATATTCCATTGTGTGTGTGCATGAGTGTGTATGTGTGTGTGTGTGTGTGTATACACATACATACAATATCTTCTTTATCCATTCGTCCATTAATGGACATTTAGGTGGCTTCCATATCTTGGTTGTTGTGAAAAATGTGGCAATGAACACAGGGGTGTGTATATCTTCAAATTAGTATTTTTGCTTTCTTCAGGTAAATACCCAGAAGTGGAGTTGCTGGATCATATGGTAATTTTATTTTTAATTTTTAGGGGAACCTCCAAACTTTTTTCCATAAGTCGCTACACCAATTTGTGTTCCCATCAAGAGTGCACAAGTGTTCCCTTTTCTCTATATCCTCAGCAACACTTGTTATTTATTGTCTTTTTTTATAATAGCCATTCTGAAAGGTGTGAGGTGATATCTCATTGTGGTTTTGATTTGCATTTCCCTGATAATTAGTAATGTTGAGCATTTTTTCATGTGTCTGTTGGCCATCTCATGGCTTTCTTGAAAAAAATGTCTATTCAGGTCCTCTGCCCATTTTTTAATCAGACTTTTTTATACTGAGTTGTCTAACTTATTTGTATATTTTGGATATTAACCTCTTATCAGATATATCGTTTGCAAATATCCTCTCCCATTTTATAAGTTGTCTTTTTATTTGTTAATGGTTTTCTTTGCTATGCAAAAGTTTTTTAGTTTATTTGGTGGTCCCATTTGTTTATTTTTGCTTTTGTTGCCCTTGCCTGAGGAGACAGATCCAAAAATTTACAGCTAAGACCAATGTCAAAGAGCATATTGCCTATGTTTTCTTCTAGGAGCTTTATGGTTTCAGGTCTTAGATTTAATTCTTTAATCCATTTTGAGTTTATTTTTGTATATGGGGTAGTTTGAATCTTTTACATGTAGCTGTCCAGTTTTCCCAACAACATTTATTGAAGAAGCTGTCTTTTCCCCATTGTGTATTCCTGCCTCCTTTGTCATAGATTAATTGACCATATGTGTACAGGTTTATTTCTGGACTCTCTATTGTGCTCCATTGATTTTTGTGTCTGTTTTTGTGCTAGTACCATACTGTTTTGATTACTGTAGCTTTGTGGTATAGTTTAAAAATCAGGGAGCATCAGCCTTAAAAAGAAATGAAATTGAGCTATTTGTAATGAGATGGATAGACCTAGAGTCTGTCATACAGAGTGAAGTAAGTCAGAAAGAAAAAGACAAATACCGTATGCTAACACATATATATGGAATTTAAGGGAAAAAAATGTCATGAAGAACCTAGGGGTAAGACAGGAATAAAGACGCAGACCTACTGGAGAACGGACTTGAGGATATGGGGAGGGGGAAGGGTGAGTTTTGACAGGGCGAGAGAGAGTCATGGACATATACACACTAACAAACGTAGTAAGGTAGATAGCTGGGGGGAAGCAGCCGCAAGGCACAGGGATATTAGCTCGGTGCTTTGTGACAGCCTGGAAGGGTGGGATGGGGAGAGTGGGAGGGAGGGAGACGCAAGAGGGAAGACATATGGGAACATATGTATATGTATAGCTGATTCACTTTGTTATAAAGCAGAAACTAACACACCATTGTAAAGCAATTATACCCCAATAAAGATGTTTAAAAAAAAAAAAAAATCAGGGAGCATTATGCCTCAAACTTTGTTCTTTCTCAAGATTGTTTTGGCTATTTGGGATCTTTGCATTTCTATAAAATTTTTAGAACTACTTTGTTCTAGTTCTGTGGAAAATGCCATTGGTATTTTGATAGGGATTGCTATATGGATGTTCATTGCTTCATTGTTTATAACAGAGAAGAATGGAAACAATCAAAACAAGGGGTTAGTTAAATAAATCATGTTATGCCCACATCACAGAATATGTGGCAGCCATTTAAAATGATATAGAAGAAAATTTAATAACATCAACCTCTGCTTACAATATACTGTTAAGTGAACAAAGCAGGTTATAAAGCAGTTTGAACAAAGTGATCCATTTTTGTTTATATATATAATATATTCATACACACACAAAGTCAATGGCAAAAGACTATCAAAATATTAGCAGTGGTTGGGATTATGGGTAAGTTTAATTTCTTCTTTACGCTTTTCCATATTTTCTAAACTTTCTACAATGAGCAGCTTTTTTTTTTTGCAGTACGTGGTCCTCTCACTGCCGTGGCCTCTCCCGTTGTGGAGCACAGGCTCCAGACGCGCAGGTTCAACGGCCATGGCTCACGGGCCCAGCCGCTCCGCGGCATGTGGGATCCTCCCAGACCGGGGCATGAACCCTTGTCCCCTGCATCGGCAGGCAGACCCTCAACCACTGCGCCACCAGGGAAGCCCGAGCAGCTCCTGTTACAGAAAAATTGTTTCAAATTTAGGCACAGCAAACTTTCAGTGAATTTAAAAGTAAAAGAGAACCCACTTATCCCTCCTTAGGTAAATTACTTCCTATATAGGCCCCACCCCGCCCTGAAGACTCTCTAAGAAATCCGTAGACTCGTGATTCCACATAATTGAAAAAGTGACAACGTTCAATATGAATGTAATGACCACATGTCAGCACTTTCTGTGTCAGGTGCCTGGCTGGGACAGAAAGGGACTAAAGGAAGCAAGATACAGCCTCTGCTCTCATGGAGCTCACGATCTTGTGGGGAGGGGAAATGTATATAAAAGTAGCTATTGTGCAGGTCAACCCTCAGAGGCCCCCTTAGAGGGCGTGCAGTGTTTTTCAGGGATACAGGACTGTGGCCGGGTGGGAGCGGAAGGAGTCCAAAGTTGAGCACGCTCCCGGTAGGCACCGAGAACCATAGCTCACTGAATCTTCTCAACAACTCCTGGAGGATGTTCTGTCCTCCGTACTTTGAGATGGGGAAACGGAGGCCCAGAGGACCAGGGACCTGCAGCAGTCAGGGGAGGAAATGTCCTCACCCAGGTCTCCTCTGCTCTAGAGTCTCATCTTTCCTCTGCTCCAGTGGGTCTTATGGTGTGAGGAATAGACCACCACTCTCTGGAAACAGATGTTCTATTCTGAAAACAGTTCCATGATCAAAGACTTCAAGAAAGGGATCTCAACCCCCTCTAGGAGAGTTATTCGACACATTAGTGGTACATCGAGGGCTCTGAGAGGTCCTGCAGCAAGACTCTTACAAGAGCATTTTCCACCCTTACTGGACCACTGAACCATATTTTCACGTACCATCTGCAAATCCTCTTGGAACCTGGGAATCTCACGCTCTGTCACAGCACTTCATTCTGATCAGGAGAGGCAGATATAACAGAGCTTGGGAGAGGGGGGATTATGGACCCTCGAGGATGACGGAGGCTTCGGCAGGTGCAGGAGAGGGGACACTTATTATTATGCTTTGTGGGAACAACCCGAGCGGCAGCTGGTGAAGCGCCCAGGATACAGCCCCGTTGCCCCAATGCCGGTGGTGGAATGAGCGGACTCGTGCATCCCCATCTCCCTGCGGCTGAGATGATGCTGAAACCCAGGAAGCCATGAAAAAAGCAAAAGTGACAGCCAAGTCGGTGACAAGTTAATCTCCCCGATGAGGATTTGAACCTGCGTGACCCACACAGGCACACGATTTGCCTAATTTTCCCTCAAGGGACGTGTCTTCCCTCCTCAAGAAAGTCACCGAGGACTTTCTCACTGTCACTTGTAAACAACTCTGGATAACGTCTTCCCATGATCTCTCCTCTGCGCCGGGCTTTGGATGCTCATTTAACCTAAATGGCTGTGGGCTCCACTAGGGTCCCTGGAGGCCCACACCCGCCTGAGAGGCAGCCTCCCCCAGCCCCCTCCAGATCCCAGATCGTAGCCCTCCCAGTGCCTGGACAAAGGGCAGGCAGAGGGGGCCACACACTCAAGGGCTCGCCCTTCAGGACTCCTCCATGGATATGGATATGGGGTTTCTCGGCGGAGGGCCACTGGTTAAGCAAAATTAGGGAAGGTTCACCTCACACGTTTGTGCTTATCATTCAAGCACTTGGGAGTCAGCCCTGAGTTTGAATCCCGCCTCTGACCTGTACCCTCTATGGGACTTTTGACAAGGGACACAGGCTCTCTTGGTCCAAGATCCTCAGCCATACACAGGAATAGGAAAAAGAGAAGCAGTCGATGTGAAGCACCAGAGACAAATCCTGGCCAACAGCAGGTCTCAGCAACAGCTCTGATGATGGTACCTGACTGCGGAATAGACCCTGGCCTAAAAGAGTCCCTGTGGCCAGGGTGAAAAGAGGAACAAACCCAACCCCCAGAGAACTTTTACTCCCAAAGCTCCAGTGCTAACTGGAGATGAGTTCTAAGATGAAAGACCCAGCACAGACAGAAAGGTTCACAAAGGATGCTTGAAACAAGAGGGTGATCAAGAGGGAAGGAAGCAGAAGGGCACGTCATGAGCAAATGTCCGGAGCTGGTCCCGCGGGGTGTGTCTAAGCTGCCCCAGAGGGTCAAAGCAGGGCCAGAGACAGGAGGACAGCGGCAGGAAGACAGGAGGACTGGGACAGGGAGACAGGAGGACAGAGGCAGGGAGACAGGAGGACAGGGGCAGGGAGACAGGAGGACAAGGGCAGGGAGACAGGAGGACTGGGGCAGGGAAACAGGAGGATGGGGCAGGGAGTCAGGAGGACAGCGGCAGGGAGACAGGAGGGCAGAGGCAGGGATACAGGAGGACAGGGGCAGGGATACAGGAGGACAGGGGCAGGGAGACAGGAGGACAAGGGCAGGGAGACAGGAGGACAAGGGCAGGGAGACAGGAGGACTGGGGCAGGGAAACAGGAGGACGGGGCAGGGAGACAGGAGGACAGGGGTAGGGAGACAGGAGGGCAGAGGCAGGGATACAGGAGGACAGGGGCAGGGATACAGGAGGACAGGGGCAGGGAGACAGGAGGGGGCAGGGAGGGACAGGCTGGACAGTGTTGAAAGCCAGGCAGCCGCTCGCCCCGATGCCATAGGACATAGGTCCCTTGAGGGCTCCTGAGCTCAGACACAGAGGATTAAAATGGCCATTGGAAGAAATTTATTGAGCCCGTGTGCAGATGGTGTGAGCAGAGGAAGGAGGACATCTGGGGACAAAAGAGAGCAGTCAGAGGACCAAATCACAGTAGAGCTCACCTGAAAACAACAGCAGCGTTTCGGGGGAAGAAGCATCAAAAACAAACATAGAAACTTCAGCCCTCCTCCCCGTGATCACATGCTGTGATCCTGCCAGTACTTACTTCCGAGGTGGGGGAGGGCATTGGGACCTGGCAGGGGAGTGGAAAGCCACTCTAGCCTTATGCATAATGACTTAATTTTTAAAAATTGGATTAATGTCTTACTTGTGTAATGAAAATTGGAAAAGGAAAAAAACGAAGAAATCCATATTCCCAGCATTCTAAAAGAGAATTCCTCTTAGGGATTAATTTTTGATTTTTGTGCAGAGGTTTCCACAAATCAGCCAAATGAAACACCAGCATTTCTGGAAGAGTTTCTTTCTGAGGCCTAAAAGGTGCCTACACACACCTCCTCAGTGGCCTGGGCTAATGGATGAGGGCTCCTTTATTGAATGTTTGCTGAAAATGAACAAACACAGAGGCAAAGCCAGTGATCTCTTCTGTCAGTTAGCTCAGGACTTATCAACTGCTTCTCCAAGCTTCATTTCTCCCAAGCTGCCTCCTCTGAAACCACCTTTCCTTCAATAAACTGTGCTCTCTCCTTACTGTGAATGCTTCCAAGCCAAACTGGCAGAGGGGCAGGGTTTCCACTGCAGACGAAGTTTCATGGTGCTGTGGTCCTTGGCATCTGATAGAGACATGGGCGCTCCCAAACAGGAAGCTAGAAAGTCAGCTGGAGCCCCGTTTTACACTCGTGTCCCTCACTGCCTTGTCAAAGGTCCCTTCCGTCCCCTATCATCATCAGGGCAAGAAAGACAGAAGGCTGCTCTGGCTGGGCAGTGATCAGCCGCATAGAAGGTGCCAAGGGAGAGGAAAATATGCAGTATTAATATTTAATGTCCCTTTTCCATTTTCCCCTAATAAGCTGGGCGCTACGGCAGGGAGAGCTGATTTATTTTGTCAGCAGTGGAAGTATTTCAAGTATGATGCATGTCACTGGGTCACACGGAACCCATCACACAAAAACACACACTGCAGAAGCATCCAAGGGAAGAATCTTCTGGACTTGATCTCAAAGCCTTTGTGCTTCAGGAAGTCTTGCAAACAGCACGGGATTTCGGTAAGAACTGGTTGCAGGACAGGCAGTGGGGTGGGCATTAGGCCACAGGTCTGTGCCCCCAGTTGGTACAAGGTACTGGGGACCCTGGTGGAAAAAGCAAAAGCTTTGGAGGCAAACAGCATTGGTGCCCCACACTTATGCCCCCAGCCCCTGTCCATTTCCCTTGGCCCCAGTGGCTTCCTATCACGAACCCCTGCAATTCTTTGTCTGAGGGCTTCTCTGGCCATCAGATCTTGTTCTGCCCATTAGCAAGTCAGGCTGGAAGAGCCAGGGAGCTAACACTTTGGAAATAACCCTAGACAGATATCAGATGGGATTTGATGGTTAATTAGTACAACTTCTTCATCCTTCTCAGGTGGGCTCTACACCATCTCCCAGACGTCCCCAGTTGAATTGAAGCCTGAGTGCATAGCAGTAACTTGCCCGTTATCGCGCTTTGTATTGGCTTCCTTGCTGTCCTCCGCTTCCTGTCCCCCCCACCATCGTACTTCTCCAATCTCTTCCCAGTTCTTTGTGGAATCACTACCCAAATAAACTTATACTCAAACTGCTGACTTACGGTCTGCTGGGCAAACGATTTCATTCTTGATTTTCTCATGTGGAAAAATGGCGATAGCAGCAACCATCCTGCTGCTGGTTTTGAGAGCCAAGTGAAATAACACATATGACAGTACCAGCATGGCGGGAGGTTGGTAAATGCATGACTCACTCATTCTCAATGGGAACGTGGGCTTCTTATAAGCCAGGCACCACGCCCTGATATGAGATACACAACAAATCCTCCCTTTATCCCTCTGTGAATGTTAATGTCTAGTCCAATCCTTGTAGCATCCTTCACGTTCTCCTTGCCGTGAGAGGTTAGCACATGGATGAGAAACAAGAGATTGGAATAAGTGCTAAAAAGACGATGGTAGAACGGGTATCTGCCTCAGAGTCAGATGATCTGGGTGTGTAATGGGTTGAATTGTGGCCCCAAAATATATGTCCAAGTCCTAACTCCCAGTACCGGCGAATGTGAACTAATTTGGAAAAAGGGTCTTTGCAAACAAGATTAAGTTAAGGATATTAAGGAGAGATCAACCTGGAGTGGTCCTTACATCCAATGACAGGTGTCCTTAGAAGAAGAAGAGAAAATATGAAGAGGGGAAACACAGGGGAGAAGGCCAGCCTTGTGGAGACGAAGCAGATTAGACCGATGCTGCCTTAAGCCAAGGAATGCGTGGAGCTACCAGCAGCTGGAAGAGGCGAGGAAGGACTCTCCCTTAGAGTCTTTGGAGGGAGCATGGTCCTGCCAACACCCTGATTTCAGACTTCTGGTCTCCAGAGCTGTGAACAAATTCTTGTTGTTTTAAGCCACCAAGTTTGTGGTAATTTATTACGACAGCCCTAGGAAACTAATACAAGGTGTACGACAGGGTCCTTCCTTCACTACTGAACCTTGACTCTGAGCCTCAATTTCCTCATCGCTGAAATGGGAGACTTGGAATAGATGGTCTCCAAGGTTCTTTCATGTGCGAATGGTGAGCAGCCTCTAGCTGGAGCGTGTACGAGGGGCAGTTAGGGGAGTATCCCAATATGGATTCCTGGTCTCAAATTATAAAAGCTTAGTTTCAATAGGCTGGTTTGGGCAGGAAATAAATTTACTGGAAGGATGTCAAAGCTGGCTGTGTCAGTCAGGATGGGCTAACTGCCGTAAGAAATAACTCGAAATCACAGGGGCTCAGTACATGAAAGTTTCTCCCATGCACCACAGTTCAATAGTCATGAAAGGACCCAGGCTCCTTCCATCTTGTGGCTCTGCCCTCCTCTAAGACCTCATAGCGCTCTCCATTCAGCTAGCACCTGGGGGAAGAGAGAGAGTCAGAAGATGACAAATGAGGGGTTTTTGGGTTGTTTTGTTTTGCTTTTGGGTGGATTAGGTTAAATAGTATCCCCGCCCCCCCCCCGACACCCTCCCCGCAAAAAAGATATGTCTAAGTCCTAACCCCTGGTGCCTGTGAATGGGACCTTATTTGGAAATAAGTTCTTGCAGATGTAATTAGGTTAAGGATCTTTGGATGAAATCATCCTGGATTTAGAGTGGGCATTAAATCTGATGATTGGTGTCTTATAATAGAAAAGAGGAGGAGTTAAGACCCAGAGACACAGGAGTAAGCCACATAAAGACGGAGGTAGAGATTGGAAAGATGCAAGTACAAGCCAAAGAAGGCCTAGGATTTCTGGAGCCACCAGAAGCCAGAAAAGAGGCCTGAGACGGATTCTCCCTCAGAACCTCGAGAAGGAACCAACCCTGCTGACATCTTGATTTCAGACCTCTGTCCTCAAGAACTGTGAGAAAATACATTTCTATTGTTGTAGCCACTGTTTCTGGTAATTTGTTATGGCAGCCCTGGGAAACTGATCCATCAGGTAAGGCCAAGAGAAAGCAGTGCGGATCCCCCCTCCTGCTCCCATCCATCGGCCCAAATGCACCCACATGGCCCCATATAACTGCAAGCGTGGGAAGCAAAGCCTGGCTTTGTGTGCCAGGAAAGCACGTGTATGTGTGAGCCCTAAGAGTCTCTGCCAAGTTCAAAGAACCAACTGCCAAGAGGCTGGGCAACCAGAACAAGCCAAAGTCAGGCAACAGAACAAGTCTGGTTAGGGCATGGCTGCCGCTGCCACTGAAACTTGGAAGGTGCCGCCGACCTGCTTGCTGCTCCCAGCTGTGGACACAGATGTCCTCTCTGGGCATCTCTGTCCTCCACATCAGCTGCACTCTAGAATCACCAGAAGGGATTGCCTTTATAAAAGTACCATTGCTTTCATTCCCCTGCAGTCCTGATTTAATTGGTCTCGGGTGGGACCCAGGCTTTAGTACTTGTTAAAAGCTCCTGGGGTGACTCTAAAGTGTAGGCAGGGATGAGAACAACCGTCCTAAGCTGTCATAATATCTGATGTTTTTCAATAAAAATTTTCTTGTAGATTATCTCATTTGAAACTCAGCCCCAGGAATGATGTTGGATTGATAGCATTGGCCCCATTCCACAGATGAGGAAGTCCCTGAGAATTGGAATAACTCTTTGATGCTACAGTTACATGGAGCACAGCCAGGATGCAAACTCGGGTCTATAATGCTAAGTCTGCTGTCCCCACGGCGGAACTCTTTTATAACAAGACAGTGGCTGAAAAGCTTACCACTCCTTATTAATGAGGCCCTGAACTGATAGGAAAGCATTAGTGAGACCTGAATTCAAAGCATAAGGAATGTACCCTTCTTTCCACATCAAATCTCTGACATCTGAAGAGGTGTTTGTCCAGCCCTTCATATGTGAGGCCATGGGGCATTCTAGGCACTGGGCCATGGCCTGCACTCTTTGCAAGGGCTCACAAAGATGCTTGAGATTTGAAATATCTTTGGTTCCAAAATGCTAAATGAGAAGTGCAAAGTAAAAACAAGCAAATGCTTAATTCATGTATACGAATGTCATTACGTGTTAAATTTAGTAAGCATTAAAGTTTTACAGCATTTGAATACAATTTGAGGTTAGTTTTCTTGCTTTGCTGTGCACAATTGTCTGTGAAACCTGAGAAACCATGACTAATTACAAAATAAATGAGTTACTTGGAGCCATATCATTTCCAAAGCAAAATCATAAAAATCCTTCGAAGATTTTTATAGCGAAAAATAAATGTTGCTGTAACGTGGGTGCTTTTAATATCTTTGACATGATGGAAGGTGGGACTACCAAAATTAGAGCGTGCCTGGGACATACGATGGCTCTGGTTGTACGTGAAGCCGCGGTGCTCATCGCCCCCACACTAAAGCACGCTGTCCAAGCCTGGTGACAAGACGGATGCAGCCACTCCCACAGGCCTGGCCTTCCCTGGCCCTGAGCCGCGACCCCCAGGGCCACCACAACTCTTGGGAGCAATAGAAAGATGTTGTGGGTACAAATAGGACTTTCTCATCTTCCTCATAATTGACTAACGGAAATCTCCGTTAGGTATTGTTTTTTTTCTTTTTTTTGGAACATGCTAAGTTCTTAAAGTCTTCTTAAAATGAAGCAATTTTTCATTTATTCTTTTCATTGACTCCTCACACATCCCTAAATGGCTTTCCCACAAGTTCCCTTGCATTACTCACTGCCTACACTTGATTAGACCTAATTGGCCTCTTTCAGCCCAGATATGGGACCTTTCTGATAGGTTTCCCTTCTCTCCCATCCTTGAAGAGACACCTTCTCCTGTCTCTTCCTTTTTCCCTCTGACTTCTTCCTCCCTCCCTCACTCCCTCCCCACCACTCCCTCCCTCCCTCCCTCCCTCCCTCCTTCCCTCCCTTCCTTCCTTCCTTCCCTCCCTTCCTTCCTTCCTTCCTTTATTCCTTCCTCCCATTCCCATTACACTCACTCTCTTACACAGATACAGTGATAGATACCAGGAACACAGAATTTTTAAAGGTATGGGACCTGCCTTAAGAACTGAAATCTAGTGGGGAGGGAAGATAAGGAGAATAGGTATGTTAATAAATAATCAGAACTTGGGGTCATGCAGATAAGCAAGGGGAGCTAAAGGTATATAGAACAGGACATAGAAACAATAGAAAGGAAAACCAAACCTCTATTTGAAGAAGTCAGAAAAGGCTTTCCTAAAAGCATTTCCTCCCCAGGAATGTGGTGTCATTCTGATTCCATGTTGTTTGAAGCTGATCTGGGGAGAAATCTGAGGCAGGTAGACACAAAATGCTGCTGTCTGAAATACTTGTGTGGGACCCCTGCTCATTTTGTCCGGTTAGGCGATAATGATTTTATGATGTTACTCAATATATTTCATATATGGGTCTACTTAATAAATTCCTCCAAGTACTTGGACCCAGGAAAAGGTTTGTCTTTCCAAAATGAATTGGCATCAATGAGAGTGAGGTCATTAAACAGATTTTCCTTTTTGCCTTAGCTGCCAGGAAGCTCAGAGATAAATTCCATACCTATGAGCAGGGATTACCTCATCCTTAGTCTCTGGTGGAAAATATTACTCATGATAAAAGCTGCTGATCTCTGAATTCTTAGTATGGCCCAACTCATTTGTTTTGCTCAGTATCCTGTCATAGGAACAAGGCTGCATCATCTTTTTTAGAAAAGAACACTTTTGAGAAGTTTATACGACTGAACTATTAGCTCTATGAAGTCAGGGATTACATCTGTCTCGTGTATTACAGTAATAATTATGTAGGAAAGTTTGGCAAAAGAATTAGTGTTCAACAGATATTTGTTGCATGAATAAGTGGATGAATAGATGAATTAGATAGCCATGAAGAGAGAATCATATATCTAAAAGTATAGCCACCTAATATCCCTCCTTGACACTTGTCGGTTGCTGCTCCCTACCATGCAGTAATGTCAGATACAACTTTCTCCAGCACAGCAACAATCATTTTACACCTCCCTCTTCCTCTGCCACCACATACACACCACTAAGCCTCACTCAAAAGCTTTCCACTCTTTGCCCTCCTAGTTGAAGTAGTGGACACCTATTACTTGTGAGTCCACTCTGCATCCCTTCCCTTTGGCTACTGACCTTCTTTTAATCCATGCATTTTCTGGTGGGGATCTCAGGCTCAGGATTCTGTGTCCTCTGCTATGGGGTGGTCTAGAACTCACACTGGTCCCTTGGTAGGCTTATAACCCAAGCAAGGCCCATCAAAGTCCTTTGGGGAAGTTTATATAAACACTGGGAAACAGAGAGTATCTCTCAAACTGAGACAAGAATCATGTAAGTCTGGAGTTTCTGGGATCCATTCTCTCCAACAGAAAGAGAGTTTGCCAGAAAATAAAGCCAACATAGAGAACATCTGGATCAAGCCACACATGAATCTATCACAGTTCTGTCAGTTGCTATATTCCTTTTCTTGCTTGAACTAGCTTGAATTGGGCATCTTATGCCTTAATAGTCCTGAGTGAAGATATCAAGTGTAAATTCCTAACTCCTCTCTCTGACCTTCGGAAAGAAATCTGCCATACATTGTCATGGATAGGACCACAGAGTTAATCCTCATGGTCTTGCTTCTCAAGTTATCTGGGTGAAGGACCTTTAAAAAAAATTTTTCCATCAACATACATCCAACAAAAGAATTACATTCAGAATATTAAAGTAGCTCCTACTCTTCAATAAGCAAAAGACTGAAAATCCAATAGAAAAATGGGCAAAACACTTGAACAATCACTTAAAAAAATATGGATACACCAAAGGCCGATAAACATAAGCAAAGGAACTCAACTTCAACAGTCATTAAGGAAATACCAAAGAAATTCACAACAAAAGACCATGCATCCTGGTTACCATATATAAATGGGAAAGATCAGCTGAGTTTAATTGCAGACTGACACGTGACCCAACCACACAGCACTTGTGCACAGCTCAGCCACAGGCAGCACGCCACGCAGGTCAACAACTGACCTCAATTGGTCAATGCCCTGTTCACCAAAGAAAAGCCTGCTGATCACACACTGGGACTGCGTATTGTTGGGTCCCATAGAAATTTCTAAATATTTAGTTTCAAATTCTGTATCCATCTCATTGCAGAATGGTACCCGTTCCTGGCTGACACCAGGCTGTGGACCACACTAACGCTGCCAGCATTCAGTGTCCAGAGGAGGAAGACTTAGTAAGTAGAGTCCTTTGCAGAATGAAGCCCTACCCAGGTTTCATTTGGCCCCATGGGCTACATGTTAATCAAGGGTTTCCCTACTTCACATCAATAGATACATCTTTAAGACTCCAAGGTGATGCCTGTGAATTTGAGCAGAGATAGAAAGCTACAGCACACACCTGAAGACACCTTTGTACACATGTGGAAATATGAGGTGACGTCCAGAAATAATAGCTCAAGGGGAAGCAGCTAGGAAGAGGTCAGCTCCTGTGTCGAAATCTCTTCCTGTTACTCTGGTTCTCTGAGAACAGCATTACTGGTCCCCAGAGAACTGGGTTTTGCACTCGGAAGGTGTGTCTTTCCTCCCCCTAGGGAGTTGGGCAAAGAATCATTTCTATGCTGAGGTCACAAAGGTGTTTCTGCAGAAACCAAGGGGTGCCCATCCCTGGAGGTGTTTGTATTTTTGATTTCCAAATGCCTCTTCTGATCTTCCTCCCTCTGCTTTTTCCCTTAACCCAGTGGTTCTCAACTCCGGCTTCACAGACAGAATCACCTGGGAAGTGTCAACCGATACTAATGCCCAGGTCCCCCACTCTGAAGTTCTAGTACATTTGTCTACAGTGGGACCCAGGCATATGTGATTTTGCGAACATCTCCCCAGATGAATATAATGATCAGGGTTGAGATCCTCTGCCTTAACCAAAAGGACTCACTTCTTCCACAGGCAGTTGGGTGTAATCAACCCATCTGTCACCAGCGTTTTCTGAACTCCTAATGTGTGCAGGGGCTGCAGGAGATGTGACACAACTCAGGAGGAGGTATCAACTTTGGGATCCTCCAGTGCCATGTTCCCAAAGTGTGGTCTCTGAGCCTGCAGAGTCAGCATTACCTGGGAACTTGGTAGAAATGCATATTCTCAGGCCCCGGTCTGAAATTTTGTGAGTCAGGCCCAGAAATTTGTGTTTTAGAAAACTCTTTAGGAGCAGGCAAACTCAATGTGACAAAAAGTAGAATGGTGGTGGCCAGGAGCTGGGGGAGGGGGAAATGGGGACTTACTGTTTGTGGAGTTTCAGTTTTGCAAGATGAAAAATGTTCTGTGGATGGATGGTGGTGATGTTTGTACAACAATGTAAAAGTACTTAATGCCACCGAACTGTACACTTAAATACGGTTAAGATGGCAAATTTTATGTGATGTGTATTTTACCACAATTTAAAAATAAATATTTTTTAAAGCCCATTGGGTGATTCCGATGTGCACTAAAGTCTGGGGATAATTCCTCCCGATGCTGAGAATGACCATTCATTCATTCATCATCATTAGTCATACTTCATGCTTCTGTGCCCTCTGTGGGCCAGAAATTGTCCTAGGCACTGGATAAACATCATCCCTGCACCTTGAGAATTTAGAGTCTAACAGGGAGACAGACATTAAGCAAATGATTGCACAACTCATTATTTCATTACAACTGAGATATGCCATGAGGGTGGCATGGAACAGAGAATGCTGTGGGAGCATATAACCTAGCCTGGGGAGGTCATAAAAAAAATCCCCTAAGAAAGCTAAAACCTGAAAGATGCTTAGGAGTTACGCTTGTGGATCCAGCATTGTAGGCACAGGGAACAGCTTTTGCAAATGTCCTGAGGCAGGCATGTGTGAGGAACCGAGAGAGGACAAGTGTGGTGGAGCAAAGCAAGTGTGGGAGACAGCAGTGAGCGATGATCTGGAGGGGAAGGCAGGGCCAGGCCACACGGGGCACAGTGACCACATCAGGGACGGTGAACTTGACTCCATGTGCAATAGAAGCTGAGTGAAGATTCTGGAGAACCAAAGGAGAAGTGCCCTGGGCTAATGCTCTGAACAATTCTGAGGTTTCCGAGGTGTGGGACTTTACGTATATGTGACTAGGTTCTGGCAACTTAAGCCACCAGTGCCAGGGTAAGAGGAATGAGTCTCATAGTTTAGCCACATCTTCTGTCCAAGCTGAAAAGACAGAAAATGCATGTGCTTAATAATGGCCTCAGTATCTTTTGTATTAGTTACAGTGGGCTAGGTTACCTGTGGCTAAAAAAAAAAATCCCGGTGGCTTAACATAAGTTTCTATCTTGCTAATGCTACATGTCCAAAGGAGGTCAGCAGAGACGTCTGGTTCACACAGTCACTCAGGGACTTAGGCTGAGGAGCTGCACCATCTGTATATCTCCTTGGTCACTGCAGCAGGAGAAGAGGGAGCTAGGGGATCAGGTACTAGCTCTTAAATGCTTTGACCTAAAAGTAAAACACTTTTCACAATGTGAAATCACGTTGGCTCACAGTCCATTGGCAAGGCTGAGTCCCATGACCTACCTAACTGCAAGAAAATATGTGGGAGCACATTGTAAGTGGTGGGCAATAACTATTTCTATCACACAATAAAATATGCTCAAGAGTGAGAATTTTTACACAGGCACTGCTGAGTTAGAAACATCCCACTCATGATCATCCCAGAAGCGGGAAGAGCTGAGCCTGACTTTCCCTTGAAAAGATGAGCTGTGCCAACGAGGTTCAACTTTGAGTTCACCTGATAACCAGATGCTTCACTGAAGCCTGGCGGTGGAAATGGTCCCTCCCGTTTTGAAGGTGCACATTCCCTGGACAGACCTAGGAAGCTCTAGACCTCAATCGACCACCAAATCCTACATGTTAACACTGCAGGGATAAGGCCTTTGAAATCATTTCATCCAACTGTCTCATTATGGGAGAGGCACCTGAAGTTCAAAAAGAAGTAACTTACCCTAGTCAAACAATGAGTTCATGACCAAGCTAAGAAGAGAGCCCCATCTCCTGCCTCACAGTGCACTGTCATTCCTACCCCAGAAGATAAGAAATAGTATACATAATTTCCAAAATTAGGGAAAAAAATAAGTTGAACCAAAACTCAAAAATTCTATTTCAATATATTAAAAAAGAAAATAACAAACATCAAGAATTTACAGCCAGTAGAAAACATAAAATAAAGTGTCAGGAAAAAAAGCCTAAACATATCCATGATCACAATAAATGTGAATGGATAAAATTATTTTATGGGAAGTCTAATACTTTCAGATTTTTTAAATCTAGCTTGATGCTACCCACAATTCAAACTAGAAACAAAATGACAACAAGAGGTTTAAAATGAAAAGAATGATAAAAGATAAACTAATCAAATGCTAATAAAAATAGAGTAGGTATGGTAATATTGATATTAAAGAAGAATTCCAAATGAAAAGCACTAAATAAGACAATCTGATCGGGAGGGAGGTTGGCTGTTTTCCTACTGAAAACAGTTACATGGTTCTAAAAAGTCAAAATACATGTTAGCTAAGGAACATTGATATGGCAAAGATATAATGGAAATATCTGTGAAGTATGTGTTTATGTTGGGGTGCTTGTGTATGTGCATGTGTGTGTAACCTACATATATGACTGCGTGATCAAAATGCTTTTGGAAGTAAATCCATCCCACTACCTTTTGTAAACACCCAGCTATGGCTATGCTGGGCCTCAGCTAACTGTCCCCCTGGAGCTGACCATCTAAGCTGGACAACTCAACCACAGGTATCTACCCAGAAAAGCACCCATCCCAAGAAGCTGGGAATCCTGCCAGTGAGAAAGCCGACTCATGAGAGCTCGGCATAGAAATCATCCTTGGGGGAGAGGCGTTTACCCCCAAAATGGGGAGGAACAATTCCGCTGCATCGAGAAGTATGGTTCACAGGATCAGGTTCTGCTGCTGATACCATGGTCAGGACTGCAAAGCCATCCAGGGAACCCCCAGAGCTGGCAGCTCCCCTTAAGGGAGAAAATGGCTCCCTGGACACCTGGCTGGGCACTGCGGGACCCCAGCTGCAGAGAAGTTTTTTCATAGATTCGTCGTGCTGGGTGTTTCCAAAGCAAATATCCCTGAGGCCCACACTAGCTAGCTCCATCTGTTTCCCATTTTGAGGAGTGAGTCCTACTCACCAGTTTGTTAAGAACTCCTCTGAAGGGAAGAAAAGAAACAGTCTCCTACAAACCCCCAGCTAGCTCTGCCCAGCATCTGTGGCTTTATCACAGAGCACATGGCATTGGTGGGCCCGACGGCGCTAGCTCTGCCCAGGATCTGTGGCTTTATCACAGAGCGCATGGCATTGGTGGGCCCGACGGCGTGCCGCAAAGAAGAGCTCCCGTCTGTCACCACCCCATGCCTGAGTCTTAGTAGGGACCCCGCTAGCCCCTCAGTGTTTATGGCATGAGCCACTGGCTGCGGCTGGTTCTTTATTTCTCAAAGCATCAGAGAGCCTCAGAGCTGGCTGCTGGAGGGGGTAGGATGCTTGCAGGGGGTGTGGGAGGGTGGTTGGACAGGGGTGAAGGAGGCGCAGAAGGTGGAAGATCGTTTCCGCAGTGGAACTCCGGGTCAGATCAGAGCTGCAGCCGCTGCCAGGGACTTGACTGCATGGCCCCGCGTCTTTGGTTTCCCGGAAATGTCCCTCGTGCAGCCCTGCATGGGGACCGCTGAATGCACTGCGAACATTTTTGGCAGGCTGGCCTCACGTTCATTAATCTGCCTGCCATCGATGCCCCGTGAAAAGAGGAAACTGTTTCATGCTCACCGAGAGACAAGGGGAAAGGGCTCGGAGCGGGAAGAAGGCCCAGGCTTGGGGTCTGCGGCATCACGCACAGAGCAGGCCAGAGGGAGCGGCCTCTATGGGGAGCAGGCCGGCCCTCCCCGGGGAGGACCTTGGAAATCTTGCAGCGCGGCTGTTAATTAGCCCAGTAATGGGCCCTGGCTGCAGCGGCTCTGGCTGAAGCGCTGGGCCTGAAACAATCAGGGCCTGTTTTCTGACAGAGACAACAAAGGGAGGAAGTCGGGGGTTGGGGGGTGAGCATAAAGGAAAGCATGGACAAGAGGAAATACCAAGTACAAACTGCTGTAATGAATTTTTTGTTTGTTTGTTTTTGTTTTTTTGCAGTACGCGGGCCTCTCGCTGTTGTGGCCTCTCCCGTTGCGGAGCACAGGCTCCGGACGCGCAGGCTCAGTGGCCATGGCTCACGGGCCCAACCGCTCCGCGGCACGTGGGATCTTCCCGGACTGGGGCACGAACCCGCATCCCCTGCATCGGCAGGTGGACTCCCAACCACTGCACCACCAGGGAAGCCCTATAATGAATTTTAAAGGCAGCCTTTTCAAGGTAGGAGAACACTGGAGTGTCACAGAGCCTGTGTTGGGACCTTCCTTTCAGTACATTGGGAAGTGACAATCATTGAGGCTGTGTACATGGAGGTACACGGACCGATAGCGCCATGTCTATGGAAGCAGCCCCAGCAGCAAGCAGAGGCCGGAACGAGGGCTGTGTCCTCTCTGCATGCTTTTGCGCGGACTAGAGCTCAGAGCTGCAAGGGCCATGCCCATCCCAGCTGATATCTGGGTCCCAAATATCAGGGCTAATAGGGGAAACAGTTGCTATTTGTAATTCCAAAGAGATTCTTAATGAAAAGAAGGCCCTGGTTCTGCTGAGGACCTGAGTTTGGAGAGCTTCTATGGAAAGGAGCTGGGAAGAGCCCAACTGCTCTTTATAACAAAGGGCAAAGAATACAGAGCTCCCAGGAGCAAAGCAGGTGGAGGGAATGGGGCAGAAATAGAAGAGGACGTAGACGAAGATGGCAGCTGGATGGCACGGTCCCAGGCCTTCTCCTCATCTGCCGTGAAGTCAGCTAAGCCCTGGATGCCTGGTGTGGGTGGATTTGGGGCAAACCAGTGAAGAGACCATTGCAGGTGGATGTGGGGCAAAAAGACCACATGTGTGCAGATGCTGGAGGTGAAGGAGCAGACATCACCTCAAGGGTTTTGAGGATTTGCAGCACTGGATCTCCAAAGGACAGGGAAGCCCGAGGTGGTCTATGGGTCATATGAGGGTCACTGGATGGTGACAGCCCCCGTTCCTTGGCCAGACACCTCTTCTCAGTGCCTGTCCACCCACCTGAATATCCAAATGCATTCTTCATGTCCTTTCCCCCAAGCCCATTTTTAAAGTTACAATTTACACACAGTAAAACCCAACCATTTTTAGTGTACAGTTCTGTGAGTTTTAATAAATGCATACCGCTAGGTAGTCATTATAATTATCAAGACATAGAACGTTTTCATCATTGCAGAAAGTCCCCCTGAGAGCCTTTGAAAATCAAGCCCCTGGTCTGTTTTCCGTCTCTATGGTCTTGCCTCTTCCAGAATGTCATATAAGTGAAATCACATGGCGCGTAGCCTTCTGAGTATGGCTTCTTTCACTGAGCGTAACGCATTTGAGATTCATCCAGGTTGTACCTACCAGCGGGTTGTTTCTTTTGATTGCTAAGTAGTATTCCACTGTGTGGACAGATCATAGTTTGTTGGTGTATTCCTTAGTTGAGGAACATCTGGGTTGCTTTCTTTCGTGTCCTTTTGATCTTGTCTTTTGTGGAACATCTTATTGGTGGGGATTACAAAAAAAGTAAGCCCAGCCGGACTTTGGTAATTCCTCTCCTCCTCGAGAGATCTAAGTTAGCTTTCCAGGTCTGTTTCTTCATGTAATATCTTCCTCCCAAACTCAGTGTAAATAACTAATTGTATGACTTACAAAGAGACTTTGTTTTTTGTTTTGTTTTCTTGTATAATAGCTTCATTGAGAGATAATTCACATACCATACAGTGCGCCCTTTTAAAGTGAACAACTCAATGGCTTATTAGAATATTAACAGAGCTCTGCACCCATCACCTGAATCAACTTTTGGACATTTTTATTACTGGAAGTTTTAAGAGCCCACACCCCTTATCTGTCACCTCCAGTCCTAATCTATGTTCAATAACTATAGATTTATCTGTTCTGGACATTTCATAAAAATGGAATCCTACAATATGTGGTCTTTGGTGTCAGGCTTCTTCCATTTAGTGTAATGTTTGCAAGTTTCATCCACATTGTAGCATGTATCGGCACTTCATTCTTTTTTATTGCTGAATGATATTCCATTCTGTGGATGTATCACTGGTTTATCCATTCATCTGTTGAGGGACATTTGGATTGTTTCCACTTTGAGGCTATTATGAATCGTGCTGCTATGAACATTCATGCACAAGTTTTTGAGTGGTTATGTGTTTCCACTATGTAACTAGGAGTAAAACTGCTGGATTATATGGTAACTCTATGTTTAATCCTTTGAGGGACTGCCAAACTGTTCTCCAAAATGGCTGCACCATTATACTGATATATTCCACAAAGGTACTTTCAAAGTGTAAAAGTATAATGCAAATGGTGACAATCTAATATTACTCGTTGAAATGGCAAGAATAACATTTGATCATTGTAATAATTTAGATTGTACTACAGTGCCTAAAGTAGCCCGACCCCTCCTGTCCCACTAAACCCCACAGAGAAAGAAGCGCTGTACACCATTTGGTATGTAGTTGTCATCCTTCCTTTTTCCTTCGATCAACACACATATACAAAATTTATATATTGATACTTTTGCTAAAATGAAAATGCATTCCTACTAGACACGACTCTTTCTTTTGTAAACTGTGGTAAAATAAATACAACATAAAATTTACCATTTTAACCATTTTTTACAGTTCGGTGGCATTAAGTACATCCACATAGTTGTGAAACCATCACCACCAACCATCACAGAACTTTTTTCATCTTGCAGAACTGAAACTCTGTACCTCTTAAATCATAACTCCAATTCCCCCTCCTCCAAGACCCTGGCAACAACCATTCTACTTCCTGTCTCTATGAATTTGATTACTCTAAATACCTCATATGAATGGAATCAGACAGTATTTGTCCTTTTATGACTGGCTTATTTCACTTAGCATTGTGTCTTCAAGATTCATCCATGTTGCTGCATATGTCCGCATTTCCTTCCTTTTTAATAATCTCTATCTATCTACCTACCTATCTACCGATCCAGTCGCCCTCAGTATCTGTGAGGGATTGGTTCCAATACCCCCAAAGATACAAGATCCAAAGATGCTGAAGTCTTTTATAAAAATCGCGTAGTATTTGTAGATAACCTATACACAACCTCCCGTATACTTTAAATCATCTCTAGATTACTTATAACACTCAATACAATGTAAATGTTATGTAAATAGTTGTAAATACAATGTAAATATTATATAAGTAGTTGCAGGCACGTGGCAAATTCAAGTTTCGCGTTTTGGAACTTTCTGGAATCTTTTTCCGAATATTTTCGATCTACAGTTGGTTGATACGGAGGGCTGCCTAGACACACTGTGTTTATCCATTCTTCTGTGGATGGTTCCACCTTTTAGCTGTTGTGAATAATGCTGCTGTGAACACAGGTGTACAAATATCTCTTCCTGTTCCTGCTTTCAATTATTTTGAGTATGTACTCTCTAACTCCCTTTTTTAAAAAATTTAACTTTTCGTTGAAGTTTATGTCACTTAAGAAAACCTTGGTGGTGTACTGATGTGGTTCTCCCACATTCTAAATCACCTTCATACTTTAAGTCACTCCGTTTTCATCTATAGTGCGGGTGCCCTACCATCTACTTCGCCATTGCCCGCTCATGAGAAACTGAATAGCTATTACTACTGGGTGTTTCCCATGGGCTGGTCGTAGAACACAGTTCTTCACATACGTTGGCTGATGGGACCCTTACAACAATTCTTGGAGATGGATATAATTATTAGCCCCATTTTAGAGGCAAAGAAACTGAGGATAGAGAGCCCAAGGCCATTCTGCTAGTAAGGACTGAAGTCAGAAATCAAAGTCTGTCTGACTCCCAAGCTTAACTTCAGCATCATATCTAATGACATTACTGATGGGTCTCTTTTGGCTGGCCCTGGAGTGGCCTGAACATATGTGGACGCTCACATTCCAGGAGCCATGGGGCTGATTCCCCAACGAGAACAGATCTGCCTTTTACAGTGAGTGTTCTTTCTCAGAAGCCAGGCTTCACGTAGCCTCAGAAAACCAGAGCAGGTTCCCAGCTCCCTAAGAGAGCCATCGGATCATGTTTCCTCCCCTCTGCTTCCTTTCCTTTTTCTCTTGATCTCTTACTTGCCCAACTCTGCCTTTACCCCTGACCCCACCGCTACACTGTCCTCCAGACTATCCAGGTTCAGGTGACAGAAACCCAGCTCAAATTAGCTTTACACAAACAAAATGAATGTGTTGGCTCACTTAACTGGAAACGTAAGGGTGCATCTGGCCTCAATCATGATTGGATCCAGGGTCTCAAATGATGTCATTAGGCTCTTTCTCCATTTCTCAGCTCTGCTTCTCTCTGTACGTTGATCAGTTCTTTCCTGCAGTGGACAGGATTTCTCCACGAAGTAGGAAAGATACTCCCAAGACTCCAAAACTACAGTGTCAAAGCTCAGCTATCCCACCAGAAGGAGGGCCAGTTTCCTTCTCCCAGCATCCATAGACCAGTCTCAGGGAAGGACTCCAATTGGCCATGCTTGGGCCATATGCTAATTCCTTAGCCAATCATGTGGCCAGGAAGAGGCCATATTAGGACTGCTGCAGACTCAATGGCACGGAAGGCAGTCTGTGTTATCACAGAGACAGGAGGAAAAAGCATGTGTGCTCAGCAGACAGAAACAATAACCATCATTCACTTTGTCTGCCTTGGTCAAATGGCTCCTCCAAGCAGCAACGGACTCCCCACATGTGGCTACTGCTGTTACTGCCACCCCTGACACTCAACCCCGCCATCACTGGAGAGTGAATGGAGCCAGAGCACGCTGCCTTAGAAAGAATGCAAACCTCACGTCTGTGGAGATATCCAGCCCTGTTTCCCTTGCTGGAGGAGACACTGCACTATCTAAACATTTTCATCATCTGCTGCTTCTTCCAACTCACTTCCCAGGCTTAGCTCATCTTTCAGAGGCCTCGTCTCTCCCCCGCTCTAAGGTACAAGAACATGAGGCGCCCAGATGTCCCGGCTGTTTACACTGCATGGAGCACGGGGCCGTGCGTGTGGCTCCCCGCTCATCCCCGAGTTCTTGCTCCCCACGGTCCTAGGCTCTGCTGATCGCTACAAGCCAAATGGTCACGGACAAGCGTGGTCATTACGCTGCCTCCTCCCCTTGACTCGCTGCAGACCTGACCAGTTGAAATATTTGGCTTTCTCATCATAAGGAGGCCCAATGTTTCTTTGCCATCTGATTGACTGTTAAACGAAAGACAGGCCCTTTTGTTTGGTGTGGGGTTCTTCTGTTTGTTTGTTTTTTTCCAGCACATCATGATTCATTCATTCCTGGCCCGACTCCACGGACAAGCTACAATACTTGGCACTATCCTCCTCCTCTCCTTTGTCTCCCTTTCCTTCTCGTACCCTAGGCCCACCTTGAGGAAAAGGTTCTCTTCCCTCTGACGTCACTGAATGCTCTTGCTGTAGGTGAACTTGGACCGACATTTCAAACTGCCAGAGACTAGGGCTTTGGGAAATAAGATTTGTTTAAAATAGTTGCACGCTCCTGAACCGTCTGCCCGTGCCAAACTGAGAAATAAATCACGAAATATAAACCAGATAAACAGAACCACAAAACTTTCATTTTCAACTGACTTACAAACTAAAGAAACTGGACGCGATTGTCATTATAACTAACTTGGTCCGAGTAAGACTTCATCTTATCAAAGCACTTGCCTATCTGCCAACTCATTTCATTTTCTACAGCCATACCAAAGGGAAGTAGGCTAGGGATTGTTCTTATTTCCATTTTGCAAGTGAAGAAATGGCAGATCCATGTCTTGGGGTGGGCCTCTTCAGGGAGCCTTCTGGAAGGAGATCCCTAGTGTGCTCCCTGAGAAGCCGAGTCAGGAAATGGAAGATCAGGTATGAAGTTGGCATCAGAGAAGACGAGCACTGAGGCTTGTCAATTTACCTTTCTCCCCTGCACACGTTCCCAGGGCACCATACAAGGTCTGCTGAAACAGGCCAATCCTTTCAAAATCCTAGCCTAGAAGCCAACTAAGCAGATAGTATAGCCCCATTTTACAGCTGAATAAACTGAAACAGGAAGGGTCACTCAGTGCCTGGAATAAATCACACAAAGAGCCGGCCAAGAGAGAAATAGAACCAAGTTCTTACCCAGACACGGCATGTTATTCTACTTCGGCACTGGAGTAGAGGAGCCTTTTCCATTTGCACGCTTGACAAGAATGTGACTCCCATGAAGAAGGAACAAGAATCGCACATTCCCTGTCCCACAGTCTCTGCGGAAAGCTGAGAACATAAATATACAGATTACTGTTTATACGCTAGGGTTGTGGGCTTGGATTGAGAAATTCACAAAATCTATTCTTTGTACTCTGAGCTTTGGATTTTTTACTTCCTTTGAGTTGACAGGGAAATGAATGCAGTTCTTTCAGTGGACCCTCACAGTTACGGGTCATTCTGAATGGGCACCATAGGGATAAGAAAACAGAGAAGTGGCAAAAGAACAAAGATTCTTCGGGGTGATGCAAAAGATAGGGCCCATGTGTAGATAACTAAAGAGGAAGAAGTATAATTAACAGTTAGTCATCCATTCAATCATTCATTCAATAACCATCCATTACAATTCTCAAACGACCTTGAAGTTCTTGTGGGAGGTAAATGAGAACGCTTATGTGTATGAGGAGTCCAGGGTGACGCCCACTACACGGTGGGCCTCCAGTCAACGCTGGGTCCCTTTGTGCCCAGCGTCCCAGCTCTGTGCTCTCTTGAGCAAGCACCTAGAAAGAAGAATGAAAGTGGTGTCTTTGTATGTGAAGACTGGAGATGGTCTAGAAGCAGGAGGAAGAGTGGGAGATAAATGTGGCCACGAGAGAGAGGCTGGGCTGGGCAGGGCTCTCCTGCATGCCAACTCCTCAGGAATCTCAGACACTGGTTGCTATGGAATTTCCAACAATTCCTAGAACACACTCCCACAGCTGGGCAAGTTTAGAGTTTAAATAACCTCGCGGTCAAGGGAGACCCTCAGATGTAACAGAAGGTATACTGGGCCTTGAACAAGCTCCTTAAGCCCTCTGGTCCTGTTTTCTCATTTGCAAAGCAAAGGGGGAAGGACTACATGCTTCCTAAGGACGTATTGGGCTCAGCGTGACTATGAGTTAAGGTTTCCTTCATGTAGAGCCAATATCTTCACTGTACATTTCAACTCACTTCCTTTTATGAAATCAGCTAACTCTAGTCTTCCTAACATAATACAAAGATCACTGGGCTGGGTAGACCAAGATCCGTGGGCAGGGACCCAACCTCAACAGGACCAGCTGGCTCTAGCCACTCCCACTCCCGTGGCCACATCTGGTTCCAGGAGCCTGCTCAAGTTTGGGGAGCAGCCTGTCCCATCCACCAGAGAGATCTGTCGAGGGCAAATGACTCAAGTTCTCAGGAAGCACACTAGGGATTGTGTTCCAAAAGGACTGCTGTAAAGGCCACCCTGAGAAACGGAACCTACAGAAACGGTCATGCGGGAGCCCCTCACCGTGGGTTCCAGGGACCACCATCTCCTCTGGTGCAGGTTAATCAAGCCTTCAGAAAGGACTTCCGTGTCTAACCCTGCGCTGCAGAACCTCGCCACATCCCCATCGTGTGGCGCAGGCAACTTTGCTTCTGTGAGATTAAAACATCTTCCCAGGGGCTTGCAGTGGGCGAGGGGTGAACCACAATTCCAACCCAGGTCTGTGTGAACCAAAAGACTACTGTGAGCTCTCTAGCTAAAGAGACATCCTAGAGAGCCCCGATGGGGACCTAAGAGGACAGCGTAAAGGGGCAGGACAGAGGGGAAGCCCTAGAAGAGGAGGCTGGGCAAGCAGACCTGCACACAGACCTTAAGGTGTGGGGGGCACTGCCACCTGGGGGAGAACGTTGCCTCCTGGCCATGTCCTGCTTCCCCAAGAGACCACCACCCACCAGCCCAGCACAGACCAGGGTGCCTTAAAGGCTGGGGCCTGGGACATCAGCCCCAGTTCCTAAATCTAGGGGTGGCCGCTGTTGTCCTTGTTCAGAATGTGCCTTGTACGAGCACACTCAGCCGAGAGAGGGGGTGCTTCGCCCATCAAGCCATGTGCCCATCGGGCAGAGTCTGCCTTCAGGGGGTGACTTCCCAATTCACGCAAAGGCGCTGAGCCCTACTTTAAGCGGCCCCCTTTCTGGTGCTCTACACTCATCTATTCCAGGAATATCTGCTTCCGGCCAGGTCATGCAATTGTGCAAAGAAGAGGGAGACACAGTCCCTGCTGTCGAGGAGCTGAAGGTCTAGAGCAGGAGGCCGGCACACGGACCGTGGAAAAGCAGGGGCTCAGGGCACAGGGAGGCGAGGGGCCACTCATCTGAATTCTGGAGTCTCTCGTGGCTAATCACTCTATGTTCTCCTCCTCTCTCCCCCTTCTCTGGCAAATCAGAATTCAGGTAGGGGGACCCCCGGCCCCCATCTCCCCAGCTGCTCTCCCGTTCATGTGATCCCCAGCTTAGTGTGACCTGGGCTGGCCACCCTTCACCCCCAGGTGTAGTCAAAAGGTCCTTTGTCTCCAGGGAACCTGGGAAATTCCTTCCTTTCTCCCAGCTCGGGGACCGCCAGTCTTAATAGGTTCAGTATTTGATTGTCAACAGATGGAAGGTCAATTCTGTAAAAACAAGGACTTTGGGTCTGAATTGTTGTTTCTTTAAGTCCCTCCAACTCTCCGCGGGATCTCGGGCCAAGATGTTAGGCTGAACCTAAAATCAATCGGGCCCCAGGCTACAGAGAAAGTGGCTCAAAACACAAAACGTGCTCTCAAAACACGGCGCCAAGCTTCCTTCTCCAGAGCACAGACGCTCTGTGTCTCTGAGCGGTTTAAGGAACAGCACAGACATCGGTCTGAAGGGACCGATCCTTTTAAGGATCCTCGAAGATGACAACAGTAACAAAGGGGCATCTCACTTAGCATGTTCAGGCTGCCATCTATTGAAACCCGCCTTCCAGAAATCTCCCTCATTTATGGAGCCTGGCTGTGACCACATCGGCCTCACCCTCCCCTTGCTCAATGTGTCACAGAACGGAAGCTGGGGACTTCAGAGAGAGAGAGAGAGAACCAGGGGCTCATGTGGAGCATGGAAACAGGATTCTTTCGGGGTAGCCTTTCCAGAAAGCCACCAAGCAAGAAGACTGAGCCCACCACCTTCCTGTCAAGCAACAGCCGACCAAGGTCTGCCAGGGCTGTGCTGGGGACATGTGCGGACCCCCGTGATCAGAGGCCCCGAATGGACCAGGGGCTGGAGTCAAGACTGTTGTGGACTCAGTAAGAGACGATTTCTCACTAAGAGGGAGTGAAATCCTGCCGTCCCTGGTACCACCTAACCTAGCCCCCAAAATTCCAGTTGTGAAAATAAAGTCAGCCAGTGGAGCCACACGCCCTTCTCCTGGGGAGAACGCTGGGGCTTCGAGCAAGGACCCCCAGCCTCAGCTCCGTGCCTGCTTCTGGCACGAGGGCAGAGTAGCCAAGGGCAGACAGCAGAGAAGATAAACGTCCATGGTAGGGAGGCTTCGTCATATAAAAAGCAAGTGCATGGCTATAAATAGCATAGTGGGATATATGCAGATCATAGGCAAAGCCACCTGAGAGGTCTCACCCTATTCACTATTTCATGAGCACCGAACAACCTACTTGCCTCATGAAGTAGAAATATTGATAACAGCTAACGTTTATTGAGCACGTACTATATGCTCAAACTGGAAAACCAGGGTGCTCAGGGAAAGCTTCAGACGGGAGGCTTTGCAAGAGAGTTGGAATGGAGTGGAAATGGCCCCCCTGGCAAGGAAGGCTGGGAACAAAGGCCCAGCGGCGGGAAGGGAGCCCGAAGCAGGACTCCAACAAGACCTTTGTGAGGTCGCGGCCTCCCCCGGAAGGCCGGCACTTCTCACCGAGGAAAGGCAAGTGTGAGCAGTCGCTCCCTTGCCCCGGTCTCTTTGTGGGGCTATTGAGCCGAGAACCAAGCAAGACAGAAAGGTTTTGACAGTTTCATTTTATTTTATTCTAAACAAGAGATAATATGAAATAGACACCTGGGAGTGTTTTGAATTAACGACCCAAACGTGAGGAGCAGCTGCATCCCAGAGAGGGGGGAAAAGTTTCCTGCCTTGACCGTATTTCCTTTCAGCAACATTACATTAACACTTATGAAATACAGCCGAAAAGTCAGGCAGTATTTAAGGGGAAGAGAAAGGTACTTCCATACTCTGTACTGAGCGCGCTGCCAACTAATTGGCCGTGTAAGCTGGGTTTTCAACTCATCTGCAGAAGTCTCGAGGTTAATGAAACCATTACATATGCAAGGACGGTACGGAAGGAGGGGGAAACAGGGAAGAAATAATTGACAAGGCTCTCCATCTACCTTTGCGGTGTGGGCTATTCTTACCTGACAGTACTTATCAAAGTCTGCGAAGCGGGCGGAATGGGTCTCTCTGGGTGTGTGTGCGTGCGTGTGTGTGTGTGTGTGTGTGTACAACCACGCTAATGAGGACAATTCTCTTTCTCCATCTGGAATCCATTAGTCGTGATTATGGTGACGGCCTCTCCTTCCCTTCTTGCTATCAGAATTAGCTAACCCCATTACTACCCAGGCCACCTTTCTCAATCTGCTCCACAGAGCGTAGGAGACGGCTTCCTGTCATCTAAGCCGTCTCCCTGTTTCCCACTCCGGAGCCGTTGTGAATTCCCTCACCCCATCTCAATTACAAGAGCCCTAATAGGCCCTCTCGTCCCAAGTGACAGGCCTCTGCAGGTGTTTGGGAGGTGGGGGGGCGGGCGGAAAGCCAGCTGATCTGCGCGCTCGCGAGCCTTACCCGGGCTCCTCCGTGCTCACAGCACCGGGCCTGCATCTTGCAGGTGTTTGGCAATCATCTCGGCCCAGTTACCTCACCGTTTCTTGGGGTGGCTGGAAAAAATAAATAAGGCACTTTAAAAAGGTTGTTATGACAAAATAGGAAAAGCCTAAGAGACAGGCAGGACCCCAAGTGGAAGGCTTGATTCCTTTAATCAATCCTGTGGCTTCGAGAACAGGACCTGCCCCAGCTGGTCCCCAAGAAGGGAGCAGGGAGATGATTTAGGGGTGCTCTCCGATGAAAGCACAGATGAAGTTAGCAAGACTCTTGGACTTTGGGCTTCCCTCCTCCGCCTTCTTCCCAAAGGACATTACTTCCCGGCCACCCCACCGCACCCTCCCCAGTAGGCCGCGGCAGCAGGCAGGGACTTGTAAAACAGTGCGAGAATTTGATATTTCCCAAAAGGTCATCAAAGGAGTCACTAGGAGCAAAGAGTTGGGTTATCCGGCCCTTATTTCATGGTTTAATGCAGTTTTTCTTTGTTGGGAGTGTAGTTGGAGGTGGGCACCATTTTTTCAGGACTCAATTCCTCTGTGACCGAGTGTCCCCTTTGTGTGACTGAGTTATGGCAGTGTCCCCAGCATGGCGGCTATTGTATTATCTTCATGTGCGTCAGGACACGAAAAAGGTTGGGGAGCACTGCCTTAAAGGTCTCCTTTTTTCCTGTTCTACATGTTCCCTCATCTCTTTTTTTCACACTTAGACAAAGCTGTAAGGTCCCTTACCTTGGCCAACAATGTCCTCCACTGACCACGGAGGCCAGTGAGGCCCCTAGGGTCTCATGACTTACCTGATGTCACACAGCCCTGGGGTTGGGGGCAGAGCGCAGATTAGAACTCAGGCCTCCTGGCTCCGCAATGAGGTCTCCTCCAACGTCTTTCTGACTTGAAGCAGCCATTTCCCCGGCTTCCTGCACTTTAGAACTCGTTCTCACCCCCTCCTGGTCTCATTTCTCTCTCCCCTGCTGACCAGCAGGTGCTGATCTGAACTTCCAGGCTACCAATCTGAACAACATCAGAAGCATCAGGAATATATCCTCGTAGGAGAACCTACAGCTTTCATGCATCCGAAACCAGAGGGGAGGGTGGGACCATGGGACCGCTTCTGCGTTCATCTGCCGCTCTTAGCTTTAGTTAGAAAAGGACGGCAAGGCATCCTCAGGAGGGCCAGCTTGGGCTGACCCTCTGTATCACAGGTGGGTGCAGACACCAGCTGCCATAGTCAGCTTTGGTTCCTGTGGACTAGGGGAAAGCTTGTCCCGAGTGTTAATCCCCTTTCACAGCCCACTGGTGCCAGGATCGACATGGTACCCAAGACTTATCAGTTCAGAGTGGTCAGGGTTCAATGTGGGCAGTCTGGGGGGACCCTGTGGTGCCACAAATATCCCTTTTCCAGGCAAATTCCAAAGTCTGGAATTTGGGAAACACGGGAACTTCGGTAAAGATGAGAAAACTATACAACTCTCGTCACACCCTGCTTGACCCCGCTTAAAACTCCATCTAAGCATCTGTCCCTGTGTCTCGAGATGCGAGGGTTATTTTTGGCACTGTCTACTTGACTGTTCACCCCTCTGCAAATAAAGAATTTTCCCACCCCAGTTAGGGATGGCTTAATCTGACTAGTGTCCAAGGCAGATCAGGAGATGATAGATGTGTTCTAATTCTTCATCAGGGAGGGGGCAGCATGATTCTAAATGCTTGTTCCTCCAGGTTGACAAAATTAGTATTTCTCCTATAAGCTGTCATGTCCACACCTCAGGAAACTGGTATGATGCATAATTTCATTCAAACTATAGCTGACAACCATTTGGAGATCGGGTGGCAAATGATAAGTTGACTATCACTGACAATGATAAGACAACTATCATGAGTTGTCTAAAGAAGTTCAAGCTATTTTAAAAGAAATCAATAGTGGTGGCAACAAGGGAAGTGGGTGCTCTCCCAGGCTGTTGGTAGAAATGAAAATGGAAATGAGCTTTCTGAATGGCAATTTGACAAATACGTGCTAAAGACCGTACAATTGAGCGTGCTCTTTGACTCAGCAATTCTAAGAATTTTACCCCAAGGAAACAATCAGAAATGTGTACAAAGATCTACATATACGAATTTTCGTTACAGCAATTCTGTATCGTAGGAAAAAATACAAATAACTTAAACCCTAATAATAGGAATTCACTTTTAAAAAATAGTGAAACATTGCAATAGAGCCATTGAAAATAGCGGATTAAAAATTAAGATGAGAAATTTCATAATATAATTATAAGTAAAGAGGAAGTCAGGCTACAAAACAACTTCTCCAGGATTATTTCATGTTTATAAAAATCTTTGTGAGGCTTCCCTGGTGGCGCAGTGGTGGAGAGTCCGCCTGCCGATGCAGGGGATGTGGGTTCGTGCCCCGGTCCCGGAAGATCCCACGTGCCGCGGAGCGGCTGGGCCCGTGAGCCACGCCCGCTGAGCCTGCGCGTCTGGAGCCTGTGCTCCGCAGCGGGAGAGGCCACAACAGTGAGAGGCCCGTGTAGAGCAAAAAAAAAAAAAACTTTGTGTGTGTGTTGATACGTATAGCTGATTCACTTTGTCATAAAGCAGAAACTGACACACCATTGTAAAGCTATTATACGCCAATAAAGATGTTAAAAAAAAAACACATACATTTGAAGGCTATACTCAAATTTTTTCACAATGACTATGCATTGCTTTTATAATCAGAAATGAAAATTTTAAAGAAATCAATTCCTTCAGCTATGAAATAGAGAGATAATGGAGTAAATAGTACCTTTTCTTGTTATAATATAATCACCTCAGCCCTACTCCCAGCTCTCAAACAAAATTTTTCTTAAGTATCAGATGCGGTCCAATCAATACCCCAAATCAGCTAAATTCATCCAAGACATGAACTTAGTTTTATCACATACACATTGTACTGTGTAATTTTATGAGTACAATGGAATAGTCTTCATTCTCTTCCCTTGTGAGAAAATACATGTGTCTGCACATCTGATGTTTGGGACTGATACTACCCTGAAACCTAAAGGACTGGGGCTCTCCCTACCAACACAACCGCCATCTCTTCCCTCCGGTAGAGCACATTGCTGGATCGACCAAGGCAGAACTTTTCCATGAATGGCCTCATAGTACACTTCTAAATGACCTGACATCTGAAGCCAGAGAGGTCCTGGGAATTACAGCCCCAGTACTGAGAAAGTGATGCCTACAGGAAGACAGGCCACAAAAACATAAACCAGAATGGTATCTCTGCTTAAGTCACCTTATATGCCTGAAAAACCACAAAGAATGTTAGAGTGTTCTCATTGATCTCAAAGAGCCATTGCCAACCAAAAGGACTCAAGAAGGTCTTTAGTGGCATAAAGGGTGGTCCTTGCTGCAAAGCAGGTCCCGGGAATAACTACGAGTTAGCCACTCTATGTCTCAGAACTTCCACCTTCACCATGATTCCTCTTGGACTACGGATGCCTCTGACTGCCCAAGGGGCAGCATCTAGAACTTATCGTCTCCAGGTATGTCTAGTGACCAAAATTGTTCTTCTCTCCTCCCAAGCTATGAAAAATACTACTCCCTCAAGAATGGCTGGTTAGAGGCATTGATAGGAAAGCAATCTGATTGAATTATTCACATTAAGATATAAATGACTATAGCCCTAGCTCTCCCTGTGGGTGTCTTTTAAATGACACTAATTTATTCTTTTTGAAAGTGTAGCCTTTGAATCATCTGCATTAGGAGCACCTGGGTGCCTGTTACAATTATGGTTTCCGGGCCCCGCTCCTATCAGAATCGGAATCGTTCCTGGTAGGCCCCAGGGATCTGCATTTTAAACAAGCCCCTTTGATTCCTGTGCACCTTGAAGTCTGATAACTGGTGGAATGTGAAGGAGTTGATATCTTTGAGCAGAGAAGGCCTCACAGTTAAAGAACCACTTTTCACTCCAGGAGCACCCACATCAAAAAACAGGGGTGAGGGGCTTTCCTGGTGGCGCAGTGGTTGACAGTCTGCCTGCCAATGCAGGGGACGTGGGTTCGTGCCCCGGTCCAGGAAGATCCCACATGCCGCGGAGCGGCTGGGCCCGTGAGCCATGGCCGCTGAGCCTGTGCGTCCAGAGCCTGTGCTCCGCAACGGGAGAGGCCACAATAGTGAGAGGCCGTGCACCACAAAAAAAAACAAAAACAGGGGTGAGAAATTCCATCAACACTATACATTTTTATAACATTTTTATACCGCAATCATCTACATTTTAACAATGCAGAAACTGGGGCTCAGAATGCTTAGGTAACTTCCCCAAGGTCACACAGCTTTTAAATGTTGTGTCTAGCACTTGAACCCCAGCAGCCTTAAGCAAGCCTCCTGAGGACTTATTTCAAACACCAAGTTATAACCCGTCTCAACCACAACTCCTCCAACTTTGCTAAGACAGGCAGCAGCACCCAAACTTGAAAGGCTGTGACGACACCCCTAAAAGGAGAGAGAGAGAGAGGAAAACAAAACCTGGCTTAGGTGTGAATTACTTAGAATGCTACACCATGCGTCAATTCTCACTGAACATTTTGGACACCAGTTTAGGCTGGTTGATGTATTATAGGTTTGCCTGAGAAGCCTCAGAACTTTGAAACTGTTCCCATTTGTGCTTTGATTACACATTCGTTCTGACTTGAAAAAGAATTATGTTTTTAGGAGCCACACACCCTCTCAGCAGCTGCTTGTAGCTGTTTCTATCTGTAATGATTGTTTAATGACTGTTTAAGAAAGCACTGCCTGAGGTTCTCTAATCACCCAAGTTTTATTAAGCGCTCGAGGAAATCACACAGGTGCAGAACTGCCTGATTGACAGGCAAGCCACGAGTTGTGCAGAGCTCCCTTCCTCCAGACGAGGAAGCGCAACGCGGAAGGCAATGTGCAGGCCACCTCACCAGCAAAGGGGGAAACATAGAGGAGAATCACACTTTGGTTCCCCCAAGGGGAGCGAAAGAGGGTTCTGAGAGAAGAGACGGGAGAGAGTGATGGGGGCCGGGAATAATAGATATTATGAAGAGGGTAGAAGCAAGGTCTAGAAAGATCCCTAGGGCTTCCCTGGTGGCGCAGTGGTTGAGAGTCCGCCTACCGATGCAGGGGACGCGGGTTCGTGCCCCGGTCCGGGAAGATCCCACGTGCCGCGGAGCGGCTGGGCCCGTGAGCCATGGCCGCTGAGCCTGCGCGTCCGGAGCCTGTGCTCCGCAACGGGAGAGGCCACAGCAGTGAGGGGCCCACATACCGCAAAAAAAAAAAAAGATCACTAAAGGCTTGGAGGTCAGAAACCCTCATCTCTCCCTAACCTGATAAGCAACCTGGAGACCCAAGACCTTTCATCCAAGGGTTGTGGAAACTGCTAGCCATAACTGGAATGAGCTTTGGAGCTGAGTAGTTCAACGAACCGTCATTGATGACAGACGCTGTTCTGGTTGCCGTGAACTTGGTACACAGATCAGTGAAGAATGAGTGAAGATGAACGGATAGATGTCCTTACCTGTGAGCAGCTCAGAGTCTGGGGTAGAGGGGGCAACATAGGTTGATACTGCAGCAATCCCTACCATTTGTTTAGTCCTGCTATGCACTACACACGGCTAAGAGGCTGACAAACATAATCGAAGGACATACATAAGCCCATCTCCACATGAGAAAACAGAGACTTAAAGTAATTAGGCTCCTTACCCTAAATCATGTAGCTAATAAGTGATGGAGCCAGCGTTCGAAGTGAGGTCTGGCTCTAAAGCCCACGCTCTTAACCACTCTCCTAGACTGAGAATTTAGCTTAGAGCTACTGTGTACATGGAGAGTCAGATGTGCCCAGGACATGATGGGAGCATCGACAGTACACACTTAGCCCAGCTTGGATCAAATTCTGGATCAGGCACTTGCTAAATGTGAGACCTTGGGTTAAGAGCTTAATCTTTCTCAGCCTTAGTTTTCCCATGTCTAAAATGGGTTCAATAATATCAACCACATAGGATTGTCTTAGAATGAAAGGGGATAAAGTACATAGAGCATCCAACACAGCAACATCTAGTAGGTCACGTAGTAGGTGATGAGTTAATATTGCTTTCCCTCCCCCTTCTGGCTGCTTTTCAGCTGGGAAATGATGGGAGCTGGCAAGCCAAAGTCAAAAAAGTCACAGAGTGCATGGGGAAGGAGGCTGGTGGGGTGTGTGGACAGGGGCAGCCACTGTGGGGAACACTCTAACATTACCCAGTGAAAATTAACTAAGGAAATACAACCAGGGCCATATGCAGATGAGCATGGGGTATTCGGGACAGCATTGTCTGTAGCAGTAGGGAGTTGGAAGCAATCTAGATGTCTATCGCTTGGAAATGAATAAGATTATGAGGGGTGTCTCTTATGCAATACACTGTAGGAGTTAGGGGTAATGTACTATCTATATATACAACATGAATACAACTTGAAAACATAGCTTTGGAGTAAAATTTAAGAGTCAGAAAGAGCCCAAGTCCATTCATTTAAATGACAAACCCTTACACATTCAAAACAACACTGTATTATTTTGCAGTGATACACACGTACCTAATGTATATGTCTGTGTTAATAACGACACCCAAAGATGTCCACATCCAAATCCCCGGAACCTGTGAATATGCCATGTTATATGGCATATTATATGGCAAGAGGGAATTAAGGTTTCTAATCAGCTGACCTTGAGATGGGCAGCTATCCTGGATTATTCAGGGGGTCCCCATATAATCACAAGAGCCATGAAAGAGGGGGCAGTAGAGCAAGTGTAAGAGTGATTCAGGTGAGGAAGACTAGACCAGCCATCCATGGCTTTGAAGATGGAAGGGGGCTGGGAGCCAAAGAACGCACACAGCTTCTAGAAGCTGGAAAGGGCAAGAAAACAGATTCTCCCCTAGAGCCTCTCGAAGGAACACAATCCTGTCAACAAATGATCTTAGCTCAGTGAGACCCATTTCATGCTTCTGACTTCCAGAGCTGTAAGATAATAAATTTGTGTTGTTTTAAGCCACCCCACTTGTGGTAATTTGTTTCAGAGGCAACAGGAAACATACAGTATCAAACACGTTAGCTTGAGTACCAGAGGTGGAAGAGGAATGGAGGTGAAGACTGGAAAGGAAGGGAGTGCCGTACACGGACAAAAGGTGATGTTATGCCCCATGCTGAGAAGTGTGCTATACTCAGCTCGGTACCTGAGGTGAAGGAAAGAATAGAGGGGGCTTCCCTGGTGGCGCGGTGGTTGGGAGTCCCCCTGCCGATGCAGGGGACACGGGTTCGTGCCCCGGTCCGGGAATATCCCACATGCTGCGGAGCCGCTGGGCCCGTGAGCCACAGCCGCTGAGCCTGCGTGTCCGGAGCCTGTGCTCCGCAGCGGGAGAGGCCACAACAGTGAGAGGCCCGCGTACCGCTTAAAAAAAAAAAAAAAGAATAGAGAAAGAAGGGAAGGGGCAAGGAAGGGAGAGGGAGCAGAGGGAGGGGTGAGAGCGCATTGGCTAGGTGGTGCGCTCCCAACGGTGCCTTCAGGTCCAGCACAGGGCGCCAGATCCACTGAAGCAACCAACACACAGATGAAAACTGATGACTGTAAACGGGGGTGCCCAATAAAGGAGCAATCGTGTTAAGGTGGGTTAGATTAGAACAACTCCTAGAGTGGGTGGGAACCTGGTCTATGGTCCCCTGGTTTCAGGGTGTGGTACAAAGCCATCCTCCCTACCATACTAACCAAAAGGTACCTCTGGGTTGGGTATAGAAGATTAACTAAAGAAAATCAGAACTGCCCTGTAAAATGGCTTATTAAGACCAATTTTACAGAATCTCTTCCAGAAAATAGAAGAAGATGGAATGTTTCCTAACTCATTTTACAAGGTTAATATTATCCTGATACCACAACCAGACAAAGACAATACAGATCTCCCTCATGAACTTAGACACAAACATCCACGACAAAGTATCAGCAAGTTGTAGCCAGCAGTTCATAAATGGAATTGTATACCATGACTAAGTGGGATTTATTCCAGGCATGCAAGGCTGGTTCAACATTTGAAAATCAATCAATGTGATCTACTTTATCGATGGGCTAAGGAAGAAAAATCTTATGATCATATCAATTGATGCAGAAAAAAACATTTGACAAAATCCAATACCCATTGGTGATAAAAAATTTCCCAGCAAACTAGAAATAGAGGGAAACTTCTCAACTTGATAAAGAGCATCTATACCTACAACACACTAAAATGATGTTTAATGGCAAAAGACTGAATGCTTTCCCCCCAAGACCAAGAACAAGGCAAGGATACCTCTCCCTGCTACTCTCATTCAACATAATACGGGGCGGGGCGGGGGTGGTGGCGGGTGAAGGTAATGGTGTACTTATCGAGCCTTCCTGTGTTTCCCAACAATAGGAGCCAACATCTGGACCTCCAGCTCACCTCAAGACAAGTGAGGCCTCAAGGATACAGCACCAAGGCCCCACCCTTGGTGTCTAGGCTGCCCAGATGGCAACACTTCAGTCTGAGGTCCCTCTCACTGGCCTCTCCCACACGTTTTCATTTTTTAAAAATAAATTTCCCCTCAACATTGATTGTTGGATTTAAACCCTCACTGCATCTCTTTGTTCTGAAACTAAAGAGTTTCCCAAGTTACCATCAATCCAGTCCAAGCTAAGACAAAAGAATCCAGATTGCACACTCTTTTGTATTACCTGAAACCAGAATGCAAAAGAGCTTACCTTTTGTAACCCCCCAAAATTGCAGAATGCTTTTTGTTCACCAGCTCATCAGCTCCAATCCTCTCCTCTCACTTCTGGGCCTTTCCTGGATCCCCCCTGGAGGAATGAGTTGCTCCCTTCTCTGAGCTCCCGTAGCACTTGGTATGTGCCCCTGTGAACACACCTGGCCCTTTCCATTAAAGCACTGGTTCAGGTCTCTCTGTGGCCCGCTAGACCAAGAGGGACCACACAGTGAGTAATTTAGCATGCTCTCCCCAGCACCTAGCATGGGCTCAGTCATGGGTTTGGGTACAGTGCCGTTGAGAGGTAGGTATCATTGGCACGTAGAAGAGACTCGGTAACTGGTAGCTGGAGTGGAAGCCGGAGGAAGAAGCTAGGACTTAGACACACTGAAGGACTCCATCAATGTCACACAGCAAGACGGGGACAGAGCTGGGCTTCGACGCAGATCTTTTGCTTCTCATTTCGATAAACAGACGCTTTTCACCTGCTCACGTCCTGCCCCGCGGCTCTGGAGAGACCATACCCCGAGAAAGCAGCTTGAGGGTTTAATGCAAACTCCACGGTATGGAAGCTGAAGAGAAAAAAAAACAGCCTTGTTCCCACCGTGCAGAGACGGCACAGAAACAGAAAAACGGCCGGGATTCTGAGAGCCTCTGAAAACAGAATGCAAAACACAGAGCCCAGCCTACCACAAGTTCAGCAAAGTTTTTACGCGTTGAACTCTGAACTTTGAGAAGTCTGGAATCTTTAGCAATTGCTTATTGCCTGCAGGATAGACGCAGTTAGGCCCGTGCCTCCTGGGCATGCCCTTAGCTGCAATCCTCATTGAAGTTTCCATGCTGCTGCTTTCAAAACTGCTCAAATTCCTTCACTCAAGTGTTCTTAGCACTTAGGTTGATAGGGAATACTTCAAAGGGTACATCTTTACTTTATCAAATCTGATCTAATTTTGCAGATGGAATCAAAGAGGTTCATTTTGAGTCTAGTCAAGTTTGCCAACCATCCCAGAGAGGAGGCATCGATGCTTTGTCGTCTGTGTAATTAACCTTAACTGAGAGGCCCCCAAAGACTCCGGGGTCTTTAGCCATCCGGACCCAGAGACCCCTGCACAGAGGCAGGGGCCTCCCTCAGAGTGAAAGGAGCATCAGGAGGGGAAAGATTGGTCTCTAGCGCCCTGGGACTCATGGCTGGTCCTTCTCCACAGCAGTCAAAGGCAGGATGGGTGTTCCAGGGGAGCTCTATGAAGACAGAAAATCTAACGAGCTTCAGTGTGCCTGGCGGTCTTCAGAGCGTGCTGTGTGGTAGAGGGGAGCCCTGGACGCAGGCAGCCGAGGCCCGAAGTATTAACCTTCACCCTCGGCTGCAGGAACAATAATGCTTGTCTTCTCCCAATCTGGCACTTTTTACAAAACCCAAAACTTGCTGTCTGTGCTAATTTGCCCCCGATACCTGCATTTGAAGCTGGATCCAGACAGTAATTTCCAACTGAGCTATTATAATTGTTACAGTAAAATGTCTGTCTGCATACGACACACCAGGTTGGAGGAGAGCCATTGAGTTTGGTGTTCAGAAAAGTTCTCTGCGGCTCAGAGCAGGAACAGTCCTGGCTGGTATGACTTTATCTGGAATATATACACACACACACACACACACACACATACATACATACAGAGGGCAGCCATTTCGAATTGAATTGAACACAAATGCAGAAGTCTCGGGGATTCAGCTCTCATTGTCCTCAGGTCTGGGGTCCCCCTTTTAAAAAACGCTTCAAAAACTCCCACACACAGCCGGCCCCCAGCCCCTGGCTTTGGACAGGAGGGAGTCACGTTCATCCACCAGCCTCTGGGAGGTCAGGGGGAAAGTCGCGGAGCCTTTGTAAGAGACCCGTGCAATTGACCATGAAAAGGCTCCGAGGCTCGGATCTCTGCCCACTCATTCTGGTCATCAAGGGGGTGGGCGTCACTCTCCCTTTCCCTCAGAGGAGAAACCAGGCCACGTCTGGGGAGGGGGAAACCCGCCTCAGCCCTGAAGCCTTCAGGCCTCCCCAGGTTGCCTGGCCCCTTACTCCTTGCTAAGAGCCACCCATCTGGCTGCCCTCCAAATGTTTCTCTACCCAGCAGAGTGACCCTGTAGAAACAGATCCAGCAAGACAAAATCCTGAACTTGGCCTTGAGGGCTTTATGATCTGCCTTGACTACCTCCCCAGCCTTCTGTCTCCAGCCAAGACTGGTTTCATGGGCCTGTGATGTCTGCAGCCACATCAGGCCCCACATGCAGAAGGTTCCTGTTCTCGTGATTTTGAAATTCTTAATTTTTTAAAAAGGGATCCACATTTTTATTTTGCACTGGGCCTTGCAAATTACGTAGCCTTCCACCATGCTCCACACACATTCCCATGCCTCCTCCTGCCAGAAGCCTTCGCACATGCTGTTCCCTCTGCGTGGAACGCTTTTACACACCCCATCCCCACCAGTGACACTGCCCACTACTTACCTCACTCCAACTCGCCCCTTAGATCTCAGCTGACTTGTCACTTCCTCCAGGAAGTCCTCCTTGCCCTCCCCAATTGGGTCAGGTCTTAGAGCACCATTCTCTTCTCTTCCATAGCTCTTCCTATGGTTCCAATTCTACATTTATTATATATTTATATAATTTAATTACGAGCTGTTTCCCATCTGGAATATTAAGTTCTAAAAGAGTAGAAACCACATCTGATTTTTTGCTCACCATTTTAGCCTCAGTGCGCAAGACAGTGCTAGACACATAACAAATATTCCATAAATGTGTGTTGAACTAATTACCTAATGTAAAAGGAGAACACAAGTTGGAGGCAGGCCCTGCACCTAATGTAAAAGGAGAACACAAGTTGGAGGCAGGCCCTGCAGTCAGACTGCCTCTTCATATCTGCCAACTTCATATCTGTTTCTGCTGTTAGCCATGCGATCTCAGGTAAATTCCCTAACCTCTCTGTGCTTTATATTCCTCACCAAGAAAAAGGTGATAAAAATGAGTAACTCTTAGAACCACTGTGAGCATTTGATGAAATGGTGTACGTGGAACAGTTGGGACAGGACTGATGCACAGTCAGCAGTCCAGTGTCCAGCACTGTTATTATGGGATGGCTGGTGAACACTGCACATGCGCTCTCCGTGTATCACATGTCCTTGGAACAACCCCATATGGCAGGAACTGTTGTGCCAGGGTGGCACAGCTAGCAAGCGTCCGAGCAGGACAGGAATCCGTTAGAATCCATCTTCTTGGCTTGTGTTTGTGCCAAAGGCATATAGCAGTTGAGAAAGGACAGTGAATGGGATTACCAGGGAGTTGCAGAAGCCCAGGGTGGAGCTCTGGCTCCATCCTCTAGTATTTGTGTGATCGTGGACAATTTTCTTGGCCTTCTTGGGTCTTAAGTTTCCTCATCTACAAACCAAGGATGATAAGAGATGCCTCTCACAGGGTTGCAGTGAGTATTAAGTGAGATAAGCCTCCTAAGTCACTCGGCACGGGGCATGGCTCACAGTTAAGTATTCAGTATGGCTGAGCTCTTGGCATTATAATTAAAGCCACATGCCAGTGTCACTCTCGCTCCGGTGCAAGGAGCCGCACAAAGCCTCACGTTTCAGAGCTGCCTTGCTCCCATATTCACAGCCACCAACGCTTCTGAAGTGAATTCAGACTGTTTGCATAGAGGACGGCACCTTTGTCGAGAATTCCTTCGACTTCCGGCATTCCCTCCACGCCGCCCCTGGATGAGTTGTACTGGCGGCAACTCCTCTGCTTTGCAGATCGAGGGTATGCTGTTCCCCAACGTGGAGGGTTTTCGGAAGACCGGAGGCCCCGGGTGCAGACCTGTGAGGCCTCTGAGGCCTGCTCCTGTTCTCTGTCCGCTCTCCCTGGAGAAAACAAAGGCATGGCGAGCGAAGGGTTAAGCCCAGCAGGTGCTGGCCCTTCTCCACACGTGGGGTGCGGGAACAGGGGTGGAATTTCATACAGCCAGAATGGCTAGAACGGGCTGATCTGGGATTAAAGCAGAAATCTGGTTTCTTCCTCAGCCAATAACCAAGTAAAGAGAAAAATCCCTCCGCGCTGCGGCCCCTTGCAGGCTTCTCAACAGACTGGGAAAACGCGGTCCGCCTGCTAATCACCTGAGCTCGATCAGGCGGGCCTTCCTCTCCTCAGAATGAGTTAGGGCAGATGGTGAGGGGGAATCAGGTGTGACCAAGGGGTGCGCCCGAGGGGTCTTGGCTGCCATCCAGACACATCGTGTCCCCCTCCCGTGAGCTGGAGGGGCCCTGGAGGGACACCTCGGAGCAGCTGAGGGCGTCCAGAGAGGTTGACAGGGCCCTCTTCCACTTCAAGCAGAACCCTACAATTTTGTCATTTATATATATATATATATATATATATAGGAGTTCTAGAGAGGGTTCTTTTTGAGAGTGGAAAGTCACTTTTCAAGTTACTATTAAAAGTAAAGAAGTACTGGTTTTGTCCATTTCCCTCATTTTACTCAAGATAAAGCTGAGACTCACAGAAATCTCTGAGACCTCCCTGCACAGCTATCACCAAAGAGAGGCCAGATCCTGAGCCCCTCGTTGCCGACTGGCGCTGCTCTACTCCAGTGCCGGGGCTACTGAGCGGTGGATTTGGAAGGTGGGATCCGCATATGAAAACAGTTCTGGGAGGGAAGAGAAAAATCACTGAGCCAGAGAAGACTTGAGAAGAGTTTTCCCTTTCCTGTGTTAGGAAAGGTAGGACTAAATACAGGTGCACTGACCCTCCCCTCTGCCTCTTAGGTGGATATGGTTGCCGTATCCTCTACAGGAGAAAAGTGGGCAGCGCCCGTTCCTGGAGACTGCCCCTTCCAGCCCTCACCAGGAGCCTCGCGGGCCTGCCCCGCACCAGCCATCAGCGTTGGAAGCACATCTAGGGGTAGCCGTTAGCTGTGGGGGGCCCAAGCCAGGTGGTCTCTGCTTATCCTGATGGAAGCACATCTAGGGGTAGCCATTAGTTGTGGGGGGCCCAAGCCAGGTGGTCTCAGCTTTAGGTGGATATTGAGTCTGACCTCATGGCTTTGGAGCCCCAGGCTGATTAGCTGGCCATGAGGATGTTATTAATGGAAGTAAAATGTCCTTCTGGCAGAAGACCCTGAAACCTGCTTTGGTGGGTCATGAAATTCAAAAGATTGCGGTAGGAGGAGACATCCAAGGTTATCTAGACTAATGACTTTATTCTACAGAGCAGGGTGCGGAAGCTCAGAAAGAAAAACCAACTTGCTCAAGAAGAAGTAAACATAATGATAAACCTATGGCTCTGGAGTAAAGGAGAGGAACAGCTGTGTCTCATCTCTTCCCAAATTACTGCTCATCTCAAACCATCTCAAAGCAAATCCTCTTTCTTGAGCTACAAGGCTTTCTCCCCTCAATCCTCCACCTCCCCCCATTCCCCAAATCTTATTCTACAAGTTGCTACCCAATTAATAAGAAGTCCTAGCTTCTGGATGAGTCATAATTCCCCATCTCTCATGACTGGGCCACGTAGAGAACATTTTCAGGAGTTGTTGGTCCATATGGGAAGTCCTAACCCACGGAGCTGAAGTCAGTGCGTATCCCTGACACTGAGCCAGGCCCCATCTAATGGCCTGGGACGGACTCCGTGTAGCCTGGTCTTACCCAAGCTCTCCTCCCAAGGCAGTGAATCAAGTTAACAAGAACCAACCTAGAGAAAGTGGGTCATGTTAGCCAAAATTATTAGAAAGAGTTTTCCATTTAATTGGGGGCAATATAAGTCAGGGAACTGACACTTTACTTGGATCTGAGGAATCCACAGGCATGGATTCTATTTTCCAAATCACAGTATAGACATAAAATCAACACAGAAATAAGCAATCTCAATCAAAACAAGAAAAATGATGATCACGACAAATCAACTTCCTGTCTTGATGTAGGAAGTTCATGGCTTTTTAGTCCCTTTTGCTCTAATCACCTCCATCCATTTTTCGATCTTTAAAATTTTTACCTTCACTTATTCATCCAATAAGAAGGTCAAGGTCAAGGTGTTGGCCAAACCCTCATCCCCACTCAACATACTCTTCCCACTACCCCCCCGCCCCTCCCCAGCCAGCCTCTCCTCCAAAGCGAGCCTGTGATAAAAGTACAGCAGGCTCTGTGCATTTTAAAGAGTTAGCCTATTCTCAACTATAAAATAATATGTGGCATAGAAAACAGCATGTAGGATGAAAAAAGATCCTGTTTAGTTTCAGTGTGACATTTGCCTGGGGGAAGAAGTGCAGAGCTCATCGGCAAGCCGATTGTTGAAGCCCTGACCAGTCAGTTACAAAGTGTCATCATTTAATATGCCAGTCGGATCTGCCTTTTCCAGGCCAATCACTCCTTTTGTGCTGGGGAGAGGGCAGAGGTGGGGTGCAGAGGAGAAATTGAGTAGCGGGGGGGGGGTGGGAACAGAAGAATGAAGGGGGTAAGGGGCACACAAAAAGGACAGTTGCAGAATGTTTTATGGCTCGAGCTCCCTCCCACCCCCATGGGGGCCTCACTGGTGCCCACTGGGGCGGAAGGGCCAGAGCCCAGTGGCTCTTGGTCACGGTAGCTGCCCAGGTGAGGCATCCATAAGTTATGCCCCCAAGCCCCACCTATGCCCGAGACGTGGGTACACTGGGCCCCAAAGTCACAGAACTTACACACATCCCTAGAGCTGGGATCATCTTCTGGCCCCAGATGCTATCAGAAACATCAGCTTCTAAAGTTATGGGCAAAAAGGTCAACACATCCGAACCTATTACCACCTCCTGCAAGCTCAGCACGTTTCTGTGTTTAGACATCAGTGCAAGATCCCGGCTCCCTTTCATGGCTCTGAGCTTTGTATCCAACTTACCATTAACAGGGCTCAGCAGAGGCAGGGCTTTTGACTCTCTCTCCCCTCACCACGGCCCCCTCTCTCGGTCTGTCAGCCTTTTCTTCATCAACTATATTTGTTACAATCAAGTCCTGTCAACTGTCACGGCTTACATACAGACTGCCAGTAAATATGTCTTTCCACTCATTAGACATTCCTCTCAGTCACCTTGGGATTTCTACCTTGTCTATCTCACTCCAAAAAACTTTTGTTCAGAAGTATGAGACACCCACTGAGCAATGTCAGCTTGCGGCCATTACCTCAGGAAGTGACAGAAAACACCCAACTGTCACTCATTAAGATCCATTTTTTCCAGAGTTGATGTAAGTCAGACTTTGCCCCCAAAACGAATCATGATTTATTTAATATATTTGCTTCTACAAGTGTCAGCTCATCAGCTTAAAACGTTCCTCCTTTAACTCTATTGAGGACTGAACAGAAAGTTTTCTTTGAAACTGCGTTTTTGCTTTAAGGCTTAATAATTAAAACAGAACCAAGAACAGTCAAGACTCTGCTCTATAGGTGCACTTTGGTGGCCCCTGGTTTTATAATTATATGTACAAAGTCGTCGTGTTGGAATTGTCGCCGGACACGCTGGGAAAATTGCCCCCCACTGAGCGCGTTGCCTTTTTCTGCCGGGCGCACCGGGCTGGGGCAAGATGAAATGAAAACCCGGGCTGGTTTGAAAGCAGGGACAAAAATAAGAATTAGGGAAGCCAGGAGGAGCAGAATGCAGTCTCTTAATTGCTCGGCCCATGTGCCAGCGGGCAGCTCCCCGCCACGCTGCAGGAGCGGGGGGACCCAGGGGTCCCCAGTGCTGTCCAGAGGCCTAGGGGAACGGTGAGCAAAGGTGCGTCAGCCACAGCTTTCCGGGAAAGATGCCCGAGGCCTGACTTTGACCTGGATTTCGGGAGAGATGAAAGCCTGAGCCAAAGAGGAAGGTGATTTGACGGGCTGATGACCTCCTATGGGGATCTTCAGCCCAAGGTCATTTCCAGTCACCCTCCCCTCTGATTCAGATTCACTCTGGTCAGCGCTTTCTCCTGAGAGAAGGGGAGGTTTAGCACCTCGGGGGGGCCATTTGGAAGGTGGTGACAGTACCCCTTGATATCAGGCAGTAGGACTACGGCGAATTCTCCCTCAACACCGGGGCTTGGACTGGGGACCCCAGAGTGAGATTAATCCTGGGCTCAGCCCCATCAGCAAAAGGACTTAGCCCCCAGACCTCTACCTGCAGCCATGCAAGGGTTAGTGCTATACAGTGGGGACAGCACAGAACAGTAGAAGAGAAAGGAGAAAATCCATATGAATTTCCCTAAAAGGAGATGGATGGTCTGGGGAGAAAGTTGGGCTCCTGTTGCCACACATATTCACGCTCCACAGCCGATTATTGGGGTGCGGCACGGGAGAGCCCAGCCTCACCTGGGCATCTCGGCTCAGAGACACTCAAAGCCCATGCAGTTAGACCTTAGGATTCTGAGAGTCTAACATTTTGCCAGGTGTTCTTTTTGTTTGTGTCTGCATTACCAAGACAAAGCGGGCCCCATCTTCAAACATCTCCCCCACCGCCTGGTCAAGGGCTCAAATCTCCTCCCAGGGCCCATCCTCTGGGTTAGGGCATCCATCACTGATAGACAAGCATGCCCAGGGGCAGCAGGGGGACCTGGAGGTTTGAAGGAAGGGTCTGGAGGAGGCTGTGGAAGAAAGGCACCTGGGAGATGCAGGGGCCACCACCCTGGTCTAGGCAGCCTCACCGCTCACTGAGTCGACTGCCTTGGCTTTCCTGCTCCACGCATCCACTCCCCAGCAGAAATGTTCTTAAAGTTCAGATCTGATGGCAAAATCTCCCACCTGCACTCACAAACCCCTCCCACTTAAAAGCATTCTAATGGCTTCCCACGGCTTGAAGGATAAAAGTCAAACTTCCTAAGAGGGTGAGCAAGGACCTAGTCCCAACTCTGTCTGCCTCATCTTAGGATCTCTGTGTCTCTGTGGCCTACGCCAGACTTGGGTCCCCTGAGACAGAACCAGCTCTGAGCCAGCTGGTAGCTGGAGGGGACGATGGCTTCCCGGGAGATGGAGAGGAGGGGAGGAAGTGGCTGTGACTTAGCCACAGCACCCTACAGTTTCCAGTGGGTTTCCCCAGACGGGTGAGTCTGATTGACTAAAACCAGGTCATGTGCTCGATACTTAGCTGCCAAGAGGACTGAGGAAGTGGGCACTGCCCTTTCCCACTTCTGCTCCCCTCCAAGACTCATAGAGTGGAAAATTCCCTAAATATAAGGAGTTTCAGGTGCTGGCCTCCAATAAAAGAACATGTCTTCTTTCAACTCAGTTTATTGCCAGAGTATAGCTTTCCCAGGAAAGCTGGCCAAAATCCCCAACTAGGCCTCGTGAGGGCGCATTTTCCATCTCTCTAGCTCCCCAAGTACCAGGAAGAGGGCCATTTATTCACCAAGCACATCCCTATCCTGCTCCCTGAGCCGGCATGACAGGCAAAACTCTGAGGGAGAAAAACGCATTCAATAGTGGTCTATGGGGCTTCCCTGGTGGCGCAGTGGTTGAGACTCCGCCTGCCGATGCAGGGGTTGCGGGTTCGTGCCCCGGTCCGGGAAGATCCCACATGCCGCGGAGCGGCTGGGCCCGTGAGCCATGGCCGCTGGGCCTGCGCGTTCGGACCCTGTGCTCCACGACGGGAGAGGCCGCAACAGTGAGAGGCCTGCGTACCGAAAAAAAAAAAACTGGTCTACGCGTGGAACCCTTTCACGTTGCCCGTGATCCGCAGCTCCAAAGGTAAATCAGATATAGAAGTTTCTGATGAGGTTAAATCCATTTCTAACTCTTTACGCCAGCATTTAAAACCATCATCTGTTTTTAGCAGTGAAGAGCTTTAACGTACAGGGGGTACCAAGGAACTGGGGTCCTTCTCCTTATGCAGCACCAGGAGGCAGGGGCTGTGGAAAATTGTGGAACCTCTTTTCCTCCAACCCTGTGAGGCAGGGTAAGAAACCCCTACCTGCTGACCTCTAAAAATGGCTGTTAATGATTTACAGCTGTGCTGAAATAGGGACCTGCGTTAATTACAAAGCAGGGTGGGAGATGTTTGGGACTAACGCTTCTCCTCGGAGGCACTGAGCCCAAGGAGGCTCTCTTCCCAACAGGAACAAAAGGAAAGAGATGTACGTTCTTCCCGCGCTGGAGGGCTTGCCCCGGAGCCCCACTAAAATCCTATTTCCTTCACGAAACTGTCACTGATGAGTGACTCCTGCTCCTGGACTCCTGGAGCATCTGCTATCTATAGCACTTGTTTAACTTAGTATAAGATCATTCATTTGATCCTTCATTCACCAAACCCTCATTAAGCCATGCTATGGACCAGCTTGAAGATCTTCTCTTAACAGACAAAGAAACTGGGACAACCCTGGAGATGGGGGTGGGTGGGGAATGACTTGCTCAAGGTCACACCTGTCTTAGTAGGTCCTCTGGGCTCCCACTGACGGCTTAATTTCTTCCACCAGGGCTCTGTTCTTTCAGAATGACCTATCACCAGGCACTTTAATCTACTGACAAGTCCCTCTACGCCATCAGCCTATGAGCTCCTAGATCAGTAATTCTCAACCCTGGCTGCACATTGGAATGAATAAGGAGAAGTTTTTTTAAATACCAGTGCCTGGGTTCCACCCCACAGAGGTTCCGATTTCATCGGTATTGGGTTTGGCCTGGGCATTGGGATTTTCACCACCACCGCTACCTCCAGGCGATTCTGACAGGTATCCAAGATCGAGAAGCACCGTTCTAGAACACTGCTGCTCCAGATTTAGTGAGCATACACATCACATTGTGGCAATCTCGCTAAAAGGCGGGTCCTGATTCTGGAGGTCTGGGCTAGGGCCCGGGATTCAGCATTTCTGACAAGCTCCTGAATGATGCTGATGCTGCTGGCCTGTGAGCCATACTTTGAGTCGGAAGGCTCTAAAACAGGGTTCACGAGCCTCAGGACTACTGACATTTTGGGCTATATAGAATTCTCAACTGGGGGAGGGGGTAGTGCAGAGAGTATTGCCCTGTACACTGTAGGATTTTTAGCAGCATCCCTCCACCCACTAGATGCCAGTAGTACCTCCCCCAGTTGTGACAGCTAAAATGTCTCCAGACAACACCAAATGTCCCCTTGGGTGGGAGAAACACAAGCACCCCAGTTGAGACCCACTGTTCAAACGTTGAATCTAGCATCTTTGAGTCCTCTATCTCGTGATCCAAAGTCCTTTCACTATACCACGTTGCCCTATTAACTATCTTTTCACACTCATCTTACTTACTATATTTGTAAATTACTTAATATTACATCCCATTTCAGTAACTCATCAGTGATTCAGCAAGTACTTGGTGAGTGCCCAGCAATGCACTAAGCCTAGGGATCACAGCAAAGGTAGCTAAAAGCTGTGCCTGCAATAGCTCTTCGCTCCTTGATACAGCCCTCGAAAGTAGGGCCTAGGGCCAGCCCCATTTTACAGATAAGACAACTGAGGTTAGAGAAACTAAGTAACTTGCTCCAAATCACAGATCTAGCAAATTAGAGAAACAAAACGCAAAGATGTATAGGATACAGATGCTTCCTTAATGGAGTTCATGATCATGCAGCCAACATAGGCTTGGTGCGAAAAGCACTAGATCAGTAGTCAGGGCAGAGTGAGATTTTAGAAAGCACGACTTCACTTAGTATATGGGGAAGGAATCCATCTATGTTTTTGTTTTTAATTCCTGTCTCCACTAATGAATTGATGGATCCAAGCCCTGGTGATTGAGAGCCGCTAAATCACAGAGAGACAGCGGACATCCAGTGCCTCCTGGTGGAAGAACGCAACACCCCTAGGAATGTGATCAAGGCCCCAGATGAAGCTATCAATTCACAAGTAGCACAGAGGACAGAGGAACACATTAAACGACACCACAGGGATGCAATCGACAAAGTCCAGACTGTGGGAAACTCTGTGGGACAAATGACTTGGATTTCTTACATAGATGACTTTCAAGGGGAAAGAGAGAGAGAGAGAGAGAGAAGGAGGGAGAAAGGGAGAGCTTATAGATTAAAAACACTTAAAAACACTTCAATCGTTTGCAATAAGTAGACTTAACTTGAATCATGATTCAGACAAACAACTGTAAAAAATATAAGTAGAAATCTAAACACTGGATATTTGATGACATTAAGAACTTACTGTCGGGCTTCCCTGGTGGCACAGTGGTTGAGAGTCCGCCTACCGATGCAGGGGACACGGGTTCGTGCCCCGGTCCAGGAAGATCCCACATGCCATGCAGCGGCTGGGCTCGTGAGCCATGGCCGCTGAGCCTGTGTGTCCGGAGCCTGTGCTCCGCAACGGGAGAGGCCACCACAGTGAGGGGCCCGCGTACTGCAAGAAAAAAAAAAAAAAAAAGGGGATCCTACAATATGATGTCCTTTGTGACTGGCTTATCCACATTGTAGCATGTATCACTACCTCGTTTCTTCTCATGGCTGAATAGCACTCCCCTGTATGGACAAACCACCGTTTACTTATCTACTCGTATGTTGATGGGCATTTAGGTTATTCCCACTTTGGGGTTATTGTGAATACTGCTGCTATGAAGGTTCGTGTACAAGTTTTTGTGTGGACATATGCTTTCATGTCTCTTGGGTATACACCTAGGAGCGGAACTCCTGGGTCATATGCTAACTTTGTTTAACCGTTTAAAAAATTGCAAACTGTTTCCTAAAGCAGCCGCATCATTTTACGTTCCCACCAGCAGTGTTCCATTTCTTCTTGTATCTGTTTGAGATTTTCCATAATTAAAAAAAAAAGTTCTAAACCTACCCTCACAGGCTGAGAACCAGCAAGGCATCATCGCCACGTCGGCATCTTCAGCTCTTTCTAACCTGTGTCACTTCTACCCTCATGGGCCCTCCGGGATAAGATCATGACCCGTGGTCAATCGTAATGCCTTCTTGTTTGCTAGGTTTTTAGGTACATAAAAACCTTTCATTTGAAACCTCTCCCTTTCATTTGGGGGATGCAGTCTCTGAAGAAACCAAAAATATTAGCATCGGTAAATGACCTAAATCATGTTCCCAGAGTGAAGGGAATCAGAGGCAGCTGTCTCATCCTGCCTGGCCGCTGAGGAAACGTGTGCGTGATGCTGACTGCCCCAACATAATTACACAAAATGAAGGCTGCTCGGGAAAGAACCGCTGTGGTAAGATGAGTAGAGGGGACTGATTCTGCTGAGGCCCAAGGTTAAATGCTGGGGCATAAAGAGATGTAACCAAGGGAAATCTTTCAGCACGACAATTTGGGACGTAATGGCACACAGAGTCGTGTTCTGCAGATGTACAGCAAGCACTTGGCTGCATTATTCCATCCAGGGTTCCCATTTTCTCTTGTCAAGAGGTCTTTGACTGAAGACACAATTGTCTTCCAAAGAAAGGCTGAAATGCCATGTGAATGACTCGAGTGATAGGCTGTAGCATCTTGGATGCTCAAGAAAAAGTAATGCTAATGGATTTGTACACTAAATAACATAAAGAGGGAGAGGGGGAAAGCCCCTCCACCCGCCCCCGCCCCAAGGCACTGCAACAGCGCATCCCAGAGCCTTCTTCTGAGGCACTAGCAAGGAACTAAGGCTTTGGTAAAAACCTTCCTCCCCTCGATGCGGACAAAGGACGCCTGGGGTCCTGGGAGTCCAGACCTGACTCTGCCTTCCCCTTCACATTCTGAAATCCTCAAAGAACTTGTAGCAGCTGTTCTCTCACAAATCTGGGGCACGTAGCTCCCTGGCCAGCCTCCCACAAACAACGACTCTGACCCAGACCTGGTGCAGGCCTCCCCTCTCAGGTAGCAAAGCATCCTGGGAGATTCCCAGCCTGCCTGGCAAAATGGTCCAGCTCTTCCCAGAAGTTTATAAGCACTAGAAGTTTCGAGTGAGCACTGTTATGGGATAACAAGGTGAGAGAAATATAGAACACGAGCACAGAAAAGGACCTCTGGGCCCACCAGATCCAACACTCTCTTTTTACAAAAAAGAACTCTGAGAACCAGAGAGGGTAAGCAACTCTATGAGGTTACATTATCAATTCATGTCAAGCTGTGTAATTCCACTCCTCTCCCTTGAGGAAGGTGGAGTCCACTGCAGGAAAAAAAAAATGAAAGAGCGTCACTCAAGAATCCCATCTCTGATACATCTGGCTCTGGGGATGAGACAGGACAGGGAGACCTAAGGTTTTTATATTCTAATATTTTAGGTAACCATGACCTAAAAACCGCATCTCAGGAGTCCCTTTTGAAGACAACCATAGCCTTCACTGCAGGTTACTTTGCCCTTGTCTGTGGATGTCAGCAATGGAGCATTGGATAATGGCATTTGGAGATTGTATAGCCCATCCCTCTTTACACAAATGAGGAAACTGAGCCCTGAGAGCAGATGAGATTCCCCAAGGTCACAGAGCTCATCCTACTCTAGTGTTCCAGTCCCACTGAAGGGCACCACTCACCCTCCCTCCAGATAAAGGAACCAGAGACCGAGGAAACACCCTCAAGATGCACCATCGCCACCCATCCCCCCAACCTGATCCAATCTGTCCCCAGTCTGTCACCTCCAGTGTCCTCTCCATTCCCTCTGCCACTAGCCTAGAGCAGGCTGTCATTATCATTTGCTCAATCCCTAAGTGTTCTCAAGCATCCACCCGTGACCCCTGGTCCCAGGCATTCTCAAGACCACAGCTAGAGCGATCATTTCAAAACCGAATTCAATCACATTGACCCCCCTGTTTAAACCCTTCAGTGACCCTAGAGATAAACCCCAAATCTTGGTATCTACAAAGCCCGCCTGGCCTGGCCCCCGGGCGTGTCCGTGACACGCTAACTCTCCTGTTCAAGCCACAGAGACTGACCTTCTTTCCATCCTCCAAATATTATCCACTGTGTTCCCTTCTGCCCCAGGGCCTTTTGGTGAATGCTGTTCCCTCTCTGGAAAGTTCTTGTTCCACTCCTCATTTAATTCTCTTTCAGGTTTTGGCTTGTCCCTTTCCTCAGGGAAGCCTTCTCTGACCCCCAACCCTCCTATGCGCCATGCTTTCATTGGGTGAGCCTCCTATGCATCATGCTTTCATGGTAAAGCTCCTTTCCTTTAGGATGTTTATCCCGGTTTATAATCATATGCTTCTCAGTGTGAGGAACACAGTCTATTTCCTCAGACAATAAGGATGAAGTCTGCTTGGTCTCACTGCTCTTACCCAGCACCTAGCGTAGTGCCAGACACTAGGCATATATTCAGTGATTTGCGCCTGTGTGACCAGAACAGTGGTGAAAATATTCAAATGTTTCTGTATCCAGTGCTAATTAACTACTGCCCCAAACCTCCCACGTGCTCCATGGTATTCTAGCCATATCCCCTCCCCTGGACCTTTCAGACCACCCTATAACCCAGCGACTAAAGGAGTAATGTCTGGCACAGCACTCGGACAATAATGGCTAAATATTTTGAATATCACTCCAGCATGCAGATGGTAGGCACTTAATAATCATGGAGTAACTAAAAGAATAATGGTAGGGCTCCCCTGGTGGCGCAGTGGTTAAGAATCTGCCTGCCAATGCAGGGGACACGGGTTCGAGCCCTGGTCCGGGAAGATCCCACATGCCATGGAGCAACTAAGCCCGTGCGCCACAACTACTGAGCTTGCGCTCTAGAGCCTGTGAGCCACAACCACTGAAGCCCACGCGCCTAGAGCCCGTGCTCTGCAACAAGAGAAGCCACTGCAATGAGAAGCCCAAGCACCACAATGAAGAGCAGCCCCTGCTCACCACAACTAGACAAAGCCCACGCACAGCAATAGACCCAACACAGCCAAAGATAAATAAAAATAAATTAATTTTTTTAAAAAAAGGGACTTCCCTGGTGGCACAGTGGCTAAGACTCTCTGCGCTTCCAATACAGGGGGTCCGGGTTCAATCCCCGGTCAGGGAACTAGATCCCACATGCATGCCACAACTAAGCATTCACATGCCGCAACTAAGCGTTCACATGCCACAACTAAGGAGCTGGCGAGCCGCAACTAAAAAGCCCACGTGCTGTAACTAATGAGCCGGCGAGCCACAACTAAGGATCCCGCCTGCCGCAACTAAGACCCAGTGCAACCAAATAAATAAATAAGTAAACAATTTTTAAAAAAAGAAGAAGAATGGTAGAACTAGCATTCTAACCTTGATCTATCAGCTCCCTGTTAATTATTCTTTCTGCTTTGTCCTGCTGTTCCCACCCCGCCCCCAGTTGGCATAAAGTGTTTTCCCTGGCACTCTGCAGGGCGGCAGAGTCAGGTTCATGCTTGGGTCTTTATGGGCACCTTCACTCCCCACTTCATGGCTGCACAAGCACTGCAGCAGTGACTGCCTTGACACGGAAATCTGCAGCTCGTGGTTGCCGCCCGGAGCAGAGGCTTGTGGGTACACTCGCCAAAACTCTCTGGGGAATCTCCGTGTCAGCAGAAGCCACGTGGCTCTGGAAAATCCATTCACCCTTCCAAAGGGGTGAGACTTCCTGGGTGTTTGCTCTTAACCAGCCAGTCTTTCCTCTGGAGGAGCAAAGGGAAATCTTTCTTCCATTAAAGAAGATATTCAAATGCAACCATTTTTTGATTCTTGGGCCACTGTCACCATGGTTGGGCTCCCTAACTTCTGGACATTGAAAAAGTGGTTCCTTTCTTAATTTGAGTTTTTCCAAAAGTAGACCCTGAGGAAAATATTTGGGTATAAGCAGCTTATTTGAGAGATGAGTCAGGAAAGTTCTCTGAGCGGGGAGGACATGAGCCCAGTAAAGGGTGTGCCAGTGAGGAGGGGACTTCTGTGGGAGACGGGTACTCCACGTCACGGCAGACCCCGGCAGACGGTGCGGGGTGCTTCTGAATATTCCGTCAGACAGGCAAGTGAGCTGGGGTTTTTATTCACCAATTCTCATCCCTCATTGGTTGAGGGTCCCTCTGGGGCATTCATCCTCTGGCACTTCCTGCTCGCCCTGTGATCTGGTCAAGCAGTCAGGAGGCCAGAAAAGACCTCAGGCCAAGAGACCCACAAAGCCACTAGAGTGTTTGGGAACTGTCTGCAGGTGGTCTCACCGGGGTCAAGGGATGTGTACAGGGGACCTCAGTAGCATCCTCCACAGTGTTCAAGTGCCTTCGAGGGGAAAGCCCTTGGGGGCCACTAAGGAAGCTGCGTTTTGAGTGGAGGTACAGCAGGAAGAGCTTTGGTTTCAGAATGCAAGTCCTGGGCTTGATTCTCCTCTCTGCCACTTACTAGCTGGGCCACTGGTCTAGTTAACTCCTCTGAACCTTACTTTTTTTTAAAATCTGTAAAGATGGACTTCCCTGGTGGCGCAGTGGTTGAGAGTCCGGCTGCCGATGCAGTGGGCACGGGTTCGTGCCCCGGTCCGGGAAGATCCCACGTGCCGCGGAGCAGCTGGGCCCGTGAGCCATGGCCGCTGAGCCTGCGCGTCCCGAGCCTGTGCTCCGCAGCGGGAGAGGCCCGCATACAGCAAAAAATAAATAAATAAATAAATAAATCTGTCAAGATCACAGTAAAGGTTAAATTGAGTGCCATAGATAAAGTGATTGGTACAGCGCTGGGCACATAGAAAGTATAGTGCTGGGCACATTATTTGTGACAATTAGCATAATAATAATAATCACTATTAAAATGAAATAAATCATTTGTTCTTAGGATTTTCATGATCTAGAAGGCTCACCAGACTGAGGGTCCAGGAAGAAGGATGTCTTCTCGAGTTTAACTGTTGGTTTTCTTTAATTCACTCATGCATCTGTTTGTTCATTTGACAAATATTTTTGAGCATGTCTTTCAATGACCTCATCAGCAAAAAGGCGGGTTGGCAACACTGGTGCAATCGTTCTTTCCCAGGTGCTTTCTAGCATTTACCATCTTTCAATCTTCAACTGTTCTCTGCAGGAAGAGAGCTTAGTTTAATGAAAAAAGAATATTATAATGACATAATGGTGTTTAAATATTGATACTCACTGGCTACATGACTTTAAGTTACTTTGCTCTTCTATACTTCATCTGTGAAATGGGCACAATGATACCCACCTTGCAGTAATACTAACAAGAGATGGCGTTCTAGAAATCTCTTACAGTGTCAGGCATATGATAGGAAGGTGACATTGGTGGTTCTTTCCCATCATCTCTGGGGTACACATGGTTCAATAGATAAATGTTAAGTGGTGTTGAGAGGGTTAGCATTTCAGATCTCTGTGTAAAGGTGAAAATGACCCCGCAGGCCACACCTGCAGCTGAGCTCATCAGCAACACGTCTACGTCATATAAAAGGACACACGCTGCCAGTCTGGGACACCCAGGACAGACTCTTATTCAGCCGGTCATGCCCTCACTCCCAGCACAGTGCCTGCACAGAGTAGGGACTTTGTCAATATTTGTTGATACATAAGTGAAACAAATCCAGCCTGCTTTTCTGAATAACAGCACAACCAAAAACAAGGCGACAAACAAACAAACAAAAGCACTTCCAAAAAGACACCATGGACAAAACTAAGGTCCTTAAGGATAAGTACAGAGGCATTTCTTGGTACCCAGTGAGAAGCCTGCTTGGTCGAATTACATTCCAGGTAAATGGAATAAAATGTCTCCCAGGCCCAGGATCTATCTGCACTAAAGATACAGACCACTGGACTCAAAGGCCCTGTTCTGAAGAGAACCACTTAATCATTTAGAATACGTGATGTTTAGTCTAAAAGGCACAAATAGCAAGTGTAAATGGCAGAAAACTGCAGGGCACTCCTACTCAAGTGTGGTCGACCCGGCAGTGCAGGCATCAGCTGAGAGCTTGTTCAGAAAAGCAGGGTTTCAAGCCCCGCCCCAGACCTGCTGGAGCAGAATCTGCATTTTATAAGCTGCCCACATGGTTCTCAAGTTAGTGCCATGTTGGCTGCATATCATCTGGGGAGTTTTTTTTAAAAACTGACACCTGGATTCCACCCCTAAGATGCTGGTTGTTTGGTGTGGAATGCAGCTTGGACAAAGTGATTATTAAATTATTATTTAATTTTATTTATTTAATTTTATTATTAATTATTTAATAATTATTAAATTATTGTTATTATAATCCCTGGGGAATGCAGCCCCATTTGAGAGACCTGCCTAGACCTTCATGGGGCAGCCAAGGCAGGGAAAGGACTTATGTTTCCACGTGGAAAATTAGTTTCCTGAGTTCTTCGTGGTACCTCCTATCTGGCCACTGGGAAGGAAGCTCTAATGTCGTCTGAGAGCCAGGCGCACCCAGGCCAGGCCTCCACCTCGTGAGAGAAGGAAGTATTAAGCCCCAGCCCAGGCTTCCCTTCCCTGCTTTCACGTGTCCACCACTGCAGGGCCCTACAACCATCACCACAGCTCGTACATCTGGTTCCGTTCCTTGGAAACATCTCCCCTTCTCATTGCTTCCCTCCCCTTGGGGACAGCTTTCCTGATTCCTGCCCAGAAGAATGACCTGGGGCCAGCAGGATCTAGCCCGGGAACGTCCCCACAGTCTCCTCACCAGTCCAGACCTCCAGGTGGGGCTTGAAGTGGTTACATCAGCCGTGGCCCAGGCAGCCCGTTCATCAGAAACGTTCCAATCCTCCCAGGAATCTGCCTGGGATGAGCACAAGTTTCTGGCTAATTTTAAATGTAGTTAAAAGATTTTCTTCCTTTCTTTCTTTCAAGGCATGCTCAATTTCCATCGCCCCCCTTCTTAGAAGACAGTTCCTCTGAGGTCTTCTCTTTTTATTTTCCAAATTCTTCCCCCCAAATGAGAACACTTACAACAGATGCAAATTCTTTGCTTATTTGGTCTCGTTTATCAGTAGACAGTATTTTTACAATGTAGAAAGGTTTTTAATGGGATGTGGAAAATGTCTTTTCTCCCAAACCACTAATAATTTTTTTTTTAAATCCCTTTTTTTATTTTCTTCAAATTGCTTTTTATAACCCATTCAGCATTTTCAGGGACATAATTAAAACATCAAACAGTTTTCCTGCTGGTTATGCTAAAATTTGAATACTTGAGGCAGCCACTATTATTAGATATTAAAATGGACTTGAGTATTTATTAAAAAGATCCTCTTAAGTAACTATTCATTTGGGTTTGCTCTGTTTAATATAAAGACAAGCCCCATAATGTGAAAATACCTGTTCCTAATAAAGTCCGTAATTGATAGCAGGAGGGTATTTTTTAAAAATATAAAATATGTATTTTGTTCAACATTTTTCCGGCTTAATGTGACTAATTTCCCCATTCAACTTTATCCCTAAGGAAAAGTATAGAAAGAAAGGCCATTACCAATACATAAAGCTCAGTAGTTTGCTTTAGTGGGATGTAATTGCTATCAAGAAGGCGAGTAGGGCTTCCCTGTTGGCGCAGTGGTTGAGAGTCCGCCTGCCGATGCAGGGGACGCGGGTTCGCACCCCAGTCTAGGAGGATCCCACATGCCGCGGAGCGGCTGGGCCCGTGAGCCATGGCCGCTGAGCCTGCGCGTCCCGAGCCTGTGCTCCGCAACGGGAGAGGCCACAGCAGTGAGAGGCCCGCGTACCGCAAAAAAAAAAAAAAACCAAAAAAAATAAGGCGAGTAGCTGAGTAATTTTGGTTTAAATGAGTACATAGCCTGAAAAAGGATAAATTAACCTCTGTAGAACAGAAATTAGATTCCAGCGAGGGATTGTTCTAATTCAATGCACACTGAGTCCGGGGCTAGGGAATACGTTGTCCAGGAGCAAAGGCAGCGAGATGCTGGATGCCGGATCAGTGGTACAGGAAGGACACGGTAGGCAACTCGGGGAGGAAAGGCTAGGGCAGAAATGGAAACCAAGACTGTTTGTCTCTCTGGCTTTTCCAGGAGTTTGTAGAAATTTCTAGATAAATAGAGTTTTCCCTTCTCATGCAATCCCAGTGGGCTTCTCGGAGACTAAAGTGATCAGGTCAATTCATTAGACACGCTGTTATTGCCAGCATATAACATGACAATGCCGTGTCTGCCCCACAAAGAATAGTGGTGGGGCATGAATGTGTGAAGACCATGTGAGAATTGGCCCTCATCTCCCTGAGGCTGATTAACAAAAGTGAGACTGGTGAGCAAATCTAGACTCCGAGATGGTGGGTTAAGTGCCTTTCAAATGGCGCAGACATGAGGAGCTCAGAGCAGAGTCGTTGCTTTGGGTTCAGGACAAGATGGAAGTCTTCTCAGCTGAGACGGCATACAGCTGGACCTTGAAAAACATGTCAGCTAGAGAAATCCTGTCCTGGTAAGTCTTCAGCCTTCTAGAAATGCCTGTAACACTAGAGGGTGTCGAAACTCCTAAAATCTCATACCTGTGACTGACTACATGAACTCATACCACTGAGTTCAGTCCTTGCTTTCTTTGTGGGATGGAGGAAGAAGATTCAGAGGCTCTGCAAACATTAACTAGCTGTCCACCCCCTGCAAGGCACTGTTAGATACTGCTGGAAAATGAGAAGAAAAGAGGTAGCGAAATGAGCGTCTGCAACTGGCCGTCTACTCGAAGATCGGGAGGTATAGCACCCCTGCCTGCCAAATCTAACAACTGTAGGAAGTATACAGTAGGTACCAGGTGAGTGCCTGGGCTGTTGATGCTATGGAATGGAAGGGGAGGAGAGGAGTAGACCCATCGGGTCCTGGCAGCTGGGAAGTCTAACTTAAGAACATAAAACTTGGACTTAAAGCTAGGACACCAAAGAGCCTATCCTGGGTAAAGAACTCTAATAGGGAAACACAGGAGGCCAAAGGGAATGGAAAATGCATTCCTTGGCTGAGACACTATTGGCACTTTCAAACCAGAGAAGACACGGTTTGAATAGGAATGAGAGATTTCCCAAGAGAACAGTTCCTTTGCCCTGTCTTGCTTCCTCTGTCCTTTATTTTATTTTATTTTATTTTGCAGTACGCGGGCCTCTCACTGTTGTGGCCTCTCCCGTTGCGGAGCACAGGCTCCGGACGTGCAGGCTCAGCGGCCATGGCTCACGGGCCCAGCCGCTCCGCGGCATGTGGGATCTTCCCGGACTGGGGCATGAACCTGCGTCCCCTGCATCAGCAGGTGGACTCTCAACCACTGCGCCACCAAGGAAGCCCTCCTCTGTCCTTTTTAAGCACATCCCAGTCCCCAGCCCTGGTCTAATTTGATGAGGCTGGCCAGTGTTATTTTGGGAGGAACAAGGGTTGGAAGAGCCTCCACAGCCAAATTCTTCTTGATGAAAGCATTTTCCTTCTCCGCTCTGTAATCCCCACCGCTGGCCCAAACCTCCAGGCCCCAAGGTTAAGGCCCCTGCGCTGCAGGTGCGGGGCGCACCTGGGAATGTCACAGCCCCTCCCAGGGCCTCCCAAATGCAGTCCCGATGATAAACACAGAAGAAGAGATCAAGCTCTGTGGAGCCAGAGCCGAACGCATCTCTAAAGCCAGAGAATTTTGTTTCGCTACCCTCTGCTGAAGTAAAAACAGCTCCAAGAGTATTCCCTGGAGTGTGAAAGAGTTCTCTCATCACAGGGTTCAAAGACGCTGTGAGGCATGTAGCGTAGCTGAAAGTGTCTGTATGTAATAATGCCTTTATGATGTTGTTTTGTTTCTGGCTCGCCGTTACCTGAATTATCTGAAGACATTGTTTGAGGCTATGAAAAAATATGAATAACATTAGGCCTTGAGATCAAAAATCATTTTGTATTTCCATGGTTGTTAGCCGCCAATATCCCACGCATGGCTCTCAATTTCTAAAGCAGCAGTGAAATGCTGGAGAGACCAGGTGAGGGCTTTTTTTTTTTCTTTTTCTCATTTTTATTTTTGTTATTATACACTGGCCTTGATTTTTGAAGCTGTTGAAAGCTATTTGATATGGCAAAACTAATCACGGGAGGGAAACCACAATTTAAACACGTGAGATAAAAAGGAGCTATGCATACATGCATGACGAGATGTCCACCCGGTGGAACGAATTATTTACCACCTTCCAGGATGGCCCCATGTGCTCTGGCTACCCAGCATGCCTTGAGGGGAGATGCTGCCAAGAACCTGGGGCCGCTCTGACTGGAGACCTTTCCATGCCAGGAGACCACGCTTTGGTCCAACCTTTGAAGTGACAAACAGGCCTTTTTGTCTCTTTTGCTCTTTACCACTCTGCTCACTCAATCCTGCCTTAGTGAAGAACTCAGTTTGAAGAACTAAGTAAGAAGTCTGATTTTTCTTTTTCTTTTTTTTTTTTTTTTGCCCCTGTTACCTAATCCATGAACAGTGTCCAACTCATGTTCCAACAAGTAGATGAGGGCCAGGACCACAGCTGACAGACGTTCACCTCCGGCTGACCTGCTTTCAGGGCTCCAGGAGCTGCCATGTCTCACAGCTAAAACCGGATGTCCAACACCCGCCGCGATAAGGCTGTTCTAACCAGGGAAAACAGAGCATCTGTCTTCTCCCCTGGCTTTACCTCTAACTGGGTCCCAACTTTGGACAGGTCAGTCCACCTGCCAGCCCTCTGTTTCTTTATGCTTTCGGAATTTTCCCAGTTAGTAAACCTCAAGATCAGAGGCCAAACGATGCCTTGGTCTTCGCTGGCCATATTCCCAACCAGTTTCTGAGTCTCAGAGTGGTGGCCTCCAATGACCCTCTCCTTTTCCTTCTAGCTGCTCGTGTCCTCATTCCTTACCCATCTCCCAAACCCCAGTTTCTTCCCCTCTTCCCCCCTCTACTCCACCCTCATGCCACTTTCAGATTCACCACCATAAACACTTCTCTGATTCTGTCCTCATCCTGTTCAGAAGCCATCAGTGGTTCCCCATCGCCCCTCTGTTAATGTCCGCCTGTCATTACCTGTCCGCCCCAGCGTACCGTTTCGTCCTTGATGCCCACTGTGCCCCTAAATTCACCCATACTCCAGCCAAACACACGTCATGCTTCTCACACACACTTGCCTGTGCTGATTCTCCTCCTGGAACACTCACTGCCCACCCTCAGCCCACCCTGACCCCGATCCCTGCCTATCAGATCTGTCTATTGGATTGACGGGTAAGAAGATGCAGCAAAACAGTACTTGTGATTGGTCAGAAAATGGAAACAAACAGAATGTCTAATTGGACTGAAATGGTTAAATAGATTATTGAACAAGCATGCAATGACTTTATAAACCTTAGTTTTGAAGAATATTTGATGATGTGTGAACATTCATTATTGTTGGGTGAGTAGACGTCTAAGGTACTCATTCCACATAAGCCCAATTTTATGAACTTGGTGCGTGTATACGTATGTGTATGTGTGTGTGTGAACATATAGACATATATACATAAACATATATACACACACAGACAAAAGTCTAGAAGAAACACACCAAGATGGTACTTCTGCTTTCTTCTGGATGCTGGGATTATGAGTATGTTAATTTTTCTTCTTTATGTTTTTTAGTATTTTCTATAATGAACGTGTATTGTTTGTGTCATTTAAAAGTACCATAAATAATCATTAGCTATGAAACAGTGAACAAAAGGAAACCTACCACTGCTCAAGTGTCATCTCAAACATTATCCTGTCCTCAGAGCCTTTCTGGATGGCATGCCTCACCCCCTGACCACTGACCTCTACCGGTGGGCTGTAACTTTTTCTCCATCGGAGCCCTTGCCATGGCACATGGTCCATTCTGCTTTGTACTGATGTCAACTCTGCATCACGCCTGCGTCTTCTCTCAGCCCAGGCACAAAGCTCAGCCTCCATAAGTGATCTCTACTTGAATTGGCCACACTCAGTCTCTGGGACTAAAAGGGTCAGTAGCTGGATAGTCTACATGTCTACAGCAGCCATCCTGGACATCTCAGCACATCTTCCTTTTTTGTAGTTCTGCAGGGAACTAGGTTGAAACGAAGTAGCTCGAATAGCTTTTATCTATTCATTTCTTCAGAAAAGAAAAGGAAGCCAGCTCCAACTCACCTCTGGTCTCTTCCTGTTAGCAAGTTCAAGAGACACTTGGCAGTATTGAGCCTGGAATACAAAGATGGCATTCAGGGTTTCCTCATGAGTGTTTGTCCCTAGAAACAAAGAACATCCTCATTCTTGAAAACCTAAGTAATAGATGTATAGCCAATACTCAAACTGTGCCTCCTGGTTCCTGAGCTAGAAAGCATCTGTCTGGTCTGGAGTTTCACAGCGATCTCTAGTCAGCGGCTTTCCCAAGAGTTGTCATCAACTTGGACCTCAACCCAAAACTCTGAAGCGTCAGAGGCTCAGCTACAAGGACGGTCTCTTCGGGCCTCCTGTAGCCTTGCCACCAGGAACACTTCTGCAGCACCCATCATTTCTTTCTTCTTCACCAAGTTAGAGAAATGCAATTCTCTGATGTCTGTAGGAGGGACTTATAGAAATTACCCAGCTAGGTAGTGGTTCAAACACTCAGGGAGAGTGGGATACACGCCCTACTTTTGAGGAGAACCAACGTATGGAAGAAAGACTTAAGAGTTACCACAAGCCAACCCCCAAGTGTGCCCAGCCTTCTCTGAGTCCTCTTCATCCTTCAAATCCCACTCAAGTCCCATCCCATTAAGGAAATCCTCACACCACCATCATAATCACTTCCTTCCCTGAATCCCCACAGCTGATTCAGTACCTACCTCATGAAGTTGTATATAAATCATTAACAATGTCAACAGAGCATCCAATGCAAAGATGAACATGTAGGAGGTACTCGATAATGATCCCTAATCAGTCATTATATAGTTTTTATTAGTGTGTATCTGTTCAATTTTATGTCAGCCCCTTGAAGATAGGAATCCTGTCTGCAGAAGTAAAGGCTTGGCTACTCATCTCTGTTGGGAAATAGATTGTTCTAGATCTCAGGAGTCTCCTGGGTGGCTGAGAGTTTAACTCTTTGAGGACGGCGCAAGGGTACTCCTAGAGGCTGCCGGTTCTGACCCCTGTCCTACAACCGCCCTCGAGTCGTGACACAGAGCAGAGTCTAGGTGGTGGAAGTTGGCATCTTCAGGGACCGCTGAGGTGCGCAAGGCTTTCCGCGTTCCCACCACGGGGCAATCCTGCATCTCTCCTTTCTTCCCTGACTTCGGCCTCCACTGTGTGACAGTCTGTTTCTTGTTCCCTCATCATTACATCGAATCCCCCAACAGCCCCTGTAACTGCTTCCAATTGCTGCCACTCTCTGCCCACTTCATTCACTCTTTTCCCTTTGTCTCCTCTCACTGCCTTGGCTGTCATGTGAAAATGTGTGACCTCCCCAGGCATCACCAGGTGTCCGTCTCAGTCCACAGCATCTGGGGTCCTCCCCGCTGGTGTCCACTGGTCACCACTGCCACCTTTGCCTTCTTCCCCAAGAAGCCTCCTTCTCCCATTACATCCAGGCCAGCTATCATTCTGGATGGTGACGATGAACCTCAAGGTAATAGAGGCTTCTCTCCTCCTTCTAAATGACCTCCCGTTTCTGGCAGAGAGTCAAAGATGTTCGATTTTCAATAAAAACTGGCTGCTCGATTCAGGGAAGTAGTTAGAGAACAAGAGATGACAAGCTCAGGGCTATATTTGGCCTCAGCATGTAAAGGATGCAAGTGATCTGCAGAAACTTCCCGAAGCCACCCAAGGCTGTGCTGAGTTTTGAGGGGAATGGAAAGTTTTAGGTGAGTTAGTTTGATTTTTGTAATTTCCTAAAGACATTTGACATCAGAAGTTTCTAGGGCTCCAGACGTCTTGGTCTCTATGGCATGACCCAGCGTAAGGCAAGACGTCGAGAGAACAGACACCGCCTGGTCCCACCGCCCTCTGCAGATAATCAACACAGCTAAGGAGTAAACAGATTCCTGCTTCCTGCTCCGTCTACACAGCTCTCGCTGACGCTGACGTCTGGGACAGAGGGACTTTTTCCTCCTCAACCGAGGCACGTGGAGGTGACTGGGGAGAGGTGCGCAGAAGATGAAAACACTGTCTGGAGAAGCAACACAGCGACACGCTCTGTGAACTTCCTCTGGTTTGCAAATGCAACTTCTCCCACAGACAATGCCGGCAGCACCAAGCCCTGACTGAAGACACAACTCATGAAAGTCTCCAAGTCAGAGTTGGAAAAACCTCCCGCCACTGAAGGCAGAAGGCAGCCCTGGAAATAATGAACCACATTAACTAAGAAATCGCAAAAACCATCTCTATTAGACAGCTGTGCAGGTCAAAAGGCAACCAGACAGGAGACATCAAGAGGAAACTCAGGCTCCCCAGGATAATTGCAGTGCAATTAATACAGGGTGAGTCACCGGCCTTGTGGAAGTGGGATCCGCACAGCTAAGGGGAGCAGGCTCACAGACCAGGCCCCCAGTCTACCAGCAGCAATTCCCCTTCCTCACCATCTGTGGAGCCCAAGGAAACATCCTCAGGAAATAGGTCAATATGATGATGTCGCTATTAAAAAAACCAACTGCAGAGTCCACAAATATCAACACAGAAAGTGCATCCTCTAGAAACCTGGAAATGATTTCCAAGCTGTCCATCCCGGCTCAAAGGCCTTTAGGGTTGCTGATAGCACCTTGAGGGGACAGACAGTAACCAAGAGAAGGCTGAGAAGAAAAAGGGAGGCAAGGTGAAATTGACATGCATTGTGCACCTACTGGGTGCTGGGTGCTGGGTATGGTGGTTTCCTTCCCATTACCTTCTGAGCCAATTCTTACTGTCCCCATAGAGATGTGGAAACTGAGTCTCAGAGAAGCTAAAGAAAAGCAAACCAGGAGGAAAACACAAAGAAGCAGAGATAGAGGTTGAGGGTAGGGGATGAGAAGAGAAAAAATATGAATCTATGAAAGGAAGGTCCACCACATCCTCCTATCATCCCCCTTGGCCTTCTCCCCATTGGAACCCTGGATTGCACATGAGACAGAGGTCACTGTGCCATAAAAATACCCTAGGGCTCTTTCAAGAGCCTCATTCAAGCCATATGCAGGGTTGAACCATATCTCAGCCCTCCTTGAGCTCACAGCACACGCGCCAAACCAGAGGGAGAAGGGCAGGGCTCAGGGTACAGTGGACATCCATCAGCTGTAGCGCATTACAAATGCAGGCTCTTGGGGCAGACTCTGCATCAGTGGGTGATTCTGAAGAAGGAAGTAACCACGAACTATGTTTTGGAAAACGCAATCGTAGAAGTTTTAATCCCTAGAATTTAAAGTACACTGGTTGGTGTTATTAAGCTTTTCTCCCTCTTCCTCGAGGAGTACCTGTGGAGATGTGAGAACTTTCTGGGATGCAGAAGGGCAGAAGCAGCCTAGACAAGGGCCCTGGTTACCACTTCTCTCATCTCAATAGCCTTGTAGGAAAGCAAATTAGTCAGACTCTTTTAGTCTCAGGCAGTGGTGTCCTGGAGCTGGCTGGTACCTGCTCACAAAAGCCAACTGTTAGATATTCAGAAATTTGCAAGCTGCTTGTTAAACCTTGGTAGCTTAAAATCTGCCACAGTGAGAGCATTCACACCATGGTAATTGGTAATTTTTTTGGTAAACACAAAAAATCAAATCCTTTCTCTCTCTCTCTCTCTCTCTCTCTCTCTCCTCTTTCTCTCTCTCTCTCTCTCTCTCTTTCTTTTTCCCAGCACACCACTAGTTGCAAGTGGCAGAAACGCTACTCAAATGAGCTTCAGTAAGAAGGAATATTTATTTGTTGTTACAACTAGGAAGTCCAGGGATAGAATTGCCTTTAGCTATAGCTGGACCTAAAAGCTTAAAAGATACTGTTAAATCCTTGTTTCTTTCCCCATCTTTCAATTCTGCTTTTCTCCATGCTGTTTTTAATCTGCAGACAGACTTTCTCTAGGTGACAAGGAAGATGGCAACTCCCTGCCCCATATCCATATTCACCCAACTTTATAAAAACCCAACGGAAAGGGATTATCCTCCTGTTGGCTCGACAGAGAAGTCCTGAGAGGATTCTGATTAGCTTTAGGTCACATGCCCATCCCTGAACCAATCACTAAGCCAGGGGAGAAGGAGGATTCTAACTGGCCAGCAAGGATGATGCATCCTACCCTGAGGTGGGGAGGATGTAGCCATCATGGTTGACATTTGGGTTGTTTTTGTTTTAACTTAGAGCTTGGAGCTGGTATTTGACCAAGCCCTCTGACTTAGGTGAGACAATGGACAACAAGCCCTCCTGAAATTAAAGGTTTTCTCAGCCAATCCATGCACTGGAAAGGTGGAAGGATTTAGGAAGTCAATGGAAATCAGGCAATGAAGAAAGTCCATGTAAAAGGACTTAATAATTGTCAAAGAAATCGGACAGGAAAATGGTAAGCATGGGGCATCAGAGCCAGACAGCCCTGGATAACATTAAGTACTACCACACGAGTTGTTACAAGGACCAGGACTACAGGGACAGGGTGAGGCAGATGTCCAACATGTTTTGAATGCTCAGTAAATGATAGCCACCAGTATTATTATTATTACCTCTATTTTGTGGCCTCTATTTCTCACCTATAGAGGGAAAATGATGACATGACCCACTTTGTGGGGTTACTATGAGCGTATGAGACATTATAGTACAGGCCTGGCCTACTATAGCTACTCCATATAAGTTGTAACTATCCCTATCAGGTAGAAACGTTATTTTGAAGGTTCCCTTGCTCCTGCCTCAGCTTCTTCTTTGAATCATCAAAATAAACACTTGACATTTTCCTTCCTTTCCTCTGAGCACGTCAAGAAATAGTCAAGGAATTAAGACAACCATTTTGTCTCCAAAAAGAACCTTCTGGAAATGTGTTTCTCCGGCAGTTTTTCCAGAACAGGTGGGTTTGGCTGAAGGGAAGTCAGATATTAGCAAATATTTTCTATCATGCTGATTTCCTGAGAAAACTGTACAAGTTACTGAAAGTTTAAAAAAAAAAATCCTCCATCTCTCCAACTTCAAAAAAGGCATTGAGGGGGGTATCAGTGAAGTACACAAGATCTTTAGCAGAGTGGATAATATCAATGCACGTTGCTACTTTTGATATTGCCTCGATGACAGGAGTGGCGGCAGAAGTGGAAGTTCAAAAAAAACAAATTCAGAAGAGACAAATGGGAAGAGCTTTGTCACTCAAAGAATAATAAATGTTTGCTATGGCCTACTGGGCAAGGCTGTTGAGGTAAAGACAGTGAGTTCGTTCAAGTAGCAATTAGATGCTATCCTGGGGGGAAGACCATCTTATAAGGGAGAGGCATCAATGTGGTGAATGGCTTTTCACGCTCCGAACACTGCCTATGTTCTTTTCATATCCTTCAGGGTCTGCAGTCCCAGCAGAATATGTCAGCACAGAAATAGGCCCAGAAGTATATGCCCTGGGAAACTGGGCCAAGAGAAATAATGCTATTCAGGCAGGACCATAATGTGCGATGTTCAACTATAGCACCCATTTCACTTCCATTGCTTCTTAGGTCTTGGGAAACGCAGATGATGCTAGGGCAGGGAATGGGAGACAAGTTCTCCGGTGCTGTCAGCAACGCTCAGCTGTGCCCAAGTACGCTATGTTCCTGGGTTGGTGAATTCAATAGCATACACAAATGAGGAATTTAAATCTGTTATGATCCTAAATAAGAAAGACCATTGACCAAAGGCCAGAGCTTTACTTCTTGGAAGTGCATCCTGATGGCTGCCTCTCCTAGTCTCAGGGAACTTCATTTCTGTGCCATTTCCCAATATGGGGGAAAAATGAGGATTTTCGGATATTTTTCAAAATGCATAATTTCTAGACGCCCTTTGGACAGTAGAGTTTCACATGTCTACATTTAAGGTCTTTTAAGTTTTGTGTCAAAGACATAACTCAAGTTTACAGTATAGCTTCTGTATTTCAAAATCAAGATAAGGCATTAGCATGGGGGCCTCCCAAATCCCACCCCCAAGTCACATTTGAAAAAGGAAGCAGACACGCATAACCTGCTGAACATAAAGGAAAACAGACAATTGAGAATTAACAAATATTTGAGAGGTATCAATCTCAAACACGAAAACTAACACTAAAGCACAATTTATTCAGGCAACAGAAAAAGATTTTAGAATTTGTATAAGTAAGATCTGCAAAAAAGAATCAGAAATCTTGAAAATTAAAATTTGGACAACAAAAATAATTAGGTGGGCTGGAAAACAGCATGAAATGGCTGAAGAGGAATTTAATCATGTAGAAAATGGAGAGGAAGCATTTGGGCAGAATACAACTTAAAACAACAAGTACAAATATATGATGGAAAAAAACCAGTTGATATGTGGAGTCAAGATTCAGTTGTTCCAAATTTCATCTAATAGGATTTCTAGATGGAAAGAGTGCAGGAAATAAAGCAGAGAAAATAAATTATTTTAGTAGAAAACCATTATAGAGATGATCATTTATATTGAAGGGACCCACTAAGTTCCTAGAAAAATAAGATGGCTTTAAACTAAACATATCAGGTAAAACTTTATAAAACTGAGTATAAAGTGAAAAAATCCTATAAAGTTTTCAGGCAGAAAAAAAATAGTTTATCTACAAAAGAACAAGACTAAAATTAGAATCAGTATAACTGATTCACTTTGTTATAAAGCAGAAACTGACACACCATTGTAAAGCAATTATATTCTAATAAAGATGTTAAAAAAATATTAGAATCAGACTTCCCAATAACATACTGAAAGAAAAGAAGTCAAGCAATATTTTCAAATGTCTGAGAAAATAATTTTTTACCTACGATCTCATATCCACTCAAATTACAACAAGTGGGAGAACAAAATAACTATTTTTCTGACATATATATAGAAAATCATAAACTTTATTTACCACACATATATTCTGAAAGAATTACTTTTTAAAAAAAGTGAGCAAGGAGTAGATGAAGAATTCATGACCGTTTTCTTAATGTATAATTAAGTACAAATAATTTTGACACATAATGTATAAAAATTAATATTTGGAAAAATCTCAAATGATATTCACATGAGAACATAAGGAAATGGGGAGGAGGAATGAAAGCAAGCTAACATTCATTGTGTGTGTGTGTGTGTGTGTGTGTGTGTGTGTGTGTGTGTGTACTCTAGATATTAATAGAAAAATAAAAGGTAAAATACTTGTGTTAAAAGTGTATGGAGGGCTTCCCTGGTGGCGCAGTGGTTGAGAGTCCGCCTGCCGATGCAGGGGACGCGGGTTCGTGCCCCGGTCCGGGAGAATCCCACATGCCGCGGAGCGGCTGGGCCCGTGAGCCATGGCCGCTGGGCTTGTGCGTCCGGAGCCTGTGCTCCACAACGGGAGAGGCCACAACAGTGAGAGGCCCGCGCACAGCAAAAAAAAAAAAAAAAAAAAAAAGTGTATGGAGAGAGCCTCTGGTAATGGTACTCTGGATGAAATATGTCTTTTAAATTATACATATAATTATATAATATATGTATTATAATTTTATGTATAATTTTATATATAATATATAAACATAATGGAGAGTAACCAAAAACAGGTAGAAACTAGAAGAGAATCAACACTTAAAAAAAGGGAGCAGCAATGAGTACGTTTCCCATTTTTATAGCTCTTCACCTGAAGACAGACAGTACCTGGTAGGACAATTAAAACTTGAATGGAAACCCACAGTCTCACTGGTTTGAGGAATCATAAGACAGAATTCATGATGACCACAGGAGCTAAAGAGGAAAAGGCTCAGAAAGGAGAGAATCAGAAAAAGGGACCTTTAGCTCTATAAACTTGTTGACTAAGTCCTTAATTATGCTGCTGTGAGGCAGACTCCACACAGTCCAGCTAAGCCAACAACTACAGGGGATGTAGAATTTGAAGTTTGAGTCTGATCAGGTAAAATGCCTGCTAAAGCAAAACTATCTTTATGTTCAGAAGATTATAACTGAATCCAAAGTCTTTAAAATGTATCATTCAAAATGTCCAGGTCGGGGCTTCCCTGGTGGCGCAGTGTTTGAGAGTCCGCCTGCCGATGCAGGGAACGCGGGTTCGGCCCCGGTCCGGGAGGATCCCACATGCCGCGGAGCGGCTGGGCCTGTGAGCCATGGCCGCTGAGCCTGCGCATCCGGAGCCTGTGCTCTGTAACGGGCGAGGTCACAACAGTGAGAGGCCCGCGTACCGCAAAAAAAAAAAAAAAATGTCCAGGTCACTCTCCAAAATTACTAGACATGTGACGAAACATGAAAATGTGACTCACACCCAAAAGAAAAGGCAATCATTGGAGACCTCCTACAAGAGAAACCTAATGTAGAAATTAACACACGAGGATATTAAGGCATCTATTGTAACTATGCCCAAAGGTGCAAAGGAAACTATGCTCATATGAATATGAATAAACAAAAGGAGGAAATCTCAGCAGAGAAATAGAAGCTATAAAAAAGAATCAAAATTCTATAACTGAAAAAAATCTAAAATTTCTTAAAATAGATTTAACAACAGATTGGATATGATAAAAGAATTAGTAAGTGAACTTAAAGTTAGAGCAAAGAAATAATCCAATCATATATGTATAACTGATTCACTTTGCTGTACAACAGAAAGTAGCACAACATTGGGACTTCCCTGGTGGCACAGTGGTTAAGAATCTGCTTGCCAATGCAGGGGACACGGATTCCAGCCATGGTCCGGGAAGATCCCACATGCCACAGAGCAACTAAGCGCGTGCACCACAGCTACTGAGTCTGTGCTCTAGAGCCCGTAAGCCACAACTACTGAGCCCATGTGCCACAACTACTGAAGCCTGTGTGCCTGGAGCCCGTGGTCCGCAACAAGAGAAGCCACTGCAATGAGAAGCCAGTGCACCGCAATGAAGAGTAGCCCCTGCTCTCCACAACTAGAGAAAGCCCGCATGCAGCAACGAAGACCCAATGCAGCCAAAAATAAATAAATATATAAATATATTTTAAAAGTAGCACAATATTGTAAATCAACTATACTCTGATAAAATTTTTTTTAAAAAGAAATAATCCAACCAGAAGAACAAAAAGGTGAAAGATTTTTTAAAAAATGAACAGAGCTACAGTGATCTGTGGGCGAATATCAAATATCATGTAATTGAAATCTAAGAAGTTGTGGCTACACAGAGGATTCTGGGAAGATGGTGAAGTAGGAAGCACCAAGAATCTCTCTCCCCATTGATCAACAATTGCACTCAGAGGATTTCAGATTGTGATTTTAAAAAAAAGAAGAAAAGGAAATCTATTTCTATGCTCTTTATAAGAGACACACCAAGACCAAAACAGATTAAAAGTGTTGAAAATGATAGGAGATGTATTTATATGTATATATGTAAAGTTAGTCAGAAGCCATGCAAATAGTTGTCACAGCTGGAACAAGTGCCCCAAATGCCCAGAGACAGGTGAGGCTGAGAGATGAGTGGACCTGAAGTGTACCTGAAAGCTTCTGATAGAAGATCCAATTTCTTTTTTCTATTATGCATATTTGATAATCCTAGAACTATTTATTAAGTCCATCACTTCTCGAGCAATCTTTAATGGTACCTTTGTATGTAAAGTGTCCACATACACATGGGTATGTTTCTGGGCTCTCTCACTTGTCCTTTGGTCAATTTGTCTATTTCCACATCAATACTATCTTAATTATTATGGCTTTATAAGAAGTATTAATATCTGGCAGAGCAAATTATCCAACCTTCTTCTTCTTCAGGCTCGTCTTGGCCTTTTGTTTTTTTTATATATAAATTCTAGAACAAGCTTGTCAAGTTCCTCGGGGCAGTGGGGTGGGGGGATCCTGTTGGGATTTTTTGTTCTAGTTGTATTGAGCATATAGGTCAACTTGGGAAGAAATGTCATTTGTACAATATTGAGCCAAAGATTATTTATTTAAACTTTCTTTAATATCTCTGAATAATATTTTTTCTCCATAAACTTCTCACTATCCTTTGTTAGATTTTTTCCAGTAATATTTATATTTAGATAGATGATAGATACATAGATAGATGATTGATAGACTTTACTGGTATTGTAAATGGTATGTGCATCTGTCAGTGTTCAATTAGGAAAACAGAAATAACTTTTAAGTTCAAACAGAGTGAGATTTAATACAAATATTTCAGTGGTTATAATACTGTTAGAAGGGCTGTAGGACTAAAAGAGAAAGAGGGTGTGACCCAGAGATCAGGACATTGCTTTCACCCCTAGAGCCTACAATTCATATTTCAAGAAGCCACTGCACCCACAGAACAAAAATATGAGGAAAGGAAAAATCAGAGCTTTTGGAAATCAAAAGTATGATTGTTGAAGTTAAAATGTCAACAGAAAGACCAGGAGCCAAAAATGAAGAAATATGGCAGAAAGTAAATCAAAAAGAGAATTTTATCATTGTAAATATGACAGACAAGATAATAGACTTGAATAAAAAGTCTACTTACAACATTAGACTAACAGGAATTCCTAAAAGATAGAGAAAACCAGGCAAAACAGTATCAAAGAAATAATACAGGATAATATTCCAAAGTTGAAGAATATACAAATCTTCAGATTATAAGGAAAATGAATGAGAAAATAAATCACACAGTGGCAAATGAAAAAAAAATCAGAACATCAAAAGCAAAGAATGAGGCTGGCAGGGGTCGGGGGGCAGTTACATTTTTAAAAAGTTGCCTACAAAGGAAGTAAAATTGGACTGGCATCATATTTCTCATCAGCACACTAGACACCAGGAGATGATGGAGAAATATCTTTGAAATTCTTTTAGTCATATATTTTTATACCCAGCCAAACTATCATTGAAGTGTGAGTGGTGGAATAAAAACATTTTCAGACATACAAGGACTTGGAATTTTCACCTCTTACATTTCTTCTTTGAAGTCATTTGAAGTTGTACTCTAACAAAACAAGAGAATAAGCCAAGAAAGAGAAAAATATGGACTCCAGAAAAGAGCAGAACCAACCAAAAAGTGCAACAAATGGAAGTCCTAGGGTAACAGCTATGCCTTAATATTATAGAGCTGTAAGTTTATATTTATTAGGCTCATGGAGGATTCAGGAGTGGTAAAGCAGAGAAAAGAATGAGGAAGGAAGAATTTGGAAGATGTTAAGGATGTGATTTTAAAGACAATTCAAGAGAAAGAGAAATGTCATTAGAAATGTTTCAATATGAACACAAAATACACAACAGAAATATACATGGTGAAAAAATATTTTTAAAATTATACTCAATTTCACTAGCAATATTATTAAATTATTAATGTATCAATTTTGGCCAATCAGTTCCATAAAAATTAAACATTGATTACATCTGTGCAAATGAAAATGCAATTAAATGGCCACTCTCATATGTTACTAGTGTCTTTTTGAAAGGCAATTTGGCAATAATCATCAAACATCTAAAAATGAACATTTTGGGCCCAAACAGCCACTTTGGAAATCTAGGATAAGGGAATGTTTGCATGTATGTCAGAAGTATTCACTATAATATGGTTTGTAATAGTAAAAATACAAAATGATAACTTAAGTATCAATAAATAGGAAGTTGATGAATAGATAAATTATAGCACATCCACACGGGAGTACCATGCAGCCATTTAAAAATATATATGTACAGACATGAAAAATTCCAAGGACTATTGTTTAATGCAAAACAAACAGCTGAACGACATGGCTATACAAAAATATGTTTAGATAGAAAACAAGTGTAGATATGTTTGTGTGTAGATAGATAGATAGACAGATATACAAATGAAGAGAAATGGTTTCTAGCGGTGGAGCAGGATTGAGAATAAGGGGAAGGTTACTGAGAAATTTAATACATCGCTATATATACTCTGATTAACTGAATATTTTATAAGATAAAATATTTATGTTTAATTTTAAAATGAATAAGCACCCCCAGATAAAGTCAACGCACTCTTATATTACACACTGAAGAGAAGGGGTCTAAGACAAAGGAGGCAACTGTCCTCCTCTATGATGCAGGTGTCTGCATAGTCTAATACTGCATGCTGAGCACCAAACACGGCTGACAGACATGCACAAATTGAATCAAATCCAGAAGACGATAATCAGGATGGTAAAAGATCTGGAATATCATAATAGCTGAGGATCAACATTTAAATAATGAGAATTGTTAGCCAGGGAAAAAGGAACATGATTTAAAAGGACATAATTTTCTTTTGAAAAATGACAGCTCTCTTGAAATACGAAATTTATCCTGTGTGGAACTGCACCAATGGGTAGAAGTTATAAAAAGAAAATTTTAAGTTCACTAGGAAAAAAAGAACTCCATTTAAAAAAAAATATACAAAGATATAAAAGCAGGATCCATTCTATTATCTAACAAATTGGTACAGTTTTTAAAATGAAAAGAATACCTAAATGATGAGAGTACCTAGAGAGTGGAAACAACCACTCTCGTTTATGGCTATCTAACTGTCCTTCAGAAAGACTGTCCCAGTTTTGCTTTTTAAAGTATATAGTACATATCCATAGAATGTTTACACAATGATATAACTTCATTCATTCAGTGAATATGCATTGAGCACCTGCTATGTGCCAGGCATTGTGCTGGGCACTGGAATACTATATGCTGGGGACGGAACAAGACAGCTGCCAGGTCCCTGCCCTTAAGATGCTTGGAGGTCAACCTAGAAGCGTGGGATAGGGAGGCTGGGAGGGGATATGGGGATACATGTATACGTATAGCCGATTCACTTTGTTATACAGCAGAAACTAACACAACATTGTAAAGCAATTATACTCCAATAAAGATGTTTAGAAAAAAAAAAAAAGATGCTTGGAGGTCAAACATTGCTGATAGCCTGCCCTCGAAGCCACTGAGTCTGCCAACGCAAATTATACCCCTTGCCCAGATATCTTTGTTTTAATAAACAGCATTTTGCATCTTTTAGGCAGGGAGCAGGAAAGTAACCCACATGAATTCCTATTTAAAAGATCATTTGATGTGGCCTTTGTCCAGAAGCAGGAACCCTCCAGACAGTGGAGGGCACCCTCCTCTGTCTCCACTTTCACGTTAATGACAGTTGTAAGGATTCCAAAGAATGGATGCGTTTTCAAAGAAAACTACAGGGAGTGTCCCCTGAGCCCAAGCTAAAGCAACTATAACAGAGAAAACCTTCTATTTTCTGGCCCTTGCATCCCCTAAAGCCTCAAGAATGGCCTGAGCCCTCCCCTCTCCACTCACTCCTCCAGATACCTTAAGTCCACAGCCCACCCGCTGAGTCCTTTCTCTACACAAACACTCCTATCTCTTCTCCATCATGTAGCATGTTTCCAACCCTTCATCCCAAGTTTGCTTGTTCGAGAGTCCTTATCTCAAAGTAGACTTTATGGGTCTTTCCTAAAGTCCCTCTTCAACCTAACGTCCCTTTTAGCCACCCTCACCCTAGATAATAAAGTTTGCTTCCAGTAAGTAAATACATAACCAGTTTTCGTGTTTGATTTTTTTTTTTTGGCCAAGCAGCAAGGCATGCGGGATCTTAGTTCCCCAACCAGGGATGGAACCCAGGCCGCCTGCGTAGAGTCTTAACCACTGGACCGCCAGGGAAGTCCCCATAACCAGTTTTCTTAACCTACGTGGAAAGTGCAATAGTGCCACCATGTTGGAGGGCCGATGCAGAGGCATGATGGGAATTGCCCAAAAAGCAAACCCATGGCCCTGGGTATCCCAGAGAAATTGAGAAGGAATCATTTTCAGCTTTGGTCTGGGAGGTTCACATCAGTTGTGTGGGATATGTGTATGCGTTTCCAGAGTGGTGGGAAGGGCGGGGTGCAGTCCAACCAGTGTTCGGGGGGCAGTCTAGAGTTAAGCCCCGCTTTCTCGCACTGGTCTACTTTGAACATGCGGTACCTGATTTTACGCCTTAGGACGGGAGGGGTTACTCATAAGACAGGAACTGTCATCCTCATTTTATCACTGTAACGAGGCACAGACAGTTTCCGTAAACTGCCCAAGGTCATCTAGCCGTAGAACCGGTATCTGAATGCAGAGATGTCTGACTCCGAAGCCCAAGCCCTTAGCCAGGTTAAGCCAGTTGCTGGTCAACAGAATATGGCCAAGTGGGGACTCCAACCCTCCCCACTACAGCTGTTGCTCCCAGTTCATAGCTCCATTCCCACTGTGCCCGCTACGTACCTGTCCTTACTTCTTCCTCACGCACCCCAGCACTCTGCAGTCTGTCAATCCGTAGTGGATCCTTAGGCTGGCAAACACTCATCCCATGTTCAATAAAGTGCAATCGGGGCTGGTGCACTTGCTTTTTTAATTACTGGTTAAGAGCGTGGGTTTGGGGATCAGACAGACCTGGGTTATATCCCTGAACTTCTCTAAGCCACCCTTCTCTGTCTGGAACACATGCATAGTGTCCTGACCTCTGGGCCTGGTGTGTGGGATACACAACACCTGCGAAGCGCAGTGCCTGGTACCCCGGCCCCTAACGACATTAGCCTTTAAAATCGCTATTAGTATTAAAGGCTCACATGAGTGGTTCTCATTGCTGAGGACGGTGACAGCTGTTCAGTGTTCTCGCAGACCAGTCTCAGTGGGTCATTGTCTCTTCAGGCAAGAGCCATGGAACCCGCAGACGCTACACCCATCGCTTGACCCATCGTTGTAACTCTCTCTGGTTGGCCAGCGGTTTGCATTTCTCCAACGTCACAGGTCTCTCTCAGCCAGTCTCCATTGCTCCATGACGCAGGCAGCACCGTCTCCACGTGGCACACAAGTCCCAGAGAAATAGAGAAACAGAAATTTGTCCAGGGATATAGGGTGATTCTGAAAGAGCCAGAAGTGGAATGATCCCACCCTGGTTCCCTTCATCTCACATCCCTTGATAGTGTGTCACGCATATAACGCCCTTCATCAGGGATTCGGGAAGGAAGGCAGCTGCTTCATCCAGGGCTGATGAGACCTTCTCAGTGCAAACAGGACCCTCTGCTGGGTCTCCTCGACAGCCCGGCCATCATCACCACAGGCCAAGTCCACTGCCAGCCCGGCTCTGCCAAGAAACATGCAGCTCAACTACACTTGACTCTCAAAATAAATACTTTAAGTCAGAACACATGCGTCAGCTTGGCCCGGAGCCATCGGTGGCACCAATAGCGTGGAGAAAGCTTTTGGAGCAGAGGAAACGCAGCAGGAGTCCCCTTGGAAGGGGCCAGGTCAGGCTTCTAGGACCTCCGGAGCACACTCCCTGGGTGGAAGCGAAGAGTCTGCCCGAGGAGACACATTTCAGGAGAGAGGGGGTCATGGTGCAGATAAAGGACTACAGCCAAGGGCCAAAGAGCCAGTTCTTATCCCAGCTTTGCAGCTCTTGGCAAATCCCTCTGGCCCTGGGACTCAGGTCATCCCTGTAAAGGATAGTTGTCTGAAGGTTCAAAGAGCCTAGTGAACTAACCGTAAAGGGCTGTCTGGTGGGTGGGGGATAACAGTAGCCTGGGATGTCCTCTGTTGCTATCATCAGGCAAAGAGGAGAATCAAAAGGGGACTGTTCAGGTGGCCAGGGCCTGAGGACTGGGACAGGAGAAGGCCATGGACAGAATCAGGACCTCTTCCTTCCTCATTTCCAAACAGAGGGCTCCTGAACATAAGCTTCCAGTTTCTCCATCTGCTTTACATTCTCCCTTCTTCCTTCCTTCCCTCCATCTCTCTCTTCTTTCTTCCTTCTTTCCTTCTTTGTGCTACATGGATCCAATCATTGACAATTCCTCTCCATTCCTGAAATAAACTGTGCTTTCTCTATCTCATCGCAGGACCTTTACACCAGCTGTGACCTGCTTGTCCTTCAGGCCTCAACCTAGATACCGCCTTCTCTGGGCTGGGAGAGGGGCCCCTCTACTGGGTTCTTCTATTGTCCTATGTCCATGATTGTCTCTCCTCAGGCTCTGAGCTCGCAGATCAGGGACCACTTCTTATCCAACAGCCTCCCTTCAAGCAGGGCCTTGGAAGGTGTGCACTGAGTGAATGAACAAGTAAATATTTCTCAGGGACAGAGTGGAAGGATGGGGCCCAGTCCTCCATCCACAAGTCCAGTGCTCATTCATTCACTCATTCCTCCCTTCACTTATTCATTCATGCAACAAATACTTGTTGAACATCTTCAAAAGCCAAGTACACTGTCAAGTGCTGGACATACAGTGGGGAAAAAGACAAAGTCCTCTGTTCTCAGGGAGTTTGCATTCTAGATAGAAAGGACAGGAAATAACAGACAATGAGAATAATATTTTGAGAAGGATGAGTCCTACACAGAAAATTAAAATAGGCTAAGGGGATAGAGCTTGACCTAGTAGATATTTTAGATTGGATAAATGGGGAAGACCTTCCGAGAGATGGGACTGAAAGAAAACAGTAAGCAAACAAAAAAAAGAGCCCCTTGGGAGTGTCAGTAGGAAGAATATTCCCGGAGAAGGACAGCTTAAATGGGAGGTGAGAACAGAAGGAAGGTCAGTGGGATGGAATGCAATGGGTGAAGAGGACTGTGCTTGAGATAAGGCTGGGAAAGCAGGGAGGGGCTAGCTTGCGTGGCGCCTTGAGGATCGTGAAAAGGAGGTTCTATTTTAGTCACGTGGAAGGGGGTCCATTAGAGAGTTTTAAGCTGGGAGTGATGTGATATAATTCATGTTGTTCAAAGACTAGCCTGACCACCACGTAAAAATGGTTGGAAGGGCAGAAAGGAGCAGAGGTGGAGAGACCAGATAGGAGGCTGGTGTGCTAGCCCCTGCAAGAGTAATGTTGGCTTGTGCTAAGATGGGCATGGTGACAATGGAGAGGAGTGGCTGGATCCATGCTGCAAAGTAGAATTGATTGGACTTTCTCATGTTTAGAAAGTGGAATTGATAGTAAGTACGCGTGGAATGGATATAGGGGTGGGATGAAAGAATGGGCACTCAAGGAAACTGGGTGGATGGGAGTGTCCTGTACTATGAGGGGGAGAGGAGACTGCAGGAGAAGGAGGCTTAGGGCAGATGGCCATGATTGGTTAGGCCCTGTTAATTTTTAGACGCCATTTAGATGTCTAAAGGAAAGTGTCACTTAGCCGTTGACCACACAAGACAAAAGTTCTGGGGAAAGATCAGGGTTGGAGATTTGGGGATCATCTGCTTTAGGTGACATTTAACATTATGGCTCTGGATAAGGTTACTTGAAGAGAGAGAGTGTTCAGGGAAAGGATGGAGCCTGGGCCTGAGCTCTGGGCGCTCCAGCGTTGGAGGTCCACAAAAGAGAAGGAGCCAGCCAGCAAAGAGACCAAGAAGAGACAGCCAGAGAGGGAGGAGGAAAACCAAGGCAGTGTGGAGCCCAGATGCCAAAGAAAGGGAGATTCAAGTTCTCTTTCTTTTGTAATCCTGCTTCCCTGCCACCCCCAATCTTCTTAATCCGCCCTGTGCCCTCCTATAAAGGTAGCACCCCGCCCCTCGACTCTCTCGTTCTCAGTGGTGCCACCCCCCCGCCCCACGGACCAATGCTGCTGTACCGTCTCGCCCGGTCTCCTTTGGCATCCTGGCACTAAATGACTAAATGACGTGGCCCTCGACAGGTCCTTGCCCCTCCCCGGTTCCCCATTCCTCCTTGGACGGGAGGAGGCTGGAGACGGTGATGCCTTGCTGACAGCCTCCCCAAGACAACATGACTTCAGGCTCCTCCTCTGAGTGCCCAGGCCAGGCTCTCCAAGTCTGGGCTTTACTTTGGCGCGGCTCCGAGCTCTCTTCTTGGTGGCCTTTCCCCACAGATCATAGGGCCGCGGTCTCTGGAGACAGTCCCAGGCATCCAGGGGGCCTGCTAAAAGCGTCACTCACAGGTGGGGCACGTCCAAGGGCCACGAAACAGCACTGGGAAAGAAGCCTAGAGGAGTGTCAGGGGAACATAACCCGGCCTTGGGCCCAGAGCTGCCATGTGGGTTGCCCACGATGTGTCCAGCCACCAGGGTGCTCTGCTCATCAAAGGAGGGCGCCCCCAGGGCTCCATTTGCATTTGCCCAGAGGGACGGATTTCTTTCTCATTCGCACAAAAGCACCCTATGAGCAGTGCCACGTGACCCCAGTTTGGACGTGTCACCTGTACTCCTTGTTCCTGACACTCCGACTTCTCTGAGCTCGCCTGGTTTCTTCAGGCCCACAGACTGACGTCTATAGGCCTGTCTCCACTATCTTTAAGCCTACCATTTGCACAATTCAGGCACGTTGCCCAATGCCTGGCTGGCCTCCTGATGTTTGGGGGCCACCCCACATTTCTTTAGGCTTGCTGTCTGATGTAAGCCTGTTGTGTCATATCTCTAGGCCCGCTGCCAGGCTGCCCAAAGCCCTGGGGCTGCTGCTGAATATCACGGCTCCCCGGCACATGAGCACTGCTCTGAGGGGCTGCTGTCAGGAAGGGGAATGAATGACCCCATCTCTGGCCTCCAAGGGTGACCACTGTGATTAGGCCAAGGGCTCAGCTGGGCTTTGAAAGGAGCGTTTGTATGGTTTGTTTCCCTGTAAGATACCTCTAAGGCCAAATCCCCCCGAGATTGATTCATGGACCCGGTTTGGTTTTTTTTTTTTTTTTTTTTTTGGTAATCCATGCTTAACAGGGATGCCTCCAGCCGGGGACTCGGTGCTGGCAGGACAAGCAGACATGAATGGCCAGCAGCAGGGGTGGAAGCGGGCCAAGAAAAACCCCCAGGCCTCAGGTGGTGGCAGGAGGGCTGTTCAGATGCCCTGCCCACCAGAGCCTGGCCTCTGAGCTCCCGGGGACCCGCCTGGCCTAGTGCCAGCAGCTGCTGCCTGGTCCCTGCAGAGAACCAGGGAGACAAAACAGAGCCCGGTTTCAAGAGAGACAAAAAGTGGTCTCTTCACAGAGCCCTGCAGCAATCTAGGCCAGTACAGACTGATGCTCTCACACAGGGAGGGTCCTCGAGAAGCGTAATGTACAATATGCATCACGTGCAAGAATGCTGTGTTGGGGCTTCCCTGGTGGCGCAGTGGTTAAGAATCCGCCTGCCAATGCAGGGGACATGGGTTCGAGCCCTGGTCCGGGAGGATCCCACATGCCGCGGAGCAACTAAGCCCGTGCGCCACAACTACTGAGCCTGCGCTCTAAGAGCCCGTGAGCCACAACTCCTGAAGCCCGGGTGCCTAGAGCCCATGCTCTGCAACAAGAGAAGCCACCGCAATGGCCCGTGCACGAGGAGTGCCCCCGCTCGCCACAACTAGAGAAAGCCCACGCACAGCAACGAAGACCCAATGCAGCCCAAAATTAATTAATTAATTTTTAAAAATTAAAAAATAAAAAAAGAATGTTGCACTTGGACAGAATAATAAATAAACTCTCACTCAGCAGCCCCGCCCCCCTACCCGCCAGGCACTGTGCTAAGTGCTTTACACGGGCGTGTCAAGTAACGTGCACAAGAATACCATGAAGGCCCCCGTGGTCTCCATCTTACAGATTACAAACCAAGGTTCACACACCTATTCGAATGGCTAACATTTAAAAAACCAGTAATATCAAGCCCTGGTGAGGATGCAGAACTGCGACCCTCATACGTCACTGGTGGGAAGGCAAAGTGGTACAGCCACTGTGGAAAACAACTTGGTGGTTTCCTATAAAGTTAAACATACACAAACCATATGACCCAGCAAACCGACTCCTAGCTATTTATCCAAGTGGAACGCAATCTGTATGTAAATGTTTATAGCGGCTTTATTCGCAATCACCAAAACTGGAAGCAACCCAAGCGTCCTTCAACAGAGGAATGGATAAAATAAACTAGTTCTTCAATACCACAGAATATTACTCAGCAATAAAAAGAAACACACGGTTAATACAGGGAAAATACGGATGAATCTCAAATGCGTGATTCTAAGGGAAAGAAAACTGGAATCAAACGGTTACATACTGTATGACTCCATTTATATGATGTTCTCACAAAGGAAAAACTATAGGGACAAAAAACAGATCAGTGGCTGCCAGGGGTTGGGGGTGGGTGGAGGGGATTGAACATAAAGGGGCCTGGGTGAATTTTTGGAGGGTTTTGAAAATGTTCTCTATATATCTTGATTGTGGTGGTGGATCCACCGTTGTGTATGTCTGTCAATACCAGCAGAACCGCACGCTCAAAAGGGTATTACTAGACGCAAATTAAACCTTGATTTTCTTTTTAATGGAAAAAATCAGAAGCTCAAGGAGATCAAGTAACTTGCCCGAAGGCAACCAGCCAGGAAGTGCCACAGTCGAGATTCAATACCAGCTTTTTCACCACTAAGCTGGAGATCATCTGGTCCAAGCCTCTTTCATTATGAGACCTGGATGCCCCAGGATATTTAGAGAACAGTAGGTTCTGGGGAGACAGCTTTTTTTTAAAAAAAAAAATTAACTGAAGGGTAATCTACAAATCATTTTTTTCAACCCCCTGGCTACAAATGTTTTTCAGTTGTCTGAAAATATTATCACATCTTAGTACGCAGGTCACTAACTCTGTTATGCTTGACAATTGTGCAGAGCTGCAGCCCCACAGTTGGAGGACCTGGTCATCTTCCTTTCTCTGTCACTATTTGCTGTGTCAGCTTGGGTATGTCATTCACTCCTTCCACACCCCAGTTTCCTTATCCATGAGAAGTGGACAATTTCACACACCTCTAGATGAAAATGGGGAGATTAAAAGAGAATCACAGAACCTAGAGTTTTAGATCTTCATGATCTAATTCAACTGCTTTCTTTTATCTCGGGGGATTGATTCATTCCGCCAGTGATGATAATAATTGTCAACACTTATTGAGTACTTAACGATGTGCTACACAATTTACAGACAACTAATCTCGCTCCCAAGCCTTGAGGTGCTACTATCTCATTAATACAACAGGAAAATAGGACACTAAGAAATGAAGTCATTTACCAGGATCCCACAGTAGAGCCAGGACTGAACCCAGGTACCCCCATCTCAACTTTCCACTGCCATCTGGAGAGTAAGAATCACTAGCTGCACCTCTTGTCCACTGTGCAAGTACTGACCTCTATGGAGCTTTCCTCAAAGGGACTTTGGATACCCCCAAAGGATTCTTCTCCAATGTGGAAGAGCCAGCTAAGACGCAGAGGTCCTCTGTCCTCCTGTTGGACAACTGACCTGTCCCCCATTCCGCCAAGCAAGGGTGCCGGAGGACAGCGGAGGGTGGCAGAGGGTCATTTGGCCCTGGGCAGGAGTTAAGACCGGGGGGAGAGAAGCCACTTTTGTGGGAGAATGAGCGAGTGCCAAGCTCTAACTCAATCCAGGAGGTTTCGTTCGGGCTCATTGTTCCTCATTATCAGAGCTAACTGTGTTCAGGCGAAGGGCAGACATGTTCCTAAATTTACGTCTCTGTGTGCGACCACGACAATGCGTGTTTTGTGTGCTTCTCCCTGAAAAACTCCTCTTGTGACACGGGCGACCCAGCTTGGACTTGGTCTTTCATGTGCGTTACCCACTCCGACTGGCCCCCGCTGGTAGATTTTTCTTAAAGTCTTAAATGAGGGGCTAACCTTCTCTTCTCGGCTTTCTCTTCTCTGCTACCTATAATCTTGATTTGACTCACACAAAAGTTGCTCAGTGGGAGACCCACTCAAGAAGGCTTTGACAGGGAACAATGCACGGGCACCTCTACAGAGGCCGGCCCGCCGCGTCGAGAGAGGGTAAAGGGATTAAAGTTTAAAGATGTCATGTATGTTAACCGACCCGTATTGGTTTTATGTATTTTGTCAAAGAGACAGCAGTGAAGCTGGGCCTGGGAGGGCGAAGGGGGTGCAGGGGAGGGACAGGTGGCTCCCAGGAACTTTGGCCAAAGGCCTCAGCAGAGATAACGAGCCCAAGAAGCTGCAGTGTTTGAAAGGTAATCATAACAATAATAAAGACGAAAGGGCTGAGAGGAGATTGTCGTGGGATTGTTGTGTGTGTCAGCTTTGTCCTTCCACAATGGCCCAGGGCCAGGAGCCAGGCAGGCGTTGGGGCAGCAGAGGGGCTCCTGCTGAAAGCGGATGCTGCTCTTTCAGCCCGATGCCTTTCTTCCCGGATAATGCTCTGGTGGGCGCCCCTGGAGCAGCTGGAGCCCAGGGGAGCCCTGGGCGAGGCGGGGCAGCCCTCTGAAAGGAACGGCTCCCTGCCGCCCAGCTCTCCAGCCAGGTCCAGCACAGGTCCTGGGAGCAAGGGGGGGTCCCAAGCCTGCAGGGGGCCTCGGCCCTGACCTGGCTTCTTGTTCTGGGGGGGGGTGTACCCATAGCACCCCGCTGCCCTGACAGTAAGTCAGGAGAATAGGTCTGGCCTCTGGAATTTCTCTTCAATATCCCTGAAGGAAACCAGAATTCCCCACACTGATTTCTTTGGACTTACGAGCACTTTTCCTTTCACAGGAACGTCCCTTTGTGAGAGTTGGTAGAATTTTCTCAAGTATCGAATAGGCTGAAAATTGGGTATCTTTGAATCCTCTTTCTGAAGCAGTCCAGGCTCAGACAGGACAAACCCAGCTTCCTTGGAGGCGACGGTGCATGACAAAGGATACTTTCGTAAGTTGGCATCTTCCCATTTTGCTCAGAACTCTAAGGGCTGACAACAGGGCAGCCATCCTGGCTGGGCCTGCAGTGTGGATGCTTCAGAGACCAGCCAGGGGAAGGCTTCAGAGCTGGTCTGAAGAACTTTCCAAGGGCTTCTATTGGCCTTGGGGTGGAGGCAGTAGTATGCTGGATCCAGCACACACTGGCTTGGGAGACCTGATTTCCAGTAATTTTGCAAGCCAGTTTTTTTTTTTTTCCGCTTAAACAACACAGATGTATTTTTTTCCACAGCTCTGGAGGCTGGAAGTCCAAGGTCAGGATGTCAGAAGGATTGGTTTCTCCTGAGGCTTCTCTTCTTAGCTTGTACATTTCACGTTTGTCCCTCTGTGTGCCAAGAGCCAGTTTTTTTAAATTAAGTTGTATAAACTTAGAACCAGATAAATTATATTAACAGCAAAGGTGATAAACACTCAAAGCATCACTTATTTTACCATTATCTATGCCCTTGTGGTGATGTATATCTACTGTAGCTGTATGATGGGAATATTGTATAATGGTATGCTTCTGGGCATCTGTTTCTAACTCCATATGTAATGGTGTCACGTGGATAGATTAAAATTGGCCATGGTAGAGTAATTACACCATAGAAATTGGCAAATGCTACAAATCAGGGCTTTTCCCCCCTGAAGCATTACTTAAACATTTACCAGTACACTGGCTGCAGGGTGGTCTGGCCCAGCCCCTCAGTCACTAGACCCAGTCACTTTCCCTCTGAAACAAGTGGGAGAAGGGATGGAATGGTGCGTGGCTTTGAAGACAAACTGTATGAAAGCATGAGTGCTTCTGAGTTTCTTGACCCCATATTCACGCATTCATCCATCCATCCCCTCTTTTCTGTTTCTCACTCAAAAAAAAAATATTGCATTAGGAAAATAAATCATTTTCAATTCTAAGACCTTTTATGAACAATCTTTTCCAATGTCTGCCTTTAATCAGGATAATTCAAGGCCAAAAAGTGGACCCTCATGCTGGGCTCAGGACTGGGGGTCAGAGGGCCAAGTTCCAGGCTCTGGTGACGTCACCTTCCTTGAGCCCACCTGTGCCCTCACAAGGCCCCTTTCTCTGGGCCTCAGCTGAGAAGGCTGAAGCTGTCAGCCCTCCTGCGGGGTGTCTGCACTTGAACAGGGGACTGGGGAGACTGAAAGGTCCTCAGGGCCACACTGAACGATTCCATGGGGTGTCTCAGGCCTTGGGAGCAAATCTGAGTCTGGTGGCCTTCCAAAAACACACCATGCAGGCCACTGTCTTCTTCCTCCTAGATGACTGCACCTGGTCGGGGCTCTTCTCTCTCCTGCCCCATGGAACACAGGGCAACAAGAGCAGTAATAATAGCCCGTGTTCATGGAAGAGACCCCAAGTGTCAAAGGTTGACCCAAGCACTTCTCATCTGAGCCTCCCAGAGGTAGGCAGTGTCTTAGTTCCACATTATGGCTGAGGAAACAAGGCTTGGAGAAGTTCCTTAACTTGGCCAACAGGCCCAGCCAGGAAACCACACCACCGGGGCTTCACACCCAGCCAGGCTGACTCCAGAGTCCTCCCTCTTAACCGCTCTGCTCAACTGGTTCCCAGGAAGTATCCTTTTTGACCCAAAGGACACAAACCCAGCTGGTTCCCCACCACCCAGGTCTGGTCAATGGAAAACAGGAAAGTGGCAGGAGAGGAGGGCGGGGGGTGAGGACAAAGAGGCCCGAAATGGGGTGAAAACCGAAGTGTGCAGGGGACACGGCTGCTGCCCGTCTGCCTCTCTCTGGGCATTCCCTCTACCCTCGAGGCCTAGGAGTCTACAGGGGTGCACACTCCCTGCAGGGCGAGGCCCGCTCAGGCCAGTTCTACAACGTCCCTCCTCCCCAACACACTGGGCCCAACGCTCGCGTGGAATTGTTTCAGGTCTTAAGGGGCAGCAGCAGGAGCCTGAGACCCTGGGCACTGGACATGCACATCTCTCTCCCCCTGCCCACGGCCCCTAAACAGGAGAGCATCACAGGCTGGTCCCCAACAACAGTGGGGATATTCCACAGTCTTTGTTTTTCTCAACGGCCTCACCATCTACAAGGCACTTTCCAAGTCAATTTCTGACTTTTTTTTTTTTTTTTTTTTTTTGCAGTACGCGGGCCTCTCACTGCTGTGGCCTCTCCCGCCACGGAGCACAGGCTCCGGATGCACAGGCCCAGCGGCCATGGCTCACGGGCCCAGCCACTCTGCGGCATGTGGGATCTTCCCGGACCGGGGCACGAACCCGTGTCCCCTGCATCAGCAGGCAGACTCTCAACCACTGCGTCCCCAGGGTCTTTCTTATTTGCTCCTCATGACCCTGTGAGGCCAGCCCGTTTAACGAGGATACCTTTTGCGGAAGGAGAAGTTAATACAAATGCATCTGGGGTTGGGCCTGGGCCACTCGGCCCAGCTGGTCTGAAGCACGGCCTCTGGACTCGCAGTCCAGTGCTCATGTTACTGCAGCATCCACATGCACTACCCTCCCCCCAGTCCCCTGCAGGAGGCCTAGTTTCTTAGAAGCAGATGAAATCAATTGGTCCCTGGAAATGTGTCAAGGGCTGAGACCAGAAGACAAGTGCTAGGAGGAAAGAAATACTTGAGATTCCTGTTAAGGAACAATGTTGGGTTTGACCTGAATAACACAAGAGAAAAAGGAGGAAATAATAATGTCAGACATTACATAATCCGTGGAGACACAGATTGAAGCTGGAGCTGGAAGGAACACAGCGGGGGAGATTTCAAAGGGGTCACCTTTCCCCACGGAAAGGATGAGGAGGTGGGCAGGGTCACTGACATACGCTGAGCTGCTGCCATCTACTAGGCAGTGGCAGTAGATCCTTGCCATGGCAATCCTGCGGCCTGAGGATTATTACCTCCAGTCTACGGATGGGGAAACTGAGATAATGAGGGTGATTTCATCTTCCCAAAGCAGCACCGAGATGCCCAAGGGCTCTTCCTCAAATGGGGAGCGGGCTGAGGGATTCAGTATGGTGTTTAAAGGCAAAGACTTTGAGAGCCAAAAAGTGGAAACAACCCCGAAGCCCATTAACTGGTGAATGGATAAACAAAATGCAGCAAGTCCACACAATGAAATACTACACACGATCAAGAGGAAAGCACAAGGATGGACCTCAACAACCTTATGCTGGGACTTTCCTGGTGGTCCAGCGGTTAAGACTCCACGCTTCCAATGCAGGGGCTTCCAATGCAGGGGATGCGGGTTTGATCCCTGGTCAGGGAACTAAGATTCCACATGCCATGTGGCACGGCCAAAAAACAAACAAACAAACAAGAAAATCCTAATATTACGCTAAATCTTACATTCTCCGCCGGAGGATATAAGCCCTAAAATAAAAGGGAGAAAGTTGGGGGCAAAAAATTCTTAGCTATTACAATAGCTTGTGGCGTTCCAAAGTTCAACCCTACCTGACAAAATCCTTAGTACTTAATTTCTGTCTTCAGGGAGAATTTTAATTAAATATAATTCTTCCCCTTGGGGAAGGTATGGATGCTAATGAAAGAAAAGTTGAGAGGCACTGTGCCAAATAAAAGCAGCCAGACACAAAAGACCATATAACGTATGACTCCAGGTATAGGAAACGTGAAGAAAAGGCGACTCTACACAGAGAGAAAGCAGATGAGCAGTTGCCCGGGGCTGGGCGTGGGAACAGGGTGTGACTGCAAATGAGCAAGCGGGACCTTTCTGGGGTGATGAGAACGTTCTAAAATTGAATTGTGGTGAAGGTTGCACAACTCTGTAAATTTCCTCAAAGTCACTGAGTTGTACACTTAAAACAAGTGAGTTTTCTGGTATTTAAATTATACTTCAATAAAGCTATTTAAAAAAAAAGGAAGAACACAGGCTCAGGGATCTGCCTGAGAGGCCTGGCTCCAGATCTGGTTCCCTCACTCGCATGGCCCCGGGCAGATCGCTCTGGGCCTCTGTGTGCTCATCTGTGAAAGGGAGCTGCTAAGAGAGTTTTGGGAGGCTGTGGGGATGCAAAGAGTCAGGCACCTAGAGTGAGACGGACGTAGAAAAACTTATCAACTTTCAGGCCTCAGATGACACAGCACCTCCCTGAGGGGCCCTCCTAAATGCTTGGAGGCTCTTACACAGCAAGTCACCGGGTTTATTTCCCTTTGGCACTTACTGAAATCTCAAGGGGCCCTTTTGTTTACTTGGTTATTGTGTGTCTCCCCACCCTCCCCTGGAATGTTAGCTCTGGGTGGGCAGGGACCTAATCTGCACCATCCCTGTTAGAAGGACACCCCGCACTGGCACAAAGCAGAGACGTAAAAATGTTAGCTATGGTTATTATTACTGGTAGAATGCCAGAGCTAAGTTTGTTCATCCAGAGTCACAAATTTCTGGCGCTGTCTTTCCTTCACAGACTTCTATGTCAGGTGTGTGGAGGAGGGAAAATTCTAGAAAAAAAAATTGCTTTAATGACATTGCTTCATTGGCCCTGCCTGCCTGCTGTAGTGATTCTTATCCTGAGGGCCACCGGGGCTCATTAACTACTGAAAACATATGCAGCCTGTTGTTTGTAATCAAGCGTATACATTTGTGCATGTGTGTGTGTATGGGGGTGGGGGCGGTGATGGGCATTCGCACTCACCAGAATTTACAAAGGGTTCACGATGGAAATAAAGCCGTGATTCTCTGGTGCTCCAGGTAAAATGAAGATGAAGACTCCTAAGTATGGAGGCCGTGCCCCCTTCTCTGTCTCCCTCTGTGTCTCTCTCTGGATTTCAAGTACTACACACACTCACACCATCCAAGCTCCAACCCTAATGGACAACTTGCGTCTGGGAAGTGATGAGGAATCTTCTCGAAGCTGAAAATAGACCAGCTGAGATATGAGCCCGGCGAGATGGGAAACAGGAAGACTGGAGACCTCAGGGCTCACACAACATCTGTTCCTGGAATAGCAAATTGTGAAATTAGAACCTGGGCTGGGCACACATAAAGAAAGCCGCAAAGAGAGAAAAGGAGACCAAACCTCGCTTTGCTTCCAGCAGCCGGCGACGTCATCCACCTGGAGCTCATGCGCAGGCGCAGGGCAAAGAGACAGGGGCGGGGTTGGCCTGGGGGCACCTGCCCCCTGGGCTCTGTAGGTTGCAGGCTGAGGCTGTGTGATCAACAGGCTTCTATGGGTGGTTTTCCAGGTGTGTGTGTGTGTGTGTGTGTGTGTGTGTGTGTGTGTGTGTGTGTGTGTGTGTGTGTGTGTGTGTGTGTGTGTGTGTGTGCGCGCGCGCGGTGGTGGGAATGCACTAGAGAGAGCGGCGTGAGAGAAAAATTAGTTCTCTACCATGAATGGAACATACCTCATCATCCACTCTTTTTTCTTTTAACATCTTTATTGGAGTATAATTGCTTTACAATGGTGTGTTAGTTTCTGCTGTATAACAAAGTGAATCAGTTATACATAGACATATGTTCCCATACCTCTTCCCTCTTGCGTCTCCCTCCCTCCCACCCACCATCCACTCTTAAAACAGGGTGTCAGACAGCCAGGGGTCCAGGAAACCAGCTCCTATTCTCTGAATGTTATGGCCCTTAAAGAATAAAAACAAGAAGGGAGAGGCCGGGGGAACGGGCTCATTACACCTACCAAGCGACAAATCACTTGGAAAACATAAATACGTTTTCAAGGACACTCCTCCACTAACGAAGCTAAAGTGTTTTTCTTTTAAACCCCAGCAAGAAAATCCAAGGGATGAAACAAACTTCGCTTATTTTAGTTTCTACTCAATTACCTGTTAATGGAAAAAATCTGGCACCAAGTGTAATGAGGCAGGCATGAGCTCACTGGCGCGGGGGTCTGCACTGTCAGGAAGGCTGCAACAAGCCTAGCATTTATCTGCCTGTCTGGAACCCTTTTCAAACTCGCTGTCAGGGAGCCCACGCCGAGGGGGCAGAAGAGGAAGGGCTTGGGACCTGCTGCTGGCCTCCGAGGCCCTCTGGGAAAAAGAAAATTGTTGTTGGCAAGTCTGCCTGGCTCCAGAAATTGATCCAGTGCCCCCCACTTGTCCGAGCAGCAGCAGACAGAGCTAAGAATTTTGTTATAATTAAATAGAGTGCTGATTGGTTGCTAGAGGTGGTCTTGAAACTGGTGTTTAAAAGCAGAGGAGAACAAGGGTTACTATTCATAGGAAAAGCCCAGAGTCTTAAAAATCCATCTGTTTCATTCCCAAATTTAGGCCAAAAAAATGCTCACTTGCTGTCTTTAAAAATACCACCTGCTTTGCAATGTTGTATAATGTGCCATTATATAAGGTGGAGGTGGGGCCGAGGGGACGGCCGGGCAGCAGGATGCGGAGTGGTGGCCCAGCCCCTTCCTGGGGAGAACAGAGGCTGTCTGCCGAGGCCAGGCTCTCTGCCCCCACCGCCGAGCCCTTCTCCTCAGATGCCCAACAACCAGCCTTGAGGCACCTGAGAGACTTCCCAGTGTCACCTCAGTGAGTTGCACTCTGCTGGGCCCTGGTAACTACAGACATCCATCCAGCACCCGCCTGGCCTCCAGGATCGACCATCGGGGGGCTGCACTCAGGGTCCGATTGGACTCACCTCACTGCTCGCCACAGCTGGTGGTACAAGGTGAGGTCACAGCTCCTGGAACCAAGAGAAAGAGAACATCCAGGGGCTCAGCCCTGGAGTCAGGGCCACTTAGTACCTTCCCACGACACACCACCCTAACCCTAGGGCATGGCAGCCACAGGACATAGGGTTCCCCATGGGGTAGCCCCGTTTCTCCCAAGTGGACAGATGCCCCAGTCCAGCTGAGTCCTAACAGCTTTTCCAAAACCTCAGAGAGATGTCAGGACTCAGTTTCTCTTTAATACTCTCATTTGCAGGGTAATTGAGGAGAATTGGCTAATTTTAACTCCAGCTCTGCCACCTGTCGGCTGACTGATGCTGAATGTGTTGCCTAGCTCCTTCTTATGACAATGGAAATAGGAAGACTCCCATCACAGTATTTGGGTGAAGAACAAATAAAATAATGCGTGCCGTGGGAGATGCCCGGGAGCCTAGTGCGGCGCCCGGCATGTCAGAGGCGTCTGCTAACGGCGGCCTGGAGTCCTCCAACTTGGACAACGACCCGAGATTGGGAACAAGTTGTGGAGCTGGCAGTAGGATGCAAATTCCCCATCCTCAAAGCCAGTCAGTAGAGGATTCAAAGCTGGGGTAGTTGACTGGAAAGATCCCTGGTCTAGAGTGCAAGGAATCATGGCGTCTAGCCTAGAACCTGCCAGGACCCAGCTGTGCGGCTTCAAACAAGACGTGCTTGGGTCCCCTTCTCTGGGCTACAGTTTCCTCTGGTCCTTCTTCCCAGCTCTTGGAGAGGAGACAGTCTGACTCTGTTTAGAGCAGCTGCTCTTGCCTTACAAAGCCCTCCTGGAATTCCTACCTGGAAGGTTAGTACTTACATGTCTCCACACCTCCCTCTTGGGAATTCTGATGCCCTGGGTAGGGGTGGGGGGCTAAACAGGGCCCCCCACACACACCCTGACACCAAGGGTGGGCTCTAATTTCATAACAAGCCCATGATTTCCCATTTCCACCCTCCCCCTCAACCCTTGCACCCTGAAAAGCAAACACAGACACCAGAGTGGTTTCTAGCAGGGTAGTATCTGAAAAGTTATTAATAGAAACTTAATGCTTTACTATATTACGTATCCTTAGAGGCCATTCCAGTAGCCCCACTCCATCCACATCCTTCACTGTGAATTTCCTTCCACACTTGGTCTCATAAAGCTAACAGGGATGTGAGTGAGTGGGCAGTGCATAGCTTGTTTTGTTCTGAGTAGTAACCACCACTACCTTGAGAACCCAGAGGAAGTTAACATCGCTTAACCTGAATTCTTCATAATTCCATAAACCAAATGAATAGGGGCCATTAAATTTTTTTTCAAAAGCCTTGGTTTATGACTTCTGGCTGTGGTGACTCGCTCCTCAGGCCCTAGGCTGTAGACCACATGGCAATCATAGCTACAGTCTTTTAATACCTGCTCCATGCAAGACAAACAACTGAGAGGGCTTTTCTCCCCCTCACGTACCCAATATCATTGCCAGCATCTCAGTGGAATGGAGCATATATCATCTATGAGAAAAGTCCAGAGGGATCTTGAGGGCTTTGGATGAAAACTACCCATTGTATGAAAACCACAATTTATTTGTCCATTCTACTATTGATGAACAATGTGAATGTGTCCGGTTTGGGGCCATTATGAATGAAGATGCTATGATCATCTACTAAGGTAAACTTATGCTACTGGGATATCCCTTTTTTTGTGAATTACCTAGTCTCATTTTCGTTTTGTTTAGTTTGGGGTTTTGCCCTCTTTCAATTGATTAAGCTATCTTTTCTTTTGATTTTTAGGAGCTTTTTAATTCCTGGATATCAGTCCTTCATCAAATAAATGTGTTACAGATATTATCTCCTACCTGTGGCTCGCCTTTCCACGCTTTGAGTCTGTGAGAAACGTTCTCAACAAACTACGACTAAAAAGGAATCTTCTTAATTTGATAACATGTATCTACAAAAACAGCGGACACTATACATACTTAATGGTGAAATCGTGAATGTTTTTCCCTGAGTTCAGAAAAAAGACAAAGAATTCCAATATCACCACTCCTATTCAACGTCCTATTGGAGGCTCTTGCCAGCACAATAAAGGGGAAACAAGGAGGCAGAAGAGGGAGTATAAAGATTGGAAGGGAGGGAAAAGGGAAGAAATAACATTCTCAGTATTTGCAGGTAACATAATTGTGTGGATAGAAACATCCAAAAAAGCTACAGCTAATCTATTAGAATTCATATGTGAATTTAGCAAGGCTGTTGGATAAAAGGTCAGTATACAAAAATCAAGTATAATTCGATATACTAGCAATAATCAAATAGTACGTAAAAAATTTTAAATACCACTTATGATAATTTTTAAAAATATAAAATATCTAGGGATAAGTTGAATGAAAGACATACAAAACCTCTATACATGAAACCATAAGACATTTGTTATGGGCTAAATTGCATCCCCCACCAAATTCATGTGTTGAAGTCCTAAGCCCCTTTAAAGAGGGGCCTTTAAAGAGGTAATTAAGGTAAAAAGGACATACGGGTGGGCCCTAGTCCAATATCCCCAGTGTCCTTATCAGAAAAGGGGATGGGGATACAGACACACACAGAGGAAAGACCATGTGAGGACACAGCAGGAAGCCAAGAAGAGAGGCCGTAGAAGAAATCAAACCTCCAACACCTTGACCCTAGACTGCTAGCCTCCATACCTGTGAGAAAATAAGTTTCGGCTGTGTAAGCCATCCCATCTGTGGTATTTTGTTATGGCAGCCCTAGCAAATGAATACAGCATTATTGAGGGAAATTAAGGAATACATAAATAAATGAAGGGATAAACGATGTTCATGGATTAGAAGACTCAACATTGTTAAGATGTCATTTCTCCCCAAATTGTAGAACAGATTCATCACAATCATAATAAAAAGTCCAGCAGGTTGTGTGTTTGTGTATGTGTAGATGGAAGTTGACAATCTAATTCTACAATTTATATAGAGATGCGAAGGCCAATAAAGTCATGACAATCTTGATGGAGAACAAAACTGAAGGACTTACATGCCACATAGCACGACTTATTACAAAGATACAGTGATTAAAACAGTGTGGTATTGGCACCGAGCTAGAAAATGATCAGTGGAATAGAAAATGTCAAGAAGCAGATCCACAACCATACTGTCATTTGAATTATGCTAGGTCAACCAGACACCCATACAGAAAAAAATGAAATTGACCCTTGCCTCATAGATCAAAATTGATACCAGCTGGATCATTGATTTATACATGAAAGGTGAAACCATAAAGCTTCTAGAAGAAAAGAGAGAAAAATATGCTTATGATCTGGAGGGACAATATATTTCTTAAGTGGGACTTAAATGCACTACCCGGTTGCAACCCACAATCTGAGAAACACATATAATATACAATATTATAATACATATACTTCTAATTTTCTTCTAATTTTCGGATTCTACAACTTCGAGCACTGAGTCCAAAATAGTTCAATCCAGGGACTTCCCTGGTGGTCCAGCGATTTAAGACTCCACGTTCCCAACGCAGGGGGACTGGGTTCGATTAGGGAACTAGATCCTGCATGCCACAACTAAGACCTGGCGCGGCCAAATAAATACATTTTTAAAAAAACAAAATAGTGCGATCTGTGTAATTATTAACTGTCTTTATTATTATGACATGCACAGGAACCAGAATGAGAAAAAAAACTTCTGCACACAGAGACGGAAAGAACCCTGTGATATCATAACCAAAGCCTCTCCCAAGGCCATGAATCAAACTAGCTCCATCCTCTGCCTCTCCCCAGCTACTCAGATGGTCTGTGACTTCGCTACGAGGAGTACAGCATGGTATTTAGCTGTGCAGGCTCCTGAGTCGGGCTGCCTTGGGTTAAATCCTGGGCTCACTACTTCCCAGATATGTGTCTTTGAGAAAGCCACTTACCCTCGCTAAGCCTCACTTTCTACACTTGTGACATGAACATAAAAGCAATTTCAATTCCCATGAGGATTAAATGAGGAAACACAGGTAGAGTTTTTAGCACATCCTCTGGTCATTATCCTTATATGAAGCCACTTTCCAGGTGAAAGGCTTGCCCAGGCCTCAGGAATGTTTGTGGCCCCTTTTCCTTAAAGACTCTGTCTTGTTAAGATGATGCAGGGCTGAGCTCAAAGGGAGAAAAGCAGAGACCAACCTGACTCCTCCCAGATCTGTGTGCCAGTTCCTAGAACAGTACCTGGTGCAAATTGGTGCTCAAAAAATAGTTGTTAAATGAATGAATGAATCAAGGAATCAATGTGCTTACAGCTCCCATCAAGTGCACTCACAAAACGCCAGCTTTAAAAAAACCCACGCTGGGCTTCTCCGGTGGCGCAGTGGTTGGGAGTCTGCCTGCAGATGCAGGGGACGCGGGTTCGTGCCCCGGTCTGGGAAGATCCCACATGCCGTGGATCGGCTGGGCCCGTGAGCCATGGCCGCTGAGCCTGCGCGTCCTGAGCCTGTGCTCCGCAACGGGAGAGGCCACAACAGTGAGAGGCCCGCGTACCGCAAAAAAAAAAAAAAACAAAAAACCATGCTCCAGGCTCAGAATTCACTAGTGTTGCCCGTCATACCCACACCAGGATTCACCCAGGCTTCTGCCATTGGCACACACCTGGGAATGCTGAGCCAGATTTGAAATGGGAGATGAGGACGCCAACTCCAGATGGGAACCCTCTAGAGAATCAAGCCTCTAGCCTTGTTTATTAGTGATTCCCAGCTCCGGTTTCTGGCACTTGCCTTGAGGCACAAGAGACTTTTAGGCTCTTAGCTTCTTTCCAAAGGGCTTTAATTAAAACATATTTACATACCACAGAAAGCATGCCAGCCACGGCTGCGGTGCCCCAAGAGGTAGAAAAAATATTCATGGGGTCATTAAGTCCCAGGTAAGGTGAATGACTGACTATGGGTAGTCACAGCGTCCCAGGCCCGTGGTCCCTAGACTCCACAATGGGGACATGTCTTCCACATCCAGATCTCTTTTATTCTCTAACCTGGGTTTAAAGACCCGGACTAGCAGAATCCCAAGGAGAAATGAGGAAAACAAATAATTATGACTGACCTTCTGCTTTTGTGATAATAATAAACACTATGATTTACTATTCCAGGCACTCTGCATTCTAGCCCTCACAAGAATCTGTCAAAATGACACTTATCATGTTGACAAAATGACATATTGTCACTACGTGTTAGCTGAAGAAAGAGAGGCTCAGAGAGATGAAGGCATTACCCAAGGACACACAGTGGGGGAGTCGGACGGAGGATTCCCCAAGCTCAGGTTCACGCCACTGCTCCCAGGCGCTTCCTCTCTTCACACCCTGGGTCCAGACAAAAGGCCCTCTGACCCTACACGCATTCACATCATCAGAATAAAACGTGAACCTTCCATTACCTGAAATGGAAAGCCACCTGCTGTAATGATCACTTTCAGCACAGACTTGTCCAAAACCACCACCGACACTGGAACAACTGTCCATTGTGGAGGATCCCGTGCTAAGACTCTGCAATTGTCCCAGAATTGGCAAATGCCTCTGGAGTGCGCTGAAGGGTAGCCCCCTAAAATATATGTCCATATCCCAATCCTAGAACCTGTGAATATTATTTTATATGGCGGAAGATGTGATTAAGTTAAGGACCTAGAGAGAAGCGTCTTATCCAGGATCATCCAGGGGTCCCAAACACAATCACACGTATCCTAAGAGAGGGGCAGAGGGACTTTCAGGACAGAGGCAGAGGAGGCAGCGATGTGAAGGTGGAAGCAGAGATCTGAGTGATGTGGCTATAAGACAAGGAACACCCAGGACTGTAGACAGCCACCAGAAGCTGGAAGAGGCTCCACACATCTGGAGAAAGCACGCACTGGCTCTTGGCCTTCTGGCCTCCCGAGCTGTGAGAGCTATTGCTTGAAGCCACCAACTTTGTGTTACTTTGTTACAGCAGCCACAGGTAACTAATACAGCCTCCTAACATGCAAACTTCCTTGGCCAGGTCCCAACAGAGGTCAGGAATGATATGGCTCAGAGATGAGGTTATGGGCTCCTAGATGTTGTCTTAGGGTCCCTTAGCAACAAAAAATCCACAGATCCTTTTCATGGATGAACTAGAAAGATGTTCAGTTTGAAAATAAACTTCCCGAGGTAGGAAGAAACCAAACCGATGTCAAGAAGAGAGTTGAGGGACTTCCCTGGTGGCGCAGTGGTTAAGAATCCGCCTGCCGCCCGGAGATGGAAACAACCTAAGTGTCCACCAACAGATGAACGGATAAAGAAGATGTGGCACATATATACAATGGAATACTACTCAGCCATAAAAAGAAACGAAATTGAGTTATTTGTAATGAGGTGGATGGACCTGGAGTCTGTCATACAGAGTGAAGTAAGTCAGAAAGAGAGAGACAGGTACCGTATGCTAACACATATATATGGAATTTAAGAAAAAAAAAAAGTCATGAAGAACCTAGGGGTAAGACAGGAATAAAGACATAGACCTACTAGAGAATGGACTTGAGGATATGGGGAGGGGGAAGGGTGAGCTGTGACAAAGCGAGAGAGAGGCATGGACATATATACACTACCAAGTGTAAGACAGATAGCTAGTGGGAGGCAGCCACATAGCACAGGGAGACCAGCGTGGTGCTTTGTGACTACCTGGAGGGGTGGGATAGGGAGGGTGGGAGGGAGGGAGATGCAAGAGGGAAGAGATATGGGGACATATGTATATGTATAACTGATTCACTTTGTTATACAGCAGAAACTAACACACCATTGTAAAGCAATTATACTCCAATAAAGATGTAAAAAAAAAAAAAAATCCGCCTGCCAATGCAGGGGACTCGGGTTCGAGCCCCAGCCTGGGAAGATCCCACATGCCGTGGAGCAACGAAGCCTGTGCGCCACAACTACTGAGCCCGCGCTCTAGAGCCCAAGAGCCACTACTGAGGCCGCGTGCCACAACTACTGAAGCCCGTGTGACTAGAGCCTGTGCTCCGCAACGAAGAGTCGCCCCCGCTCGCCACAGCTAGAGAGAGCCCGTGTGCAGCAATGAAGACACAGTGCCGCCAAATATAAATAAATAAATAAATTTATTTTTAAAAAAAGAAGAAGAAGAGAGTTGAGGCCCAAAGACTCGGCCTGCCGTTTGACTGGAACCCGAGCTGTGCAGAATTAGACAAGCTTGGGGGAAAAGGAAGCTCCATATTAGGGTGGAGAGAAGATCCCCAAAGCATTGCTCAAATGTTCTAGAGCAGTAAGCACATGGCTAGGTGATCCGCATTTTGAATTTTAGGAAGAGATCTGTACTCAGGCTGGCTGATGATGGAGGAACAGCAACCCCTTCCACCTGGCCTTTTCGGCCTCTGTAACAAGGGCAATGACTTATACTCCAGCATGGCTGAAAGGATTAAGGAAGTAACTTGAGACCTTGGAAGTTCTGAGAACACAAACTCTGGAAGCATCATGGGAAGTTTCTATTCTTCTGCTTCCCGCAACACAGGTGTGGAGTTGGCCAACCTCGTTCATTCCTTCCCCCAATATGTATGGAGCACCCTCAATGTGCCAGGCACTGAAACAGAACCCTAGTATAAAACAGAGATCACCAGAGCCACAATCCTGCTCTCCTGGGGGGTTCCCTAGAGCAATGGGTCTAAACTGGGTGTTATTTTGCCCCCCAAGGGGCATCTGGCAATGTCTGGAGACATTTCTGGTTGTCATGACTGGTGGGAAGGGGGTGCTTCTTGCATCTCGTGGGTAGAGGCCAGGGATGCTAACACCCTACAATGCATAGGACAGTCCCCCACAGCAAAGAATGATCCAGTCCCAAAGGTCCACAGAACCGAGCGGTGTTATTAGTGGCCTAACAAGGCCACCCCCATTGACACGATGGCGGATGAGAATGTTAATGACAGGGAAAGACAGGAAGCTGGAAGATCACAGACACCATCAGTATCATCTACGTGGAGACCGGAAGGTTGAGGAATGCGGCGGCAGGAGCGGAGCAGACCTTCCAGGCAGAGGGCAACTGCATCTCTGAAAGCAGAAGGGCAAAAATGCTTTTAGGGGAAAGCGAGTGTGTGCTGCAGAGGGGGGGTGGAACAAACAAGGAAGCCATTCAAAGGATCATCCCATCACTCCATGTGGGAGAAGGACCATCTTTACTACGCAAGGAGGCATAACTTGGTATTAAGAGCATGGGTTTGGAGTCAGGGCTGAATTTAAATCCGAGCTCCACCACCCTACAGGCTGTGTGGTTTTGGACAAGACACACACTCTGAGTTCCCAAACCCAGTTTTAGAAAATAAAGCAGAGAGTGGAGGGGGAGGATAATATCTACCTCAGGGGGTAGGATGAAATGAGAAAATGCCCATCAGTGGCTTAGCACACTGCCACAAAGAACAGATATTGTCATTTGTGCTTTCAAAGGTCACTCTGGTCCCAGTGTGCAAAATAAAATGGGGAAGGACAACCAGAATCACTCCTTCCCGGGAATACAAAGCAAATGAAAACAAAATATCAAGATTTTACAGAACAAAAATCACCTTGAGCAAAGCAGAGCTTCCAAGAAAAGTCCTTAAGGACAACACCGTGTAACCGTATGTAACAAGGGCAGTGACACAGACAGCTTCCGTGCCCAGTGAAATCACGTCCTTTGCAGGTGAGGCTGTCCAGATATGCGGAACCACGTATGCATCTATCCATCCGTCCGTCCGTCCGTCCTAGCCAGCGTGAGGAATGAACGCAGCGGAAACCTTAGGAAGATCTTTACTGTGGCCCCTGGTTGACGATGGGGACGAACGCGCACCCCGGCCCGGGGAGAGCCCTGAACTTGAGTCTCAGGGATGGCAAGAGTCCTCCACGCAAACTTGTAATGGAAGCACCTTGATCCAATTTTCTAAAAACCTTCTTGCTTAACAACTGCTCACCCTGGCATCGCTCCCTGCATGTTAATTCTTAGAAGGAAATAAGGATACTTTCACATCAACGATCCTTGAAATGGCAAAGATGTGGTTTCTTAAATCCCCTCCTGGCGAACTAAGTCTCATGAACCGGAATGAAATCCTTTCTGCTTGATACTCTGAGAGGGCCGACTGAGATACATCCGAGCGACGGTCTTATAGCCAGAAGAGTGATATTTGCTTTCAGAAATGAACTAACCAGGTACATAAAGTATGGCAAACGGACATTAAGAATGGGGGCGGGGGGCAGGTGGAAAGCAACCCCTCATAAGAGTTCAAGGCCCCTTTCTGGTATCCAAGTCACCACCCACCACCCATACCAACCACGGGGTCTCAAATTCCAGCTTGGGAACACATTTCTCTTGGTTAAGGGGATCCAGCTTCCCCAGAAATAAAAGCCAAATTACAGAAACAAGTGACCAGCCTTTATCTGCACATACTAAGTTGCTTTTATTAATCCAGAACGGCATGCTACAGATACTGTACAGCATGAACATTTATTCATTACAAAAATGGCTTCCAAACCATTAAAAATGAAATTGGAATAAGAGCATAAAACGGAACAGTAACATCACAACTGTTAGGAAACATTCAAAGTATTCACAAAAAATGTTATAGTTAGCATTTTAATAAACCAGAGAAAAATCGGAGACAGTTTTACAATCGCTTCATGTCAACTACAATGGCACTGAATGAACAGGTTTCAGCTTTATACAGCATTTTGTAACATCAACATGCCTAGGTTTTTTTTATTTTTAAAGTTTGCTACCTACTTGTATGTCATACGTGTACATAAAAGCGGCAGCTGGTTTTTCCTTTAAGAGTAATCTAATATACAGAATTTTTGGCCCTTAAGGGTTTATACCTCTTCATTTAAAATGCTTTCTGGACAATCTGCTACCAAACACATCTTGTTATAGGTGACATTAAAACTACATACAAATCTACCTATGTAACATCACAGCAAAACATGATGAACAAAAATTACAGCATCAAAAAGAGAGAGAAAGCTAAAGTCACTGAGAATTTTGGCACATAAAGTTTTGCACACGGTCAGTCCATGTCCTCAGGGTGCAGGGCGCTCGCCTGCGAGTTCACAGGGGAAACGGGACAATTTCCACTGTTGCTCGTAAAGCGTCGCTAAAATTCCCTCACTAATTTTCAAGTCTTGTTTTACATAATGGCTTTTAAAGCAACTTTTGTTAATGCTACTGATCCTTTAATGCAACTATTAATGTCCATTTGGCGGCATCTGGGTTTCATACGGCAAAAAAAAAAAAAAAAAAAGTCCAAAAGGGAAACAAAAAATATATATATACACATTTTATATATAAACTTAAAAACCTTGTACAAATGAGTTGTTATATATAAGATGCTTATGCTAAGGGGAAAAAAACTTTATACAGTTTCAAGAAAAAGGAAAACATATTTTAAAAGGGACAACGTACAGGTTTGACAAGCAACCTCTAAAGCAATAAATACTACTGGTCCAACAGCGTTGTGATTCCATTAATTGTTGAATAGCATCCCCCTCCCCCCAAAAGAACAACACCATGGAACAAGGTATATTAACACATTTTAACCCTTTGTTTCTGTACATTTAAACAATAACAAGTAACATCACAATAAAAGTTGTTTCACACAGGAGAAAAAAAAAAAAGTAAATGGCACTGCATTCATTGTGCCCTTATGGTTTAAAAACCAGATGTAAAATGATTGGTTCGCAAGCTCGTATTTAATACAAATAATACAGAACCAACTCCTTTTGGAGGGCTGCTTCAAAATTGCTTTTTTTTCCTTTTTGTTTTTTAATCAGTCTTTTAAAACTAAGCTATCCGAACTACATAACAGTTATGTATATATATATATTTTTTAAACGCTACAAAGACTTTAAACAGCTGTTGATAAAAATTTTGGTAGAGTCATGAGGTTCTTCTCTCATCTACATATTTAAAAGGAGAAATTGAAATAAGAATGGGTCAAATATTGACCAATGAACTCGATAAACATTAACTAATGTAGCCACGTGGCACAAACGGAAAAGAGGACAACACAAAAACCTGGCAGAAGGGGGCGCGGGAAATAAAGAAAAGCAGAACGCAACACTCCACAAAAGAGCAACCGGAGCTGAGGAAGGTAAAGCTATTCTAAAGACTTGGTGACGAGGGAGAGCGGCTGCGGCTGCGTCCCGGCCAGAGAGCCGTGGGAATGTAAGGAAGATGTCGACGGCTGCGCCAGAGATGAGGGAGGGATGGCGGGAGGCAGGTCCAGGGCCCCGTTGGCACAGAGGGCGGGGGCCTTGCCGTGGGCGGCCTCGGCAAGCAGAAGGGCGGGCGGCGGAGGCATCATGGGCAGGTGGGCCAGGGGATCGGGCTTCAGGGACAGCGAGAGAGGCTGGGTCTGCTCAGTCTGTGACTTGGCGTCTTGGGGAGGGGAGCCTAGCAGGTTGGGGGAGGAAGGAGGCGAGTCTAGTAAGCTTCCATCTGAAGAGGGTGGACTGAGGCAGCTGCCTTCACCTTGTATGTAGCGAACGCACTTTTTTTTTCTCCTAGAAACAGGGGAAGAGAGTTATCTGTGAATAAAGGGCAAAGATGCCACGGGAGAGAGTTCTCTAACGCTCAGAGCCGAGGTGACGTCACCTAGCGGATGCCCTGCGGAGGCAGGCCCAGCGGCCAGGGGACGATTACAGTCACGCTGGGGTGCCGCGCTCACTGAGCTAAGCCTGCTCCAGCAAACCAAGCATGTCAGACCACAGAACTCCCTACCTACCTGCTTCCCCTGCCCCCACTAAATACCCAGCGCCCCACCCGTGCCCAAATATAAGCCAGCAAGCGAAAGGGTACCACCTGTAGACGGCGGCACTGATTTGCCAGAAGGTGGCTACGTGCAAACTGAGATGAACTCAAAAGTTTGTTATTTCTCTTTTGGCTTAGACACGCCCTCACTCCCCATCATAACCACCCTCCTCCATTTCCACCACTACCATCCCTACCCCGCCAATTGGGTGTGTGTGAGTGTGTGTGTGTGTGTGTGTGTGTGAGAGAGAGAGAGAGAAAGAGAAAGACAGAGCTCCCACCCCAGGCGCCTCGTATCAATCTGAAACTCTTAAAATGCTGACCGTTGAGCCCACAGAGCTGAAGGCAGTGCTAGCAAGAGGCTTAAAGGTTTTAACCCGTCACCATCACCACCATCACCACCATTACCACCATCACCACCACCACCACCACCACCACCACCACCACCACCACCAACACCAGAGGCTGCTGGCGCCCAGAGAGTTCTCGGGCTTGTCTGTTAAGAACCACACCAAATCAAGAGAGGTCAGAATCGGGGTGGGGGTGGGGGGGGAGGGGTGGGGGGAACGAAAAGAAAACCAAATAAACTCAAAAAGAGAACCAAAACAAAAAATAAAAAACCAAAACAAAAAAACCACCAAAAAACAGGTAGAAGAGGATAAACAAAGGTGGGGGAGGGGGAAGAATAAGAAAAACAGAAAATGATCCAAAGGAACGAGAATAACTGGTTGTATGGCCTACAGGTTGTGGATTAAATTATGATTCAAACTTGATTTTTTTTTTTTTTTTAAGATTTGGGGTCTTCCCCTCCCCCACCCCATAGTGAGAAGGCTAGGAGGAGAGACAGTGAGGATGGGATGGAGGGGCATCCTGCCCTGGTCCACATGCCGGGGCCAGTGAATGGAGGGTACAGCCTGTCACAAGGAAGTGATGACAAAGAAGAAGTGCCAGGGAATCACAGCATGGACCTTGTTGAATGGGGGTCGTCAGGATTAGGGTTTAAACCAGAAAGACTAATTTTGCCCTGCACCAAAACGAGAATCTCCCCTCTCCATTTCCTGTTTATGTAAGAAATAGGAATGAGAATTTCAGAGCCTCTCTTGCTTATCATCTAAAGTTGGGGACATGAATTCAAGACATTAAGCGTGTGACCTCAAAGCTTCTCCTGTTATTCATCCCAGTCTGATGGGATAATATTTGGTAGGAAGAGTGATCCTGGCGATCAACCCCACACGTGCTATAAAAGTAATGCAGATACAGGGAATGTGCTGATCTAAGGAGAAATAGTCAGAACTACAGCTGATAACGCTCTGTCTGTAAGCGCCGGCTGGCTTCCGGTCATGGGAAAGCAACTAAGATGCTGCCTGGTTGAAGGCAACCACTGTCAGATGTCACTGGCCTTTGAAAGGAAATGGGTGTAACGAGTTCCTCCTTGGTTCTGTGCCCCAGAGCTGTCTGATGATGCCCCTCGGTGCGTGAGGTGTGGACTCCGCAAGATGGCAGGAGGGAGGGGGAGGGGGGGGTGAAAAGTCACATGCTCAGCCCTTCCTGACTCCCAGAGGCCAAGACCCACTGGACTGGTGGCCTCAGGGTCTGTCCATCCCTGCTCTGGGTCCGAAGGAACTCTAGGAAAGCAAGGGCAGCGCCCTCCTTCACCTTCAATTTGACAAGGTTCCTTTTCCTCCTCTGGGATAGACTGAAATAGACTGTGGGTTCTGCTCCCGTCCCAGAAACTCAAGACAAATAATTAAGCCTCTCAGAGTTTTAAACCACCTTAGCCTGCAGATCAAAACATGCTCAAAAAACTATGTCCATGCATTTTAAAAATGGGAGAAGAAAGGGGGTGGGGTGGGGGGCATAAGCAAAACTGAGAAAGCAACAGGGACAAATGGGAGAGAAGACAGGGACAAATGAGAGAAAGAGGGGAAAAAATAACAGGAAACAAGGGAATGACATCCAGCAGCGTTCCATGCTATATTAGGGCAGAGTGAAAAAGATGGGAAAAGCAACTTGGTGGGCTCAAAACAGAATCTTGTTAAAATGTCCTCAAATGTCAAATAAAATTAGAAACCCTGCGCAGGGAGTGAGGAGCCCTGATTGGCTAGGAGCGTTTCTGGTGCGCCCCTCCCCCCTCCTGCCCTCCTCATGATAGGAAGTTTCCGTGGTTGTGGGGATGAGTGGGGGCATCTGAACACGGTACACGAAGACTATGTTGACAGGGCGACCGCTCCTTCTAAGAGGTGGCGGAGCAGACGGCAGTGGAACACGTCCATTTCGGACAGGCCAGAAAATGCCTCGTTTTGCAACTTTTTTTTTTTTAAGCACTTACTGATTTAGCATCAAGCTAGATCCTGGCAAAGTCAAGAAGAAACATTGAGGGAAAAAGGGACAAACCCCATTCTCTTACCCTCCCCCACCTACGCTCCATCTCCCAGCAAGGGGTGGCCCCTTAAAAATCCATTTTTAGCTTCTTATGGATTCACTCTGAAAGGAAAGTAAGAGCTCTTCCTGACCCTATTTTGGAATTAGGCACTTAAAGGAGCAGAAACGCATCTGCTAAAGCTTTTAGAGTACGAATCGATATCCCCAACAGAGGAAGAAGGGCCACCACGGAAGGTCTAAGGGTGCTGAGGCGGGAAAGAGGAAGGACCTCTGAGCACCTGCGCTGCCACACTGACAGCTGCCCGCCCCCCCCCCCCGCCCCCAAGCTGCACTGTAGAGAACCATGTTGATGAAGCAGCTCCGAAGGCTTGGGGTGATTTGTTTTTGTTCTGTAAAAATGTCATGAAAATTCTCGTTTCTGAGGAAGGTTCCACACTCCGCTTTAAGCAAGGTGCAGCTGGGTGTGAGAAAGGACTGTCTGTCTGGTCAATGTTGGTCATGATTAACTTTCATCCCCCAAAGTGCCAAGTCTAACTTGCAGTTACCTGCTTCCAAAGCAGAAAAAGGGACTCATAAGCCACCACTCACCTCCCACCAATAAAATACACAAACCAGGCAAAAAAGCACATTGCGAGGGGCGTACGATGGTGTCGGCCATGTGTTTCTACAGAGCGTGGGAAATCCTCCCTTAGGAGTGGGCATTGCGATCAGCTAACCCTTCACCACGGCAGGCGTCTCAGAGCAGGATTCCGTAGCTAATTAACTTCCCACTCAACGCAAAGAAAAATCTGACACAAATTCACCGCCTAGATAGGGTCGGCAGAGTTCCCATCTTCCAGGCCAGCCCTAATGAAATGCCTAACACCCTCCACCAACTGCATCGTGAAACTCTTTTCTGTTGCACAGACAAGACCCCGGGACTGTGTGGCAAGGCCACCTGTCACCTCCGTGGGCACTGTCAACTCATAGAATGGGTGGGGCGGGGGGGTCCCTCTCCTGCTGGACGTGCACCCAAGGCCCCCCGGTCCTCCATCAATGGGCATGAGGGTCGCCTGTGGAGGGCAGCCTCTGTCAAGACAGACTCTCGGGCCCTCTCTCCCCTCAACGCTTGCTCAACGCGAGGCACTTCGCCCATGTCTCGTTAGGCGTCAGGGGAGGGGGAAGAGACACAGGAGACTGGTGGGCATGCACGTAATGGAATGGACATCTGAGCTAACGTCTAAACACGGAACACATGGCAGGGCGTGGAGGAGAGGGACACGTGACAAGGGAGGCACTACAGACAGGGGAGCGTGTTTGGGTGTTGAGATACCTACCATCATAATATTCCAAATTCAAAGACTGCTTGTATCAGAACAAAGAAACAACAAATTTAACCAAAGGTGGTCATTAAAGGAAAGGAAATGAGACAGGAACTAGTTGGTATCCCTCCACCAAGAAGGAAGTACCTACACCTTCACCTTCCCTGAAATTACAGGTTGGATGGAACCTGCAGGTGGAACACAGGCGTTTAATTTGGACTCTCCTGATTCACTTTGGAACCAGTGCTCTCTCTGTCTCTCTAAATATATGTATAGATATATATTTTTCATTCTGCAGGCTACCAGCACTGCAGTACGTGACTGCACGACTCACTGCTTGCAGCCCTGTAGCTGGTGCATGCCGTTCAATGCCACGCTTCTTTCCAGCACTGTAAAACAATGTCAGCTAACCAAGCTCCTCTGTCCAGAGACGTGGTTTTGAAACAGAAAACAAACAAAAAAACAAAACGAAACCAAAAAAAGCCTGCCCCAGAGCCCTTCTCCAAGTGTCTGGACTCCAAGTGCATGGGAATGCTACTGCTGCCAATTTGAGCTCATTGAAACCTCGGGACATGGTGGCACTCTCTCTGTCCTGCAGACGTGCCACGGAAGCATTGACAGGGCCGGGCCAGTTCCAGAATGCTGGCTTTCAAAGCAAAAGGATAAGTGCCCGTCCTGGTCTGTGAGGGCTGTGGTCTAGGTCCTACCACCAGGGATATGTTACTTGTAAGAGCAGGGGAAAGAGAGAAAGAGAAAAGTAGGGAGAGGACACGGCATAAAATTAGCAAGGAAATTTTGAAGAATGAGGATCATTAGTCATTGATGCCAGCAGGGAAGGAGATAGGAATGAGGTCAAAATATATTGACACACTAAGGTACCAGAAGGACAGAATGCTTTGATTTTTCCCAAAGGCCTCGCAGTAGGGAATATACCTGCACGGTTTGCACCATAAAGTCTGTCGGTCAAGCCCGAACAGTGCCCGACACTTCTTTGGAGTATTTGCATCTGTTAGCATAAGGTAAACACAAAAAATACAACACAATGGTGGGTCGTGCTCAGTTGGATGTGAAATCTCAGCTACAGCTGACTTGTCTTCGCTATCACCTCGGTTCTATTTGACTGTCTTCCCTCACCAAGGACATGAAAGGAAAGGACTTCTATGCATCAAAAGAAAAAAAATAAAATAAAACGATAAAACACAAAGAAAAAAACAACAACCAGAAACCAAAAAACAACAAGGAAAAAATAAAAACAGAGAGAGAAGAGGAGGGGAAAAGGTGACGTTATTTGCTTCTACCTAGGCCAGGCTTACGATGGATGTCACTGAGCCCCCATCCTGGGCTGTCGGGAGGAAGGGGCTGGCAGGCAACATTCCCTGGGAGGGGGCGCGCTGGGGTTTGCTGTCGCTGACCCGAGGAGGCACGAGTGATGCTGTTTTACAGTGGCATTTTGGCTAGCAGCAGCGAGGAGGACAAGCACGTCCCTCACAGAGCAGTGTCCCGCGCCCTCCTGTCTCCTAAGATCCACACACAGAGCTACAAAGCAACAGGCCAGAGAAGGGGGGAAAGGACCAAATAGACCAGCTGCAAACCAGCACAGCGAATCTGGGAAATCTATACACACCTGCAAGGGCCGCACCAGTTATTCTGTTGATCAAGGCCAAAGCGCGCTCGGCATTTCTTAGGAGCGCTCAGGTCTGAATGAGTTCAAGAGAGAAGCGAGCAGAAGAGGAGGAAGAGGAGGACGTGGGAGAGAGGGAGAGGGAGAGGGAGAGAAGGGAGAGGAGAGAGAGAGAGAGAGAGAGGGAGGGAGGGAGGGAGAGAGGGAAGGAGAGAGGAGGGGGGAAGAGAAAGATACAAATAAGAAAAAAATAAAAATAAAAAAGGGAATAAATCAATGACCTGGTTACTAATTACATAATATTGACTTTCGTTTTTAACTTTCTTTAATTAAAAAAAAAAGGTAAAAAAAATCACATTCTTATTCAACTTGTGAAATTAGCTGTTGCAAATAAAGCTGCAGTATCCCTTCTTTAAGGACTGTCTCTCCGATTTGGTTTGAACTGATAAAGGGAAGTTAGATACTGAAGAACTAAGTTTTAAATGTTTTTCCTCTTTTGGTTCTGCTTTTTGTTTTTTTCTCTCTCTCTCTCTCTCTCTCAATTTGTTTTGCTTAAAGAAGAAAATAAAGCAAAGGAGGGAATTAAGTTTGTCACATGCTTTTTTCTTCTCAGAGTACAACAGTTTAAAAAAGAAAAAAAAAACTACAAATAAAAACAGAACAAAACGAAACAAAACAGAAAGAAATAAAGAAAGAAAGGGGTTGTGGTACTGGGATATTGCAGCTTTTGGAATGTTCATATTTTCTTTTTGTAAATCTATTTTCATTAATATTAAGAGAGGAACAGATAAAGGTCAACAGGCTGTGTGAATGAGCTGTTAAGAGTTAGTTGGAAGCTCACAGCAGCATTTAAGCAGGTACAGTCAGTGAAATGCTAGTGGATTTGCAAGTTATGAGCAGAAAAGCAAAAGGAAGGAAAAAAAACTAAAATAAAAAAAAGCAAAGGAAAAAAAATCATACTGCGGATGCATGCTTGCGTGAGAAAACTTAGTGGGAGCGATGAAAAAAATGCCATTAGATTAAGGAGGTTTATTACTGAATTCCTTCCATTTTGTTGTTGTTGTTGGTTTCTGTTTTTTTTTTTTTTTTTTTTTTACCAGTCTCTTTTAAAGAAATACTGCATATTCAATTTGCACAGTTAGTTCAACTCTAAATCACTGTCATCATGGCTTAAACAACTGTTACGGGAAAAATAAATAAACAAAGCAGAAGTTAAATTAAATTCAAAAAAACAACAAAAGCAACTGAAAAAAAAATCTACCGAAACATACGAAACCGTGTAGATGGTCATTTTAAAGAATGTTCAAAGGTCATACGTGTTTCATGTTAATAAAACTATAATGGCAAGAAAAATTAAAAAAACAGTTTATCAACTATTTTAATGACTCAAAATGACATTAGCACCTGTAATCGGAGGAAGTGAAAGGCAAGGATTTAGGAAACATTCGCTGTGTTCTGAAAAAAAAGAACAAATTATACAAAGCCTTCAAAATGTTTTTGTCGTTGTTTGTAAAAGCCTGGCCTTCTCGAAGGGACCTCTGAGATTGCCTATGCAGTATTTCTAATTTCTTCTAGAGAATGACAAACCTCCTTAATTTAAATTGGGTGCAATTGACCACTGTAAAGGCATGCATCAGAACATTCAGGAACGGCCCAGTTAATATCAAACACTCGCACACACCCCTTCTGCTCCCCTAGCCCCCTCCTTCTCCCTACTCAGACACATACAAAATAAGCAGACTGTATAAATCCCCGCCTAGGCATGCCTACCGCTCTCCACTTACAGGCTCTGCAGTTATTTTAAAACACATTCCACTAGACTTAACAATGTGCTTTTCATGCAACAATGAATGTTACTAGCTTTAAAAGGGCAGTCATGAAGCAATTAATTAAAATGCATAAACAAAAAGGCTGGCTAAGATGGGTCCCCCCCCACCCCAGCAACAATGTCCTGGCCTTGAATTTCTCCTGCCTCCCCCAGATAGAAGCCTGACATAAAAGAGTGGTCCTCAGAGTACCGCTCCCTTTCTCCATCCTGCTTATTCAAACTTACCATTGGTCTCCCCGGGCTGCTTGTCCCTTTTCCTCTTCTTCTTCTTCCCCTAGATGATGAACAGATGAAACACAGGGAATTATTTCAGGAAGCAGATGGGAGGAGGGCGCCTGGGCTCACCTGGAAAGGAGGCAGGAGGAGAGGCACTGGCTGCCATCTCCATCCGCACGGGCTCCTGAGTGTTTTCCCACCCCCCACCCACCTTTAATCCAAGCGCCCTTCAACTGTGCTCCAGCTGAAGGAACGCGCGCCCAGCAGAAGAGAAGGGATCAGCAGGACAAAGAGGAAAGACCTCTTTCACGATACGTCTATGTCCATCCTCAAGCCTGACCCCGAGCATCCATAAAAGGGGAGAGGAGAACTGGACGGCGAAGATTCAGGGAGGTGTGGAGAAACAGGGTTGGAAGTGGCCCAAGAGCCTGGGGGAAAATGAACGATATTGAGATGGCTGTGAGAGCCTCCTTGCCCCACGCAAATCTCTTATTAAGGCCAAATGGTCCTCATTCGGAATCAAAACATAAAAGCCTCAGTACAGGATTTTCTTGGCACTGTAGCGTGGGCCTTGGTTTTAACGACTGAAGGGGAGAAAAAAGGTGAAACAGAGCCAGAAACCATCTGAGCTGCTTTTCAAACCGCCAAGTGGACATCCAAAAAGGGGAACATCCGGCTCTCGTCATTTTCCACTTTCGTAACGACTATAATACTCTTAGTAATAACAGCTACCATTTACTGATCACATACTATGTGCCAGACATGATTCTAAGTGTGCTATTCCTAGTGACTCATTTATCCTCACACAATCCTATACACCAGGTGTGAGCATCATTCCAATTTTACAGACAAGGACACTGGAGCACAGAGGAGGGCATGCACTCTGCTGAGACGACAGAGCTGCCGATGATGGGGCCACATGATGGGAACCCGGGCGATCTTGGCTCCATAGCCCTTATCCGCCAGGCTACACTGCCTGCCTATTTACTGCCTTGCCCTCCGAGGAAGGCGCTCAATGGATTACGGGTGATACACTGCATGCAGTGATTCATTCTCCAATCTGACCCTCCCTGATACCTTGACGGTCTGTTCCCGTCTGTGGAGTTGGAATGGGAGTAGGGAAGAACTCTGTAGAGGTAACCGCCCCCTTCCAGATCTGAAGCTAGTTCTCCCTCACCCCGTTAGCTCCAGTCCCATCCATAGGAATTAGCTGCCTGGTATATATGAAGCGTCACAAACAAAAGGAACTGGTGGTCTGACATGTCTATTCGTTTCAGAATACCTAAATATTAAGCTTTGCCTAAAAGTTCTCAGGGTATGTTGACGTCAACTCAAGAAGAGACAAGAACAGCCACTGGCAGAAAACTCGAGAACCCATAAGGCCCTGTAAGGAGAACCCCAAGGCGGAGATGCCACTGAGCTTCAGATCCAGCTGAGGGCTGAGAACCAACGGTTCTAGAGAAAGCCTCTCAGATCTGGGGGCCTGCGCCTCTTGGGAGATCTCTACGGGCCTTCAGTTCAGTGTTTCCATCGGAAACATTTCATGTTCCTTGGCATCCAGGTAAAAAAAAGGAGTTCGTGTGCTTTCTCATGAACCCCAGCGGCCCATCTTCATGTCTGTGTCTCTCCTGTGTCAGGAGCAAAGTACCACCTGGCCATCTTGGAACAGGCAGGAGGGTCTAGTTTCAGTTTATTTAGGAACCTGAAAGAAAATCTCAAGTGGGGCACAGAAACAGTTCAACTCCAGGTGGTGTCAGCATCCATGTAGCCAAGGGCTTCCCGGTCATCTGTAATACAGGCCTCACCCATTTCCAATCTCCTGCAATATGTTCTGAAAGGCAGGTGAACATATCCGCTACCCCTGGGAAGCTGTCTGTTTAGGACACATAACTAAGATGTTCATGGCTGAGGAAATGATCATTTAGACCAAAGGCTTCTAGAGGACAGGGACTGTGTTTTTTTTTTTTTTTTTGTGGTACGCGGGCCAGCGGCCATGGCTCATGGGCCCAGCCGCTCCGCAGCACGTGGGATCCTCCCGGACCGGGGCACGAACCAGTGTCTCCTGCATTGGCAGGCGGACTCTCAACCACTGCACCACCAGGGAAGCCCCAGGGACTGTGTTTTAATCGGAAGAGGACATGAAGAAATAAACACTAAGCAGTGAAGGGGGAGATGCATTTCAAGGGAAGCGGCTATCCCATTATCTCGGGGCTCAAGATATGCAAATGGCCTGGGATTTATCTCGTTAACCTAAAGGAGAAGAGCTAGAAAGGCAATAACTTCTGTTACAAGGCCACGGGTTAGATATCACCATGGGACCAAAATGTTTCTTCTTGTGTTCCAGAACGTACCAAGTCCAACAACCCAAATGTGACTGTTTTACTCAACTCTATTTTGCTACAATAGTGTATAAAGGCTTCTGTCACCACTGGGCTGGAAAAGCAGGAACGTGAAAGAGGGATAAGGTGATTAGCTGAGAAAAGTTTTTCTACAAGAACCTTGTGAACTTTACAGTACCCAAAGTAATTTACAGAAGCTTCTATTTCAAGTCAGTTTAAAAAGAATACTAACAAGTTCCCAGCACAATCAAATCTATAAACAGTTTAACTCTAATTCTTGTTCCACAGACCATTTCCTGGGGGAGGGGAGGAGGGAGGGAAGGAGGGGGAAGAAAGGAAGGAGAGGGAGGGAGGGAGGAAAGGAGGGCTGTGTGTGTTCAAACTCATGTGTAATGAACCACTGATAAAGGAATCTGACAGAACCCCTTACAAGAGGTAAAGCTCCTAGAGCCCCAAATCCAGATCTACCTCTAAACTTTCTCTCAAGTCTTTTCAGGGGTTCCCCTATTATACCAAACCTTATCCAAATGTAAAATTGAGCTAAAGTCATTTCAAGCGTCTCGTGAATCTTCTGAAACCTAGAAAGCACTACACAAAAAACCTTGGGCAATACCTTGCCTGACTCCAGGGAAGTCCAAGGCAGCATTCTGTCGAAGCTCTAACAAAGTCAGCTTTGTACCTTTGTGGAGGTTTCACCCAGCACAACTCCAGGGGGCGCCACACACATCGACCGTAGTGTAAATGGCACACTCTAAAGTTGTACAGTGCACGCCCTGCACAGCTGTACGTGAAGGCCCTACTATGACCCAAAATGTCTACTGGGGATAGGATACCTATAGTGTAGCTGAATTCCTCTCTGTGGTGCCATTCTAGATTACTCAAAGAATTGGGTCTGTAGCAGGGAGAAGCTGGAGATGAACTCTAAGAACTTCTGACCCGAAACCAGGAGAGCAAAGCTGTCCTGAAACGAGATGGCTGTACACGCGGAGGCTGCGGAGCCTGCCTGCTGTTGGCTATCTCCACCTCGAGGTCAGGTGAGGGCAAGCAGCAAGCCTGTGGGAGAGCATTAACTTTCTTATCCTCTTCCTTTCAGCTCCAGAAGAAAGGCTTCCCCACTGCACACATGCTGAGGACAAATGGAAAGGTCCCAAGCAGTTAAGACCCTGTGTCTGACCATGTGTGAGTGACAAGGTGCCACTGAGAGGTCCCAGCACTGATTCCTGTTTCTGCTCCCAGGAGGAATACAGTCTAGTGCTACCAGCTAAAGGCATGGGACCTACGGGGATATGGCTGGCAGCAGTGAGGGAGACACGGGCGTCTCGGTCCTCCCCCATCCACGTGGCAAAGAGCAGAGAAGCGAGCGTGTGTTTATAGGGATGAGACTAAAAAGTGATGAAAACTGCTACTCAGAGCAAGCAGAAGACAGCCCTCACTCAGGACCCACATATCCACGCAGATGTCTGTGACTTCCTGATGGCTGCTAAGTTCTGAGAGAGTTCTGATTGAACTCTGAATCTCCACACCCTGTGTACACAGTAAGTTCACAATCAGCGGTAGATGAGTGGATCTCAAGCCACATACACAGAGAGTTTCCTCACCACGGATGACGGCCAGGGTAGAGCTAGGTCAGGGAGCACTGCTGGGTAGAAGAATCACCCACGGCTCTGTGCCACTGACAAGAACGAACTGGGAGGAGAAGGCTGCTACCGGCATTAAGACAGGTTTTGTTTTTCCCCGAAGAAAGAGCGGATGGTAAAAATCACTTCATGAAACCAAATGCCACGTAATAAAGTATGAGGCAAAATAAGAGACATTTCATCCATTTAGCGAGGAGAGCTGGCCCAGAACTTGAGCTCCTGGGCAAAATACAAAATAAGAAAGAACGGACGAGAGCCAGTTTACGGGAAGAGAAGAACCCTGAGTGTCGCTATCACTGTGATTAGTAAAGACAACAACCCTACAGTGTTTTCTAAAACCCGCGGGAGGAAATTAGGCAAATGCTGCAGCCAACAAAGAGAGCCCAGGAACACACACACTTTCTCCCTACCCTGTTGGGCCCTGAGCCACTTCATCCATCCTGCCAAAGGATGACTTCTACTGGCTACTTTCAGGGATATTTCCATCATGCCCCTCTCAGGATGAACTAGGCTTCCAACTTCTACTGTACCACAGCCTAAGGCAACCGTTTCATTTTTCCCTCTTAAGGGTGAAGGCCCTGCTAACACAGCTGTGAGGAAGTAAACGCTCTCCCTCGACCCCTACCCCCTGGTCTTCTCTGCAAGGCCACCCTCACTGCCGAGAAGCACACAAGCCTCACTGGGTGTATACCTGGAGCCACGTCTCTTCAAAGACATCGGTAAGAAGGTGTGAACAGCCCTAAACTGACCCCACGGGTCCCCTGAGCTGGAGCCTCATCCCTCTTCCTTGAGGAACCATCCCATGCTGATGGGAGCCCTACAGGAAGCCAGACAAAATCCTCCAATCTGGTGCTCGGGTAAGATGCTAACGGTCCCAGGACTGGGCAGACCGAATGGTAACTGAGGCCTGACTTGTGTTGGCAGGTTGTGTTCCCTTTGTCCAGATGGACAACCAATACATCTCTACAGACTCTAGTCCTGAGAAAAAGCAACCACCTACATAGTTATCCCGTGCGGACCAGCCGGGGTACAGCTGCATGTGAAGCTGTCGCTCCTTCCGGGCCAGCTCGTAGTATTTCGCTTGCTCTTCTCTGGACAGTGCGTGCCACTGGAGGGGACACAGTGGGGGGAGAGAGAGAGAGATGCAGAATCGTCACAAACCACACCGTGGCTGGGGCATAGAGAGCGCTTCCAGCAGAAATGCTGTCATCGGCAGGTGCCAACAGTCTGCAGGGGCCCGGCACTAACAGGAGGGCTCAGCCAGAACCTGGCTTTCTGCCTATGTTGTTCTATTCTCGCTCTCTCTGCAGGTGGGGAAGGCCAGGCTGTGGCCGTTCCGAACCTCACTCGAGTGCTGGGCTACTGGTCCCAACTCCACGCTGGCCATGGAAGGACTCAGAGTGGCTAAAGGGAAGGGACTCTCCAAAGCAGTGGGGACAGGGACAGGTGCCAGCCCACCCACTGCGTCCTATTCTGGCCCTCTTCTCCCAGCGGGGGAGCCACCTACCCTTCGGCCCAGGATCTGGTTGATGGCTGCACTTTCTTTCAATGTGCACTCGGCTACAACCTTTGCTCTCATTTCCTTCATATACAACATGAATGCGTTAAGAGGTTTCTTTATGTGGGGCTTCTTCTTTTCTTCTTCCTTTTTGGAGTCCTGATGCTTTCTGGATGGAGACAAAAGAGACAGACACCACCCAATAAACAATCGCAAGGTTCCTCGGCAGCAGAAAGCCCACCTCCTCACCGCCTCAATACCCTAGCAGTTTGGAAGGAGAAGCGCACTCCCACTTTGGGTCTTCTCCATCCTGGAAAATGGCACAAAAACAGGTTGGGGAGGCGGGTGGAGGGGTGAGAGATTTTGTTATCACTTCCTCAAGGCTCACAAATATACAACTGTCCCAAGCTGGAGGGGGAAGCACACTGTGGCCGTTTCCATCTCAGCTGGTGTCTCTCATGCCCGCAGGACGGAGAGGGGTCAGGGACGGGGAAGGGGCTGCAAATCCCAGTCCGTCCGAGGACACAAAGAAAGAGTTGTGTTCTCTCCCCCGCGGTGGGCGCCAGCCGTGAAGCCCCGCATGGTGCGTGTCTCCCTCTTTGTGAAGCTGGGTGTTTCCTGGAGTCACACCAGCGCAGCCAGCCTTGGACACAGCGCCACCACCCAGGAGCCACCGGCTAAACACGCGGCAAAAGAGAAACTGATTGGAAGGAGGACACTTACGCGCTGTGGAGTGAGCCGACGTCACTCTGGGAAGATTCCTGTTTGACTGTCGGCGTGACTATGGCCGGGTGGGGAATGCCGGTCGTGTGTAGAGTATGATGTGGTGGGACCATATGGGGAGGGAACCTAGAAGACAGAAAGCTGTGTAAATTGTCAGAATCAAAATGAATGAATGGGGAGGGATGTGTACACACAATTAAAAAAAAAGAAAAAGAAACAGCACGTAACACCCACATGAAAGCAACTCAAGGCATATGAAGCCTGTCAGCATTAATTAGCAATAAATTAAACATAATGATTCTTATAATGTCATTAAAGCCAATCTCCCCCTTCATTATTGCTACTGACATGAGACATTACGATTTTTAACATCTCTAGCAAAAGACAAGTTCAGCCCATATACTTGGGTGGAAAAGGAGGCTTGGGCTACCTGCTGGAGATCACAGGTTTGGGGGGACATTATTAGTGACATCTAAGAAGACTATTTCCTAAGTCCCAATCGGCACCAGGATAAAAGGTGAGATCTTTGGTTGCACGTAGACAGCTAAATAAAATATTCGCGCGGCTGAAGCATCCACACATTCCTTAACAACGCTGCGTATGCCTCGTTAGGCCTCATCCTGTGGATGGGAGTGCAGTAATATTTTTATTTCTCTTTTGCTGCTGTGCCCCCCCATCGCCTTGACAGGAATGGGAGAGAGTGAGGCAGAAAGATGGGGGACATCCAAATAGTTCCTATCTGGTTCTCAACACAGGCCACGGACGTTTTAAATAAGTTTGTATCAAAGATGACCCAAAGCAGTATTTTACACACACACCCACAAATAAAGCTTTGAATTCTGATCTGTATATCCTTTCCCACTCTAAAATTCTAGGGCTCCTAAATTACTTTTACTTAAAACACTGCCTATGCATTGAAAGGCCTTATAAATGATGATCAGAATTGTTAACAAAGAAAAGAGAAGTTTGTGTTTTTTCCTCTAATACTGTTTATTCTTAGGAAAGTTTTTTCAGACACAGTTTAGGCCGTGAATTGGCATTTCTCAACCATGCAAACTAGCCAGGACGAACAGAGCTAATTTTAAAATGCTCTGGGTCCATCTGCAAACTGACAACGGGATCCGACAAACAGCTCTCGCATTTTCTGATATGCTTAGAGTCACCATGATTTGTTCTGGGTTAGAAGAACCACCCTCTTAAAGGAACGAATACTACTATAGAGAAAAGTGGGGTGAGGGACTACAAGGGGAGATTCCCCCAAAGAAAACAAAACGGAGGACCCCCAGGTTCCGCCCTGGCAAGACCACGCGAGATCACTCAAGTTCAGGTGAAGGGGGGATCCCAGATCAAGCAACTGTTGCTTTCAGAATAAATCCAAACCACAACAACCCCATGTACCCCCCAGGGAATGAGCACCTGTTCTTTAGGAAGCTAATTCTGCTGGGCACTGAGGTGCTAATGAGACTTTGCTGTGACAGTTATTTCACAAGGATCCTGTACTTATCTACAAGGTTCTTTTCATATATGGACTGGAAATGAAAGTAGCTTCCATTTTACCAAAAGAATGCAGCAAACGTTCATTTGAAAAATTATGAAAAATTAAAGTCCTAACTGACTGCATCGATCAACAGAGAAAATATCAATGAATCATGCAGATTTTTGAAGGGGGCCCAGAAGCAGAGTGGACATTTGACTCAGAATTTCTACCCTGATGTGGCCCCTCTCCCATGGCTACCTTTCCCAGTTTAAGTCAGTATCAAAGTTTGGTAACAATGGCATGGTTTTTTCATAAGAACCATGCGAGTTCTTTTAGGGTGTCAAGAAAAAGAAAAGAAAAACCCTGAGAAAGAGCGAGAAAATAAGAGACAGAAAAAAAAAAAAAAGAACTTCCAATCCCACGCCCCCAAAATTGAGAAGTAAAGCCTTGGGAGGCACTTGGGTTCCCAAGTTACACCCTGTTCCTTCCCAGAGCTCGAAGGTCTCCGAGAAAACATAAGTTAAGAACATGTGTTCTTCGAAGCCCTTGGGTGAAGCGGTGGGTGGAGCGGCAGCTTTTACTGTGAATTTTAAAGGCTTGACATTCCTCAAATACATATGTTCCCTTCCTGCTGAATGAGAATATGTGTATGGGGTGGGGGTGGGGGGGGATAAAAACTGTGTGTGTGTGTGTGTGTGTGTGTGTGTGTGTGTGTGTGTGTGTGTGTGTGTGTACACCAAACACCACAGGGAGACACCACAATTTGAGTACATTCTGGGGTGGGGAAAGATTTCCGGTGTAGCCATGAAGACCAAACACTTCCAAGTTCACATACCTACATACATATTCCTATACCTGAGAAATGTATAGCAGAGGAAGAGATGTATGTGTGTTATAAGTGTGTGTGTGTGTGTGTGAGTGTGTGTGTATGGGCTATACGCATACCTTCGCGTAAAGAAATTCCTTTCTGCAGACAACTATCTCATGCAATGCAGTAAACACCCTAAAAATTCCAAGCCGCTCGTTATATCCCCCCATCTGCTTTCATGGCTCCAAGCCAGAATATAATGATGAACCTTAACTTCTTAAGGACAACTAACTTTTGTTTCTGGCTGTCTCAGGGGCTTCTGCCTTCCTCACTCTCACTTTCCTTCACTGTTGACACGCTTCTGTTAACTGGCTACCATCTGCAGGCCTTGATTTCATGCACGAGCAGTGGGATGCGTTTTCCTGTGCAACAAGCCAGCTTTGAGCCGCATTAGGTTTGTCATTATTCTCTCATTTCCCCCCTTGCACTTGTAACATTTCATCTCTTCCTGCCTTATTTTTTGTGAGCCACGGTGCACCCACATTATGGTTTATACATGATCTCTCTCCCTTTGAAGCCGGCGGATTTCAGAGCCCGCTCTCGTCAGGAGAAGAGCCTTGCGCCAATTTAGCAGGCTGAGGGCCCGGAGCTCCAACATCTCAATCTAAAGGGGGTCACAGGGTGGCACAAGTGAGTGTCAGCAAGAGCTGTTTAATTGCCAATCTAGGCTTCTCCATGGTGTTTAAAGTATAATGACCCATCACTTAATTCTGAGAAGCCCTGGCCCCGCTGCCGAAGAGAATGAATATCAAAGGGTGTTGTGGAACAGGGCAAGCTGCCTACATTCCCTGTAACTGCCATAAGTATAATAGACCCATACTTCTGTCGCCCCATTACCACAATAATGTATTTAATTTGCTGTATACTCTTTTTAACTAGCTGCCTTTCATAAGGCCTACCTGGGGAATCGGCCGCCTCCCCCCTGCACCTCGAGCCCCCTAAACTTCCCTCCCACCGTTCCCTTTCTTTCCTCCACCCCATGCTCACCTCGAAATCATTGGCTAACCTCCTAATGATAATTCAATCGATAAGCTTAACCTCAATCCCTATCCTACGATTACTGCACCGCTTTTAACCTCTGGAACGCACCGAAGGAACAAACACGAAAACCAATGCGTTCTATGCACGCTGCTTCGGAGGAGGGTGAGCTGTGGATTACAAGGTGCTCAGAAGCAGCTCTCCTCCTGGGAGGCTCCCTATTCGTTCCCAGGCTTTGCGAGGCTGTGATGACATCATTTAATGAGGATAACCTTCCTCTTCTCACTGGAGAAGAGGACCCACAAGCATTTTCCTGCCTAACCGATACTGGTGTGGATTTAGAAATTGAGATGATTTATCACGTATGGGACATGGATCTTTATTAGCTCCATGATACCCATGGCATAATTACAAACGTTAGAGATGCTACAGTTGGTGTTTCTTAACGACTGTGGTTCTTACTCTTTCCTCCACCAAAATCACTGTTTTGTAGGTAGGAAAAGAAGCATCTTGGCCTGCCTTCCAACCCTTCCCCTGGTCTTGGGTCCTCGTGCTGGCTACAGAGCTTGGGGGAAGAGCTTGGGGGATGGCATCTCTGCCATGTTCATGCTGATTTAATTAGGTGCCATCCTCAAAACGGATTAGTTGTTGCAGCCCATCAGGAAAGTCTAAACCTCCACCGATTTAATTAACTTGACTGAAAATCAGATGAACAGAAAATAAAACTATCATTAGGAGCAATTAGTGACTACTTAAACATACTGCTGCCAACCCGTTTGTAAATAAACTAGCAGTTGCTGAAAAATTAGCCAGAATTAATTAGAAGGGGGAAAAGGAGAACATGGGGATTAGAAAGATCTAGGTACACGTATGCAGGTATATGTGTGTATGTATTATATATACATTTATATGCTGAAAGATATGTGAATGTACACACGCGTATGACTTTTTAACTTGCAAACACTTATTAGCGCTACACAGGCCAACGTGGTCCCCACCGGCCGTATGTGGCTGCTAAGCCCCTGAACTGTGTCCAGGCCAAACTGAAATATGGCGCACGCGTGAAATACACAGCAGATTTCAAAACACTAAGTACAGAAAAGGTAAAACCTCATTAATAGTTGCTTTACAGTGATAGCATGTCAGAATGAATAATATTTTGCCTCTATTAGGTGGAATAAAATATATCATGAAAAATAATTGTCTGGGTTTTGTTTTCTCCTCCTTTGAAAAAATGTGGCTGCTCCCCTATGTATATTCCCTATATATAAGGCCCACCTTCTATTTCTACCGGACACTGCTACTTCAGAGAGAGGTGTGTTTGGGTTGGCGGGGGAGTAGGGTGTCCTTTCTTATTGATGCTTAAGAGTCTGGAGCTTTGAAAAGACTGATAACCTTTCCTCCAATTCTTCTCTGTATAATAATAAACTTACCTGAACCCTTTCCTTTCTTACCAGGTTTAGGGCAACAGAGAAGTAACACTTTAAAAAGCTCTACACGTCCTAATTACTTCTTCCTGCCTTCTTAAGTTTTCCTTTTTTTTTTTTTTTTTGAAATATATTGACTCAGAATTTCAACCTCAAAATTCTGCCATCATCTACCTGGGAAGTTCAGGGCAATTTTTCAGTATTTTCTAGGAGGAAAGCCTAACGCACTGTGGATCTTATACCCTTAGAACTACACGTGGCAGCAGTCCCTGGATGGTCTGGAAGCATCTAGAGAACTTTCTGAGAAGTGACCCATGGCCTTGGTTGAACGCCCTCTTTCTTGGAACTCACCTGGACATGGAAGCGTTGACAGTCAGAGCTGTGGGGTAGGGGTGACGGAATCCTCCTGTCGTGATGGGGTACACTGGCTGACCTTGCCTACAAAGAGGGGGTACACAGTGAGAGCATGCAAACAGGGGCGGAGGTGGGGAAAAGGAAAAGAAGAAAAAAGGAAAAGTTCTCTCTGCACAGTAAGCTTTATTCTCATTTTCTCAGAACAAAAATCTTGGGGATTGTACAGGAAGGATCAAAGGGAAGAAACACAGAACAATTTGAATACCATAAATCTGATAGGAATGGCTAATTAAATTTTATAACCTTTGCTTATGTCAATAGAGACCCTCTCCCCAAGCTGAAACTAGGTGTTTTGTTGTAATAATTAAAGGCGAAGTCTCGCTTGCTTTAATGGAGCCATCACACTAATTGAGGGCTACACATCCAAAGGAAAACAATAATGAATGTAAATTTATACCAAAATAAAGTACAGTGAATCAAAGGACTTCAGTTGCGCTTTGGGCCTCTTTCAGTATTTAGATCTCGGTGAGAAAACATTAAATTAACAGAGCTTAATTTGTAGCCTTTTGTCAAATTAACAAGTGTTGACAAGAGTTACCGGGGGGAGAGTCCCCAAGAAGAATTGTGGGTAACCAATAGACAATCACACCTCATTACAATAATTAAAAAATACAGCAACATGCAAAGTAGCATCCTCATGAAAGACACACAACTTTTTCTGACAGAGGGTTGTCTGAGTTGGCTATTCCTTTTTATCTATCCTTCAAATCTCTCTCTATCAGCCGAACGGGGCAAGTGATGACTGAGGACTATGGGAGGCATGGTCCCACCCACTGAAGAAGAAATAGGACACACATTCCCATCCACGTCCACCCTCCCTAACAAGACTAAGGAGCAAAAAATAAACAGAAACTCGGCCCAGGGCTGGTATTTAGCACAGCTACTGCATAATACAAGACGGGTTTTTTTGTTGTTTGTTTGTTTTTAAAGTGTAGAATATGCTCAGCTAGAGAAAATCAGGGTAGAACTGGGGGAGAGGAGGTGAACCCCTCCAAAACTGTATCTTCTTTAAGGCTATAAAAGTATGTCTTCCCCAAGACCCAAACTTGAGAGTTTTACCAGGAATTATTCCTGTTAAGATTCAACAAATTGTCCTGTGTTTTTTAAAGAGTAGAGATCACCGATAAACGCGGAGAAATATATATACGAAAGCGCAGCCCCATAAAACACATATTACACACATGTACACAAACACACACACACAGAATTCTTACGACATTAAAGGCCTTTCTACTGTGATTTTTAAAACACACACATTTTTTAAAGTTAACTAAGCAAGGTTAACGGGTGGTACTATAAAAGCAAGCCCGGGCGACAGGAAGACAAATTGTAAAAGGCAGTTTGATGATCTGGGCGCTGCCAGGACCTAGGGTTGACAGGAAGGCCCCACATGCCGGAGTGAGGATTCCAGCTGCCCCGCCCGCTCCCCTCAAAATTAGATGAAGCACTCCACATGCAAAGACTCTCAGAGAGATGCTGGTTGAGTAACATGGAGCTTCTCAATAGACACAAATTTCCACTGTGGTTGTCAATCTTGGGAGTGATGGTTGGGATGGGGGGTGGAGTTATAACCCCCCACTCCCACCCCCAGATTTCAAAACTAGGCTGTGCCTGTACCCACTCCCCTGCTGCCTCAATCCAATGACAGGACTCCAGTTTGGGCTGCCACCAGCAGAAGAGCCATGATCAGCTTCACAGGGGAGAAGCCCTCGGAGTCTTCTGCAATTCCCAAAGTACCTTATGGGTACCTTTGTTCACAGAGAAGAACCTAGGGCCTTTGGGGACCATGGGTTCAGAGCGCCAAGTATCAACAGCCTTTTTCTTACGTCATCCACCTGAATGGCTACTGACTTGCCTGCTTTTCCACAGGGCACTTCAGCAAGCAACTTCCCCATGACCTCCCACCCACTGCCCTCCCTCCCCAACTCTGTCTTCTGCGAACACAAACATACATGCACAGAATAAATAATAAGCATGTGCCCATGTGAGAAGCAAAAAAGGAAATTAAAAAATGGAACTCCTTACTGTGGTACTAACCATCCTAGCGGATGGGGGATTTGTCCTACAGCGCCGGGCGATAGCGGGTAATACGGAGATATATCTGGAGGGTGCGGAGGCCGTGGGATTCCTGAGAGAAGAAGCAGAATTTTAGGTACAAGAGAGGGAGAGAAGGAAAGAGAAACTGTCAGGTGATGGGAAAAGGTAAAGGATAAAGGGAGACATTGCCTCTGTAATCCTAGCATGAGGTTCTTTTCACGATTCTGATCCTAAGAACTTGTCGGTAAGTTTCATCTCATTATCCCTCTGCCGCAGCTTGAAAAGTTTCTCTCACTCTAGACGGATCATACACTGGCTAAATGCAGACAAACTCAGAAAATGCCAGCTTGGGTATTTCTGCCTTATGCGATTGGTATGATTATTTGAATTGAAAAAAAAAAAAAAAGAGGGCTTGCCTGGTGGCGCAGTGGTTGAGAGTCCGCCTGCCGATGCAGAGGACACGGGTTCGTGCCCCGGTCGGGGAAGATCCCACATGCCGCGGAGCGGCTGGGCCCGTGAGCCATGGCTGCTGAGCCTGCGCGTCCGTAGCCTGTGCTCCGCAACGCGAGAGGCCACAACAGTGAGGGGCCCGCGTACCCCCCCAAAAAAAAAGAAAAAATCTAAAAGGGTTGGCACATAGTAGGGGATCAAGTAATATTAAATCCCTTTGTCCTCACAACTTGTCCCTTCCCTCTTTCCTTTTAATTCTAATGACTTACCTACATGAGTTACTCCTCCGGTTTCTAATATACTTTTCGAGTTATGGCTTTTGAAAGGTTACCCGTGCCTTCTTTCAAAAAAGTTAATTCTGTTTAAATGTGTCCAACTCCACTTTGAAGATGAGCTGTAGGAGACACTCACACAATGCCTTGGCATCTTATCCAAGGCAGAATCTGAACTGAACAGACCAGGAGATGTTGGAGGCCTGGTCCACTCAGTTCTAGAGCCTGGTTTTCTAGAGGACCAAGTTGCCTGCGTGAGTTAACCCACCCGCTGACTGGGTACTGCTGGACCACGGGGGCTGAGGAGTGAGTTCTGAAGGCCTGTGCCACCGTACACTTATTAATTCCACAGGGACACATCCTGCAATCGATCCTTAGAAATCAAGAGCGCTGGGAGCAATTTGGACCCAGAGGAGCAGACCCACGCAGCTCAAGTGGGAAGCAAAATGAACAATTCCTCAGAATTGAAACAGTATTGAAGGGCATGAGCTGCCTGTTCGCGGATGAAAACTATTTCATTTTTTTTTTAATTCTTTCAGGAAGCTTTTAATCTGTAAATTAAGCCTCCCTGGGTGACATTTTCATGCAGACATTGCTTTCTCTCTATTACAAAAACCAAACAGATTAGCTGGGCTTGGACCCTACACCGAGCCATTCGCACACTTGAAAGAACATTTGCGGAGGAAAAGTAAACAGTCCGCAGACGTTAATCATATGCTTTACGATAACCATTTAAAAGCTATTCCCTGTACTACCATTATTTAAATGAGACGTTGAAGCTGCCATTCACTCGTGGAGCCTGGGGCCGGCTGGCAGCCTCCTCCAGCAGGCCAAGCACCAGGCTCGGTCCCCCACGAGCACAAAGGGGGCTCAGAAGCTGGTGAAAGCCAGCTCATGTGTGGCTTCATTCAGGGGCAGCCAAGGCGGCCTGAACAGGCAGTCTACCTCAGCTCAACACCAAACAATTCCCTCCGACAAAGTGACATGGGAATAGCCATTCTGAATCCATCCTTGTAATTAACTAGCTGGGAAGAGAAACCAACCCCAGCCAGTGCATCGCCCAGCCAGAAAGATACACCCTTGGCCTTAGCTGCTCTCCCAAGACCACCCCGCCTTGTTTTATATCTTGTTGCAGGGGAGCTATAAGTAACCTCGCCTTCTCCCTCTCTCCTCTTTAGGGAAAAAGCACGTGGGGTGGAAAGGAGGGACACGTATAAAAGCTGGAGTAATGTGGCATCTTCTGCCTGTTCCGTGATGCAATGAGGAAACCATGTTGGACTTGGGTCTTCCCATCTGCAAAACGGGCTTGATAATAAATACCTAGGGTATTTCAGGGGAGAAAGAACTCAAAGAAATCAGCAAACAGAATGCAGAACCCAGTGATGTGGTCCCTCGAGGCTGCACCAAGTCATCGTCAAGTGACTATAGTCCCTTAGCCACCAAGGAACTGGGGCTTCAGGGAAACACGCTGTTGGGGATCTTACACTCCCAAGGAGCTGAGGAGGAGTCCATGACATGCCTCCAAAACTATTACTGCCTCCGAGTCTGTTTGAGGCTCTTGGAGTTATAAGCCACTCCTAAGAATCACCCAGTGACTCACAGCCAGGTCCCCAACACAGCCCCTGCAGGCGTACCCGGAGCTCTAAAGAGATCCTTAGAGCTGCAAATGGACTCCTCCAAAGGGAAGGAGAGATCCACTCCCTCACCAGGCTCTGGCCTCCCTGAAGGGCTTCCTTGTCAATATCCGGGAGAGGAACGAGAGCCTCTCCATCACCACTGCAGCCAGTCCCCAAGTCAACATCCCTCCCCAGCGGGTCCTCTGGTGGCCCTGAGACCAGCACACTCTCTTTGCACCCAAGCACTCAGCCTACCTGTTTTGGGGTCTACGTCAGCTGGTAAGTGTGGAGGTGGGTTTCCCGGCGTGAAGTGTTCATTGCTGTACGTGATGAGAGGCGTGAGAGGGTGGACATGGTGAGGATGCTGCACAACCGGTACTTTGTTCGACTGTGGGGAGGGAAAGAACAGAGGAGGACACCGTCACGCCAGTTCCGACAGCCCAGGACTCCCGACCCTCAGGATGCCCTGACCACTCCCCACGCCCTCCCAAACCTGGACTTTGTAAGACGCAGTCAACTCCGCCCACCGCCCTGGTCCATGTACTAAAATACCAGACAGCTGTGATTCCGCTCTCTGGGTAGGTGCGCCTCAGTCTTTACCTCCCCCCTGGGCCTGGCTTCCTACTGTGTTCTTGCAGGTGGCGGGGAATCTCCTACCCCAGGGCCCACGGGGAGGGACCTTCAGGAGGCAGGCAGGCTTCACAGGGGACCGGCTAGGGAAACCCTTGGTTACAAGAAACCTGGCAGGGCCCTAATCCCACCCACCCAGCCTCCTTATCCACCACCCCAGGCTCTGAACCCCTCCTGGCCCCTTAGAACCAGTGGGCAAACTACAGTCCTTTACAGACAGCCAGGATAGGATGAAAAGCCTCACTCACGGTCTGGTTGGGAGTGTGAACTTTACCAGAAAGCTCTACACTGCCAGGCGAGCACCTGCATGTTTTATGCACATACAGCATCCCAGGTTCGTGAGGAATCTCATTAGGAAGTCGCGGGGAACGCTAACAGATTAACTGGATGGTGATGAATTGGGCTAATAAAAGGTATGTACGCATTTTACAAATGGGCAGTTCTAGAAAACAAAGTACAAGGCATTTCTACGTCTGGGAAGAGTTGCTAGGTGGAGAGGAGAAAAAAATAAAAAGAAAACCATTTTAAAGACTTTCCTAGTTGCAATGACCAGACCTTCCCAAATTATCTTCTGCTCCTTCCCCCACCCCAGTCTCCACCACCCCCTCCCCGGTCCACTATGAGACGCTATAACTCAGCCCAGCAAGATCACAAAGAAAAACTTAAGCTGAAACAAGCGAACTACTGGGCCATTTATCGAGAGTAATCCAATTGCAAAAAACCCTATTCCCCATAGAGGATTTTCACTAAAATCCTACAACAGGGACATTTAACCAGATTAGGTACCAGCAAAGATAAAGAGGCTAGTATTAGATGATGAATGGATTAGAGTCAAGTTTCATTTTAGAACGTGTCTTCATTTCCTTTTATTACTTTTAGGAAGGCACAGCTTGCATTAACATCAAGGAAAAGGAATTGCATTAAAAGAAAAGAAGGAAGGTTCAAGTGCTGCCCACTAGCGCCTCTTGAGTTCAGGGACCACCAAGCAGTTAGTTCTCTCTGTTTTCCTTCTTGTCCTTTTTTTTTTTTTAATGGGTGAAGAAAGAAGGGCTGTGATATAGTAAGAGTATTTCTTACCACAGTTAATTGTGGGGAGGGCGTTTTAAAAGGCTCTTCTAACTTTTTCATGGGTATGTTTGGAAAGAAAAATATGGCTTTCCTAAATGCTCCTGGAAAAAAACACAGAAAAAGAAGCCAACACGCCCAACAGCCGGGTTTAATGATTTCTATAAACAACTGGACACTTTCAGAGAAAGACGGTAGCTAGTGGCTCATGGGAGACTTGTATCGTGAGCTATCATTTTGCAATCACAACATCGAAATTAAAAGCACCCAGTAACACTTCCTTCGTCAGCAGCTATGAAGGTCTGGACATGGCCCAAGTCAGCTGAGTGAAGGGCAGCCACTCCAAGGCCAGTGCCAGCATCTCCTGGTCATGCACTGAGGAGTCTTTCAGGAACCATTTCTGTTTCGGACAACTTGAAAAATAACCAACAAATAAGCTCTCACTGTGTGCTGGGGTGGACAGGGAAAAGAGCAAGAGACAAAACCTATCAGATGGAGTGGAGACCATTAGGAGGAAAGGAAAATGACAGTTGCTGCCTTCTAGAAGTTTTCTATCTGGTTGGAAAGACACACACCCGCTGAAATAAAAGAAAGCAGACCAGGGCTTCCCTGGTGGTGCAGTGGTTAAGAATCTGCCTGCCAATGCAGGGGACACGGGTTCGAGCCCTGGCCTGGGAAGATCCCACATGCCATGGAACAACTAAGCCCATGCGCCAAACTAGTGAGCCTGCACTCTAGAGCCCGCGAGCCACAACTACTGAAGCCCGCCAGCCTAGAACCTGTGCTCCGCAATAAGAGAAGCCACCGCAGTGAGAAGCCCGTGCACTGTAACGAAGACCCAATGCAGTCAAAAATAAAATAAATAAGTTAAAAAAAAAGAAGAATCCGCCTGCCAATGCAGGGTACATGGGTTCGAGCCCTGGTCCGGGAAGATCCCACATGCCGCAGAGCAACTAAGCCCGTGTGCCACAACTACTGAGCCTGCGCTCTAGAGCCCGCGGGCTGCGACTACTGAAGCCCGCGCGCCTAGAGCCCGTGCTCCGCAACAAGAAGCCACCGCAGTGAGAAGCCATGAACCGCCACAAAGAGTGGCCCCCACTCGCCGCAACTAGAGAAAGCCCGTGTGCAATAACAAAGACCCAACGCAGCCAGAAATAAATAAATAAATTTATTTTAAAAAAAGAAAAGAAAGCAGACCAGTCCCAGACAGTTTAAAATAAGTGTGGAGAAACTGTGGGACCCGTGGGAAGAACCACAGATAGCCCAAGGGAGGGAAGATCGTCACTTAGGAGTCTGAAGGACTTCCAGGGAACGAGGCCACCACAAGCAGTGGAAGAAAGCAAGTGTATAAACCTGTGATGGGAAAAGGGCAGTGAGACTTGCATTCCCCAGCTCTGCTCGAGTCAAGCATCTCTCAGGGTGCTTATCACGAACTTGGATCCCTGATACTAAGAAATCTCTCAGGAGGGACCTGATTCGGTAGGTCTGGGCTCAGGACCCACGCATCTTGGGTCTGCCCATGGAGTTACCACAGGTGTCTCTTCTGTTTAGCCATGACCCCTAGACCAGAGAACCACGAGATCCCAGACAAGCACAAACGTTAAGAGACTTGAGTCCTAATCATGAAGTGTGTCCTAGTTCTGACAGAATCCATGGAAAGGGCTTAGTGCAAAACCTGCCACATGGTAAGCACAGGAAAGGTGGCTTATCATTGTTGCTATTTTTGTTGTTCGGGAGAAGCTTCCCGATGGCACGGTTCTGTTTGCGGTTCAGAAGTGCATATTCCATGGCTGTCTTCCAAGCAGGAAACACTGGGGAGACCCTCTTTCTCTACCTGTCCACTGAAGGACGAAGATAGCATTTGGGCAACAGTGAAGTTCACACGTATGTGAGAAAAATGCTCCCTCTTCCTGTTAGATACGTGTATAAAGGGGATTCTAACAAAAGTTGGACACCTGTTCTGACTGCCATCACTCTCACATTATTTTGTACATCTCAGCCTACTAGTCAATTAGTCTCTTCCTGTTCAGTCAAAACTCTGTAGCATGGGGAGGGGTGGTCAGAGGAGGGTAAAGGGATCTGAAGTTTTAACTGCTGCCTGGCTTTGGGATGGGGGGATGCAGGGACCACTGGGACATGGAACTCTTCTGATGTGACTGCATGACAGGCAAGTCCCTAGAAACAATACAATCACACGGCTCTCCAGGCTGGCTGGTTCCTAAGCAAGTGCAGGGAGACGCAGTCATACGTGTAGAAACCAGGGTCTAATTGCCACTCCCACTGAACCTGCCTGTACCTGGACTGCTTTTATGATGGGAGGACGTCCTTCTAGAAAATGCCCATGTCTCTCCAGCCTCAGATCCCCACAGTCCCTTCTGTCTGCACCATATTATGTCCACTGCTGGGGTCGCAATAACCTTTCTTGGTGCCACCATAGCTAAGTCCCTGAAGGACAAAGACTATGTGTTGCAGACCTTTGTGTCCCCTGTAATGCCCAGCCTGTGGGAGTGGGGGGCACACTCTCATAAACTGCATAAGAACCACCAACTTGCAACAGTAAGCATCGGAAGAAGAGAAGGACAGACAGAGCCAGCCTCACAGATTAATTCAGTAAATGTCGCTGCTCTTAAATGGCATCTACTCAGAATCACAGAGTAGAGCTGGGGAGGTAGAGAGCACTTCAGAAACCGTTCAGTCCAATACCTTATTACCACAGCGTCTTTAAAAAATGGTTTTAGAGCCCACTGGCTTGCACACGGTGACCAAGAGTGAAGTCTGAGAATTCCAGGAAGACTCGGGTTTAAATCCTACTTCAGTCCAGCTGTGTGACCTCTCACGGGCCTTCGTTTCTGTGTAAACTCCGGATGAGAACTGTGTCTACCGACCAGGGTTGTTGTGAAAATTAAAAGAGATCACGCCTGCAAAGTGCGTATCAGCACAGTGCCTGGCACGTCCACACATGCCGTGCAAAGAAGCTTTGAAAACTACAGTCCAGTGAATACTAACAACGAGGGACCAGTGAAGGTGACGTCTGCTACCCCTCCGGTCTCTTGTCATTAAAGTCACAGGGGGCAACGCAGTCACAGACCGCACTCCTTACTGCAAAGGCAAAGATGTGCACGGCGGGGCAAGAGTACACGGATGTCCTGCAGCCACCCTCCCTCAGGTGCACGCCCTGCTTAAAAATGCGATGTTTGGTCCATAAATGTATTTTATTATGTCTTTTGAGAAAAGCCATCACTTTATTATGCTAATAAATAACACTGCCACAGAAGAGTTGAAGGTTAAACAAGAATAGCCGATGACAACCAAGGTCCTTCCAGAATCAGGGGGAGGGCCTCGACGTGGGAGCTGATATAAACGAAACACGGAACCACCACCCAAATAGCAAATGTCCCTTAGACTTTCCCCTTCGCTACGAACAGCTCCCACTTCTTTAAAGAGGTCTTTAAGGATTGTGTTCAAAACTGTACAAACCTAAGAAAATTCAGATGTGAAAAGCACCTTTTGTGAGGGACACGGAAAACCTTCCAGAAATGCATCCGGAATCTAAATTAAAGCTACAATGTCTGCTGGGAGTGTTGGTGGGGTAAACAGGCTGAAATATGTACCTCCTCCCTCTTTTATCTTTCTACGGAGCCCAGTGTTCAAGGCAAGTAACTGTAACATAAAACTAGGTGCCTCTTAGGCAAGCGCTTTATCTAAATATTAAATATGTCTTCAAAACTACCCAGGGGTGCGAAATCAGGGACAGCTAACTAAAGTTCAAGGTTGTGAGAGTGGCAATCATGGGAGGCTGCATGGAGAGCTTAAGCTGCTGCAAGTTAAGCCTGAAAGAATACGATGAGCACTGGGAATCTCTGAGCCACAAAAAAGCAGCAAACATTCCTAAAATATTCCACACAAGGTCAGGGAGTTAGGCCATAGTTGCCCATACACACCAGCACTACCGGCGCCTGAAACTCACCCAGAGCGCCACTCAGGACCCCTTGCCTAGACAGTCCTCTGACCGAGACCTCTCTGGCTCACACCAGCTGATCTAATGGAGCCTGTGTTGAGTGTGACAGACTTTATTCAGTCCTCACAAAGAAACCTACGAAGTAGTTGCATTTGTCATTAGCTCACCCGGCAGGTAAGGAAACCTGTCCCAGGTCACAGGCTTTGCGAGCTCACCTGTCCGACTCTACCTCCTGCTGCTGTGTCTGCAGAGACGAGCCCTGGGACGGGGTTCACTGCCAGGTGGGGTAGTGAGCGGCACCCAGGAAGCCCAGCCTGGGCCAGCCTTCCCAGCTGGACATAGATGCTTCAGGCCTCATAAGGGGATCTGTCCCCCATACTCCCCACCTGCCAGTCTCTGGAACCTAGACCAGTTCAGCACACAATGCTCCCGCCATCCCCCAATTAGGAGTAGCTCAGGGCTCCCCGCCTCAGCCAGGCACACCCCTGCTATGGAGCACGAGGCATCTTTAGCAGGGGTTTTTACACCATGTGGCGGATTACGGAGGGAGGGGTGTAAAACATTTAGTGGCATGTTTCTGCTTCTCAAATACAGACACACAAGCGATATCAGGGCCCAGCAGGACTCTGGTGATAGACGTGGTCGGTTCTGGCAGCAAAGAAAAAGTCAGCTAAAAACCCGAACTTATTAAATGAAGGAAACACCATCTATTTAAAAGGAACCAAAATCCTCATCTGACTTTAAATTATTGAGGCTTTATGTTTCCTACCTGGAGGAATGGCTGTTACTCATTTCTCCCCCGGTTCTGTTCATCAGGCCCTATGAGTTTTGAGCACTGAATAGTGAAATTAGAAAGAAAAGGTCCTTTAACAGCCCTCGAAGCACACAAAGCCTTTCCACCCAAAGTATTCATCCTACTGCAGCGGGAGGAGTGGGGAGGGGGCACCCCCTGTGGCTGACCTTTGACCCCTCGAGAACCCTTAAGCCCGGTGTTCTGGCCGTGCCACCCTCATCGCCGAGCGCCCACACACCCGTCCACCAAATGTTGCTCTCGATCAGGAACCCGGCAAGTGAAAGAGTGATTCAGGCCCTTCTAGATCCCCCTGCTGGCCCTCCTCTCACCCCAACCCCTCCACCTTCTCTAACTGTGGGGAACCCAAAGGGAATGAAAGCTCGCCATTCACCCCGCAACCTATTAATCAACAGACGTTGAAAACAAATAGAGCCATTGCTAGCCCTGGCCTCTCGGGTGGCCGGCCCTCCTCTTCAATACTCCCCTATGGCTCTCCCTTTCTGAAGAAGAAAAATGGGGCCAGAAAGCGCCTTTACGGGGCCAGCACAATAAAACAAAAGCAGCACAGAGGAGCATTTGTCAGCCTTCTCCCCTCCCCAGGGTGGATATGAAGGGTCTCCAGAGTCTCAGATGACCGGCCCTCCCAGGGTCTGAAATCAGCATCAGGAAGGGACACTGTTCACTCAAGGTTTACACTGAAAAATGGGTTTATGGCTCATCTCTATGCACTTTTTTCCAGATGCCACTTACTATGGCTGCACCAAGGTCAATGGCGACTAGTGAAACGTTGATAGACGCTGCTAGTCACTGGAGTCATGGAGCGCAGATGAGAAGGAGGGGCTGGGATGAGGAGAGGCTGTTTCTTCCTCATCAACAACCCCTTGTTGACTCAACTAGTCTTATTTTTTTGGGCTATGAACCAGAGTGGAAGGGTCAGCGATGGTAACCTTCCTGCCTAAACAACCCACTGACTGCATCAACAAAGGAGCAGCCACTTCCGTTACTGGGATGATGACATCAGGGAGGAGCCTGTATCCAGGCCGGTGCGCACAGCCTCACTTATCTGCTGAGCATCTCGCTACTGTATCCCGTAAACCTCCTGCATGCACAGAGGGGAAGGGTGGCGGGCGGACATCCACCACGGCCTGAAGGGCTGCTTTCCACCCTTTACTCTGCCCCTCTCCCCTCACAGCTGTCCGAAGCCCAGCCAGCGAGGACCCACCTAGTGCAGGCGCTGTTCATGGTTGGACACTGCTCCACTCTAAGGCCTTGCCCCCAGCTAAGGGGGCACTGTTTCCCTGGGCAAGACTTCTACTGATGGCTACAGCACTGCCTGTTGGAAATAATAAATAACACCGAGAAAGTTTTGCTTAAAGAAATGAGGTGGTTAAGAGAAAGGAGGTCTACCTATGAGATGCAAAAAAGAAACACCCATTCTGCAACTATAGCCTGTATCACCCTGCATCACCCAGCCTGCATCACCTGGCCTGAATCCTGTGCACATAAGGCTGCAAAGTTATAGCTTCTACAACCACCAGAGACTGACACTCAGGGTGCTGCTTATTTGTTTTGTGAATCATCAATGGCTGACTTCTTCTCCCTCCCCGCCGCAACCCTTCTTTCTCTGGAATCAAATCCATTTAGACAGCAAGAAGAGGGAGAGAGAAGATTCTCCCAGCCGTCTATGAAATTCTGCCGACTCACAGTTCGTCCTGTACTCACACAGGCATTAAAATTCCTCGTGCAGGGAAATGATTGAACAGGGCAGGCAGGGAGGGAGTAAATGAGCAGCCAATTTTCATCCACATTCTCATACACACATGCATATACACAGAACTAACACAAACCATCCTAAGCTCTTGGCCTTTCTTGGGGTGTTTTTGGGGGTTTTTTTTCTTTGTCTGTTTGTTTGTTTTGCCCCTTCTATAATATAACAACCCGGCGGGTAACACACCAAACAGATTGCCAAGCATTAAGGGTCTAAGGGGCCAAATTCAGCGTTTCTTAATGACCTTTTCTCAATCCCCCAGAAGGAGGAGGGGAGGGTGGGAGGGGGGCTGGAGGTGTTAGGGTGGGGAGTGGACACACGAAGGGGAACACTGAAACCTTGAAAATAAAGATGTGCTCCGGCTGCCTGGCTTTGTGAACGTCGCAGCCAAGGCCCAACCCAGCAGGGCTGTGCTTTCACAGGCTCTTGAACAATTACTTCCAGTTAAGTTCATTAAATATAATTCATTTCCACTCATTCTCATTTATTTTCCAATAAAAAGAAGGCATCCCATTGTGCTTCCCCCAACTAACCTTTAAAGCACTTGCGAGCTTAAGTCTTGGCCCGCCCAGTCCAGGCTCCCCCCTGACCAGTGAGTTCCCAGGGTTTTCTTCCTGCCTGCCACAGGATCCCGGAGGGGAGTGAGGGGTACGGCGGCACAAGGGGGCCCTCTGACCATCTTAATCCTCCACCAGGTCTCAGAAATGAGGACCAGCCGCTCCACCCTGAAATAATTCCCCAGGAAAGGCAACCTCCACCCTCCCGCGAGATATTTTTCTACTACTTGGGCATTCAATGATTAGCGTTAGCATAATCAATCTTGTTAAGTGTCCGAGTTTGCAGGGAATGTTTGGGACTTGGGTAAGAGAGTACAGCTGTTTCTAGGAGAGCCGATTTTCAAAACAGAGCCAGGAATAAAACTAACCTATTCCAAATGAAGAAATCCAAAAGCTCAAATTTAAAACAACTTTTAAAAAAATAATGATTTCCAGACCATCTCCCCCCGCAAACACAACAACCCCAAATCTAGGGATTCCTAAATAAGATGGAAAGGAAATCACCAATTTTGATTTAGAATAAGTTTTAAGTACATAATGGTTATTACATCCTGGGGATTTCAAGAAAGAAGCAGTGAACAAAATCTGATACCACCTTTCTAATTTATTTATAATGAACAGCTGTATAAAAATGTCTTTCGTATTTCTTAAACACCCTGTGCCTAACTTTCCAATCTAGACGGTATTTGAAAACCATGCCTGTTACATGAGTCTGATAAGTTTCCTTCAGAGAGCAGGTAGATTTCTCTCTAGCAACAAACAAGTGAACCGAGAGGAGGGATGGACATTTTCACGGGGCCCACGGATACAAATGGCCAAACCTCAGATTTGGCAGGAATTCAGCAAAGAGAGACTAAAGAGAAGACGAAAGCAAAGGCAAAACTGCATTCTTCTGCTCTATTTTGCCCCGTTAGTGTCCCAAACGTGGGCATTCTTTAACAGACATCTATAGCCTCCATAAACGATATATGTAAAAGGGCACGGAAATTCAGTGTGGTAAGGAGGACACAGCACCGCTACCCCCTCTGAATGCAGCTGTCGAAAGTTTAAGGTAACATGGGAATGACCCAAGCAAAGTTCACTTAAAAAAAAAAAAAAAAAAAGCCTTCGAATGTGTGCAGAAGTATGTAATCTGGAGGGCATGTCAGGATTTCATCACATAACAAAATATTGCAGAAGGAAAGAATTCCATGACATAGTCAACCAGGCCTCCACCATCCCCAAACCACAAAGGGGAGGTTTCCCTAAAAATACAAGGTTGCAGGCTCTGTTGCTTCCAGAAAACACGGAGGCAGCAGCCTGTTGTGACAATACAAAGATCATAATATCTGTATCATCAGAGTCGGGAATTTACCCTTTCAAAGGAACTCCCTTCCCATAAGCCATAAAGAATGGAGGTTTCCCCATCCCCAAAGCAGCAGGACCGCTATGAAGTAACCCCAAGTAATTTGAGTAAACAAAGGTCTGGAACCTTTCAGGAATCTGAAAACGGGAGGCTGTGCTGGGTGGGAAATTTGTGGCAACACAATTTGTACACTTGCAGTGCCAGCCTGCACTCTCTCTGCCACAATTCTTGACAGTTTACACAAGTGTACACTGAACTAGAAAGCTGCACGGAACCAGAAAGGAAAACCAAGACATACATCTGTCGTTCCTTCACGCTCAACCAGAGAACTATCTACCACCTTGATAGTTCAACACGACATATAGGATTTTAATTCATGACTTTGAAAACACAAGGACTCTTACGGTGTATAGTATATTTCATTCCTTCTTCCCCCAAATATGGGATCTAAGAGCTGACTGACCACTGCAAATGTTTCCGTTTGGCCATTTAACAACAACAAAATAATAACGAAAGCAATAATAATGACAATTAAGGAATCGCCTCCGAATTCAAGAGAATGCTCTTAACAGCTCGTGGCAAAGGATTGGACCCGAGAGTTGAACACGGTATCCCGTATTCTAAGCCCCAAACTGGTATTGCAAAAGGGCCTTCTTCCTAACCATTAACAGCACAATAGGCGGTCATCAGTCTCTTGCTCGGGTTTCCAAAACACATTTTATATTAAGTTTACAAAATACAAACACTGCAAGCAAGACTGGAGCCCTAAAAGGCCAGCAGCATCTAAATTTGGAGATTGAAAATAAATACAACCAAAGACAAAGCAACAGAAAGTTAGCATTAAATATGAAACCACAATACACGGTTTACATAAGCCCTGCTACTGGAAAAGCCTTATAGCTCAAAAATGTCTCAAGCTTCCAAAGTATGCTCCTCTATGAGGGCATGTCATTCTTCCTTCTCTTTCTTCCAGTGGAGCCCACCCTGGTGGGTGAAGCGGAAAAAAATTATTTGTTAGAAGAAATCCCAAATCCCACCGCCCTTTTCCAGATTCCAGCTCACTTGCACTTGGGGAGCCAGGTCTGCCTCGCTATAGAACCGTAAGGATTGTGATGAAAGTCAAGCTTTCTCTCCTCCCCATCTTTTTTTTTCTTTAACCCTTTCCCCCCTCCCCCAAAAACCACTATGAAAAGTACACCGTGAAAGAGCACAGCTTGAGATGACCATTTATTCTTGTCTTGTTTTTCCTTCCCACCGTCTGAATTTTTTAAAAAAAAGCACAAAGGTTTAATGGTCAAGACCATAAGCAAGGACACGAACACACACACACACACACACACACACACACACACACACACACACACCCCTCACTACTCACCCAGCAATTCAAATTGAGGTGCCAACTGCCCAACTGGTGGAAGAGAGTGAGCCCAGAGGCCACCGTGCCTCCCTTCCCACTCAAATCTTCCATTCCCACTAAGATGGTATCCCTAGGGTACATAATAGCTTTGGTTTTCTTTCTCTCCACCTCAAAAAAAACTTTCTCTGTACCTTCAAGATGGGACTGGGCCAGCTTTTTTTCTCCTCCCTTATTGCTTTTCTCACTTTTCTTCTTCCTCCCAGCTTCCCCTCCCTTTATTCCTTTCACTTAAAGAGCTGAAAAAAAGCATCTTAAAAGATGGAGATGGCTCCCAATTTCTGTCCTGGGGTACTCGGAACGATCACAATGCCTGCAGTTATTTCGTTGATTCTTCCCTGTCCACACACATGCCTCAGAAACCAAAAACAAAATAAAACAAAAGAAACCAAATAATCTAGTTCAACTGGTTGCAGATTAAATTTTTAAAAGTTAATGAAAAGAAATTGCTCCTAGTTTCTACTCTGTACCACTAGGAAATCCGTGAAGGAAGGGGGAAGGCCCATCTTCCCCAGCCAGCTCAGGGCACTAAGCAGACTTCCCCTCCCTCACCGGTTACCTTGGGCAGCAGGGACAGAGCTACCGCTAAGAGTAGCTAAGAAATTACGGTCAGCCGTGAGGGAAAATGATCAACCGAATGCAGTAGGCAGGCACTTTATCTGCAAGATTGTCAAATCCCTCAAAACAAATTTCTCAGGGAGAGGGCTGCCATGGGAGAGGGGGAGGGAGGGGGAAAGTGTATTTTCCTGTCACAGTGACACGGGAGTGACACTTGGTAGGGCCTTGCCAGCCACGCGTACACACCCCTCTTTTCCTTCCAGAGTAACAGACTGTGCCTGAAAGATTTTCAACTGACCTCTCTGGAAGCAGAAGAACGGAAGCTTCCTGTGTTCACTGGCATTCCAGTAGTCTGAAGGCTGACTTGCTTTTTTGATTGTGAGTTTTGTGAGCTTCCCCAGAATGAGACGGGGGGTGGGGGGGAAGGGAGAGAGGAGAGAGGAGAGGAGGAGAAAGGAGAAAAGAGAAAAGAGAAAAGGCAATCCCTGAGTCCCACCAACCCGACTTACTTTTCTGGGGTCTCTCCTAGGTTCCAGGGCCAGGTACATGTGTGTGGGTTTAACTTAATTGGAGTTGAGAGACTCAGACATCATAGGCCTGAAATCGTCCTCTTTTCCATGAAGGAGGGGAGTGTGGGAGGGTGTCTGCTCCAGGAGGGGGTTAACGACACAAGAAAGTTGCAGAGGACAGAAGTCGCCCAGAAGACCTTTCAGGTCCTTTCCCACCCCAAGTGTTAATTAAATCATTTCACCCTCTTCAAAAGCAAACACACAACTCTGATTTGCATGCAGGTAAGAAAACACCCCTACTGCCACATGGGATCCCGGCCCTGTCTTGCTTGAAGCAAGACTGGTGGCAAAGATTCGGTTTCTTCTGGCGCGAGACACCTAACGTACAGGAGATGTTTTTAATTTACCGACTCGACTGCCCAGCTGTTTATCTGCAAACCCACAGGGCTGTTTTCATGATGTTGGTCTTTAAGCAATCTGTTAATACACCAGACAAGTTAATAACCCTCGAGCCAGGCCCCACCCATCATACCCCCTTCTACAAAAAAACACAAGGGCTGGAAGGGCTTCAAGATAACAAAAAAGTGAGGCTTCTTAATTTTCTTCCTCTTCTCTTTTAAAATACTGCTCCGTGGCCCCTCTTTCTCGACTTATCCGGCCTTCCTGTGTAAGTGTCAGGCAGCAAGCTTTAAGGAAGGCCCTTAATACCAAAACAAAACCCTGCCATTTCCCTTTACATGGAGGTAACAAAAGCAATGAGGCTCCAGTTTGACAAGTAAAAAGCCCCAACACAGCCCCCTAATTGCCTTCCCTCCCTCTATTCACGTGGACCACCACACTGGGGCAGCTGCCTTTGTCACACATGCAATTTCTTAAGTAAACTGCAAGTTCCTTCCCCGCTGACGGACAGCTCCCAATCATTCAGCAACAATAACTCATAAAGGGCAGCCAACAGGATGGGCAACTTTGACTAGAAATTTATATTCTGGCTTTCTCAAAAGACAAGGAAAATGGAAACAGCAAGAGGAGCCAACACATTCCAGACAGACCTCCTCCTCTGCAGCCACCTCCTCCTTAAAAAGGACAGGGAAATCTTGTGAATTTCTTCAAACTAAGTCCTCCTAGGAAACTATTCCCAGATATCTGCTGCCCCACTGCTCTGTTCCGAGGCGGTCCCCAAGGTGCCCCGTTGTCAGCAGTACACCCACGTTTAGAACATTTCCATTAAAAACACCCCACAAGGTGATCGAAGGCTGCAAAGTTCTGTGGGATTATTTTGTAAAAAGACGTCCTCAAACCAAAACCAAAACAAGAAAAGCCAAAAAAAAAAAAACAAAAAAAAACCAGGAGATCTTCCTTTCAACATGCAATAAGACAACAGGAGGGGCTGCCCATTTATACCCCACCGTCCTCATCCACATCTTCAACAAAGTTCTGTTTTTGTTGTTTTAAATAAAGAAGTTTGAGATGGAGGTGAGAGGAAATGGGTCTTGGAAGAAAATATATAAAAAGTACAAAAATGTGGATCCTTTAGGAAAATATTTGGGGAGAGCCAGAGAGGAGGGGAGCCAGGAGGGTGGCGCGTTTCAGAGGATTTAACTTGCTGGGGCGAAAAGAAACAACGGCCCCCCCTCCCAAATATTCACGTCGGAGTTAAACAATAATCATAAAGCATGTTTTTATAGTCGCGGGCTAGAAGTTCAGAATGAAAAAGTCATGTCATTTTCTTCTTTTCGTTGTGTGTGTTTAAGAGGAGTTAAAAAAAATTACTAAAAAGAGCAACTCCATCGGGCACCTTACCAGTCAAGGGACATCAATCTTAAAGTTTCTGCAAAGTGACAGCGAACCCTGCGGAGGCTGAGAGCAGGAGCCTGCAACGGCCTTGGACAAGCCGGGACGCGGCAGGGCAGGCGCGGGGACGCAGCGGGCCGGCCTCCGCGCCCCGCGCGCCCGCCCGCCTGTCTGCCTGCGCGCGCGTGGGGCCGCTTACCATCTAGAGCGGGTTGCGGGGCTCTCCTTCCCGCCGCCGGCTCGCGGGCATGCTGCCGCGCGCCCCGATGGCCGCCCAGGGCCCGCGCCGGCCGCAGGCTCCACTGGAGGGCAGCACCCGCCCTGCAGCCGCGCGGCGCACCCGCGGCACAGGGGAGCAGCTCACACCAGCAGCGCCGCCAGACAGGATGCTCAAGCACAGTTCCATTCACAGAATTACCTCGCTTGATAGGGAAGGGCACAGTAACTGGGATCTCACCCGATTCCACAACAATCCACCCCCCCCAAAAAAGGGAGGAGTGTTTAACAAAAAAAAAAAAAAAAAAAAGAAAGAAAGAAAGAAAAAGAAAAGGCAGGGCTTTCTTACTCTTTTTTTTTTCTTCTTCCCCCAACCCGGCATTCAATCAAAAGAACAAAGCCTGATATTTTGTTTGCCGACTTGGCAAACATAAAGGCAATTTCAATAGTCCAAAGAAGTTCACCTAAGTTGGCGAAAGTAATGCTTTGCAGTTCTCCAGTGAAATTAAGCTTTAATAGCTATCTGACGCCGTTCAGAGAAGGAAAGGGGGGAGGGGGGAGCCAGCTGAATTTAGATAAAGTTAGAGGACCACTTCACTCCTAAGTTTTGTGCCCGCTGAAAGCACCCTCAAAATTCTTGACAACATCCAGAGCTTAATTATCTTGCTGAATTCTTTTTTTTTTCCTTTGGTTGGGGGGGTATACAAAAGTCAAAATAGACCATTAAAAATACCAATATGTAAAAGAATTCAGAACAATTTACTGTATAACATTTTCCAAGACTAACTTAAAAAAAAAAAACCTACCGAAAACTTGTGGATATGTTCCTTTAAAGCAAATGGTCCTAACACATATTAAACCACCGCTGCGCATCTTCTAAGCATCGTAGGAAAAAATGACTATTGATCTTCAAATAGCGATAATTGAAAAGATCAAAAAGATTAAACAAAATCAAGAATGTGCTGACTTACCATGCTATGCTTTTTTGTTGCAACTTTGTAGAAATTTCACTCAAAGAAACTGCATCAGAGGTGTCAAATTTTTTAGCGGACTGTGATCGTATTATTTCCGCAGCCCTGCCTTCCAATGCTTCAGAACTTTTTTCCCTTTCTCTTTTTTGTTTGTGGTACCTAGCTTTTTGCTATAGACTTTAAAAGCCTTCAGCTCAGCAAACCAGCACAAATTATCTTGCCACCTTGCGCAGCTCTGATGCTTTGGCCGCTAACTTTGGAAGACCCTTTACTACTGCATCAAAATTAGCATTGTCAAAGCAGTTAATGAATATTAATATTGTATTTGTCATTGGAGCCGGCCCGTTGCTGAACTCCGAGTCATCCATCAGGGACAAGATTAAGAACACAATTATTTCTGACTGACAGGGACCAAATCTGCTAGAATTTTTTTTTTAACAATTCGGGGGGAAAAAAACCCACAATATCATCATCTTAAGGTGTCTCCCAAGAGACTGGGAAGCAGATTAATACGCTTTTAATGAAGTAGAGATCATTATGTATGAAGGGGAAAAAAAAAAGATGTACTATTCAAGCTATTTAGTTATGGTGGCGGCTAGAAATTAAAAAAAAAAATGCAGATGGCATATCTTTTTCGACAGCTGTCCAGATTTTATTCATACTGTTCTAAAGAAAAAGACGATTTTTTTTTCCTGAAATCTTTTCCTTTTTAAAAAAAAGAACAGAGAATGAGCGATTCGTCCCATCTGGGATAATTTTCCATGTCTTCACTTTTACTGTAGCAGCTCAGGAAAGACAGCACGGTAAATAATTCCTACACAAATTTGACAAGAAACACCTTCATCAGCTCGGCTCCTTCCACCTCTATTCCCCAGATTCCAAGCACTGTCTCTCTCACTTTATCCAGGAGGAACCATTGCATTTACAGAAACTCTTAAGTTCCCTTTAACAGTGACAATCTTTCTGTAATAAACACACAGAAAACAACACAACTCAACGAGAGACCACTTAACACACTGCAGATCCCGAAACACCGCCACAGAGAGAGAGTATCCAGGTACCCTCCTGGCGAGCCAAGATTGTCTAACTGAGGGTACCGCAAACTTGCACTGGAAGTTTTGTCAGAAATTAAACTAACCGAAGCTTAATGACCTGAGCCATCAGCCCAGTAGCAGAAAATGTCTTACAAGATTATTAAAATGCACAACCTTCTCTAGAAGACAGGCAAAAGACTAATTAAAAGGAATTAAGTTTAAAAACTTGCAGCTTACCTGGCATAACCAACTTATTTGAATTCACCAAAATCATTTCAACATCTATACGTCACGCAAAGTTATATCACATATAACTATACTGTACATATATACACACATAGACATGTATGGCGATTTCTTAGACGTTTTAGGAATAGCGAGCTTCACTGGCTTGCTCCATATAAACTGTCTTCGAGATGATATTTCCACCCCCCTCTTCGTATTTTAAATGTGGTAAAAAGGGGAGAACTAAAAGGGATAAAATGACAGATGTGATGGTTAATCTACCCAATGAATCGTGGGGGTCTAGGTAAAGCCGCAATGGCCACTGAGCTAATCTACAACACCCACTGACCACCCCACTGGCCTTCTAATACCATTATCAACCCTTAGATGAACATTCTAAATTAGAGTTTTGTTCGAAAAGGGTGTGAATCTGACCTTCGATGCTGGGAAGCCGGTGCTGTACATACAGATGGGGAAGTTCTTATAAAAAAAAAAATTTTTTTTTTAAGGTTTCTACTTTCTCGCGATTTGCATCTTTGAACTCTGTATCTTTACACCCTCCCCTTGGCACAAAGAAAAAAAAACCTCTCCCCAAATCCCCTCCTGCAATAGCCACTGATGTCATCTCTACCACACACCCCACAATGTTTATGCTTATCCTTTAAGAAGACCCTAAACCAAACCATTGAAAACAAAGAAAAATCCCAAACATATATAAAAACATTCGCCCTTGACCCAACTTTTATTCTCTCTCTCAATTTTCCAGTGCCTTTACCTACTGGTTTACTTCATGTCCAACAAACTTATCATAAAAAATGTATCATATCATAAAAACGAGGGAATATATCATAAAAAATGTATCATATCATAAAAACGAGGAGACTTGATTGAAACCCATGTAAGGGAACGGAGATAGGGTTCAATAAAGAATCCCATTTGTTTGCACACACATCGAGTTATGCTACAAAGAAGGAAAAACTTGGGGCTAAGACTTCTCCTGAAGAGCTCCTTTTTTTTTTTTTTTCAAGTGGATCAAAATGGACTTGTGTCAAATTATTATTGCCTAGGTACTATTCACTTCAGGAGATATTCCCAATGCCACTTAAAAAAAAAATCAGCATAACCCGCTATGATGCAAGCATACTTTCAAAGCTCCCTTTAAAAACCAGAAACAGATTCTGTGCCTTTTCCCCCCACACAACACCCCTTGAAAACCTACAGTGGTCCTTATGCAAAGCTCCCCTTTTATTTTAGAAAGGTAGGTAGGTAGGTGTGTGTGTGCGCGCGCCCGCGCACGCGTTTCCACGGTCACATGTTTATCTCTACCAAACGGACATTGTGTACACCCAGGTACATGTGTATCCAAGTAAAGATTTTTCAAGCGTGGACTAGCTTCCAGATAACCTGAGATGTCTAAATTAAGGACCCCTTGCTTTATCAATTCACGGCTTCCCCATTCCTGGCCAGAGCCTGTCTTTTCAGGGTCAGGGATAGATCGGTAATCTGCATCTTTGTGCGTTCTGTACTGGAGTTGTTAATAGGCAGCTTTCTCTGCCTCTCTCTCGGCTTCCCCAGCACGACCGCATCAGCACTAGTATCAAATTAACTCTCCGACTTTGAAACTTATTGATCTGCTATTAAGACACCAGTGAACTTGATGAAATGAGTGCTGTAGGTGCAGTCAGGACTTCAAAGTCTAGCACAGCCACATAAAGCAAGCGCCTTTGATCCTAACTCCGATCTACTGAGGGTTTAAAGCCCAGCTCTCCCTAAGCTGCCCTTCACTCTCGTCATGTCTGATGTCTTACCAACTAGTGACTTGATAATGTTAATAATGCAAATTTTACAAATGATTTTTACAATGGCAAAATTAATTATATGAATGGATGCTTCTTTCAATAGGGGTTTCTGCACTTCTCTCCCTTGTAACATAACAACTGGAGCAATTGGGATGGCTAAGAAGGGGTTCGGGGGCCCCAGGCAACTGCAGACAACGTTTTACTGCCTTCTTTCACCTTCTCGATTTGTACTGAAAACCAAAACAATTAAAACTAAAAATTCCATTCATAATCTTAGTAACTTGTATTCTGTAATTCTCATTTCCTAGTAAATATCTACCATGGAACAGAAATAGCCTCCTCTGTACACAAGGTTTCTATGTTTGTATCACAAGTCAGTACAAAATCCTTATTTTTGTGTAGAATTTCTTCTCGATAGTTACCACAAACCCACAGTGAAGTTGTCGGATCTCATACCCTCCACTACTATTGTTTCAATTAGGAATTATCTGAAATGGTATTATGGTGAAGAATCAGAATGAACTACACAGATTCTGCGACCTGGAAAATTCATATATGCATAAATTCTCACTCAATCTGGTTAAACAAAACTTTTCATCTCACAATTATTTTTATCACCAAAGAATACGTCTTGAAACATAGATAAATTTTATAAATTCCCTCAGTAAGAATTCTGAATCCTTGCTATTAGAAATACGTTTCAAACTCAAACTCTCTCTAAAAAGAAAGATAAGCATCACAGTTTCACCAAGAAGTTTGGATTTAAATAATACGAAAGGTTGTTACGGTCTAGGATAAAATAATCTTATATACACCAGAACAACAAAATTCAAGCAGAATCGCATCTTTTGATATTCCAGTGAAGAGTCTGAGAACAAATCCTTTGCCAAGAGGTTATTCTCTGTATGTTGATTTTGGACAGAAGAACATTGGTAGTTCAGAGTAAAATGTGCTCCACTAATAGAAGCTTCATGGATCCCTTTTGACTTACAGCATGTTATGTAATGTCTGTGATATTGCTATTCCGAGTCCATTTACTATAGGAAGAAACTAAGGAGTTAGAATGGATATATTTCCCTCCATCAACATGACAATGTATCTTCCCCAATTCCTAATGTCAGGACTGGAGCCCCCCAAAATGACCAAACATCATAACGAAAGTTTAAAAGGACCATCATTTTAATACTTGCCTTCGTGTGTGTGTGTGTGTGTGTGTGTGTGTGTGTGTGTGTGTGTGTAATCCAATTAGTTTGTTTTCCAATGTGACTCTAATCATAAAATTTAGGTGGTAGTAACTTTGTGTTAGTGTTTTCCCTCCTCCAACACCCCCCCACGTTGATACTCACTTAACCTACTTGCAATTCTAAAGAAGTCAACACTTGATTGTGACAACGTTCAAAAGAATTTCCTCTGCCACTAGCACAGTAAAAAAAAACTTTCACCAATTAGTGCAGGAAAAAAGGAGGGAAAAGCCACAGTGCTGGCGCTCAAAGAGCCAGGCCTTGCGGCAAATCTGTCATGTCGAGAGGATTGATCAACAGGACGGCAATTTCTAATGGCATGTTGTCATGAAAAGTCAGCCACAGGGAGCCACCTGCTTTGCTCCTCACAGACAGCTAGGAAAGGAAGGAGGAAGAGGGCGGGAGGGGGAGAGAGGGGAACCACTCTCCATTCCTAGCCCTGCCAGTTCCCTTTTGCTAACAACTTTGGTAGAGGTATCATGATTTTTCGTTCGGTTGAAATATGTCAAGTCTCCAATCATATTACCCTTCCTCTAAGATAACAGTGGTTTGAAGGCTGGCTCTTTCTTTTCCCTCAATCCCCTTTTCCCCCATCTTCAGCAGGGGATGAGGTACCTTTATTATGCTCTACTGCCTCCCCCTTTTTGTCAACCAATACTCCTCAGATCAGAAGACATCTCTAATGGCTTTAAATCAACAAGGAGCGTCCTGACTTAATAAAATCCAAGTCTGGAAGATTCTGGAAGACCAAAGAGAGAGAGAGACACCATCAGCTGTTGTTTTTCTGAGCCAACTGAACGTATGTGCTGCTGGCCTCATACTTCGTGGGGCTTCGTCTAGTTGAGAAATAGTCCTGAAACTAGGTTTTGTAGGCTATAATCTAATCCATTAGAATCTACTCTGGGGAAAGTGGTGCTGATAGTTTTGGCTGTACATTTTCTGGTGCTCAATGCAACTCAATATCCCGTAACAACCTCCAACTTACCCTTGAGAAACAGAAGATGCTCTGCCTTTGACTACTCCTCTAGAAGTTATTATTTTCTTGGTACTCAAGACTCTGATTACCAACCACTCCAAAGGAAAGGACTTTTCTTCCTCTTCCAAATGCCCTACTCAATGCTCTCTAGTCCTTTCAAAGAATGCTGGATTGGATTACTAGTACTTACAAGATACTCTAACGGTATCATTCCCCCAAATGTCAAGCTCCTGAAGGATACTAGCGGGACTCAACACAAAATCACAACATTTGAAAGAATGCTTTCCGTAGACCGGATCCTAGAGGGTTGGCGTGGCTGCTCTCCATAAATGCTGGTAACACAAAGGGCCATCCTCACCATCTCCGTGAAGATGGTCCGAAATATCGCTGTGACCTACTGTCCCTGGTAATTTTCATACTTTAAACAGTCACAAATATACTCACCCCTCAACCTACTTTGAACAAAAGAGAAAAAAAAAGTCAAATAAAAGTTAAAGAACTTTTAAGCTCATGAAACCAAACCTCACTTGGCATGCAAATCACGTACTGTAACCTTTTATTGGCGGAGCCTCTGGTCTCATCAGTCGATGAAATTCTCAGCCCGCGGCAACAGCTTAGCCGAGGGACACAGACCAATGAGAAAATATTCATTGTGTTAGCATTTCAAATGGCGAGAAAGGAAGAAGAAGCGCTAACTGATCACTGCCCGTGGAATTAATTGGATATTCCAAGAATAATGTCTCTCACTGAAGATCCTTGGAGGCCGAGCGCTGGTAGAGACCACATTTTGTGTGGCGCCTTCAAAAAGAGACCGCTTGGGGGTACTGGACACATTAGGGTTTTAGCGCATTTCCCTAAAGGCCAGAAGATAATCAGATGCACTGAACCAAACTCAACTAATCCAATCCATAATTATACACACAAATCCAATAAACTTTGCCACATTACTGGAAAATTAAACTATTCCATTAAACTTTCAATAACTTAGAAAAATAATTTTAAGGGGCACCACGGCTAAAATGTTTCTTTTGGTGGTTGGGGACATGTAGCCAAGAACTCAATTATTATTTTTTTGCTTGCAAGTCAGAGCCTTCTGTGAGGCTCGAGGACTGATCTCAGTGCCAACTCGGTTTCTTTATTCAGGGAGGGATTTGCGTTTCGGCTTTATTTCACATAACCCAAGCATTTGCAATGACCCTGACCGATATTAGTATATCTTTCCTTAAGACACATCTTAATCTAACCTTTTTAAGACTCTTTTGCTTTCAAACTCAAAACAGCATAAAAAATAAGCATTGTTGACGGCACCGGGAGCCTGAACTGAGGCCCTGGGGTTGTCCGAAGCAATAGCCCCCTGAATAAACAGCTGCTGGTGAAGCTAAATAACCATCGGAGACCAAAAGGTAAGGGGGGGAAAAATGAGATTAGGAACTTTCCCAAATGTTCCATCTCTCCTATCGACCACTGGCCTAGCGTGAGGTGTCAATTTTGACTCCAAAGAATTCGCAGCGGTCCCATTATGCGGTCTCCGCTCTCATTGTAAATTCTGTCAACGAAGTCAATCTTATTAACTTCCGCACTGGTTCACACATGACATTTTCTTCAATTTTCTTGCTGACATCAAAAACATCAATTAGCAGCCCGAAAATAGGAAGGAACGAATGACAGCGTCTGATAACGTCGACTATTTGAAGCCAAGGGTAAATCTATTCTCCAGTCTTGAATGCGTTCATTACAATTGCATTTTCAAAGAAGACCTCCAAATAGCAAAGAAAATTAAATTTATCATCTAGAAATGCCTAGAAATTGTTTTTTTAATCCTATGTCTATCTCTCAATCCCAGAATGTAATACAAAGTATCGCAATTGAGTTTTATGATAACATGCCCCAACTTTAATAGAAAGTTTATAAAATATGCAGCCTGGACCACACTCACTATCAAATAACTACAAAGCTTGGGGGAAAAAAATTTCCCCAACAGATTGTGGCCTCGCCTTGTAGGGTCCATCTATTTTCCTGCGCTGTCACTGTTGGCGAGGCAAATGTGTCGGTGAATACACACACACACGCACACACAACAGACAACCAGTTGGTTGAAAAGTTTTTAAAAGGAGAGAGAAAAAGCAACTAAGGTCTACTGTTCAAAACCCAAAAGTTTTTACGGAAAGCAACCAACACTATACCTCCCTATTAAATGAAAACTGTCTTACTAGCCACATACCCTATCTCCTCCTCTCTAAGAAACAAGTTTTCACATAAAATCTTAACTCGCCCCACTGATCATCCCAAGACATATGTACATAAGCCTTGTCCAAGTAGCCCAGGCCAGGGACAAAACACTTACTCATCTGCCCGACGCGCCCCACCTAATTATCACCCATTTCACTCGTATTGACTTTTTCCCTCCAAAATCAAATAAATAAATAATAAAAATGTCAAGTGTTCTCCCCTGACCGGAAAATGAAAATGCCCACGAGTGAATCCTCTACCCCATCTGCTGGGATCCAGCCTGGCGAATCTGGAAATGGCTGGAAATGGATGGAGAGACCCAGGCACCCCAAACTCGGATTTCAGAGTCTTAAAAGCAAAGCTTTTATTTATTTTATCATTTATTCATGGTGGGGAGAGAGAGGGGGCGCGGGGCGAACAGGCTAACGTGCCCGCTTTGTGAAGCATCGCAGCATCTCCCAGGGAAGGAGGCAGCAACGCGACTTCGGTGCCGACCCCCCGACACCACCGCCGACTTCTGGGGGAACAGAAGGCTCCACCCTGGTAAACAGCTCGCATTCCTGCCGCCCATTGATTTTTGATCTTTTGACATTTTTTAGTTGCTTCCATTCCCTTCCTTGTCTTTTCTTCAATGTCACAAAAGACAAAAATGTCTAAACAACTGAGGGCAAAGATATCTATTAGCTGTCAGACCGCTGTTTTCCCGGCACTGACTAAGCGCACGGCACACAGAATGCCGAGAACCGGTAAGATGACAAATTATATCATTTTTTTCCCCTTAAATAGGGATAATCATATTCCAATACCTTGGCTTCTCCTAGCCAACCAAAACATGCTGTGCGAGAAGGGAAAGAAATCTCATTGTATCCTTCTCTGCAATTTCTATTACGTTAGCTCTATTTGTTGAAAGAGGAAAGAAAAAAAAAAAAGAAAAAATCTCTTCGAGGAACGGAGTAACATATTTCAGGTTGTAGCATCTGAGAAGCAAAGCATATCTTCCTGATTATTTTCCCTTAAGAACTGCTTCGATAGTGCAAGTACCACATTAATAAAAGAAACAATTTGTTATACTTAGGGATGAAAGACTGCAAAAAAAAATGAACGGATGTCCCCTAAGTTACTTGTTTCCCCCTGAAGACAAGCAAAGCCATTCTTTCAAAGCAGTTAAATTGTAGATTTGAAGTCCGGCCAACCTCAACTTTCTAAAATCTAAAATCTGAAACTTATCATTCCTATAAATAATGCCTTGACAGGAATACTTTTTAAAAATTATTTCAAATGGGTTCTCTCTGCCTGTGATTTGACTGCCATGAACATGTGTACATCTATGATTTCAAAGTTAAAACTCAAAACACACACTGTGCTTTCCTTCAAAACCAATAATCAACAATTTATGGACAAAAGGCTAAAATGGATCAACTGTACACTTATATTTGAGAAGATTAATGATTTTCTTTCAAGGAAGCAGTGTGTTAGAGGCATTAGTATCCAGCATATATTTGTGTAGGTAATAAAAATATTAAACTGGGTAAAAAATCTATTACTTAGAAACCTATTTTATAAGGAAATGATTTTTGAACACTTTTTAAAAATGGGCCCAAATTTGTAGGATGCACTTAAAAAAAAAAACTGTTCTAATTTCGAGTAACTACCACTTAATCTTATAAACAACTATTTCAGAAATAATCAAAGGAATCTCCAAATTTAATCTGTACTTGTGTTTCTATTTTATTTATACAGGCTCCTATTTGACATGTAACATCTAATGTTTATTTTTCTATTTCCAGTGACGCTCTTGATAGAGACTAATAAATATTTTAAGATACTGGTGCATGTTTGCACTCTTACAATACAAGGAGAAATATTAATTAGGTATAATATTTAGATTGCAAGTGATAAAATAGAACTAATTCAAATTCAGGAGGAACAGAGCCCTATTACGCTTTTAAGAATTGTATGAAATACCCTAACAATACTCAGAATATTCAATCTATGCTTTTCAAATACAGCTTCAAACCAGCAAATATAAGAACAAATTCATAAACTCCGAAAGAGGGATGGGGATGGGGGAAAAATGGTAAATCAAATCCTTCATCCAATTATCAAGGTAACATATGTTTGCAAACATAATGAATCCGATTTTTCTGCTGTTACAATAAACTGATTTCTGCGTTAATGCCAGCTATATACATCAATGTTTTCTTAGCAGAGCACACCACAGTCAAATAGTTTCATTCAAACATGTTAGTAAAACAAGACCAAACTTCCTTAAATCATTCCATAATTATGGAAGACAGGTATCGGAAAAGATCTCTCTCTCTTTCCCTCTCCCCATATACATATGTGTGTGTGTGTGAAAATATTGTTTGGGTTTCTTTCAAGTTTATGAAATAAAGTATGACGTTACAGCAAACCATGTAAGTGGGGGAAGGCAGTGGGAAATCACGGCAAGAGGCAAGCAGGCACACACACACACACACACACACACACACACACACACACACACACACTCACTCACAAAACTGACCAAAGGTTTCAGACGGGATGGTCGGTAGTTGTGGTTTTTAAAACCGCGCGCTGTCCTTGAAACGGAGGCCGCACACGGTTCCATTAGATACAGATCCAGTGCTCTTGATCTATTATTTACAAAGAAAAACCCTTCACTGCTTAAGTGCCCCCTCTACTCAGCCTTCCATTTCAACAGCTTCAAACAACTTAGTGGGAGAAAAACACAGGACACAACTTGTGTTCATCACAACATTCCACGCAAGTCAGAATTCCACTTCGATGGAAAAAATATATATATATCAGAATACCCTGAACACAGGATGTCAGCTAAACGACAAACAAATGAGAGGTTTGCTCCAAAATACAGATTGTCGTTTTCTAACAACTGACGTGAGGTTTTATAATCCTTCTGTAAGAGGAATTTCTCTTGGGAAAAGAATGGGAAAAAATTCAGGAAAACCATTTTTTTACCTCAAGGATGTGAAAAGAATGTTTTCAGAATGTATATTTGGTATAAAATTCTTTAATTATCAAGTCTGCTCTTTGAATCAAACTGCATTCGATCTAATTAGTAAGCTTAGATCTCACCTTCATGCTGAACTTTAAACTCTCTGAAGCCAATTAAAAACTATTTAAATGAATATTAAAAGGATTACTGTGATCATTTCTGACATGAGAGAAAACATGCTTTTCAGCAAAAAATAGGTTTACAAAGCATGCCTGCATTTCACAAAATATTTGAATTGAGTTTTGCATTTAATCTGTCTATTACCCTTCTTCGATTCTGTCATCCAATGCTCTTCCTGGGCTGTTTTATCATCCTTGTTCAGGCTTATCTGCCGCCAATACAGTTTCAACTGCAATTAGAACTGTTTTATTATTCAGTGCCCTTCAATTTTCAATAACTTATTAAGATTTACTGGATGGGACCCATTTCCCACTTTCATTTCGATACACTATTAACTTGAGCACGTATGAGGATGCACCAATAAAAGTTGGAATTAGAAAAAAAAAATCTTAGCCATTTCCAACTTGATGAGGCAAAGCATACTCAGACCACAGCAAACATCAAGTTAAATACACACTCTTTCTCTCTACATCTAGGCCTTGAAATAGCTTTTTGAGAATTAATAAATTATTCTGTTTGCTTATGAAATTAAATGCTCCCATGCAAAGCCGTTACAATTAACACCACTAAATGTGCTAGGTTACACTGAAGAAAGCCTCACAGTGTAATTATATCAATGAGTCATTTAACTCACATATATTAATTCAATTTATCTTCATTTTGAACTGTGGGGACTGATGGATTGTCATCATTAGAAATGACAAAGCTCCACGCTGGAGGGAAACACAAACCTGCTAAGGATGTGACTTCTCGCAAGACCACACATCATTCCTCCACCAAGGGCACCCACAAGTCATCAAGGGATGTATTCTCTGTTAAGGACCAAAAAGTCAGGATGCAAAAGAATATCAACTGGACTCTCTGGGACCTACACACCAGTGTCAATAAAGCAAGTTCCTGTACAGAGATCAAAATGGTAATATGTTCTTAGCACAAGGAACATTACATATTTGGTATTAAAGAAAATCTCTCCAAATACTGCTTGGGAAAATACTACACTACAAATGCCATTTTTCCCAACCATGAACCTATTGATAAGCATTTCTGATTTCAACCAAAAAAACACAGCGGTACCAGAGAAAACATATTATCCAAGAGAGCTCAGCTGGGGATACTGTCAATAAAGAAGACGTTACCAGGCAAAGCAATTCCAGGATTGCTCAACAAGATTTCCTTCTGAAAACTCACAGGATTAGAGGGGTCATGATTAAGATTTTAAGAATGACTGAGACCATTTTCGACCAAGCTAAACCTACCCTGATGGCCATCCTAGGTTTTGAGAAACAGAATCACTGTGGGAAATTCGAGGCTAAGTGACTGACTTTTGCGTTTGATTCTTAAAAGGCTGATTTTTTAAGATCTAATATCTTGAAACTCCTGACTCAATTATTTAGTTTCCCTTCCCTCTTAAAAAGACATCCTTGAATTCAAAGATGCCCATAATGGCATCATTTATCTCCAGTTTCTCTAATCTGGACAATGGGGAAACAAAGGAGATTAATTTTAATTTCTTTGAATGCTGGTGCAAAAGGGAGACCGCAAAGCTCTCTGGGACTAGGAGACAGCAAAGATGTACAGGAATGGAAGGCCACAACTTCTCAAGGGGGCACCCTTCCTTTCTCAAGGTCTTCGAGAACTTCTCAACCTGGCCACTGCACCCGGCCCAGTCAGCTCTCGGTGGAAGGGAGGATGCCCTATTCCCTCTGATTCGTGTCCTCATAGCCACTGATCAAGTGCTGGGGGAAAGAATTACAGAAGCACATCAAGCTGTGTTGAGAAGTTAGAAGCCGCTGATCTGGTCAAATTAAAATACTTCAAAATTCCACACTTATGGGGATCTTTGCATTCATTTGCTGGATCAGAACTCAGTGCTATGCATCTCCTCCACTGATCTGCAAGGAGGGGTGGAAGGACCCCACAAGGTGTCAGGGTTTCACTGGCCGGACAAGGCAGACCTGGATGGCCAGCGCTGGGGTGACTCTCTGGTTACAGAACTAGAAGACTCCTGTCACCCATGAGGCCCCTAATTAGATACCACTGCAGCAATATGACAAAAATAAGGGAATTTGGGGAGAATAATGGGAATCTGCTTTACGGAGAACTGCGTCTCTGCTAGAACCAAGAGTTGCAATTAACAATGAACTGGGAGTTTGTGATTAGCAAAGGCAAACTATTATATATGGGATGGATAAACAACAAGATCCTACTGTAGAGCACAGGGAACTATATTCAGTATCCTGTGACAAACCACAGTGGAAAAGAATATGAAAAAGAATGTGTATATTCATATACAGAGATACAGATATATATATAAATGAGTCACTTCACTGTACAGAAGAAATTAACACAACATTGTAAATCAACTAGACTTCAATAAAAAAGTTTTTAAAGACGCAGGTAATAATAAATTTAAAAAAATAAATGAATTAGAAGGGAAGTCATTTTATAAACAGCAGTGACACACAGAAACTCACCAGAAAAGCATAATAAGGGAAAAGCACCCCCCCCCGCCCACCCTCTTTAAAAGGACAAGGATCTGAGTATATGGTCACTGGCTAAACTCACCTCCTTTTACTACCTCATATGCTTAAAATACATGATTGCTCACCTCTGGGTAAAGACAACCTGCCAACAAAACATTAGAGAGAAGATGACAGTCCGGGACAGAATGATTCCGTTCCGAAATTCCTTGGTTTTCATTAACAAATAAATGATGTTTTTGTAGAGTTTGAACCTTTGCTTTTCACAGCAAATTTAGGAACATTGCCAGGAAAAGTCACCCAAACCCGGTAAGTGGATTTCAACTCTACTAAATAAGCACGGGGACTTGCCATCCCCTTTACCACACGTGTGTTCTTTGAGAAATTAGGTTCACACACACTCAAGTCCCAAGCTGCTGCCGCAGGAAATTACAGGGCTAAGGGGAGGGGATTTTAGGAAGACAGGTCTTTCTGAGCCTTCTGAGCCACTTGCTGAATGGTGATGATTTCACCCCTGGCCAGTACTGGTGCTGGATGCCAAGGAAGAGAGGGGTGTGTGTGTGTGTGTGTGAGAGAGAGAGAGAGAGAGAGAGAGAGAGAGAAAACATGCCTGGCCCTTACACTGACAAGACAGCTTTATGGACAACACAGCCTCTACCTCTTTGCTAAGCTCCTTACAAACACACCCAGAGGCTAACATACAATGGGCACATCCAGCAAATAATAAAGTAAAATTAAATTATGTCATGCCTCCACCATAGCAATGCCCACTGGCTGTCTGGGGAGCGCCGGTGCCAACGTGCCCGCCACAGTGTGGAGTTGGAGCTCAAGTGTGCTCCTTCAAATTAGGCACAGATGGAAAGCATGTTGCTTTCCATGTTGCAACCACCCGCCTAAAGCAGACTGTGAAACTGGTTTTGGATGCAACCAAGCATCTTAGTATACAGTCTGGACTGGGGTGTTTCTTCAAAACCATCTTGTTTTTGTCTAGCACCTCCTTCAAGGAAGTTTGGGAGGGTGTATTTCTCATAATCAAATAAAGTCTTAGATGACAACAGCCCCATTTTATAGACAGAAAAACAAACAAGCTCAGAGGACTTGGAAGTACGCATTTGAGATTAGCTGGTTAGTAACTTTAGCAAATGAAAAGGAGGAGAAGGAGAAATTACTGCAGCCAAGGTAGGAATCGTCCCTACATTCTACACTTAAAGATGCACTCGCTGATTCGATCAATACTGATTCAGTGTTTCTTTCATGCCTGGCACTGTTCTAGGCACTAGGGATAAATCAGTGACCTGAGGGAAATAGACCTTGCCCTCAGGGAACTTACAATCGAGAGAGGGCGGTAATAACTTACGAATGTCAAAGCGCTACCAGATGCACTCCTGGAATACCTTCATGGAATAATCTAGTCAAAGCCAAACAGAAACCAGTTCTCTGACTATCCAGCCCAATGTTCAACTCCAATTATTCTGTTCCTGAAATATGTAATTGAAAAGCTTGCTTCGTATGCTTAGAGAAGACGCACAAGTTTTTAATCATCCCTTTCTTGGTTGTTTTTAAAGAATCCCAAATGCTAAATTATGCTGTCAAATCACCTACAGATGAATAGCTATTTGCACTGGAGGTCAGAGAACATCACAGACTTGGGGAATATGGAGTAACATTCAGATGCCGGGTTTTTCACACCATCCTAAACACAGAGCTGTTGACTATTTTGTTTGATCCATATATAGTTGGCCAAATTAGTCTATGCTTGGGACAGAAACATCACTGGCGCTCAGGGAGGGATCATGAATACCAGTTAATACTAATTTAATTTCTTCTCTTTGACCCAATACATAACGTGAGCTTTCTGGTACTTCTGTACTTAATTCTGGAGCTATATAAACTACAACTCCTTAAACTACTAGCATGAACTCAACATTTTTAGCTACTATTCCAACTATAAATTAGATAAAATATACAGGTGTAGAGGTCAAGAACAGCAAGTAGAATTTACTTCATTCTTCACTGTAATTTGGGGGCAGCCAAGCTTGTAAGAAGAGTTTCCTTTACCAAAAAAGTGGGTATATCACATGGTGATCACTGTGTCCTAAGTGTAAATATACAGAACAAATTATGCCCTGGGTAGATGCTCAAAATGTTTGTTGCAGCTATTTATATATAAAAACATCGCTGCTGGAGTACATTTTAGAAAAAAATTTAAAGAAAAACTCCAATAGACAATCTCAAAATATTTCAAAGCACATAATGGGATCAGAAATTCTTTAAATACAGCTCCTAAAATGGATTTTTTTAACAATTGTTCCGATTGTGATGGTCTGATGAAAAGGTATCACAACCTAGTGCAATGAACTAAAGTTCACTGGTATCTAAAAAGATAGTATTGTTCTAAAAAATGCATACTTTACTCAGACATCACAGAGATCTATAAGAACTGATTCCTCTAACAGAAGAGTTTCTTAAATGCAGGGAAAGAAGCCCACAATTACTTATGTTTGCTTTAAAATGAGAATAAAACTAGTGTTTTTTTTTAACATTTTCTAAACATGTCTCTTTGGTGGCTTCAACGAGTGTATTTTCAAAGTGTAAGTACAGCAAAGCTAATCTCTGTGGGAAATTTGTTACAGTCTTCAAGCCAGAGTCATGTTTTAAAAGAACTGTAAAATATTATATGCTCTGATGCAAACCACTGTTTAATTAGAATATAAAAATTATCAAAGAGGTAAAAAAAAAAACCCAGCAAAATGAACTGTACGTATGTTATGTTTCCAAAAACAGACAATGCATGCCATTGTATCATAACCTCTAGGTTACTAAAGCTGCATGAGGTCTTACTTCATATGATGTAACACTGAGTGGCCCCTGTGCAATGATACCTAAAAGTTGTTCTTTGCCCTTTCATAAACACCTCGTTTAAATCCCACACCACTCCTGGATGTTGATACCACTGTCCCTATATTTTTAGATGGCAAAACTGAGGCTCCCATGGAATAAGATAACTTCCCCAGGATAACACAGCGAGTGGCAGAGTCGAATTTGAACCCAAGTCTTCTAACGCTCCCCAGTCCTATGGCTAAAATCCCCTTCCAGTCAATACTACAAGGCAGAAGTTCTAGATGGAAGCAATTCGAAAGCTGCCGGTGATCAACACATCAGTTTAGATGGCCTGTGAGTGTGTGTGCACGCCCGGCAGACACGGTGTCAGTAGGGACTGTAGCAATTCCCTTTACTAACCAAGGGGACAGTTGGCAAGTACGTTGGCACAATTAGTACAGATAAACCCTCCACAGCCTATCTGCCTTCTGATTTTTAAATAAACACAGGCTGAATGCTATAATTAAGATCAGAAGTGCCTCTGAAAGACCAGATGGCAAAGGGAAGTTACACAGAAAAGTCGCTGGCAGGGAATTGGGTGTTATCCCTAAGGTGGAGTGAGTGATTTTTAACAAATGTTTATAACTCCACTGCCTGGAAGAGAACAGCAACCACCCTGCAGAAATGACGGGTGGGCCCAAGGCGGGCAGCCTCCTGCAGGTGCAGAGGAAGGAAAGGCCCACGACTCATGCACACAGCGGGCACCAGGTCTATACTGCAGGGGGCTCCGAGGAGCTTCCTATCTAGGCTGACCTTGCCCACCACTCAGGTCAGGAGTTCCTCGAGGATAATGCAGACCTAGAAAAGCAGTCAGTGCAGTCGCTACACTGATGCCTGGAGGTCCCCAGAGTCTTCCTCCTTTTCTTAAGACTCAGAAAACAATGGCATCTCTATGCCCTCAATGGCTTCAGTGTGAGCCCCTCCCCGCCACAATGGCCCCATTCAATCCCCCACCAAGAGCGACTGCCCCAAGTTTAACGGCCTGTGTTAGGAGAGCACTGGACACAAAGGGAGGTGTTTCCAGGTTCAGTGAACACTTTACTTCCATTCATCAGAGAAGGAACAAAAGCAACACCACCCACACTCACCCCCGGCCATTGACCTCGGGCACGGCAGAAGCTGGGCTCTGCCAACCCCACCAAAATGCAACCTTTTCCTGGTGGAGGCAGGGACCACGCTGCGTTTCCAGATCACTGTGCAAACAGGGTTCCAGATTATTTCTACCTTCCACGAAAGACATCTCCATAAAAATGGGATTCTTTTGTCCCCTAAGAAGGACCAAGAGGAAACTAGGGGGTGTGGGTGGGGACCATGAGAGCAAAGGGAGAAAAAGGCTCCCAAATAAAAACCAAGAAGGTCAGCAGACAGACGTTAACTTATACTTCAGAATCTTTATTAGGAAACTAGCCCACCTCTTTCTTTGCTTTCAATTTTTTATTAGGGTTGACTGCTATTTTTATTAAGGAAACTAGCATTTACTTTGTATAACTGCTTAAATTACTGAGCACCACTGCTCGCAACACTTGACCAATACAGGCTAGGTGTTTAAGAAACATCATTTCCCATAACCCAAAAGTGTTATTTCCCCCGATTGCAAGTGATATATTCACCTTGGCGTCCTGACCACACATTTCTACAGCAATGTTGGGTATCAGTCAACAGCCCCTGACTTTACTAGTTGGCCGTAGGCTCAACTTTTTTCTTCCTTTTGCATGGGGTTGGCGGGGGCGGAGTTTGCAGAGTTTACTCAAAGTGCTAACATTCAAAATAGCACAAGTCATACCTCCCTCGCTCCTCAGGGAGACACCCACCCACCCCTTTCCCCAGCCAAGTTGGATTAGTCATACTAAACATAGCCCATTCCCAATCAACCCTTCAAGCTTTGGCAGGCCTAGCCCAGCTGACATTCCGGCCCAGTTTAACGTTACATAATGAGAGCTTCACTCCCATCACGGGCTGCAAGTCAAAACAAACCTGCTGAACTTGACCCAGAGCACCAGCTTGATTCTCAGTTACAGGACGAGGGACTGCAAGGGACAGAACAGAGCTCTTAGCAAACAGTTAAAAAATCACCGATGAACTCCTGAATCCATTCTTTTTGTGGTCAACTCCGTCAGGGTTGCTTTGACTTCAAGTATCGGTGATCCCCAACCTAGATACTTTCCAAGATTTATCACAGAGTGTTGGTGTCAAGCTTGCTTTCAAAGGATCATTTTCACACATTTCTATGTTTGAGCTGTAAACACGAGCCCAGAAGGCAACCCTGTAAAAGGATTCCCAAATACCAGTCCTCTGGGAAAGAAGGGGGTGGGGTCATATGAGAGGATACAATTCCCTGCCAGAGACTAGTTCATTCAAAATGCATGTATGAACGGTAAGATCTGATTTTCTACGTATTGCTAAAGCACACTCGTTGCTGGCAAAGTGTCTAAGACGGTGTGTGTGTGTGAATTACTGCTCACTTCTTAGTTAACCCCTAGCAGATCGTATCAGCCCGTCCTCATCACCATCACGAGCCTCGTCATCATCACACGTCATCGCATCAGCACCCAGGGCACCCCAGGTAAACACAGCCTCGCAAGTGGAAAATCAGCGAATTTATACTACACTTGATCTTAGCCAGAAGGCCGAGAAGCGATGGGCGAATTTATACTAGACACACTGAACTTCACACAGTAATCCAGAAAGAGCTGAAAATGAATGGCACTTAACGTGAACAAAAATCAAACTCCACCTTGAATCAGAGGTGGCAGGATGGAAAGAGAAAAGCCGAGAGGTCTGGAGTCTGGTCTTGACTCTACCGCTATCTGGCTCCACGGCTGCGTGGCCTTACAGTCATCCTCTCTCCAGGCCTTGGTTTCCCCAGGTTTACAGAGAGGACTGGATGGCATGGGTAGGTCTGAGTTAGCACTCAGCTCTCACAGTTCAAAGATTTTATAACTGCCTCTACCCATCCACCCACCCCAACCAGAGTGAACAAATTTGTTTGCGTTAATACTTCGAGGTCACGCAGGTCCGTTTCTCTGACCCGAGTTATTTGATCTGTCTTGCACCAGAGGCCCAGGCCCATATGCACAATGACCTTACCGGCAGCCTACTACCTGTTAGGCAACATTCAGGTTAAACTTACCTGCAAGACAATCCCAATCAATCTCCCCAGGAAACTTTGTTTCTTTTTTAAAATCCTGGAGACCACTTATTTTCTTAATGCATCAGGATCCTAACTAAAAACATTGCTTACCGGAGCACTGAGGGCTGCTTCCCCCATTCTAAACAACTCCAGCTTGTGGTGCTTTTATAATTATTTTTCTCTCCCCTTCTTCTAAACTGTAAGAGGTTGGAATTGCCAGAGACTGCTCTGCCTGGATCTTTGGCACTGAAACACAGACAAAGACTTACTGTTGGACAAGGAAGAATGTAAATATGGTGAGAAATTCCTCAAGATGGGGAAAATGGATTTGGAGGAGAGGAGGGAGAGTGGGACCAAAAGGATGCTGCTGACCAGCCAGAAGCGAGAGATAAAGAAGCAGAGAAGTGGGTGCCACCAGACGGTGGCATCTAGGCTGTGGTCAGAAGCTGCCAAACTTTGAAAGCGGACTTGTCCACAAAACACACCCTCTTCAACACGCCCTTCCATGGCAGCCTCACCACCAAGACCAGTTGCACGAAGATGGAGGGATCCCGTCATGGAAAGCGTTCTAAGTTCCCCAGGAGCTCAGGAGGTAACTTCCTCTGATGATGCCTCAGAAAGGAGCAGACCTCAGGGTGGGCAGGGACTCTGCGGGAGACCAAAAGGGAGCAGAACGTCCTAGGGACTCAAGTCATAACTTCCAGCTAGAAGGGCGACTCCCTGAAGGCAAGCACTCAATCTGTCTTGCTCACACCCTCACCCCCAGCACTGAACAGCACCCGGTAACACTGTAATTAATGAGCTCAAGCTGTCCCAAGTGCTGCTGGTGTTTCTGTCCAGTCACCCTGGAAGTCAACAAGACCTATTCTGCAAACTTCCTCGTAACTTGTGTCCAGAAGCATTACAGGAAGACACCATGCCTGTCCCACAAAGTCAAGTTAATCGCCTTTGTGACAGCTATCAGTCACAAGTCTGATGTCTGAAAGACTCACCTGCATCCCCGCTTCACTCTATAACTTCCAGACTCCCTTTAATCCGAAGCTAAGCTTGTAAGTCAGGCTAATAAGGTGATGCTGGCTTGTCTACCTTAGAACTTGGCCTGGGAACCAAGCCCCCAGACAGCCAGTAGAGTAAAATAATCCTTCCTGGAGTGTCACCCAATGTTACAAAAGATATGGACAGATCTTCTGGCTTTATAAACAACCAGGAGTAGAGCTCAATAATGCTGAGAAATTCAAGATCAAGTAGAACAGGTGGCTTACCAGCTATTCTTTACGCCACCTACAGGTCCATTAGGACACTGTATCTTTTGTCCTAAAATCGTAGAGTACGGTACACAACACTGTGGTGCTACCAAAACAATTACTCTGAACGCATTGCCCTGAAAGGGATAAAGAAGAGGCTGGGAGACTGTAGCATCAAGGTGCAGCGGCATTTTACTTCTAAGACTTTTCCCCCGTGCTTCTCTACGCCCCTCCCTGGTGTCCAGATGACATCCATTAAGTTCAGGCACTGCTCCACAAGGGATCTTGGCCTCTGGCTATGAGAAGAATAGCATCAAAAAAATTGCTTGCCAATAACCCATTAATTTAAACAAGTCAGGATGGCAAGAGGAGGCTGCCTGGGAATGATCATAGAAGAGAAGTCAAAAGCAATGTGGGTTAAAATGGGACACACAGCCCTCCGGCGGGATGTTCCTTCTCTTACAAAGGCAAACCCTTATAAGCTCCCACGAGAATTAGGAAATCATCTCTTCACTCATGTGACCAGTTACACTCTTAGAATGACAAGGAAGCTCTCAGTGGGGATGTGAGGGGTGAAGGATTTCCAAATGGATAGCCCATCTGACTTGGCCAAAGGCACCAACTCAGACCCTGGCCCATCCTCATTCTTAGGAGAGGGTGAGAGTGAGGGGAACAACATATGAGCCAGAGCGCCAGTATCATTCGTACAGAAATGGGGGCACAGCGTGAATCATTCGGGCACAGTCCTAAGAAACCAAGAGTCCCAGCGACACTGGCTGAGTCCTCCTAGCATGGAAGGAGGCCTGGTTTGTTCCTGCCTCAACGATACAATCTATACAATGGAAACTGAAGGCGGTACTAAGGCTTCCTCGTCCTCCTCCAGCCCCACCATCCTGGGTTGTGGAACGCAACAGAAAGGACCACACGCCGTGTAAATATATGCTTCATACTCAGTCCTCACCCCACCTGCACAAAAGACATACCATTAATAAGTATAAAAAAATGTAGGTTTCCTCCCAGAGTCATCTTGTACGTAATCCGCCCCCCATCACTGGCAACCACCGCTAACGTCATTTGATTCTGAATTCAAACAAAGGGGGAGGTGAGAAGCAAGAAATCCCCGGCGTTTACACATCTGAAGCTCACCCTCTAAAATGAACTTTCCTCTTGAAAACCCCTTTTTAATCAGTTTACCAAATGGACTCGTTTTTTTTTTTCCTTTAATTTGCGGGATCCAAGCAATTTTTACTGTGGGTGGTAACGAGAGTCTAACTGTTTCTAATTATTTAAAAAACAAAACCACACACACAAAACAAAACAAATAAAAAATCTATGCTGCCAACTGCCAAGAGACTCAGAAGCCACAACTTCCGGTAGTAAAGATTTTTGTTCCCAACTATCATAAACCAGCGGATCTGGAGAGCATCTGGGTATCTGCTCAACGTTTCTCATACATGAGCGTGGCGAGCTGGTACCATTCACATGTTAAGGAACAGAGGCTGGCAGTACAATGGTGAGGTGAGTACCCTGACTGTGCAAACATAGGAAGATCCAGCCTGCAAATCCAAGCCCTACCATGTACTCTCAGTGGAACCAAGGACAATTTTTTTTTTTTTTATTTTGTGCCACAGTTTCCTTCTTGTTAAAGATGGGGAAGGTGGTTCTTACCTGTTGGGAGGATGAAATGAGTTAACGTATGAAAACCACTTAAACTGGAGCTGGTTCATAAAGAAGCACTCAATAAATGTTACTACCAGCTTATTTATATATAAAATTGCAAAAATAGTTCTTCCTCCTATGGAGGAGCTGTTAAGAGTGAAACAAGAATATTTATGAAAAAGTGAACTCAATGCCTGAATGACAGCAAATTTTTCATAAATGGTGGTTAATATTAAGCCACACCCCCACCAAAGAAAGGGTTCATCCTTCTTTCTCTCAAACCAAAGAGATGAGTTCAAGAATACCCACTGAGAATTAATAAGTAAGAGCTAATGTTGACAGATATACATGTACACCACACCTTAACTCATTGACAACTCCCAATAAATGAAGGGATGTATGAAAATTTCCCTGCTTTACAGATGGAGAAACTGAGGTCTAGAAAGGTTTCAGTACACAATGCACATGGTCACTCAGCCAGCCAGTAGCCAAGCCAGGGTTTGAATTCATGCTCTTAATCATTCCATTAAACAGACTCTGCAAGAACCAAAACCGAGTGCCAAAACGCATTCTCCATTCTTCTGAGGCAAGATAGCTCATGCCAAAGAGGCCTGCAAGAATTACGACTTTATCATTACATCTGAAAGAGGGAAAAACAAATGGATCCTTTTTATGGAGAGGAAATCCACTACAAAGACCCAGAAGGAGGAGCTCAACATGACAGAAGGAGGAAGGTATTTCTTTGGGCTACCTTGGACCTCTGTGCCAACAAAACGGCCCTATTCTACTCCACGTGAAAAATAATCCTGCGCGATCCTCTACCCTCCAGCCTCCGCTTTCTCCCCCACTTGTTAACCATGCCCAAAGGGTGGCAGTAAGTTTAACTGCAGACAGTAATTTTTGTTAATGGAATTCTAAGCCCATCAGTTTTCAGCTAGGAGGATGAGAGACTCTTTCACTGTGTTTTTCTAAAGCAAATATTTAGTGCTTTCATCTTTTAGTGCCCTAACATGCAATCTGTCACCCAAATAAGAACACAGGAGGAAAAAAAAAAAAAAAACCTTCTCATGTGGGTGTTTGTAGAAATTATATCATGTTTCCGACGTCGATCAGACAAATGGCAAGCACTTCTGGAAGGGGACACACGTCACCCCGCACGCTCTTCTCGAGGCGTCTTCCAGAGTTAAGGCACCCAGGCCCCATGGTTTACACTTGCTCCACTTGTGAAAGTCATGCCAGCCCTGGCTTTCCACAGCACCCCTAGCATGTCGATCATGATGCAGAGAAGCAGCTTGTTTCTGAGCTGTTCTGTTCCTCTCGTTTTGCCTAGGCACCCATGCTCGCGTTACTTGGTTTAGTGTGTGATTTTTTAAAAATGAGAACCATCTTTCCTCCACCTGGAGGACATTCTTCTACAGAAACCTGTTGCCAGACTACAGTAGTTTCTTATCAGCAAAACTCCCTCCTCTCAGCTAAACCATGGATGCTCCGACCCTATCACATTCCGAGAGATTCCTTCAGCCTGGCAAGAGAGAAAGGCAGGGAGAGGGGATACAGACAGGAAAGTTGGGGTGACTTTTGTAGAAGGCAGTTCTAATTCTTTTTCCTGATTCTAAAGCGAGTTTCGATTCCAGAAAGCCAGAAGGAGAGCTACGACTGTGTTTCTAGATGTTACCTCCCCTTTTCCACCCCTATAATTTCTGCTTTCTGCTCTGGGTCACTGTTCCCACTTCTCAATTGGCTACAATGGCAAATCTCCAAGTAATTACAAAGGCAGGAATCAGATTACACCAGATTCTACATGTGTGCGATTGTTGCCACCTTCCCCAGCAAAATCCACAGCAGAGGCATCATCAACTGTTCAGTCAAGTGTGACGTTCTGAGCGGGGGACATCCGAGGTCACCTCTCCTCGTTTCCCAAGAGGAGGACAAGCACACACACACAGGATCACAGCACACAAACGTCCCTGCAGTTCACTTTTCCCTAAGAAAGCAAAAGCCCTGACCGCCGCAGGTGAGACACAGCTCTGGCCTTCCCGTGATCGTACCAGTTTGTTCCAGAACCTGGGTAGGGATGCACAGATAATCATGGAAGCACCTCAATTCCTGGCTTCACCTAAGTAATGGGACAAGTGAGGACAGTTGGGGAGAACCATGTTGGGTCAACAAATCTGCAGGTGATACAGCATCTTCATTTTACACGTTATGCCCAAACCTTGATCATCTGTCCTGACATCTGGGAAAGAATAATATAGATAATTCAAAGCAGAATACTCCAGAAGTCGTTTCCCTTCACGATGCTGCCTACATGGTTAGCAAGAACATTTCCCTCGCTAATTAGATTTTTCTTTGGCCACTGTCAGAATTAGCCTGAGTTCTCCTAAATCCACAAAGTGGCCCAAAGCATCCTAGGTGTGTGGGGCAAGGACAGCCAGTACAGAAAACAGACAAAAGCCAAACAACACTTGTCAGTAACTAACAGGCTGACAAGCCAGGCACTGGTTACGTCTCTTTTGCTGGAGAAGGCGTGGAGAGCAGAGCAGACTTATGATCAACAATGAAAAATGAGCCTCTGAATGAAAGAGATGAATCAGGCCAATGCTATGTTTCAAAGGGTAAAAATGATAAAAATAAAAAAATAAAACCTACATCTCTTGTAACCATAAAAGGGTAGCACGGGAGTGTGTGTAAGGTGATGAAGCTGTTCTGACTGTGGTGGTGATAATACGAACGGATGCTAAAATTCACAGAACTGCAGACCAAAAGAAAAAGCCAATACTGTTGTATATTTTCAAATATAAACTTTTAAAATCCCACATCTCCAAAGAAACCTGCTCCTCAGACCTAAAATCTGGGACACAGAAGTATATTCAGTAAGTGCAACTTCAAAAAATACACAGCTGCAGGTGACCCCACCAAGCCAAGACTGCAGGGAGGAAAGCCCCCCAGGAACCTGATTCGAGTCCACTCTGCTGTCCCCAGCAGGACAGGGCCAAGGACAAACAAATGTCCGAGTCCCTTTAGAAGCGCACATATCCCTGCATCCTGACAGCAGTGAGCCCGTGCCCAGACACTGCTGTTCCTGCCCCGCCAGGCACAGAAATGCCCCACCTTCCCTTCAGGAACTGCCCGAATTTCTGAAGCCAGTAAAAGCACCATCGGCAAGCTTGCCCTGCCTCTCGCCTCCACCCATCTTCCTCCTGGGTTCTTATAAAGGAGGCAGGAGGAGAGAAACTTGTCCAAGGGGCAGAGCTGTGAACTGGATCTCCGTCTGGATGATTCCATGTTTCTTCTACTCTCTGGCAGAGGGGCTTCTCCTTTCCCCAGGAGGAGAGGATCTCTCCCCTGCCACACTGGCTGCTGGAGAAACACCAGGCAGGCCAGAAACCCAGTGGGCAGGAGCCAGGCTGAGCGCACAGTGATTGAGCTCTTCCACGCTCCCTCTGACCCCGGCCCCGGCCATCATGCCCAGCCCAACACCATCTCCTGCCAGCTCTGTTTTTCAAAGCAGCAAGAGGCCCCCGCCGGAGCCTGGGGCCGCGACACAGGGGCTCCCGCGGAGCTGGGCAGACCAAGTGACAGGTGGGGCTGGGAAATAAGGCGAGCGGGGCAGCGCGTCCCTCGGCCACCCCCTGCCTCCCCACCTCCCTCGACTCTCACTTCTTCTTTCTCTGGCGTCTTTAGTTCCTTCTTCGTCCCCGCCCTCCCTTGTCAGAAGGAACTGGCTTTTCCAAAACAGAAACTTTCACTCTGAGCACAAACAGGCCTGTTATTTAGACCTTCTCAGAGAAAAACACAGGCAGCTGTGAGCAGGCTCTGGGCGGTGAGGCCCCGGAGACAGAATGCACACGGAGGAGCGCGCACACACACACCGGGAGGTCGCTCACAAAGGGTTTAAAACTCCCTGGCTGTACAAAGGCCACCTCCTTCCTCACCTTCAGCGCAAACAGAGGAGGCCACCACGGAATGGGAAAGGACAGTCCAAGGAAAACTTGAACCCGGCCTCATCAGGGAAGATGAGTCCACTTCTCCCACTTAGCTCCCCAAACCACACCAAAAACATGTTTTGGTAACTACTACATTTCTTTCATGCAAACAGGCGTGACATGAACTTTCAGAGATGTGATGGAAAAAGCTGGAAAAGTGTGGAATAAAGGATAAAAGACGAGGCAGCTCCTAGAATCATCTCTTGCTAAACGAGCAGCAACTAGTGCAATACCTCTGAATAAGGTGCAGAGGACTGGCCTGACAGAGAAGGATAAAAACTAAGGTGCTCCACTTTGCTTACCTGACAACTGCCTTTGATAAAAATGAGTAAATTCAAGTTCCAGAGTCTGGGCTGAAATGTGGTTCATCTCTGTTCCCAAATTCCAAACATCTACCTCACTGACATCATTAAAAGGACTGATCATAGGAAGGTACTCTGAGAAACAAAGGTATCACAACATGGAGAGACAGACAGACAGACTTGATAATGTCAAAACGGTGAGTAAAAAGCACCTACGCCTTCTCTTCAACTACTGACCATGTATTATGATTTGAGGGGCCCTCTAAGGTATAAAAAGTCTGAAGCTTAATTTAAACTCTCCCCTGACACAATGTAGCCCATTAAAAACTGATCTGTGAGGGCTTCCCTGGTGGCGCAGTGGTTGAGAGTCCGCCTGCCGATGCAGGGAACATGGGTTTGTGCCCCGGTCCGGGAGGATCCCACATGCCGCGGAGAGGTTGGGCCCGTGAGCCATGGCCGCTGAGCCTGCGCGTCCAGAGCCTGTGCTCCATAACGGGAGAGGCCACAACAGTGAGAGGCCCGCGTTCCGCAAAAAAAAACAAAACTGATCTGTCACCTCACAGAATTCCAAAAGGGGAGGATCCAAAACAATAAACTGTGTGGATGACAAGATGTCATGCACGGAAGGCCCAGAGTCTTCTCCATTAATGACCTTTGTCATATGAGATGCAAAGAAAACATGCGACTCACAAAGAAGGGGGAAAAGAGAGGCAGCCACAGAGATAAGAGCCGTGATCGAGTCTGTGGTGTCCAAGCGGATGTCAGGTGACCCCAGAGCCTGGATGCAGGGCCGGAAACCACTCCCACCATCCAAGGGATGGGGTCCTTAGAGGACGTCCACGCACCCTGCCTGGGCTTCCTACTCTGTATACCAACCTCCCGGGGCGGAGAAAAGTGTAAGAAGTGAAAAGAACAGTGTTCACAGCCTTTAGTCCAAGGAATGGTCAACTTGGGAAATAGGGCCCAGAATGATCCTCTCCCTCGCTGGGCCTGTGTCCCTGGTGGGAAGCCCTGTGCAAGTTGTGTCCATCCCGTAGAGGGCTCTGACAAGCAGCGGGGGAAACAACACCATTTCACCTGGGAGTGTGGCTTCTTTGAGGTGCCAGAAATTCCAAGTTAGGCACTGCAGTGCCCATCTATACTACTGGGGCCAGAATTCGGCAGAGGAAATACACGTGACCATTTAACCCAGAAGAATTCAACAAAGAAGCTTTGCACACAGAAAAAGGAGAAGCTCTGCAAAATAATATGAGTGGTCCCATCAGCCATCCCACCCTGAGGAGGAATTTAGGGAGGGGGTGAATTTGCTGGATCACTCGCTCAGAATGATCCAGGGCTGTGCGTGCTAAGCCATGGCTCATCTATATCATGGGGACATGATGGAACGTCCAAAGTCATTCTATTCTGTCTTTGTTATTTTCAAGTCACACTCTCTCCCACATGAGATGCAACCAGACTGTAATAGTGGAACTTTAGAAACAGTGTGTTTGCACTGGGGTAATGACTAAGCATATCGAGAGGTACCCAATTCTGGAATGGACACCACTAGAAGTTTTACCAAGAGTCTTCACAGGATATGCAGGAAAGGGCTTCTATTACAAGAGATGTGAGACAGACAGAAAATAATTACATATATGATATGAGCCCACCTATGATTTTTTAAAAACACATCCTTTAAAAGACTGGAAGGAAGTACGTCAAAATGTTAACTCTGCCTTTGAGAAATATTTTTACTGTTTTCTCATCCTGCTTCTCTATGTCATCAGGGGAGGGAGGGTGAATTAAACATTTTAGCTTAACTGAATGCTTGGTAATCCAAAGTTATAATACAGAGATTTATAAAGCAAATACTTTCCCCTTTCTAATGTACTTTGTTGTGTAAATCCAGATTTTCCATACATAACGTATTGAAAAACATAGTACTAAGGAAGTGAAGCAATACGTATATTTGTCTCAATGACTAATAAGCAAAAATAACACTTTGGCCATGATGCCATGCTTTTTAGAAATCAGACACATAATAAGCCACAGATTTATAGGATGTGGTCTAATAAACCTAAGAAAAGTTTCATTTCCTCTCACCAAAATGGTTAACTCCCTGTCTATGTGACTGGCTTTGCAAAGTTAGCTGAAGCCTTATTTTTTCCTTAAATGCCTAACTTGAGAAGTTAATAAGCAAGTGTCAGCAATAATGTGCCCCCTCCTGAATTCACACACAACACACACACACACACACACACACACACACACACACTCACTCACATGCCCCTAAAGAAGAAACAAAATTAGGCTCAAAACTAGCAAAAAGGTAGGTCAACCAAACTATCAGAAGGGACAGAGGGTATCGTCTTCCTAACGCCCAGCCACTGACCAGGAAGAGTTCAGAGAATCCCTTCAAGACGAAGGAATAAGAGAAGGATCTGAACAAAGAACCTTTTAAAAGTTTGTTTGCAAGCATTTCCGTAAAAATGGTATTGACTAAGCAATTACAGGAAAAAACTCTTTCTTTCTTATCTGAATGCACTTATGCCATGGGTCACGCCCTATTATTGTCACTATTAAACATGGTAATAGCCTCAGTGTAATGACTTTGTGTGGTGAGCTTTAAAATGGCCATGAATAGCTAACTAGAAAGAAGTGACTCACGCCTGCCCAGGTGGACGTTGACTTTCTTAGTCATAGTTAATCAACTGGTCTACCAACCTTAATTCCCTAGAGGAGACAGCCTTGATTCTAAAGGGTTAGAATCAAGCCGAATCACAGGGAAGAGCGAGCAGGGACAATGAAGGTTAAGTATGGATGGGGTAGAAAGTATTCTAGATATGGTACCTGAAAAGCAAAAAACTGGACTCTGGATGTCCTGAACCAGAAGTTTCCTCCCAGCTCCTGAGATGGCTGGGTGTTGAAGAGGACCTAACCCAATCCCCTTTAGCAGGTGGAAGATGATTGGTGGAGAAGGCTCCAAACCATGGGCTATTTTGCCAGGGTCTTTCGGTAACAGCAGTTTTAGAGCTCCACCCCTTTGTGATCTTAAGCAAGTCACCTAACCTCTCTGTGGCAACAATCACAACACCTTCCTCTTAGGGGTGTTGTCAGGTTTTGAAGAGTTAATATACACAAATCGCTTACGGAAGTGCCTGGGCCGTAAAAGCACTGTGTAAAAAGTCTCTCTGATCAGTATTTCAAGGGATCCTGATAGGTGCCCAATGAAGCAGGCTGGGCAGGGATTCCCCTACCATCCCCTTTTAACAGCCCCAGAGATGCATCACAGAGGGATGAAGCATCTTGCCGGCAGAGGTGGGAGAACGCTGGACTCAAACCTAGTGCTGACTCCGGTCATGCAAGGTTTCCACTATGCTACCCAGAACCATCTCGAACACACCCAAGCTGTGCGTGGAAAGCACGCAGCACGACTGAGATACCGCCCCCCCCGCCCCCCGCAGAGGCCAGCCCATCACACGGACACACTATCAGTGTGCGATGCCTCCAGAATTCTGCTGGGTGTCTGCGCCAGACCGAGCACGCCAGCACCTCTGGCCGAGCAAGCCCCCGCTTTATATCCTCAACTCCACTGATGCTCACAACATGTCATCTTGGGGAGACTGAAGCACAGAGCACTTGGGTAAGTTGCCCGAGGTCACACAGCCCGAGTGGTGGTGTCTCTGTGTCTGGTCTATTCACAACTTAGGGATTTAGACCCAATTCTGGAAGCTGAGTGTATTAGCACCTCCCCAAGAGATGCTTCCCTGTCCTGAGGGCAAAGCTTGAGAAACAAGCGTAGTCACTGGCGCCGGGGATCTAATCAGAGCCTGTGGATCTTGTGTTATAAGGAAGAAACCCCGACTTTCTGTTTCATTTTCCTCAACTCAGAATGGGTGCCTGGTTCTCTTTTATCTACCTCATAACTCTGACCAAAGATTAATGAGTTACCATTTGCCAGGCCCTGGTAGAGGAATAACTATGATCGGTATGGCCTTATCATCCACAGTCAGAATGAACAGAGACTCTTATTAAAAGCCAGACCAAGGAGTGGCTGCTCAGAAAAAGCCTCCTTCGGGTCAGGGCTGCTGCAAAGAAGTGCAACAGCTCTGTCCAACCCAGGCCAGTTAAAGACACAGCCGTACACATGCACGGGACACGTGTGATCCGGGCACAGTCCTCATCAGAAGAGGGGAAAGAGCGTGTGGTGTCAAAAGACCCTAGACTACATCCTCAGTTTCAGTCACATCTGGCCAGAGGGGAACAATTAGACAGGAAGATTTCCACAAGACACCCACGCGTGAAAAGTTACTAACCAGAATTAAAACGCATTATGGTGTATGAGAGCAACCCAGTGAAAAGAAAAATACAAAACTCTGTAAGGTACCATTCCAATTTTACGAAACATTTTTAAACTTTAGACACATGAATGACAAGAAAGAAATGCATCCGAATATTAAGAGATTATAACTAGGTAAAAAAGAACGTGGGTGTTTATATTTTCTTCTACCTGTTTCTCTTTGTGTCTCTAGTTCTCTCATAGGGCTATTTACTACTTTTTAGATCAGAACAAGCTTTTAAAGATGATTTCACCCTCCTTTTCTCTCTCCAAAGGCGAGACGCACGTACACGTTACCTGTGATTCTAGGCCTCTGCTGTGTTCTGTCCCTGCAGCCCTAACACGCAGCCCAGCAGCCAGCGCACAGTAGGGATACAATAAATATTTTTCAAAGACAGAGGCTTTACTAACTGCCTCTTAAATATTCACTTTTCTTTTTAAAGAAACTTAAAAGCTAGCATTAGTACTAAATCATTCACTCTTTAAGTCTAAAGAGTTACCTTACAATTTTTTATCTGCATTGACTTTTGCTTTTCTGAAGATGAAAGCATGTTCTAGATGTTCTTTATTCTTTGGGACTACAAATTTGAAGAGAACTGTCACTCTCAAGCACAGAGCAGTGTGGGGTATTGACATCGCATTGAATTATTTAAAGGAAATTAACAACGCGCTTCCTGTCCTTGGAGAGTGACATCTGCCAGCAGAGCCATTCACGGCTGCCTCAGGAAGATACCACTGCAGAAGGGCGAGCATTGCCCAGCCCCTTGAATTCTAAAAGAAAATCTGTAAGTTCTAAAGAACAAATAACAAAGACAAAGTTCAGGTGATAACTTCTCTTCCACTGGAAGCTCTGAAGAGTCCCAGGAAATGATTTCCTGGGGGTCAAGTTTAAAGGGATAACGTGTTGCTCATGGTTCTCACGGAAGCTCTGCGGGACACCGGACCATGTGGCTTTAACTGGGAGCCCAGCGCCTCGGGTTCGCGGGACCACCTCCCTCTATACCCTGTCCTGGTAAGCTGGCATTTTTATGGCTATGATAAACCTATCCGTGGTCAGCACACCCAGACATCATGGCACCCGAAGTGACAGCGTGTGACGGGAACTGGGGACCACGGCGGTGGGCACTGCCCTAGCGGGAGGTAAACTTTGGATGGGTGGTTTCAGTTCAGAGTCCGCTCATCTCATACCGTCATTCTGCTCCGAGACCTACCTCCAAACACCAGGGCTCCCCAACCTTTTGTAAGGAATGGCTCCTTTTCATGTCCCTGAAGACTTGAGTGCTGACAGTGAAGTCTGAGGGGGGGTAGAAGTGCTGACAGTCATGTCCCTGAGTGCAGCAAGGGAGGGGGCACTGCTGCCAGGAAGAAAGGGGAACAGAGTGAGGCTCGGGAGGGAGGCGGGGCGCAGTCAGCAAGGCATTCACGGCCCCCAGCCTGACTTCCTGTCCTACCCCCGCTTCTCTACAAACTCCAAGCGGGGAGGATCATGGTTCCCCCGCACAAACCCAGAACTCTTCCACCTCCCTGCTGGCCAGCGACATCTTCAACACAACCACCTCTTGGCAGCCTTTCTGATGCATCCCTTCCCGCTGAGCCCACCCTTGCCCGTCGTTCCCCTAGGGACACGCCACTCCTTCCTCTGAGAAGCCCGCTGGCTAGCATTTTCTCTCTCTCAACTTACCTTACTGAATCTTCCATTAGTTTAAACCATGTGATATTGCTGCTGTTCCTACCCTACAAAAATGCAATTGTACAGGGTTCCACGCAATTCTAGAGCTATTTGGGGAGCTGTCTTAATACCTTTCCCTCTGCCAGGCTGCAGTCTTTTTGAGAGCAGCAACTACACTGACATATCTGGACCCCTTGAAAGATCCAGCAGCACACACCCTGAGTGCTCAGGAAGTATGTGCTCTACTGCACTTCAACCCAGCTGGAACCCTATGATGAGCGCTGCTTCTCTGTTTGGGGTTCTGGACAGGAATGTTCATATTATTCTGCTATTCCTCACAACCACCCTGTGAGGTAGGTACTACCGTTGTGCCCATTTTACAGACAAGGAAACTGACTCAGAGACGTTAAGGAGCATGCCCAAGGTCACACAGCTAGTAAATGGCGAGGGAGGGGGGGGACCTGGACCAGGTCTCAGTCAACTCATGGTGGTGCTACGTAGATGCATTTGCCTGTCCAGATGTTGACTATTGCTCTATAAATGGGGTAGAGGATTGAGGGGTGTTAAGAGCAACGTGGGGTCCAAGAAGGGCTATTTCACAACAAGGAAATATCATTCTAATCGTCTTTAAAAAAAAAAAAAGAAAAGATCTATGCCTTTTGTGTTCATTGTAAAGGATTATGTCTTCCTTTACAATGAAGTTTATCTGCCTTGTAAGAAGTTTAAAAACTTCTCCACTCTAGTTTTTAAAAAGTTTTTTGTGAAGGAAAAGCCCATGAACAAATTTTTCACCCTTTTTAATCCCACATAATAGAATTCAGGATTAAGAACATGAGATTGCGCACAATGTCCGATAATTTATGTTCTGATATTCACTGAATACCAGGATGAGCACAGTGGGTACCAAAGACTCTAGGAGTTAGGGAAGCAATGGAAATACGGACAAATCTACAGAACAGCAGCCACGTTTCTAGAATAACTTACATGGTTCCCATATAACCTGGTCCTCCGATGGGGGAGCTGGGGGCTTATCCAGGTGGATTAAAACCAGCCAAATTGAGAAGAAGCCACATCTCCTGCAAACTGGTGCTACTCTAGGGCCCTTGCTGGTTGCAACTGTCCCCGTGGCTGGACTTTTAAAGTCACCACTGCTGGGAGCCCCAAGCTCTCTGCTCCCAGGAAGGGCAGCCGAAGCCCCAGCGGAAGCACTGGTTGCCCATCCCTGGAGGTCTTTGGTCTCCACCCAGGAAGCAGAGCCTCCCACCCTGCATTTCTCCACGGGGCTCGTTTGTAAACAGGAATGTGAGTCACTGAGTCCATTTTCAAGATTAGCCCAGCTTGACAACCAAGGTCCTCCTATTCTGCCTTGTCGCAGCCGTGACGCGTCTTAACTGCCTCCCACCAAAGGGGCCATGGTTTAGCCCTCCAATTGTTCCTGAAAGGAACCCAGCAATATGGGGGTTTCAATCCTTGTCTGCTTATTTTGTTTCCTAACACAATGCTGAGAGCAAAGAGGCAAGGTTCCCGAGGGCAAGCACCCCAGGAGTTTGTAAAAGAAATGTATCTACGGTTACCACAGACCACATTCTCTTTATTATCTTCCCATGGCCTTTCCTTAGGGCCTGTACTCCCACAGGGGCTTGCACACAGGCTTGTTATGCTCATGGGCACGCGCGTGCACACACACACGCACGCCTCTGTATAGGATCTGGATACTCTTCCATTCCTGGGAACCTCAGAGCCAATCTGCAGGTCACTCCTACCACTACTGTAGGATCTACCAGCTTTGAAATTTGTGAGATTAACCTTACCCCCATCTTATCCTAGGGGTCTACCCTGCTTTGCTCTTTATTCTAATTTCTTTAATTATTCATTTCTAATCTTTTTACATAATATGAGGTCTTATAAGCCAATTCAAATCTGGGGGCTATAAGATGTCTTATAAACAGATCCAAATGTATATATAAATACCAAATCATTTTGTTCCACGACAAAACTCTAGTTGAGCCTTTCCCTAACAAATCTAAGACTCTTCAACACATCCTAAAGATTATGAAGGCAGATGTCTGCCAAGTTTTCTGCTCAGCATCTGTTCATGCTTTTTCCGGTAACAATGCCCTGAATTACATAGGAGGTACCACCCTAACTCTCAAGCCATATAGTCTGGGTAGAGTGGACCCTACCCTGACCTGCACGGAGGGGTAAGTGTACTCAGTCCAAAGGCACTCAGCACATCACACCCCCTTACCCAGCCACTGATTCAGAATTGTGGGGAAGGTAAAGTCTCTCTGGACTCAAACCTGCTTCCATGCAATGAAGTCAACCTGGAGGAAAGCAGAGTCAAGAGCTGGAAGGAAATGATGTCCTGGTATATGGGCCCCTGGATCCAGCCACGCTACCTGTATACTTTTCAATTATGGGTCAATACACTCATTTTGCTCAGGCCAGTTTGGGCTGGGTTTGAGGAGAGAGAAGGGCACCCTGACCGGAGAATTCTAGTTGCCTTAGAATGACCTCGATAATCGTCCATCCACACATCAAGCAGTAACGTGGAAAAAACTGGAGATGCTCCAGGAAAAGTAAATGAAGGCCTCACAAGGTTCATGCTCCAGGCATGATGCGGGGATTATTACAAGGCAATATACTGGAGTAAGTGTCTAGTACTTTTCAAAATAAGAATGAATGTGGCTTGTGGCCAGTCTCTGGGATGGGGGTGGTAGCCTTGAGAAACCACACACCTGCTAGAACTGTCACTCGGCCCTCCTCCTCTAGTGCCTCTGAAGCCACCAGCTACACTGACTGACTCTATTAAGATGTGGTCTCCAGAAGTTGAGGCTGTGCCATGTCAAGACAGACGGCAGGCAGAGCGGGTAGCAGGTTTTGTTTTCTCTGATGGCTTGGCCCCTGAGGACATGGGGTGTTGACCAGTTCTGGACGTGGCCGCATGGAGCAGAATCAAGGTGTACCACTAAGAAGTTAGAGCACTAGTTGAATATTCTACTATTTGGTTTCTTTATGAGCTTATAGCCGCCTTCAACAGGTGGCTGGGCAATATTCACATGTTAATGCGACAGAATGGAAACCAACGAGCCAGAAAGTACAAATTGCTCTGCCAGGAAAAATAAACACAAAAGAAAAGAATATAGGAGGAGCTGAAAAGCATTTAAAACCCAAAACCCTTAAATATACTAAAGCCTCCAGAAATAAAGATTTTCTATGAAATTTGTTATTCTGACCAAATTTGGCCAACAGCCAAGAGCTGTTGGGAGAATTCTAAACCCACCTCTTAGGGCAGGAAGAAAAAGGCAAAAGCTTTCAATTTTGTTTCAGTAAAGTTTGGTGTGATTATTAACTTTATATGTCAACTTGACTGGGCCATGGGGTGCCCAGATATTTGGTCAAACATTATTCTGAGCATTTCTGTGTTTTGGATGAGTTAAAATTAGTAGAATGAATAAAACTGAATGCCCTTACGAATGTGGGTGGGCCTCATCCAATCTGTTGAAGGCCTGAATGGGAACAAAAGGCTGTTCCGCCCCCAAATAAGGGAGAACTCCGCCTGCCCGACTGCCTTTGAGCTGGGACATTGGGGGTTTGGTTTTTTTTTCCTACCTTCGGAATTGGACTAAGACATAGGCTCTTTCTGGGTCTCAAGCCCGCCAGCCTTTGGACCAGAACTAACACCATCAGCTCTTTTGATTCTCAGGCCTCCAGACTTCAACTACAGCTACACCATAAACTCTCCTGGGTCTCCAGCTCACCAACTGCAGTTCTACGGGCTCGTTGGTCTTCATAACTGCATGAGCCAGTTCCTGACCATCAATCTCTTTTTCTACTTGTCTGTCTGTCTGTCTGTCTATCTATCTCCTATTGGTTCTGTTTCTCTGGAGAACCCTAATATATTTGGGTTGTGTTTTTATATGCTTTCTCCCCGCAAGCAAGAGGGAAAGGATTATTTGTGGGTCTCTCAGAGATATCAGAATTGTGAAATGGAATGGGTCTTAGAAATCATGGAATTGAATTCCTTATGATTTTTTTAAATCTCTAAGTCTAGGCATAAAACTAGGACCTACCCAGGACTACACAGCTAGAAAAGAACAAACCAAAACCCAGGTTTTAAAAACTAGGAGATAGGGGTTCTATGCATAACATGGACGAGTTTTATTTTGAAACTGCAGCATCTTTGGAGGGATAAGAAATCCATTTGAGAGGAGGACGTGGGCAAGTGCCATTCCACTAAAGAAGCAAACTAGTAAAATGACAATTTTTTAAAAATTGGAGGGAGGGCAAAAACCTCTTATCTCTTTATCATTTACTCACATACACACGCACATGTGTGTACAAACAAGGACACCAAAAACAAATAAGCAACAGCAGCCAGCCAGCCATCCAACCAACCAACCAGAGACCACACACATGTACATAACCTTGAAAAGAGATTTCAGATCTTTACAGGTCATGCTGATCTAGCTTTGAGTCCATCAATAATTACCACCTCTGAAGGTAAGTTAACTCTGGTGGGAACTACTTACGTTTGAAAGATCTTGCCAAACAACACAGATGCAAAAAAACTGGAATCACAGCTCCAGGCAAGCTGCCATTTTTGTCATTAAAGGTGAACCCAGTTTTTCCCCAAAACAGGATACCATCACAGACGTGGCAAATGTGTGCAACATTATTTTTCATGATTATTTTTCCAAAATGTGAGTGACAAGGTGTGAGAGTCTATGTGTGGTGCGTGTGTGTGTACACACTGAACACCTGTGTGCATACAGCGGTAGGCGGGTATCCTCCAATATGGAAGACAGTGGCCTGCAGTCAGGAATGGCAAGTGCCCGGATCACCTACGGCAGCTCCCTCTTCCCTTACCCATGTCAATATCACCTGGCCACCCTGCTCAGAGCTGGTATGTGGTGAAACGTAATCATCACCCCTACACTCAAGGGATGTAGAAATAAAGTCTGCCTTGGCCCTTGAGGACCTCATCTTAGTGAGAGAGAGACCAGGATCCAAACAGAATGAACACAAAAGGAGCCGATGTTAAGTCAACCCTTAGCCTAGCCTTTTGCAAAGCACAGTTCACCTCTTCCTCAGTCTCAGCGGAGAGACAGATGTGGGGCCTCACTGTCACTGCCACTTCCCACCAACTAGCTGTGTGCCCTGTACTTCTGGGGCTCAGTTTGTTAAGTCACTTGAGGATGCCAGCTGCTAGATGACTTGTGAGGGCCCTGCTCACCCTCCAGCGTGCTCCAGTGCTGCAGGGCGAGCAAAACGCAGAGGCGGGGGATACAATCAAGTCCTCCAATCGCTCTCAGTACAAATCCAACATGCCTGGATATCTAGACGTGGCCATTGCATAAGAGGCGATATTTATTGAAGAAAGTTATATTCAAGGAGAAAAGGCTTTTTTACCAGATAAAATATCTACATGGCCAAGGAAAAATATTTTAGCAATAAGGTATAACAAACGGGAATTTGTAGCGTCATTTCAAAAGGTGTTTATTAAAGAAAATGTTGCCAACTTTTGTTTTCTAGGGGAAAAAAATACTTCTCAAGAAGTTGAAAATGAAACATACCTTTTTATTATGGTATAAACAGTGAAGGAAAAGTCATATAAATACCTTTTGAAGAATTGGGGATAAAGTTTAAAAAAAAGTTACTTGAGTAATTTTGAATAAAGGACATACTTTTATTTTTTAGCTGACATCAACACTAAATTAACTGACTTAATTGACTAAATTATTAGTTAAGTCAAATTAACTAAATTAATTGACTTTAAGTGAAGGCAAGGCTTTCTGGGATGGTGATAATGTGAAAGAGCTAGCCTTAATATTGGGGATTTAGCTAAGGCGCGCAGAAAATAAATGAAGTTCTAATAGACATCGCTGGAACACTAAACGAAATCCTTCCTCAGACAGTGATGAGGTTCCGTGGTGACCTCAAGCAGGTAGAAAAGTGAAGCTTTTCCCTGCAATCTCCATCTCCATTATTTGCATATGGAACTGAGAGATTAACAGTGTAATCTTTCCAGACAAGCAAAATGCCAGCAAGCTCATGAAAAACCATACGCTCATCCATTACTTCGAGAGAACAGGAGCTGATTCACACGTGTGGGCAGAGGACCCCTATGGAAGAACTGGAGGCAGAAGCTCAGGTCCACTGCGAATCCAGCTAATAAATAAATGTAATATCGTGCTGTTAATGAGATTTTTGCTAAAGGATAGCTCCTCCTCCCAGGAAAGCCTCCGGGAAGGGATGTGGGTCCATATGATGCCCCTGGGGGCCATGAACAGCACTGCGCAGAATCAAGGGACCAAGAGGGGGAGACAGTCTGATTGGGATTGGTGATGTCTACTTGGTAATCCTCTCTTTAAAAACCAACATATCGCCTACAAAAAGATAAAAAAAAAAAAAAAAAAAAAGCACCCAGAAATGGAGCTGAGAGGTTGTAAAGACAACACAGAGACCAGGTGTGGCTGGTTACTACTCAGGAAATTTAGAGTGCTTTGCTCTGAAAAAGCAAGCAGCGGAGATCAACAGCACCCTCCTCTCAGATCAATGGGGACCAAATGTTTTAAAATGCAAATAACAGGTTTCTAGACAAACCCTGGAACTTCTCCTGGAAATGTTTTTATAATTCACATCTTGTTAGCCACAGGAGCCCCAATTAAATGTCTTCTCTTCTCATTTCTACTCACCAATTACTAGCATTAGATAATAACATACTATTTTCTGCTAATATGTTTCCTGACAACATCAAACTCCAGAGGGTCTTCATGGTGCAATAACTGTGCAAATGACGGCTAACTGACGAGAAAATGTTATTTAAACCTTCTCAGCGTTTATGAAAAAACAAACATTTTGGCTGAAATGCATTATACTAATGGCGTAAAAACTTACTGAATTGAAATAATTTGAAAAAAAAGTTCTCCCCAAACATCATGAAAGAGGGAATCACACTGCAAGGATATAAGGTTATAAATATTCAAAAACAATGGACGATATGTGGAACCTAGAAAAATGGTACAGATGAACCGGTTTGCATGGCAGAAATAGGGACACAGATGTAGAGAACAAACGTATGGACACCAAGGGGGGAAAGTGGCGAAGGGGGAGGGGGGGATGAATTGGGAGATTGGGATTGACATATATACACCAATATGTATAAGAACCTGCTGTATAAAAAAAATAAAATAAAATTGAAAACAAACAAACAAACAATGGATGCCCACAGGCAGGACCACTCTTGACACCATCTCATTCAGAACGGGAAGGTACATGAGAATTTGGGGAGAGGCTTGCCAGCTCCATTCTCTAACATCCCTGGTTCCAGAATGACAGTCATCCCCCAGCTGTCGTCCCCAGAAAGAATCACACTATTGCTAATTTCATAACTTGAGCGGCCACCACTATTGTCAGTGGGCACACACCTGGGACACCATAATGGATCCCGCCTGGACTGGGGTGATGAATTCTCTCAGGACTATGGTATTCGGGGTTTCTCAGTTTGAAAGGGAGAGTTGGAGCCACAGGATAAAAGATAAGGGGATGAGACAAATTATCCCATGCACCCAAGTTGTTGGCTATTCTTCTACCCCCAATATTTATATTTTTAATAAAGAGAACCTTGAGAGAGAAAAAAAAAAATCCTAAATTGTGCGTGTGTGTGTGTGTGTGTGTGTGTGTGTGTGTGTAGAAGGCAACAGAGACAGTACACCCATGAGCTGAAGGAGTCAATCCCATCTTGCTCCCATTTCTTCTCACCACTAAATGGATGGGCCCTGCTCAAGTGTAGTCAAGCCCGAAAAATCACTCCCATATTCTCACTGAGATGGCTCTGAGAGAACACCTAGTTTTCAGAGTTCTCTTAAAGATTGTTCGGTTTCTTGGAGTGAAAATCATCTTCATATGGCTCACATGTGCAGCCAATAAAGAAAGAAACTCACGTGTGCCCTGAAAAGTTTCCCCTCAAAGTACTTAAGGGACATGAATGCCAAAGACAGTCCTGGAGGGTAGTGATCGGAACTGATGAACAAGCGGCTGACCCAGGCTGGGCCCACCACCCTGAACAGAGAAATTCCACCCTCGGTCACATCAAATCAACCACAGTGCAGAAGCGAGCCAGTGGAGCAAATCCGGACAAGATGAATTTTCCTATCTCCAGAGTGTAAACATACCTGGGCTTCTTAATATTTACAACAGGTAAAACTAACAAGCCAAAGCAGTAACAAACAAGCAAACCAAATATAAAACAAAAAGACTCCCTAGACCTCTTCTAATCACAATCTTTGGTGGATGCCATTTGAGTCATTACCACCTGAGGAGAAAATAAAGAAAAAGGAGATAGCAGCTATCAGGAACAAGTTTGAGTCACTGGAGATAAAGTCTCAATCCTTGGTCAACATACAGAAAAACTTACTAGCAATAGTTACTACTTTCATAGATTAAACGCATTCAGTGCCTCCGGGAGACCCAAACTCTGAAGTCATCGTTATCCAATGTTTGGTTCCAAGTAGAGTCTGAGGAGGTTAAGTATGTCTTCAAATACGCAGACCACTCACAGACTTGGAAATCTTTCCCTTGTAACAGTATTTATCATAAGAGCACTTAACAGCCGATAAAAAGGAAAGGGATACTTTCAACAATTAAATAGTCTAGATTAATATTTTTAAAATTCTGAAGTTTACCATCAACTGATAAATGGATCAATAAAATGTGATCTATCCACACAATGGAATATTATTTGGCTATTAAAAAAGTAATGAAATAGTGACAGATGCCACAACATGGATGAATCTTGAAAACACTAAGTGAAAGAAGCCAGTCCCCAAAGACCACATATTGTATGATTCCACATACGCAAAATGTCTAGAATAGACAGAGACACAGAATAGATGGGGAAAGGGGGATGAGTTGGGGGAAATGGGGAGTGACAGCTAATGGGTATGGAGTTTCTTCTGGAGGTGATAAAATGTTCTAAACTTGATTGTGGTGACGGTCGCAACTCTGCAAATACACTAAAAATCATTAACGTGTACACTTTAAATGGGTGAACTGTATAGTACGTGAATAAACTAATATTTTTTAAATTCTGAAATTTCAATTGGCCTAACCACCATTATCGTATCTCTAACTGCTTTCTATTTGAATTCTGAGCACATTTTATTTGAAACGAATACACAACTCTGGGAAACAGGCAGAATAAGAATTATCATTCCCATTTCACAGGAAGCAGAGGTCCAGAGAGCTTCTGTTTTCTTTCCACTGACTGGCTAGGTTTCCACAGGGCACAAGGAGGAGTGTGAATTATGGAGAAGTCATAGGTCTTACCGTTCCCCAAATCAGGGAGGGATTAATATCCAGCTCTTGCCAGATGTCTAGAAATTTATATGGTTCGGTCATGCAGACATGCTACTGAACAAAAGACACTGAAAAATGGCACCTGGATTACTGGAATGCAACTCTCAATAGCATGAAATTCAGGTTAAACAATTTAGCTAAAAAAGCAGGGCAGGAGGAGTCATCATCTCGAGTCGGTATCTGGTGGGGTGAAAATATACCCAATTAGATGTGGCCATATAATTTTCACATCAAACATCTTGTGGTCCCAAAGGCAACTAATGGCACAGCTTGCTGTGGATTTTCCCAAGTTTTCAAAAGCAATGACAGCCCTCTTCGACAAAGCCATTCAACATAACAGAAGGTTAAAGTGGGAACCACAAACACTTGCTTTTCTTAATTTACACCTTTCATTTACTTCCCCAGAAATGTCATGGAGGAGCCATGAAATTTATGATGTACTGTTCATACATCATATGTACGGTTCCTTTTAAGAATAGGATTTAGAAAGCAGAATGTGAACTCTAGAAGGTAATCTGGAGCTATACCTTAAAAAAAAACAAAAAACTTTTAGTATTCCAGGAGAAACAAGATGATTTGGTTGGGTCTTGCACTTAAATTTAAAAAAAAAAAAGGGGGGGGTGGAGAGAAAATATTAGGTGAGTGGGAAACTAGCGGGTTTTGACAAATGCAAATATAAGGACTTCACATCATCCATTCTACTAACCAGGTACCATCAAAACCCGTTGCTGGAGCACAGCAAACAAAAACACAGCTCACAGGGGCTTTTCTCTGCATCACAGACTTTTGGAAGCCTGAGAAGCTACTAACTTTTAAATCATCATGTTTGTGTAGTTTTAACCATTTCTTTTTTTCTTTATTTTTTTTTTGAAAAATACTCTAGTAAACCACTAAGGTATTTTTTAAGTACATAAAGTCATTGGCCAAAAAAAAAAAAAGACAACTTAAAACACACATTGGCAAATTGGGATGTCATTCATTTTAAAATATTCTTTCTTAGACCTTAGTCTGTTCTTTAGTTTCAGGAGTAACAGAGGGATGGTTGCTCAATAAACACTCACGTTAAAGCAGGACTTCTCAACCTCAGCCCTACTGACATTTTGATAACTCTCTGTGATGCGGAGAGGGTCGGGGGGTGGGAGGCTGCCCTAGCAGTACCTCTGGCCTCTACCCACTAGATGACAGTAGCATCCCCTGCCCAGCTGCGACAACCAAAAATGCATCCAGACGTTGCCAAACGTCTCCTGGAGAGCAAAATCACCCCAGCTGAGAACCAATGAGTTAAAGATAACTGGCCTGAAAATTCTCCTATGACATGGACGGATGCAGAGGCCCTAGCTTAAAAAGGTACCCAGATCACAGCAGCAGCCGACAGCAACAAAATCAGCCAACTTTCATCCAAATCCTCCAACAGCGATCAGTTTCGGAAACCCAGAAAAATATGATGATACTGTAAACATCCCCCTGAACCTCCCCAGTGACTAGTGTGTAGCCTTCAACTGTGTGCCAAGGTCCCATAGTGCCCTGCAACTCTTTTAAGCGTCCCTAATACTGTCATTCACAAATGAAGTGACAGTACTAGCAAGATTAGTATGTGTCTAAAGGCGGGGTGGGCATGGTCCCCAGTATGTTTTGGTCTCTTTAAAACCACAGAGCTGTAGTAATCTGCTGATCTATAATAGATACCCCAGTCGCTCAAGAAAACCCAAACTACTCCCTCTTCAGAGTGGGGGGAGTCTATTGGTAGCCAGATGGCAAAACAATGAGATTTTTATCTCTGATCTCCTTAATGAAAGAATCCAAAGAACAAAATACAAAATGGAGCCCAAGTCTAATTCATAAATCCAGAAGGTTCTGCATAAAGTGAGTCTGAGGATCTACGAGATCCCACAGGATGTTTGTGCTCAAGCAAGAGACGGGCAGCATCAACACCCTCGCGGACCTCTGGTGGATCAGTCAGCCTGCCGACGGCCCTCGAAACCGCCACGGGAAAGCATTCCTCTGCTCACCAGCCACGGGCACAAGAGGTCACAGCAGTGCCAGAGGTAGGGGGGACCAAACCCCAGACCCATCTCAAGACCCCGGTGCCTCCTGTCCAGAGTGGAGAAAGGCTGCGATGCATCACCATTCTCGGGGTGTGGTTTGTTTTCTGGACGCCGTGCCAGCAACTCCCGCTGGGAGCCATCCAGGCCACGGGGATGGGCGGCAGTCTGGCTAAGTGACTCACGCCGAGGCCAACGGGTTGGAAAGGCTTGCAAGAATAAAAATGGGAGCGGGAAGCAGCTCCGCAGGGAAGAGTCCAGAACATCCTGTGACCCATTTAAATCCAAACCCTCTCGTGATCATCAAAAGGTAGGTTTTCAGGGTTGACACTCACCCAATGACAACTCGATGGTTCTTTCTCTACAGACCCCGAGCAGGAAGGGGGCCCAGGAACTCTGCCTGCTGTCCGAGTTCTAGACTGGAAAGACACCTGCTTGGAAGACAGAGAGATCCACCCAGGGGCAGTGGGTGCGCACCGCGCTCTCCCATCTCACGCCAGGCCACCCGGCTCTGCCCTATGGAAACACAGCCAGCCTCTGGCACCCTGGTGGCCTCGTGGACATGAGCGGTGTAGTGACTCTAGCTCAGCATCCAGGTTCATCACTCAGCACTTAGCACCTGAATTCATTGGGCCGCCTCGAGAAGCCTGGTCTCCGCGTTTTTATCTAAGACACCAGAAACATCTCAGACCCAGTGCCAACCCCCATATCATTACCATGATGTATGCAGGGAAGCACCCTGCATCTTGTTTCTCTTCGTCCCAAAAGGCAGACAAGAGGGCTTCCCTGGTGGCGCAGTGTTTGAGAGTCCGCCTGCCGATGCAGGGGACGCGGATTCGTGCCCCGGTCTGGGAAGATCCCACATGCCGCGGAGCGGCTGGGCCCGTGAGCCACGGCCGCTGAGCCTGCGCGTCCGGAGCCTGTGCTCCGCAGCGGGAGAGGCCACAGCAGTGAGAGGCCCGCGTACCGCAAAAAAAAAAAAGGCAGACAAGAAACAAGAGCTAGCCAGAGATCAAGGCAAGAACCAAGCTATGAGCTCCCACCAAGTCACCGCAAATAAAAATTTCTGTTTCCACTGCCAGTCTTCCAAGCATGAATAACATGGGTATCGGCTCCTCTCATTTAAATAGTGTATAAGTGAGCGCATCATCTGGAAGGCACTTTCCCCAGTTATTAACAGCAAGCTGTCTGAACAGCCACTCTCCCTGGGGCACGAGACTGAAGATGGGGCGTCCTGACTCTGCTTCCTCCGGCACCAACAGAGCCCCAGGCCGGCCCCCGACCCAGAGGAGCCCAATCATCTGGGATGGGATGGCAGTCTTCCGGGGATCCGAACCAGTGTGACCTGCCTGAAAGGGTTTGCACCATCCCCACTGTCGGGGTCACTGATGCCCCGGGCTGCCGAGGACAAATCTCCGTGGCAGCCTCTGCCGTCTCGGGCTCAGCTTCGGTTTCAGCTCGGGCACCGACAAGGTTTGGACCCGTGCCCAGTCCCAACACTGATAACATTCCTTGCAGCTGCCCCACCAGGAACAGAAAAGGTAAAAGATTCCTCCCTCCGATGTGTGAACCAGGGGAGAAAAGCTGGGGCGGGGGCGAGGGGGGGCCTGGGGGTGAGAATACAGAAAAGGAAAGGTTTCCTGTAACTCCCCTGGAGCCCCTCTTAGCACCAAGGGAACCGGTACCCTATCTCCACATCTGTTCCAACATCACAAAAGACAGATACTCAAGCTTCTGAGGCCCAGTGTACCCTCAAAGCAGGAATTCCCCCTGGAGGTGAAGTTGGGGGAGACAGCGTTTAACCCTCTCCCCGCCAACACTGGAGTCGCCACCAGGCAATAAGAGGGAGGAATCCATGGGTCCCGGGTCCAGAACTAACCCACCAAGCGTTCCACTACTAATATTCCAGCATGCTCGTCTGTACTCACGACGACCTCTCGGGTGTTTCTATCTTCCGGCTTCTTGTAGCAAATAGGGTAGTGAGGCAGAGTTGAGGGAAGCAAAAGGACACTGACCTCCATAAGGCTGAGGCCAAGAGGCCACCTTGGGCAAGTTTCCATCATAAGTCCCTCACTTTACTAAGTGAAAGCAACCAGACCACGAGGTGTATGATTCCATTTATACAATATGTCCAGAATAGGCAAATCCATAGAGACAAAAAATACAGTAGTAGTTGCCTAGGACTGGGAGGAATTGGGGGAAATGGGGAGCGGCTGCTCATGGGGACAGGGGTTCTGGAGGGAGGTGATGAAAATATTCTGAAACTGATCGTGGTGATGGCAGCAAACTCTGAATATACTACGACCATTGAACTGTACACTTTCAATGGGTGAACTGTATGGTATGTGAATTATTTCTCAATAAAACTATCGTTAAAACAAAAAGTTTAGCCATCGCAAACATGGAGCTGTCACCCTCTTCTGGTTGAGTCAGCTTTAAATGGTGTCTCCTGGACTAAAAGTAAAGATAATCTGGAAGGTCCTTAGAAAGTATCTGGATAAGCTATTAACCTGCTCGAGACTCAAGCTACTGGTACGGAGCTAACAATGTTATCTACCTTAAAATGTCACAAGGGTTCAATTCCAAGGGGAGGTAAAGAGCTTGGCACAGTGCCCCGGACATGACAGACGCTCTATAGAACGCGCCTGTTTTGCATACCCTCCTGCAGGAGGTCTCAGAGAGAAAGGCCAGGTTCTAGAGACAAGGACTGGCAGCCATCTTTGCCTCAACCCTGTTGCTTTTTTCAGCATTCTTTCCTCACCTGCCATATTAAGAGTGTGACCAACTTAAAAAGCAATTAATAATAAATGTCAAAGTCTGGGAACTCTGTGAAAGCTATATCTGCAATGGCAGATCCTAAAAATATACTGCATACCCATTCCTACAGGGCTCTCCTTTGCCAGAGGGTCTTGCCCCTATTCAGCAGATGGGACACAGCAAAGAGCACAGGGAATATGCCCAAGATTACATTGGATTCTACAGAAGGAGGTGTCATGACCAGTTCTTAGCTCCAAATAGGCTAACCTCTATGATCACCTTTATAAGCGAAGGCAGAAAACTAATGAAGAGCATCTAGTAGATACCAGGAAAAAAGCTTAGAACTTCACAACACCTGTTTAACGCAAAATTCAATAATTAATTATTTTTAGAAGATGTTGGAGGTAGGCGTTTATTTATTTATTTATTTTTGGCTGTGTTGGGTCTTTGTTTCTGTGCGAGGGCTTTCTCTAGTTGTGGCAAGCAGGGGCCACTCTTCTTCGCGGTGCGCGGGCCTCACTATCGCGGCCTCTCTTGTTGCAGAGCACAGGCTCCAGACGCGGCAGGCTCAGTAGTTGTGGCGCATGGACCTAGTTGCTCCACAGCATGTGGGATCCTCCCAGACCAGGGCTCGGAACCCGGGTCCCCTGCATTAGCAGGCAGATTCTCAACCACTGCGCCACCAGGGAAGCCCCTAATTAATTTTTTCAGACTGACTCCAGCTAATTCCCCCAGGGAATCACCCTAACACCAGCCAGTCATGTGACCCAATGGGAGCCTCCATCTTCTTACTTGATCCCCCCTTCCCAGCCTCACTGATTGGTCCAAACTGGGTCAAGAATCCCACCAATGAAAGCCTGCGACACTCCTCATCCTCCAGGACTTGCCACCGAAGCTCTGCAGTAGGAGGAAACGAAGACAACATAGAGAGGACACACTCAAAGGGCCGATGCGCCCTCACGGGACAGCATTTCAGTTGTCCCTTTAGCAAGCTCTACCTCTGCCATTCCCAAAAGTTAGTTATGGGAATCAAAGAACTCCCCTTTTCCTTGTTTAAACTTGTTCCGGTTGGGTTTCTGATACCTGTCACTACAGAGTTCCATTAAAGGAGTTTTGTGGGGTTTTTTAATGTTCTATACAAAGGGGGAGGGCATTCCAGATTAGGTAACTTTGCTCTAACACACAGGTAATAAGGAATGGTGCCCAACACCTTGGCCGCCCCATCTAGCTCCAAAACCTTGGCCGGTCCATTCCACTACACCATACCAACCCACCACTCCTACTAAAATCCTATACACTAAACAGGACCCCCGGGCATTTGGTGAGGCCCTTAGTTTGCCCTTAGAGTTTTCACAGAGGTTGTCTCCAAAATACATATGTGCATATTCAAACAAGTCACCAGCAAACACAGAAGGCCCCTTCTCCCAAGTAAGCTCCAAAATGATTAAACGTGGACTTCTCCAGGTCTGTGTGTCTGTGTGTAACATTGTGTGTGTGTGTGGGGGGGGGTCCATCTCACACACCCCACGCAGCACCGTTCTATTACTAGATGTGATGGAACACAGGACTTCTACATTGTGGAAGTGAATATTAAAAGACGAGGAAGATATCTATAGAATTAGTGCTTAGAACCTAGAGTTGGAAATTACCAAGTGGAGCTCCCCAGCACAAAAGGCTCCACCAGTGTTTGAGTGAACAAAGTGTTTGAATGCCCTGAGTGAACACGCTAAGCACCCAGTGTATACACAGTCCCCCAACAAGCAGAAGACCAGATGGGTCTACTTCTTCAGACACGTCCCAATTCCATTTCTGAATAACGTCCGAGTGTTTGCGGTTGTTCGCACGGCCCCAGCACATACTCCTGGAAGGCTTCTGTGACTTAGTCTGGCAGAAAGAAACAGGCTCCCGTTACAGACACACTTCTCCCTCTGAGCTAGACACACCATCGTGCCCACCACATCCACCATCCGCCCCTGAGGAGGTCCACCCCACCATGTGCAAGCCCCTCGCTGATAACTGGACTGGAGACAGCATGTTACCCAAGGACAGCCAAGGCTGGACAGTGGCCATCAAAAGGCACAGACACCCCAGCCAAACAAGGGGCAGGGAACAAAATTCTCCCTCTTGGTTTTTTAGGGTTTTGGTTTACTTAATCGGGAACTCAGAATAAACTGGGACATAGAGAAGAAGTCCATGAGCTGAAAGGGCCGAGGTGGAACGTGAGTGTGGAAGTGAGGAGAACAGGGGACTCGGGCAGAGAGCATGAGGGTGCAGAGAGAAAGTGGCCTGCAGACTGGGAAGGGATAAGAGATGATACACAAAGATGAGAGGAGACAGGCCAAGGGCTAAGTAACATCTCGGCATGGAGCAACTCCTGCCCTGCCGTCCCTCCAGCAGCCTGGGGTTGGAAGCAGTCCCCCAGTCCCAGGACCAACAGCCAGCGGCCCCGCTCCAGCTGTTGAATTCCTGTCCGTGTCTCCAGGAGGCCAAACCACCACAGCAGCATCTCTTCTTCCCGATTCTCCTGTGTAGCCTTAAAATAAACCCCGCAAGATTCACAGGAACCGAACTGCATGCTTTGTTCCCCAAGCCCACATCCTCCCCGCTTTCCAAGAATCCTGGACCACTCACAAGGGCTTCTGGGTCATCACCATTCACATGTGCCCATTTTTACCCAAATAAATAATCTTGTTCACTGTCAACAGTGCGCAAGAGTGTACAGAGCAGAGGGGCCGTGAAAACCCTGTACACAAAAAATCGTCATATTTTGTTCAAAATGGGAAGTTGGTGTAAGCTTCATGAGTCTTTTTTTTTTTAAAGGGGAGTTAAGTCTACACTGTTCTCACGTGTCATAAATGGTCTCCCAGGACTGTTATCTCCTCAGCAGGTTTAATAAGGCACTTAAGACTTAACAAAATACTAACTTTCTAAAAGGGACTTCAGAGTTTAACTGAAGTCCATAAAGTTATACCAAATGCCATGGAGGAAGACATGTCCCCAGTTAGTGGTTCTGCGGCCTCTCCCGTTGCGGAACACAGGCTCCGGACACGCAGGCTCAGCGGCCATGGCTCACGGGCCCAGCCGCTCCGCGGCATGTGGGATCTTCCCGGACCAGGGCACGAACCCGTGTCTCCTGCATCGGCAGGCAGACTCTCAACCACTGCGCCACCAGGGAAGCCCCCAGTTAGAGGTTTTTAAAGGGTACCCAGAGATGAAAGAGTGAAGAACAATTTGAGGAGAATCCTAGCCCTCCAAGATTATAAGGCTCTGTCCACTGACCCTATTTTCCATTTTACAGTCACAGCAGAGGCAGAGATCGTTGAATCACTAAGTTTCCAAGCTATAAAGGACCCAAAAAAACCCCAATCATACATAACCCCTATTATCTTTTTTAAAATCTATGAAATAAAACATGCCAAGACTTGCCCAGGGTCACACGGCAAGTTTCTGACAGGAGTAACAAAGGACTCAGGCTCCCTGGGTCTGAGCCCAGGCCTCATTCCCTCCTGGCCTGGAATTTAATTTTCAACACATTTAAAGTTTCTGCGAAATCTAAACATAATTACATCAAAAGTCTAGCACTACTTATGAAATCTAACAGAAAAATATATTGCCTCTCAGAAGCTTCACCAGAGAAGCTTGGCAACAGAGAAAAATTATGGCCAAGTATTTCGGAGGGGGGGTGGGGGGTACATAGAGGTTTGTGGATAATAAAATCACTTCCAACCCAAACTGACCCACATTTAGAAGTCCAGATCCAGTCAATCTGACATCAGTCAATTCTGTGCTGCAGTCGAAGCATTTGAAAATTTACTTTGGGCTGAGTATCACCAGAAGATTCTTCCTGCCACTGGTCTGCAGTTCATTTCTTTGTATGACAACCTCAACATCCAGGACTCCGGTCCTTCTGGAGCTCATCCTACAGGCTCTTAACTGGTAGATTTAGTTCAAGGTCCTCAAAGTATACATCACTGTCCAATTCACATAGTATGTTCATAACTGTGGGCTTTTATGTTGATTTATTCAAAACCGCTCGTGGCAGAAACACATACTCTTTGGGCCGTTCTTCCACTGTGTGTTCAAATGCATCACATTTACAGTAAGGTTAATGCGAGGTGCCCATTCTTCCCGAGGGAATACAGAAGAGCGGGAATACATTAAATTCTCAAATACCGCCTTCTGATAAAGCGTCTGTAATCACTGTTCCCATTGCTGCTTCAGCCCAACCCTTCCAACGGGGAGACGGGCTAAGGAGAGGTTGGAATGTGGACATATTTTCAATGGTGTGCTGATGGAGAAGCAAGCTTTGCACAGCAGCCCAGATTCATCATCTATCAATACTAGCAACTCCCTTTAATGGTCAAAAACAAGGTGAAAACTTGGAATTGCAGAATCTTCATTAACAGAATCCTGTAAAATTGGTCCACGTGATCTTCTAAGTGCTGATCTTTGGCCGATCCTGTCTCAAGACTCTGATTTGCTTTCATTCTTTCAGCGCAGCTTAAAAACCTGATCCCTAGGGGCTTCCCTGGTGGCGCAGTGGTTGAGAATCCACCTGTCAATGCAGGGAACACGGGTTGGAGCCCTGGTCCGGGAAGATTCCCACATGCCACGGAGCAACTAAGCCCGTGCGCCCTAGAGCCCACGAGCTACAACTAATGAAGCCCGTGTGCCTAGAGCCCCTGCTTCACAACAAGAGAAGCCACTGCAATGAGTAGCCCCCGCTCACCACAACTAGAGAAAGCCCGTACACAGCAACGAAGACCCAACACTGCCAAAAATAAATTAATTATTTAATTAAAACAAAACAAAACAAAAAACCTGGTCCATACAAATCCTACACCTTTACATGATTGGAAGTGGGTCTGGAAGTTTCTTACGTAGCGTTCTTTTGAAATTTAGAGTTCCAAACTGCCCAGCTTTCATTCAAATTATAAACGAACACAGGCATAGCTCCTCCATCCTAAGATCCGCATTGTTCCTCCATGTTGACATTTCTGAAATTTAGACGCATGTGATAGGTACAGAAATTTAACACAGTAGTGTTTCTTTACTCCCTGAAAATGTGTTATTAGATTAAAGGCATATCTTACAACTGTTGGTGTATTCGATTTAGAAAACACGGTACTGCCAATAGTCATTGTCATACATTTCTCTGGCAGGTTCTTGCCTTCACACACAGACACAAACCAAATAATAAGAACTGACATAGCTTTATTTTGATGCAAAAGACTTATCTGCAAAGCCCTCCAAGTATTAGTAGCACCCCCCTCCTAAACATTGGGCAAAGCAACATATCCTGTTTGAAAAGCTGTTTCTCTACCAGACCACCTGACTCATAACACCTCTCATTCCTGACTACAATCCGAGAGGGAGATAGTTACTATTTTCCTCACTTTACTGATAAGGACACAGATTGGTAACTTCCCAAGCTGACAGAGTGAGGAGCCCGCGAGTCAGGGTGAAAACCAAAGGGTGTCCATCTCCAAAGCCAGTGCTCTTAACCGCTAGGCTCCACAGCCCTGCCCCTTCAGAAGCCATGCTTATCCCCCTTCTTTACAGACGAATAAGCTGAGGCTCCATACTAAGCCATCAAGATGAAGATAACGTAACTGCAAGTGGAGAGGCCGGCCATAGGAGCCAGATACTGTGTGAGTTTGGAGGCAGGAAGTACTTTTTCCAATGCACTAGGCAAAAAGTACAGGATGGTCCCAAATGGCACCCTTAAGATAATGAATGAAAGAACAAATCAATGAATACGTGTGTCCTTTACTTTGCATACCTGAGTATTTGGGATAAAGTTTCCACTTATATGAATGGATCTATGGATGCCTTCTCGTCTTTGCCCTTGACCCCACCCGAAATGTTTCCCAAATGTTTGGATATTCCATTCCATACTTCTATACAAGAGGCTACTTTCCCTACATTCAAAACAGGCCTTCTGCCAACCCATGAGATTGCCGGCCTGGTAAACAGCCCTCACACTGGCCACACTAACAACCTGCCTTACTCTGGGTTCCAGAAGGAGTAGGTGGTACCGAAGAGAATGCAGCCTCTGGGAGCTGGAGCCCTGCCTGACCAAACTTCCTGGCTTATAAATTCAATGAGAGGCAGGCCAGGGAACCTGGCTACGCTTACTTTTCTCTCTGGAGAATGGGATAACCTGTGCATCATTTACTCAAAGCCTTCTTGTCACTGGATGAGTATGTGGGGAAACATTATTTAGATGAGTATTATTTAGATGAACAGTTACTAGTGGTAACAATAGCAGTAAACAAGTTCAATTGCACGGCCCACTACTCAACAAACTCTGGCGAGACACTTATTTATACTTCAGCTGAAAATCTATGAGCCTGCCTAGAGAGGGGACGAAATTTCACTTGAAGGAATGACAGAATATTTTCCCAGGCCCTCGGCTGCTTCATTAATGCTTGCCTTATTTGGGGAAAAAGAAAAACTGGCTGAGGCACCCGTGGTAGTTTTACATGCCGTGAACTGGCAATGTTTTGGAACAAAAAAACAACTTTTGCGCTAGGGTACTTATGGCATCATTATCGCATTTTCCAAGCCTGGCTGCCGCGCTGCCAGGGAAAGAAGGAAGGAGCTGGGGAACAGTAGTACCTTCACCAGCGGCAGGGCTGAAACAAGGGGGCTTTAGAGTAAATCTTGGTCCGTGTGCACATTTATGGCAAAATAACCCATGTGCATTTACCTTATAAAAGTGTTACAGGTAGGCATACTTATGTAATTTATTTAATGTTCTTTAACATCCATGCTTACTTGGGTTTCATACAATTTATTAAGTTTTCAGTCTGCCTGCAGAAATGGGAAAAATAAAAGCAGATGTGAACGGACTACCTCCATCTAAATGTTCACCAACCTCCTGCAAAGCCTGGCACCAGCTAGGAAATACCTCTGCGGCCACCATTTGCAGCCTGCCCTGGGCGGGGCCCTCGCTTCTATCCAGGAGAAGCCTAACCTTAAAGGTACAAGGGTCTCTGCAGCTGAGTCAAAGAATAAAAATCTCAAGCAAGAAAAGCTTGATGCCTGATTGGAAGCCTGGTAAACATCACAAAGGAAACAGTCCCCATTCAGGAGATAAAAAGCAAGATGGTGGAGTCCCAGCCAGACCCAGCCAGTCCTTAAGAGTCTCCAAGTAGCAACGTACTCCCCCTTCCTCCTTCCTCCCAGGAGTCCCCTAGACTTGTCTATTTCAGGAACCCCACAGCCTTTTAGGAACCTCCTTAAACCTGCCTGGATGACACACAATCCACCCATCCAACAGAACACATATAACACACTTGTACTTGCAGGCACGCACATCGGTGAGCGTGCACGGACACGGACTCACACACACCCTTCTCCTGCTCTGCCTGTCCTTCCTGCGCTTGGCCCTGTGGTTTCATATTTACCACATCTCTCAGCACATTCCCCTTTTTGCTAAATAAAAACTCTTTCATTGCTCTTTTCATGGCCCCTTTTTCTTTCTCCGGCCTCTGGCTCCTTGGGAGAGGCTCAGAATCACCCAATTGAGGGGTCTCAAGAGAAGCCAGACCAGAGGAGAGGGAGGGCTGGGAGGCAGAGGTAGTAGATTCAATCCAACAGCTTCAGGTAATAGAATCAAAATACTGTCCGGTGTCGTTTCCTTCAGCTCACAGAGCCCACACTCCTTCCTGGGTCCACCCAGGGTCCACTGAGGCTCCCACCTCCTCCGCTCTCTCCCCGGCCCTCATCGCTCCCTCCAGCCAGAGCAGGGCCGTATCTCAGGCCATCTCGGCCCATTCACCAATACAGACGGTTCTGTAAAATGTCACTGCTTCATTGTTTAAGAAACTGGGAGGAAACAAGGAGTATGTGTTTGGCCCATCATAAAAGCAGCCTAAGAGTTTGGTTTGGGGCCCCGAAGCCAATGACTGTCAAAGGGGAAGTTTATTAGTAAATACAAGCATTAGCCTATCATCAGAGAGTGTTTCTCTCTAAGGTCAAATTCACATCTCCAAATATTACTGCGCTAAGAACAGAAGACATGTAGACAGCGTGTGTGTGTGTGTGTGTGTGTGTGTGTGTGTGTGAAGGGGAGATTGTTGGATTGTTTCATGAGCTAACAGCTATTTCTTGAAGTTGAGCTATTTCCTAAAGCTGGGCTTAGGAAGGCTATCCCCAGAGAGATGACAGGAAGTGTGGGACTTCATAACAGAAACTGTCCCAACTGTGAGCTCTGTGGTCAAGTAGGGGAGAGAAGGCTAGAATGCAGTTCCCAGGTCCAGAGTTCATTCAGTACATTGTCTTCCCTAATGTAAAATGAGAAAGATGAGATATTTTATGCACAGTCCCCCCTGATTATTCATGGTATATGTGTGTCTATAAACACACACACATTCATCCCCCCTCCCCCCACCTCTGTTGTTAATATTTAAGGAAAAGCATCAAACCCAATTTATTAGTCAATCTTTGGTAGTAAAGAGTTCAAAATGAAACCCTCATTTATTTATTAAGACCCCAGAGTGTCCCTCAGGCCCAAGACCCCAGGGGATTGTAACAGACCACAAAGCCCTGACCTCCTGTCTGGCTTCAACCCCTTCCCCAGCTTAGACAACTCAGTTGCTATTGAAATATCTAATGGGCCCTTAACTTGGCTGATGTTTTACCTAGTTGGCGTAAATGAAATAATCTGGTCTGGAAAGACTAAACTTCACTATTATCTGTTATCCCCTCACTGGCCACACACCCCTCCTGCCCAAAAGGGGAGGGAAACAAAAAAGGGGGGGGAAAAAAAAGCGCTAGGGCCGGACAAGAAACACACAAGAAACACACAACAAAGAAATGTGACCAAAGGCAGTAAAAGACACCCCTAACATCAGGAAACTGTTAACTTATATTCCTACCGGGTTTTACCTAGGCTTTTAGGGAAATGCGGTGCGGTCCACCTTCTCGTGGCTTCACATGGATGTATTCTGCGGGCACATGGGAAGTTAAGAACTAACTGGGCACTAAGGTGCTTCCAGTCTCAGCGTGAGGCAGCCACTTCCAAGATGGCGCGGCAAGAGTGAGTAGAGGTTGGGCAGAGAACATGGGGGTCTGAGGAGGGCCTCCTGAAGATGCCTCCGGAGTTTAGCCATGGAAGAGGCAAGAAGGACTGAGGCTCAGTCGTCTTCATAGAATTCATTTCTTCCACAGCAATAACATTTCTACTGAACAGTTATGCCCAAACTCTTTCAGCCATGATGTAAGTTTAACCTTTCACTCTCCATGCCCTCCCCCAACCCCAGCAGAAGTTTTCTAAGAGGAGTCTCCTATCCTTTGTTAACAACAAGAATAAACAGATGTAGAAAAGACGGTATTTGCCCCTTTCCTCCTATTTCTTCATGTCATGCTTCCAAAGCTCCCTTTACCTCTAAGTCACCAGAGATTCTTTTAGAAACATCTTCTAGCTCTTGTGTAGGAAGAGACTGAAAACACCCATACTCTCAAGGGGGCAGGTAGTGCCAACTTTTAACTCTTAACCTGCTGGTGTGGCCACCAGCTGACAAACTGGGAATTCCCTTTGTCAGGAAAAAGATCAGAATATAGACTGTATGGTTCCAGCAGAGAATCGATAACTGTCAGAGTGGGGAAAAGGGAGAAAAGGCAGACACTTAATTCACTGCCTTTCATCTCAATGGAAGAACAAATTTCCTAGGTGACACAGTCTTTTCCCTCCTCCAAAGTCTTGTCCAGAGAAGACCACAGGAAATACTTATGATTTGAATGTGTCAAATTAGTGCCTGCAATGATTATTACAAACATGCTCATGAATACCTAGACATAAGGGAAAACTGAAGACTGAAGTTTTACAAGTCGTTGGAGAAGTTATGCCCATCCCTTAAATTAAGGAAATATGTCTGAAAAGCGGCAGTTTATCCTAGTCAGCATCCAAGGTAAAGACACTGGGCCTCGGCACACACTCCGTCCAGGAGGGGCGGGTGGACCTGTCATCATCCCTGTGCTCTCTGTGAAGTGACCGAGAAACGCAAACCCCCCATCCAGCAACTGGGGGACATGCCAGCCAGTAACCCCAAACGTCACTGAGCTGCCTCGTGAGAGAAGTTTAAACTTCTTGAGAACTTAACTTACCTGGAAGAAGGGTGTCCTTAGCTCCCCGAATAATAGATAAAGGGGAAAGAGGGTAAATATATACACAGAGCTTGACAATGGATTCCCAAGACCTCCTGCATCTGTGACATTATCAAACAGCTTACTTGACTCCCACCCTTAAGACCTCACGGCTCCCAAGTGAACAATGTGAGATCTCTCCCAGACATGAACTTTGATGCGGCTCAGTGAAGCCAGGGCTCCCCATGGCAGCTACAAACTCCTCTTCACCCGGCAGCCGGCCACCCCTTACCGCCCCCTCGCTCCAACCAGGGCAGCAAAGCCCACCGGTTCCCAGTGGTGCCCTCGCCCTTGGGGAGGCACCCTCCTTCCAGCACCCTCTGCCCTAGGTATTTTGGGCACGCCACGATCACATGGTGTACCAATTTATGCTTCCGCATCTAGAAACACAGTCTTCTGGGAAAAACAGGCTCTTTTCGGTGTGGCTAGGGAGTTTTGCCACAGCTTGTAATTTTGGCTAAGGAAGTGATTTCCTGTCTGACAGGAAGTGGGAGCCAGAGCTGAGTTTAGCTGCTGCAAACCTCTGGCTTAAAAGTTAAAAAGGAGAGAATGGCAACCACTTCTACTTATCAGGGAGTCAGAATCCGAGTCTTCCAAGAACATGAACCTCTCCCTTGACCCCTATTTATTAAAACAAGTTTATCTAACAAACAACCCCAGTGCCTTCTGTCCCGAAAACGTGAGCTGGGTCTTTGCTTCTATAACAACACAGTCCTTTTAAAGCTTCTAAGGACATAATTACCAGTTGAGTTTTGAACTTTGCCCAGGTAAAGGCTGATACCAGGCTTTGCTATTTGTTTCTCTAATCAACTGAATTCAAGTGTGAACACAATTCTGGACTTCTTTTGTACCCATTTCTCCCTAAAAGATATAGTTACTTTTACCCCTTTCTTCTTCACTAAGTGAATTTTTATGGATAGTAGAATATGTTTTCTTTTATAAAATTCTAACCACTTGATTTTTATTCCATCAAGGCATTTTTAAGATAAAATTCTAACCACTTGATTTTTATTCCATCGAGGCATTTTTAAGACGAACAGACACTAATAGGATATCAGCTGAAAGCTAAAATTCAAATTGTTATCAGAAATCCTGCTTCCTTCCCTAACCCCGCTGTCATATCCACTGGGGGCAGATAACTTACAGGGTAGCTATCTTTAAAAGCTGACAATATGCAAGGCTAACATTCAAATTTAAAAGGAAACACCCTGCTCTCCCTTCTCTCTCTCTCTCTCTCTCTCTCTCTCTCTCTCACACACACACACACACAAAACTGTACCCAGGAATATGGACTTGAATGACAGACGATTAAGAAAGAAACAAGCCACACTTTTCCTAACACTTACTGACATCTTTAATAGTTTCTAAATAAAAATGCGATTTTCTGTCTTTTTTTTTCTTCCTTCTCAAAGCAATTTCCCAGCCAGCCTTGGGCAGTAAACAGTTAATATTCCACTCTCCCCTGCTGCCTTGAAAACCAAGGAAACAATTGAGACATTGTCCAGTGAACAAGACTCCCAGGGACTGACATTTTTGTTTATGTCCCAGTTCTCAGCCTGTCAATTTCCACTAGGCTGCCTGACCTGCACCAATACGGTCCACTGTGAGCTGAAAGGGCTCTGCTTCATTTATTTTATTAAAGCTTTGGTGTCTGTTTTTGATTCAAACTCCAAACCTCCCCACCCCCGCCTTTTCCCCAGAAAGTTGCCTCCTAACTTGGAGGCTGTGTTGCAATTCCTTCTTGGGACACGTTGCCAAGAAAAGTAACAAAATATTTTTGAATACCAACGTTTGCATGGTTTTGCCAAAGTGTGTGTTGGGGGGGGGGGGGGGGGGGGGGCGCTACCCGAACGCCATCGCCCAGCCTTGAAAGCCTCGTGTTTTTACGGAGTCCTGAAAATATTCCACTGAAATGTGTCCATAGGAGTGGATACCTACGGTGACCTAACATCCAAGCTCTGGTGCTTGGAAAACATATAAAAATCCACAGATACGTCTGAAAAACCCAAACTTCAGGTTCAAAAACAAAAAGGGTACATCAATATTTTCCTCCCAACCAATGCCCCTGCCTGACTAATTATACAAATTCCAGCCCCAAAGCTCCCTCCCCGTCCTACCTCCCCAGTCCTTCCCATGCTCCAACGACTACCCGACACTAGCCTGTTTGAGTAGGGGGGCTGCACGAGTGTTACTCTGGGGCCCCGCTCCTGACACTTTATCTCCATGAAAAGCACATACAGCAGCGACCATTTCCTGTTTGCGGAGTGGGCATGAACCAAATCACACCCTGTGCAGCAGCTATGGAATCCCCAGCATATAGCATTGTGTAAGGATTTACTATGGAATAAAGGCAGCAAAGCTCTCCTGCTGCGTCATATCAAATCCTGTCACTCTGCGCCTGGAGGTCTCTCTCCTTCCCACTGACCCAAGCCCATCTCTTTCCATTAGGGTACCCCCCCCCAACACACACACACACACACGCACGCGCGCTCGCAGTCCCAGACCCAAAACCTGAAACTTTTACAAGGAACAGGATACTTGAGAACTTGAAAGCCACATGGAGCCAACTTCCATCAGTCCTCCTAGATTGCTCCAGTTAAGAGACATAGCCCCCTCTTTTCACAAGCCGACCAGGAAGCCAAAGGATCAGGCTGGGGCTGCCAGATGTCCCAGAGTGAAGTCCACGGTGAAGTCCATATCGCACTCGATCCTCAGGCACCCCACGCAAACTCTGTATGAAAACCACATTTTCCAACTAACCATCTATACCATTCTTTTCCTTCTCACCCTCTCCAAAAAGAGCGTTTCTCTACCTTCCCGTTGCGATTCTTTGTTTAGAATTGAGGATGCCCCAGCCCCTTTTCACCTCTGTTCTAAAGGGCGTCTTCAGACCCTTTCAGAGTCTCCTCAGCGTCCCCAAGCTCAGGTCATCAGACACTGAAATAAATGGTGATACTTTTATGGTATATCTGAATGTAACAGGCTCTTCTCTCCCATTTCCTAAAAGGAAGCCCTGTTGGGCAGTCACAGGTTGTTCCCGAGCCAAGGTTGAAAGGCAGAATCCCTAAGGGCCAAAGGTAAGATTGTAACATTTACAGTCCCCAGTTCTCCCCGCTTTCAAGGCCCTAATGAACCAGCCTCCGGTCCAGGCAAGGCATTAACTCCTTCTTGCCAGAAGGTTCCATTCGCCCCGCTGGGTGAGCATCACAGCTCTGGAACCTCGCACGGTTCCGATCTCAGCTGGGGCACTGTCTTCTTGGGGAGCCCTCCGTGACCACCCCATCTAAAATGGGGAGCCCCCAGCCCGTGGTGCTTCTCTGTCCCCCTGTCCTGCTTCATCTTCTCTGTGGCTCCTACCACGATCTTAAATGACCTTGCTCCTTCTCAGTTGGAAGGAGAGCACAGTGAATAAGATCGTGGCCACTTCCTTCCTTTCTGGGCTTCAGTTTCCTCATCTGTAAAATGGGCATATAATGACTGATGACAATAATAACCCCTCTGTACTCTCCAAATGGTTGTTAAGGATCGAAGTAATACATGGAGAATCTGGCACATAATAGAAATGCTCGAAATATTGTTTTTATTATATTAATATTATTTCATCTTTTTCATATCATTTATTTACTGGTTTGGGTCTGTATGCCCTCCCCATCCATCCTGCCTATAGAATAGAAGCTCCATAAGAACAAGAATATTTTCTTGCCCATTGATATATTCCTAGCCTGTCTCCTTATGGGTAATCACTAAATATTTGTTGGACGTTGTGAGAGAGAGAAGGAAAAGGGGTGGCGGGTAGGAAAAGGCAAATGTCTGGTTTTTCAGTTTGAGCCATCAGTCATCATCCTAATTATTATTACCTATTCAGAATAGCTTTCCTCGACTGACATAAAGGGGCAAAGACAAAAAAGATCTTCATTGGTTAGGAGGTCTGTGGTCTTAAGACACACTTAGACCAGATGACATTTGCATACTGGCTTCCTCACTTCCCCCACTTCCTGGAGGAGGAAGAGTCAGGGGGTATCGGAAGGGCCTGCTCGGCAGAGCCCAACACAGGGACCAAGTCCTGGGAAACAGCCCTCAACTAGGCGTCCTCCCCAGCCTGCCCATCTGAAGTGACAATGCTTTTCCAAGTGGTAAATGAATCATGTCAGACCAAAAGCCATTTTAAAAGTACACTTTGTAAAAAACCCGTACTACAGCACATTTCATTTATTAATTATGCTATGGATTAGGGATCAAAGTGGTAGAAATCTCAGTGTACTCGAAATAAATGGCTTTTGCGGTTACCTAAATCCTCGGAGTCCACTGGAATGTAATTCCTTAGGCAAAAACAGCTTCCCAGACTTCTTGCCTCCACCCTCACAATAATACAGAGGAGGGTGATCACTCAGCATCAGACCTGCATGATGCAATGATTTGGGCTTTTAACGTTTTAGTCTGTGAAACATGGAACTCTTCCTTTTGAACTGCCCTCCTAGTGATGGGTTTAGTTTCTATTATTGAATCTCAAATCCTTCCCCTTTTCCTTCCTGTCTTCCACCCTCACTCCCCCTTTCTTTACAATTAGATTCAACTAGAAAATAACCTATAGAGAGGTTGGAACTCTAACAAATTCCAAGTAACTTTCAAGAAGGCAATGGGGTGTAATATTAAGCACACAAGCTTTGTGGTCAGAAAGATCTGGATTTGAATGTTGGCTCTACCACTTACCTCATAAATTTAACTTCTTTAAGCTTGGGTTTTTTATCTTTAAGTGGGGATAAAATCACCTACTTCAAGGAGGGCTGCTGGAAAGATTGATGAGGTAAAATAAAGCAAGCTTCTGTCCAGAGCCGGGCACCAGTACCTCATCAATATATGACCAAGACTTATTTATTACCTTTGTACTTCCTTATTTTCCAGATATAGGTCTGGTCCACAGTTTCTGCACCTTGCTCCAAGTGAGTTGTTTTAATCATATTTAAATTCTAGTTTAAAAAAAAAAAAAAAACCAATCCTCTGACTTAGATTCCTACCAAAGAAAAGTAATCTCCTTACACGTGACTATTAGATAGCAGACGCGCAAACAAAATCACAGCTCCTACACCAACTACTTGCAGATTTGGAGCTACTTAAAGTAGGTACAAAATGAAAGCACAGGGGGAAAGGGTGACAAATTTTAAGGCATTAAAATTTAAAACTTTATTATTTAAAAACCCATCCAAGGGCTTCCCCGGTGGCACAGTGGTTGAGGGTCTGCTTGCCGATGCAGGGGACGTGGGTTCGTGCCCTGGTCCAGGAGGATCCCACATGCCGCGGAGCAGCTGGGCCTGTGAGCCATGGCCGCTGAGCCTGCGCATCCGGAGCCTGTGCTCCACAACGGGAGAGGCCACAACAGTGAGAGGCCCGCGTACCGCCAAAAAAAAAAAAAAAAAAAAAATCCAAGCAAAGTTTTAAAACATCACAAACTGGGAGAAAGTACAGTCATCCCTTAGTATTCATGGGGCATTGGTTCCAGGACACCCCCTCGCAACCCCAAACACACGTGGATGCATGCTCAAATCCCTTATGCAAAATGGTGTAGTATTCGCATGTAACCTACACACATCCTCCCTATACTTTAAATCATCTCTATTTATAACACCTAATACAAAGTAGATGCTATGTAAATAGTTGCTGGCACCAGCAAATTTAAGTTTTGCTTTTTAGAACTTTCTGGATTTCTTCAAGTATTTTCAATCCATAGTTGGCTGAATTCACAGATGCAGACCCCATGGATATGAAGCACTGACTATATTTCCAACACAAATCTCCAACTTATAATAAAGAGATCTTATAAATCAATAAGGAAAAACTATCTGATTCTTTATAATGAGCAGAGGAGTAAACCAGGCAAGCCACAGAGGAGAAAATAAACAATGACAAGATTATCAACCTCAGGAGTCAAAGAAATGCAAATGAAAACATGATAAGATGTCACTGCATGCTGATCAGATTGGGCAAAAATTGTAAGTCTGACAAGTGTTGGTGAGACGTGGGGAAAGAAAGTGTGTATACTTCATACTCGTGATGCAAGTACTAATTGATCCAATCATTGCACAGAGTGTGATGACTGATATCATGTGAACTACGACTGAATATTAGCATCTTATGTCCTACCAATGATTCTATAGGGTATGAACCTCAGAGAAACACTCATACACGTGCCAACATACACCTACCCAAGACCGGTTACTGCAGCGTAATTTGTAATCTTAAAAACTTGTATGCAATCCAAATAACTATCGATACAGAAATGGGAAAACGGTGGTATGTCCATACAAAGGAATAGTACATAGCAATTAAGATGGGTGAATTAGATTTAAATGTACAACAAGGGTAAAATTCATACACAATGCTGAATAAGAGAATCAAGCTAGAGAATACTATGAAATATGAAACCACTTACCTACAATTTAAAAACCACTAACATTAATTGTAATACATTTTAATCCACATATGTATGTGCACAAAACTGTAAAAACCTGGACTGGGAAGACATCAAATTATAGCAATCGTAGTTATGTATCGGGAGGGAAGATTATGGACTACGGAGGGGAACACAGATTTGGTTTGGTTCTTTTAAAACACAAGGGAGAAGATTAATAATTGTTACCGTAGGTGGCAGGTACATGACTGTATTTGTTATATTATCCTTTTACACCATGAAAGAGTGAATGGTTGATAATCTGAGAAAAATACTCACTAAAGCCTTCCATCCCATGTCACATACCAAATAGATCTGATAATTCACCCACAAGTTTGCAGACACACACCTGTACTGCATGAAGGGAGGTATAATTTGAATGAATGGACGGCTCATCTTGATGCAACTCTCCTTTTGTTGGCTCCTTTCTTTTGCCACGAGTTCATAACTTGTCCTCCTAAAAACCCACAAAGCCTTGTTTCCTCAACAGGAATAAACAGCATCTCAAAGGCACAACATGCCTCCAAGTTTCCTGAAGCAGCCAGGTCAGCACCAGCCTAGCTATGTGCTTCCTCCCTACGGAAGCAAAAGTAACACCTATAGGTGAGAGCTCCAGTGCTGGAGTCAGACTCCCTGCATTCAAATTCCAGCTGGCCACTCACCACCTGTGTGACCCTGGGCAGATCATCACCCCACCCTCAATGAGTCTCAGTTTCCTCATCTATAAAACGGGATCATAACAATTGTTAACTCATAGGGTGTTGTGCCAATTCAACATGACAATCATACAAATTACTTAGAACGGAAATTAGTAAAAGTAATAAATTACTGGAACAATAAAATTACTGGACCTAGTAAGTGCTCAATAAACCCCCAGCGTTATCATGATCTTAAGTACATCTCTCCATTTCTCAATGCACCCATTTCTTATCACAATGAGGCCTTTAGACCAAGAGAACTCTCCAGTTCCCTTTCAACATGCCAATCCATGATCAACTGTGAGATTAAAACAAAAGTCAGGAACAGGACAGTGAGCACGAAAGAGAACAAGTCTCTGGTCTATAATGTGCAATTCTGTTGGAAGTGAGGCCCCAGGACAGTGCTTGAGGAAAAGTTCCCCAAGCCCCTTCCCTTGGCTTCGGTTCTGACCTCTGGTATCACAGCCCCGCACCTAACAGGATCCGGACAATCCCCACCCTTGGCTCCAGATCCAGCAGATCCCACATTGCCAACTGAAAACTTGGGAGGAAATTCACACAGGCATCCAGACACCGGAACATTTGGCCAAACCCACCCCTGCTGGCCTCTGGATGCGGCGCTGGCCACTGCTGGAACCCCCGGCCACTTCCCCACGCCAATGGCCCGCCCTCCCTCTCCTTGACACACGCCCTCTCTGCCCACTCACTTATTCCACACAGATGTCCAAACACGCAGTAGCTCAGCATATGTCTTTATTGCCTCTCAGTGGCTTATACTTTTCAAATCATGTTCTAAAGCTTAACCACGAGATTGTTGGCATGAGAACTGTGCTTGCGACTCACATCAGGCCTGGACTCATAGAGCAAAGAATAAATCAGGATAAAAGTTATCACAGGTAGGTACCAAAAACAAACTAAATAAACAAGGAGTTGGTTCATTTAAAAAAAAAAGGCCTCCCTTCTAAAATAAAAGTTTAGATAGCATTAAAGTTATCACCATCTTTAGACACATCTTGATTTTTTTAATAGGGCAACTTTTAACTGCAGGGTGGGAAGAAAGAAGAAATGTGGGCTTCATCCCTGAAGTCCATATTTTAGTAACTGTCAGAAATCTGTGTACGCCGCCAACATTTGCAGGTGTGATGCACAAAAAGTGGGCTGAATCTGCACATCACACATGGTCCACATCATGTCCTGCAAGACCTACTGGTCATGGAGGGCAAGGAGAGCTCCTGGCCGTGGGAGGAACTAAGTAAAATAAATCAAGGCGGCTGAGCCACAGGCCAGCTCCAAAGCTGACGTTCATTTTCTCATCCCTGGTTCAGATGAAAAATGTTGCTCTTTCCCATCGCTTCGTTTGGAAAAAATTTTTAAATGGTGAGTCATAAGAGTGTCCATCATAATGGACATTTGAATGGGCTCTGATAGACCCAGTAGAAGGCTCAATTTCTGACACTTTCCCCCCAAAGCAGAAATGACATTTGTGACACTGACATCCCTTACTCCATCCTCCTTCACCCAGATATTAATCCATCAGTGCCTCCTTTCCCTTGGAGCCATGATATATAAGGCCTCAGAATCTCTCTCAACACAACGCTCCAAACAGATACTACCTAGCCTCAGCCTAGGTACAAACACTGCACTCTGCTCACAGCCCTTGGAACAACAGTTTTTTGGTCTTTTGGAGTTGCAGGATCCTCCCCTGGTGCGTGTGTGTTTTATAGGAAAATGGACAGAACCTTCATCAAATAGTAAAGTTGTAATAATCGATATATCAAGCAGAAATAAACACCTGTATGCTCAGTTTGCCAGTAATTATCCATGATAAGAAAGCAGTGCTTCTAAAATAATATAAGTAAGTGTTAATAGGTAGAGGAGACCACTAGCACCTCCTTATTTATGTGGGTTAAGATCACATTTTTCAACAAAAAGGGCCATGCTTATTAGTACTATTAATTAACTGGGTGTTCCTTAATTATCCCAAATAACAAACATAAGAGCACTTTAGGGCAAAGCTGACTACGTTAAGTAGAAGCCAGAAGAGAAAACTGTGAAACTAAAAATATGAAATCAGGAATTTCATGAAAATGCCTCAAGTTCATTTTCAAAATCCCCCGTGACCACAGGAGCAAACCATGGAAACTGCCTTTTTTTTTTTCCTTTTTTTTTCACACAAGCCTCTCTCTAGAAATTGTTGGTGGGAGAAATTGTATATGGTATGTCTCCCTCAGATCAGCACAAATCAACCCAGTCTTAAAGAAGGCAAGTATGTTTCCTTCACGGGGGTCCCTATTTACATAGTAGCAGAAAAATCAGTTCAAGCTCCAGTATGTTTGAAAAAACTGAAACTGGAAACATTTCTTATAAGCCTACGGCTTGCAAAATGATTGGCTAGAACTCCTTTGGTCGTAAGTGACAGAAAACCATCTCGAGACTAGTTGGCTTCCTTGGATAGTACAGGACTGGAGCTGAATACACATAATTAAATGGTATCATACAGACACCCCCGACTGCAAATGAGCACCCTCCATTCTGTGTGTGTGTGTGTGTGTGTGTGTGTGTGTGTGTCTGGAGGGAGTTGCAAAGAGCCACAGAGTTAGACCCTCTCTGCCTAGTGAAGGCTCCTAATTATCTTTGCTTAAATCACGTGCCTACCCCTTGCCCAGTCACATGTCTACCTGGACCAACCAGAATAGGGAAAAGGTAGTTCTATATATTTAGGGGGAGAGGATGCTGTCAGCAGCAGCAAAACACACACACACACACACACACACACACACACACACACACACCCCACAAAACTGGCGTAGAAATAAATGTGGACTCTGCTCCATTGTTAACATTTGGTTTCATATACTGGAAGGTCAGTACATAGATGTTATTCTTGATTCCTGAAAACAACTTGATAATTTAAGAGGAAAGCATAATAAAGACTATGCCAATCAAGCACTTTGTGGAAATGGGATGGGAAGGGGTTTGAGGAAGAATGGAGGAGAGATGTTTGGCTGTACTGTAACCATGGAAATGGTTTCTCCCGGTCAAACACGCTTCTTCCATCTTTGACAATGTCTTGTTGCCTCGATCAGTACAATTTTGGCTTCAGACATTCCTCCATTTATGGGCTTTGGGGGAAGGGGGGCTAGCTACCTCTTCCCAAAAAACTATTTTCTCCCGAGTTTTTGCTGAATCATCCTAAATGTTTGCCCAGGAGCCCCTCCTGCCAGCCATGCTCCCCTTTCTTGTTACTGAGACCTTTTTTTTTTTTTTTTTTTTTTAGATTTTTATGTTCTCCCTCCACCCAGCAATGTTGGCTTCTCCCTTGAGTCCAAAAGGGCTAGGTAAAAACACTTCTCTCCGAATCTTATGTGCATCCCTGAGTCAGGTCTAACTGCAGGAGAATTAGAAAGGGGAAGGGTCAGACGTCAGGTCCAAAGACAAGTCTCAGTAATGGGGACCCCACACCCCCGTGGTCTCTGGGGGCCACGGAGACAGTTCAGTCCCAAGGCTTGTGGTGCAGGCCTGCCTTCCTTCTTCAGCCTTTTTAAACACTTGCTACTTTCTTCACCCCGACACCTGGGCAACACAGACAATGTTCTCGTGAGAGAAACAGGCAGCTTGCGCCCTCCAGCAAGAAGAACGGGAGGCCTTTGCCCTACTGCACTTTGGCAAATGGTGAGCCCATTTCATTCAAGCCTATTAGGCAGTCTCGGTGATGCACTGAATCACGGCCCAGATCCACTCGCTACTCAGGCTCTGGCTGGAAAACAGATTGCATCATGCCTGCCAGAGTTCCTCACGAGCTTCTCATTGCAGACAGGCTATGGCTGCAGAGGCTGCACACGTGCGGAGATGGGAGGGGCTCGGGCGTGATGCAGTGGGAGGTGGCCCAGACACCGACCACATCCCGCTGCACTAGCAAAGGACTGATGGACGGGGGCTCACTCACCCCCCCTCCTCCAGCCAACACGACACTCTAAGTGCGGCCCATCCTGGGCCCAATCGACCTGTATGCTCTCCATTCTGAGAGAATCTCCAGGTCCCACTTTCCAATCAGGTGACAGAGCTAAGTACCTGTTCATAGCTGCTCTGTGTCTCTTTCAAAGGACAATATCTATTCTCCAGGTTTTCAGTAGAAGTATGTGACATGATCTGTTTAAGGCCTTAAAAGGCCACCTCAAATATAGGAATGAAGTGTAGGGACCAAGGAAGGAAAATGGGAAATGACAAAAGTGCAAACTGGGGAGACTGGGGTAGGTGCTCTGGCAACGCGCCCCAGTGAGAGATGCCGGCAGCCTGGACTTCAGTGGTGATGGCAGAGGTGGTAAAAATTGGTTGAATCCACAGCTATTTTGAAGGCAGAGCTGATATGCTATGTGGATGGATTATGAGTCCACGGGACAGGCTGGTGGATTGAATGTGGGGCACGAGAGGAAAAGATGAGTTAAAGATGAACTCCGGGCTTCCCTGGTGGCGCAGTGGTTGAGAGTCCGCCTGCCGATGCAGGGGACACGGGTTCGTGCCCCGGTCCGGGAAGATCCCACACGCCGCCGAGCGGCTGGGCTCGTGAGCCATGGCCGCTGAGCCTGCGCGTCCGGAGCCTGTGCTCCGCAACGGGAGAGGCCACAACAGTGAGAGGCCCGCGTACCGCAAAAAAAAAAAAGATGAACTCCAAGATTTGGGGCCCACGCAACTGGTGAATGTTGATGATCTTCACTGTGACAGTGAACAGTGGGAATGACAGGCTTGGTGGTGGAGAGAGTGGAAATAAAAGCTTTGATTCTGAACAAGCCAATTTTCCCATGTCTATTTGGCATCCAAATGGAGGTTGAAGCAGGCACTCGGGAGAGCACAGGCTGGAGAAAGGATCTGGATAATTGTCTGAAAATGGGTATTTCTGCCCATGGAATTCTGAGCAACTCCGCTCACCCAAGGGATTTTCACATCCTTATATGCATAATGGACATAACTATGAACTTTCCCATCCAGACCCCTCTAGGGTCCCTCTCTCTCTCCCTATTTCCCAAGTATACTCCAAGGGACAATTCTGAAATCCAGGTGTTCAATTCTATTAATTAATTAAAAGAGATAAAAATCTGACCTGCAACCCATTAACAAGCCAATCAGGAAATCACTGCACAAACCCTACATTGTTGAAAATACCCATTTCCCAATCATCGAATCTTAGATTTCCCAATTGGGTACCCCTTAAAAAAAAAAACCTCAGGCATCCTATAACAGGATTCCTAAGGAACAGCTGGTTTAAACAAGATTGGGAAGAGACAGAAGCCCTCCAAGCCCAACCTTCTGGAGCTTCTGTGTGAACCACATTTACATAAATGCTACTGGGGTGACAATACAGGTTCCGCTGTGAGCTGGAATGTATAAGGGTGGATGGTCAAGTTAGAAAGCAGACACGTGGACAAGCTCTTGTGCTAAAACCAGGACGATGCTGAACTCTCTATGGTAACAATGAAGTCACACTTGTTCCAGACAGAATCAACTCCTGTCTCTCACCAGAAATTGGTTTTCTGCTTAATTGACAAAGCACCACAGTAGGAGGAGAGAAAGCCACCCGCCAAGAAATAAAACCACGGGGCTCCTTGGCTTCAAGAAACTTACAATCTGGTTGGAGAAGCAAGCCCGATACCTAGAGTGAATCAGCCCGGCAAGAAAGGACAAGCAGTGCAGCACTGCTGCCAAATGAACAATTCTGTTTTATTTACTGGAAAGATAAACATGGGCAAATCCACGAGTTGAGCTCGAAGTCCGTCCATGTTAATTTAAAACAAGCTCCCACGCTGGGATCTGGGTAAACAGAGCAGGTACTGAAACTTTCCAGAATATGCACTGACCTTGTCCCTGAAGATGCCAAGAAGAATTCTCTAGTCAAGCAGGCCTTAGGGACTCCTCCTGCAGTTTCCAAGCACCCAGAGGAGTCAACAAGCCCGCCCTGAAGAAACCGACTCTACATAACCCAGAGCTTCCCTAAACCTCTTTCAGGAGGGAACCCTTTTCCTAGTAACCTTATTAACACTCAGTGACACAAATATCGGGAAACGTTAGCCCAGAGCTGCCAGAGATTTTTGCCCGCGAGCAGTCACAGCATTTGGAAATGGTCAAAACTGATTTGAAGCTGCCAGCCTTCCCCACACTCCCTGTGTGGACTGATCTTAAACACAGCAAGAAATGGCATTTTTGAAAAGCAGGTATATTTTCCCAGAAACATAATCCAGGATCATATTCTTAACAAGCTCATACACAGCATCAAATAAATAATATCTCGGCCCAATAACATGCTATTAAAAGAAGAGATAAGGGGCTTCCCTGGTGGCGCAGTGGTTGAGAGTCCGCCTGCCGATGCATGGGACACGGGTTCATGCCCCGGTCTGGGAAGATCCCACATGCCATGGAGCGGTTGAGCCTGTGAGCCATGGCCGCTGAGCCTGCACGTCCGGAGCCTGTGCTCCGCAACGGGAGAGGCCACAACAGTGAGAGGCCCGCGTACCGCAAAAAAAAAAAAAAAAAAAAAAAAAAAAAAAAAAAAAAAAAAAGAAGAGATACTAAGAGGTAAAACAACTCTACAGTTCTTTGGAGTTATAAAAGTATACTCCAAGACTTCCAAAGAATAGCCCTAAATGGGCTGCATATATTCAGGGGGGCTAATAAAATGTATCTAAAGATTAGGGCTGCATATATTCAGGGGGGCTAATAAAATGTATCTAAAGAGTTACGCTGTATCTAAAATGAATACACATCATTCTGTATAACCATGATAACAGAAGCTGGCTTTAAAACCTGCGAACCATATAAGAAGCAATCATTTTGGTTTGCCTGTTTCGAAGGTGAAAGGGCTTAGGAAGGTTGACTTGGATCGGGCTGGATGGGTCTCTTTTCTGGAGCAACATGGAGTAAGCGCACATCCTTCCAGGGAACCCTGAACTTTTTCTTTTGTTTAATTCCCCAGAGACAATATAATCATTCTGATCATGGTAAGGCTAACTGTCACACACTGCTGATAGTTATAAACACTGAGGCCTATCAGGAAGATATGTGTGGTTATGTATCAAGAACTGTTTTAAAATTTTGTTCTCTTTTACCTTTCCTCCTAGTAATCTATCGTAAGGAAATAATACAGGATGGGGGGGGGGGGGGGTGAGGAGGGAGCACACAAAGATGTCCCTCACAGGATTATTTAGAGTAGCAGAAACAAAAGGAGATACCCTAAAGACCCAACAATACGGCACTGATTAAGTAAATTGGGGTATGATCATAGTATGGGCTATTATGTGCTTATTAAAAATCCTTAAGAATTTTAATGACATGGAGAAGTGCTTATTCACTACAGCGTTTTTTATTTTAAATAAATACAAGGCTGAAAACATTAAGCGCTACCATGAGCTCAAGAATGTTAAAAACAAATATAAATATTAATACACTCAGCAGAAAAAGTCTAGACAATTCGTAACATAATCTCTGAGTGGTAAGATTAGGGGCTCTTTTCCAAAGTGTCTACAATGAACATAAATTTGATGAATGAGGAAAGCTACACTTAATAATTAATGTCACTTATTTTAGAGGTAGGATTTTTCAATCAACAACGAGCAATTCCCATCCTTAAATAGTTTAAGATCAGTCACTGAAGATGTGAGTCACAATGGGGGATAATCTTGAAGAGGAAACTTGGTGATGAGGGAAGGATGCACAAGACATACCTTCTTTTTCTCAAGATGGGTAAGTGGAAGCAGCCTGAGCAGAACTGAACAGCAAAACACACATCAAGTCTGAGCGTTTCAAGGAGACAGATTTCAGTGCAATACGAAGACAGAACTTTAAGAACCCCTGTTCTACCAAAGGAAATGGTCTGCATCAGGAGATAGATGCCCCATCTCTATGTTCAAAAACAGTATGGCCAACAGAGGACTTCTGAGCAGTGATTAAACAACAGAAGGGACAGCACTGGGTGACACGACATGTGATTTGAAAGTTGTGAAACGTTCTGTGATTCTAATCTGCAGAGGATACAACTGAGCTTACACAATCCTTCCTGGTAGGATATTTCCATTGCCATGGTGGTCAGCTGCCACACCATGAACCCAAACCTCAAACCTTCAGAACTCCTCGCCGTAGAGTGTTTTCTGGAAGGAGACAGGAAGCTTGGACTTTTAACCATAGACTGTTATGGACCATCCTGGGGTTTACTCCACTCTCCCTTTAAAGCACACCTGATACGATCTACCACGTCTTCCCTGAAGAAAGGTAACTGGGTTGCCTGGTTCTCAATGGTAGTTCCTCATAGCTCTCCTTATAAAAATACTAATATATGGGCAGGGCTCACAGGCTTGCTTTATATCCTTACACAAAACATACACCCTTAATCGTGGTTTTGTCTGTGAAATGGGAAAGGTCTGACTCAGCCACTGTTAGGAAACACATCCTAAGTATTCTAGAAAGTCTGGTTGAGTCACAGATAAGTGGATTTAAAAAAAAAAAAAACACAAGAGGAAAGTGTATGTGCAGTGGACTGCAGAAAATGCGCAGGGAAAGGCTTTTAGGAAGTTGGCACAGTTCACACCCTCATATCACCTGATGTTCGCCTGCCCCCGGAGCATCTGCCCTCCACTCCCACAATGTGTCAGGGAGTCTTCTGCAGTAATCACACCCAGAAACCAAATCCCTAGCCAACCTCACATCCCACTCTGCAGTGAAGCTAGCGGGTCTCCTTGGGCAAGCCCACCCTGTCCAGCTGTGGCTGGGGGCTCCACCTGGTGGTCCCCTGGCAGCACTCTGCACACGGCATCGTGCCCCATTTACCTGTCTCTTTCTCAGCCACCTCTGGGGTCGGTGGGGTTAAGAGGATGACATGCTCTGGGGTAGGCTGCCTTGCTTCACGTCCGGACTCCCACAGCTGGGTAAATACTTCACCTCCCTGTTCTGAGTTCTTCCTCTGTAAAGTGGGGATAATTAAATATCTGAAAAGCACCTAGCACAATGCCTGGCACAAAGGAAACGTCCCAGACTTATTTGTTACTACTGTTACTATCATTCATCACCAATCCACTTTCTGCATCTAGAATACGTTTTTCCCCACACGGTAAGTGATCACTAGACATCTGCAGGATCAATGAATGTGGGTCAATGACTGAATCAACGGTGAATACAAGACCAAGAGAGGAAGACCAACTAGAGCTACTCACCTAAATTTTGGGGAAGGAAAGGGAGAATTCCCCACCCTTCCATAAATACATTCTGAATAAATGGAAATCTAATAGATAATCGACATAACTCTTAAGTTTGGATTGTTAATTAAGTTTGCATTGTTCCCATTTCATATCGCCATACCGCTTTGTGGGGTCAGGAAACCTAGAATCTTAATCTCTCTAAAAAAGACAACTTGGGGAATTCCCTGGCAGTCCAGTGGTTGGGACTTGGTGCTTTCACTACCGTGGCCTGGGTTCAATCCCTGGTCTGGGAACAGAGATCCTGCAAGCCGTGAGGTGCGGCCAAAAACAAAAGTAAGACAACTCATTCAGCTGTACTCCAATTTAAAAAAGAGAGACATCTCTTGAACTGAGTAGACATTTTTCCAAAGGAGGTACATGAACTATACCAATAGGTACACAAAAAAACGCCCAACATCCCTAATCATCAGGGAAACGCAAATCAAAAAGAATTACTCACCTCACAGCTGTTAGAATGGCTGTCATCAAACGACAAGAGATAACAAGTGCTGACGAGGACGTGAAGAAAAAGGAGTCATGCGCTGTTAGTGGGAATGTAAACTGATACGGCCGTTATGGAAAACAGCATGGAGGCTCCTCAAAAAACTTAAAAATGGAACTACCATATGATCCAGCAAACCTACTTCTGGGTATATATACAAAAGAAACAGAAACAGGATCTCAAAAGAGTTATCTGCACTCCCATGTTCCCTGCAGCATTATTCACAATAGCCAAGATGTGGGAACAAGCTAAGCGGCCATCAACAGATAAACGGATAAAGAAAATGTGTTACATGTAGAGAGTGGAATATCATTCAGCCATGAGAAAGGAGATTCTGCCGTTTGTGACAACATGGACGGACCCTGAAGGCATTATGCTAAGTGAGATAAGTCAGACAGAGAAAGACATATACTGCATGGTATCACTTATAAGTGGAATCTTCAAAAGTCGAACTCACAGAAACAGAGAGAATCCAATGGTGGCCACCAGGGACCCAGGGGTGGGAGAAACGGGGAGACGTTGGTCAGAAAGTACAAACTTCTAGTTATGAAATGAAGTAAGTTCTGGGAACCCAATGTACAGCCTGAGGATTATAATTAACAATACTGTACCATATACTTGAAAGCTGCTAAGACAGTAGGTCTCTAATATTCTCACCACAAAAAAGAAATGGTAATTATGTAATGGGACGGGGCTTTAGCTATGCCGTGGCGGTAGTTATTTTATAACATATAAGTGTATCAAATCAACATGCTGTACACCTTAAATTTACACAATGTCATATGGCAGTGATATCTCAATAGAGCTGGAATAAACAAAAAAATTTTTTTAATTAAATTCTTCCTCCCTCACTGACAACATCGAATCCATCAGCAGTTCTACTGATGGTCCCTCCAAATGTTTCACCTTCCCCACTCCCAGCAGCTTAGCACAAGCCAAAAACCCCCGATGGTTTCCCACAGTGGTTAGGATCAAGCACCAAGTCCTCAGCATACCCTACCCAGGCCACTGTCCCTGTGCTTCCATGACCAGCAGCCATCATAGCTCAGCTCTCTTCTCTTTAGGACATTCATACATGTGTTTCCTTCTGCCTGGAATGTACTCCCACCTCCCATTATTCCTTGGGGAATAATTTCTACTCTCTTTTGAGCACAGATTAGGAACCACTGGATTATAATAAACAAGATGCTGTATCAGTTACAGGAACTGAACTTTGTGGGGCTTGCTTCTTAATATAAATATTATTTGATCGATTGAACTCCACTTGTTAAGAACATTTAATCTACACATTCATTTTTTTACAAGGTGGTAACCCGTATACCACATGAGAAAAAAAACCCCATCAGATTAAAATATGCCAACAAGATGCTTCCCCTGGCCAACTCCAATTGATCCTTCAAATCTCATTTTAAATGTCATTTCCTCAGGGGACAGTCCTGGCCCGTAATCCTCAGCAGCTTCTCAGTGAACATCCCATCTCCTTGATCATACACCCTCACAGGCCCAGTACCCCTCACGGCACCTGGCATAGAGAGAGCCTCCCACACAGATAGGGGCTGCGATGGTTTTGCTGGACCTCAGTGTCTAGGACAGAGCCTCCTATCACATACTAACTGCTACCAAGCATCTGGCAGAACAGGACAGAATACAACCCAAGTCAAATAACACAGCGAAACATCCGCTTGTACTTAATAACCAAGAGGATGCTCTCAAAGTAATTTTTTTGTTATTACCTGCAAGTCAGCTCCCCTGCACCCCGCCCCCAAACTCTTCAGAAACAACAGTGGAAGATTCAGCATGCCCTCTGAGCTTGAAAACGCTCAACTCAAACAGCAGACACCCTGTCTGAAGTCCTATCATCGTACATTTTGTAAGCGCTTTCCCGCTCTCTTTCAGCATTTAAGCAACAACACCAACCAAAAAAGAGAGTTACACGCTCCAGTCTGGCGGGCTTTGCTCCTCGGGATTCAGACAGCTTTCTCATCACACACCCGCATGTTCATTACACAACAAAACACACAAGACCTCAAACCGCTAGAAATCCACCCCAAGGTAAAACTCCACACCAACTTCAAGAGGAAACCCCCAAGACACAACGGTAGGAACTTTTGAAGCCTTTTGCCATTTTATAAGATACATACTATACCAAAATACCACCAATTTCTGGTACAGAATCTTTTTTTGCTGGGTACAAAGGAAGTTAAATGAAAGTCTTTGCATAGCGAAGACACTGGGGGTGGTGTCCGGGGAGGGGCTCCTCACAGGGGCCCTGGAGGTGGGTTAGACAAGACTCAAACACCACCACGTAGCACAGCCCAGCTGCTTGGCACTCATTTTGGAAGAGGGAAAAAAAAAAAGAGGCAAAGAATTTAAAACATAAATTTTAAAAACCAGAGAAAAAAACATGAGCGAGTTCTATGAATTAGAATACAAACTTGGGAGGCTGAAGAGAAGAGAGGATACTGGCACTTGTGACTTCAGAAGTCCATGAATTTCTGGGGGAATCTGGGGGAAAGGGAAATCCAAGAAGAGGGAGAGAGAGACGAATCTGTGGTATAAATTCCTATTTTTTGGCTAGGCAAAACAAAAAAATTTTTAAATCATCATCTTTGGGGAATAATTTCTACTCTCTTTTGAGCACAGATTAGGAACCACTGGATTACAATAAACAAGATGCTGTATCAGTTACAGGAACTAAACTTTATGGGGCTTGATTCTTAATATAAATATTATTTGATCGATTGAACTCCACTTGTTAAGAACATTTAATCTACACATTCATTTTTTTACAATGTGGTAACCCACATACCACATGAGAAAAAAAATCCTATTAGATTAAAATATGCCAACAAGATGCTTTAAATTTCCATCTGAAAATTCTACCCCCGTGGGTACCAGGGAAAGTTATTTTCTTAGCAACCTGTGATAGCTATAGTCTCTATAATGGTTAGTAACAAACACTGGACACTTCTCTAGTTTCAAAATAAAACATTAGAAATAATTATGAAACAGCCTGGCCCAGAAATTACAATAAATCCAAATTTCGGAGAAACTAGGAAGCAATCCTCAGGCAATTATTTTGAAACAGGTCTGATGAAACACTGTGATGTGACAACATTTTATTCAAAAGAATAAAAAAAAAAAAGTGAGGAAGAGCCCAGTGTCTCGAGAAAAGTTAGCCATTCATCAGAGAATCTGAAGGAGAACCAGAGTCTTCTGGCCCATGTTGAGCTATACGGAGACCCGAATGGTACATCAGCCACAATCCAGAATGCCCCCCGTATAAATACAGATACACTGTACCTGCCAAGCTGGTCTGGGTCGACACGTTGCCCTAAATCCAGTGAAAAGGTATCATACATTTATACTACCAAGGTATACAACTCCTCAATCCCCCAAAACTATACGTGACCCCGAGGTCAGCAACCGCCAGACTTTCTTCCCCCGCTACGTTCCCATTCTCCCTCTTCCAACTCCCTTCCCACCTCCACACCGCTCCTCAGCCCTCATGTCAAGTGGAGACTGCAGACATGTACAATTACAGGGCTGACTCATATAACCAAAGACACCATTCAGTTGCCACAAGCATTAAGTATTTCACGAATTCAGTTTCCTTTTTGTCCAAGTTCATGGCTTCCCTCTCCAGCTCCCAGAGTCCACCCTCCACCACCACCCCATAACCTCTGTGCAGTGCCACTCCCCAGGTCCCCAGGAGCAGAGCAGAACGCACAGAAGATGGGATTACAGCTGCCCGCTGTGGCTCCTTTGGACAAGGGTCTCCATCAGAACGTTGGTGTAGGCTCTACAGTGGTTGCTATGGTCAGCATGCCTCCCCATCAACAGCAGAGGAAAAGGGAACCCAAGTCCCTTCACTACGCCCCCTGCCAAAATCCACATCGGCTCTGGAACAATGTTTCACCAACTCCCTGATCGGTAATTTATACACGAGAAAACAAAGTGCTTAAGGCCTAAGTTGCGGCAACTGCCCTTACAGGATCTGGGGGCGGCGGGGGGCGGGAGCGGTTGCCGCGGCAGTCATCTACCTCTCTCCAAATGGACAAACCCCATTCCTGAGGGGGGAGGGGTAACACTTGCCAGCCTAGAGGTGGCTCACCTCCAGGCCACACCCAAGAGGGGCTGCGGCCACTGCGGCCACTCGGAACCACTTCTAAGAATTGCATCTTCTCCCCAGACTCAAGAGAGAAAAAGCCTCCAAGAGATTTTGCAGATATTGTCCCTTCCCTGTGCCTCCAAAAACAAACAAAAAAAAAAACCCATGTGGGTGAGTCCTGCCCAGCATTTCCAAAAGCAGCAAAATACATTTCAAACCTAGACCCCCCATCGGGAAATTCAGGGAGGCAGGAAAAGTGAAACAGACCGGCTTCCTTATTGTCCCCTCAAGGACTTGTAAACCAATCTTTGTGTATTGTTAAAATATTTTTTTACATGGCATTCAGTTTTCTGGGAGAAACCTGCATGAGAACCCCAACTCAACAACTTCTTTATGCCTATGACACTGTCCCTAATAAGGAGCCAATTTAGAGTAAGCAAAACAGAACCAGCCACGGAAAGTTACTTTCAACTCCCTTAGGAGGACACAGTAAAAGAGAGCAGAGAACTGGGCCCAGTTCCCGTTTTCTGGCCGCTAACTCAGCGTGTGACATTGGGCAATTCACTTAAGGCATCTCTGGACCCGTTTCCTTTTCTGAGAGCAGGTAGGGCCTTAGCTGATCTAAGGTTACTTTCCAGCCCTGAAACCTCAGCATTATAAGAGCATGTGTAATTATGAGCATCTGTTTTATTGTGGGGTTGAAGGAAGGAAGAAGCTTCCAGAAAATGTCAACCTTCTTTCTACATGCCTCATTAAGAATTCGTAAGACCTTTTCACAAATGATGACTCAAAGAAGTGGTTTTATGGAAATAAATTATTTTGTGATATATATACACACATACATATATATTTAATATTCATATAACAGAGGCAAAATTCATTAAATAATATATACTCAATTATAGCAAGCTACAAAATAAGGAGGCAGTTAGCCTGAAACTTGACACAATGTATCTTAAGATTTTTCTACTTAAAATTATTTTGCCATTTTTAGAAATTGAAAGTAACATAGAGGCAAAATATATTAATGGATAACATTTTGTGATACTTAAATGAAAAACACATGAATTGTTTTGTGCTTTGCATAATTCTACCTGTCACGGATTCATTATAAAAATGTCTTCCATTAATTACTTCAAAAGTATGAAGTCCAACTCATGATATAAATATATAGAAGAGAATATTCTAATAAGGGTGAGCTATCTTCTCAAGAGGTTAATTTATAAATTCCACTTTCAGAGCCTATAAAATCCTAAGAAAGTGCATTAAAAATACATGTAGACATACACTTTATGTTGTTGTCTCTTAGTAGTACAAACAAATGTTTTCTGTATTAAACCCACACGCTTTCAAAGCCATGGATGTACAGATTAAATTTAAGCCTTTCCAAGTTCATTTGTACTCTACGTTTACAATCAATCAGCCCAGATGAAAATTTTCTGATGTCAGTCTAGATTGTTCCTTTCCAATAATTAGGATTGGGCCAGTGGGAGGAGGTGCAGGGGGTATGACTGGAAAGTCTCAAATCCAGGCTTTCCCTTCGAGTTGTCTAATACTCTGCTCTGCATCTCACCTCCCCTAAATGACTTTTTCAGGAAAGATTTGGGGTATTATATTTTCTTAATTGCTTTAATACCATTTCCAGTCTTCCCCACACCATGGTGATTGTGCCCTATTAACTGGAATCCACAAAGCTAGATTCTAACCCAATACTAGGAGAAAAGGCTGGTGGGAACATTTCCAGCTAGATACCAAGGTCCAATAGCAGAAAACAAGTACCTTCTAGATATAAACCATATCCAAGAATATGCCCCAAAAAACTATTTTTAAGGAAAGAAAAACTGATAAACAAGTCCTGTTATCAACAAAAGAGCATTTTAACTCCCCACAGTAAAGGAAGCAAATGCCTCTGTAAGGTCACTTACGACAATGTGTGCCGGCGACGGAGAACGGGCATCCTTGAGGGCTTGTCTGCTCTGGAGGGTCCCCGCCTGGACATCAAGCAGTGGCCATTTCATCTGAAGATACTGGAGGGAGCAAACAAAAAGAACATGGAAAATGAATTTAGAAAAGAAATGCAAAACAGCTACCATGACACATGGATCAGAAACTGCAAAACTTAGAAGCGTGCAGATAACGACACCAAAAAAACTTGAAAGCATGCAAGTGACAGCAACATCAATGACGAGAGAAATCATGCAACACCGACAGGTTCTTCCTCAGAGTTCATGTTCAACAGGTACAAGCACAGAACATCAATATTATTAGCAATTAGTTTTGTCTTTACATTCAAATTACAGGGTGGCCTCAGATAAAATGATGCCATTAATACTACGCATTTGGAGAAGAGCAGTGGGGAGGGGGGAGAGAGAAGAAGAGACAGGACACATCTCTTCTGAAGGAATAAAGCAAATGGAGCCACAAGCCAGAGGTGCCCTGGGAGACCAATTCCGAATCTGCTCTTTCAACAACCTTCATTTCTAAGATGCCATCGTCCTTCACTTTCAAGAAAGCTCAGTATATACGAGCAGCTGTCCTTTACTAGAAGCTACCTGAGTAAGGTGAGGATGGAATTCCTCATCCAACCCCAAAGCTTATAAAACAAAAATATTTCATTCTTAAGAGAGGCACAGACAGGGCACGATGCAATTTCTACACTCGTCTCAAAAGGCCAAAGAAATTCTTAACACACAGGTTTACCACAGAGAGAAAAATAAAGGTATATGCCAGATGGGTCCTCCTCTACCCTTCTCCGACGTAGAAAATGAACACGTGGCACAAGAGCAAGAGCTACTTCTGTCCAAAGTGATACCTCAGCTTTTCAGAGAACAATCAATTGATCCAGCTGTGCATTGCGCAGATCGGGGAATCTGAGGGAAGGCGGCCCGTCCGGTCACAGAGATATTTAGCACGTGTATAAGCAACTCCCAGATTTTGACTTTTGTTGGTGCCATTACACCAGTTTCATTTCACAACCAAACAAAACTTAGACACGATGCTAAGATTTTAACAAGGACACATCAACACTAGCCTTTGTACCTCCAAAGGCCGATTGATGAAGGCGCCATCTTGATCTTTCCAGCGGCTGGTTTTATTACTAATTCTATAGAAAACTTACTTGAGGAACATGGATTAAAGCTTGCCTCATGCACAGCCTTCTTGTGAAGCATCATGGAAAGACAAAGATGTGTTCCTTCAGAGAACCTAGGCACACGTGAGGGGGCCAACTCACCACAGGTAAGTCAAGACAGAATGTGGTGAAGCTCTGACAGAGACTCAGGGAACGTGCCCAGGGAAGGCCTGGAGAGAAGGTGGCATTTCTGAGAAAAGAGACTGAGGAAGGCTGCACAGAGTAGGTCTTGTCAAGTCAGAAGGATTCAGACAGAAAGAAAAAGGACGGCAAAGGGCCGTCCAGAAAGAAAGAAGGGTTTGCTCCACCCCCAAATGAAATGAAGAGCTAAAACCATCCACAAGCTTTTTTCCACGGGTTCCTCCAAGACACGACTGTTCCGGCAAATTAAAACCAAACTTGGTGATACCTAAAGCTGGAAGACCTGACCCATGAGCCGCCTGCCAAACTGCACGGTTGTTTTCCCAACCTAGATCTAGACGGGGTTGGAGCGACTTCTGCCACTCCAGAACTTTTACCTAGAAGCCTCCTGTGGTGAAGAAACCTGGTTACGAGTTCTGGTAACTCACCACAAGGCCTTCCAATTTCTCACCTCTAAACTGAAGGAGTTGTCCTAGCTGTGAAGGGGGTGGGTGAGGGGCACCAAGGGACTTGTAGGATTCTGGGACCCCAGACAGGAAATGTCAGCAGGCACCCCCCCGGTGACCCTTTTAATCAAACCATTTCCAAATATTTGTCCGGAAGCAACATCATCCCAAATTAAGAGACTCTGAAGTAAATGTTTCCATGGTCTCCCTCAGCCCTCTAACCCGAGCCAGTGGGCTACGGGAGTCCAGCCTGCCCTGTCTCACCCCTACTTCTTCCCATTCTCACTCGCCACTTAAACATATGGGCCTCATTGGTCAAAACCACGCAATAGGGTCATTTCCTTGAGGCCAACCAAAATGGACACCCGCCAACACTCACCTCCTCATCACATGAAAACCTGTGAAGAGACATGGCAAGCTGAGTCGCCACACACCTACACCTCCCTCTGCCCTCAGTGGTGAGGGTTAGATTCATGGACAAGTTTTCATCCTTGGCCATCTGCAAAACTGATTTGATTGTCTCCAAATACCAGCTCCCCAGAATGAGGAGATTCAGGCTTTGTTGAAGGCGACAGGCCTGCCCTGCGGACCCCACCCAAAAATGATCATACCCATAATGCAATATTAATGCGGAGACTTATAATTCTTACTTTACATAAAAGCTTCATTGTGTGCCATAGCCAATCTCCGCAGGCTACCTGCACCACATATTTTTATGAGCCTACATTTCAGCACTCCGAGCCTACAATACACATAATTTTCAATTATGTTAGGGCAGCCCAGGATCACTGCCTATATAACATTACTGGTTGGAGGAAATGAGACTCGGCCCTGCTGCCCAGAGAGAGCTAACCAAATCCAGATGGTGGGGAAGACGGCCCCCGCCCGGCCGACTCACAGCGACCCTGCAGTGACAGCCTCAACCTCTCTGTCCCACTGCAACTCGATCCCACAGAACCGCTGGGTCCCCGCAAATCTGTGCCCGTCCCTTGGGCCTTGGCTGGCACTCAAGCTGACGAGGTTCCTTTTGGGGAAAGAAGTATTAGGCCAGGATTTTTTAAAGGAAGTTATTAACCTCCTGCAAAAGTGATGGGTTTCCCAGGTTCCTTCATCTTCTACAATTGGTCCTTATTAATAGGGAAAATAAATAAATAAAGGGAAGAAAAAGGAAATTAGGTACTATTACAGCCCAGAGGAAAATCTTTTCCTTCCTGGAGACATTTAGCAGCCGGAAATTCTCTTCTGTTGGGTCCTAAAGGAAGACCTGAAGGAGGGGGGCATCTCGGATTTATGAAAGGGCTGGATCGCCATGCCACATTTTCCCAACAGTTCAACTTCAGTTTTATATCCTTTTGGGGAAGGGGAAAAAAAAGTTCCCACCATCCCACTATAAAAGCAACACCGGGCTCCAGGCTCCCTTCCTTTTAGGCTGCTCAACGTGGAAATTATGAATTGCCTACAAAAACATTAAACTTTTCAACAAACTGCAATCAAATGGGGCTGTGGGAATTCCTGCATTGAAAACTGTTGAAATGGAGTCTACTCAAATTTCATTTGTAAAAATAAATAAATAAGTAAATAGGGTCATCTTGGCTTAAGCATTTCATCCTTTGTTTCATAATAACGTTCTGCTGAAGGACCACTAGGGTTCCCCCCGCCCCAGTCATATTTTATGACATATCTCAGGAAGCTTAAGTTAAGCTTCGGACCTGTGGGCAAAGTCTTCAATATATACACCACCAATGGCCTGAAATGAATCAAGGTGGTTTAAAGGCCTGTTGAATTGTCAGCAAAAAAGAAGGTATGTAGCTCTAATTTCTCCTACTCCACCTTCCCCAATAAAAAAGGAAAAGGAAAGGCAAATGGGGAGGGTCTTCCAAGTCAGAAGCCCCCTCCAAGATCTATGTTCCTGGTGATCGGCAGGTACTCAGGTGGGCCTGACAGGACCTGCTCCCCCAAAGGCATCCACATCTCCATGAGTCCCATTTCCGTGACAAGGATAGCGAGGAGGGGCTGCTGGGAGGTCTTTGTACAAATGCATTATCTAAACACACAGGACAACTCAAAGAACAACAACGATGATGCTAATGAAGTTGCCGGGAAACCCCACATCCTTGATACAACACCAAGGCAGCTTCCCCGTACTTGCTTTCATTCACTCCCTTCCATAGATGGATGGGCACATGGAGACCACCCCCTTATTTGTTCAGAGCAGGGCTGGCAAACTTCTTCTGTAAAGAGCCCGATAGTAAATAATCTTAAGCTTTGTAGCCCACACCATCTCTGTCCCAACTACTCAACTCTGCTGTTCTAACACAAAAGCCACCACAGGCAATAGACGTACGCATTATGTCATGGCTGTGTTCCAAAAACCTCTTTACAGATGCTGATATGCAAACGTCCTATGATTTTCCTGGGTCAGGAAATATGTATTCCCCTCTTGCTTTTTTTTTTTTTTTTTTTTTTTGCGGTATGCATGTCTCACTGTTGTGGCCGCTCCCGTTGCAGAGCACAGGCTCCGGACATGCAGGCTCAGCGGCCATGGCTCACGGGCTTAGTTGCTCCGCAGCATGTGGGATCTTCCCGGACCAGGGCACGAACCCGTGTCCCCTGCCTCGGCAGGCGGACTCTCAACCACTGCGCCACCAGGAAAGCCCACCCCCTCTTGATTTTTTTAACCATTTAAAAATAATGAAGGGGCTTTACTGGTGGTGCAGTAGTTGGGAGTCCGCCTGCCAATGCGGGGTATGCGGGTTCGAGCCCCGGTCCGGGAAGATCCCACATGCCACGGAGCAACTAACCCCGTGCGCCACAACTACTGAGCCTGCGCTCTAGAGCCCGCAAGCCACAACTACTGAGCCACGTGCCGCAACTACTGAAGCCCGCGTGCCTAGAGCCCGTGCTCTGCAATAAGAGAAGCCACCGCAGTGAGAAGCCCAGGCACTGCAATGAAGAGTAGCCCCTGCTCGCCGTGGCTGGAGGGGGCCCATGCGCAGCAGTGAAGACCCAGTGCAGCCACAAATAAATAAATAAATTTATTTAAAAATAATAATAATAATGAAAAACGTTCTCAGCTCACAGGCTGTACAAAAACTGGTGGCAGGTGGGACAGCTTTGACCCGTGGGCCACAATTTGCCGTCCCTGGCTTAGGGACTGAATGTGTAGATACCTGAATCATGTCAGACAGAACCCATTCCTTCACTGGGTCTTAAATCCAGACAGCCACACACCATCATATAGAAAAGCATGTTCACTGGCCCAAAAGCAACCTTTTGGATGGAATTGTCATTGTCAGACTCAAGTTTGAGGGCAAAAGCTTGGAAAAGAATCTGAGCTCTCTGGCCGTGACTCCCAGTCACAAGGTCTAACCACTGGACCACAATCTCAACGGAAATAACCATTCCTTCTTCCAAAATGGAAGTTTGAAAATCCCTGAGCAATTCTGGCTGGAAAAGGTTCGCATGTCCAAAAGTTCCCATCCACTTCCCGGGAGACACTAGCAACGCATCATATGTCAGGGAGTCACCACAGAAGAGCATCAGGCAGGGGGCTTCCCTGGTGGCGCAATGGTTAAAAATCCACCTGCTAATGCGGGGGACACGGGTTCGAGCCCTGGCCCGGGAAGATCCCACATGCCGTGGAGCAACTAAGCCCGTGCGCCACAACTACTGAGCCTGCGCTCTACAGCCTGCGAGCCACAACTACTGAAGCCCGCGTGCCACAACTACTTAAGTCCGCATGCCTAGAGCCCATGCTCCGCAACAAGAGAAGCCACCGCAATGAGAAGCCCGTGCACCGCAACGCAGAGTAGCCCCCGCTTGCTGCAACTAGAGAAAGCCTGTACGCAGCAGTGAAGACCCAACGCAGCCAAAAATAAAAATAAATGAATTTATTTTAAAAAAAGAAGAGCATCAGGCAGAAATTCCGCAGGCCAGGGGTGACGTGCCCTGGGTGCTTTGGGATCAGCTTTGTAGGTTCAGAAGCTCCTCTCTTTTTTTTTTTTTTTTTTTTTTTTTTTTGTGGTACGCGGGCCTCTCACTGTTGTGGCCTCTCCCGTTGCAGAGCACAGGCTCCAGACGCGCAGGCTCAGCGGCCATGGCTCACGGGCCCAGCTGCTCCGCGGCATGTGGGACCTTCCCGGACCGGGGCACGAACCCATGTCACCTGCATCGGCAGGCGGACTCTCAACCACTGCGCCACAAGGGAAGCGCACAGAAGCTCCTCTCTTGCAGAACTCCTTCACACATCATATCGTTGGAATTAAGCCCAAACTGTGCCAACCCTGTTTGCCACCAACAGATGGCATTAGCCCCCGGCTTGGGCAAAATGCAGGGTTCAGTGTGGGAAAAGGGGCACCGTGGGGCCTGAACAGACTGTTCAATGGAGATTAAACCAGTCTCTTCTGGAAAACAGCCCCATGGAAAGCTTATCACCCAGAAAAGGGCCGATTTTTAAACTTTGAAGGCCTTGCTCCCCTTCCCAGCCTGATATGCATTCTTTACCTAAACACAAAAACGCCTACAAAACATCCTCTTCAATCCAAGCTATTTCTTAGTAGGGGTGCTTTTTCCTAGGAAAATCCATTTTACAAGAATTCAAATTAATTGGAAACCATCCTCATGGTAGATTTGGACCACAAGGGCTTCCTAACTCACTATTGCCAGAAAGCGGTACAAGTTGTGTTTCTTATAAAATGGAAAGTAAATACTCTGCCTAAACACCCCACACTGAGAGTACTGCCAGCCACGGCCTATCACGTCCAAATGCATTCATCCTTCCTCCCTTGCAGTGTAACTTGCTCCCACCTTCCCCCCCGGCAGGCTCATCATGGACCAGGCCAACTCTACTACAAAACTTTACTCTGGAAGGGGTAAAACCATGCTTAAGTTCACATCACTGAACTTGACAAAAGAAAAGGCTCCCAGGAGCCCCTCATCCTAAGAGGAAACCAGGAAAACTTAGTGAGACGACAGGAAGCCAAATATTAACACTGACGGCACATACACACTTTCTTCAGGAGCTCGTATTATGAGGCTCATCCCTAAAACACATCTGCACACTTAGGTCTGCTAAAGAACAGGCTTGCTGTCACTTTCTAAGCCTTTTTCATTTCTCAGAACTGGAAGATGGAAAATCCAGCCCATCTTCCATCAATAAATAATTTGCCCTGGAGATCAGGGACCCGCAATTTACCCAGCATGGTTGAAATATAAGAAGCTGTGATTAATTTAATACTCTAAAACATACCGGTACCAACAGGTTTCCAAAAGTTAGCAGTGATCACATATACCAAATAGCAGAATCTCCGTGAAACCATTTCAGAAGGCTCCAGAATCCTGCAGGATCATCAGGGGCCACAATTATAAAACTCGTTTGATCCATTTTCCTACAGATGCAGAGGGTATAGGAGATTAGGCTGCTTTGTCCTAGGTTAAAACATAGTCCAGCAATTTCTTCTTTTGAAAATCCACTGAGAACCTAAGGTAGAGGTTCTGTTTAAAGAGGCATTATTTGCCTATGAAGCATGACTGCACAGAAGAAGAAAATTCAGGAACATGTGGTTTCTGCTGCTTGGGATTTAGCATAAGTGAGGATATACTCTAGTTACCTAGGAAAAGAAAACCAAAGACCTCAGAAGGCTGAACTTGGAGAAAGGAAAAACCTACAGGAAAAGTTCAGTAAGATGTTAAGATTGATTCTCATTCATTCTCTCTCTCTCTCTCTCTCTCTCTCTCCCCCTCCCTCAATGAAACCAACATAATAGGAACTTTGAAACGTTCCCCTTAAAGTCACTACCCCATTTCTCAACATAAAAAGAATAAGGGGAAAAGGGCAAGGGGGCGGGGAGGGAAGGGGCAATCAAGGCATCTGTGCAAAACAACAGTTTAATGGCTTTTTTATCCTCTATCTCTATGGGTTGGTTGTGATAAGATTTTTTTTTAATTTAAGTATAGTTGATTTATAATATTGTGTCAGTTTCTGGTGTATAGCAAGGTGATTCTGTTATATGTGTGTGTGTATATATATATATTCTTTTTCAGATTCTTTTCCATTATAGGTTATTACAAGATATTGAATATAGTTCCCTGTGCCATATAGTAGGTCCTTGCTGTTTATTTGTTTTATATATAGCAATGCATATCTGTTAATCCCAAACTCCTAATTTATCCCTCGCCCTCCTTTCCCCTTTGATAACCATAAGTTTGTTTTCTATGTCTGAGTCTATTTCTGTTTGGTAAATAAGTTCATTTGTATCATTTTTTTAGATTCCACATGTAAGTGATGTCATGCGCTATGTGCCTTTCTCTGTCTGACTAACTTCACTTAGCGCGATCATCTCTAGGTTTGTAAGATTTTTAAATGAAACCCTTACAGTTAACCTTTTTGCTCTTAATCATAATAACTAAAGGGTCCTGATAGTATCACTTCACATTCAGAGTATTTACCGTTCATAATCACTTCCACAACAAGCCTACAAAGTGAACAGTCAGGCAGGCACAACCGACATTTGACAGGGAGGGCACTAGGGCCAGCACGGCAGCCCCAGCCCGCCTGAGGTCCCCGGGTCAGCTGGCAGCCCCGTGGTGCACAGGGCTCCAGGTCACCAGCATGTTTCAACTTCATCCTGACGTAATTTACAACTCCCCTCCACCTTCCTTGGGTTTCTTATCAACTAACTGTGAGGCATCCTCACCTGAACTCTAACCAGGGATCAGTGTCTCAAAGGGCATGGCTAAGGGGACGCCTCACAGTGTCCCCAAAGGGATCCTTTTCCATCATCTACCATCTCTCTTCTCCCCCCACAGGTCACTGGGCAAACATTCAACTATTTTCCTCCAAGGCCACCAGAAAATTATTTCTACCAGAGCTCCGGAGGACAGTAAGGTAGTAAGGGAGAAACAAAGCAACACAAACAAACAACAAACGAAGAAACGAACAAAATCCAATAACCAAAACTTGGGACTGTTTTCTTTACCTGGCCAACTATTCAACAGCCAGGTCCCTGAGATATTTTTGCATTCGCCAGGTCAGTGGTTTTGCAGGAAGGTTATGGGATAGCAGCTCATGGAAGCACAAGCTGTGAAGTTTGTCACTTGGCCCTTTCTCTCGAACCCGGATGGGGCCCCTTAGACTGGGGCAAGGCCTTCCTTCCACTCTCCAGATAAAGTCAATCTGAAAATTATGACTGACTGTGCGCTCCTGGGAGTAGCACATTGGGAGAAATGGTCTGGAAACCTACTTTCCAGGCCCAGCTCTGCTGCTAGCTGGGTAATCACTTTGATTTCACTTCTTCACTGGGCAACCTCTTCCCCACTCTGGGCCTAAGTCTCTAGTAGAAAATTGGGAACATGACCTCAGAAACCCCCTCTGCTCTAACACATGAATTCCTGCAGCATTTACAAAGCATATGCTCAGTATCCAGTGTGGACTACATATTCTGAGGCCTAGAAAAGTCATCTAAGACCCAGCCAGTAAGACAGTAAGCTAATGAGTGGTACACAGACCACCACAAGAAAGATAAGAGAAACATCGTGAAAAAAGATTTAGTTCCTGACCGTGACATGGTCCCAGGCTCCCAAACCACACTGGTTTGTTTAGAGAGAGACTTTCCTCCTGACCCACTGCACACCTGCTTAATCAAACTATCTGGGACAGGGCCCAGGGGTCTGTACTGTCTTTTTCCCAACCTGCCAGGTGACTCTGATGGTCCATCATTAGCATAAATGATCAGTGCCAGGGCAGCAGCAATAGAGAGTCCCTTGAGTATATATGCAGAGTCCACCTTCCTTTCTCAAAGGCTCTTTCAAACCTCTAAATTGATTGTCACGTCCTTTTTTAAGTGGTCAATGCAGATCATCTCCAAACCCATTTTAACAGAGGAGAAAGTGAGGCAGATAGAAATTAAGTGACTTAGCCATGCAGTTACTAGGGATTCTGAACCAGAATGTAGAGTTTTGGTATTTTCAGGCCAGAATTGAGTGGAACGGGCAATGGGTGTCCCCCAGAAGAGGGCAGAGAAGATGCACAGGAAGGGAAAGCGTGCAGCCACCACCCCTACACAGAGAGCCAGCAGGAAACCAGCCTTAGAGATAGGGTGTCCCCCTGTCGCGACCAAAAGCACCCCCCACTGACCATCTCACACTCTTCAGGCAGCTTCAAGATTGAGTTCCCCAAAGAAAGGCTGTGGATTCCAAGAAATGTCAGCCCTGCCGTAAGCACCCAAGTCTCTGAGCCATGCCTAGTGGACACGAAGCCACTAGGAGAAAGGAGAGGAGGAGCCCTGGTCCCCCCATCTTGCTCAAGCAGGTCACCTGGTCCCCAGCCTCCAGGCAGGGCAGCCCCAGCTCGTTCCCCACGGCCGCCCCGACGGTGGCTGACAAACAATGAAGGCTCACATGCCAATGTAGGGACTTCACATTAAGAGACAAACCAGAGACAACCCAACTTCAGGCAGAGAAACATTTACAATCTTCTCATTTTCAAGTCAAACTTGCGGTCACCACATTTTTTCTTACTGCTTCTTACAAAAAGGTCCAGTACAGTCCAGTTAATTGGAATGTTTTGGTTACCACCTGCTCCCCTACAAGCATGCTGCGGTGGATGCATGCACCTCAAGACCAGGAGAAGAAGTTGGAATTCCTGGAGCGGCTCAGGGTCCAAGTGTGGGCGTCAAGGGAGCTCAGAATATGGAGCACATTGAGATAAGGGCACACCAAGTCTCAACCGATGGATGGACAAACAAAATGTGGTGTAGCCATGCAAGGGGATATTAACTTGGCAATAAAAACGAATGAATACTGCAACGTGGATGACCCTTGAAAATACGCTAACTTAAAGAAGGCAGACAAAAAAGGTCACATATGGTATGATTCCTTCTATATGAAATATCCGGAGTAGGCAAACCCACAGGGATAGAGAGTAAATTAGTGATTGGCGGGCAGTAGAGGGATGGAGGATTAGGGGGTGACCACTAGTGGGTACAGCGTTTCTTTTTGGGGTGATGAGAATGTCCTGGAAATAGTGATGATGTCCGCACAGCCTTATGAATATACTAAAAACCCACTGAATTGTATACTTTAAATGAGTACGTTTTACGGTATGTGAATTAGATCTGTTTTTTAAATGAATTACAAAAAAAAAGTCACTTGATGGTTTTCACACTCATTTCAGAGACAAGTGGGGTAGGAGAGGACAGACATGTATACACAGACCCCACCCATAATGCCTAAGGAAGAAGCAAAAAACAGGTGAACCTCTTCTTTTTCTAAAAGAAGCAAACCCTCCAAAGTTTCTTGGGAAACAATTTCCAAATGTGATTTTGGCTGGCGTTGGATCTTGAGGAAGGAATGTTACCATGGCAGGTGAACAAGACTTCGTGAGAGACGTAAAGAGCGTGGGATACCCTGGATTAGAACTGCTGGTTACGAGCACAGGACTGAGGAAGAGAAGGGTGTGCTGTTTCAAGGCCCGTGGCGAAAAACAAATAGAGCAGAGCAGATGAGTCAACAGAACCACAGGGAGTTCAGAGACCTGAACGCTACAGTCCATCCTCCACTGTCCTGTGACCTGGGGCAGGTCAGGGTGGCTCTGCACCTCAGTTTCTCCATCCAAAAAATGGGCATGGAATTGCTTGTCTAAAATCTCCTGACCGACCTCTCCACCATCCTTCCGAACTCAAAGGATAAATGGTATAAATGAAGTAAGGGAAAAGAATTACATAAGATTAAAGAGACTTAAGATTTGCTATTTTTTCCTCCAACTGCACCAAGGATTTAAAAGCCAAAAGAGTTACAGGTCTACCAGGTAAACTGTTAGAGACGTAGCCAATCAGATGACCTTTGAGAGGTACAAAGCCAGAGAGTAACAGGGTCCTGACGACCCGGAAGGGTTATTTTAAATGCATGCATGATCCGATCTCAGCAGATATTAAAATCAAGAACGCTAAAAAATCCCTTCCTTTCTCCACGGCCGGGAGCTCTCGAGACTTGGATTTTTCTGATATGGGGCCTCCTCCCTATTCTGTATTTCTTCCCCCCATTCCATGACAACGAGAGACAGCAGCAGTCTTGGCAACCAACAAGCAACCAATGAACGTGCTTTAGTCAAGTTCACGTAGGAACCAAATGCAAGACAGACCTCAGCTCCGGTCCTCAAACTCCAACTGAAACCGTGAAGCAGGCTGCGTTTCTTTTTTCTTTTTGTTCCCCCCTCCTGTCACATCTGAAAGAGGTCAGTGGCTCCAGCAAGGTCCCCTGTCCGAATTTTTATTGTCCGATTCTAGCTGTGGCAAGCATGCGCTGACGCTTCGTAATGTGACACCCAGGAAGCCGAAAGGTCACGCGGCGGTGCTGGTTAATTTTGCTTGGGGAGGAACAAACCCCCGAGCCAGGGGGAAGATGTAGTGAGGCTGACCTTCTGGAGGCCCCCTGACCCCCCTGCACACAAGTCTTGCTGCCTCAGCCAGAAGCGGCCTGCCACTCAAGTATCATTTTGCTATAACAAATTACTCCTAACCCAGGATTATGGCTCTTTCCAAATCCCTCCTAGAGAGCAGGGAAATAAACATTCTCTCCCAGGACTCAGCCCCAGTCGTTTCTCCTGTTGGTAATCCTCGTCTCTATTTGCTGCTCCTACAAGCCCTCGTCTGGGAGGTCTTCGAGACCATTCCGGCCCGCTCTCCTTTCAGACATGGGCTGAATGTCTCAATTGTCCATTAAGCACAGTAACAGATGAAGGCGGGCTTTCTGTCCGGAGGAGCCTCACACAATAGTTCCCTTTGCCCACACACTTCTCGTCCGCCGGCGGACTCCACTGGCTTAATCCCAGTCACTCAAGGAAGTCCACACCCCACATTCCTTCCTCACGTTCCAGAGGGACGAGTGAGGACAGGTCGCCATCAAGCCGCTCTGCTCCAACTCCACAGCACTGCAGAGAAAGAAGCAGGGCTGCCCCCATGGGAGAGCATACCACTGGGAGGTAGGATCAATGGGGGGGGGGGGGGGGGAGAAAGATCTAGAAAGAAGAGGCAAGACAGCAGGCTGCAGGCAGGAGGAACTGCCTCTGACCCCAGCCTGTGGTTTCCTCTAATAAACTACCGGGAGATATTTCGAGCACAATCACCTCATTTGGGGAAGGAAATACAGTTCTGTCCACTTCCAAAGACTCCTGTGAGATACTGGGATACTCCGGGCACTTGGGACAGAGAAGGCTCTTTTGTGTTTTTAATTGTACGCAGCGAGAGACCAGAATATGCCAGGAAGCAAAGGGCAGAACAATGGATGTTACAATCAAAGTGGGTGATTTGAAGAGATAGGGATCTCGGGGTTATTTTACAGAGACTTTCTCCCTGGAGAGAGAGATCGGTTGACAGCGTACTCTCTGACACACTACGGGCTGGGAGAGAAACTTTCCAAAATAACCCAAAGGCACTGAAGAGACAGAAATACTCCCATCAAAAATCCAGACAACAGAGAAAGACAAATAAAATATCATATCACTTCTATGTGGAATCTTAAAAAAATGATACAAATGAACTTATTTACAAAACAGGAACAGCCCCACAGACTTGAAAATAAACTTAGGGTTGCTAAAGGAGAAAGGTGGAGGGAGGGATAAATTAGGAGTTTGGGATTAACATCTACACACTACTATATATAAAATAGATCATCAACAAGGACCTACTGTACAGCACAGGGAACTCTACTCAATCATTTTTAATAACCTATTTGGGAAAAGAATCTGAAAAAGAATGGATGTACGTATATGCATAACTGAATCACTTTGCTGTACACCTGAAACTAACACAACATTGTAAATCAACTATACTCTAGTATAAAATAAAAATTAAATTTAAAAATATCCAGACAAGTCAAATTCCTGTTTCAAAAAAAAAAAAGGAATGCCAGGTAAAGAAATGGAGTTAGGTAACAACTCATTCTGAATCGAGCACCACATTCACACTCCCATGTGTAAGCCCAAGCTGACCACCTCCCCTTGCTCAACAGAGCCACTGTGCCTCTCTAAACCAACTTGTTCTCTGCTTTTGTGGTTTTAGGCTTTAAAAGAACTTGGCTGGGGAAGGAGCAGTAACGATCTAAGCTACCACTTAGCTCATTAGTATGTCATCTGGACAGGCAAAATCAATTCCAACAGCATCAAGTTTGGTTATTCCCTCCCCCAAAGGTCTGCACTATTAATAGCAAGAAAGTTTCCCAGGCTTCAGTTTATTTGCAATCCCAACCAGCCCTGACCACGGAATCTGGCCATCTCCACTTCGAGAGCTCCCAGAAATCCGAGAGAAGGAACTTCAGGTCTCCGTCTTTTGACAGCAGCAAAGACGCAGGAGGCAGGCTGAACTTAAAGATTTCAGGTCAAAGAGGGCTTGATCCCCAGAAAGGGCTGGCTACCTCTACCCATCTAACCAGCTCCTGTGCTCTCTCTTCCAGCCTGAGCTAACCCTGCGAACAGAGGTCACCACCTTATCTGCCCACTGTGGAGTCAGCTGACAGAAGTTTCTAGAAGCAGCAGCTTGGTTCAAAATAAACTTAAGGGCTTCCCTGGTGGCACAGTGGTTAAGAATCCGCCTGCTAATGCAGGAGACACAGGTTCGAGCCCTGGTCCGGGAAGATCCCACGTGCCACGGAGCAACTAAACCTGTGTGCCACAACTACTGAGCTTGCGCTCTAGAGCACCCGAGCCACAACTACTTGAGCCCGCATGCTACAACTACTGAAGCCCGTGCGCCTAGAGCCCATACTCAACAACAAAGAGTAGCCGCCGCTCCCGGTAACTAGAGAGAGCCCATGTGCAGCAACGAAGACCCAACACAGCCAAAAATATTAATTAATTTAAAATAAAATAAAATTAAGGGGGCTTCCCTGGTGGTGCAGTGGTTGAGAGACCGCCTGCCAATGCAGGGGACACGGGTTCGTGTCCCGGTCCGGGAAGATCCCACATGCCGCGGAGCAGCTGGGCCCGTGAGCCATGGCCGCTGAGCCTGCGCGTCCGGAGCCTGTGCTCCGCAATGGGAGAGGCCACAACAGTGAGAGGCCCGCATACCGCAAAAAAAAAAAAAATTAAATTAAATTAAATTAAATTAAAAATAAATAAATAAACTTAAAACCTCACTAATTCAGACCAGCAGAATATTAAGAACACAGGCCCAGGAGCTGGAATGCCTGGGTTCAAATCCAGGATCTGCGGCTTGGTACTTCTAGGGCCTTGGACAAATGGCTTCACCTGTCTATGCCTCCTGACCCTTGCCTGCAAAGTGAAGATACCTCCCTCTTAGGGCGGGTATGAGTGATTGGTCGTGCACCACTACAGCTACACCCATTTGATGTATGAGACGGAAGGCCAATGGGGTTCATGCTCATGAAGCACGCGATCTCACTGCAGGGAGTAAAGGAGAAAAGAGAAGCGTGCGCTTTGTGTAATAAACGCAGGAAGTCAACAGACAGAGAGGCTGGTCGAGTTGGCTGCCTGATGAACAGACCGGCTGATAACGGCACGCCACTACTGTCCACACGCCAACGGGAAAGCAAGAAATGGTTCACTCGGGGGGGCTTCCCTGGTGGCGCAGTGGCTGGGAGTCCGCCCGCCTGCCGGGTCCGTGCCCCGGTCCGGGAAGATCCCACATGCCGCGGAGCGGCTGGGCACGTGAGCCATGGCCGTTGAGCCTGCGCGTCCGGAGCCTGTGCTCCACAACGGGAGAGGCCACAGCAACGAGAGGCCCACGTACCACAAAAGAAAAGTAAAAAAAAAAAAAAAGAAATGTTTCACTCGAAGTATTTAAAACATATCCCTCTTCCCGTCTTTACGTACCCTGGCGAAGGGCTCTGCCTTGAGCGTTCAACCCCAGCTGTCTAAATTTCCCCACGCCCCAAGGAGGGGAAGCCAAGTTCATGAGGTCCCGCTCAGTCTCCGTTCAAGTACAGGTGACTAACCAGTCGTCCCATCTGAAAGGCCTTCTGGAGTCCGCCCAACACGCTCTGCAGGCACGGGGCGGGGGAGGTGGGCACACAGCGAATCACACGCTGCTACAAATGGAGAGGAAAACACTAATCCAGCAAACTCTCCTGAATGACCGTTCACGCTACGCCTTGAATGCCCAAGTGCCCCAGGAGCCTTGTTCTTGCCTCCCCGAAGTCCCCTTGCTCCCTTTCCTTTGGACCACTGAGCCCCCACTGGGTTCATCGAATCTACTACTGTGAGGACCTAAGGCAGCAAAACAGGGGTCACGGGGCCTGCATGCGCTCAGACCAAGTTCCCAGATCACGTGCAGAGGCAGCTCGGACCGGGGTTCAAGCCCCAGCTCCGTAACTCTGATCACTCACCAAAGTATGTATTGAGTGCCTAATACGTGCCAAGTGCTGACACTCAAAGAAATCGAGTTCTTTAAGAGAAGATACCAAAGCAAACCATCTAAAAGTAGGGGGAGCTTGGGCAAATGATTTCACCTCTCTGAGCGTTTGTTTTCTCATCTGTAAAATGGGAATATACACAAAAGCCATCTCAGAGTTCTCGTAAGGATCAAATGCTTGTCACGGTGCCTGGCGTACGGTGCCTGCTTAGTAAATGCTATTCTATTATTAGCTAGCTATGATATTGTTATTAACATAATCAGTATCAGCGGAATAAAACGCCTGGAGCTATTGCACAATTCTAAACCATCCAGAAAAGTTAATCCCCAGGTATCATCTCATGCTTAAAGGGAAAGGAACACTTAGCCTGAAGTAAAGCAAAGTGACCAAAAACATCCCTCGTGAACCAGCCTCGCCTCTCCAGATTACTCCCGCCCCATGCACCAATACATTCATTCCCAGCCTTCTGGTCAAGTGGAATTTTCCTCTGTTACTGTGTCTAGTCTCCTTCATGTCTGGTCTCCAACTAGGTACACCAAAGCTCAGCTGCAGGCCTCGTGTTCTAAGCCACTGCATCTCTTCCCTCCAACTGGCCCTCAAACTTAAAGTGATTTCTTAAATGTCTGCAACCCTAACAGAATTCTGATTCTTCCCTTTCACCTTCTGCAAACAGCAGACACACAAGGCACAAGTTGGCCCACAGAACAGGGGGTTGCAACGCACTAGGTCAGACTCAGCAGCAGCTGCTCCAGGGCTACCAAGAAACCACACGAACTCATCATCCAAGAGAGGTTTTACAATGTGCATACGAAAGAAAAATGGCAAAGAAAAAAGAATCTCGGGAAAAAAAACCTACAGCTTTTCTCCCTGGCCATGTCTTGATTTTTTTTTCTCCTCTTTTCTTCAGAGATGTCGATAAGATTTAAAGCCTCACCTGTTAAAAACATTCCCTAAAGAAGGGGCAGAAAGTGGGGAAAGGGAAATTCGAAGACCTCCCTGGTGCCCTGGGCTCGCCACCGTCAGGCAGAAAAACAAGAATCAGCCACTGGCACCCTGGTTCAGTCCAAAGACCAGTGTGGGTTTCCTACACTGACCATGTACTCCGAGAATGGGCAGAGCAAACGTCCAGGCTGTAAACAAGCCAAGTGAGATACAAAAATGCCCAGAACAAACACAGGTGGGTTGTCAAGTTTTAGGTACAGTTTATAAAGAGCGGGAAGTCGGACCAATTCTACTGCTGGAATCCCAGACCACCACCCAGTTCCTTAGAGACTTCAGGCAGGGCACCTCAGTTTCTCTGTCTATATAATGGGAGCTACAACAGCTCTTTCAAATCAGAGATGCTGCCAAATCAAGACTCCAGGTAGTGGAACCCAGCACACGGTAAGTGCTCAAGGAATAAATGTCAGCTCCGTGACCACCGCCATTAAGTTGACATTTGTCACATTTGGGCATTTTGGCAATCACGTCAGGAATGCTTTCTTCATTGTTGTTATTATCCAACACTACGGTTTGTCATCAGAAATCTTTTTCCTAGGAGGTAGAAATAAAAAGGGAAGCTGTGTGGTTGGAAAAATGAAAAGACAACAATACGCAGTAGAAGTCCTCTAATATTTGTGTTCTTCCTATAGGAAATGCCCTCTGCTAAGTCCTTTACCCATTTTTCAGATAAGTTTTCAGGAAACTGAGCTGGGAGACCGTAGGCAACCAGCCCAAGGTCACAGGACTTGGAAGTGAGGGTTACGAGGGCAGAAAACATGTGTGTCTCTCTGTGCTCCTGTATCAAGTGTGAACGGTCTCTTTAAGCCTCATTTAACATTCGACAAATATTTATTGATGCAGGAGCCAGGCATTATACTGGGTGCTAGAGACAGAAGAGAAAGATCTGCGGAGCCTAAGAGTCAGGTGACGTGGGTGTCAAGTCCCAGCTCTCACCCAACTTGCCATGTGACAGCGAGCAGAGATTTCAGCTCCCCCGACCCCCAGCTACTGTAAAATAATTTCCCCTCAACCACCTCCCTCACAGGGTGGATGCAAAGATTCCCCTAAACCGTGATGGAGCTGCTTGGCAGCTTCTAGCAGAGCTTCAGGATTCAGTCAAGATTGGTTCCCTTCCTTCTACCCCCACAACCCTGCCCGTCTCCCCAAACAAGCCCTGGTTAGTGTATCTATAAACTAAAGATAATAGTAAGGTATCTGAAAAGCACTCAGACTGTAAGATAGAATATCAGATATTATAAACACACAAGTTAGTATTATTAGAGGAATGCACCAGCCTCTGCATCCAGTTGCCTCACTGCCACGGGGAACTTGCTCCTGGTACAGTCTCAGCAAAGCACCCTCCTATTAGGTAAAGCCAACGCAGTAGCCCACCCTGGAGGGGAAAGGGGGAGGGAAGTGGGAGGGGAGAGGGCAAGAGGGAGCTGAGCTGTACCGGATGCTTGTACTTCCAGGCAGGAAAGAGGGGCACAAAGCACTAGTGCCAGACTGGATCCACACGCAGCGAGGGGGTAAAGTAGGGGGCGGCAGTTCTGCCGGCTTCCATGAGGACACCCTCTACCTTCTTTTCAGCTGGTTCCCCATCAGCGTGGCAGCCATTACATCTCGCTCTCAAGGCCTGTATCAATCAAAAAAGCATGCCAGGCCCCTACAGTAGGCCAGGCACGTTCTGGGTGACAGGAACCCTCAGGTGAGTGGTAAGGTGGCATCGCTGCCCCCCAACCTCATTATCTTCAGGGCCAGAAGATTCATTTGTTAGACGAATACAATACACACAACTAACTTCTATAAAGCTCACCTAGGGCCACAGCACTTCCCAATATTTTAAGAGGCATCCATCCACTCACCACCTATTACTCCTGCTTTTAAAGAAGGGCAAAGGTGACATTTCAGCCTGTCGCTAGCTAGCTCGAAGGTTACAACAAAGAAACCAACAGAGCGCTTCTGGGTTGTCAAGTCTTTAACATAACGTCAACCTGCCTCCCCACCCCCCGCCGCCCGACACTGTCCACAGTGATCCACAGGGAAACTGGCAGACAAATAAGGCAGGGGTTTACTTTTCGTTAAGGGGCAGGTGTCAAGCCTGGCTGAAACCCACATGAAAAAGTGCTGGCTGTCCGTGTGACCACGTGCACGCCTGAAAAATCAATATATCCGAAACACTCATCTATTTACCACTTTGAAAAAGAAAAACCAACCACCTTTAGTAATGCTTTTTCTCCAAGTAGCAGGATTACAGACCTTTCTTTCTTGTTGCTTTATGTTTTCTAACAAATCATTTTACTCCTAAAGAAAAAACTTTAAAGAAAATATATTTTCCAGTAAACTAGCAGATAGCCGTAACTTATGTAGGACACAAAAGGTGAAAGGGACCACCATGTTTGGTGACATTTAAACTGGTTATGTTTGCTGGGGTTGAGCCACTGCACACTTCTCCAAATGGACTCAAGGGCCTCTAAAACCACCAGTGGGCCCATCCAATAAACCAGAGACACAATCAGACATGGCTTCCCCTGGACCCTCCTGAGGACTTCTTCAAAGGTGCTTTGGTCACAGAGAGAACCCCCATTCTGGGTTTCACGCGCTCTGTCCCACTGGCCCCAGAAACCCACTCTCGCTCCTGTGTCGCATCTGGACGCAGCCCAGATTTCCACCATCACACCCATAACTTTACTCCACTTCCTTGTTCTCATGGCTGCCTTCCCAAGGTCACGTCTTCCTCACCTCTCTCTCCAGCTCCTAGCACTGCAGCTGGTGAATGCTAGGCACTCAGGAAGTGTGCACTGAAAGAAACAGACGCCTGGCTGTCCACCCCAGCAAGGCTCTCACAAAGGACTCGGGATAAAGCCTGCAGGGGTGGCTGAGTCTCTGCCCAGCCACCTTCCACCCATTCTCAATACCAACACATTGAGGACCTCGAGAAGACGCTCATCCCAGCCTTCCTAAAGCCTAAAGGACAGAAAGAATGCAGCAGAGAATATAACAGGGCAACATACCCTGGAGAGGGAATTTCATCTCCTCCCACATCTTGAGAGAGGCTAATCTTTACTGAGCACCTGCTATGTGCCAGGCACTGCAAACACTTTCCATAGGTCATGGAAGCTTCACAACCACTAATGCAACGATGTAAATGTATTTGTTTCCTCAGCAGTGACGGGAGACGGGCTGGGGGGGATGAATTAAATTACTCAATGTGGGCTTCCCTGGAGGCGCAGTGGTTGAGAGTCCGCCTGCCGATGCAGGGGACGCGGGTTCGTGCCCCGGTCTGGGAAGATCCCACGTGCCGCTGAGCGGCTGGGCCCGTGAGCCATGGCCGCTGAGCCTGCGTGTCCGGAGCTTGTGCTCCGCAACGGGAGAGGCCACAACAGTGAGAGGCCCACGTACCGCAAAAAAAAAAAAAAAATTTACTCAATGCCTCTTAGAGACCAGCAGTTCCTCCATCACCCAGCACTGGGCCTACTCCATAATTACGTGCTGATGGCTCCAATGCCACCTTACTCAGCTGTCTCCAGCCCTCTTTGCAAAAATTCTGGTTTGTGAAGAAGATGCATTTTCAAAGACTAAAGGTCTACACTGAACCTCTCTGGACCTCAATTTTCTCATTTGTAAAATTAACATAAACATACTATGTTTGCAAAGCTGCTGTGAAAAGTAAATGAGACACAATGAATAGGCCCAGCAGGGGACTTAATAAAAATTTGGTTCCTCTGGTCATTCTTCTGAAAAATAAGGTGACTACGACGGGAATGCTTGACTCCTCCAATAACTAGATGCTTTCTTAGGCGATGCTGCAAGGTGCATGCCCACCAAGGAGGGCGCTGGGTGGAAGGGAGAAAGTCCTCAGTGACCAGACAGGGTGCCTCTAGGTGGCCAGCCCTCTCCTCGGCTCAAATGGAAAGGGTCACATCCACCCCGATCCCTACCCCTCGCTCCCAGCCAGGCTCAGACCAAGAGCAGCAGGGTTCCCCCAAGAATTCCCATTTAACGGTGTCTCCGTCACTAAAGTACAAGTGGCAAAGGAAATGGTGTGCGCGGCTGAAAAGCGCACCTGAGGAGGGACCAGAAAGAAGGAGGCTTAGTTCTCCATCGCTGGTCAATTTCTCCATTTCCTCAGGGGTAAGATGGGACACCACCCGCTTCCACCCACTGCATGGGTCCTTCATTCCAGCAGCCGTGCCCAGCTCATGGAGAAAATCATTCAGAAAACTCTCAGGTCCTGCCCCAGATGTTACTCCGAATCCCTCATAGTTTAGGTAAGTCTTATAAACTAAATCCACGGTTCCTACAAGAAATTGTTCAGGTATAGAAAACATGTACCAATTTTTGGCTTCACTGCTAACTAGGATATGAGTATCACTGGCTGTTCCGTGTTAAGAGGAGACTAAGAGTCGAAGGTAATATGCTGGGGGTGAGGATGTTGCTGGTACAAGAATCCGCAGCCCTGCTAGCCGGGGGCTCTTTGCAAACTGGAGATAAGCCTCAAGAAGTGGTCAGTCCTCCGGGTTTCTGAGCCTCGGGGCAAAGAGACACCATCTAGTTTACAGAACGCCAAGGAGCAGAGGCTGCCGGGGGCTCACACGGTGCTCCTGTCTCGGAAGATGTCAGGATCTGGGGGCAGCAGGGCTATTTATTAATGACTTGCTACGGTTTTTTTTTTTCTTTTGGTGGGGGTGTTGTGGGGGGGGTACCAATCATTCTGCTGATATGCAGAAGGTAAACCAAATCTCTCATTTCCAAAAGGACTGGCCCAAGGATTTTCTTTCCTCCCCCCCTCCCCAGCCCCCTCCCAGTTCCATCTCCCCCACCAACCCGGGCAGCTGATAAATTCAATTCCAGCCTAAGAAAGAAAGGGGAAAGAGTCAGAGAGCTCCCCTTGGGGTGCCGTGCTCTGCCTCGAGCTGCGGGGTAACCTGCCTTAGCATGCCAAAATGTTGTATGAAGAAATGAAATGTTGATACACACATACTTGAGGCCAATATAAATCAATCTGGAACATTCTACCACAGCAAAAGATCATTCTCGGTCCAGACTCTCTTGACACAAGTACCTCTGGGTCCCCAGGAAGCAGATTCCTTAGCATTAATACCATTGAATCAAGCGAAATTGAAATTAAAAACACAATACACGGAGCATAGGCAAGGAGAACCAATGGCAAACCCCCGCCTCACCCCAGACCCCACAGGCATGGAAGCCCTGGTCATGCCCAGGCTGAGAGCCCCCTGCTCTGCACCCACTGTGCGCCCATGTTTCTCCACCTCCCCTGGCCACAGTCTCAGACAGACGATGACTGAGTGCATGTCTGAGTGCGGTCCCTCACACTTTTCTTCAGTTTTATTGGGCAGAAAAAGACAGCAGAAGGAACGGGCTTGGCTCAGACAAGAGGCACTGCCCATTCTGGTTCCGACTAATAATAAATAATAATACTTTGTGCTTCTCTGGTGCCTTTCATCTGAGCATTTCAAAGTGCTCTGCAAACATTAACTAATTATCCCTCCAGAATCCTGCAGAGATGGCAGAGGAAAGGAACTGACGTAGCCTGGACTCACAAAGATTTCAGGATTTCTAAGGTCCAAAAAACTCCCAACTCGCCCCAGGACGATGGTGCCCCGACGATGGCAGAGGGGAGGTGGCAGAGGGGTAACGGGCAGAAGCCGCCCCGCAGCTTTTTCCCTAGCTCTAATCCACACTTCCTCAAGTGATGCGAAGGTTACTAGCCACAGCCGTCTTTGATAATAACAGGGGTGACCATATAGTGTAACAGCCAAGCCAGGGCCCTTGTAAGAATAAGAGGGGGTTTAAAGTAGAAACGTCCAAGGGCAAACAAGAGTCTCTGACCCTTGTGTGAAATCTTCTCATTTCAGGATCCAGGCTTAGCACAGGGCTTCCTGAATTCATGTACCAACATAATCAACAACCAGAGCTCCAAGTGCCCAGCGTGTACTTCCATTCTAGAAGCATCACCGGGTCTTGAAACTACTAGACAGGCTTAATCTGGCTCCAGCGGGAGTGATACTCCAAATAGGTAACTACAAGCAGATGGCCCTTCCGCAGGACCCACCACAGTCCTGAAGTCCCCTACCTATGCCCTTTACAGTTCCTGGCTCATGAAGATTTGGGAGGGGAATGCAGAGCATGGCATATTTCAGGATTTTGACCTCCAGTGTTTCAGCCGGATGCTCACCAGAAACTAACACGTTCCCTAACCAACCAGCCCCACTACTCGGAGGCCAGGCTCCTCCAGAGGCTATGCCGTAAGTTCGTGCACCCCTGTTCTCACTTGCCAACTTTACTATTTTCTGCATCCGTATCAAGTTCCAGCAACAGGCTCATGGGTTACAGAGACAGCAGAATGTCTAGAAAGCCTCAGTCAGCGCTTACGGGCTCTCACCCATCTGTTGAAACTGTTGAAAAACGTGAATTGCAGGTGAGCATTTTTGTCAGAAAAATGCTTTGCTATCTTCAAACACTTAAAGTAACCCCAAAAGAAGCAAAGCAAATATTCCTTAGAGGAGATCCTTAAGGAAGCTGCAGAAGTGGTTAGCCAGGCAAGGTGCTTGTACATAAATGACAAGGCTTCTAAAGGATCTGGGTGCAGCAAGTTAATCTGTCCTCTGCTAGCTCACTACTCAATGCCCACGAAGCCCTTTCATCACAGAGAGAAAAAGGAATTTCAGTTTGGGGTCCCAACCAAATTACGGGTAATTCAGAAGTCCCGGGTATCCTCCTTCCTAAAATGCTTCTGCTCTCGGAACCCCGTCTTCCCCCTAGTTCAGACCATCATAGCAGCACACTGCTGTACCCACAGCCCCCAGAACGGTCCCTGGCCTGCTGCCGGCACTCAGCAGATACTGCAGACTCCGTGAATAAAGTAAGAAAACAACTGGGATCATCGTTCTCACACCAATCCGTCCTCTCCACTCTATGAATGGAGCAGTCAGTCCCCCCCCACCGCCATTCAAATTCAGCAAGGACCATCCCACCCCCTACAGCAGCGTTTCTCAGTCCTGCACCCTGGAGTCACTTGAATATCCTTCAAACATACCATCCTTCAAACATACCGATGTCTGGCTCCCATCCCCCCAGACATTCTGACCTAACTGGAATGGAGCATGACCTGGGCATTAGGATTTTAAAAGTTTCCCAGGTGATTCTGCCATGCAGCAAAGTTTGAGAACCACTGCCAAGAAGCCTCACAGTCAAGGCGTGAAGGCAGCAGCAACTTAAGAGGTGGGAGAAATGCAGACTTTCAGGACCCGTCGTCCCAGGCCTACAATACCAGAATCTGCGCTTTTACCAGCACCCCGGAGGATTCATGTGCCCATGAGAATTTGAGGTCTCTCTAGCACGTGGCATTCCAAGTCCTTCACGGTAGAGTCCCAAACCACCTTTCTAGCCTCAGAACCATCCACCACCACCCGATCTCTTAACTGCCCTTTGACACAGCATTGCAGCCACCCTGCCTTTCTGAGAACTCCATGACTCCGTGCCTTTGCTCATGTGGTTTCCTGCCCCTGGAATCTTCTAATCTCTATGTCAGAAAATTACTGCTCAAATGTCACGGCTTAAGCATGCAGATACCAAATGTTTTCCAACCTACCGGAACCATCCCCCACCACACCCCCATGCCCCTAACCAGGGCAATGACGTGGACTCTGGAGGCAGATACACCTGGATTCAAAGCCTCCTTCCACCGAAGACTAACTCAGGGACCTTGGTCAGGTGCTCAAACCTCTCTGAACTCCAGCTGTCTTGCCTATAAAATGGGGACCCCACCCGCTATCTCCTTACCTGCTTGAGGACTCACTGAGATGACATATGTAAATACTCAGAGCAACCTGGTGAACGATTAGCATAAGTGACTCAACGCAGATGACTCAAGTCTCATCCTCCTAAGACAGTGCCTCCTAGACTTCGGAATCACTTAGGGATCTTTACAATTACTGACGGAAAAGTGTAAATTTTGTAAATTGTGAATTCCCTGGCTCTTCCCGCAGAGTGGAACCTGGGCGCTGACATTTTTATAAAAGATCTCCGGTTGACTCAAGTGTACAGCACATTTGGGAAACCACCGTGCTCATACCTGATGGGTAGGACACATCCATGGGTAGGAGCTGCTGTCACAAAGAATGACTCTGCACCTGCTCCAGTGAACCCTCACCTGGCTGCCTCACCCCAGCCACTCGCACCAGAAGGCCCTGCCCAGCAAATACAGAAGCAAGCTTCTATAGGCTCCGTAGGAAAACTCAAAGTTCCCAAAGACCCCCAAAAGCCCCATTCTTCAATCCCCAATGGTGCGTTTCAGCAGACGAGACGGGGAACGATGAAAACAGAGCCCGTGGGGGCCCAAAGGTGACTCACAGGTGTAAAGTTAAAGGAGACCAAGCAAAGATTTAAGACCCCCAAGTGAAAAGTAAATGGACACGTGTGCTTGTCTTTCATGGTCTCCCTTAATTACCTAAAAGAAAAGTCCATGCTATCAAGCAGGTCTAGAGAAAGCCTTTCATCTCTCCCTCGCCTCTCCCCCTACAGGAGACTCAACAGGTTTTCTTAAATGTATGAGAGGCTCTGTCCAGGAATGCTAGCTTCAATTCACCATCTGCTAAGGAACATGAATTGAGAAGCTAAACAAACTTGACAATGGCCTTTTATAGCTTTAAGCTGGGCAAAAAACACCCATCTCAGGGAAGCCAGTCCGGGCATCGAGCTCAAGGGATTAGGGCAAGCAGTAGCACCCTCCCAGAGCAGCATTTCCTCAACACCCCTGAAGCTTTGGAGACCCCTCCCCAGGCTGGCATCTTGTATTTTCTGAGGAATACACCCAGAAGCCCACGCCCATCACTGGCAGGAGACGCCTTTGCAACAAGGCACCAAATGGCCATGTATAATGAATGCTGCTGAGAGCCTCAAGGGCTGAAAACCTAGAACCACTGGGTACTCGTGCCAACAACTCCGACTGAGAGGTGGCAGGGATTTGCCGAGACCTGTTAGAAGGTAACTCAACCCAGAGCGATCTCGAGCTGCCCCAGCCAGCTCCACGATCCGCCTCGAAAAATGGTGCCACCCTGACAAACTGTGAGGACTCCAAGAACACGTCTGCAGATTTAGACAGGCAGCATGAGAAGCGATGGAGGAGGGACCTACCAGATCAGGAATGAATTCTAGTCACTATAAAACTGATTTCCAGAAGCCTACAACCATTCTGTGTGCAGAATTTTGAATACAAGCATGAGCTGAGCAGGGGTCAGCTGGCCTCAGGCGCAGGAAGAGAAAGAAGAGACAGCTAGGCGTCAACAGATGCCCAAACCTGCAAGTCACCAAAAAGGGAAGGGATTGGGGGGAGGGAATCTCTCTTTTAAAGCAGCGTTTCCCCAACTGTGGGGCTACCAAGCATGATTTCAGGCGGTACAAGATGTTACCTAAGGGGCTTCCCTGGTGGCGCAGTGGTTGAGAGTCCGCCTGCCGATGCAGGGGACACGGGTTCGTGCCCCGGTCCGGGAAGATCCCACATGCCGCTGAGCGGCTGGGCCCGTGAGCCATGGCCGCTGAGCCTGCGCGTCCGGAGCCTGTGCTCCGCAACGGGAGAGGCCACAGCAATGAGAGGCCCGCGTACCGCAAAAAAAAAAAAAAAAAAAAAAAAAAACAGATGTTACCTGAGTCGTTACAGGATTAGATTCAGGTGTATTAGAAAAAACTAAGTACCACGTCAAACTCATAATTTCACAGACGTTAAGACTTACAGAGCAACTGAGTTTAAATAAGTGAATCAAATGTTTGAATGCACCAAATAAGTAACAGTGCATGTGGTATACAGTGACGCCAAAAATCATGAAGGGGGTAAAGGATGAGAGAACCTAAGAAACCACAGCAAAGAAATCTAGTGGGAATTCTGGCTACGTCATGCTGAATTAATCAGGGTTGAAAGATACTGAGAAAAGGGGGAGGAGGGGGTGCGGGAAGGGGCTGGAGTGCCCTGCAGGGAGAGACACGTGAGGTGAGAGACAGGTGAATGCGGGGAGGGCTGACAGTGAGGGGAGCGGTGGCTCCGGAGGCTGAACGGTGACAGGGGCAGATGCTCCCAGGAAGCTCGGGACACACAACGAAAGGAACCCAGGCAAGTGTGGGGAAGATGGTCGGCTTAAGGAAGCAAAACCATCGCCCGAAGTAAATCATTTGCCACTGGTGTTGAGGCCAGAACGTGCTAGAAAACTATTCGAATGCAGCTTTGGACGAAAATCTAAAAAGGAAGCATTCCAGAAAATGTTCAATGAAATAAACAACCTCCAAACAAGTGTCCAAAAAGCTCGGCAGAGGAACCAAACAGGGGAGAGAGGAGGGTTGATTTCACCTTTGCTTTTATTGGTAATTCCCTTCCCAGTTCTCGGGCCAGCTGCCCTCTCACTGCTGCAATGTTCGGGCTGCCCAAGACTTCCCAGAGCCCCAGCTAAGCAGCCTGCCTGCGGCCTTTGTTGAATTCCATCAGAATTCGGAAACACCCAGCTGAACCGGGAACAGTAAGGGGTACAGAGATGCCACACAGAAAGGCAGGCAGACAGCACATCCCGGAATTGGGGAAAGGTAACTTCCAGGGCGTGATCCACGGGGTCACCTCTCTCTCATCCTCCCTTTGGACTCCATCTCCCCCTCTCCACACACCCCCAACACACAGCTTCTCCCCCATGTTTCCACCCTTCCAAGGAAAGGGAGTGAAGGAAAGAAGCTCTCCCTGCAGCCCCGAGTTCATTCCAAATGCAGATGAAGCCCTTTTACAATATTAGCTCCATTTCCAGGAAAATGTGGCAGAATCGACATGTTTACTTCAGCCTCTGCGATGCTACCAGGACGCAATGCAACCTTCAGTGAAGCTATTAACTTGAACGTTGAACTTCACAGCCTGGCTGTCTTCCTCAGCCTTCCTTTTGATGTTACCTCCAAAGCGAAAGATCAAAGGCTCTGAGTGTGGTGAGGGGAAGTCCCAAGCTCTTAGCCTAGCAGCCTGTGATATATGTTAAAATCCTGGCCAAGAGAGCGAGCAGGAGAGGGAGGCTGCTCCAGAGGGGCCTGGGGAAGCGCCGGGGTGCAGGAATGAGGCTGGACGAGAAATGAGGTCACTTGTGACACAGACATCGGGGACAGTGACAATCCCTGTGCTTGAAACATCTCCTACCTGGAAACACACACAGAATCCCCAAGAACAAAACCACCTTGGCAGGCATCGTACACGCCACCCCCCGGCACAGAGCCCCCGAAAAGAGCCAAGAGCTGCCCCATGAGCCCTTGCGATCATCCAACCAACTTGAACTGGGCATCCGCTACGCACCAGATACTGCCCTGTTCTCCATCTAAAGGGAAAGCACATGTTAATCAAATAACCACACCAGGCAATGACGATTACAAACAGAGCAGCCAGCCCTGCAGGGAAAGGACTGTAGTTTCAAGGGGGGGCAAAATACAGCAGCCGCCCCAGGAGTCCCCCGAGGTTGTGGCGAGTGGAGGATGAGAAGGAAAACAGCAAGTTAAGCTGTGGAGACAGCATGCACGGGGGCCTGGCATGATGCGGGAAGGAGCAACTAACAAGGGCCGGAGGATGGGCAGGGTGGAGGAACTAAAAAGGGCCGAAGGATGGGCAGAGGCCAGTCCCCACGGCATCCAGCAGCCTGGGGACCTGAGTGTCCCAGACAAAGGTGTGCTCTAGGCTTTCGCACCAATAATTCTGTGACACACAGGTAAGACACAAAAAGCATTCTTATGAAGAAACATCCAAAGATTCCAAAAGACTGGATTTTGACAGAGAGGAGGGGTATGAAATTAAAATTAAAACACGAGTGATGGGGCTTCCCTGGTGGCGCAGTGGTTGAGAGTCCACCTGCCGACGCAGGGGACACGGGTTCGTGCCCCGGTCTGGGAAGATCCCACATGCCGTGGGATGGCTGGGCCCTTGAGCCATGGCCACTGAGCCTGCGCGTCCAGAGCCTGTGCTCCGCAGCGGGAGAGGCCACAACAGTGATAGGCCCACGTACCGCAAAAAAAAAAAAAAAAAAAAAAAAAAAAAACCAGTGATGATTCTATGTATATGAAATTCAAAAAGAGAAAAGCTATGGTTATAGATGTCCGAAGTGGTTCTCTCTGGGAAGAGGCACGAGAGGGCCTCTAGGATGACTGGAAAATCTCCTTTATCTTGATCTGGGTCGTGGTTACACAGGCGTAAACACGTAAAAAGCACAGAGCTGGATACCTGAGGTCTGTGCACTTTAAGTTATACTCTAAGTCAAAAGAGGGAAAAAGAAAAAAGTTCCATCGATAGCACCTTGTGGCCGGCACCTCCAGTGTGGGAGGGTCTGGGCAACGACAGCTTCTAGAACACCACAGTTAATCAATCCTTGGGCTTTGCTTGTTCTGACCCAGAAAAATGGGCTTGAAATATAAAATCTGAGGTTTCAACTAAGAAAATAAATAAGCTTGTCTCTACCCCCTTTCCCCTTTTAGCAACAGAAATTTGGCTAAAGGAATAAAATAGAGAAAGAAATTCTTGTGGGACGACCTTTCATTATGGACAGAATGTGCTGTTTCCCAATCGGCTACATCTCCTGAGTTTCATTTCATTTTTTGCAAGAAAAGTCTCCAAAAGGAATCGGAGGCCCTTAAGGGCAAATTTATCTTCACTCTCTCCAAATCTAACAAGTTCTTTCTCTAGGATAACAACAGAGTCGTTTTTCTCCCCACTCCCTCCTCTCTGGAATGTTCTACGGCCCCCCCCTCCTTTTTCTACCTCTATGGATTCCCCCAGATCAGTCTTGGTTTTTATTTCCCAGAACACATAACAGCTACATTCCACATTTAGACAATGACACCATGGCCCAGACTCTGGTCAAAAGAAAACAATTTTCACAGAGGGGAACTACCAGACCCATCAACTGAAATCCTCGCCCAAACCAAGCGTGGTTTTCCCTCTTTCATTCCTTTGGATTCCAGGAAAGAACTCAAGGGGGCAACCCTCACCCCTCAGTGCAAGGAGTGGCCGTTCAATCTCAAACCCTCAAGCAAGACAGGGCAGCAGGGGTGGCAAGGGAGAGGGTGATGACCACAGAAGCAGCCTGGGGCCAAGCACCGGGACACTTTAGGAATCACTGCTCCCAGCTCCAGGGTCATCAGGGGGTGAGAGCATTTCCAAAGCCAGAGCAAAGCCCAGCAGATCACACCAACGATGAACCCCAGACTACAGGAAAGGACACAGAATTCCACCAGCTCAAGCCCAATTTAAAGCCCAGCGGGATGGGCACCTCCTCTGCAGTGACCCTGCCAGCTGTCACCAGACAGGGACCTCAGACCCATCCTCCGAGAACCAAGCTTTCTGCCTGCACATCACCACAACCAGCATCACGCTAACTGCTCGCTGCACAGTGGGAGGACGCTCTGCTCAGACGTGCGCCACGTACCGCCCAAGCGACCCGACAGCATGTCAGACCATCTATAACCCACCCTGAGCACCACGGGCTTCACTCATTCATTCAATCATTCGTTCACCTTTGGCTCGGTACCCGCCAGAGTCTGAGCATCACAACGCAGAGCCCCCAGCCCCGTTCCCCTGAACCACCACAACTACAGACGCTTAGGCGGGAAGACATTCTGAGGGATCAAAAAGAGGGCTTAAAAAAGCGAAGCTGTGCAAAGACCCACACCCCACAGTACACTCCAATTCAGTGTGGGAAACTTAATGTTAACTGTCTGAAAACATATGGTGAGTCACAGCTGGGAAAAGAAAAATGCCACCTCGATTCCAGACCGGGAAGTCTTCCTGTAAAAAAGTTGGATTTTGGAAAGGATTCCTATTTCATTGCAGACAGCCACCATCTCTGATTTCTGACAGAGCTGGACCCTATAATCTCTGTCTAAATAATCTCTCATTCCGAATAATGACCAAAGGACCTTAAAGTACCACTGTCCACTGAGCTGCCCCATCCTCCAGGGGAAGGTCTCACCTGCAGCTCCTTCATCGCTCCCTAAAATACTGATGGATCTCGCCGGAGACCCAATCCATCCTCTGGCCGTGACCCCTCCCTGCTCTGCCCTTACACGACTTTCCTACCACAGTGGCTCACACTCTATTTCCTGCTCCAAGCAACACCGCACCCCAGAGCTCCCCACTCCCTGGCACTCCTCCTAGCGATCAAAAGTCCACCCTCTCTACAAGGAACCAGGGAAACCACTTCTCATTCATCAAGTACAAACTAACTGATTGATCTTGGGCAATCAGCTTCCCCTTTCTCTGCCTGTTCCTTCCATCTGTGAAGTTCCGATGGTTTACCAATCCCAGGCTTCACCTGATTCTTCCAGCCCCCAGAGGATCCTAAAAGGCCTCCCAATGTGTCCATTCTCCAGGCTCTCCACACGGAAGGCACGTGTCCGCAGCCCCTGCCGCCTGTGGGTGGGCACAGAGCCTCCAGCCTCAGAGCCCCGCCAAGCTCCGAGCCATCTAAACGTGGTGGTGGTTCACCACCACCACCTCAGGGGTCTGGGGATCTGAGTCGATCCAGTCATCGACACTTGCTGCCTGTGGAACCTCAGGCGGGTTCCCCACCTGGCTCATGAGAAGCCCACCTACTGGCATCAAAGGGCTGGTGAAGTGACAATCACTGAGCGCCGTGGCTGGCACGACATAGGTTAACTTAGACGAGTTCCCTTTCCCCCTCCCCTGCCTGTCCATAAAACATTTGGTAAGTTACTAGAAACAAAGCTAAAAATGGCTCAGGCTAGGAAAGGGGGTCAGGGAGGAGAGGGGAGGGGGAGGAGAGCACAGCCATTATTTCTGAGCCCAAAAGTGACTCCAGAAGGCATCCAGGTCCAATCACAGAGACCATCCCCAGGCCATGCTGGGACTCTGGGGACCGCTCGCCACAAAGCAGATGTTACTGGCACCACATGGGTGGTTGGCAAACAAAGGTTCTGGCAGCCAGAGGGTCTCCAGGGGCGCATGGGTGAGATCCCACAAAGGAAGAGCGTCAAAAAGAAGCCCCAAATCAAGACCTGATCACATATCAGCCGCAATAAATAATGTTTGCTCAAAGGTGGGAGGAATAGAGAGAGGCCCTCATCGGAGAAGGCCAACTTGCACGGCCAATGCTAAAGAAAAGCTTGTTTTGTATGTTACTCAAAGGAGACATTGTTCACAAATGCTTTGCCCATATACATAATCAGGGCTGCCTCTGGTCATTATATAAGTCTCTGACGGCTTAAGATTCCAAAAATTAATTTCTTTCCATCCTTATTTCCAAAAAGTAATTTCTTTCCAACCTTATTCATATATACGCATGAGTAAAAACACATTCACGTGTATATAAGAATATGTATGTTCTCATATGTAAGGATATACATACACACATATATATGCACAAAGGCCCTGAAATGGAATTTAGAGATGGGCAACATTTACAGACATATCACGTTGTTAAAAGTAGTTACATCCGAAGAGGTGGGGAACTCTGACTCTTTCACTAGGCCCTCTTCCAAGAAAAAGTGGAGGGATAATGTGGGTTTTCTTTCCTTTTGTGTTTTACTGTAATTTTTGCAGAGAAAGTCTCAAAATAGAAGCGAAGACAATTTAATAGAACCACTAAATAAATCCAATTAAATTCTTTCTCCTGTTGGATTCTAAGGGTTCTTCATGGGCCTGCTTCGATCCTGATGTTCCCATAACCAACACCAGGACTGGGACACAGATGCACACCCACCACAGTGATCACCAGGGCAGCACATATGGGTCTCCTTTCCTGAATGTAGAACAGGAAACACACACACATGCTCACTCACACCAGACACTCAACCAGGGATTCTCACCCTCCACACTACTGACACCTTGGGCTGGATAATTCTTTGTCATGGGGAGGGTATGTCCTGTGCATTGCAGGATGTTTAGCAGAATCTCGGGCCTCTGCCCACTAGATGCCAGTAGCAACCCCCAAGGAATGGCAATCCTACATATCTCCGGACATTGCCAAACACCCCCTGGGGTTCAAGATCAGCTCCATTTGAAAATCACTCAACTAAACAAGTTGGATCCAGCAGCCCCAAGGAATGACAGAGAAGCCAAGCCCCCAGCCGGCTTCCTTGGCGGCCAACCTATCTGGCCCACAACATGCACTCAGGGACCAGGTAGTGAGTTAACTGAACCCAAAACGTCTGGGTCTAAAAAAAAGTTTTATCAGTCCGCCTTGATACTGTCCGGGGCCTCATACAAAGCTGAACATAACCCATAGGTTTCATAAGTCACAGCTTTCTCTTCCTAAGAACAGGGGCTGAGGGCTGCAAGCTCCCAGCCCATTTAATTCTCACCATCATCCACAGGGTGGCAGAAATTACTGTACCATTTTACAGACGGAGAACCGAGTGAGCCCAGAGAGAGCCGGGACTGGGGACAAGCCTCCAAACCCCTAAGCAGCTAGGCTTGCACTGCACAGCACAGCTCGCACCTATGCTGATAAACGGAAACACTGAGCGCCCGGAGGGTTTTTAATTCTTTAGGACATTACTTTGGGGGAAAACAAATCGACTGCCTTAGTGATGCCTGGCTTATATTCACATCTCTTCTGTTTAACTTTAAACTCAACATTCAGAAGACAATAGAAACTTCCTTCTTGCTAACACGGAGTATCTTCAAGGGTGATTCGGTTCACGGGGAAGGGAGGAGGGGGCACACACATCCCCCTCAAAGCTTTCTTTGTGGCACAAACCAGAAATGCTAGAGGACCCTTTCGGAGCTAACACGTCTAGGGAAAAGTGTGAAGCAGTCCTCCCTCCACACCACAAGAAGAAAAAAAAAACCCACTTAGTCACTGAAAACTAAGGCAGTGGAGAAAACAGTCCGCAGCTCACTTACCCATCCACCTAGCCACTTCTCTGAGAACCAACCTACCAGCTACCAGCACACAACTCAGAGCTGGCTGGCTGAGGTTCTGCTTACCCTGCAGGCATTTTTCTTATCTCAAAGTTTCTATTAACTCCCCACTGATGTGCCCTAAAAGAATTTTTAAGGGCTCAGAAACACATAAATAAAACAGTCTTTGTAGGACCAGCACAGCCAAATGAAAGTCTTTCACCTGTAGCCGTGGTGATGTTTCAGGTCCCGCTTTTCTAGGAGGCATCCAAAGGCTTGGAAGAGGCTGGAGTTCTCCAACCTGCCCTAGTGCCCCTGCCCTCCTAGCTGGGGCATCCCCAGCCCAGGGCTGGGTGAGGGAGGCCTGCCCACTGGATGCACGGGTTGCAGGAAACATTCCTGACTCCAAGCCTGCCCTCCCGAACGCTCCCCTCTGGAGCCTGCCCAAAATACCCAGTTCATCATGCTTGTCAAAACCCAGTTCGCATGTAGTTAAAGATGAGGAAGCTGCGGCCAGCTGGGTGGAGGCCTGGGGAGTGGAGGGTGGAGCATGGACAGGGAATTTGGAGGAGGAGAGATATGACCCAACCACAGCAAAAACCCCGAAACAGAAAAATAAAGGTGCCCGTCCAACCGAAGGCAGTACAGTAAACCTTCAGCCATGGAGCGCGCAGACAGAGCCAATGGACCATGTGGTGTGCTCGTGTACTCAGAGCCTTCTACCAGAGGTATGATTTCTCACCCTCCCCTCTGGGCCCAAGAGATGGTTTGCCAGTGCTAGGACAACAACAGCACTGCCAAAGGCCATCCTAAGCAAACAGCATTGCCTACACTGTCCAGGAAAGACATCCTAACACCATCTGGCAGATTAAACAGCTCTGGTGTCTTGCTCTGAGTGATGTCAAACCTCGGCCGTTCGTTAACTGCGGGATCCTAGGAGGTTCGTGCTGCCTCTCTCTGGGCCTGAAGACTGCTCACCTTTGAAAATAAGAGAGACTGGCCAGACTACGGCCAATTCCCTTCCAGTCATACAACCGCACGCTTCTATTTGCCAAGGGTCTCAAGCCTCAGTCCAGGTGGGTCCTGATTTTTCTTCTTCCCTCCAGAGCCCGGTCACGCTGCGTAATGAGTTAGACGAGTACTAGTAGTAACACAACGCTCCTCCCATCACAGTTTGCCCACCCAAGACGGTGACCACCCCTTGACCGAGCACAGATGCCTGTGACCCACAACAGACAGAACAGAGAGAGTGGGGCGAGACTCACCTCAGACACGCGAGGCTGCTCAAGCGGCACCTAATCCCACAGCTCCCAGGGGACATTATATTCTGGCCTACAAAGAGCTGCCGATTCTCTTCAACTGTAGGACTTCTTGGACCTTTCAATGGGCACCTGAATTCTCCAAGAGGTGACTACTTATGCAGACTCCCTGAGAAGCACCCAGCCCCAGACTTCTCGGAGGAAACTCCTAGGGTCTCACGCTAGACGAGAGAAAACAGACCCCGGGGAGGTAGCTGAGATTCATTCCAGGTCTCCTCAATCCAGTCTGCCTAACCTGCTAGTTTTAACACAATATAGACAAAGGTATTTACAGACAAGAGTGGGTGGCCAAAACTACAAGTTCTTTGGCATTTCCAAGGATCCCGACAGTCCCTGCGATCTATGGCCAACACCCATTAAGTAGCACCAGGTTCTTTTTTTTTTTTTTGGCCGCACCACGCGGCTTGCAGGGTATCTTCGTCCCCCAACCAGGGATTGAACCCGAGCCCTCGGCAGTGAAACTGTGGAGTCCTAACCACTGGACCACCAGGGAATTCCCAGCACCCAGTTCTACTAACAGGGAAATCCTCAGGCCAGGATTGTTTCCTAACGTAGGCCTTACTTATGGGACAAACAACTAAAATTTCAGGGTATTCAAAATTCTTTATCCAGACAAGGAGAAGAATGACCCAGCAACCCCATTTCTCAATACCTGTATTCAAATCCCTCACAGAGGAACTCATCTCTCCCTCCTCCCAGAAAACAAACCGAGATGGTATCTACAGAATGCGGAGAACTTCCCGGGAGGAAGGCATCCAGCTAAGCCTAGGTGCTGTTATGTAATAACAGGGCTCCTAACTCGGCCAGACACCTCCTGCGCTACGAGGTGCTTCCCGGCCTCTCCCAGGTCAAGGATGGGGCTGCCACGTCATGGACAGGCTGCCCGTTCAGCCACATGGAATCCAGACAATGACCTAGGACCGTTTCAATTACTCCGTTACATAGGCCTGCACGGATAGGGTCGTCCTGCAGCAAAGAACCCCGTTAACTAGAAAGCCCCGTACAAACGGGGAAAGCGTGCTAGAGGCCCAGCATCACTTCAGAAGGCCCCAAGTCCACCCCCCAAGCCAGACTGATGGAGCGGACACAGAAAGATAACCTCTCACACTGCTGAACCTGCCTCTTCGTTCCATGTAGACGTTGTGATGACTAATAAACATACAAGGCCATGCAAAAGCACTACCAGGGCTTCCCTGGTGGCTCAGTGGTTGAGAGTCCGCCTGCCGATGCAGGGGACGCAGGTTCGTGCCCCGGTCCGGGAAGATCCCACATGCCGCGGAGCGGCTGGGCCCGTGGGCCATGGCCGCTGGGCCTGCACGTCTGGAGACCGTGCCCTGCAACGGGAGAGGCCACAGCAGTGAGACGCCCACGTACCGCAAAAAAAAAAAAAAAAAAAAAAAAAAAAGCACTACCAGAGTCTTAGAGCTTTTGGTCACGGTGTGTGGTTCCCAGTCAGCAAACACAGAACATTTATATTGATGAGAGGAGATGCAGCAGCTAAGTGCTCAGCCTTCTAACCCCTTCCCTCACTGTGTGACTCTGAGCAAGTCACTTGCCTTTCCTGCGCCAGTGTTTGCTCAGCTGGAGAAGGGGCGTGGCCTCATGCAGCAGTGAAACCGCAAAATATCTATCAAGTGCTTAGCTCGGTAACCACTCAGTAGATGAGGGTTGCTTTAAGGTCTGATGCAGGGAGAGTGTGTAATTTTCACCACTTAAAAATGGGTCTTCTCGGCCCCTGGGCTGGCAGAGACTTTCTCACATTGGCACTGCCCTCTGACGCCGCCCCTGCTCGATCCAGCTTTCCCCCCCTTTTCCTTTCACAAATGCTACCCTCCAAGTGCTACTTATACCCAAAAAAAAAAGGAGGGGGGAGTCCTTCGTATGTAAAAAACCCAGGAATGTTTGTTATAGTCCAATTCAATTTACAAATAAAGAAATAGGGGACTTCCCTGGTGGCGCAATGGTTAAGAACCTGCCTGGCAATGCAGGGGGCACAGGTTTGAGCCCTGGTCCCGGAGGATGCCGCGGAGCAACTAAGCCCGTGTGCCACAACTACTGAGACGGCGCTCTTGAGAAGCCCACGCACCGCAACGAAGAGTGGCACCTGCTCTCCGCAGCTAGAGAATGCCCACATGCAGCAATGAAGACCCAACGTAGCCAATAAATAAATCAATAAATAATTTAAAAAATAATAATAATTATTAATAAATAAATAAATAGGTCCAGAAGGATGGTGTGTACAACCAGAAAGTGACCAAGCGTGAACAGAACTTGGGCCGGGGCTAAGCCCACAACCCAGGACGCCTCCCCTCCCTTCATTGCCCACCCCACGCTCCACACCTTCTAGAATAAATCAGGAATAGCATCAAAATATCCCTCCCCACTCCTTTTTCTTTTAACTGTCAAGGCAACTGGTTAACCAACTCCTCCTCTTGGGGGCTGCAGTATACCGGAAACAGGACAATCACCCGTGGGGAAGCAGGCCAGGAATGATTAGCTTACGATACTGGGTCGCTAATAAAATTGCTCAGCGGAAGACCAGAGCTCTACAAGCATTCATGAGGTAAGGGACTGGGTCTCAATATAACACCCCAGCTTCAGGGGAAAAGAAGCCAGTATGGAATCTTTCTGAGCTTGACCCCGGGTCTGAGAAGGCAACCCCTAGAGGCAGGACAGAGCGGATGAGACCAGGAGACACTCTGAAGGTGCAATCACTCGATGGGCTGGTCCCCTCTGGTCCCTGGCCTCTTCCCTCGTGGGGAGGGGTGTCAACCCTTTCCTGGAAGGCAGCAACTCCACAACTTCCTTCCCAGTGAAGCCCATGGGCCTCTCGCTCCTTTTCAGCCTCTGGGGGACGGCCAGGTGAGTATCAACCAATGGCATGATGCCATCATCTCCTCAACGGATCTCACAATGAACCCCTCAGGCCTGGTACCTCTCAGCTTTCATCCCATTACCCTCTGAATGAACAAAACACCTCTCCCATCCTCCCTTCACCCTCTGAATGAACAAAACACCTCTCCCATCCTCCCTTCATGTTACTTAAAGTTTCAAAACAAAATATCACAACTCAAATCAAGACAAAGCACAATTTCTCCAACTGCTTTTTCAAATGCTGATGGACCTGTGGTCTGTCTAAACCAACCTACCCCGTCAGACTGACGTCTGCTCCAAGTTGAGAGATGCTCTACCAGCCGTAGACAATTCTCAAAGACCTCTAGTTGCCGAGGCTACGTCACCCCAATAGTGGAAGGTAGGGAGGAAATTACCCAACTGACCATTTATTGTAATAACTACAAAACCCATAGCAAACATGCTTCAAGATCTCCTAAGAAACCCATCATTGCTTTGTTATTTCTTGAGGAGAAGGATGCCTGAGCAAGAGTCTTGCTAAACTCCTTGGAACCACTTGGAATTCAGCTCAGCTCCTCTCCACCACCCTCATCGCTACACACAACCACAGCAGAGCAGGAAACCTCACCTCTTCTGTTTTATCTTTCCCCAAACTAAATTCTAACCTCTGAGGAACACAGGGTCTCCCTGAAGTCTCAGAAAACAGAAGGCCCTTGGAAAGTGCCCCAAATCTGCAGAAGTTTCCCCCCTAGAGCCCTGGGCTCTAGCCATAGCTCAGCCACCAAGGGGCTTTGACCTTCACCTCCCTTTCAGATCCCTGATCTGAAAACGAGGAGGTGAATGAAACAGCCTCTCTGGCCCCTTTCAGCTAGAAGGCCCTAAGTTGGCATACTACACACACCGCATCAGCCTGCTGGCTTCACATGTGCTAAGTGCCGGCCACAAAGTCTTGTGCCCCACAGAAGCCAGCCGAGGAAGGAGAGGTGGACAGTCGTGGCCTCTGGCCTTCCTAGATAAGGATCACTGGTGAGCATTCCAGCCTCCGCCAAGGGCCTCCGCCAAGGGCCTCAGCAAGGCTTTTGCTAACTGGTTCTGCGGCCATCACTCAGCACTCAGGAAGCCCTGGTCTTGGGCGGTGGTCGACAGCGAGAACAACCTTCTGGATTCTGGGGTGTCTCCCATGCCCGGCTCTCTCCGTTGAGCTGCCTGCTTTGGCACGTGGACCACCACACTGCCCCTTTTCTGGCTTTTAGGCAAAAACCAATTTAGCATCACGTTGGATATCACTGAAAGCAGTCTTTTCTTGGTGCCCTAACAGATACCTTTTGACAGGGAGCACAAATCATTTTGGTTACCATAGCCAAGAGGGTCACCATCCTTCTCCCCAAGTGTCTTTTTTTTCCAATGCACAGAATTCTTTTATTTGTTAATTCCCTCCCTGGGGGAAAACAGAGCTCTAAGGGCTCTGGGGTCTGGCCAGGGTCCTAATCTAGGCTGCCCCTCCTACTGGCCTGTTGCCTGACCTGTAAAATGGGAGTCTGTCCATGACCACCTACCTCGTAGGATTGCGATAAGGTATAAACGAGATTAATAAAGTCCTTGGCCCCGCGCTGGACACAAAGTTCCCAATAAATGTTGACCATTATTGTTTCTTCTTGAATATAATTTATTAAATTAGAAAAGAAAAGAATCAGCTCCCAGAGGCTCAAAGCTACATGCCTACAGTCACTGGATACTTGGGGTAAAGATTCAACAGCTCATTTACTCGCGATTATTTCTGGAGCCCCCAGACAATGAGGAGAGAGCAAAGAACTGACTTCCTATCCCCGTGGAGCGAACATCCAGGTGGGGAAGGGAAGAGCCGGGTAGAGGAAGATGCCAGGGTGTGGGTGATCAACGCGCGGAAGGAAGCCCAGGGGCAGGCCTGAGGGAGGTGAGGACCCCTGAGGAGGAGGTTTCAGAGAGGGGAGCTCTGAGGGAGCGGCATTTAAGCCAATTTCACCAAAACACCAGGCAGCGGTAGGCTGAAGGAGAAAACGATCTGAACCACACAACAGCCTGGGTGAAAGGTCCTCCTAGATCAGTCCCTCCCTCTGAGCTCCCCGGCATGTGGTGACGTGCGCAAGGCCACCCCCATACTTAGTAAAATCCAGCGCAGGCCAGGGTCTCTCCATCCCTAATCAGTCCCGCCCCTGCAGGGAATGACAGCCTTTAAGAGAGAGGGGCGGTCGCTCCGTACCCAGGGCTGAGACAGAAAGACCACCACGAAACAACGAAGTCCAGCCACTGTCAGGGAACCAAGGAATCTCTCAGCGACTATCTCTGTGGGTAATCGTGCGCTTCAGCTCGAAAATAATTACATCCAAAATGTACAGAGGTTAGGAGATTCTCCCCCCACCCCCCTCGCCCATCCCAGCCACAGGTCACCTCTCACAAGTTCCTCCCGTTTACCTGCCCAAGTCCCAGGTTCCCATTTACAGCCAGGGAGCCTCATAAGAGTGCTGGGACCTTTGTAGATTCTTTCTAGTCGGCACGACCAACCCCATCTCTGCCTTTTCATCTCACCCATGGGAGAAAGGAGAGAAAGAGGCAACAGCAACTTGTGAAAATCAGGTCGAAACTCCAGTAGCTAGAGACTCTGATTTAACTGATCCGGAGATGAGACTTTTATTTTCTAGAAGCTCCCAGGTGATTGTATTATGCAGCCAGGGTCAAAAACTCCTGGGTTACAGGAATGTAACTGATAGGTGTCCATCCAACTATAACAATGTGGGGGGAGGGAGTTTGGGGGGGGACTTAACATGACCAGTTTTTTTAATAGACAACCTCTATACTGTCTCTGGCAAAGTCACACGTTGCCATCTTGCCCAACACAACTGGCACATCACAGAACCCAAGGTTTTAGAAGTTTCGTGGTCCCTCAGAAAGTTAAACATCGAGTTGTTATAAGATTCAGCAATTCCACTCTTAGGTACATACCCAGGAGAAATGAAAACATATGTCCGTATGAAAACCTATGAATGGATAAAGAAAATGTGGTATATATATACCTCCATACAGTGGAATATTATTTGGCCCCCAAAAAAAGGGATGAAGAACTGACACGTGCTAAAACATGAAGGAACCCTAAAAACACTATGCTTAACTGAGCAAAAGAAGCCAGACACAAAAAGCCATATACTTTACGAGTCCATGTATATGAAATGCCAAGCATGGGCAAATCCATAGGGATCACCAGGGGCCGGGGGAGGGAGAAATGGGGATTGACTGCTACTGGGTATGGGGTTTCTTGTTGGGTGTGATGAAACGTTCTGGAACGAGATAGTGTAGATGGTTACACAACTATATACCCCAAATCACCAAATTGTGCGCTTTAAGGAAGAGAATTCTCTGGATTATAAGTATCTCAGGAGAGCTACTGGCCCAATGCAGGGCGCGGAAAAGGAGGCAGCCCACAGCAAAAAGCATCTTTACAAGCAGGTTATTACCAAAGACACATCCCCAGGTCCTGCCTTCCAAGATTCTGATCAGTAAATGGGGTAGGGAGAGGACACACGAGAAATCTCCATTTTCATCGAGGTAAGAGTTCCCTGATCAGGAAAGCCTGAAGCATAATGACCTAACACTTCATTCCAGAATCTCAGAGGAGGATCAACGCAGCCGATTACTCTTCAGGAGAGGCCTCAAGGGGCCAGAACAGAGCCTGAAGTCTTCCTCAAGATGCTCCCATCCCGCGTCCTAGGACTCCCTCTCCCCCCAGGAGCTCAAAGCCCTTGGCTAAGACAATGCAAGCTTAGCGCCCCCACAGCAGCATCTAGCTCAGGAGGCCTCGCTGGGCAGCCTGCACTTCTTTTGATTCCAGAAATGTTAGCCCAGCACCCAGGCGATTGGCAGTGAGCTGGAACTCGAACCCAGGAATCCCGACGCCCACGCGTTCTCACCTCCAGCTCCCACAAAGGTCTCTTTGTTGGGTCTGGGTGTCTCCCGGAGGGCACGTTTCCTTCCAGGGCTGGGGAGAGGCGAGGGCGGTGTGTAGAATGGAGTCTATGCCGCCGCCGACGTACATTTTCTGCTCTCCAGGTTGCCCAATCCCACCACCAGAGGGGATGGATGGGCAGCGCTTTCCTGGGCTTGGCATGGGGCGTCCTGGAGGGAGTCAGGTTCCGCCCCTCCCCAGGCCTCGCTGCTCTGAATCCAAGGCCTCCAAGGCCGGACAGGCCCACACCCTGCCAGCGCAACAAGGCTCAAACGAACAACGGGGCTGTTGTTCAGACACGCTCTTTAGCCAGTGAGGTTACCCTCTAGAAATACTTCTAAATAAACGCATAGGCCAGCCCATCCTGAGGTCTACACGCTGCCCAGCTTTCGGCACAATGCTTGCCTCCGTGGCATTTCATCTTCCCCGTGGCCCTGGCAACCACCTCTGTCCTCCTTCCTGTCCGAGGTGAGGTTTCCTTGGGAACCAGAGGCAGAATCCACAGGCTCACTAGCCTGAGGCCGGGTGATCACGGCACGCCGGAGCTCTTCCAAAGCCCCTGGCCGCCTTCGCCAGGGAGATCTCTGCTTCAGACGTGATGCTGCCCTGGCTGGGTGATCGGGACGATCCCAAAGAGAGATCACCGTCCCTGCTGTGGGGTCGTACCCTGACCCCTCTTGGCAATGGGAGAGACTCACCCTGTGGCTTTCCCTACCCTGGGGGAGGGGTCCCCTGCTTTCTGAACCACTCAGGAGCCTGGGCTACATCTTCCCACTGTATACAGGTACCCCACTAATAAGATCTCTGCAGCATCCCCACTTCCCAGAAAGGGAAACTGAGGTCCCAAAGGTACTGAGAGAAGCCAGGGGGCCACAGCCCTGGGCCCTCCAACTTGGCATGTACCCCAGCTGGCAAGGAGGGATCCAGTACCTGAGGGTTCCTGAGGAAGGCCACAATGCTCACCCTGAGGGGAACTGCACGAAGGTGAGAGGCAGCTCCGAGCTATAAAAATACAGGATTCAGACTCTGACCAAAAGACACTGAATGGTCTCAAATTTAAATGCCTGCCTAACACCACTTTTCCCCCAGAGGGCTTCCATCAAACTTGGTCCCTTTTGGCGCTTCAAACTACCCACTGGGGTGGGTAAGGAAACATTATTCCCATTTTAAAGGTGAGAAACACACTTGGAAACGTGAAAGAACTATAAGCACCTGTCACGTTAATTCTTAACATCCTCTCACATCGTGACATTGTGCCCCTGCCCCCAAATTTAGGGGATTCGGATGTATGGCCGGGGGGAGGAGGGGAGGGATATAAATTTCAGTTACCCTGGGGATCTGCAGGACAACCACTAATCCAGTCCCCATTGCTATGTGTCTCACCCATGGAGAAATAACTCCCTGTGAGTCCTGAAAGGTAGGCAGTTGCCTTTACTTAACAGTAATGGAAACACACTACCAGGAATAATGACTCCTGCATCATGCCAACCTGAACTTTCATTTCACTGTACGAGCTGCTGGGCATCAAAGCCAACAAATTCGCAGAAATGCTCGGGGAAGAAAGGAGGGGGAAGAGAAGAAAGCCCAGCCTTCTGCCCACCACCATCCCCCCACCCTATCCATTAGAAAACATATTTCTAAATAAATCATGAGAAAGCCCAAGCTACAAAATATTCCACAGTGCTAGGTGCGCCGTAACCCCCAAAACATCACCGCAAAAAAAAAAAAAATGTGTAGACCTCAATCTCACTGATTCATCCACCCCCACCTCGGTCCAAATCAGATGAAATGCTGTCATGCTGCTGTTTTAAAACAGTGTCCAAGAAGGTAGAAAAGGTTACCCACAGCAAGCAAGGACTGCCATCCTCACCATAGCAACGCGCCTATTTATAATATGGTCTACCTGCTTCAAAGGCTTGTACAAGACACTCAAGGCAAGTCTAGTGCTACATCCAAGCCGAAGATGAGCCGGAAACTCTCGTGAGCGTGTCAGTGAAACACTTCCACTTACGTTTACATGCCACAATTATTAGCATTGACTCTCAATTTTTTTTCTTTCTACTCAAGCAAAAGCAATGGGGAAAATGAATTACGACAGTTTCTAGGACATGGTAGAAACCCAGCATGTGACCTTCCAAACTGCTTTGGCTATTTCTTTTTAATGGTTAACCCCGACCCACACTTGAGGTTGCTGAATCCTCACCAGGGTCAGGCGCACACAGCCTGGTAAGGTACCCGCAGGTCCACAAGCAAGGCCTCGGCCATGCATACCAGATGCAGAAATTCCAGAACCCAGACTCAGATCTACAGTGGACCATGGAGGGAAAAAGAGGCTTTTGTTTTTAGAGGGAGATGTAGGCAACCACATCCAATTCGCCTCCAAGGCCCACATTAGAGTTTCCAGAGAGGAACCCAACTATATTCCCAACAGCAGCCTCCCGTTTCCATGGCAAAGTAGCAAGCATACAGCATCAGGCAAGGCCCAGATTCAAACCCCAGTGCAGCCACTTACTAGCCATGTATTTTGGGGAAAGTCCCCTAACTTTCCTCAGTTTTCTCATCTGTAAAATGGGGATGATGCATGAAGTTGCTGTGAGCATGCAGTTTAAAAATATATGGAATGTTCTACAAACTGACACATAGCAAAAGTTCAACAAACAACATCTATTCTTTTTTCTTTTTGTTACTAAGATTAAAGTTCTTCTGGAGTGACGATTGCCGAGTGAACAAAGCCTCAGTTCCCACACATGACAGTACCACAAGAATACCTCAGAAATGTGAGTGTTCCCCTCCCTTCACACACACTCCAATGCCCACCCCATATCACAGCTGGAAAAACTGAGGTTAGACTCACATGTGTACCAGTGATAATGCAAACGTTCAAACCTGGGGGGCCAGGGGGAAGTTAAGAGAAATAGAAGGGTGAGTGACTTACAGGAACCATTAGTGGAAGGCAGACAGAGAGAGACCCACACTGTTTTCATTCGGTCAAATGAAAGAATGACAAAAAGCATCCCTTGGACCAAAGTGAGTGACCCAGAAGATCGGGATTCACAGTTCCAGACACCCTACTCTGCTAAGTGCTTTCTTTTCCCAATAGACTGTACACTCCTATAGGGCAGGGACTATGTCATTGTATCCAGGCATCAGCAGAGCAGTGGACACACCGCAGACCCTAAATAAAGAATCTGTTTCTGGGGCTTCCCTGGTGGCGCAGTGGTTGAGAGTCCGCCTGCCGATGCAGGGGACACAGGTTCGTGCCCTGGTCCGGGAGGATCCCACATCCCACATGCCGCGGAGCGGCTGGGCCCGTGAGCCATGGCCGCTGGGCTTGTGCGTCTGGAGCCTGTGCTCCACAACGGGAGAGGCCACAACAGTGAGAGGCCCGCGCACAGCAAAAAAAAAAAAAAAAAAAAAAAAAAGAATCTGTTTCTGCTGAATGCGTTCAGGAGAGGGGGGAGCTTCAGCTTCTTGGGATCTCCCCTAAAATGCAGGGCTTTTTTTTTTTTTTTAACCAAAATAAAGGCAAAAGATACAGTGTTATTTCACTTTGTTATCACAACAATCCTTTGAGGGATGTTTTTATCATGCCTATTTTACAGACAGGGAAACTGAGGTTTAGGGAAGTCCTAGCTCAAGATCATACAACATCACAAAGCAGCAAAGTCGGGATTCAAGGTCAGTCTGTCTGACTCTAACATCAAGCTCTTCACCACTTCGTTATTCTCTGTATGTCTCTTGATGTATCATGTGTAGAACAGTTCTTAGCTATGAGCAGATGCCAGTAAGTATTTTAAAATGGAAACGCAAAAGAAATGGGCAACTCGGGTTGCAGCTCCCAGGGCTCACAAAACCCTAGATCAACCACAGCTGAGTGCTTCACCATTGCCTTGCACACTCACTGCAGACGTCCCGGAAAGAAGAATTCAATGCACATCTTCACCCACCCATCTCTGCAAGAGAAGGCCCAGGAGCAACCCCAGTGACATGAAATGGGCTGGATCTGTTCAGGTCCTGAGCATTCAATTATTCCAAACCAGGGATCCAGCACCACCAAAGAAAAGGGAGCGGGAGGTCAGGGCAGCACCCACCTGGGCGGAGTTCTCGAACATGACACCTTCTCCAAATCTTCCTGGGGAGGAGTGGAGGCCGCAAGGAAGGGAGGGACACGGAAAATGCCCTAATGCGTCCTCTTAACCAGAGCCTGAGCGCTTCTCCACCAGAGAGAAACACAAGCGCAACAACGGTGACTTCTAAGTGCGCAGGCTGATTATAGCTTTACTTTCAAAAGAGCTTTGATTGATCTTTTTTGATAGACCTGAAATAAATTAAACTAGATTGACTCACTTGAGAATGGACTCTAATCCCTTAGTCAGATCCCGGAGAACTCAAACCAAACCAGCTGTTAATTTAGGCTTTATAAGATAAAGCATGAGAAATCCAAGCTGATGTACCCCAGAGCAAAGCTTACATCATCTCTGTAAGCAATCAACTTACTGCTTCTTTTAGGAACTAATCAGTTCTTGGGTAAGTGGGTACCAAGCCTGCACTCTCACAGCGAAACTAGCTCAAGGGAAGGAAGAAAGGCAAGAGAGGAAGAAAGGTCCCGAGAAACACTGACTGACTCACTCCTTGACAAGCTCAGAACCAGCCCAAGACATTTTCGTTTTGCTTTCTGCTAGTCATCCATCTCCGGCTCCAGAAACTGCAACAGCTTGACCGGAGCCTCCGCACTAAGTGAAAGGAAGCTGTGGATACTCTTAATATTTCTTTTAAAAAAAAGGGGGGGGGGGGTTTGGGGGGTAGGAACTGCAGAATTACCCAGAAAACATTCCCCACTACGTTTTTATCCTCTCATCTTTGAAGATCACACTGTCCCCTTTATCTTTGCTCCTGGGAGCCTTTGATTTGAATATAGGAACCCCAAGGCTTTCAAGTGGTGGCTGCCCATGGCACTAATAGAGTTAACAAACACACACACACACACACACACACACACACACACACACTGCAGGCTTCTTCCCAAACTAAACTCTGCTCACAAACAGGCAGCCCTCCCAGCTTTCACCAGGATTTTTGGAAAGGGACTCATTCCTCTATCCCAAGTGAAGATGGGCATTCACCTTGCCTGGACCTCACCCACAGTCTCACCCCAGGAGGCTCCACCACAATGCCTTTCCTTCTGAAAAAAGCAAGGCTGCTAGCCTCTTGCTCCTAAACAATGATGTTTCATAGAACACTCTGTTTACTGAACATAAGGGGATCAAGCATTGAAATCCAATTTAAGGAATTATGGTGCCTTCGGACTGTTTTTCTTCAAGGATGAAAAAAGACAGACATGTTGTTTCTGGAATTAAGCCAGAAGAAACTGATCCTTGTAGTAATACATGAAAAAAGAAAGAAATCAATGAATGTATATGTTTATGTATGTGGCTGGAGGGAGAGGAATAACTAAAATGTAAGTTAAAAGCTGAGGAGCAAAGGAATTTGACTCCTGCTATGGAAGGATCCTGAAGTTGCTTTCGAAGTCCTATTTTAATACCTATCTGACAAGGAGAACACAGTTCATCTCTCAATACTTCTCAGAAGCAGAAGCAATTTAACCAGAAAAGATGGCATGAAAATCCAGCACGACGTCTGTCCACTCGCCTTCATTAGCAGCAAAACAAACCACGCACCCGAGCAAGGGTCAGAACCTGAAAGGACGACAAATATCATTCCGCTTTGAACAAAAGTAACCACTGCTGCTCTGTACTCAGCACTGGTCACTGTATGTATGTTTTTCCTATTTAATCCTCTGGGATCAGTTCTGTCCCCATTTTGCAGATAAAAGGGCTGTGGCAGGGTGGCTCCAGAACTGGCCATGGTCCCACATGCACTAAATGGGTGTGACTTGAGACACCAGGTGTGTCTAACGTCAGTGCCAGAGCCCTCATCCATCACCCTAGAATGCCTCCTTTTTACAGCAAAAACGTTGAACTCCAGATAGTACAGCACTTTCACAGCTTCCCACCTGTGTGCACATCCTATGCAGGCATTTCACAGACAAGCAAACTGAGACCCAGAGAACAAAGCTCTCCACAGCCAGATAATTCAGAGGCAGACCTAACCATTTTCTGAGCTCCTGGACCCCTAATTCTAATTATGAAGCTTCATCCTCTCCCTTAATTAGTTCTTCCCCACTGCCATTCCCAAAGACAAAGTCCTCCCCAGAGGAAAATGCCTCATCTCACCAAGGGCTGCCCGGGGAAGGAGTTTTGTGATTGGCGTTAATTTGGGGGGAGGGGGGTATAGAAAGGAGGCAAAACTATTAAATGAAGTAAATTAAGACATTTCTGAGAGGTATGGCATAAATCATCACTTAGAGGGACGGACCAATTGAAAAGGTACAGCACTGCTCTGGATGAAAGCTACACCATCAGCCAGGATGCTACAAATGACAGCGGAAGAGGGCAGGAAAATGGAGGCACCTTCTGCAGCCCAAGGCCACTGACCAGCTACAAAGGTCTGGCCAAGGCCAACAAAAATACCATACCTTTCTGATGAACAATGACTGCTAAACACAAGTCCTTTTTTTTTTTCCAAGGGAGGTGGGAGGGTGGGAGAGTGTAAACACACTCCTGTTGTTTTAACGCGTCCCAAAGCCAAAAAGAGGGGCGTGAGGATTTAAAAAGAAAAAAAAAAAAGTCCATTGACTGTTTTCTGACTTCTCATATTTCACTCTCTTTTCCTTTTGGCCTCTGAAAAAGCTAAAGAGAGCCATAAAAACGGACAAACCTCCCAGCCCTGTGTGTGAATTCGGCCTTCTGCAAATGAGGGAGGTTTGAACTGGACCTTCTGGAGCGAGGAGGTGTTAAAGAAACAGTGACAGCTGTCAAGTCGATTGGGAGAATAGATGTCATTTCTTAACCTCCACTGAGAATAAATCATTCCGGACAAGCTCCTTACTGCATCGCTGTTATCCAAGCGGAAGTGTGAACAGGCCTGAGAACGCCGTCCACTCACTGATTTCTTGCCCAGGAGAACCTCCCAGGAAAGTTCCAGCGAGGGGACCTGTGTTGTGGGCACGGACTCAACTGCAGACATGCTGCCCCTCCCGCCATGGGTGCTGGCACCAAGGGCCCCGGAGCAGTGAGCTTCTAATCACAGGTTCTGAAGGCCTCTTGTCCCCAGAAACCCACTAGGGCCACTTGTCTTTGAGACAAAGTGGAGGAGGACGGGGCTATTACACGCTTATTACAGATACAGACAAACAATAACCTGACCACAGTGGCCCCAGGAAACTCCCTCATAAAGAAAGAAAGAAGTGTTATTAGGTTCGCAAGCCAGGAGCCAGCCCTCTGCCTTTCAAGAACCAAAGGGATGCCTTTTAAAATCTATTTTTTTAATGAAGTTCGAAGCAATAGAAATTAGACCAAAGAAGAGAGCAGACACTACAGCCAAAAGGCCACGAATTCCTGTCTTGCTGTCGCTAACTTCATGTCCATCAGAAGCTGAATAATTCCAAGTCCAGTCTCCCGATCAGTTTTTTGTCTGCCCTCCCCAGGGAGATAAATTATGTCACAACCCAGACTCTTCAAAAGGTATTCTGGCCTCCTGATTCGGCCCACTCGCTTACAGGAGAAATAACTCAGAACCAGATTCTTTTGGTGGGGGCGGGGGGGTGTAGAAAAAGCACAAAAAGGTATGCAACACAATCCATCACCAACTTGTCAACTTGGCAAGAGTGTAACAACAGTCTTTCTTGCCAGGGTGACCAAGTGTCCCCATTTGCCTCGGGCCGATGGGTTTCCTCAGACACCCGACTGGTAACAGTAACACCACCATTAAACCTTTCTCATGGACCAGGCACTGGGCTAAACCCTCTCACAGGATCTCACAAAGACCCACACAGGAGGCAAGTCCTCTTATGAAACCCATTTTCCACAGATGAGAAAACGGAGGCACAGAGCCATTAAGCCATTTGCCCAATTTAAAGTTTTCAGCTTTATGTAAAAACAAAACCAAAAAAAAAAAAAAAAAAGTGATGGAAATCAAATACTGGGATAAAGAAAAGTTCATACTTTATGGGAAATTTTGACCTGGAAACTCGTTAATGAGGAAAAAAATATTTCCTGCCAAAGAGGATGAGAGGAAAGCAAGGGAATCACGGGAAATACAGAGAACAGGAAGATCAATCACAAGTTGGTCTAGATGTTTCCAAAATAGTCCTTAGAGACATTACATAACTAACACAGAAAGAGAGAGAAGAAACCCCAGGTGGGGAGCGTGTGACAGTAAAGGATCCAGGACGGGGACAATGGCTCTGCGGCCACTTGCCAGGGAACCCGGGCCCAGGCGCAGATCTCCAATCTCAATATTCCTTGGGAAGGCCAGCCTGGGGCTCTCTCTCCTCAGACTCTCACGGGCCAGGAGCCCTGGTCCCTTTGGTTCCCAAGCGGCCAAGTTCACAAGCTGTGATGGCAACTGGAAACCACAAACCATGAACGGAACCAGAAGTCGGCCGAAAGATAAAGATCCACTCTCACGGAAAAAGCAACGATAGCAGAACCACGGAGGTCGAAATCAAAACCGTATCTGCTTTGCATGGGGCATGTGGTTTTGTGTGTGTGTATTTTCTACACGTCAGCTCATCCGCTCCCGACATGTGCAAGTCACTGTCGGGCTCCTTTAACTGCTTTGCAAAACCAGGGGCCTGGAGAGAAGCGTTTTGGCCAAAAATTCCAATAAGGCCAGAGGAAAAAAACACCAAACAACTCTCAACTTATTATTATTATTATTTAAAAAAAAAAAAGAAATACACAGTTGTGGAGGCAGGGGCATCCAATCCGGTCTACAACAACAGCAACGAACTTGGTGCTTTCCCTACACTCTCCCAAAATGACAAAATCATGGCAGGAGGAGTGTGTTCGTGGGGAAATGATAAGTATATTCAGACTTATCTTCTCATGAAGATAAACTGGCAAATGTAACCCAACTGAAAAGCCACCAGAGCAAAACATAGTTGTTTTTTGTTTTTTTGTTGTTGTTGTTGTTGCCCTTTTTTTTTTGAGGCAGGGGTTCCCCTCTTTCAAGGAAAGAGGGTCTACCACGTGACTGAAGCCTTTTCCTCCAGAATTAAGGCCCTGAGTGCCAATTCTTCAGACAGAAATGGCTTCACACATCAGGTCTTCTGTGACATTTGTCAACTGCTTTCACTCACCATTGTGAAAATGTGACAAGTGACAAGTTTTTTAAGACAACACAAAACAAAATCGGGTACACAAAGCACGGTGGTGGCTTGGGAAACACCTCCTTTTGAGCTTGGGGACATTTTTCAACCTTCCTTTAAGTTCTCTTTCACAAAAAAAATGCCTGCCTACGTTGGGTCAGTGAGGTTTTTTTTTTTTAATTAACAGGAAAATTCTTGGCTTCTTCAGCCCTAACTAAGCACCTGAAGACCAGGAGGAGGAAAGAAGAGAGGTTTGCTTTTGGTTTTAAGGATAAGAACCAAATTCAGAACTTTCTGATTCCTGAAACATCTTCTGAATTGTCTTATAGATTCCATACATCAACTAATCCCTTATCTAGAACTTGATACCATAAGGAAGCTAATTATTGTTTAATTCTACAGAAAATAACTTATTTTAAGCTCGAGTTGATATTATCTCACTATTTCATTTTTGTATCATATTTTAAGTATTCCTAGGTCTTCTACTATATATTTATATCTGAGGATCTAATCAAAAGGACAAAAATGCCTCTTTGCACACATGACTGCCAGATTTCAGCCCTGTTCCAAGACCAGAAAGGGACAAGTTAATCAAGAAAGCACCCCTCCTGAACCCTGAAAAGACTTACCTCTACCACGAATAGGCCATTCTACCCAGAAAGTAGATGTTTTCTTTTCCCTAAGAGTCTGTTTTCCAAAAACCCCCTTACTCACTGCCTGCCCAGTGCACATTGTCTATACCCCACCCCCAGGAGTATAAATCTTGAAAGCACTTTCGAGCCAAACCAGACAGAGCCCCAGTAAAGCCCATGGGACACAAGGGATGCTCCCTCTTTCAGTGCAAAGTTCTTCCTTCAGATTTGGAAACACATCTCAATGTTTCTTCCAAATTCATTTAGTTGCATTACTTGTTCTGAAATGATTGGGAGGTCTACCAACGGCCGGGTCAACTTGAGGGCTTCGATGTGCTGGTGGGTTTTGGTGGAGATGGTAGTTTAAATTATCTCAAAGTGTTCTGCCTAAATTCTACTGCTAAACTAGTCTAGAATATTCAGATTCTCAGAATTCAGTATTGAGCCATAATTGTAAAATCTTAACTTTTTATTATCATCCCTGGATTCTTTCTTCAACTGAGTTGGAGAAAGTCAGAAAGTAAAATTCTAATAAATTTGCCTCTGGGCGAACAGATTTGCCTGGAATGAACACTTAATGTATACCACCACCCCATACAATGAACTGTACCCCAATTAGAGAAAAAAGCTCCTAGGACTTTAACCTTCATTTACACCAGCACTCCCAATGGTTAGATTTTTGGGCTGGGGGCAAGACTGTACAACCATGAATTTCTTGGCGGTCCACTGCCAAGCTCCTTACTCACTCCAGTCTTTCAAATGCTCCTTTGAACAAGCCTGGAGTCCAAGTCCAGTCCACTCCACAAAAGAAAAGAAACAAGAAAACCCCAAAACCAAAAGAGCAAAACCAAACAGTAACAACTCAATGGCAGGCTTTACCAGCTCCTCCCAAAACAAAAGGAAACTAGAGTCTTCTAAGACCATCCTGGACCAAACCAACACTATAGAAATAGGGGGTGGGGGGAGTAAAACCAGAAATTTTTAGATGAAAATCATAAAATTCCCAGGAATGCAAACTACTGGATGAATCTAGAATACAAGGTCCATATAGATCCTAACGAGTCTGAGTCGTGTAAACACCAGTATTTAGCTCCGAAAGTTACTTCTCTAAAGTTCAATGTTGCCATTCACCTCATCAGTATATAATGAGCACATACTATTGAATACATACAAAGCTGGGTCACCCCTCAAAAGCTATTAAAGAAAAATAGAAAACTTTAAATAGATAAGACCTTCCAAACTCTCTTCCGAATATGCATAATATATGTATTTCAGAATAACAGTGCCTTCTTGACTGCTTTCCCGTAGAGAATCAAATGCCCCAAGATTATCAATTTAAACTTAGCTGTCCCTTTCCCCTCTCGCTCTCTCTCTCCCTCTCTCTTAAATCATCATTAAGGAAATAGAAAGAGCATTTCCTAGGCTTCCTACTACAAGGCTTGGAAAAACCCACAAGGATATTGGGGAGCTAGAAACACAGAAGAAGAACCTCAAGTTTCCTATATATTTTGGACCGTCAGCAGCATTTAGGAAAAACACCTCCTCTCGTTTCTGCTTCATATGTTTTCCTTATTGGTTCATTTACACAATGCTGCTCTCCTGACGGCGGTCAGTACATCGTTTTGTCAATGCCTTTCCCCGCCATTAGTGCAGGCTGCTGAGACGACACCCCAGATGCCTCCCCAAGTGGCTAGCAGCATCAACGCATCCCCTTCCTCCAAGTGGTCCCCCCGTTGACTAATGTTCACCAACACTCATACATCATTCCCAAATTGGTCCAAATGAATTAAACACAGCTCTGCTTAACATTACGAGATTTAAATGGATTTTCTCTCTACAGGTCTGCCCCATAATTGGGTTTATCCATCTTGTTGAAGTACAGTTTACACTTGCTAACATCACGCCAATTCAAGCTACATTTTCTGCTCCAGTGGCAGGAGCAAGGCAGATTTGTCATCGGATCATAACAGGTAATTCAAACAACAATTAGTTTGATGACGGCCCGTATGTCAATGTCTGCTCCCAGCAGCCCGGCTCATACTCCCTGCTCTGTGTTCCTCAAGATGAATTGTCTTCACAATTCTTCAATTTCAATCAGCAACAATGCTTACTGAATCAACTTAAAAACTATTGACACAAGACTATCTTCCCTATGGGGCAGCCTCGCCAAAGCTCTGGCGAAAAGAATCCTCTAGTCCCCCACCACCGCCCCAGGATGGGCTACGACCACACACACATCCATTTTCAAGCCTTGGACAGTTTCTGACTGTCAACCAACGTTTTTTTACTCTAGAGCTTCATCTCAACCTCAAAATTCAAGGAGGCACAAGTTTGGGAATAGAAAGGAATGAATTTGCTTGTGAAGGCTCATCCATCTACAAGTAGGAAAGTGCTTAATTTTTTTTTTTTTTTTGGTAAGTTCGCTGCAGGAATTAATGACAATTGTCAAAGTCTGAGAAAATGTTATAATCCAATGGGTAACACTACTTGTCATTTAAAGAAAAAAAAAAGCTAATATTTCTTTTAAAAACCAACTAACCTCCAAGCATCTTGAAAATTAGAAGATAATTACATAAACCAGTCCAACTATGGTTATGCGTTGTTTGGGCAGTGCCATGGTCATTAGGACAGGGTACAAATTCACGCACTGAAGGAGAGCTGAAATCAAAATATGAGATACCTGGGAAAGAATATTAAGTTTACACGGGGACTGAAGGCCTATCTCAAATTATTTGGTTGAGTACCAGAAAAATATACTTATTGGCCTCTCATGTTATGAAAGAGGTTATTATGAAAAAAATGCAAACTTATGTCCTCTGTTCCCTTTCTGCCCACAGTATACAGTACTTCAACACATTCACACCCCTGCTGTATACGTACTATGTCCCAGGCATTCCTACACAGTGCTCTAAGGATACAAAGATGAGTAAGACACACCTCAGAAGAGCTTACATTCTAGTCAAATGTTACAAGGACTAGGCAGGATTTTCAAGTGACATAAGAGAAGTGCAAACAGCAACCAACAGGAGTCATAAATCTTTGCTACTCAGCAAAGATAGTCCATGGCATCAAATTTATCATGTGTGGTGTTCTTGACAGGAAATAAAAAATATACAATGCATGAAGGAATAAGGCTGATCTGAAATCTACCAATGAGTACTTCACATAGTTCCCAGTGGTTAAAAACAGCTGCCTGTACTTGTCAAGCAGTGTGCCACTGCCCTACCCACCTCATCACAGACCTGATCTCATTTCATCTCCCAACAACCCTCTGGAAACTAGCATCATCCCCCATTTTACAAACCAGGTAACTAATTTACCTAATTAGTAGGTAGACACTGGCAGAAACTGGACCTGAACCCAGGTTATCTAACTCCAGAAGCATATGTGCTGAACTGCCCACCTCCTCTTGTACCTATCCCTTTAAAATGCAAAGGTAATGCTCCTAGGGCTTCAGTGGCAGGGTGCCCACTTGAAGCTGAAAAACTAAGCCCGTGGTTCTCAACCAGGGGCAGTCTGGGCCCCCGGGGGACATCTGGCAAGATCTAGAGACGTTTTGGGCTGCCACATTTTTGTTAGGTGCTAGTAGCATGGAGAGGGGAGAGGCCAGGGCTGGAGCTAAACAAACATCCTGCCATGCACAGGACAGTCTCCTGTGCACAAAGAATCATCAGCCCCAAGTGTCAATAGTGCTGAGGTGGAGAAGCCCGCACTAAGCCGTCTTATCTCATCCAGCCCGGAAAGACATGCAAATTTCCAGTCCAGGCCTCAATCGTTATAGAAGCTGGTGGAACCAAGTCTTTCCAGCTGGTACCTCAAAAGACTAGGGGTTTGTGAAGATGCTTCAAAGAGTCCACAAATATTTGATTCTAATGTTTCTTTTTATAACATGCCACAGATAAAGAAATATATAGTACCTGTGCCTACTCTGGTATTTTTTAAATCTCAATGCATTACTCATTAAAATATTAAACAAACTGCCGACCACCCAGGGGTTTTGGTGGAACCCTTGGGAAGAATGGTCAACCGCCGCTTCTGTTTCACTGAAGAGTATGCTGCAATTCCGAGGTAAACTGTTCAAAAACAAATTGCAACCACTTATCTGTTTGACCAGGATGTGATACCGTGCAACCAAACCCAACTGCAGAAACAAATTAAGTGCTAAGTTTGATAAGCCTGCAAAGGTCAGCCATAACCCACTTAGAGATGTCTGTGCTTAGCTAAAAGGCCCCATGATTCTCAGGGACTTTATAAAAAAAAAAAAAAAAAACTATTATAAAGTGCAACTTATAAAATGAAGTTACTGGGAATTCCCTGGCAGTCCGGTGGTTAGGATTCGGTGCTTTCACTGCCAGAGCCCAGGTTCGATCCCTGGTCGGGGAACTAAGATCCCACAAACTGCTCGGGAGTTTGGGACTGACATGTACACACTGCTACATTTAAAACAGATGACCAACAAGGACCTACTGTACAACACAGGGAAGGCTGCTCAATATTCTGTAGTAACTTAAATGGGAAAAGAATTTGAAGAAGAATAGATACATCTATATGTACAACTGAATCACTTTTCTGTGCACCTGAAACTAACACATTGTTAATCAACTATGCTCCAATATAAAATAAAAATTTTAATAAATAGCTGCAAAAAATAAATAAATAAAAAATAAAATAAAATGAAGTTACTAAGAAAATACAACCAGCTGACTGCCACAGACCAGACCTCTACACCTACTGGCTGTGGTCCATATGGGGGACCCAGATGGCTGATATAGAACAGTTGTTTCCATTCTTTCCGGTTGTTCTAGTCAAAGACAACCAGAACTTCTCTGCATCCTCACCAGCCCTCTTACAGGCCATGCAGGCTGGGTCCCAAGTGCCTTAATATGGTGGAGAATGAAAAGATACAAATATCTCAACTTATACAAATACAATGATACAATTAGAATAGACAGAAGTTAAAAACCACTAAGTGAAAATGAGATTGTTTTATTTTACCTGGCCAATGCAATGCAACTGCTATTGGCTTGGACAGGAGGATAACTTCTCCTTGAGAGATGGACGTTAAGCCAAACTGGACTCCTGGCTTTCTTGTCTCAGCCCCGTTTCCACCAAGTGGTGGGACCTCAGACAAACCAATTCGCCTCTTTGCTCCTCAGTTTCCTTGCCTTTCAAAACGGACTCTACCTTTGCTCCACTCCAAGGGTGTTCTGGGGCCCATCAGCACCCCTTGGGGAGTGCGTCAGAAACGCGGGATCTCAGGCCCCAGCCTGGAACTACTGATCCGACATCTGCATTTTCACAGCACGGGGAAGTCTGAACAGCACTTAGACTGCCAGGACCCTCAGCCTCAGGGTCCCACAGCCCCCTGCATATGACAGCAGAGTCCCACCTTCTCACACTGGTACTAACTCAGGGGACGGTGGCCATCACTGAGATTACCTGTTAAAGAAATGCTCTCAAAAGAGAGACTCCTACCACTGAACAGACATCCTTTAGAACTCCGAATGCAACCAGTCTCTTCTCCCCCAGGGAAAGAGTCAAGCTAAAATAAGCCAACGGACAAAAGATTTTACAGCAGTTGTTCTCATGAAGCTACATGCATCAGAATCTTCCAGAATGGGACGGGGTTCAGATCCCAGCATCCCCCTAGGCCGGTGCATTGTCTTTAACGCTCCCCTGGGGATTGTAATGTGCAGCCAGAGTTGGGAAATATTGCCCTTGCCCACCGGTTCGAAGGTGCTGTGCTGTCGCCACAGAAGCGGCGTCAGTATCACCAGAATATTTGTTACAGCTGAAACTCTGGTGGGGCCACAGATGTGCATCTCAACAAGCCCACCAGGTACTTTCTAGGTGATGCTTGCTCAAACCTGCGAAACACAGACCTAGTCCTGATGAATGAGGATCTCCAAGGGGTTAAAACCCAGGATTCTGTATTTTTGAGCGGCTCCCAGGTGGTTCTTTTGTATAGACCCCAGAGAGCTGGTTAGTTGCCCTTGCTTGAGGAACCCCCAGACCCTGCTGAGCTTATATTCTGAGCAGACAGTAGTCAGCATGAAGCTGTGTAGTACAGGCTCTCTCCAGCCCAGTTTTGAATCCTAATTCCTTGACCGTGTGCAAAATATCTTGCGTATTTGAGTCTCCATTTCCTGGTTCACAAAATGGGGATAATGGTGGTAAGAGGAGCTACGCGATTTGGGTTTCCTTCTGTGTTGTGATGAAGAATCAGTGAAGAACTCACATACAGCACTTAACACCAGACCCAATGCGTTGGGAGAATGCAATGCGCAGAAGCTGCTACTACTATCAGCTGTTGTTATCGCCTCTGACCCCTAAGACCAAGCACATCACTGCCCAAGCCACTCTTCCATAAACAAAGAAATCCCTCTTCTTGAGCCTTACAAAAGTATCTGGCTCTCCTCCCATAACCAGGGAGAAGGAAAGGCCTCAAAAGCTCATCAGAACCTAAGGGCAGTCTAGTTTCTCACTCAAAATGAGAAAAAGTTATCCCCCTTAATGACTTGGCCAGCCCTTAGTTTTTACTCAGCAAGCGAAAATGACTGAGCAGCTGATAAGTGATCATTGACTGATTTCAGAAGCCGCTGGGGCAACAATTCCAAAACTTCAGGAGGCAAAAATCAGAACCCTGATTAAAAATGCGAACTCCCGGACTGTATCCAAAACCTACTGAGTCAGACCAAGGGGGGTGGGGTGCTTATAAATCAACATCCAAAACATCACCCAAACTGAAGCTTCCTTGATACGTTTTGCTCACTGATGAACTCCCCAGGGGCCTGGCACACACTAGATACACAATAAATGTTTTTGAATGAATGAACAAGCATTCTGAGGTATGGACTTCAATTAGACAATTAGGCTAAAATGCGCCACTATAGCAAGTGAATGAACCTTTTGAATACGTTAACTGGCACCCAGAGGCTTTGTCAAACTACTCTAGTGAAATGACATCTGTGTCTGTCTGTCTCTCACATACACATACACACACACACACACACACACACACACACACTGCATTCTTTGTGGAAAGTGGACATGAAATCTCACAGCCAGGCTGGTGATGGGACTAAAGAACCGTATGAAGAACTGGCTTCTGCGAGTTCTCCCTCTTAGCCCAGATCTGCTCCTCAATGGATATCGCAAACCCTCACAAAACCTGAAAGGCCAGGGAACTTGTGGAGCAAGGGAGGGCCTAGAACTCAAGAGACGACCATCCGAAACATCAACTAGGGAAAAGCCAGGCACCCTCAAACATCCTGCTCAAACCTGCTGGTACAATTCTCTGGACATTTTTATCACGAACACAAAGAGATGGCAAAGAGATGGACCCTGAGCCATAGCACCTCAGGAATCTTAACAATGTTATAACACGGACAAGACTGAGTGCCAAGTTCACATTCAAGAATAAAGGACCAAGAGGGGACAGGACACTCTCCAAATTGTATCCTTCTCTCGCTGGCTCCACAAAGCACCCAGGCCCTGGAGGATGGTCCTCAGGCCGTAGTGAATCATGGCAGATGAGTTCTAAGACCAAGCAGAATGGTATGGGCTGGGAGAACTCAGATGGAAGCTTGCAGCCTTGAGGATGAAAGGGAAAGCAACACCCACTACAAAATCTCCACCGCTCAGCTGTGTAAACAAATAAAATGGTCCATTTCTTCTGGATCCTCTCCTAGTTGTCTTTGTGCACGCACACACACAAACCACTGCACATCTGAAAAGAAAAACAACGAAGAAAGGTCTACACAGTTTGTTTTTGCTGCGTGTGGAGTTTTTTTTTCCTAAATCACATCTGACTTGGTGTTAAAACATCAACCTTTGGCCAAAATACTCTTAAAACAAAGGCTTAATTGGTTGTGAAGTAGCCCTTCTGAAAACCAACGGAAACATCTTCTGTGGATCCTGACCTTGATTCCAACACTACTCTTGGGGTTGGAAGGAGTGTGGGAAGAGCTCTCTTCAGGGAGGTAGTGGGGACAGTGCCGAAATGTTTATCCACAATCACCTGCAGGGCACTCCTGGGAGGTATCTGCAAAGTGAGTCCACCTCTGCGCTCAGCCTGCAGGATCTCTTCCGGGTTAATGGAGACAGTGGGAGGAGTTCCCAGAAACAGGCCCCAGTGGGAGGAGCTCCCACTGGGGCCAGAAAGCAAAGCCGTGCGTGAAGGGGCGTGCACTGGAGCTTGGGCAAGCTGGCCTCTGATCCCACCCAGATCTTTTTTTTTTTTGCGGTACGCGGGCCTCTCACTGTTGTGGCCTCTCCTGTTGCGGAGCACAGGCTCCGGACGCGCAGGCTCAGCGGCCATGGCTCACGGGCCCAGCCGCTCCATGGCATGTGGGATCTTCCCGGACCGGGTCACGAACCCGTGTCCCCTGCCTCGGCAGGCGGACTCTCAACCACTGCACCACCAGGGAAACCCCCTACCCCGATCTTTTTACTGCTCCCCCTCCTGTGTGCCACTCACACACCCAACAACCACTATGCTGGTGCATTTCAAAAGATATCATTTGAAATCCAGTGTTCAAGTCTCTCTCAAAAGGGCAATGCAAGCTAAACACACATATCACTCTCCCAGTCCACTCCCGAGTGTGACCAGAATCCAACACACATATTCCTCCGAAAGATCTGGGTGAGAATGTTACTAGGGCCTTATACTCATAGTAGCAGGAAACTGGAAGCAATCCAAATACCCAAAAGCACAGAAAGGACACCTGCACTGTGGCATACAGTACATGGCAATAAAAAGGAGCATACCATGCTGCCGGCAATAACAGGGGTGAAACACACACATACGCCAAGTAGGGCCAGACATGAGACAGTCTATTTGCTACACAATCCCATTGCTAAAAAGCTAAAACACAGGCAAAACTAATCCATGGTGATTGATAGATGAAACTAATCCATGGTGATTGATAGATGAAACTAATCCAGGGTGAGAATTTTGGTCAGCAGTCGCGGGAAGCTTTGAATAAGTGAGACCCCAGGGGAATTGGTAATACTCCTTTTCGGGGCCCCACGAACTACAGCCTATGAGCCAAATTCAGCCACTATCTGTTTTTATGAATAAAGTTTTATTGGGACCCAGCTACATCTATACCTATTCCCGTAGGTATTATTTTGGGCTGCTTTCACACACAATGGCAGAATTGAGAGGCTGCCACTGAGACTGTTTGGCCTACAAAGCCTAAAATACTTATTATCTGGCCCTGTACAGAAAAAGCATTCCAACCTCATTCTATATATTGATTTGGGGGATGGTTTCATGGATGTTCACAAAAGTAAAAGTTCATCCATCTCACCACTGAGGATCTGTGCACTGTGCTGTACTTATATCTCAATAAAACTCTCTACAAGTCAATAGAGTTAAATATCTATGTCTGTAAAAAACCAAAAAAAGGCCTTTTAATTTTTATTCCAATTATACTGTGTTAACCATTTAGGGAAAATATGGCTTTTGTGTTGCTCTTGTCTTTTCAAAACTGAGAGGAGTTAAGGAGATTGTCAAAAGTGAGGAAGATCCCAACACATCAATTGATACTGTGTCCAAACCTTTTAGAAGAACATGACAGACACGTCTAGAGAATCACTCAGAAGCCATTCACATAAATGTTGCACCTGGCCAAGTCCTGAGATTACAGGAGGGAAGGGAAAGGGGGAGGAATCTCATGGGATGCACGGTGTCATACTACTCTAGGTTATTTCAGGATATAGCTTAGGAAAGCAACCAGCTCAGCTCAGATTGAAATACTGTACCTATTAAGGTTAAACAGTTTTAAATTTCCAGGGAAGAAAATTCTGCCCTGACAATCACGTTGCATCTAAGCCTTAAACTGGAGAATGGGGCAGAGGGCAAACATCCGCTCTACTCTGCACGAAAGCAGGGCCACCCTCTCCTCTCACCCTCACGTTGCTACTGAGCTGCCGTGTGCCTTGGGAACAATTTATTGTGTCTGAGGTTTCCTCTTTTTTTCCCCTTTGCTTCTTTCGTTTCGTTTTGTTTCGCCATTTATCCTTTGATGGTCAAACTAAAATTACAGCTAGATGCCATGTGGCTTTGACCTCATCCTGGTCTAGCATAGACTGGGGGAGAAAGAATCCTCAAAGCATGGTGGTGCTGGGTCTCTAATAAAATATCTCTGTTTGCCCACATGGGCATCATGTCTTAGCAAACAGAAGCAGAGGAGAACAATACTACCTGTTCATGGACGAGTAGTAATGGTTTCAGTCCTCCAGACAATGAGCTCTGTAACTTACTCCATCTCCCTCCTGAGAAAGCGCTTCACACGGCCCGCACTGTGCCAGGTGGTTTGGAGAAAGACGAACTGCTCGGCCTAACAAGGGACACTTCAGCAACGGGTGTAAAGACACAAAACAGCTACTCTGGGCTCGGCTGGTCTCCCAGTGACATGGCCCCAGCCAGCCTTTCCACTCCAAGATAGGGATCGTGATGCTATTCAACCTTGACAATTCCCATACCCCAGGCAACGGGATTTTCCAGCCCGCCCCCCCCCCCCCCCCCAAGATGTGGCAGGCCTCAGGACACTGTTCATCATCCACTCATCAAGAGTTAGGGTTTGGGCTTGCTCTCCAACCAAGCCCTGAGTCTATACCCTTTTCTGGGAGCAATGTTCACTGTGCTGCCGATCAAAAGGAAGAAGGGTCCCCCAGGGAGAGTGCCAGCAAGAACACCAGCCTTGGGGACTTCCCTGGGGATCCAGTGGTTAAGACTCCATGCTTCCAATGCTGGGGCGGGGCCACGGGTTCGATCCCTGGTTGAGGAACTAAGATCCCACATGCTGCACAGCGCGGCCAAAAAATAAAACAAAAACAAACAAACCCACCAGCCTTGGAAATAATCTGGGGGTGGAGGAGCCTTATCGAGAGTCGTACTTTCCCCTAAAATACACACACGGATCAGCAGCACGACTGCAGAAGGAATCAAAATATTTTTTAAATAAGTTACTGTCACCTCGAAATGAGTACAAAATACTAGGGGCTCCACCGAATAACAACGTCTGCTGAGTCCTACTTTTCACTGGTGGAATAATTCACAATGTACCTGGGACAAAGGGCTACTGGAAAGTCTTCTCCAGACAGAGGCAGATTTGAAACAGCACCGCTACAAAGATGCGATATGGCTGTGGACCGCATACACACACACAAGTTATCCGCAAGGGCTAACCACAAGAAAGTGAGCAAGGGAAGAACGGAAATGATATAACCAAGCGACACCCGCTTCCAAGGAGAGAAGACCCCAGAGCCAGACCTGAATGCCCCAACAGCGGGTTTCAAAAACCTCCCCTTGAAGGGTTAACCCAGAAGCAGAGGACTCAAGAAGTTTCGGCACCATTAGTTACACCATGAGGTCCATCCATCCTGGCCAGGCCAGGCAGACAGACGAAAATCGTATTAGTCTGCTCTCCCTCCACGACTGCACTCTGTTGGCATCAGTTCAGCTCTGAGCCTATATTAGTCCGTGATTTGTTTAGCCTTTGGATTTAAGAGAATGGAAGTACTACGTGAGCAGGAAACAGGACACTCATCAAAAGCTGGGATCTGTCGCCTTTCCCTCCCAGCACTTCCAGTGTCGTGTATCAACAAGTCCTAGAGAAATCAACATTTCAGAACAATCAGGTCAAAAGTGATATTCCTAGCACCACTTAACATGATTTTGATCCACCGGAAACAACTCTCTGGCTGTCACACAGCCTCCTCTGCTATCTCACCCCCCTTAATTCTTCCCATTCACATTCTGTCACCTCATGTGACTCCCAATGTAAGACCCCTCCTGAAGCAAAAAACAGTAGCCAAGCTAGGGCGTCTGTGTGCCCATCATGCCTGATCGAGATGCCCTTAACAAAAACACACAGGCTTCTCCTTCTTTCCCTATCTTTAAATCATTTTAGCAGCATTTCTTCTGCTCTTGTTTCTTCTTTGCTTCCAACCTCCCCCGAAGAATCAACCACAACCGCACTGCCATCATCACCACCATCATCATCACCTAGGTCAGGGGGAGGGGTGGAGAATAAGAGACACAAGAGACCTACACATTGACAAAATCAAGCTTCGGGATCTCTTGCATGTCCTACCTGAATTGCAATCTGGTGTTCAATCGTTTTGTACGCAGAGTAATGTGTGCTCCCGGACTGAAAATAGAGCTGTAGAAAGAAACCAAATCAAAGCGTTCTGCTTATGTCACAAACTACAAGAAAACATCTTAAGCAGTTTATGAATAGCAGACAAACCTTCCTAGATTGAACTGCAGCCTTGGCATTCAATCAAGACCTCTGTATTTTTATTTGTTGCTATAAATAAGATGATCATAATAATCTAAAGTTTTTTTTTTAAAAAAAGCACCTATTCAATAAGCAAAAGGGGGGTGGAGGGGGCTGGGAGCGAGGATCAATGACACGAGAAGGAAAGACGGACGCCCATTAAGACATAAAGGAAGCCAGTGTGCTGAGCAAGATGCTGCAGAAAAATTAACGGGATGCTGCAAACATCATCAGAACTGCGACACGTAGGCAAGAGGGAGAGACTGGGAGAGAAAGGATGTGAGAAGCCACAGGACTGCAAAGGTACAAGCCCCCCAGAGTTCTAAGAACTAGGCTCTCACCCTCAAACGCAATTCTATTTTGGGGCAAACAAATGTGGCAGGCAGAATTCAGGGGCCACTCGATGCCTTATACATTCTTTCGCAATGACTAAGCCATCAGTCCCAGGACGGCTCAGGAGGGCTTTGCAGCCCGCATGTACTCTAGGAACCCACACTTCCCCAAAGAAGGAACCAACTAGTGCCTAAGAGCCACTGAGTTTTCTAAAGACCACCTATGTATTTGGGGGCCCCTGGGTGAAGGTACATCCCTGGTTCACCCAGACTCTCCACAGCAGAAGGCTAAAGTCTCTCCTGGCCTTTCCCTCTGAAGCTCTACAGATCTACCATCAAAGAAACGGGCAGCCCCAAATAAAAAGGAATACCAAGAGGCCTCTCCAAATTCTTCTTTTCCCAAATAGTACTTATTCATCTTGGGCTCCTACCAACTGGGAGAACAAACACCATCTGCTGACTTATTTTATAAACAATACAACAAACACTAAAAGGTCTCAACAATATCTGAAAATGCATTTTAATTGGCCATAAACGAACAAATGATGAAGAATCACACGGTCCTATGAAATCACTGCCCATCTCCCTCGCAGTAATAGGCAAATCAGTTACATTTCCAAACACAGATCTGTATTACTATAGCAAACTATTGCCATTATTACCACAGTACGATTCCTATTACCAGAACCTTCCTGTATAGCAGTTCTTTAGACCCCATTATTCTGTATCTTGCTCCCTGCAAGAAAAATTATTCAGTTTATACAGGTTTTTATTTGGGGGGGAGAAAAAAAAAGAAATTCACATAAGAACTTCTGAAGCAACTCATACTAAACGCAACCCAGTAGTAATGAAATTTTTTAAATAGCCTAAATGCACACTGCTCATGGGATAAGGCTGTACTGCTCCCAGCTGGGGATATAGTGGGTTCTGAGATCACTGTATCTGCTCCAAGTGAACAAACAAAAACACACTGCCTGTATATATGTTAGGAGTCTGCTTGCTCCCAAACAATACTAATCAAAGTTAAAAGGGGGCACAATAAAGGTGGGCCAAAAATATATACATTCCTTTACCTGTCAAAGCAGAGTAATGAATCACACTCCCTAAAACAACGGAAGATAAAGGCTGAGCCACTGAGATAAGCCCCCTACGCACACAGCACTCCACCCCTGCACACACACTCAGGAGCAGTTCATCCAAAGTGAGTCACTGAAAAAGACAGATGAATTTGCCCCCTTGGCCCCCCTGTCCTTTTTGTGAAAACTGCCAGTCAGTAAGGAGATCGCACTAATTACTGTGACAATTCTGCATTGTGTTAAAACAACTTTTGTGCGAGGGATAGGTTCCTCTGCGAGTTTGGAATTCTTGGCTGAGAGCAGCTCTTGTCGGAGCGAGGGACTACCCTGCTCAGGAGAGAGAAGGCAACACTAAAACCTCGTCCCCCTTTTCAGCCGGTTTTATGCTGCGATTTTCCAACTGCCTGATTCAGAGCTTAGTGGAAACTTGTCCAAGCTTTTCTTCCCACAAACCTTGCGGAGCCCTAAGGCAATCTTGCACTCAGGGTAACCACAGAAATCTCCTATCGTCAATTAAAATCGAATGGACACCTGATAACTAAGTATACGTTGTGGAAACAAAATTTCATATAATCACGGCCCTCTGAATAAATTAATGAAACTGTGGCTAATCCAAATTCAATTTCCATTTGTCTGGTTCCACACTTAATCCTCACGTTCAGCACCACCCAAACAACAACACAACCCCAGAGAGAATGCTACAATTAAGACAGTAAAAATGCAGCTGAAAGGTCCTTAAGAATCTGGTAGGACAAAGTTAATTTCACCTTCACACACACCAATCTAACATCCCCAAGTAATGCAACTCCCCTCCTCAGGTATCCAGTAACACGGAATACCCGCCACCAGCTCATAAATCCACACAGTACAAGCTCCAATCAGCTCTTCACTCCCAGCCAGTACCCACTGCGTTGGAGAGATTTTGAGCTTCAACACTTCCCCCCAGCAACAGCGACGAAGACAATTTTCTCGTTTCTCCTTTGGGTTCCCACCCCCTCTTTTCCCAAATACTCTTTTCTAAAACACACCCTTTAAATACTGCTTTTTCCATCCCTGGAAAACACAGAGATGCCTTGTTCATTATAGTCTAGCTTTTTAAGACAAACATAAAATACAAGGACCCGGTAAAAACTTGGCATTCTAAACTGGAACAATAGCTTATTTATATCTCCGTAAAAAGCTAGAAGAAAGAACAAGAGAGGGTTGACCCTTTGTGCTTTTGTTTGTTTGTTTGCTTGCTTTTGGAAGATGAGGGGCGCTTGAGAAATCTTAGGTGGCAATCTAAGGCTCACCTGAGTTCAAGAACCAGGTTCCCCCAGGCCTGGACTCTTGGGACCACCCCTGCTCTTGGCCACCTGCAGCACCGCACGTCATTTCCGCATCCAGCAACTGTGACTCTCGTACCCTGGGTCCGCAACACACCCTCACCGTGGTTCCCCCCTGCCCCGCCCCCCCCAGGCACCCTGAAGCAGCACCAAATGAGAACTCCAAGGTACTCATGTCCTCTTCCTGTGAAACTCTCAACAAAACAAACCTTCCCTTCCTGTGTGCTTGTTTACAGTGGCCAAGCCCACCCAACCACCCATTCGAACACCTCCCGGTGACCCAGCCCCCTGTGGTCCAGAGGAAGAGCCATGGGGATGCGGTGGCGCTCAGCACAACCTTGCCTACATTCTCCAGCAATTCAAAAACCAACGTTTTACGATCAACCACCTCCCTTATTAAGAAATCCTATCTTGATTTCTCTCATTTCATTTCTAATCACTACTACTGGCCCTAAATTTGATGTTTCAGATACAAGACATCAGAGATACCCAGAGATGGGAGAAAAGGGAAACAGCTTTTTCAATCACAGAGATCTCATCCTCAAAGGCGACTAAAAATCTTGAAACACTACATTGGGTTTCAAACTTCCGGTAGGATGAAGATTAATTTTGTATGCCTATTCATTCCACTAAATTGGGAAGAGTGGGGAGCATTTGCTGTATTTCCAGTTTTATGAATCACCAAGCTTTCAATTTAAAAAAAAAAAAAAGGAGAAGAAGAAATTCAGATTCATTTCCTAAACGGTTTTGGTTTGGGGGATTTTTTGGTCCACCTTCCTCTCCCCTGTAGCTACCACGGTGAGGCACTTGAAGTTTAATTTCCATGTCATTAGCATAAAAGGCAGAATAGAGGCTTAAATATCTAAGACTTTTTCTCAAGTCACCAGTCATTTTGCAGGACAGAGACAGCACCCCCAGCCCTATGCTGGGAGCCTCTTACATTTAGTGGGAAACTTCTGATCAGGCCTTTGGGTGCCTGCCCGCCCCCTTAAAAGATGCCAAGGGGACTTCTAACTTCCACAGGGAAGGCAAAGCCAGCACTGACTGCTAGGTATGGAGGCTTAAACATTCCTGCAAAGATCCAGACACAGAACATCTGTACCCTCCTACAACAACTTAACAAAGGCAACCCCTTTTCACTTCCTGGCATTCTCCTTCAGAAATTCTGCTGCAACAAAACACATGCCTTTAGACACAGGAACAATCTCTCCTACTGTCTCAACGTTCCATCCAATGTCTATTTACCCTCATTAATTTTTTTTCTTTTCTTTTCCTCAACCTGAAACCATCAGCTATGAGTCAGAGAACGATCATTAACTTTTACTGCTTTCATACACATCCACCTACTCACATTTGGGGAAAGAAGTATTGACTTGCAACACTGCCTGAGACCAAAATCCTCTAAGAAGAAAAAAAAAGGGGTGGGGGGGAAATCACTTCAATAAACTTATATCTATAGGTCTATGGGGGATGCTACATACATTGTTTTTCCACTTTGTGCTGCAGTCTCTTGCAAAAAAAGAAAGAAAGAAAGAAAGAAGTTGAAATCGAACTTGGTTATGGTGATGGGCATTTCTGGATTGGTATTTTTGAGGGAAAATTAGATGATTTTCTTTAAACATCAAAACATAATTACATTTCTTAAACTGTTTGGGGGAGGGGAGAATAAAGTGAAGCAAGTTTCCTGCTCTTGTCCAAAACACATTTCCAGCATATAAACACACGTGGGCTAAAGCGCTGAGACATGTTCCTAACACAGCATTTTTCATTAAAAGTTGCTACACTAACACTCTTAAAATGACGCCCCATCATTACTCCACTTAGCAGTCACAGGCTGCACACTCGTAACGAATTAATTTGCATTAATGTGGGTTTCACGTGTCCTTCCCTGGGTATACGCCGTTGTGATTCAGGCTTAATAAAACTGACACGACAATAACATAGTGCCTTTTCTTTCACTTTCCCAAACCAACCAACCCACCCAAAGACCCACACAAATCCTCTCGATTTCTTAATAATTTTGCTAATATATTTAGTACATCATAATTGGTCCAGCACGCAAGAACCTAGTTATCTTCTCAGTAAATATTTATAGCATCACTCTTTCCCATTCATTCTGCATTTTCTTAGAGAATCTCACTGTAGCCTACATCTGCAATTCATTGACTTTACAATTTACCACATGTTGGGATGGGAGAGGTCTTAGCTCCATTTGAATCACTACACAAATATGCAAGTGATTTATCGGTTTCAAACTAAAGACTGCAAGAGAAGGACTCCACTTTTCCTGAACATTACTTCTTCTGGCAGACCATGAACAATTACAGTTCGTACTAATTAAGCTCTGTAAATGTGCTGTGCCTTACTAATGTCTACCAGGCCTCAAATTTATTTTCATGATGCCAAACTTTAGCAAGCAATTTTAACTCATTCAGGGCTGATCCCACTAGTAACCATTCCTTCCCCCTGTAGATCGAGCTGTTTGGGGCTACTTCATGACCAAAAAAAAAAAAAAAAAGAAAGAAAGAAAGAAAAGAATAAAATATTACAGACATATTACCAGCCTGAAATCAGATGTGCCCAAGGAAGGAAAAAAACCTATCCTGGGAAAACCGAAGAACACCAGGGCTGATAACCCGTTCAAAGATCCCACAGCCCCATCTTTGTAATGAGCTGTTAAGGGATTCATATCTGTCCCTGAGGGCTAGTAAGTTTCTGCATTCCATTGATTAGAAAATAAAACCTTTCAGCCTCTGTCTTGAAGTCTGGGTTGGATGGAAGGAAGGCTCCAGCCAGCAAGCACAGCACGATCAGCTCCTACCCACCTCGACAGTTACCCACACACCTCAGAATCCCACTCCCCCTTTACCAGGTGGTCAGTTTGTAACACACACACTAGAAAGCCCACGTTTTTAAGAATGAATTAAAATCAGGAGGATAAGTGGCCTTCTCTGTCACATCGGGGTCTTGACCACAGATACCCCATCCCCAGCTCCTCACACGATAACTTACATGAAAGACTATCTGCTGCTGGATAGAGCTCTTTGGGTAAAAAGTGGATTGCGACCAGTTTTTACTGAGCTGAGCCATATCGTTGTTAATAGCCACCCCCCACCCGTGGTACTTCTACCTCTCGCTAAGAAACTTCTAATCCCTAATTTCAATCAAGCTATTTCCTCATGCCCAAATCTCTGTCCCATCTTCTTACACTTTTCTAATCTTTCTCAGGCAAGCATTTATTCTTCCTCCCCGGCTACTTTTCTGTGCTTCCTCCCCCAGATACCAGTGCACTTCCCCCAAATGAATGGCCTTCCCACTCCCAAGGTAAATCTGGAATTTTTTTCTCATCTATTAATTCTTTTAATCAACTCTCCTCACTCTATGGCACTTTTTTTTTTTTTAAACCCTCACGTTAACTAGCGCACTATGCAATGTGTGTATTTTCCCTTCCAGCTCAGTGGAACATCGTATAAATTAAAGACCCATCTCCCGTATCAGGTTTCTTTAAGTATTCTGGGAAATATGCACAATATAGGCAAGAGGGTCTCAAAAAAAAAAAAAAAAAGCAAGAAAGAAAGCAAACAGGGAGAAGCCAGAAGAAAAGGAAAAAAGATGCAAACACCTAGAGCAACTTTGCTTTTGAAAAAAGGCATTTGTGCCGAGCCCCTCCCACCCACCCAACTGAATTTCCATTACTGAAAGTGCTCTTTATAAATGTGTGTAACAATAGCCTGGAGGAAAAGTACAAGTCAGCTGCCAAAGGAGGAGGGGGTGTCTGTCTCAGTAAGCTCAGATTGTAGGCATGGGGGTCAGAGGAGGGGAGAGGGCAGCTTTTGCGAAGGGGTCTCCACACCCCACCCCCATCTCATTGCTTATAATTAGTGAGAGAAATCTGAGCTACTGCCAGTGTCTGCGGACCTTGAATATTATAAGGCCAACGTGGCGTCAAATATCTTAACATTCATAAGTGTTATGGGCTGTAAATAAAGCCTGTGGATTTATGACCCGGTGGCGCTTGCCAGCAAAGGACTGGGGCACATTTCTTTCAGCAGACCTGTCGAGGTGCAAGTTTGCCTTTGGTTGTAAAATTAACCATTTCCTTCACAAACGTGCTCAATTATAAGTCAGAGTTGAAGATTTACTTACAAGGTTGCCAATATCCACCCCCAGAAGAAACTCAGACGCCCACAACACACACCCCCTTCAAAAATAAAAGCCTTGAGAATTCGATTCACCCCGCTCCTTCTCAAAACTTCTGAAATGTGTCACCTCGAAACAGTTATACATGTGGTTAAAGATATTATCTAATTCCACTCACCAAGACTAAAAAAGCTTACACCTACTTCCCTGGAAAGTGCTTATTTATTTGGCAACTCCATGTCTTAAAAAAACAATAAAGGAGTAAATCACTCCTTGCCTGAAGTTTTGTCCCTTCCCCCAATATAATGTCATCTATTTCCTGTGTAGGAGAGAGCCTCTGCTAAATCCAGGTTGCCTCAGACTTAAACTGCCAATAAACCAACTTCCACAGAACTTCCAGACAGCTGGGGAAAAGGTCCTCGGAGTTTTAGTCATGGTCCAGAAACACAGGTCCACACAAAAATTTGCAGCTGTCCTTTCTCTGCAGTGCATTTTTAATGTGATTCGGGGGCCCCTGTTGTGAAACATCTGACAAAATGTAAAATCCTCTTAGATACCTTCTAGTTTACCCCCTGTGCATGTGTAAGAGAAGTTGCACCAACATTTCTCCACCAAGAAATCTAGGCGCTTTTCGTATGCACACAGGCACCTCGTGGGATGTGAGGAGGCATTCAAAACCTGGAAAGACTTCTACTGTAATCTTTAAAAGCACAGCCTCTGGTGCAACTATTAAAATGCTGGTTTTCTAAAGCAAATATTTTTTTAATAGCATGCAGAACTGCAGTTATCCCGCGCTAACAGAACAGCATTCTTGATCTGCCAGCCCCCGGAAACCTCCCTGTAACTTTTTCACAGCTTGCTAAGAAACAGAAAGCGCACCAGCTTCCAGCAGGGACGCTAAATGAAATCCACATCAGTAAAATTAAAATCAAGGTGAAAAACTCCTAGCCAGAGCGGGGATTGTTTTCCTCCAAAGCTTTTCTCAATCAGATAGGGGGCATCAGTGAAAGCTACTTCCCTTCAGCAGTCAAAAGTTTCCAAAAACACTTCTTCCAGATAAACACTCCAGGCTCCCGGACTGCCTCATAGTTTGTTTCTGGGGTTTCAGAAAGCTTTCATTTCAACAAACTGCAAAGCACTGGCATATTAAATTTATAATCATTAAAATATGACTTACTGGGTGAATGTTGAGCCCATAATCCAAACTGCAGACATTAAACCCCAACCTATAAAGATTAGCACGGAATTAATACTTTGCATTGAGACTGAAATCTAAACATGTTTGCCATAAATATTTCTGAAGGAGATGAAAAACAATTAGCATAAATACCAAAGAAGGGCAAGAACACCTGTTCTTTTTCAGGGCGATAAGCATTTTATTGTTCTCTATTTAAAATGTAATGACCTGTGTAATTACAGTAATATTACATTGTTATGTAGGGGCTTGGAATGTCACACTTTGAAAAGTGTTGTCAAAACAATCAGGGGTGAAGGTGGGGGGTAGGAGGACAATGGGGAAGGACCACCATTAACCCTTCACACTCCGAGGTCTAAATCTTTTGTATTAGAAAGGATTATGCTGTTTGAGCGAGGAGAAAACATCCATTTTTCACCAGGCAGAAAGAGAAGGTGCTGCCCGGCTAAATAAAACCCCAGTGAATAATAGGCCCCTCTTGGTTTCCTTTAAATGCTGGATTCCAAGTTCAAAAATGAATTCAAGATGCTGCTTATTTACTTGTTCAACCTAGTAGCAAACAGCTTCAGCTGAAAAGCAAACAACTTTGGATCAAAGAAGATGTGAAAGCTCTAATAATCAACCCCTTAAAAAGAATTTCAAACCTAACTGGAATTTCGGCCACCGTATCCCATATTCTCATTTGGCAGGAGGGAAAAAAGAAACGTAAAACTACTCTTTCCTATCTACTTTAATATGGTAACAGTATTCTTATCTTTGGTGTATACAAATGTTACCACAATTCTAATATTTGCAGTTCTATCACCTCCCATCTACTCAACCAGACCTCTCACCTTAATGCTTTTTTGTATTCGAACCTTTTTAAAAGCTGTTCCTATTACAGTATCAAAGGCTAAATTAATGTGACGTAAAAATCTTTTGTCATTTTAAAATAAAATTATTACTATCAAGCTTTATGGCGTCTCCAGCAATTAAAGCATTATTCTTGAGATAAAATATTATTCATCATAAGCCCATTTAATGATACTCCTTAATTCTTTACATTCTTAAAAAGAAAAGCAGAAATCAGGAATCCAAAGAGTTTGCTTTTTAAAGGAGGCAACTGCTTACAGGTACACTCATAAGTTAACAGAAAATGTAGCAAAAGAACACCACCACCAAGGAGGGTCTGGAAGAGAATAGAACATACAGCTAATTTGTCTTTACACCTTGCCCTCAAAAACACACTCTATGAAGCACTAAGAATTTCAGATGAGCATGAAAAGACCGCTATCTTGCCTATAGATTCCTTCGGCAGCTGTATCAAATCTGGAATTGCAAGCCGGCCCTCTGATCGAAGAGGTCAGGAGTGACACACAACAGCCTCTCAGCCTCATTTCCATGGCTCTACTTACCGGCTTAAATAACCTTAATTCTGGAGCACATCAGCTAACCCAGGTAACAGATAGGAGGAGGAAGGGCCCGTGCACACTAAAGATGTCTGTTGGTGTTTGACACGCAAATACTAAAACTGCCTCCTGACTTCAGAAATGTCTTCTCAGACTCCATCTGATGTCACAGCATCAGGCCACCCGCTATGTCCACAATTAAAATAACTAGACGCCGAGGGTTCCTACAATGCCCACAAAGGGGACGGGGTTGTTGGGAGCCATCCTTTTCGCACCGGGAAATCATTTATTTACCTTTAACAATTTCCCTGTTCCCTAATTACAGCGCAACACAACTGTTAGAGTTTCAGGAGATCTTGCGGCAAGATTGCCAGCGGTCACAGGCAGGAGTTTGCAAAGAGTCAAGAAGGCCAGCAAGCCCACCATCAAAGCTCAATATTCAGATGGCCATTCAGATGGCCTTTCAGATGGCTAAGTGGATTTTAAAATAATACCAGAGAGGCTTCCATCGTAGGGGGAGGGGAGGAGAGTAAGAAATTCTCAGGGTTACTTTGGAATGTCGCTTGGTCGGCTTGGTTATTACACAAACTCTCCGATTCTGAGCCGAATACTCCCGGTTCAGGATGCCCACAGGCTCCCAAGAAAAATACAACGTAACCGGACTATGTTTCCCCTACAGCTGCAACCCCACTGCCCGGCCCCCGCCGCCTGAAAGAACTGGCCCTGAAGGAGGAGGTCGGGCTGAAATGCTCTCCCAGCTTCCCAAGCATGCAGAAGCCTGGGCGCGCGGGAGGGGGAGGGAGGGTAATAATTATTTCTCTTTCCTGGCCATAAAAAATGACCGGTCTAGCATGCCCTTGCCATTTTTGCCAGGGCCCCAAAAAACAAGTCAAACCTGATAGTTAATATTTTAATGCTTAAAAACACTTGTAGATCTGATCGACTCCCGTCCGGCAAGCCCTCGGCCATTAGCACCGAAACCACGGCTGGTGAACAGTGGGCGCACTATTTCAAATTGCTATCTCGAGTTACCGAAAAATAAAAGAAAACAGAAGGAGTGAGTGTAAATAAGAGGTAGGGGGACCAAACCAGAGAGGGTGCAAAATGACAATCCCGAGAAGCCGGGCACAAACGTTTAGAGATTGCGTCTAGAGATTCGTAATCCAGGCTTTTTAGGGGAGGGTGGGATGGGGGGAGGGGGTTCAAGGCGAGGGCAGGGGGCAGAGGCCTGTCGGGGAAGAGGGTGAGCCTTATTCACAAATGTCACGGGGGGGCGCGGGACGCACGCCGCGGGAAGCGCCACCCCCCCGGAGCCTGGCACCCCGCGCCTCCCTGGAGCCCCCAAAGTTGGGTGGCCCACGATCAGCAGCCCAATCCCTTGAAAGAAAGGAGCCCTCGGCCTCCCTCACCCTCTATACACCCTTGGGCCCCGCACAACCTGGTCTCTGGCCCCCCAGGGCCCACTGAGGGCCTTCTCGGAAGCTGGCGAGCGCAGATCCCGCTATAAACCCCAAGGCACCAAAATTCCCTAGAAATACATCAAGTCCGCTCGGAGGAGGCCATCCCGGCTCCAGACAAACCAAAACCCGCGGCCACAGGGGCCTCTCCACCCCGCGCGGCCCGGGAGAGCCCGCAGCCAGCGCGCCGGGCAGCCGAGCCGGCCACGGCGCCCAGGGCGCTCGCGGCCCTGCAGGGTGGCCCCAGAAAAGGAAGCCCAGAGCCCCCAAGTTTGCAGTGGGACCAGTCTTGGAAGCGTGACCTTCCAGGGGAAAAGGGAAGGAGGGCTGAGAGCCAGCCATCGCCACTAGAAAGCTAAACAAATAAGCGGCCGAAAGAGAAAGACGAGGCGCTTCTCCAAGGCCCCGGGCTCCGCGCGCCCGCTAGTTCTCAAGTCCAACGCCTGGAGGACAATCCACTCTACCCCGCGCGTCGGGCGCAGCCCATTAACTCAGTCCCCGGCAGCGGCAGCCAAGGGGTTAACCGGGGAAAGCCCAAGACGCCACTGAAGAGGGAAGGAAAAGAGAAAGAGAGAGAGGGAGAGGGAGAAAAGAGCGAGCCACACAGTCATCTTCCCAGGGTGAAGAAACAAACACCACCACCAAAGGGGGCGGGGGGAATCAGAGCGCAAAAAAAAGTTCTTCTGATTCCCCCCCAACCAACAAAGCCCTGCTTGGAAAGTAAAGTCTCCCCAACATCACGAGGCAACAAACTGAAAGCAAGAACATGGCGAAGTGCAAACAAATCCAGTCCACAAAAGGCAGAAAAGTTTGGAGAGTTTCGGGCTGCCTGGGCCACAAGAGGGGGAGGGGAGGCGGGGAGGGGAGGAGGCGGGGAGGGAGGGGAGAGGGAGGGAGGGGGCAGGGCAGGGCAGGGGCCGCATGCGGGGCCGGGCGGGAGGCAAGGGCGGGCGGTCAGCGGGCGGGGGCCGCGCGCGGAGGCACTTACGGTTCGGGCGGTGGGCGAGAGCGATCCGTTGGGGAGGTAGGGGCTCGTCAGGTCGGGGATCATGATGAAAGGGTAGCCGGGATACGGTGGCCCCTTAAAGAGCCCTCCATCTTGCCTCTTGGCCGCTAACATGGCGGGGCAGCGAGGGGACGGCGGCGGCCGCGCGGAGCGGGAGAGAGCGAGGAGAAACTTTTTAGAAAGTGCCCCAAGTGGCTGGGCGCCCCGACCGGGCCGACGCAAGGCCCGGCCGAGCGGGGCGCGGGGCCCAGGCGCGCGGGGCGGCGGGCCCGGGGGACAGCTCCCGGCGACTGCGGGGCGCGCGGGGCGTACTCACCTTCTTCCAAACTTTCCCGGGATTTATCTCGGAAACTTTCGGAGCGAGGCGGAGGCCGTCTTTCCGCCTTCCCGGAGGGGTGGAGGTGGGGAGGGCGAGGGGCAAACGCCACGCAGAGGGGGGAGATGGGGGAGAAAAAGAATCAGCGAGGTGGGGGGGTTCGGGATGGGAGAGAAAAACAGGGTTACAAGTTTTTGCAATGGTGGCACCACACGCACACGCCGCCCGCCCGGCCCCGCGGCGTCCCGCCGCCGCCCCCAGCCCCGATTTCTCCCCTTGAAGCAACATTTGCCAAGCCCAGGAAATAGATTAAGAACCCCGCCAGCCCGAGGGGCTTTTCCTACCTCGGAATCGGAGGAGCTGTTTTGATTCGTTTCTGATTCATTGACTAGAGACGATTTGACATCAGCTAAATCCCTCTCTGCCGAGGAGTTTTCGGAGCTCTTCTCCTCTTGCTCGCCCTCGTCTTTGAAGGAAATCAGTTCGTCGTTGGCGCCTAGGTCATCTCCTCCACCGCCGTTCAGCTGCGGCATTTTTTTCACCCACCAGCAGCAATTTTGGAAGAAAAATGAAGGAGAAAGAAAAGCCAAAAAAAAAAAAAAAAAACCCAAAAAGTTTTGCCCCCCCCCAGAAAAATACTGCAAGAAAAAGACGAGTCCAAGGTGAACTTTTTTCTGCTTTGGGGTCTTTTTCTCCTGGGGAGGGGAAAGAGGGAGGAGGGGAGGGGAAGGGGGGGGAGATCTTCTGCACGCGTGAGTTTGGGTTTCTTTTTTCTCTCGTTCCCAAGGATCCGATCAATGTGCAAAAAAATAATAAATAAAAAAAGGGGGGTAAAAAAAACACACACACACCAACAACAACAAGAAGTCAGATATAAAGAGCAAAGGGGGGGGAAGCCGAAGATACAGGAGGAGCTCGTGCCGCTCGGATTTGAGTGAGTTGAAGTTAGACTGAGAGCTTTTCAGTTCAAAGGCGGCGCTGATTGACAGATAGAAAAAGGGGGATCGAAATCCGGAGGAACGGAGTAGTCTGGGAGCGGAGATTATTGACAGGGAGAGAGGAACACACTCGCTTAATGAGATGCCGGGGGGCGGGGCCGGCCCGGTGACGTCTGCATAAATAAACAGCCGGGTGGGCGGGGCGGGGGTGGCTAACAATGATCCTTTCGGGCGCCGGGAGAGGGAGGAGGGAGACGAGGAGGAGGAGGAGGAGGAGAGGGGCGGGGGAGTGGGGGAGAGACGGAGGGAGGAGTGTGCAGGGGGAGAGGCCTGCGCTGAGTGTGTGCGAGCCTGGGAGTCTGGGCGAGGGAACGGGGACTCGCTCCGGGAGGGGGGTGGCTTCAGAAAGACAATGCGGAGTAGGAGAGGAGGGGAAGGGGGTGGCGACCGCGTCAGGAATCCGAACCGAGGAAGGCGGAAGGAAAGCCCACTTGGGGGGCGGGGATGGGGTGAGGCCCAGAAAAAGTGCACTTTAGAAATATAAGAAATAAGTCTTAAGGAAGGGGAAAAGGAGGAGAGTATTGTGGGGAAGGGGTGCGGGCTGGTGTTTAGTGGTTAAGCCAGCAATGAAATCAGCCACCCTTGGGCGGGATATAAGAGAAGTGGTCAAAAAGAGAGATCAACCCTCCACTTTCAGAGAGCTTGGGGAAGTGGAGGGCTGGGCAAAGTTCCTGGTTATCTGCAATGAAAGAAACTATTAACCCACGAGGTCTTCCCTCCCCTTTCTTGTTTATTAATAGTGAATCATTTCATTAAATCTTAAGTCTCACTAGAATAAATATGCCAGGATGACTTTTTATCCAAAAAACAATCAAATACTGTAGTGTTTGTCAAGGGCATTAAAAATATCCTTAAGGAAAAATACATGATTCTTTTCAATGTAGAGTGTTGTTCTTTTTTTTTAAACTGACTTTGGAGGTGGTAGGAAATAAGCTAGGATTCAAAGTCCTTTCTGACTTTCGAGGTGAAAAGTTTGGGCGTTAACACCGCCAGGGAAAATAAAACTGAAAGTTCACCAACCCTTGGGACCAGTGGGTCTGGAGTCTTTCTGGAAGGGGGTCTGAAATGAAATCCCCAAAAGACTGACCAAATAATCAAGATGTAGATGGCTCTGGCAGGAAATTGCTAACCCAGCTGATGCTGGAAGACCTCTGGGAGGAGATGGAAAACCTGAGGTTTGAGGCAGGTATTTGTTGATTTTTAGGCTCTCTCCTGGAGAGCAGATTGATTTGCTACAAAATGGGGAAGAAAATTATGTCAAAGGGGGAAAGGCCTGGGTCCCAAAACACCGTGTCCCTAGAAAATGGGGCAAGAACACTCATTTTCTTGCAAATATCCAAGGAGAAGTGGACTGGAATCTACAACATGAAAGGGGACAAAAAGAACTAGAAGAAAAGAAGTCAATAAGAATTAGCAAATTGTCTTTTAGGAGCAGTGTTGGCCTGGAGTCCAGGATGAGCTAAATTATTTCACCCACATCCCTTAAAAAAACATCTCACCTGCTCTTCAGCTGGCCTGGCAGCACCTAAGCTTTCCAAAAGAAAGCAAATTTAAATGTAATATTTAGAGAGTTTGGGTTTTCAGCAAAACTGTTTTATAGGCTAAGGTCTCAGCAAGAAGACTACTAAAAATGATGATACCAAGATTGACAAGGCCAATGCATTCCCTTGCACTGGAAAAAAATTCATATAACCACATTTGCACACTAAAGAGTAAGATGTGGGCAAAATAAAAATGTGGTGGGGGCATGGGGGAGGGCTATGGAGGAGAATCACTGAAACTCCCAGCTTTAATATGAATCAGAAAATCAGAAGTAGAGTGAGAAGGAGCCTGAAAAGAAGTAAAACAAATGTGTACCTTTAATCAGACAGGATTGCATAGGATACAAAGCACAGGGCTAATTAGTCTCAGCAGGTAGGACTAACCTTCAGACTTCATAAATAAATAAGGCGGGCACAGTTTCTAAGAGGGTGAGTGGAGACAGAAAGGGGATTATTTCAAGACACCAAGTAAAAACATGAAGAATGAAATGCTTCACTGTTAAATCCATGTACAAATGGATTTAACAGTGTCCTTTTTTTAGGTCTTTTCACTTGGTTGCCTTTAGATTTACACATTTAGCAAATGACCATAGCTTCTCACACTTGCTAATTGTCACCTGTATACTTAGGTGCCTGAGTCTGTGTACAGCGTAGACTTTCGTAAGGCCTGTTTTAAAGGCTTATTTACTCAAACGGGAACACATTTATAGTAACTCAATTTTGTGGCCATTTCTTTGTCCTGTGCAGTGGTTCTTTTATTTTAGTCTAAAGCTGATCTGAATTAAATTGGATACTGGGGTCTTCTGTGTCCTTTATAGGACTTACCTGGAAAATGAAAGCTCATAAATATACTGAGTTGAAATTTTGAAGAATGTACTTATTGTTTTTAATGTCCTGGCCTGTGTTTTTATCGTATGTAAATATTAAGGGCTTTCTGCCCATGATTAGTAACCTCATCCATTTTGGCATATCCTTATATTTCTCATTCAAAGGAAACTCTTGAATCCTTCCTTCTTTAAATCTCTGATTTAATTAAGCAGTTAAAAGTTGTTCCATGATAGCCCATGTGCCACATTTAATCCTGTTGCTTTGTGCCATAAACAGGCTTGGGGAGACCAGCAAGATCTCAGAGGGTCAATTACCCCTGAGTCTCTGAAAGGGCTTCAGGTGATGCGGGGATAGGGGAGAAGTGGGGGGAGGGTGTGAAATTGAAATTGGCAAAAAGCAAGGTAATACAATATTTTTTTTAAAAAAGGTCAGGTTGGCCCACAACCTGGACGTGTAATTTGTAGATTTGCTGTGAAATTTTAAACAACGGTTGGCTTGTGTCCCGGTGTTGAGGCTACTTCTCTCTCTAGATACTGATGACTGACTCCTAGTTTATAGGACCAAGAGTTCTACCCAAATAGCAGGGGTTCTAAACACAGGGAGGAAACCAGACCAGTTCTGACTTTAGCCTGAACCAAGGAGTTTTGCATATTGGGGGGCTCTCAGGTTGGAGGAGAACCTGGGACCTTTTCCCTTGGAGGCCTTTCCCGGGGCCAGCCCAGGTCCTGAGCTGTAAGTAGACTGTCCCTCAAGCCTCCTTGCTGTCTCCTTCTCATCATCCACTGCCCTTCTGCTACTTCACTTCTCTGTTTTCTCCTCCCCTTCAGCCATCCCTCTATTTTTTATTTATTTTTTTTTTTTTGCGGTACGCGGGCCTCTCACTGCCGCGGCCTCTCCCGTTGCGGAGCACAGGCTCGGGACGCACAGGCTCAGCGGCCACGGCTCACGGGCCCAGCCGCTCCGCAGCACGCGGGATCCTCCCGTACCGGGGCACGAACCCGTGTCCCTTGCATTGGCAGGCAGACTCCCAACCACTGCGCCACCAGGGAAGCCCCATCCCTCTATTAAATCTCTGTGGACCTGTGTTGATGTTAGCAATCTGCATTTTAATCTCAAAAATTAAGTGAATACGTTACCTCTCCCGTTGGTACTTCCTTGTTCATCCCTATTGGGGAGCGTGAAAAGGAAGTTTCAGTTTATATAAATCACTTTTCAGGCATCAGTTCCCTACTGGGGGGCGTTATGGCAGAGTGCTAGATGTCCTCTGAAATATGGGACTGTGCTTGAAGGAATATGGCAGAAACAAGCTGGCCATTGGCCTTGTTACCTATGGCCCCTTTGTCCTGTCTCACCTGACAGGTGAGGTGTTTGGACTGGATATTTTCTTAGGTCCTTTCTAACATTCAGAAAATCCATGATCCCGTAGTTTCAGCCCACACCCCAGTTACGCTAAGAGGCACACCAGCATAGCAGCAAAAGGGACAAACTATACTGGAAGTTTGGCTTTAGAATTTAGGAAAAACAAGGATAGTCTTCTTAGGTTTACCAGAAGTAGAGAATACATGTCAACAACCATATTCAGCTTCCCCAATCACCTGGCAAGATTCTAGTAATTAAACCTAGACGGTGTTCCGTACATGTGTGTATGTGTTCTGTGTGATTTTTCTTTAAAGATCCAGGCTCCAAGATGGATGATCTGTTACCCACTGTGTTGGACTTAGCTATGCAGGGAGTGTGCTGACTGAGGAAGCCAAAAAAAGAATCTGAAAACATAAGGAAGCTATAAAATGGGGAAATGTTGAGAAGCCAAAGTCCTGATTCCACTGTGAGATTTTCTGTTTGCTTTTTGTTCTGCGTGGGTGATGGTTCCTTATTTGGATGTTGAAGAAAGCTACTCCCTTAGCCAACCTAGGAACACTAAAAATTGGACACCTGAGAGTTTTCAATTTTAGCAGGAGGAAGGGACAGGCAAAAAGGGCCCACTTCACAGGGAACCTTTTATTTTCCCCCAATGATTCTATCAAGGGACTCGGAAAGGCACACACCCTCTTCTTGAAACCCTGAGGGACACTGTTCTGTTTTTGGCATTTTTCTGAAGTGTCTGGCTTGATCACCTTGCTTCAGCTAATGACAGGTCCAGGTAAAGTGACAATAATGCCTGATGATCTAAGGGTTAATGGGGAGATGTATGCATTTGTACAGGGTTTCATCACCTGCCTTCATAAGCTGATCACTACCGCTATAGGCATTTGTGACAGGAGCAGCCTTTTGAAAGACATCAGTACTCCATAAATATACCTTTCTTATTGACAAGATGTCTTTTAACCCTAATAGTAATGGAAGAAGGCCAATAAATGAAACATTTACTGCATAACTTGCCTTATTTTGGGGTGGTGTACATTTCCTTTCTAGCCATCTCTAGAAGATGTTTTCAGCCTAATTTGCTCCCTAGAAATTTCGCTTGCTACAGTTATACATCTATGACGTTTTATTGCCTGAAGCCAAGTCTGCATAAGAACTTTCTTAAGATATACTTATCCTAATGCCAAGCTACAGGAACGGGGCTGCTTTATGCTGAATTATCTGTGCTACCCTGATATACAGGGCAGAGACTTCCCGATAGTCATTGCCATAGGGTAGGTCTAAATGTTCCTGAGAAGGGGAAAAAAGGCAGGAAAAAGGTGAAAAAAGTTTCATCTAGGTTGATTTGTACAAGTCTTTAGAATTAATAATTGAGTATGTATTTAACATATTAAAATGCCTGAGGTTTTCTTTCCTTTCTTTTTTTTTAAAAAAAAAAAAGCTTCAGTGACCCCCATCCTTTTTCAGGGAATATGCTTGCCCACTCAAACCCATTTTTCTATTCAGAGATGTCATGGATACCAAAGCACCTTCCACAAAGACATGGGTACTTTAACTTGAGGCAGGGACGATGTCCGCCAGCATTGAGCAATCTCATAAGGTGGTCTACGTCTGTTCAAGGGACAGAGCAGGTGAAATTTCAGGAGAGGACATTGTTCTCCTTGTAATTTATCTAGGTGTGGGCTGACACACCTGCTTCTGGCCAAAAGCATCATGGGATGGAGGAGGATTCAAGGAGACTCCCAGGTCCAGAGTGTGAAGATTTCAGGCTCATTCCCCCCAGGAATCCAAAGCAGCTTTAAGCCCCAGCCTGTCCTTGAGGAAGGTCTAAATCTATGTTGATCAAATCACTTGAGACTGGATTAGAACCAGCTTCCCCCCACCTTGCAAATATCCCAATTGCTTCTGTAAATTCTAATGATATTCGTGGATTATAGTTCCTAATGAAACAGTCATTTGGACAGGGAAAGAGAAGACGGATAAATGATGAGCTCCGGGGTCCGGAGTGAGTTCGGATCGCATACAGACAACAGCCTGCAGCACAGAAACAAGGAGCAAGGCTTCCGGGGGAGTCATCTGGAGCGAGCCCTGTCTCTTGGTGCCTGCGGGCAATCTGTAAATACCTAGAGCAGGAGGGAAGGCATTAATCGTTATTTCTTAAAGGTTCCAAAATGCCGAGAGGGATAGATTATAATGACCCCAAAACCCCATAAGAAGCACAGATACCCCTCCCAGCAACGCCTCCCGTGGAAACGTGGTCTTCCTCTAGGCACAGGTACCCAGACACTCATTCTCCCACCCTTTCTAGCGATGGTCCAGGTTCCTGACGGTCTGTTCGCAGAACAGGTAAGCGCGTTCCTCGCTCCCACCTGGCAAAGGGCTCTGCTCCCAGGAAAAACCAAGTCCTGGGCTGGGCAGAATCAGCAGAGGCCCCACCCACTCTCCCTTCTCTGACCTACCAGCGTTCATCAGGGGTTGGAGGCCTTGTGAGTGCTGGTGTCTTACTGCCTGTGAGACCCTCCTGATCCCGCCAGCAGCACCCCCAGCCCCCCAACAGCAAAGGTGATGACTGTCTGGAAACCAGATGGGGCATTTCTAAGGGAAGGATCTGATACTGCTGTCTGGGAGTCTTGTCTCCTTTGAAGGAACTTCACACACCCGTCTGTACAAGAAGCATCTTTCTAATGGATCTTCTGGCTCTTCATGTTATTATTGTTTTTTTAACATCTTTATTGGAGTATAATTGCTTTACAATGATGTGCTAGTTTCTGTGTTCATGTTATTTTATTTCTGTCTACAAAACAGCATGTACTGTAGAGTTCTTTTTTTTTTAAAGTATAATTGTTCCTTAAAAATATTTGAAAGGATGTGCTCCAAAATGTCAACAGCACTATTTTTTCTCTAGATGATAGTATTGGGGATAATTTTTACTTACATTTTTATACCTTTCTATACTATCTGGTTTCGTAAGGGCTTGTTTGGTTTTAACAACTGGGCATGGATTATTTGCATAATCAGAAAGGGAGATAATGCTCTCCTTTCTATTTTAAGAAATAAAGGCTTTGGCTTTCCTTCTCATATCCATCCCTCCTTGCTTGAGTTGGGGTTATCTCAAGGTAGCTGTTGCTCACACTGCATCTGATATACTATTTTATTTTTCGGCCTCTCCGCGGGGCATGCAGGATCTTAGTTCCCCACCCAGGGATTGAACCCATGCCCCCTGCAGTGGAAGTGCAAAGTCTTAACTAATGGACCGCCAGGGAAGTCCCTGATATATCATTTTAAATCTCTTTTTGTCAAATTTACTCTCACGCTTGAATTTCAGAGCACAGGGGTGACAAAGGATTCCATTTCACTCCTTTAATTTAAAAATAGATAGTGAAAAAAAAAAAAGATAGTGAACCCCATCCACCCAAAACGGGCTCAGAGATCTGCCTGCAGGTTTCACAGAGGCAGCATCCTGTGTTCTTCAAGGGTATCGTCCTTCTACAAAGACCTTTCTCAAACACTGTTCCATCTGCTACTCACAAGACCTTGTGAGGGGGGCAAATATAATTATCCCCATTTGACAGGTAAGGAAACTGAGGCTTCAAGAGATCCAGGTTGGCTCAGCATCACATAGCTGACAATGGCCAGGCCAAGATGGAGATTCAAGTTTCCTGACTCCAAATCCGGGTCTTCTTCGGCCAGTCCGACAATAGAATCACCCTCACCAATTTTCTGTGATATTCTGGGGGTGTAAAGAAGATCTTGGCAAAAAGATAATTAGTTTCCTTTAAAGCAAGACTCACACCTCCGCTTCTGCTACATTGTCAAGTAGGTAACACTTGTCTTCAAGGTCCATCCATTCCTCCCCCTAAATATGCTTCTTCAGGGATGCCCAGTGTTGTCTCCCCAGTGTATCTCCTTCCTCACCCTCCCCCCCCCACACAAAATAGTGCCAGGGTTTCTTAACCTCAGTGCTATAGACGTTTTGGACTGAATAATTCTTTGTTGTGCAGGGCTGTCCTGTGTGTTGTTGGGTACTGAGCGGCATCCGTGGTCTCTACCCATTAGTTGACAGTGGAACTCCACCCCCAAGTCATGATGGGAAAAAATGTCTCTAGAAACTGCCATATGTCCCCTTTTGCGGGTGGGGGAGGAAGCAAAATCACCACCAGAGAACCACTGCTGTGCAGTGAACCCCCTCTCTGAAAGGAATATGATAAACTCACTTTAGTAAGTCAGTTCTCTAACCGGTGAAGGGGGACCACCATCTTCTCTTCCGCCAGCCAATGGGGACCTGTATCAGAATGGCCTGGGGAGTTTTTTCAAACTGTGCCACCTCCCTGGTGAGAACCTGTGCCCTGCACAAGAGGGCATCTTGGTCTCACCAGAAGTGTTCAACTTTTGGCTCTGCCATGTACGAATATGTGACCTAGGACCAGTGCATAAATCATTCTGACTTTATTTACTCATCTATAAAATGGGGGCATGATATCTACATCTAAGTGGTGAGGATGCAATGAAATAACGTGTACAATTACCTTGATCACAGAGGCTTTCAACTGGGTAGATTTCCTTTCTTGCTTCCCCTCTCCAGATGAAGATGGAATGCCAGGATTTAGCACAGTCCTGGCACTGTGGGAGGACTCAGTACATCTTAGCTCTTATCACTGTTATTCTACCCCTCCTAGTTACTCTTCTCAAGATTTGCTGCATTATAAAAAGGCAAGGTGCCTGCACTCAAAACAAACACATCTGGAATGGTGGCTTTCAAGCACCAGAGACAAGCCAGGCGGCAGACTCGTTAGGGTCTCTTTGTGGTGCTGTCCATCAGGAGGTGGGTAGCCCCACCACCAGAGTGTTTTCAACCAACCTCCTCTCCCTGTCCCTCTAGGCAAGTCCCTCCCACCCATTTAGGGAGTGTGGCAGTACAGATTTCGAAAGCCCTCAAGGCTTAATCTCAATTGTCTAGTAATTTAATAAGAGGCAGCCCTTTGCAGACACTAATTAAGCAAGAGCGAGGTCCCTGGTGAGGGAGACCGGCCACCCTCCCACCCCTGGCCCCAGGAGAAGTGGTTTGCCTGGAGCTAAAGAAAAAGAAAGGAAGGAGCTAGGTCAAAAGGGAAGAGAGGAATTCCAGGTCAGAGGACTTCAGGGGCTTGGTCCAGTCAAGGTGACCACTGGCCACTCTGGGCTGGAGCATCTCCTGTAGACGAGAGGCTCTCCTAGCACTTCTATTTCTTAGGGGTGGGTGTCAGAGACCCCTTTGCCCATCCGAAGCTAGGTTTAGTCTCTCCCCAAAATGCACTATCACTTAAGTTTTTGCAAATACTCTCTAGACTTTTTATTAAAATTTCCTATCCTAAATAATCATAAGGGGTGCGAGAGGGATAAATCAGGAGCTTGGGATGAACACTACTATGTATACAAAGATAGATAACCAACAAGGGCCTACTGCATAGCACAGGGAACACTATTCAATATTCTATAACCTATACTAGAAAAGAATCTAAAAAAGAATGAATATATGTATCACTGAATCACTTTGCTATACACCTGAAACTAACACAACATTGTAAATCAACTATACTGTAATAAAGCTAAATAAAAAAAAAAAAAACTTTAGGGACTTCTCTGGTGGCGCAGGTGTTAAGAATCCACCTTTCAATGCAGGGGACACGGGTTCGAGCCCTGGTCCGGGAGGATCCCACAGGCGGCGGAGCAACTAAGCCCATGCGCCACAACTACTGAGCCTGCGCTCTAGAACCTGCAAGCCACAGCTACTGAGCCCTCATGCCACAACTACTGAAGCCCACCCACCTAGAGCCCATGCTCCGTAACAAGAGAAGCCACCACAATGAGAAGCCCGTGGACCGCAACGAAGAGTAGCCCTCGCTCGCCACAACTAGAGAAAGCCCGGGCACAGCAACGAAGACCCAAAGCAGCCTAATTAATTAGTTAGTTAATTAAATAATAAAATAAAATAAAAACTTTAAATTAAAAAAATCATAAGTAAAGTTTTACGTTTGTTGAGTCTTTTACAGTCTTAGAAGCACTTTCCAGTAGGCAAGCACTAGGGTGTGGAGATGAGCCACAGGAGGTCTAGAATGATGGCCTTGAACCTGTCAATGCCACTCACCAGCTGGTTTGCCTGCAACACAGTATTTCACCTTCCATTTCCTTCTGCATAAAATGGAGTTAGTAGGAGTAGCTCCTGTTAAAATTATTTCCATTTTACCGATGAAAAAACCGAGACTGGGAAAAACTAGACCAAACTCACTCAAGTCAATAAAGGCTTCAGTTGGAACCCAGGACTCCTGACCCTTCATATATCGCTCTGCCTCTCTATTAAAGCCTTTAAAACTTTTTATTGAGGTATAGCATTCAAACAGTACAGTGCAAAAATCTTAAATATTCACCCTGATAAATTTTTAGAAATGGGCACATTCACATAACTACCATCTAGATCAAGATAATAGAATAGTACTACCAAAACAACAGAAGCAATCTTTGTGTGCCCTCCAAGTCAAGATTCGCCCCCCCTCCAAAGTACGATTGCCAGATTTAGCAAATAAAAATATCGCTTAGGACATACTTCTTATAAAAAATTCGTTGCTAATTTAACCTAGTTAAATTCAAATTTAACTAGGTGGCCTGTATTTTATCTAGCAATCCTACCCCGAAAGCAACCACTGTTCTGACTTTATGACGCTAGAATAGTTTTGCCTATTCTTGTCACAGAAATGGAATCATGTCTTATTGTACTCTTTTGTTTCTGGCTTCTTTTGCTTAACATTATGCCCAAGAGAGTCAACAATGTAGCAGTAGCTCATTTTCACTACTGTATAGTATTCCACTGCATACAATGGAATATAAATTTATAATATACAATGAATACAAGTTTAGTCATTGTATATTATAAATATATACATATACAATGAATATGAATTTATTTAACCACTCTACTATAGATGCAACTTTGGGTTGTTTTTAGAAGACAAACAGAGCTACTATAAACATTATTCTTGTATATTCCTTTTTGTTAATATCTGAATGCATCCCCACTGGCTATAAACCTAGAATTAAAATACCTGTGACATCAGGGTATGTATGTGTTCAGCTTTAATGGATGGTGCTAAATTTCTCCAAACTAGTTGAACCAATTCATTCTAGAATGTGCAGAGAACTTCTGTTGCATCACCTGCCATTGTCAGTTTCCCGCCCTTTTATGGTGAGGATACAGGGAAATTTGCATTTCCCTGATGAGTAATGCCGTTGAGCATCTTCACATGCTTATTGGTTGTTTAGATGTCCTCTTTAGGAAAGTGCCTGTTTAAGTTTTTTGTCCATTTAAAAAAATGAGTTGCCTGTCTTTTTCCAATTGATCTGTAAGAATTCTTAACATGTTCTAGGTATGAATTCTTTGTCAGACGTAGGTTTTGCAAATAGTTTCTCCCTCTCTGTGGCTTGCCTTTTCATTCTCATAATAGTACATTTTGATAAACAGAAGTTTTTAGTCTTTATGGTTATTGCTTTTGTGTGTGTTAAGAAATCTTGACCTACTCCAAGGTCACAGTGATATCCTCCTACCCAGTGATTGCCTTCTAGAAGAATTTTCATTTTGTTTTTCATATCTAGAACTACTGGACTATGGTATGCACATTTCTTTTCTTTTTTTCTTTTTTTTTTGACTGAACCCTGCAGCTTACAGGACCTTCCTTCCCTGACCAGGGATTGAACCTGCACCCTTGGCAGTGAGAGCACAGAGTCCTAACCACTGGACCGCCAGGGAATTCCCTGTAAATTTCTATTATTTTTTAAATTATTTCCCAACTTCATAATCCTACAGAATCTACGTTCATGTTCGCTAATATCCCCATTAAATAGTTCCATTCACTCCAGTCATTACTAAGCATCTTCATATGTGCTAAGGAATTGTGCTAGATCCTAAGAATTTAAAACTTGAACTCAGCATGGCAGTCATCCTCTCAGAACTCCCAGTGTAGCATCTTGCTCTATGGGGTCTGCCTAGATCTACATGTGGCTGCTGCCACACCCACAGTGTCTCTTCACGTTCCCTTTAGGGGCAACGTCCACTTAGATTTGCTTCTACGCCAAGGGCTTCGTGTCTGTCCTTCAGAGTCTGGGCAGGGAGATGGAAAGCACGTTCACGAGTGCTACTCCTCTGAGGCAGCTCTGATTGGACGTTCAAAGAGAGAGACTGAAATCTTGATCATTTGCATGTTGCAGGTCCCTGTGCCAAGTAAGAGCCTCGTCAAGTCAATGGTGGCAAAAATTCATTGTCCAGTCACTTGGAGTGGCTCGAAAAAGCCTGGGGCAGCTGAAATGTTGGTAACAGGACAAGTAATAAACTATGAATGACTTTCATGGTACCTGATTGTATCATAACTGTTTGGTTTGCTGGACTCACTAGCTCTTCCCATCAGTGATCAGTTACACAGCTAACATCCAGCTACCAATACCTTAGGCAGGAGATGGTGGCATGGATCCATAAAGGAACGGCAATCTCAACCTCAATTCCAGTGTCCAGGGCTTCCCTGGTGGCGCAGTGGTTGAGAGTCCGCCTGCCGATGCAGGGGACACGGGTTCATGCCCCGGTCCGGAAAGATCCGACATGCCGCCAAGCGGCTGGGCCCGTGAGCCATGGCCGCTGAGCCTGTGCGTCCGGAGCCTGTGCTCCGCAGTGGGAGAGGCCACAACAGTGAAAGGCCCGCATACCGCAAAAAAAAAAAAAAAAAAGAGTTAATTCCAGTGTCCTTCAGACCCTTGGTGCTGGTCCAGAATGTAGACCTTTCTTGGTGCTGGTCCAGAACTAGCCCACTACGCTTGTACCTGGGGTTCTTGAAGACTCTTCTACTTTATTCCCAGTAATCATCCAGAATGCTTTCCTGGTTCCTGATCCCTGCTGTTGGCCCAGGCAAACCCCTTTTCTTGGGATATATCAAATAATCTTGATTTCCTACTGGGCCCAGGACCCTCGTTGGGGATTAGGGCTCATTTTCTGGTTCTTCCTACCTCTGGCCACCTCAGATTAGAATACCCCACCTTCCCCAGTGAGCCCCAGCCTCCAATATTGACCTCCGACAACATGGACTATTGTCCCACCCAGTCCCATCACAACTTCTGTGAGAGATGGAGTCTAGATATTGTGGGAGACGTGAACTTGCTCTCTAATTTTCCGGATATAGTCTTCCTCTAGTTTTCTGCACCAGCCACTCCCTCCAGGGAAGAACCTGAGGTACTCAGATGATGCCTTCCTACCTAGGACTCCCTTAGCCAAAGGAACTGTCCCTGGGTGGCAGACAACTCTTACCTAAACAGTTGGGGGATTCCAAGTACGGGGGGTCAAGTCACGGAGTTGAAATGCAAATGTGGGTTCTTAATGTATTTTAAAGGACTGAAGAAAGGCTGAGAGATTTTTCTGAGACTGCTTTTTTTATTTTTAATTTATCTATTTAATTTTCCTGTGCTGGACCTTAGTTGCCTTGCGGCACGTGGGATCTTCATTGTGGCTTGTTTTTCAGTTGTGGCCTGTGGGATCTTTTAGTTGCAGCACGTGGACTTCTTAGCTGTGGCACGTGGAATCTTAGTTGCGGCAGGTGGACTCTTAGTTGTGGCATGCATGAGGGATCTAGTTCCCTGACCAGGGATCGAACCCGGGCCCCCTGCCTACCCCCCGAAAATCTATCAAGAATTTCTGACAACACTGCTATTTGTTTTTGACTTGATGGTGGGGCAGAGAGGTAAGCTTCTATGATGACCAGGCTAGGGGAAGAAAGGAACCTTTACTGGACTTTGTAAGGAGAGAAGCTGAGGGGTACAAGGCTAAAGGAGTTTCTTGGAGCAAACAAAGCAGCCTGGCTGAAGACCACAGAGAGGTGGCACGCAGGCCTCCAGGACAGACTGACCAGGAACAGACTGACCAGGATCGAATACGTTCGATCCCTATTACAGGCCAAATACAGGCATTTAAAAGGAATTAGTACTCCTGAGGGCAGTGTTGGGAGAAGAGGGCTGAGTTAACTGTGTCCTACACTCCAAAGCCAGCAGGTTCCGCTGGGAAACCGACAGGAAAGACCTGATTCCTTCAAGGACAAAGGACTCAGGTGGGCCGACTCCTGTGATCACAGCTCATAGAAGGTGCTGGAACTAAAGCAGACTGTTATACACTTAGTACCTGAGCCCAGGGGTCCCTAGCAGCTCCAGGTTCTGTTTAACTCTGCTCTACTGAATTTCCACAAGATAAAGGGCCTGCCCTGTGGACTCAAGCTTGCTTTCCCCGGAAGCAGCTGCAGGTGGCCCTATTAAGGAAACGCTTCCTCTGGGACATGGGGAGGGCTCTTAGGAGGGAACCAAAGGCTTGAGAGCTGTTTTGGAGAGTAAGTCAAGCAGGTGGAGTGCACATAGCCCATTCATCCTCCTGAGGAAGCATACTATTACTGTTGTCGTTGCTGTTGTTATTGTTAAAATAACAGTCGATCCCACCGAGGAAAGGAAGGGAAAACAGGTGAGTGCTATTTTTGAGAAATAGCTTTGCACATTGGACTGAGCCTCTTACCCCCGGTTGATCCCAAAGGCTTTCCAGGGCAGCCTGATATGGACGTAATTTAGAGGGTTATGAATTCTGAGAAAAAACATTATATTTTAATTTTTACTGAACTCTCACTGAAATTTAGCATTTTCTTTTGTTTTAAATGTGGGCAACAGACTGTAGTAGTATTAGCAGTTACTGTGACACTTTAAAAAAAATTACTAGCTTTAGGGGACTTCCCACGTGGTCCAGGGGATAAGAATCCATCTTGCAATGCAGAGGACACCAGTTTGATCCCTGGTGGGGGACCTAAGATCCCACATGCCTCAGGGCAACTGAGCCTGCATGCCACAACTACAGGGAAGTCCGCACACCTCAACAAAGAACCCGCACTCTGCAACAAAAGATCCTGCATGCCGCAACTAAGACCCGATTCAGCCAATAAATAAATAAAATTATTAACTTTATATTTAAATGTTGTTTTTCTTTGGCCACAGCCTCTCAGCTTTCTGGATCTTAGTTCCCCGACCAGGGATTGAATCTGGGCCATGGCAGTGAAAGCACCGAGTCCTAACCCCTGGACTGCCAGGGAATTCCCTATTTAAACATTCGTAATTATTTCATGTGTTACAACCAGCATATATTCTTTGTGTAGTGGACATAGTTTACAATAAAATATAATTTAAAAAAACAAAAATCTATAATTCTCCAGATAACTACTAGGCCCAAATGTATTACCCATATTAGGTAAACAGACTTTCAGAATAGAGAAAAGGAACCGCCTAACCCACTTTATGAGACTAACCTTAATCCCCAAACCAGGGACTTCCCTGGTGGCAGAGTGGCTAAGATTCTTTGCTCCCAATGCAGGGGGCCTGGGTTCAACCCCTGGTCGGGGAACTAGATCCCACATGCATGCCTCAACTAAAGAGCCTGCCTGCTGCAGCTAAGACCTGGTGCAACCAAATAAATAAATATTAAAAAAAAAAAAAAAAAAGATTTGTGAGGTTGGAGAAAATGTAATCTTAAAAAAATATATATCCCCAAACCAAAACTAGACAATGACAAGTCATAGAAATAAAACTTCAGATCATCAGGCTCTGATGATGTAAGACTCACTTTATTTCTTGGCTTTGTTACTTGGTGTTGGCAACTGTGACTTTAACGCTGCTAGAAATCACAGTTTCCTGTCGTGTTATAATGGTTATGGATGCCTCAAAATAGCATTTATAGTCATCATCAATTATAAATTATAGTAGTTGTTAGATTTGCCTTAGTAAAAAAGCACATAGGAAAAAAAAAAAAAGCACATAGGTAATTATATCACAGATTTGTTTTAAAAAATATTTTGATAGTTGCATTTCAAAATAATTGGGCTCTTTTGTAATCCTACGTGTATTTTTAAATGAATTTTCATTTTATCATCTTTATTGAGGTATAATTGACATGTGATAAACTACGTGTATTTAAAGTGTATAATTAGTAAGCTTTACATAGTTACACTTGTGAATTCATCACCAGAATCAAGACAGTGAACTTTTTTTAGAAAGATATTTATTTATTATTTTGGCTGCACCGGGACTTAGTGGCGGCATGCGGATTCTTTGTTGCGGCACGCCGGATCTTTACTGCGGCATGTGGCATGTGGGCTTCTTAGTTCCGGCGTGTGTGCGGGATCTAGTTCCCGGACCAGGGATCGAACCCGGGCCCCTTGCATTAGGAGCACGGAGTCTCACCCACTGGGCCACCAGGGAAGTCTCAAGATGGTGAGCTTATAAAGCACCCCCAAAACTTTCTTCGTGCCTATTTGTAATTCCTCCCTCCTGCACATCCTCATACCTCAATCCCAGGAAATCACTGAACTGATTTCCATCACCATAGACTTGTTTGCATTTTCTAGAACTTTATATAAATACAATCATACAGTATGTACTTTTAAAAAAATCTGCCTTTTTTAAAAACCATTTAAAAAATTGAAGTATAGTTAATTTACAATGTTGTGTTAGCTGCAGGTATACAGTAAAGTGATTCAGTTATACACATATATTCTTTTTCATATTGTTTTCCTTTATAGGTTATTACAAGATATTGAATATAGTTCCCTGTGCTATATGGCAGGTCCTCTTTGTTTATCTATTTTATACAGAGCAGTGTGCATATGTTAACCCCAAACTCCTAACTTTCCCCCCGCCCCACTGCTATCCCCTTTGGTAACCATGAGTTTGTCTTCTATGTCTGTGAGTCTGTTTTGTAAATAAGTTCATTTACGTCATTTTTTTAGATTCCACATATAAGTGATAGCATATGATATTTGTCTTTCTCTGTCTGACTTACTTCACCTAATATGATAATGTCTAGGTCTATTCAGGTTGCTGCAAATGGCATTATTTCATTCTTTTTTATGGCTGGGTAATATTCCATGGTGTATATATACCACATCTTCTTTATCTATTCATCTGTCGATGGACACTTTGGTTGCTTCCATGTCTTGGCTATTGTAAGTAGTGCTGCTGTGAACATTGGAGTACATGTATCTTTTCGATTAGAGTTTTCTCTGGATATATGCCCAGGAGTGGGATTGCAGGATCATATGGTAAATCTATTTTTAGTCTAAGGAACCTCCATACTGTTCTCCATAGTGACTGCACCAATTTACATTCCCACCAACAATGTAGGACAGTTCCTTTTTCTCCACACCCTCTCCAGCATTTATTATTTGTAGACTTTTTAATGATGGCCATTCTGACTAGTGTGAGATGATACCTCATTGTAGTTTCGATTTGCATTTCTCTCATAATTAGCGATATTGAGCATCTTTTCATGGGCCTGTTGGCCATCCCTATGTCTTCTTTGGAGAATTGTCTATTTAGTTCTTCTGCCCGTTTTTTAAAAAGCGGCCTTATTTTATTCAGCATAACTATTTTGAGATTTGTCTGTGTTGCTTAGTGTATCAATAGTTGTCCTCGCTTTTTTTTGTTTTTTGTTTTTTCCTGAGTGTTATTCTATTCTGTGGATAAACATCAATTGTTTATCCACTCACCTGTTGATGGACATTTTTGTCTCCAGTTCCTGGCTACTACAAATAAAACTGCGTTGAGCATTAGTGCATAAGTCTCTGTGTGAACATAAGCTTTCATTTCTCTTGGGTAATTACCCTGAGAGTAGAATGGCTAGGCCCAACAGTAGCTCTGTGTTTAACTGCTTAAGAATCTGCCAAACCTTTCCCCAGAGTGGTTGTAGCACTGACACTCCCACCAGTGGTGCAGGAGACTTCCAGGGCTCCACAGCTTCACCAGCACTTGGTATGGTTAGTCTTTTTCATTTCAGACGTTCTAGATATGAGATGATATCTCACTGTGGTTTTTGTTTGCATATCCCTCATTGAATAGAAAAAATGTCCTTGTTCCTGAAAGGCTTCCTTTAACGTTTCTTGTGATATGCTGGTGATGAATTCTTCCAACTTTTGTATGTCTAAAAAAAAAGTCTTGATTTCCCTTTTGTTTCTGAAATATAATTTTGCTGAGTATAGAATTCTAAGTTACCAGTTGTGGGGGTTAATTTGTTCTGCTTTCTTTTTTAGTTTCAGTACTTGAAAGATTTTGGTCCACTGTCTTCTGCTTGTATTGTTTCCGACAAGAATTCTATCCTTATCTTTGTTTCTATGTGTGTAGTGTATCTTTTATCTTTGGCTGCTTAAAAATTTTTTCTTTTTATCACTGATTTTAATCAATTTTACTAAGATATGACTTGGGGGTGTAATTTTGTTCATGTTTCTTGTGCTTGGGATTTGTTGCACTTCTTGGATCTTTCGGTTTGTATTTTTTAATCAAATTTGAAAAGTTTTTGATCATGTTTCTTCAAATATTTTATCCTTTGGGAATCCCAATTACATATTTTTTGGCTGCTTGAGGTTGTCCCATAGCTCAATGGTGCTTTGTATATCTTTTTTTTAAGATATTTTTTCTCTTTGTGTTTTATTTTGGGTAGTTTCCAAAGTCCACTAATCATTCTTCTGCAGTGTGTAATCTCCTATTCATCCCATCCACTGTATTTTTCATCTTAGACATTACAGTTCTCATCTCCAGAATTTCTAATAGGGTCTTTAAAAATATCTGTCTTTGATATCCCTACTTAACATGTTCAATCTTTCCTATAGCTTCTTAAATATAACATTTTCTTGTTTTAATGTCGCTGTCTACTAATTTTATCATTGGTATCGTATCTGAGTCAGCTTTGATTAATTGAGCTTCATGCTCATTATGAGTTGTATTTTGCTGCTTCTTTGCATGCCTGGTAACTTTTTAGCACATGCTAGACACAGTGAATTTTTGGATGCTGGATTTTTTTGCGGGGGGCAGGGGACCCTCTAGGCTTGCAGGATCCTAGTTCCCCGACCAGGGATTGAACCCAGGCCCTTGGCAGCAAAAGCTTGGAATCCTAACCACTGGACCGCCAGGGCATTCCCTAGATTCTGGATATGTTTGAATTCTTTTCTATGCTTACAAATATTCTAAATATTCTTGAGCTTTGTTCTGGGACATGGTTAAGTTAGTTGAAATCAGTTTGATTTTTTTCCAGCTTGTTTTTAAGCCTCGTTGGGTGAGACCAGAGCAGCATTTAGTTCAGAGCTAAATTTTCCCAGCCACTGAGACAAAACTATTCTGAGTACCCTACCTGATGCCATGTGGATTATGAGGTTTTCTAGTCTGGTGAATGAGACAAAGAACTATTCCTGATCTTGCGTGAACTCAAAGAATTGTTCCCTCTGATCTTTTCAAGTGGTTCTTTTCCTGGTCTTATGCAGTTTCCTCACACGTACATGCTGATCAGTACTCAGCTAAAGGCTCAAGGGAGACTGCTCTAGGTTTCTAGAGTTGCCTCTTTGAGCAGTGCTCTCTTCTTTGGTGTTCTGCTTTGCAAATCCCAGCCATTTTGGTCTCCCTTTCTCCCAGCTTCTTCTCCTCAACCCAGGGAAGCCACTGGCTATGTCCTTGCACAGGGTTTGGAAGCTCTCCAGGCAGTGAGCAGGGCAAGATTGCAGCCCTCACCTAGTTTGTTTCCTGTTTCTCAGGGGTCACTGCCTTTTGCTGCCTGATAGTCAATGTTTGGAAAACTATTGTTTCATATACTTTGTCTAACTTTTTGGTCATTTCAGGCAGGAGGGTAAATCTGATCCCTATTACACTCTTGGTCAGTAGTAGAAGTCTGCAGTCAATCCGATATCTTTTATTTAATACATTAAAAAAATATGGGGGGCTTCCCTGGTGGCGCAGTGGTTGAGAGTCCGCCTGCCGATGCAGGGGACACGGGTTCGTGCCCTGGTCCGGGAAGATCCCACATGCCGCGGAGCGGCTGGGACCGTGCGCCACAGCTGCTGAGCCTGCTCTCTGGAGCCCGCAAGCCACAACTACTGAAGCCCGTGCGCCTGGAGCACATGCTCCGCAACAAGAGAGGCCACTGTGGTGAGACGCCCGCGCACCGCAATGAGGAGTGGCCCCCGCTCGCCACAACTGGAGAGAGCCCGCGCGCAGCAACGAAGACCCAGCGCAGCCATAAATACATAAATAAATAAATAAATATAATAAAAAAAAAAAAAAAATATGGACTCTAAGAAGGTGTCACCCAATGGCCAGAGAGGATTATCACGCAAAAGGAGGTTAACAACTGCTGCTCAGCCCCTCAGGTATTAGTTCATAGTTTTTGGACCTCCTTGCCTTCCAGGTGCACGGATTTTGCCTGGGAAGGTTAGGACAAGGCCTGTGCTGCTTTTAGGGCCCTAGAACCTGGGGTCCAAGCATGGATGAGAGCCTGACATGGTGTTTGGGAGGCCTGGGCTCCCAGGTTTCCCCCTGGAGTAGGTGTAGGAGGAGCCTGGTTTCCACTCTGCACAGCGTCTCTGCACAGGTTGGTTGTGTCTCTGCTGCTTCTCGCAGAGAGATTTGTAAATCTTCCGTGTGCTGTGGGCAAATGTGTCATAGAGTTTTAATATCACAACAAAATCAGTTATTAAGCTTTTTTTTTCCTCCGTGTCTTTCCTGGAAACCCTTCCCATCTCCACTCTAGACTCTGTCCCATTTGCCCCGCCTCCATAATTAGGGCTTAAACTTCCTGAACCTGAACGTCTTTGCCTGGTGAAGAATCTATGTGCACCCTAGCAGAGCATGTTTTGTTAATTCTGGTACACAGTCAGAACAGGTTGGAAGACTCTCCTGTCTCTGACCGACAAAGGAACTGGAGGTGGGGCTGGCTTCCACCTGGAAACTATTCATTAGTCCTGTATTTTGCCCAGTATTCCAAGTCTTCCATAATTCCCTATGGAAGATTGGAACTACCTGGACTGCTCTGTAGAGACAAATGAAATGAACTCATTAGCATTTGTAAGCAGGTCTGTGGGAGTGAGGCAGGAGGGACTATTCTATGGAGATTAACACCAATTTGGCCCCCAAAGATGAGCTCAGCTGTATCATGCCCAGACGCATCTTTTTCTGAATCTCTCCTCTCTCCTGGGTTAATGCACCAGGGGTAACAAAGCCATCAGAAAATCATAGCCCGGCACAAGGGACTCCAAAATCCAGGCTTGGTCTTCATGCATTTTTTAATTTCATTCAATAAATATGTGAGCACCTACTCTATCCCCATCCCTATACTAGGCACTGAAGATAGAGCAATGAGCAAAACCAAATGAACTCTTCAGTTCCTCTTTATGTGAGGCTTACCATCTAAATGAGAGGCAGACATTGGCGTATGTGTGTGTATGTGTGTGTGTGTCTGTACAAACACGTGTATGTATGTATGTATGTCTATATATGTATAAATGTACACGCATATATAATTATATGCGTGTACATTTATACATACATATGTAAAATATAACTGTGATAAGAATCAGAAATCATAAACTAAGGGAGCTCAGGAAGGCTTCCCTGAAGAAATGCTGACTCAGCTGAGATAGGAGGGATGAGCAGGCCTTAATCGGGGGAAGAAGGTAAGGAATGTTGCAGGTAGAAGGAACAGAATGTGCAAAGGCCCTGTGGGCTGAAGGGAAGCAGGTGTGTGTGTCAGGTGGTATTGTCCAATGATGCCTGCGTCCCTATGGGATACCACACAGCTCTTCTTACAGTGTGTCCCTGACACTCATCCATCGCGAGGTGGGGTCTACGTGTCCTCCTTTTGAATCTCAGTGGACTTCTGACTACAGCAGAGGTGATGCCATATGACTTCCAAGACTAGATTTTCCATCTGGTCCTCTTGGGACCTAGCCTCCATGCTGTGAGGCAGCCATGCAGCCACGTGAAAATTTCCATCTGAAGACTCAGCCGGCAAAGGGCATCACCCTCCAGACACATGAGTGAACAAACCTTTGGGTGGTTCCAGCCCTGGCCTTTGAGCTGCTGCAGCTGATACCGAGTGCAGCAGGGATGAACTGTCCCCACGCGGCCCTGCCCAAATTGCATATTTGTGAGCAAAATAAAAATTGTCATCATTTTAAACCACTAAGTATTAGAGTGGTTTGTTCTGCAGCTGTAGGTAACAGTGGGCATGGGGAACTATGGGAAGAAAAGAGTGCAAACAATTTGGAGCACTACAGTCACCTGGCTTGGTGATTGGAGTGAGGGTTGGATTGTAGCCCTCGCCCCCATCACAGCCACGTGTGCTCGTCCAGGGCACAACCGTACAACCACACTCAGGGGCGCTGGCTAGATCATACGAGGGGCATGAAGCTTGATAGGGATTTTTTTTTTTTTTTTGCGGTACGCAGGCCTCTCAATGCTGTGGCCTCTCCCGTTGCGGAGCACAGGCTCCGGACGCGCAGGCTCAGCGGCCATGGCTCACGGGCCCAGCTGCTCCGCGGCATGTGGGATCTTCCCGGACCGGGGCACGAACCCGTGTCCCCTGCCTCGGCAGGCGGACTGTCAACCACTGCGCCACCAGGGAAGCCCTTGATAGGGATTTTGATCCTTATTCTAGGAGCTATGGGGAACCAGGTAAAGGAGCCAGTGAAATGATTCCTACCACTTAAGTTCAGAGGCTCCCGAGAGACTACCAATAGCAGATGTCCATAGATTTTGGGTCCATGTCCAAGGAAAAAATGTCACCAGAAAAGTCAGGTTTACTGTTCTTCAATATTTCTTTTCTGTGGAGGTGGAGATGGTTTCTCCCACTTATGGGCTCAACATACTAAGTCCAGTCCTACCCTAATCCAGAATAGTTAAAAGATGGCTAAAAGTGAAGGTCACACTAAAATCTCATCCCTTCGCTTTTTCAAGCCCTCCATTCTAGTGGCTTGGTGTTGACCCAATACCTCGATGACCCAATGGATTTAGATTTCTGCTCTTGTCTTTGCATCCTCTTCCCTTCCTTCTTTGTTCCCTATCACCCGATCACCAAGAGAATGATCTCCAATGCCCACCAAGGACATGGTCAAGCAGTGAGCCATGACCAGTGAGGTGAGGCTATGTACAGAGCAAAGGGTCTGATGAATAAACCATGGGTGGACTGTGGAAGGCACTCTTGGCCACCCACATGATGCCATTCTCTCCATCTTCCTGGCTAACAGCATCCTGATTCTGTTCACCTTACTCAGGTGGTCACAGCCTTTCAGGACAGTTGGACTCCTCCCCAACCACAGGGCTTTGAAGCTTGATTGATTCAAGCCAGTCATGGTGGTCTCATCCTTCTTGCCAAATGAATGGTTTGCACTCGAACCAATGAGATGTGAGGGGAAGTCTGCTGGGGAGTCTCTCAGAAAGTTTTCCTTGCTCATGGAAAGGAATAAAGAGCCTAAGCCTAATAGTCACGTGGATTGCTCAGTGGATGTTCTCATTTTCACAGCCATCTTGGGACTATGCATTAACAGGCTGAGGATGACAAAGTGAAAAGATGGAAATAACATGCTTCCTTGAAGGTATCATTGAGCAACTAAAACACCAACCCTGGAATCATTCTAACGCCAGTCCAGTTTCTCATATAAGATAAATTATCTTATTGTTTAAGGCACTTAATGTACATTTTCGATTGCTTGTGACTAAAACATCCTGATTGATAAAGGGCCTCTTGCTGTGAAATCCCCCATCATATACCTAGATTTTTCTTCCACCTGTGAGTAGAAGCTGAGAGAGGGATGCTAACATTATAAGCAGGTACCGTGTGCCAGACGTTCTACTAAATGCTTTCCATTTAATCTTTCCCATGAGACACTGTATCAGTTTTACAACATGGCTGCAAATTCTTTAATGCTGTTCCCATCAAGAGGTGGGGTTGTTCTTTCATAACTCGTCTTTTTGCTTATATCTAATCCATAAAGTTTCACAGTCACGGAGCTTAACAATAATTTATGAAGGTGTATGCATAAATAATGACAGTCTGATTTTTCTCTTAAATAAAATGATTCAATTTAAAAAAAAGTGGTGGGATCTATGTGTCTTCTTTTTGGATCTGGGCGGAGTTGAGAGTACTTTAACCAATAGAGTCCAGTCAAAGACTTGGTCACAAAAAGCTGTGCAGCCTTCTCCTCGTTCACTGGAGCCACGTAAGAAGTTCAGCTACCCTAAGACCACCATGCTGGAAGTCCCAGGGTAGGTGCTCTGGTTGACAGTCCCAGCTGAACCCAGCCTACCAGTCATCCTTGCTAAGGCTCCAGACATACGAGTGATGCCATTGGGACCCTACACAGTAGCCTATGAGCCAGCTGAATACCACCAAGTGACCTCCACTGATGCCACATGGAACAGAAGAATTGCCCAGCCAAGCCCTGCCTAGAACTTCAAGCTGTAATACAATGGCTGTTTGTTTAAACCACTAAATTGTTGAGATACTTTGTTACACAGCAATAATCAGCCTAGGTTGGCTTCACTGCTTCTGCTTTGTAGATAGGAATAGCTAAATGGAAACTCAAGCCAGTGAATAGCAGAGGCAGGACTCAACCTCAGTTTGTCTAACTCCAAAGCTTAGATTCTTCCCACAGTCATGCCTGGGTCCTTCCTTGATATCCAAGCACTTTCCCCGGCTTTCTCTGTTTTCATCTCCAGCTCACAATTTGGCTTTATTCTCTAAACTTAAGGTCCCTACCTGCCATTTCTTTCTACACTGTTGGACTTTCCAATGGAGACCATCCACTTAGTCCTTCTCTACCTGTCTAATCAGTGGCCCGGCCATTGCCACCGACCCCCGGTACTCCTACACCCTCCTGGGCTGCTCTGTTATCTCCCAGGCTTGATCCCTGCTGGAACTGAATGCTGTGCTCTTCATTTAAACCACACAAGTTTAGTGCTCAGTTCCAGATACTTAAGAGGCAAACACAGCATTCCACATCAAATAGGATGGAACACGGAAATCTTACATTTGATTTGTTAACAGAGACTACCAGGTAGAAACATCTAGGTGGACGCTGTGTCTTTTCAAAGGAAGTAAGACATTTATTCCCAGGTTGTGCCATGTTCCACATGTGCCTAAAAACGCATCAGTTATCTTGGGTTTTGTTTCTTTGTGTGTGGGTTTTATATATATATGGAGGCATTTCTCACCTCTGTTCTCAGTCTGGTTCACCAGACTTAGCTTTGAAAACAAACTCAGTCACCACTGAAGAATCTGAAAAGATGTCTTGCTGGTACTAAGGACAAGCTCTGCTTTCTCCTCAGTTCTCATGGGCTAACTTGGTGTTTCCTCTTTTGTCCTTGCCCGTTCTTTCATCCATGTCACTCACTCCCTGTGCTTACCCTACCGGCATCTTGAGTTTCTGGGTCTTCAGGACTGAGAACTAGCTGGTCTTCGGGTGGCCTCAAGATGCTGGCCAGAGAATCCTCAAGCTCACATTTCCTTTGTGTCTCCCTTTGCCAGTGAGTAACTGAAACTAGAGAACCTCCAGGACCAAGAAAGTCTAATTGGACCAGAGGGACCATCTATACCATGCAAAAAAACTCCCAGATAATCTGACACAGAAGAACATTGAGTAGGAGCCATGTAGGATGCTTTAAGTAGAAAGGAACATATTTAATTTTATAGAGCCTGTGGACCAAAGGAACAGAGAAAGAGGATAAACAGACACTGGCCCACCTCTATCACCTACTAGTTGTTTGACTTTGAACAAGATTCTTAACTTTCTTGACCCTCAGTTTCCTTATCTATGAAATGCGGATAATAATTGTATCTACCTCAGATGTTGTGAGGATGCAATGAGATCATATATATAAAGCACATAGCATAGTGTCTGCCACATAGTAATAGCTCAAGACTTGGGAGCTATTTACCATCATCATCATCACCATCATCATTGTTTTCAAGTTCATATAATATGTCCTCTTAGCACCTGGAAGGTCTTGCACCCTAAACTTGTGAACAAAAGGGTTAACTCCCCAGAAGGCACCCTTCTAGTTCCTGGTAGAATGCAGCTCTGAGAGCTGGATCAAATGACCCCAAAGTTTTCCTTTCCAAGTCAGTGGTTAGGGGCTCTGACTGCCCCACCTGCCCCAAAAGGAGTGGGAACCCATTCAAAGAGAAGCCAGGTGGAACTGGATTTTCTTCCCCTGTTGCTTTAGCAGATTTGTCTTATAGTCCTTTGTTCTCCCAAACAAAGCAAGAGGAAACCTACCCCAGCTTGTAAATACTACAGCTACAAACCCAGGCTGTGGCAGTGTGTAAGCGACCTTCACCCGGGGAGAGTACAGAGCATCCCTCCAACGCCCCCTGAACAAATGAATGAAGTGGATGGTTGAGTGGATGAGCAGAATGAATGTGAGCCTCTCTTGAGTCCAGGCAATCATTTCATCCTCCAAAGAGTCTATGCCAAGAACCCCCCTCCCTCTTCCCTTGCTCTTCCTTTTCCACCAACCTTTCCTCATTCCCTCCCAGAGCTGGGTAGGCACTTTCAAGAGTTCTGTCATCCAGTGGTTACTTCTCCTAGGCCTGGAAAACAGATCTGTCCAAAGCAAAAAATTGGACAGGCATCTGTAGAATGATGCCAGAGAAATGGTACTGAAGGGATCTCAGATGACTAAAAATGAACAGCTGTATACAGACTATTTCAAGCATTACTCGTTCTCCATCAGTCCTGTAAACTTGCAAAAATGTCAAGGAATGCAGCTTGGGGAAACAGCCTCCTTTCTTAAACTGAAGCCTCAGATGGATAATTGAAGGCAGATAATAGAGGGCTCTTAATATATCAATTAAATTTTAGACAGTCTTTCTTCCTCTGTTGAGGACTCATGTCTGGGACCTGAGAGATTAGAATATTAGGAAAGATCTGTCTTAGAACGCATCAAGCTGTCTTGTTCTACGGTCAGATATTTATTTGCCAGAAACAGAAAAAAAAAAAAAAATCATCTCAGCAGGCGAGCAGTCAAAGATAGTGGACGTTGGTTTGGTTTTAGAAAGTTCTGGCTTAAGCAGCTTCCTGGATGTGGATAACATAATAGGCTTTGGGAAATATACTCACTTAAGCCCCCCACCTCGTCCCAGTTGCTGTAGATGTGAATTTCACAATTCTGGATTGATATGTTAAGGTCTTTAGTGGCCTCTGTCTGCTTTTTTGCAACATCTGAACCATCTTATTTATGCTTAGGGCAAAGTGGCTCATTGTGTACGGAAACTGCTTTTGAATAAAAATAAAAACAACCAAATTAAAAAGTATGGTTAGCATTTAGTCAGGAAAATCGTTAGCTGGGTATGTTGAACTGAAGAGCCTTCATATATAAAATAACTGTACTGAGTAGAACTGTGTATTTTTCGTTTTCAAAGTATTTTCATGTCCATTTCCGCATTTGGTCTTTCAGGTAAAGAGGATAGGAATTATAACTCCCTTCGCAATTATGATACTTCTTAGTGTCATTTATGGAAAAGGAAACTGAACTCCAAAAAGCAAATGGGACTTCTCCTTGGGAATTAGCAAAGGAACAAGGAGCAGAAATGGGTCACTTCAGGTCTCATCCTCTTAACCTGTACAGTTTTTTTTCTGAGCGTAAAAGCAGAAATAGAATTCTATCTGTGGCTACATAAGGGTGTACTAAAAAGAGCTTTTCCTTTCTTATAAGGTGGTTGTGACTACAAACATCGTTAGCAAGCTTTAACCCTCAACCCCAGAAATTCAGATTCATTAAGGCTGGGATGGTGCCCAGGAACCTGGATGTTTCCTAAGCTCCCCCAGGTGGCCCTCAGGCAGGTGCCTTGAACCATATTTGGAGAGATTTGAATATCAGGCTTATTCTTTTCCGGATTGATTCAGGCCAAATCAAGAATAGTTAGTTTTTCCTTTGAGTTTCTCTCCAGAACAACAAGGCCACCTCTGAAGGTGAGAGCTTACTAACTCTTGAGACTTTTCCAGCAATTTGTAGGTAGTGACTCTGCCCCCAGATCCAAACATGAGCCGTATTGCATTGTACCGTCTTCCAGGGAGGGAGTGAATAAGAGGCAAACCGCCAGTGGGGAACATTTAAAAACATACCCTTAAGAATTTCACCCTGAACAACTGAAATTTCAGACCGGGGATTGAAATATCGAGACTTCTCATGAGCAAATGCCTGCCTGAATTCTTCTTTCCCAGCTACGCTGCAAATTCTGCTGTCAGGTGGCTATTTTCAGCACGCAGTCGTGAACTCTAGAAAGTTTAAGCTGCTGTATGGTATGAATGTCTAATTTACCAGATCAATTACCAAAGGGTTATGGTGGTCAGTGAAGAGAAATATGACAGCTATACTTCCACTCTGACTCAAGCCAGACATTTTCACAGACATCATTTCTAAGAGCCTGAGGAATTCTGCAGCTCCACTCTCACTGATTCCTAAGGCCCATCTCAATTATCCAGGGAGGATGGTTACTGATCCGCATGCCGTTCCAACTCTGTTTAATAGTTACTTTAATTCATGGTTACTAAGTTCTCAGTAGTGGTTTTCACGTCCTTAACGTGGCATCTGCACGCATGAAAATAGGTAGCAGTTCACAACCATGGCCGATATCAGAATCACCTATAGAGCTTTTAGAAAAACCCAGATGCTAGAGACCCACCCCGGACCTAGTGACTCAGAATCTCCTGGGATGAAGCCTGGGTGTGTTTGTTTATTTGTCCTTTTACATTTTTTTTTAAAGCTTCCAGGGAAGGTTCACCGCCACCGCCACCTCCACCCTTAAGAACATTGATATGTTTTTGTGCTTTTTATAGTAATAAAATCCACCATTTGTGAAGGCCTGTCCTGTGCTGGGGGTTTTGCCTATAACACATCTAATCATCCCAGCAATACTGGAGGCTAGGAATTATTATGTAGCTCTTATTACAAATGAGGCAACCCAGGCCAAGAAAAGTTTAAACAAATTGTCCTAAGACACTGAAGTCTGTCTCCAAGTCCATGTTCTTTCTACATGAAAATCCGTCATAACTTAAGAGGCTCAGGGTTCAGCAAGATGAACTCCTTTGCCCAGTAGGGTAGCAGTTACACTTGTTTTCTTTTTTTCTAAAAATGTCCCACTGCCCTTCCTCCTTCTTCTTATCCTTTGGGTCTCGGCTTAGACAACATTTCCTTGGGGCACTTTCTCTGACTCCCTCTGGCCAGCATCCCCCTTTTTGTGCTCCCAGTGAGCTCTGCACTGGACCTGATGCTGTAGAGTAATTGTCTATTTCTTTGTCTATATTCCTCACAAGACTGTATCCTCCCAGAGGGCAGATGTCTACACTTACCACTGTATCCCTAGGTCATCACCTAGCTGAATACCTAGCTCATACTAAGTGCTTAATAAATATTTGTTGAATGAATGAATGAATGGACAGATGAATGGATGAATGGAAGGATGGATGGGTGGATGTGCAGACGAATGGAGGTATGATTGACTGTGGACTGAATTAATTGGCAATGGCAGCAAGGGAGCAAAAATGAGTACTGATTCATGGCCACAACTAAGAAAATCTTGGAACTCTTTGAATAGGAGGATCACTTTTTTAAAAGTCTCTGGAATCCTGTTAGTAAAATGAGGGAAGACTCAGAGCAAACACTTTTTGGCATAAATATAAATAAGACCTTTCATGTTCCCAAGGGAACATTTAGGTTACAAACGAACAAATGCCTGAATGAATGAATGAATTCAAATACTGTTCTTATTCAGTAGTAACAACAATGCCACCTTGGTTTCTAGATGATCCTTTTTTCCATCAAAGAGGTTAAATCACTCAGGAAAGGACAGAGTTTGTCACTTCCCATTTCAAAGAACTTTTTCAACTACCTGGTTATTCCAAGTGTCTGAAAAGAAAGAAGGAAGGGAGAATAAGGACCATCTGTATGGCAAAGTAGGAAACACCCTTGCCCTATTGCTCCATAATGCATCACATAAAGAGAAAACGTTTTGAAATAATGGCAGGTCTTCAAGAGTAACAAAGGGCATCTTAGAAAGAAAAGCAAAAACAATCACAGCATAATACAGCTAGGAAGGCAGCATCCGTGCAGAGGAAGGAAACAGAAAGGGCTCTGGATACTGGAGAAGGTAGCTCCTTGCTCTAGGACTTGGGTAATCTGTGTAAAAGGAAAAACCTCGTGATATTACGGGCAGGTCTTCAAGAGAAATAAGGTAGACTAAGAAACAAAATTCAAAACGCTGCGCACGCGTACACACGCACACACACCCCTACCACAATACCATCTTCATTTCTCTCCCGGCTCCTCTTTCTTAATACCGTATAGCAAGGAGTCCGATATAAGATTAAACCTACTTTGAACATTACAGTGAATAGCAGGCCCCCTCAGACCAGAACATGTTTTTCCTCATTATCACCTCATAAAGATGCCCCTAAGGCCCTCACTTTTTATACGACGATATCAGGCAAGGAGCAGGTCCTGTATGCCTGCGATGAAGCATGACTGATACTTAAGACCAGCAATTCAAGAGCATTTGATCGCTTTTGTGTTTATTCAGAATGGCATGTTTACACGAGGCCATAAAGTAGTGAATTTCCTATAGAGCCGGGAGTGTGTGAGCTGGGGCAGGTGGTGTGTAGAAGGCTGGAGTAGCATAGGGGTGCCCCAAGACTTCTCTCTGAGGGTGGCCACCACAGCCAAACAAGAGACTGTAGAACTTCCCTGTAAATTGCTGTGTTCAGGTTGCCAAATCCCTGAGCCACCTCTGAGAAATGGAGCGGAAGAGGAAGTAACGTCAATGAGGAAAAGAAGATAGAGAAAAGCAAATTTTCCTTGACAAATATGTCATAGACCTTTTAACTAGTTAGTTCTGAGAAAGGGAAACCTTTATTATTGCATTTGACCTCTGTCTGAGATTCCAAACGCTTAGGAGATGGGACTTTATGTGGCAGTGGAAAGATTGCCACCCACATAGATATAACCTGTACACAGATTCCCCAGTTTTGGCCATAACCTCAAACTGAGCTGCCATATTGGCCTTTGGGAGGGAGGAAGAACAGCTGTGGCTCCAGCTGAGTGAGTATACAACCCAGTCTCCATCTGGGGATGTGGGTTGTTAGTGTGTAAATGCAGCTTCGATCTCCTATTCAACCAGGTTGTAGTTCTTACCTTCTCTTTTTAACTTTTCTTGAAGAATAATTGATTTACAATGTCGTGTTAATTTCTTCTGTATGGCCAAGTGGCTGAGTTATACATATCTATATTCTTTTTCATATTCTTTTCCATTATGGTTTGTCACAGAATATTGAATATAGTTCCCTGTGCTCTACAGTTGGACCTCGTTGTTTATCCATCCTATATATAATCGTTTGCCTCTGCTAATCCCAAACTCCCATTCCTTCCCTCCTCTACTCCCCTCCCCCTTGGCAACCACAAGTCTGTTCTCTGTAACTGTGAGTCTGTTTTGTTTCACAGATATGTTGATTTGTATCATATTTTAGATTCCATATATAAGTGATATCATATTGTATTTGTCTGTGTTTTCCTGACAGACTTCGCTTAGTGTGATAATCTCTAGGTCCATCCATTTACCTTTTCTTTTTTTCCCTTTTTAAAAACAACTTTGTTGAGATATAACTTCCATGCCGTACAATTCACTCATTTCAAGTGTACAATTCAATGGTCTTTGGTACCTCACGTCATCAGTTTTTCAAATTGTTCCTCTAGTTTCTTATTAGAAGTTTCAGTACTGCCACTGAAGAAGGAAAGAAAATGGAATATAGAAGAAAATAGTAGAAATACTGGAGGGGAAGAGAAAATGAGTCAGGGACAGAAAGAAAGGAAACGAAATGCTTCCAAAGAAGAGACGCTAGCCGCTCCTGGATTTCTCAATCTTTTAACCAGGATTCAAAAATCACCGTGGCGGCACATCCCCCAAAAGCAGAGACAGGAGGTAGCATTGTGGCTGTGGGAGGTTGTGGAGGAAGGGACCGGAATGGGCTTTGTAGATTGGAGCTGAGAGAGGAAAAGGTCTCTTGGCAACCACAGGAAATCTCGAACCCTGTCCAGTTAGTTCCCTGTCCCTCTACTGAGCCCTCCACTGCAGGGGAGCCAGGCACAGCTGACACCGAATAATAGCTCAGTGGCCTGAACCAGGTGCCACTTTTCAACTCAGTCCTTTTCTTGATTCTCAAATTGCAGCATTTAATGAGGTAAAACATCAGATTACAGAGAGCTTTTTTTTTTTTTTTAATGAGAATTCAGGGAAGTTTCTGGGTTAGTTGAGAAGTATGAAAGTATTTAACCTCCGTTCAGCGATCTGCCCTTTATTAACATTCTCCCTTCTACTGTTGCTCAGAAAACTGCACTTTCTCAAACAAGTTCACCATTTGGTGTTTGGATCTGGTTATAGCCAGACGATGCATATCACCATTACAGGGCACAAATCAGCCTGGAGCTTAATTTAAGGAACAGAGGGCTCTTCAGGGTAAATGGTGTGGGGAAGGAGAAGAGCAGAATGTCGCTCTCTGAGTAAAAATGTGGCTTCTCAGTTGGCAGTGGACACTGACGGTGCGCACCCCTCCTGTTTATAATGATCAGCATGGGAGTTGCTTTCAGAGAGACCCACTCTTTGCGAAGGATGACCCAGAATGTCTTCCATAAATCCCATGGAAGCGTGGCTTTTTGACTTTTTACAAAGTCAACTCTTTGCTTTGCTCTTTTCCCAAGGGGACACATGACAGTGATAAAATGGGTGGAATAGAAGCAGAAAGGGGGCTTCCGTGGTGGCGCAGTGGTTAAGAATCCACCTGCCAATGCAGGGGACACGGGTTTGAGCCCTGATCCAGGAAGATCCCACATGCCATGGAACAACTAAGCCCGTGCGTCACAACTACTGAGCCTGCTCTCTAGAGCCCGCGAGCCACAACTACTGAGCCCGCACGCCACAGCTACTGAAGCCCACTTGCCTAGAGCCCATGCTCCGAACAAGAGAAGCCACTGCAATGAGAAGCCCACGCACCGCAACGAAGGGTAGTCCACGCTCGCCGCAACTAGAGAAAGCCCGTGTGCGGCAACAAAGACCCAACTCAGCCTAAACTAAATAAATAAATTTATAAAAAAAAAAAGGAAGAAGCAGAAAGGGACCAAAAAAGAACACTACCTTCTCCTTTGTGTACTCTTCTTTGTAAGCTACTGAAGGATGCAAAGCAGAAAACTTTATTCCTGAAATCATAGATCTTTAGAACTGGAAGTCACCTGAGAGCCATCTGTAGTGGACACCTGCTCTTCACGCCTTCCCAGGATCCCTGCTCCCTTCTTTTGCTTACAGCACCCTGACTTTTCTTTGGGAAATCAACACTGGCACCCTCAGACCTTTGGATGAGGTCAACCTACCCCTTGACTTCAAGGGCTGCACATATAACCCAGGCCTGGCCCATGGGTATATTCTGGCCCTCCAATTCATTTAGGATGCACAAGTGACTTGCACCAGTTCAATGAAAATACATATTTTTGGGCTTCCCTGGTGGCGCAGTGGTTGAGAGTCCGCCTGCCGATGCAGGGGACACGGGTTTGTGCCCCGGTCCGGGAAGATCCCACATGCCGCGGGGCGGCTGGGGCCCGTGAGCCATGGCCGCTGAGCCTGCCGTCCGGAGCCTGTGCTCCACAACGGGAGAGGCCACAACAGTGAGAGGCCCGCGTACCGCAAAAAAAAAAAAAAAAAAAAAAAAAAAAAATATATATATATATATATATATATATATTTAACTATTGGGATAGAGAAGTCCTATTTCTGATGGAATTTTTGGCTGTAAGGATTATGTCAGGCTGGAGCTCCTGGAGTTACCACATAGAGTGAGCATGCCTGAGTATGAAAGTGTAAGGAAAAAACAAAATCACAGGAGCTTTGTTTGAGGCCCTGGATCCAGCAGTACCTGAAGCCAACATAATCTCTGAACTTTTCAGTTATGTGAGCCAGTAAATCCAGGTTTTAACTTAAGCCTGTTTGAGTCGGTTGTTTTCATTTGCAACCAAAAGAGCCATGGCTAATATACCACCCAGTTCTTTCATTCTACTAACCCCAAATCAAGGAATGGCTTGCCCAAACTCTCACAGTCAGGGACAGTACTGGACTAGCATCTAAGCCCCCTGATGACCAGTCTAGGGCTCTTTCTAAAAGCCTTTCACAATTCTTCTTCCTGTTTGAGGCAGCATAGCACAATTATTGACAATAACGTGAGCTAACCATGTTTTATGAGACTTTTATGGCAAAGGCGTCTTATGCTTGGCAGGAACTGGCACCTGCATATCGGACTGTTTAATTGCAGCAGTTATGACTCCCAGACTGTTCCACGGTTTAGAGGGGACTCAACCAAAAGTGGCTCAAACACACCATTCCTCAGTCTTTCTTTTTTTACTGGGTGGAGACAGATTGTTAGGTGAACACCCTGATACGTGGGTCTGAGGTTCACCAACACATATGGATATGGCTGTGCTGACTGTTAAATTGCTGAAATATATCTGTCCTGGTTGGCAAAGAGCTATTTCCCTGAGCTCCCTGAAGGTCCCCCGCTGCCCCTGCCCATCACCCGGGACCCCACTCCCGTAGACCTCCTGAATATCACGTCATTACAGAGTTAATGCCTAGCTTATGGAAAGGGGGTCTTCAGAACCTTGATCCAGCACTGGGTCAGGGTCCATTCTGATGGGTTGTGTCTGAACCCAATAGGTGGCTTCATATTTTGAATTTTAGCTTGTAGGCACAAGCATACAGAGCCCATCTCCTAGAGGGAAATGTGAGACAGAAATATCCGAACCTGTTTCTCCTCACTGAGGGCAGGGGACTCCCACAGTGGTTTTAATTTTTTGATACCTTCTTCTCTGGCCTCACAAAGATACTGTCTCGTGGTTTTATAGGGAAGTGAGTACTGGACCAGGAAATAGTATACTGGGGTTCTGAGCCTAGCGTTCATCCCGAACGTCTATGGACCTAACCCGACTGTGCCTCAGGCATAAGGAATCTGAAGGCAACGCCTGCCTAGTCTACCTCCCTGGGATGCTGAGAAGGTTCTGAAAAAGGACCAATGGATGAGTCATCATTATCTTGGTTTAAAGAGGAAATTTTAATTAACACCTACAGAGTGATTATCATGGACTGGGCACAGATCTAAGTCCCTGACTTAGTATATGAAATCCTCCAATTCTCACCTCTCTGAGGCAGACACTGCTATGGTCACTACTTACAGATGAGGGAACTGAGGCAGAGAGAGGTTCAGTTACTTCAGGCTAGCCTCAGAGAGTTCAGGCTTAACCAGGACACATTGCCTTGTCCAGCACAGTAGGTGTAGCTTGGGCTTTGGACTCAGAGTCCCCTCTCCCACACCAACCCTGCGCTCAAACCCTGAGTCTGCTGTTTGTAAGCTCTGTACTAAGCTTCTACTTCTATAATATTAATAGTAACCATTAATGTTAAAACTATTGGCTACAGTTATCGTGAGGATGAAATAAGACCTAAGATTGCTAGATTTAGCAAAAAAAAAAAAAATCAGTATACCAGTTAAATTTGAATTTTAGATGAACAATGAGTGGGTTTTTAAAAAAAAGTGTAAGTATGTCCCAAGAAATATTTGGGACATACTTATGCTGAAAAATGACTCATTATTTATCTGAAATTCGAATTTAACTGGTTGTCCTGGATTTTATCTGGCAGCTCTACACAGGAAGTGCTTAGCACAGGGCCGGGCCTGGAAAGGATATCAAGACATGAAAGGTGTTCCTGTTGGGAACTGAGTTCTGAATGAAGGCTTGGAGGGGCTGAGGAGGGGGAGACGGAAGGAGGATCGGGTTAGAGGCTCTAAGGCACCAGGACTGGCCATGGACCTCGATGGCTGTTTCCGAAGTCCAAGGAAAAGCAGAGAGCAGACAGGCTGGGGGAGAAATGGGGCTCTGGTGCAGAGCCCGTTGGCCTTCATGCCAGTTCTGGCCCCGGCTGCGTTGTGACCCTGGTGTCCTGTCTGTCCCCAGAGCCTCCAGGGCTGCCCCAAGGGACTGGGCCAGGCCCATCCAGTATCCCCACCAGCTCCCCTTCACCCTTCGGAGGCCAGTGCCGCCGTCATGGTGGTGGCCCAGGAGGACAGCATGCTCCCAGGCCTTGGAGCACACGGGGTGCTCTGACTGCACGTACCAGGAGCATTGGCCACAGTCACGTGGTGCAGGCGAGAAAGAGAAAAAACAGAAACTTAAAACCACCCTGGGCTCCCTATGAAGACGAGCACGAGGGAAGGAAGAAGGGAAGAAAGATCAGAAGCAGAGGCTGGCACCGTGTCACACAGGGAGGAAGAGCCAAGCCAACGGAGAGGACAAAGAAGGCTGGCGGAGCCACGCTAGGGATGCCAGGAGCACCCAAGGGCCGTGCGCCCGAGACTCCACCCCCTTCGGACCTCCCTTCCTGGACCCTGCAGCTTTTCACAGTTCACACTAACCCCCAAGACCTTCCTGGTGGGTGCAGGCTGCCTGCCACTACACGATCAGGTCACCTTCACTACCTACTGCCTCGGTTTCTTAACCCACTAAGTCGGGATGATGCCATAGGACCACTTAGGAAACTCACAGCTTTACTTCAGTTTTGCTATATATCACCGTAGGTAAGAGCATGGGATTGGGGCTTCCCTGGTGGCACAGTGGTTGAGAGTCCGCCTGCCGATGCAGGGGACTCGGGTTCGTGCCCCGGTCTGGGAAGATCCCACGTGCCTCGGAGCGGCTGGGCCGGTGAGCCATGGCCGCTGAGCCTGCCGTCCGGAGCCTGTGCTCCACAACGGGAGAGGCCACGACAGTGAGAGGCCAGCGTAGCACAAAAAAAAAAGAGCATGGGATTGTCAGACAGACCAAAGTTTGAACTCTGGCTTTGCCGCTGACTTTATGCTTTGGGGCAGGTGTGTTAACCTCCCTACGCCTCAGTTTCCTTAGCTGTAAAAAGGACCTGCTTCCACCTCCTGCCTCACTGGGTCGTTGTAGGAGCCAGCCAGCAACTTCAGGTCGGCTGCTTTCTGAGCTCCCTGGAGAGGCTGCCGTCAAAGAGCAAAGTGTGGTGTCATCCCTGGCAGGCCTGCACTCAGTGGTAGCTCTTAGGATGTACTGAGCACTCCCGGGGCACCAAGAAGCTCAGGAGAAACAGATGCAGTTGACAGTATTCCATGCCCTGGAGGGCTTTACAGTTTGGTGGGGAACACAGACTATTAAATCATTAGAGAAAAAGACATAAGTAAGAGATATGGGAACATATGTATATGTACAACTGATTCACTTTGTTGAGCAGAAACTAACACGCCATTGTAAAGCAATTATACTCCAATAAGGATGTAAAAAAAAAAAAAAGACATAAGTACTTTCCTATAATTAAACTGTAGAGTGTGTGTTCCAAATGTAAATGCCACGGCTCGGGACTCTCACGGAAGGAAAAAGCGTAAAGTGGGTGTGAGTGGAAGGACTCAGTGCTGGAGCTCCGGGAGGGGGTCGGGGGGTGGCACTCTATTGATTGGGCGACCTTAAAGATGATGCTCGGCCCGTGGCCCAAGGAGAAATCCGCATTCTGTAAAACAAGTCATTCTTTTTTTTAATTTTTTTTTTTATTTTTGGCTGCATGTGGGCTTTCTTTAGTTGCGATGAGTGGGGGCTACTCTTCACTGTGGTGCGTGGGCTTTTCATTGCGGTGGCTTCTCTTGTTGCGAAACACAGGTTCTAGGTGCACAGGCTTCAGTAGTTGTGGCATGTGGGCTCAGTAGTTGTGGCTCACGGGCTTAGCTGCTCCATGGCATGTGGGATCTTCCCAGACCAGGGCTCGAACCCGTGTCCCCTGTATTGGCAGGTGGATTCTTAACCACTGCACCACCAGGGAAGTCCCAAACAAGTCATTCTTGCTTCGCTCATTTAGACCAGACTTTCTTTGCCAACCCGAAGCAAAGCCACGTGCTAGCCTTAGGCATTATTTCTCATCCATCAGGGACATTCCATTTAATCATTCAAATAGCTGACAAATTCCACAGCCTCCCCACAGTGGATCAGAGAAGACAGAATTTTCTCTGCCCTCACTCCTGGGCACAGCTTTTGTGGGTGTCCTCACCACAGGTCCCCCAGGCACTGTCCCTTCCTCCTCTGTTTAGCTGTACTCCGAGGAGTGCAAAGAAGCAGCAGACGTGGCCATGCTGTCGAGCTCCCTCTAGTCCAAGCAGGGGAGATAAAACTCGATTACAGTTCATCTTGGTTTCCAGTTGGTTATCAGACATGTCCTGTGTATGGGTAAATTACCTCTTGGAGAGACACTAGACAACAGACTCACACTCTCCAGATGCTTCTCTGATGATCAGAACAGCTTGTATAGATGGCAATGGGGTTCCTTCTGTGTGTATCATTTCCCGTGAGTCACTTAACAGCCCAGTGAGAAAGTAAAGGTCTACAGAGACTAGATGTTTGCAGATATAACTTAGCTGTTCAGGGTACCTTCATTCTCGCCTAATTTGTTTCCTTTTAAAAATTCAGTCTCTATATTTTACAGCCCAAATCTTTGGGTAAGAACAATAAGACCAATACAAGAAGCAAGTCCACAAAAGCCCCATGGGAGGGGAATGAGCTGAGAATACAGACCTTCTCAGGGCCACCCAAGCCTCTTTTGAAGCATGCAGAATAACAAAATATCCAGAACAAAACAAAATGAAACACACACACACACACACACACACACCACACCACGCGTACACACACCACACACACCACACCACACACACCACACACACCACGCGCACACACCTCACACACACACCACGCGCACACACACCACACACACCACACACATGCACACACACACCACACACCTCAGACACACACACCATATGCACACACACCACACCACACCCACACACCACACCCACCACACACATGCACACACACACCACACACACACCACACACACATGCACACATACCACACACACCACACCACACACACCACACACACACACACCACACACACCACACACACACCTCACACACACACCACGCGCACACACACCACACACCACACACACCACACACATGCACACACACACCACACACACCACACACCTCAGACACACACACCATATGCACACACACCACACCACACACACACACCACACCCACCACACACATGCACACGCACACCACACACACACCACACACACATGCACACATACCACACACACACCACACAGACACACCACACACCACACACACCACACACGCACACACACCACACACCACACACACACCGCACACATGCCACACACACACCACACACACACCACACACACACACATGCACACATACCACACACACACCACAAGACACACCACACACCACACACACCACACACGCACACACGCCACACACCACACACACACCGCACACACACCACACACACCACACACACACCACACCACACACACATGCACACACATCACACTCACCACACACACACACCCCACACACATTCACACATACCACACACACACCACACAGACACACCACACACCACACACACACATGCACACACCACAGAGACACACCACACACGCACACACACACGCACACACACCACACACACATGCACACACACCACACACACCACACACACCGCACACACATGCACACATACCACACACACACCACAAGACACACCACACACACCACACACGCACACATGCCACACACCACACACACACCGCACACACACCACACACACCACGCGCACACACACCACACACACACCACACCACACACCACACACACCACACACACACCACACACACCACACACCACACACCACACACACACCACACACACACCACACACACATGCACACACATCACACTCACCACACACACACCCCCCACACACATGCACACATACCACACACACACCACACAGACACACCACACACCACACACACCACACACGCACACACACACATGCACACCACAGAGACACACCACACACGCACACACACACACGCACACACACCACACACATGCACACACACCACACACACCACACACACCGCACACACACCACACACACACACGCACACACACACACAAAACCCAACAAAAGTCAAGGATTCTGCTTTTCAGGGCTTCTTAGCCAGTGACGGTGCTGGTCCCCATTTCAAATGGTGCTGTTTGTTTAGGAAATGAGCGGGTACCTTCCTCTCTCATTCACGCCAGGAACAAAGTCCGGTCCTGGCTTAGGCTGCTGGGGACAACCCTTAGCAGCAAGAGGATGGAGGGAAAGGAAGGCTGGGACAAACCTTCAAGGTTGAAAAGGTTTTGTTTTTTTCCCATTTTGAAAAGTAATCTCTTGTTAGCAAAACCACCGGATGAAATCTGACTAGACTCTGTGTCCAAATAAAAAATGGGAAAACTGAAATCCAAGGGAAGGCTAAGGGCGGCAGCGGTGGATCCCGTGTCCTCCTTGGCACATCCTAGGTGGCCCAACTGTCATCTGCCCTCACCTGTCCTCACAGGTTGGCACTTCGAGCTCTGATCTGGGGGACCCATCAGGAAAGGATCTCAGAGATCAGCCTAGGGATCACTCCCCTTGTCTTGTTTGAATGAGCACAAAATAGGCCCAAAGAGTCTGGCATTTCCTGAATTCTCAGAAGAGAAGGAACCTGTCAAGTAAACCATTTTGGGCCCCCCCAGGTCCTGATCACTACCTCCAAAGTGATCTTTTTAGGGGAGCTGGATGGAGGCCTTTCTCCACGGACCTGAAGACCTTATCGTTGGCCCTAGACAGAACCAGCCCGCAATCCCAGCTCAACTGCTTCCCAACTATGTGAACTTGGATGAATTGCTTTACCTCGAGTCTATTTCCTCATCTGTAAACTAGAGACGATAGTACATACCTCACAGGGCTGTTGTGAGGAATAAAAACAAAGACGATACTAGCACAGCAGGTCTCAGAACTTGTGATCTCGGGACCCCTTTACATTCTTAAAAAATTATTTAGATAACCAACGAGGACCTACTGTATAGCACAGGGAACAATACTCATTATTTTGTAATAACCTACAAGGGAAAAGAATCTGAAAAAGGAGATATATATATATATATATATATATATATATATATATATATCTGAATCACTTTGCTGTATACCTGAAATTACACGACATTGTAAATCAACTCTATTTCAATTAAAAAATAGATAAAATAAAAATTTTAAAATATATATTTTTTTAATTTTAAAGATTAAAAAAAATGATTGAGCACTCCAATGGCCTCACTTTAGAAAATTCTAGAAAACACATTCCATTGGCCACCAGAGTGATGACACCGTCACACATCATGGAGCTTCTGGAAAATTCTATTGTAACTTTAGAGAGAATGAGAGTGAAAAAAGCCAATAATGCCTTAGTATTTTACGAACGTACTGTGAAATAGTTTTAACTTCACAGACAGACACCCCGAAAGGGTCCGGGGACTTTGAGAACTGCTGTACTCAGGCGTGTAAGTCCTTAACAGAACGCTTAAAGCACGGTAGGTGCTGGATGCATGGTGCCAAGGCCAGTGTGTAGGGTCCGTGGACTCGGCCCTTGTGGCTGGTAGAACTGGGCAGGCGTATGCACCTTGCAAACTCGAAGCTGGTGTGTAAACACCACTTGCAGTGCTTCTGGCAGAAGGCTCTCTCTGGGCTCTCAGCTGTGCTTTGCAGTTCTTCCAGTCAGGGCCTGTAGGGAAAGGCCAGAGGGAGGCCAAACAGGCCTGGGGAGCCGGCTGGAGGTATTTGTGGGCAGGGCCGGAGAGGCTACTTTTCAAGTTCCTGTTGCTGCTCAGGGAGAGTGATTCATGCAACCCAGGCCAGTGCACAGACGTCATGTAAAGAGAGCTGCAGGGAAGAAAGGCAGCCGACGGCCCTTTGAGGGCTTCCGCCCAGTCCTGCTGCCTGTTTCTGGAGAGCAGAGATTTTCTCAGCTGCATGAGCCTCAGCTTCCTTGAGTAAAACAGAGACAACGTTGACCGGCAGAGATGCCGGGAGAATTCGCTGAGTTGCCGGTGGTGAGAAGGGCAAACTGTGCAGAGGAAAGGAAGTCTTACCAACCAAGCAACGTTCCCCAAGAGCAGCTCTCTCAGTCGGCCAAATCCAACCCTTCGCTTTGGTTGACTGCATGATTTGCTGAGCTCCCACGCTGGGGGTTGGGCTCCAGAAGGCCGGAGTGAAGTGGACGACGCTGGCCCTGAACTTGTCCTGCTCCTTGTAGGGGGAGGGGTCTGCACTGTCCTGCCACAGCCAGGCAGCCTTGCCTGCTGGGCTCCAGCGATTGTCTGTAAGAGGGGCTCATTCCTTCTTCCCTCACTGTCCCTCGTCCCCAGGCAGACGCCAGCTCCGAGGGGGCGTTCAGGATGGAGGTCCCGAGTCCACAGGTCTGCCTTCCAGGCGTCCTCTGCTCTCACATACTTCTCACCTGCTTCTGGGATTTCTTCTTCCTGGGCTCCAGGGTGGCCATCTGCCAAGGGACTTGGTGGCTCCGAAGGTCCTTCTGGTCCTCACAGGGCTGAGAGGTGCTGTCATCAGCACCTGCTGTGCACTCAGCAGCATCAGGGAGGGCCCCGTCCCCAGTGTCATTACCAGCACACGGAGTGTGAGTGGATGGTAGGGGCTTTGAGTGGGAAATAAGCTCCACACCTCCGAAGATGAAGGACAAAGCCCTGAATGACCTGCGGTGGCATTAATGAAATTCACCACCACCTCTGCCACATATTGAACTTCTATGAAGCACCAGGTGTGTCCTTTACCTATCCCAGAGGTTGGCAACATTTTCTGCAATAAGACTAGAGAGTAAATATTTTAGGCTTTGGGGGCCATAGAGTCTCTGCTGTAACTTCTCAGTTCTGCTGTGGTTAGCACAAAAGCAGTCATCGACAATAAGTAATTAAAGGGGCATGGCTGTTTTCCAATAAAACTTTATTTTAAAAAAAAAGTGGCAGCTAGATTTGGCCCACAGGCAGTAGCTTGCCCACTCCTCACATAACGTGTGTCCAGTCCTGGCATTTACTCTGCAAAAGCAGTTTGTTGACTCCATTCTATAGCTACATAAAGTGGCTCAGAGAGGTTCAGCGACTGGCACAAGGTTACACAGCAGGGAATGACCAAGCCAGAATGAAAACCCAGTTTTGACTCTAAAACAGATTCTTCCCATGTCTTGACTGGAGCCCAGCCTGAGAACACACTTGATGGTGCTGTGAAGTCCTGTGTAGGATCTGCACCCAAGAAGAGAGGTGCTGGAGTCCTGCCGTCCTGCCTGCAACTCCACCCGCTGTCACCAACCACTGTCTTCCCAGGAAGGAGGTGGCTGGGGTGATAGCTCATGCAGGGCCAGCATGACTCGGCCAGAACCCGGGCTTGGCATCAGCACCCAGGTGCCCAGTTAAACTTTTGACTTTCCAAATTAGAGAACCTGAAAGTTCTGTTGGGCATTTTTTTTTTTTTTTTGAGAAAGAGACATTTTTTTGCTGTTAATAATTTACCAGAATCGGATCTTGGATCTCTCTCTCTCGCTCTTCCTTCCCCACTCCAGGAATTATCTTGTCTTCAATTCCCACCCCCCCACCCCACCCCGCTACGATTTAACACTGTGTTAAGAGGATTCCGGGGCTTCTCTCTCTAGACAAAGGAAGGGTGAACTGTGGTCAGGGAGGGAACGGAGGGCTCCTGAAAGCCTTTCTCTGGAGAAGTTGCTTCCTATTGGTCCAAGCTGGCTACCCCTGCATCTGATGTATAATTTAGCAATCCGTTTCCTCCCACCCAGCCCCATCTGTTATCTACTTGTATTTATTGTCTCCTTCACCCAAGAAACTGCCTGGGATATTGGTGGGGAAGGCTTGCGATCCCATTGTCAGAGAGGTTAAACATTAAAGTTGGGCTCAAAGTTTGCTCCCTACCCCCTACCCCCTTAAATTCCGCCCTTAAATTCCCTTTTGGCCACACCTCCTTGCCAAACCGTGAGGTGCTAATGACCTGATTTACATCTGTGTAAACCCAAGCTCCGGACACTAATGAGGCCTGAAATGAATGGAAATGCCGCCGAGGCTAGCTGGCCAGGCCAACGTGTTGAGACACCGTGGAGTGGAAATCCAGCTGTTGCTTGCCCAACACAAACCCCGACAGACACACAGAACAGAACTCCAGGCCGAAACTCTTGTCACCAAGGCTGAGGCAGCAGGGAAAGGGTTAAGCAAGAGGCAAGTGGCCCCCGTACTGCTTCTCCCTCTCCCATCGCCTCTTCTCTCCTCAATTCCCGGGGTGCCAGGCTTAGCCCAGCGCCATACATAATTGATAACATCAGCAAGGCTCCTTCCCCCAAGCTGTAATGACAGTGAATATTCACCCTGTCACAGGCAAGGGCAGAGCACCTTAGTCTGAGTCACCGAGCATCCAACTCAGTCCAGCACTTTGGGGACAAAGGCTCCGTGTACCAGAGGAGCTGAGGGTGGAGGAGGTGCGGCCGTTTCCAGCTCTAAGGTGCCCAAGATGGCTTCAAGGCAGACGGATGGGGGCTTGAGTTTCCTCTCCACAGCTTCCTTACTCGAGGAGTGACCTTGAGAGAGTCACTTTACCTTCCTGAGCTTGGTTTCCCCGATCTGCAAGGTGGAGACGAGACTAGACCTAGCTCTGTCCTAGAGTGTTGGAAAGCTAACACATGCTAAGACAGGTGGAGAGCTTTACAGGACACCAGGTACGCAATAACTTTGTTCATTTATTTCTACCTGGTTGGCCCTGAAGACAAGTAAGGATGAGGGATGGCAGGGAAAAGACATGGATTTGGAAGAAAAGGGACCCTTCCAGCACATGCCATGCAGAGCTGCCATTGTTAGCTGTCTGATATGGGGCACGCCCTAGGTTTAACCTTGCTGAGCTCAGTTTTCTCATCTGTGAAATGGGAGCATTCGGGGTCCTTGCCCTCCTGTCTTGTAGGTTTGAGGTGAGGTAAAGAGTGTGAAAGAGCTTTGGAACCCATAATCCCTTTACAAATGCCAGGGAGTGTTAAGGACATCCCCTGCAGTCCGTTCCGGATGATAATAATAATGGTGGTGCTGCTGGTAACAGCACAAATGACAAGTTCTCCAAGGTCAAGGGCAACACATTCTGTGTCATCCTCAACATTTTTCCCCAGGGCAAGCACACATGAGGGGCTCAGGAGGCCGCTGGACACATGCATTTGAAGCAATTTTGTGGGATGGGTCAGCACCACCTGTAGGGCTGGTTAACAAGTCACACAAAGCAGGGGCTGTAACTTGCATTCCTTTCCCAGGAAGACTCTTCCTCCCTGTGTCCAGCCAAGGGCCTGGTGCCTTGTAGGCACTCAAGCTGTTGGTTGAACGAATGAAGGAAGGAAGGAGTGAGGTATGTTTACTGGTACCAATTCAGTGCCCCCACAAGAATCCCCCGCGACACATTTTCATAGGATAATACTCCTCTCCTCCATAGAAGAATTATTCATTCGTTTTTGTCATTGTGATTGTTTTAAACATGGCCACCAGTACATTGATACTTCTTCCATTGAGAGATGGAGCTCTGTCCTTCCTCGTGGATCTGGGCAGAGCAGTGACCGCTTTGGCCAGAAGCCCAGGCCTCACAGGGAGGCCACATGCTGTGCTCTCATTCACACAGTCGCAGCTTGTCCTAACCTTCAACTCATCATAGCGAGATGCCAGAGCTGTGAGTGACCAAGCCCCGGGTGCTTCCAGGCTCTACCTGGTCTAAGCCACTTCTAAATTGTAAATCTTCCAGCTGAATCTCCAAACATTGTGGAACAAAAGAGACAAAGCATCCCCTCTGTGCCTGTCTGAATCCTTGACCGCAGACCGTGAGCGTAATAAAATGGCGTGGTTTTACGGTATGACTATGCTTGGGGTGATTTGCAGTAGTAACTGGGATGTTGGTAGCTTGTCTGTCTTCTCTAGGCTGTAAGCTCTCTGAGGACAGAGTTCATGTCTGGTTTCGCTCACTAGTCTGTCAGGGCTGGGGCTAGGGTGAAGGAAACCAGGTCTCTAAGGCACCAAATTTAAGGAGGAAATCTAAATTAAAATATCAGAATCTTGGGAAGACAGGATGAGCACCTGAGAGTAAGTGCTTCTTTAAACTTAGAGCCTTTAGGTGCCCCTCTTGGATCACCTAGATGTGGCCCTCCTCCCTAGAGACCAGCAGAGAGCCTGGTCCACAGGAGGCACCCAACAAATACTGACTGGATGGATGGGTGAAAGAATGAATGGAGGAATGGATGAAAGAGACCATGAAATGGTATCCCCTTAGGGAGGTGATGGAAAGACAAGTACTGGACTTGGAATCAGGTGGCCTTGGGTTTGGAACCCAGTGTTGCTGGCCATTAGCTGTGGAACCTTGAGCAAACGGCTTAGCTTCCCTGAGCCCGTGGGTAAAAATACCTCCCCAGGGGGTTATTGTGAAGAGTAAACGAGATAACACTTATGCAAAGTGCCTGGCATACCTGTCATTTCCCTCTGCTTCCCCTTTCCCTAGCGGCAGGCAACAACCCCTAATTTCACCAGACCACCCCAGGGGAAAACCTGCCGCAGCAGCGTCCCAGAGGGGAGGGGGCCCCATGGTTTGGAAAACCCTGATTTTGCACCAGCAGGAGGTTTGTTTTCATTTGTTTGTATTTTTGTTACTTAGCCGAGAGGCCCGTAGGGCATAGTAGTTAGGATCATAGGACTTGGAGATAGCCAGGTTTGACTTAAAATCCTAGCTCCAACTTTTATGCAACCTGCCTAAAATCACTTAATCTACACCTCAGTTTTTTCGGGTAACAGCTGCACGTAGGAACTCTAAAGTCTCAATGGCTTAAAGGAATAGTAATGTATTTCCTAATCACATTACAATCCAATACAGGAGTATCATTGGCCCTCTGTATCCCTGGGTTCCACATCTACAGATTCAACTAACTGTGGATCAAAAATATTCTCCCGGGCTTCCCTGGTGGCGCAGTGGTTGAGAGTCCGCCTGCCGATGCAGGGGACACGGGTTTGTGCCCCGGTCCGGGAAGATCCCACATGCCACGGAGCAGCTGGGCCCGTGAGGCATGGCCGCTGAGCCTGCGCGTCCGGAGCCTGTGCTCCGAGGCCACGACAGTGAGAGGCCCGCGTACCGCAAAAAAAAAAAAAAAAAAAAAAAAAATTCTCCCCTGGGCTTCCCTGGTGGCACAGTGGTGAGAGTCCGCCTGCCGAGGTGGGGGACACGGGTTCGCGCCCCGGTCCGGGAAGATCCCACATGCCGCGGAGCGGCTGGGCCCGTGAGCCATGGCCGCTGAGCCTGCGCGTCCGGAGCCTGTGCTCCGCAGCGGGAGAGGCCGCGGCAGGGAGAGGCCCGCGAACCGCAAAAAAAAAAAATTCTCCCCTCAAAAATTGCAGACGGTACGCAAAAGCAAAACTTGAATTTGCTGTGCACCAGCAGCTATGTACATAGCATTTACATTGTATTGGGTGTAGTAGGTAATCTAGAGATGATTTAAAGAGGATACGTGTAGGTTATATAAATATCAATACTATACCATTTTATATAAGGGATTTTGGTATCTGTGGGAGTCCTGGAATCAAACCCAGGGATAATTGTATTCATCAGGTAACCTTCTATCTGGAACAGGATTTACACACTCAAGCTCTTTTCATTTTGTAGCTCCACCATCCTCTAGGCTTCAAGGTCATTGGCTGGATCCTCTCTACCTACTCTCAGAAGAGAAGAGGGAGTATGGCAGGGGAGGTTTTCATGGGCCTGCCCTGGAAGCGCACATGCTACCTTCTCTCTTATTCCACTGGGCAGAACCCAGTCATCTGGTTACAACTAATTGCCTGGGAATCTGGGAAATGTGGTCTAGCTGGGCACCCGGGAGGAAAGGGAGAGCGCATGGCAATCTCTACCACATCTCATAGTTAAACGAGACAAATGTTAGGGAGGGCTATTGGGAGATTTCAAAAAGACAATATGTGCAGAGTGCTTGGTGCAGATCCTGCCCCGGGAATAAGTGTTCCATGCATGGTAGCTATTTGAGTCATTATTTATGGCTGTGTCACAACCATTCTTTATCAACTGTGGAGTATGCTAGGACATGGCAGAAATACGCCACCAGTCTGCGAGGGTAACTTTGCTTCCTGGAGCTGAGTAAGGTGCCTCCTTTTATTATCAATAAACATCAAGCATATATATAGTACTTCATAGACTGGAGTCCGTGGGAGATGAAAATAAACAAAAAAGGATCCTATGCTCAGAAGGCTTATTTTCACTCAGTGTGGGCGATGGACTTGGGCCCAATACCTGAAATACAAGTAAAATATGTTGTGCCCAGAGGGACATATGACTTAATTTTAGCTAAAGGCATTGGCTGAACCATTTGGAGGACATGATATCTGAGTTTCACAATGAAGGTTTCTACAAGGTACAATAGCAGGAAAAGGCTCCAAGGGAAGGGGCCAGAGTGAAAAAAGGCACAGAGGGAAGGAAGATCGAGGCAGTTTGGACAGCAGCAAACAAGTCAAGTGGTGACAACATGGTGTGTGGGTATCGGGAGAAGTGAAGCGGTCCTGGCAGGTAGGAATGGACACGGGGACTAGCACCGTGATGTGCAATGCTTTTACTTCTGTGGGCGATGGGGAGCCATCACCAGTTCAGGGTTCACAGCAGCACTGGACAAACTTTTTCACAGCTATTATTTATCCTTATTACATCCTTGAGAACTGGGTAAGACAGGGATTGTATTTACATTTTACAGACGAAAGGTCTGAGGCCAGAAACTGTCTAGCCCGATATCACAGTGTTAGTAACTTATTTCACCTGTAAAACCAGAAGCTGTTATCAGTAAGGTTTTTACTCAGCAGTGCTGTGTAACAAATGGTTCTTAAGTCTCAAAGGCTTACAACAACAAATACACGTAATTCTAGCTCATGGTTATATGAGTTGGCCAAGGCAGATCTGCTTTAGGCTGTAGGTTGATAGGGTTTGGCTCCAGGTAGTAAGTTAGGTCTAGGTTTGCCCAGTGTGTCCTGTGTCCTCCTTGGACCAGTGACTTCATAGGGCATGTTCTTTTCATGGCATATGGCAGAAACAAAAGATGGCAAGCCGAACGCACAAGCACATTTATATGCTACTCATGTCATGTCTGCATTGGCCAAATCAATGGCTCAGCCCAGTGTTCAGGGGCAGAGAAGTAGTGTGCCCCCATGAAGCTGTGGGAGGGAGATTATAATTCTATAGAAGGGAGAGAAGGACAGAGGGAAGAATTGGGAACGATAATCTCATTGACCAACACTCCCATTGTTAATGCTCAGTGATTCTAAGTGGGAGGGCCCATCATTCCACCACACTGCACAGGAGTTGGTGGAAATAACAAGAAACAAGCTGCTGTACATAAGTGGATATATGCTGGGTTCCAATTATATAAATATTTAAATTATTAGGACTCAGCAACACACACACACACAGAGCAACTTACATGGTGTAGTTGATCTTGTTTCCCTGGGTGAGCCTATGCTCCCTTGGTCAGAGTCTGCTCATAGGGTGAGCATCTCACCACAGGGCGGGTGGGAACCAGGATTTTGTGCAACACAGCCCTTACGTGCAAGCTCAGCTTGCCAGCCTCAAGACATGGCAGCCTGTTCCCTCTGGAAGAAAGGAGGGAAAATAGATTGCACTGGATTTACTGAAATATGGCACTATTGCACTCTTTCAGGGTGATTTCAGGGATTCTCAGGGTGATGAAGACCTCTGTGGAAGCCTTGCTGGAAGGTGGGACCTGGGCAGATGTTGGCAGTTAATCACCAAAAAAGTCAGCTAAAATGGGGAATCTTTATACACTAGACACTTTTTAAAAAATTAAACTTGATAAGTGTACATTTTCTTTGCCATCCTTTTGCTGCAGAAGCAGGCTCTTCTTGGGGTTTGGGTCTGCGCTTTGCAGTCCCAGCTTCTCTTTCGCGGCTAAGCCAGCGGCACATCTTTGACAATTTCCAGTTGTGGTTTTCTTAAAGTGAAGTGAGATCTGAAAGTCACTCATAGAACAAATCAGAATGCAAGACTCTGAGGATTTTTATGTCTCCGGATCTTTTTTTTGTTTCACCTGCACTTATTATTTTTCTGATCAATTTTATGGAGGGATAATTTGCATATAATAAACTGCATCTATTATGGTATATAATTCAATGGGTTTTAACAATTGCATACGGTTCTTTTTTTTCTAAGATTTTTTTTTTGATGTGGACCTTTTTTTTTTTTTTTTTTTTTGTGGTACGCGGGCCTTTTACTGTTGTGGGCTCTCCTGTTGCGGAGCACAGGCTCCGGACGCGCAGGCTCAGCAGCCGTGACTCACGGACCCCGCCACGCCGCGGCATGTGGGATCTTCCCAGACCGGGGCACAAACCCGTGTCCCCTGCATCGGCAGGCGGACTCTCAACCACTTGCGCCACCAGGGAAGCCCTGCTTCTGTTTTATATTTTGGTTTTTTGGCCTCGAGGCATGTGAGATCTTAGCTCCCCGACCAGGGATGCATTGGAAGGCGAAGCCTTAACCACTGGACCACCAGGGAAGTCCCACAGTTGCATACAGTTCTGTACAGCTGTATAAAGCAATGCATTTCCATCGCCCCTAAGATTTCCTAATTTTAAGAACTTTTTATTTTTTTTAGCAATTTGCCTTTATCTTTCCAAAACATTCATTAGTTTTCATAGAAACCACAATGCTTTCTTTACTTGTATTTCATTGGTTGCCATACTTTTTAATTAAGCGAATGATTGCAATGTAATGGCATAAACAGATTTGGCTACAAACCTGGTGGACTCACAGTAAGCGTTAAACTCAGCCAGGGAGGCAGGAGTGCATGGACACACCAGAGAGGAGCTTACTGACTCTGAACATTCAGAGGCTCATGGGCACACATGCCCTGGGGTGTTTGACAGAGGGCAGGAAGGGCAGCCAATGGATCAGAGTCAACTAAGGGAGGCTGACAGGAGAGTCTCTGTTTGGGAATGCCATATACTGTTGTTCAGTTTGTGCACTGCACAAGGCGTCAGAGAATGGGGCAACTGAGGGCTAAAATCCTGCTTGAGCTTCTTGTTCCAAGCCTTGTGCTCTGCTGCAGATTCTTCTGTTCAGAGGAGACACCTTTTTCTAATTTGTCTATCCAAAGTGGGTGTCTTTTTCTAACTTGTGTCAAGGCCTGATAGAGGCTAGCAACAGTACCACTCTTCTCCTTCAGTGACTTTGACCTTAACATTAGTCTTAGAACCTGGTCAGTAAATAAGATGAGGCTTCATTGTATCATCGTGGTCATCCTCTATGAACCTAACACCACAATGCATGGGGTACCTCAACATCACTCAATGTCCCCACAATGACCTATTACGTCTCAAGGAGTGTCCATGCTCATGGAGCTGTCCCTTTGGAGTTGTGACTTTCCCCAGCCCAGGCCAGGATGCTGCTTTCTGGGGGGCTTTCTGGGACCCTGACTTCTTTCTGATGGGGTCTACAAGATCCGCAGTAAATGGCTACAGTCTGCCGGGTTAAATGCGATGGACGCTAGGAGATTCTGTGGGGTTCAGCACCAGATCAAAGTTTCCTCATCGCAGCCCCATTGTCTTGATAAATCTGCTGCGTCCTATTTTTTTGGTAGTTCAGCCTTATTTCTGGTTCCTGAACCTGAATGTCTTGCCAGGCTTTCTCATTTGCACTGTGGAGAGGGAAAAAAGTGAGGCCAAAATCTTGCCTTAATCTCTCCTGGGAGCTAGAATTTCTTTAGTTAAGTGACAGAAACCCAGTCCATGTTGCCTTAAGCAGAAAAGAGAATTCATGATGGACTCAGGTAATTGGGAGCCCAAGTGTGAACTTCAGGTGCAGCTGGATCCAGGGGTTCAAGTGATGTCAGCAGGACCCAGTTGTCTTCCTGGCTTAATTGTACTGTCCTCTGGACTGCTTCTCAGATAGGCTCTTTCTACTTCATGGCAGAGTGACCACCAGCAGTAAGAGGCTTGTGCCTTTCCTGCTTAAAACTCCAGTGGGAAATTGTGTTGTCTTTTCCAATGGCTCCGAAAAATAAATCACAAGAAGGGCTCCGATTGGCCAGTTTGGGTCATGTGCCTGCCCCTGGGGCTATGGTAGGGTCAGCCCCGTCTGAATGTCGTGGACTGAATGGGATTATTATAGCGTGGGGGAAGGGTTGTCCCTAAAGGTATGCTGTGTGAGAGAAAAAATATGTCCACTGCCCTCACAATACATGTGAGTACATTACACACACGCGCGCACACACACGCACTCTCCTTGATAAAGAGATTTTAAGCTCCTAAACCTACCCAAATATACACATTAGTTGAGACTGTTCATTGTATTACTGCAACCAAATGTCTCACCCTGTTCCAGAGTAGCGCTCGCAGGAAAGATCGACTCTGCCATTTGAAACATCCAACTGGTACCCTTTTTCAGAAATCAAAAGACGCATTACCTTCCTTTCATTAATCATCTCTTTGCTTACAAGATTTCACCTTCTGTTTTCCTGAACTTTACAAGAAGAAGGTGTGTTTTTACGCTGTGTGTGTATCTCAGTGGTTAATGGAACCCTTTGATTTTCAAGTAAGAGTGAGTTCTACGTGTGCCGAGGAGGCGCCAATAGGCTGGGGACGGTACTTTTAGGTTCACGCCTTCCCCCAGCGCTGGATTGGAAGGGTTAGACGGAAACTTTAAACATTTTGAGCAATACCTAGAATATGTATAATTTATAAGCCACACACCATTGGCTGTCAAATAGGCGATAGATTTGACTCAGATCTTGTTAATTATCTTCCACATACATTACGCCTTAACAGATCTTCAGTATACTGTGTATCAGTATTAATAAGATTATAAAACACTATTGATAATTAGGAACAGAAGAAACCAGGCCTCTGATTCTAGCTGTTACAAATGCCCCTGCCTCTCTCTTGATTAGAAAGAGGCCACTTTCCATTTAATAATATCAGATCAGAACATCCATGTCCTAAAGTGGGTTATTAAGAGACAGCTCAGATTTTTGCACCAGGATGCAAGGGACCATTTGAAAATGGTGAGATGTGCGTGTTTCTTGTCTACCTAGTGGGTGGGAGGAGTTTAAGGGGCAGCTGTGTCCACTTTGATCAGCCAGATTTTTCCTTGTCTTTGTCCAGACAAATCAGATGGGTTTGGTTTTGCAGGATATTCACCAGGATGGCATTTTATCTTGATTTCTTCAGTCGGATGAAAGGGGGCCCTGTTAGGAAGACCGAAAAGGGGGCTGGTGAGATTCAAGGTGGATTTCAAGCCCATCCTATTTAGGATAGCACTTTATTTTCTATTTTCTCTCTTTGGAAGAGCCTCATCTTTTATGTTTTTGTTGGGTTCACAAACTCATTAACATCAAACAGACAGATCTGCCACTAACTAGGGGAACACAAGCAATTTCATATATAAATAGAAAGCACTGAAGCTCGGGTGCTGGGGCCAGGGCTCCTCCCTGGGGGTCCCTCATCTGGCAGAGGAGAAGTGGGAGGGGAGGAAGCAGGAGGGACACACTGAGGATGTCCTAATGGCCAGCCCAGTGTGTATGAGCAGGGATCTGTGATTCTCAGGCTTGGGTGCATGGAAGAATCACTAGGGGGTGTTTATTAAACACTCAGAATCTCTGGGCGTCTGTGTGTTGAATAAACTCCCCCAGTGATTCTGGCGCTAAGTCAGATGTTTAGTCCATCTGGTTTTACCATGTATGATTCTTTCACTTGCCAATGATAGAAAACTTTACCCAAACTGTTTAATTCAAAAAGTGGCAGTTCCCTGGCTCAGGAAATAATCTGCCTTCTGATAGAGCTAGAGACACCGTTCAGACTGTATTTCCATTCCTCAGCTCCAGTCCTCTGGTTTAGTCCTCTTCTCAAGCAAACGCCACTGCAAGATCACAAGATGGCTTCTGTGTTTCCTGACCTCACACCCTCTCACTCCACCATTGGAGGAAGAGAGAGCATCTCGTCCACAGAGTTCCATGGAGGAGACGGTCTTCTCTCTATTAGGAGGCCCCAGGAACTGGCTGTCATGTATCTGGCTCTGAGTTTTTTACCTCTCACACCTGAACCAGTCATTATGGCTCACTGGCTTAAACCCTTGAGCTGGGGGTGAATTCAGCTTACCTTAGCCACACAGCTGAGAGTGGAGGAGAGATGCATTTCCAAGGGAACTTCAGATACACTTTCCACAAGGAGAGGAAACAGATCCTGGGAAGCAAAGCATGGAGGTCTACCATCTGCATCTTCCAAGAAACAGTGGCCTGTCCTGTGATCACCCTTGCGTTTTGTCTTCTGGAAGCCTGGGCTTGAATACTTGCAGTCCCAGACAGCTCACCGCTTGTCCCCTCAGCCTCTTTAATCTTCAAGCAATGCCCTAGAATAAGCCATTTGGAGTTCCATCTTAAAGATGCATGGGGCATCATTAAAAATGGCTCCTTCATATACCAACTTTGGGCATTCGGCCCTTGAATCTGACTGTCATAGTTATGTCCTCTGATCATCCCATATGGACACCGTCACTTATTGAGAGAAGGTGTGTATTTTACATATTTTGCGAATTTGTCCGCTTGGACAAATCTCAAGGACACTCCATGGATACTGTTATCAGGAAACAATCTTTCAGCAATCAAATTGATTTACTTCAAACAATACTAAAAAACCTATCATGTTCTAGTCTCAGAGATGCGTTTATTTATTACTAATTTTCTCCCAAAGAGGGATGTAAGATGATTTACCAAACCAAACCAAACACCATCCAAAAAAGTGATCAAAATAAAACATAGATAAAGACATGGGAGCGAGAGAGAAAGAGGATACAGTAACGAGGAGATGTCAGAGGCAAAGCCTGCAAGCTGTAAGTACCAGCAATATTACTAAAAATGGTTTTAAATTTGAACTTCTTGGTAACCAAAGCAAAGAGGTGACTATGCTATGTTAGGAGACTCACCTTGTCAGGAGGAAGAATGTATCAGTTAAGGACTCAGGTAGCCCAAGACTAAATCCTCGTTCTCCTTCATCCTACTTTTGTGGTTCTGTCCCTTATCTAATAGCTCTCAGTCTCAGTTTTCTCACCTGAAAAATGAGGTTAGTATTCTATGAGTCCACAGTTGTGTAAATGAATAATTAGATAAGTAGATGAAAAGGAGAAAAGGAAAAATCTTTTATGGTAGAATTCCAATTCTCAGTATAGAAGGAAATATGGAAATAGAGAATCAGTATTTGGCAAACATCACAGTAGTGATTGTTTTTAAGCAAGGATCATCAAGAGATGCTAAAATTAGTGGGCCAAAGTAAGATGAGAAGCAGGATATTCATATAGTCTCAAAGTATTTACCTACAGGATATTTGTTAATTACAAGGGGAAAATAGTAGCTTTAGCGTAGAGAAACCTGGCAAACACCACCTCACCAAACGACCAAAGCTGACGTTCCCCGTAATGAGATATGTTGACATCATGTACTGCCTGTTATGATGCACTGAAAAGGGCATAGCATTGCTTTCGTGGTATTCTTGCCCCAAATGCCTCATCTAATTCTAATTTTTTAAAATAAATTTATTTATTTTATTTATCTATTTTTGGCTGCGTTGGGTCTTTGTTACTGCACACAGGCTTTCTCTAGTTGCGGTGAGCGGGGGCTACTCGTCGTTGTGGTGCGTGGGCTTCTCATTGCGGTGGCTTCTCTTGTTGCAGAGCACGGGCTGTAGGCATGTGGGCTTCAGTAGTTGTGGCACGTGGGCTCAGTAGTTGTGGCACAAGGGCTTAGTTGCTACGTGGCATGTGGGATCTTCCCGGACCAGGGATCGGACCCGTGTCCTCTGCATTGGCAGGCTGATTCTTAATCACTACACCACCAGGGAAGTCCCCTAGTTCTAATCTTGAGGAAAAAGCAGATCAATCCAAATGGAGGGATAGTCTACAAATAATGAACTGGCCAATACTCTTGAGAAAGTGTTAAGGCCATAAAACGCAAAGAAAAAATGAGGCTGTGTCTCAGAAGAAAGGAAACCAGAGATATGACAGTCAAATGCAACATGAGATCCTGGATTCAGTACCAGAAGAAGTCCAGTAATGGTATAACTGGCGAAATTTGAATAAGGTCTGTGGCTTTGTGAAGGGTACTGTATCAGTGTTAATTTCCTGATTTTGGCTCTTTTATTGTGGTTATGCAAGATGTTAACATTGAGGGAATTGGGTGAAGGATACATGGGGATTCTTTGTACTAATTTTGCAAATTTTCTGTAAGTCTGAATTTATTTCAAAATGAAAATTTAAAAAATATATAAGTGGGGTTAGTAATAGATGGTGCTGTGTAGCTTTGTGAAGGAGATAAACACAGTGCTTAACTCCATTCTCAGCGCAGGGAGAGCTCAGTCTACATTTGCTCTTATTAATGTTATCGTCTGTCGGAAGTCTGCAGGCACGAGGGTGAATTATTCATGGCTGCACCCTCAAGGATCGAGCCAGGAGGACTGGCAGGCATGCAAACAACCAGGGCATAATTATAAGTGCTAACAGAGGTCAACACAAAACATTTTAGTCCCCTTTCTTTGGCTCAGGTGGGAAGTGTACACCATTAGGGCCAAAGAGTTTGCTCCAGGCCAGACAGCAAGAGCTGCCCTCAAATTAGACATCCCTTCAGCCCTCACCAGTAAATCCCTGAGCCAGGCTGAAACCAGCACTTTGGGACAAGTGAATTCTTTTATGCTGACAGGTCACCACGATGAGAAAAATTGAGGCCACGGGTAGGGAGTGTGTTAGTGGTGGGTCACGTCTAGGACTCAGATGTCTTCACTATCACCGGATCCCTGAGCGTGGTTTCCAGGCACTGCGTGGACAGATGGCTGAGAGCTAGGACTCATTATGCAGGTAGGATCCTCGGAATGAAGGCATGAATGAATGAGAACGATAACTATATACACCTTCTAAATCCAAACCTTTCACAAAGGTCATGGCTGGAGAGTAGTGCTTGGAGAAGGAGAGGTTGGGAAGGGAACCAGGGAGAAGCAAGGCTGGTGTGAGTGAGCTTTGATAGGGTGAGAAATCTGTAAGCCCTTCCCTGATCAGTTCCTGAAGGCTAGAAAAGAAAGCTCCTGGGATTTCAGGAGCTATTGGCAGGAAGAGGGAACTAGTTTGATGGGTTGAAATCCTCTACTCATTGGAACACGACCCCAGTTAAGGAAATAGTGATTGGCTAGAGCTTGTAAATGATGGAGTGTTTGGGCAGTGTCCCACGTAATCTGCAAAGTCAGTTTCATACGAATACAAAGGCCTAGAAATGTATGCAGAGTTGGGGGCATTTTCTCTCCTATGGAATGGGTTCATAGTTTTTAATCTAATTTTCCAAGAGATATGTGACTCCCACCTGAAAAGAGTTAAGACACAGTAAAGTACCTTATGTGGAGAAGGCCAAACCTTAAGCCAACTGGTCAGCTGTGATGGAAGCTTTTTACACAGTTCACTCTAAATCCTGTTCTTTCTATAGTTAAAGCTACAGGACAGCATAGAACTCAAATAGTTAACAAATTGGGGGTGGGGAATGTTTTGATGGATAATGGGGGCAATAGGACAGAATGTCTAAAATCTTAGAAATTTGATCTCTCAAATTTGTGATGATAGACACTAGTTGATAGACACTAGTTGCCTGTGTCCTTCAAAGTGCACTCAAAGGTTCATGGCTTCAAGGGGTCCTCTGTCCACTCAAATGTCCAAAAGAAGTCTGAAGAGCGTTCTCCCTGCCACTCTGCCTGCCCCCCACAAATGAAACTAACCTCGCCTAGGTCAAAATGATCTCCATGTTGTTAAATCTAATGGACATTTTTTGTCTTTGTCTTGCTTGATATATTGGTGTCATCAGACACTGTCATGTTTGTTCCCTACTTTTCAAACTACTCTTTTCTTGGGTATTGGTTAGAATAATTCCATTGAAAATAACAGAAAGCTCAGCTCAAGCTGACTTAAATTACAAAGGAGACTTTTTGGGGAATCATGTGTCATTCAAAACACCAGTGGTAAGTGGGCTTCAGGTACAGTTTGATCAGGGCTCTGGCTCTGCAATCCTCTTAGCTTTGCCCTCTCTGATGGATTATCTTTGTCCTCAGTCTGGTTTCTCTGATGGTTGTAAGATGGCTTCCAACAATAAATAAAGCTGTTTAGGTTATCTCTAAGAAGGAGAAAGAATTTTACCTCTGCTCTAATTGGACTATTTTTAACCAATTACTGTGGCCAGAGGAATGCCATATGCTATTTGGCTTAAGTCTGGGCTATCTAACCCAATTACTGTGACAAGGGGCTGAAATTACCCCAGGAGCTAGAATGAGGGGGTTCCCATCCAAAGCACAAGGCTGAAGGGCAGAATGGACGTTGGAGACATGGTCATTTGGCCCCACACTCCATGATTCTCCTTGTTTTCCTCTATTTCACTCTCTACTCCTTATCACTCCAACAGTTCCTCTTCTACTCATCTCCTAAATGCCTAACCTATGTTGAACTGCCCATTATAAGTTCTTCAGCTCCTTGTACTTCCTCTATCAAATTACTCGTCATGTTTTATTAAAATTCATTGACTGATAACTCTCTTCCTCATCAGTCTAAAGTCCATGAGTGCATGTGTGTACTGTTCACCCTGTCATGCGTCAGAATGTCTGCAGCATTGACCAGGCGTTAAACATCTGTGTTAAATAATGACCTGGGTATCTAATATTCTAAGTGATTTCCTTATTGAAGTTGGTAATATAACCCCCATTTCATACGTGAGGAAACTGAGGTTCGAAGGGGCCAGAGTGCTGTGAAGGACCAGATCTGGAATTTGAACTCTCAATCTTGGTCCAGAGCTCACATTCTTTCTGCCACTGCCCTGGCCATAAAGGAGAACAAACAATCTGTAAAGACTGAGGGTGTGGCATCCCTATTCCTGGTAGAGGTTGGCTGCAGTTATGGGAACCCGAGCTCTTTATCTCTTTCTTGGGATGTCACCTCGTTTTCTTCTGGCCAACGCTCTCCCAGCTCTCACTCTGTTGCTGCCCCTTTTTTCACATCATGTCCCAGCTCCAAAGTCCCACCTAGGAGAAGGCTAAAGGGCTCAGATGGGAGGAGAATTTTGGCATTTTAAGATTTACAGTAATAACATTGAGTCAGCCCTTTCCATCCATGAAGCATAGCTCATTTAATCATCATGACAACCCAAGAGATAGGAACTATTATTTTCCCCATATTTTATATTTGTAGAACCCGAGGATTAGAAAGAGTAAATACCTAAGGACACAAAGCTTGTAAGCAGGAAAATGTGGGTTTGAAGCTGGGCCGCCTGGACTCAGAGGCTGTAGTCTTGATTGAGAAGCCATAATTCAGAGGAGGAGTAGAGGGTGGGGAAATAAAGTATAGGCTACCTCTCTGCCCTCTCTATTGCCAGGTGAGAGGTGAAAAACTACTGTGACTTGTTTGGTTTTCATAAAATAAAAATTTCTCCCTTTGAATTGCCTGGTTTAACGTATTTCCCCCTATATTAGCAATACCCATTTATGAAGCCCTTACTGTATATGCAAAGCACTGCACTGCCATAAGTGAAATGTCAAGGTAGATAAGACATGACCCCTGCCCCCCCCCAAATTTATATTGTAAATAGCAGAAACCAAACTGTCTAAAACAAATAAGGAATAAATAGGCTTAAATACCAGAAAATTCCAAAAAATAATTCTGACTTCAGGTACAGCTGAATCCAAGGGCTCAAACATTGCTATTATCTCTGTTTCTGCTCTGTCTCTGACTGTGACTCTTACTTTTTAAAAAAAATATATTTATTTTATTTATTTATTTTTGACTGCATTGGGTCTTCGTTGCTGCATGCAGGCTTTTCTCTTGTTGCGGTGAACGGGGCCCACTCTTCGTTGCGGTGCGCGGGCTTCTCACTGCGGTGGCTTCTCTTTGTTGGGGAGCATGGGCTCTAGGCACGTGGGCTTCACTAGTTGTGGCACACGGGCTCAGTAGTTGTGGCTCGCGGTCTCTAGAGCGCAGGCTCAGTAGTTGTGGCGCATGGGTTTAGTTGCTCCATGGCATGTGGGATCTTCCCAGACCAGGGCTCGAACCCGTGTCCCCTGCATTGGTAGGCAGATTCTTAACCACTGCGCCACCAGGGAAGTCCCCGTCACTCTTACTTTCCTCTGCTTTCCTCTGGGCTCCACTCCCAGGTGAAGTATTTCCATATGATGACCCTGACAGCTCCAGAATCAAACATCTGACCAGGGGAATGAAATATGCTGGTTGGTCTGGGTCACATATGCTCTTCTGGACTTGGGTGCTGGGAGGTACAGGAGAGAATAGAGAGAGACGGTTCCCTAAAGGAAAATCAGGTCCTTTGCCGGAAGTAGGAGGAGTAGATACTAGACCGGTAGAAACAATGCATGGCCATCATTGCACTCCATTTAACAAGAAAGGGTGTCCATCGATAGATGAATGGATGAAGATGTGGTATTATATAAATACAATGGAATATTAATCAACTCAACCATAAAAAGGAACGAAATAATGCCATTTGCAGCAACATGGATAGAGATTACCATACTAAGTGAAGTAAGCCAGACAGAGAAAGACAAATATCATACGATATCACTTATATATGGAATCTAAAAATATGATACAAATGAACTTACTTATAAAACAGAAATAGACTCACAGACATAGAAAACAAACTTACGGTTACCAAGGGGGAAATGGGGTGGAAGAATAAATTAGGAGTTTGGGATTAACAGATACACACTACTATATATAAAATAGATAATCAACAGGGACCTACTGTATAGCACAGGGAACTATATTCAATATCTTGTAATAACCTATGATGGAAAAGAATATCTATATATATCTGAATCACTTTGCTGTACACCTAAAACTAACACAACATTATAAATCAACTCTACTTCAATTTAAAAACTTAATAAAAAACAAAAACAAAGAAGAAAGAGCATGGTAAAAAAAATGTGTCAGAATAAGGTGACATGTCCTCCTCTTCAAAGAGACAGTCCTAGAGTATTTGGGTCTAAGACAGTTAGAAAGGACCTCCTTAAGACTACATGGCTGAACTGAACCTTGAAGAAAAATACTGAATTAGATAGAGAAGAAAGAGGGAGAGCCTCATAGATCGGGGTTGGGGGGGAGAGGCATGGTAGAGGCGAAGGATTGGAGGGGTTTAGGAACAGAGAGTGGAGCAACGTTGGCTATGACAAGCAAGAAGACTGGAACAGTGAGGGTGGTTTTCTTGGCCTGAACCTTTCCAAGAATGAGAGATAGGTGGGATCACTTCCAGTTTTGAGGCTCTTTGTAGATAAAATGAAGAAATGCCAGAAGAGTGCTAAAAATTCTTTTCTATTTTAACTTTTTTTTCCTGTCAAACAAACCTGCCTCACTCTTTTCTTTTCTTTTCTTTTCTTTTTTGGCCACGCCGTGCGGCATGAGGGATCTTAGTTCCCCGACCAGGGATCGAACCTGTGACCCCTGCAGTGGAAGCACGGAGTCTTAACCACTGGACCGCCAGGGAAGTCCCTATTTTAACTCTTTACATTTAACAAAGAAACAGTTTAACACTTTTTCCCCAACACAACCCAGGCAATCGTCCCATTCTCAAGACAATCAGAGGATTTGTAATGTACCTTATCACATATCACCTGGGCTATGTGGTCCAGCCATAGCAGAAGGGAAAGATGCAGGATAAGCATCTTCTTTCTTCTTGTCACAGAACCTCAGTGATTGTATGTGGAGCTGAATTTGGAGAGAACACTGATGTCTTAGACAAAAGGCATTCCTGCTCTACACCAGCCCTGCTCTAGGCTCATCAGAGGACTGGTCCATGGGGGTGTGATTGGGTGAATTCATCAGTGCTCGGCACAGAGTGGGAGATGGGGCTGCCATGTTGCTGAGCTCCAGGGAGCACCATTTACATCAGAGCCCACGCGAATGCTGCCCTTGAGCTGTGCAGACATGACAGGGTGGTGTGACTTCTAAACAACTGGAGGAAGACATCCAATCCCAGCAGATACACCTACCCCAGAGAAACATAGCTCACCAGCCACATTTTGCTAAAAAAAATCACTAAACAACAATCCCCTTGGTGTTTAGTTCTCCCTAGTATCAAGTGTCAGAAATACAGTTTGTCCAGGATTCTCCACCAGGAAAGAGTCAATCTTTAAGGATGTAAAATAATTACTCTAATGGATAATTCTAGGGTAATTCATCACCATCAATGTAGAAAACATTCTGTCCGTTCAAAAGCATCTGCACGGTGATGGTACGTACTTTGGAAGGAATTCCTGGAGCCCCTTGGTTTAAGCAAATCCAAATAGTGAAAATAATGACTTTATAGAAAAAGGCTAACTCAGGGGAATTATTCACTTTACAAACAATATTTCCCTGCAGTATTTTCTTCTACACCAAGCCCTTGTTAGCATGTGAATGAGACCATTTTATAAAAATAGTGATGGCCTCATCATTCGGAGGGGACACTCCTGTTGCGGGGATGATGGACATCAGGATTGGGAAATGTTTACAGAACAGGAAGAAGACCTCAGCTGTTATAACAAGGATCTTTTTCCTCATCAGATCTATGCTCTAGCAACTCGAAGTGTTACCAGCCGAAACCTCCAGAGGCCCCTGGGAGACAGCTGTGGGACAGAGATGCCATCTTAGATTTCATAGGAGGGAAGGAAATCCCGGCTCTGAAAGACTGAGTGTCTCATCCAAGGTCACCAGCAAATCAGTGGGCAGGGTCTGGGGCCCTCCCTACTCCTGGAAGCCCTGCCCTAGTGTGCTGTATATTTTTAAAGCTCAGAGGGTCCTCCCTCCAGAAGCTCCACTCTCCTCCCCTTGAGTGTGGGCTCCACCCTGAGGAACAGACAATGGAAAGGGAAAAGTAGTAACTTTACAATGAAGAAACCCCACGAGTACCACCTTAGCTAAGATTAACATCAAAATTAACATTGCCAGTAACAAGATATGTTGATGTCATGTGTCCCTAACGTGATGCAATGAGAAAGGCACATTATCTCTGTAATATTCTTCCCAAACCCTAGAACCTCAGTTTAATTATAAGAAAACACTAGTCGACCCCAAACTGAGGGACTTTCTACAGAAATACCTGATGACTACTTCTTAAAAGTGTCAAGATCATGAAAACCAAGGAAAGACTGAGAAATTGTTCTAGACTGGAGGAGACTAAGGGGACAGGATGACTAAATTAATGTGGGGTCCCAGATAGGCTCCCAGAACAGAAGAAGGACATTAGTGGAAAAACTGGGGAAATCTGAATAAGTCTGTATTATTGATAGTTAATAGAATTTTACCAATGTTAATTTCTTAGTTTTCTTTTCTTTTTTTTTTTTTTGGCGGTACGCGGGCCTCTCACTGTTGTGGCCTCTCCCGTTGTGGAGCACAGGCTCTGGACGCGCAGGCTCAGCGGCCATGGCTCACGGGCCCAGCTGCTCCGCGGCATGTGGGATCTTCCCGGACCGGGACACGAACTCGTGTCCCCTGCATCGGCAGGCGAACTCTCAGCCACTGCGCCACCAGGGAAGCCCAATTTCTTAGTTTTGATAAATGTACCGTGCTTATGTAAGGGGTTGGTGTTGAGGAAGCTGGGTGAAGGGTGTTTGGGAACTCTCTGCGTTATCTTTGTAACTCTTCTGTAAATCTAAAATTATTTTCACCCCAAAGTTTTTGTTTTTCAAGCCCGGAGGTAATCTAAGTGCCCAGTCCTCTGCACCTTTTCCTTCTGGGATGATGGGGCAGGATCAAGGCCTGGTTGCTCATTTGGCCAGTCTGGGCAGCTTTGGCTTCTTCTGGGGAAAGAGCTGCATCACATTCCCTAAGTTCTGCAGATGTCATACTGCCCGCCCCACCTTCTGAGATGAGCTCAGCTGCCTGTCAGAGTGTGACTGTACCCAGGACCAGCACAGGGGCTCAGCCAGACAGCTGGGCCTGCAGAGCCAGGGAGGAAAATGCACACAGTCTATATGGACTCAGGGCTCAAAGTCCTTCCCACAGTGGCTTTCTAGATTTAGGGAATCTCATGATTCAAGAATATAAAGTTCAGTAACCGTCTACCGATCAAACTTATCAATATTATGCACACGTGGTGGCCAAAAGGAGAGGAGGGGACCCTAAAGGTTTTGCGGGTCAATGGGGGCAAAATCAGTGTTTCTTGTCCACTCTCATAGTCTCCAAAGATGATCACCATCAATTTCCTCTCTCCAAGTACAAACAGACGGCTTAACCCATCTATTGACCATCACTAGGTTGAATCTCTTTCTCCTAACACTTGAATCTGGGTTGGCTTTTTGACTTGTTTTGACCAAAAAAATGTGGCAGTAGTGATGCTGTGCTAATTCTGGGTTTAGCCTTTAAGAGTCTGGCAGCTTCCGCTTTCCCTCTTGAAGCCAGCTTCCACAAAAGAAGTGCCGGAAATCCTGACACCCTGAGACCACCATGTTGAGCTGGCCACGAATGGAGGCCAAATTGAGTAACAATGAAGTTCCAGGTATGTGAGCGACACCTTGGAGCTTCCAGCCCAGTTCAGCTGAATGAGTGACCTCAAGTGATGCCCCAAAAAAGCAGAACAGCCCAGCTGATCCCACTCACCCCTCAGAATCATGGGAAATAATCATTTCACTAGAACCTCAGCTCCAAGAAAGCAGAGGTTTTTGCTTGTGTTGCTAATAACTGCTATAAATCCAGAACTTAAAACTGTGTTTGGCATGAAGTCGTCATTTATTAAATCTTTGCTGAATACATTTTCTAAAACCCAAAGCCTCCAATCTGGATGGTTTCAGACTGACGTATGGAGGACAGCGTCACCCACCGGCAATAGGTGGCATTGCAGGCCAGCTCTATTAGACAAGAGGGAATCACAAGAGTAGTTAGGAGAATCTCAAGCTTATAGACCAGAGATGAGTGAACTTTTTCTCTAAAGGGGAAGATAGTAAATATTTTAGGCTGCCAGGGCCATGTAGTCTCTATTCAACTCAGACATTTTAGCATGAAACCAGCCATAGGCCATATGTAAGAGAATGAGTGTAGCGTATGTTCCAAAAAAACTATATTTACAGACTCTGAAATTTGAATTTCATTTAATTTTGCATGTCACAAAATATTATTCTTCTTTTGCTTTTTTCCAATTATTAAAAAATGTAAAAACCATTGTTGGCTTGCAGACCATGTAAAAAATAGATAGTGGACCAGATTTGGCCTCTGGACTGAAGTTTGCTGTTTGCCGCTACTAACAATCTCCAAGTGACTCAACGTGTGGGAGAAGAATTCAGTTTCCAGGGCAGATAGCCATAAGACTATTCGTTTTTAAAATAGTATTATTCATAATGACTTCATGAATATTCATAGTGATTTCTGCATTCTAGGCACTTTTATAGCCAATATGCCTGGATGAGAAAGCATCATACAGTAGCCAAGTGAGAAGAACCAATCCTCAGACTGGGCATGCCAAATCCACTAACCACTTACTTCCGCCCTCTGAGAAAGAGATGGCCCTGGGCACGAGGGAGCAATGGAGGCCCTCGCAGATGGGGTGACACAGGAATCAGACTGATGAAGGAGTTAAGGAAGGAAAAGCTGTGAGTTTGTTCCTTGCATGGTCCAATTAGCTCTTGGCTACAGTTTGCGCCCCTGGCCCCAGGCAGCTAATCTTGTGTAGGCAGGAAAGTGGACCTTCAAGGGAGGATCATTTCCAAATCAATGCCTTTCCAATTTCAGGACAGATGAGTTATTTTAGTAATCAAAATATCAGACAGTTGTTAATGTTTCTGCGTGTGATCCTGGCCTATTTTGACCTCTGGAGGTGTATTATGGGAGGGGCAGAGACCAAAGATGACAAGATGTCATTTTGAATGAAAAAGATTATTTTTAGAAAACCTTTAGGATGAAAAAGTCCAAACACATACAGAAGTAGAGAACAAAGTAGAAAGAACCCCTATGTACCCAGTCATCCAGGTTCAAGGGCTGTCAACTCACAGCCAAAGTTGTTTCATCTTCAGTCCAATCCTAGATGACTTAGGAGTAAATTCCAGACAACATGCCATTTCATTAGGCAAGAGCTATTTTAACTACCTAGGAATTAATTATTCAGAATTCTAAAACAACTCAAAATTCACATGGAAAAATGAAAAAATAAAGCAAAAGGAAAGCAATAATGAGGATCCATACAACATCTACACATTTACATGTGGTTAATATGTTTCTTAAATCTCTCTTTTTTTATTGAATTGAAATTCACACAACATACAATTAACCATTTTAAAGTGTATAATTCAGTAGCATTTACTGCATTCCCAATGTTGTACAGCTACCACTTCCCTCTAGTTTTAAAACTTTTTCATCACCTCAGAAGAATACCCTGTACCCTTTAAGCAATTGCTCCCCATTCCTCCCAAACGCATGGATTTGAACATGTATGATGTATTTTGATTCACTATAGTTATTATTACTTTTATACTTAATTTCCCTTCCCCACCTTTGGCCAGTTCTGGTTGGCCTTATGTCCTTTTGACACAATTATATAAATCTTTGGTAGTTTTGCTTTCTGATATAACAAATGTTCCACTCTCATACTGCACCTTTAAAATCATATTCTTAGTATTAATATTGATATTGTTATTTTGAAACTATTTCATATATAGCAACTAAGTAATTACGTTAGTGTTCTTAGGAACCAAGATTTTTATCATCAAAGAATTACATATGTAAAATCAAATAAATTAAAGTAAAATCCAGTAATTCTAGGTTAGAAACAGATATTCATTATAAACTCATGATGTAGTTTCCCTTAAAAGACTATTTTCCTGCACTTTCCACTTAAACACCTAGAAACAATGACCAACCCAGCAGAAGAGACAGCTCCATTTGCCCGGACTATGGTCTCTAAATACCATTTCTCACTAAAACTAGGGCTCTTTGGACAAAGACTGATGCTGGTCTGGGGCAAGAAACTCATATAGGTTTTTGTTTGTTTGTTTTGGCCATGCCGTGTGGCTTGTGGGATCTCAGTTCCCTGACCAGGGATTGAGCCTGGGTCCTTGGCAGTGAAAGTGCTGAGTCTTAACCACTGGACCACCAGGGAATTCCCTCATATAAGTTTTTGATAGACATTCATGTACACATTTAAGTTTGATATCTGACTTACAGAGACTATCTTTATTTAGTGCTATTGGCACATCAAAATCATATTTATTGCATCTAAAAAAGTTACAACTTGTATACATATTTACTCTTTTCTTTTTAAGACTAATTTTGAAATGTTAGTATCCTATTAACAATCCCCATCAAAGCAGTTAAATAAAGCCATACATTGAAATTAGAAGTACTGATGTGGACACCCTCCAGAAAATACCACACTGTACAAGCCCTAGTTGATCATAACCTCAACAATTTATTATGTAGATAAAGGCTTAACCTACTGTGAAAGTAGAACTTTCAAAGAAGTTCTGCGAATACTGGGTTTTTCTGTAATTACATACAGAGATAACAATGACTCCAGGGCTACTTTTTCCCATGAGGTCTGATTAAGGCATGGTACTCCCCTTGGTCAGAGCCACACTGAGTTCTGGGCCAACTTTATGTAGCCATGCTCAGCACCACTGGGATACCTTGACGATTCACCCCAAAAAAGTTGAGGTGTCTCAACTTTCCCAAGAAGGAATCCAGTTAATAATAACGAATCACTCACATTTGTTTAACATGGGCCAACTTTTCAAAGCATCTGTGATCTTATTTAATCCTTCCTATATTACTGGAAATAAGTAGGGCCGGTTTTAACATCCCTAAATTACAGATGAAATTTAAAGCCCAAGAGTGTGATGCACACAGGAAATTGGTGGCTATGGGTCGGGGAGGACCTCAGAAAGACCCGAGGGCGCAGACCTCAAAAAGTGCCATTCATTGGGGCTTCCCTGGTGGCGCAGTGGTTGAGAGTCCGCCTGCCGATGCAGGGGACGCGGGTTCGCGCCCCGGTCCGGGAAGATCCCACATGCCGCGGAGCGGCTGGGCCCGTGAGCCATGGCCGCTAAGCCTGCGCGTCCGGAGCCTGTGCTCCGCAACGGGAGAGGCCACAGCAGTGAGAGGCCCGCGTATCGCAAAAACAAAAACAAACAAACAAACAAAAACCTGCCGCTCATGCAGTGTTCATGCTCCAGCGGGTCTCTTACTTAGGCTGCCAGACACAGACTTCTGGAATCCTGGAGGCAGGAGACACATACTCTCAAGAGCCATTCAGTCACTATCTTGAATAATCCAGATTGGCTAGAAAGAGGGTGTTTGATCTGATGATGGGCCATCTGCGGAATTACAAAGTCTGAAGGGAGAGGAAGACCAGATAATCCAGCCTTCCCAGGATATTGTCAGGTAAACTGGACCTGGAAGGTTACCCAAGTTCACACTGCAGAGCCAGGCCCCAAACCCCCATCTCTTGCCTTTTACTCCAGGCCTTCCCATCATGCCTCACGGATGCATTAAGAGGTTTGGGCGGTGGGGGGTGGGGGTGGGGCGGGGGGAGCAGCACGTCAGCTGCTGGTTAGCAACGTGCTCAGCAAGCCCAGAGGACCGGGGAGATGCAGCAATGCCTTGGGCAGGAGATGTGTAACAAATGGGTGCATCTTCCAGACGAGAAAACCATAAAGAGAGAGGCAAGTCCACTCCGAAAGAATCTTCCCACCTCTTCTCATTCAACCTCAACCTCACAATCTTGCTCATACACAGGCTCTTTCTGTGGCTGGGTTAAGTGGCGTGTGCATTCAACGCTTGGAGACAGAACAGCATGGTAGCGAAAGCAAAGGCTCCGCAATTATACAAACAAGGTTCGAGTTCCAGTGCTGTCATGTATTATCTAGGTGATGCTGGACAAGTGCCCAGCTTCTTTATGTCTCAATGTCCTCATTGGGACTTCCCTCGTGGCGCAGTGGTTAAGAATCCACCTGCCAATGCAGGGGACACGGGTTCGAGCCCTGGGCCGGGGAGATCTCACATGCCGCGGAGCATCTCATCCCGTGCGCCACAACTACTGAGCCTGCGCTCTAGAGCCCGCGAGCCACAACTACTGAAGCCCGTGCATCTAGAACCCGTGCTCCGCGACAAGAGAAGCCACCGCAATGAGAAGCCCGCGCACCGCAACGAAGAGTAGCCCCCGCTCGCCGCAACTAGAGAAAAGCCCGTGTGCGGCAACAAAGACCCAACGCAGCCAAAAATAAATAAATTAATTAATTTAAAAAAAAAAACAAAAAAAGCCCTACTTTTCAATGTCCTCATCTATAAAATAGGGAATCGTAATAATGAGTCATCGTGTGGCTGGGACCATCACACGGAGGGCACATGCAAAGAACTGAACACAGGGCTTGGATATTACAGGGGCTCCATAAGTGGTGGCTTTTGTTATCCACGAACTTCTGCTGAGAACCAGGAAGATGCTCTCTACTGAGCAAGTCGTGGTGGGGGATACAGAGATGAATAAGATACAGTCTTACTGTGCAGGAACTCACGATCTGGTAGGGGACGGATGGCTGATACAGAAGCCACTCTACCTAGCTTGACAGAAGTCCCCTCCAACGTACAGAAAAACAGGATTCCGACACAGCCATGTTATCTACCGCCCTGCAAGCATCCTTAAGGATTAAAGAGATAAAAGTAACAGACAGTAACATTGACAACATGAGATCTGCAGAGTGCAAACAGAGCCCTTTGAAATCTCAATCTCTTGAAGGTCACTTGGGGTCAGGCAAGCTGTCCATGTCACACCCATGAGACTATATTGGCCACTTATGACACTTCTATTTGGGACCATTCTTGGGTTTGAATGTAGTGGGGAGGTGGGGAGATCCCATCAGTCATTCATAAGGTTAGAACCATCTTTTCCTCATTGAAAGAAAAGATACTCAAATCGTCCCAAGAGTAAGAGATCTACCCTCTTTTACAAAGCTCGTTCCTCTTATTCTACTTTCAGTTTCAAGATTCTACCTACTCATGATGAGACTACCCTTGGCCTATTTTGCCTTTACTGATACATTTAATTTTAGACTTGGGGATATGGTGACCGGACCTGAGGGCACTTTTGTGGTCTCCAGGAGACGCTCCCTGGTTCTTAAAGCGGAAACCAAAGCTAAGCCTTCCTGTGTCGCCCTCTCCCCACCAGCTCTCACAATGTCACATGTGCCCCATTAGCATACAGCTCGGTCTGCCTGCTTCCCACTTTCTCTGAAAAGCAAGTTCTGGCAGGAACTTTTCCCATTTGGGGCTCCCCTAAAGGGAAGGCTGAGTTATCTTGTTTATATATCCCTGATAAGCTTCCCCACTTACCTGACTTGCTAAGGGTTATCATTACAGCAACCACATTTTCTAAATCCATGATCAAAACTTGAGAGCTGACACCTGGGAAAAGGGAATAGACCCTGTGAAATATAGTCATACCAGGGAAAATGGGGACATGTCGGGGCGAATGCAAGGATAAGACATTGAGCTTTGGGAAAACAGGGAAAGGAGCAATTCTTTCTGAGAAAAGCCAATAATAATCAAAGAAGAATATGTAATCCAAAACAGGCTCTCAATACATAAAGACAAATGGGGCAGTCAGTGTGGAGGTTGGGTCCTGGGGCAGCTCTGGGGCTCCTGAGGAATTGCCAAATGTGAGCATTGATTTTCTAGTAAATTAACCAGACTTTGCTCTCCTGACTACAATGACAGTTACCATTTACTGAGAATTTAGAATGTGTCATGCATTGTGCTAAGTGTTTCATCTTTCCGATATCACTGAAGTGTACATACTAAGGTGTCAAAATGTTTCATCTATTATCAGTCCATCCACTCATCCATCCATCCATCCATCCTCCTACCCATCTGTCCATCCATCCATCCATCCACCCATCAGTCTAACCATCCATCCATCCATCCATCCATCCATCCAACTACCCACCCATCCATCCACCCATCAGTCTAACCATCCATCCATCCATCCTCCTACCCATCAGTCCATCCATCCATTCATCCACCCAACCACCCATCAATCCATCCATCCATCCATCCACCATCCACCCATCAGTCTAACCATCCATCCATCCATCCAACTACCCACCCATCCATCAGTCTAACCATCCATCCATCCATCCAGGAAATTTTGCTGAGCAAGTACGAGGTCTCTGAGAAGCCAGTGATCAGATGTCCGCCTTCCTGCCCTCTCAGCATTGGCGGAGGCCCTTCACATAAACAAATAGCCTGGCACAATGTGGTAATATAATGTGAGCTGATTTTTCCAAGAAACTTCCAAAGGGCCTTTGGTTCTGGTTTCAGCCCCAACTCCCACCTTATGAGTTAGACATTAAAATGCATTCATTAATCCCATCTTAAAGTCCCAAACAGCCCTTTGCTTCAAGTGGTAATAAATATTTCATGCCCAATTGTGCTGCGTTCTTCACTGTGTTTATTAAATGGTGTTTCTCATAATTCCAGTTATTCATTTTAATAGGTCAGGCCTTGGCTGTGATTTAAACAGACCGCTGAGGAAACAGCCGTGGTTAAACATTGTAACCATACGGATTATTAATTTAATTGGCCGGCTATTACTTGTTTGGACTCAGAGCTAACATATTTAGTTCAGTCTCTGGTGGCCCATAAACCGCAAAGGTCGTGACTCTAACATCCAGAAGAATGGGAAAGAGGAATGAGGTTGAGATTAGGAGGAAAACTTACAAAACAGCGCAGGGCAGTGTGGGGAAGAGGTGGGCTTGCTGGAGGGACGGCAGAGGAGATCCATCTGTCGGCTTCTCATTAGAGCCTCTTCAGCAACCACTGCCTGGGTTGGCAACGGCCAGGAGCATCTCGCTCAGACTCTGAAAGGGCCAAGTGCTTAGCAATGGTGAAGGGAGCACCACAAACCAAATAGGGCTCCACATCTTTTTTGGATGCTTGAGCCACAGGGAAGGGTGGTGCACCATGAAAAGAGCAATTGAGAAGGCAGGGGCACAAGTCTGGCCCGTCCCTCAGCTTCCTCCAGCTTCCCAAATATCAGAGCTACAAGCTGCTGACCCCCTTCTGTATAATAACAGGTCCCGTGAGCATTCTTGATGCCACCCCATGTCTGCAGGGGCCCTTGGACACCGAGATTTAGATGAGATCACCTTGGACCTGTACTCTAGGACTGATGGGGGTCCAAAGCCCTCCCTGAGGGTCTGCACATTTTCCAGGTGAGCCTTACCTCTCAGGCCCAGGTTCCCACTTTAGCTGAATCTGTTTCACTGATTGATGGATTTACAATCCCCCTGGGTTGACCCAAATATGAAATTCAGCCCCTTCATTGATTTCTATTACAAATCACTTGAAACGCGTGTGAGAATGGGGGAGACTTGTCTGAGGATTTTCTAGGCAGCAGGGGGGGTCAGCATCATTGCAGCTCAGACATTAGGACAAGGACATTCTTTTTCATTAAAGGCCACAGGTATTATAGTACCCATGACTGTCACCTGAGAAATCCAGGTATTTTTATATTGCGTTACAGTTATTGCAGATCTTGAAATACCATTTATGCTATCCTTTGACATGATGCCAGTTATTTGCTCCCAGATTGCAGAATATCACAGTGTTCCTCTCCGCAGACACTTAAGCAATGTAACTTGTTAACTCTTGAGTAACCCCGATCCTTGCAGTTCAGCCACCAAATGGTGAAGTTGTGTGTTTCCACGACTGGAGTTTAACTCCGTAAATTTTAGAGGCTTTGTGTGTTCCTTGTAAAGCAAGCTGTGGACTTTTCAAATATACTTGCCACGCTTTATCTTTTTTTTTTTTTTTTTTTGCGGTACGCAGGCCTCTCACTGCTGTGGCCTCTCCCGTTGCGGAGCACAGGCTCCGGACGCGCAGGCTCAGCGGCCATGGCTCACGGGCCCAGCCGCTCCGCGGCATGTGGGATCCTCCCGGACCGGGGCGCGAACCCGCGTCCCCTGCATCGGCAGGCGGACTCTCAACCACTGCGCCACCAGGGAAGCCCCAACACTTTATCTTTGTACATCAGGATTTTCAACACTTAGAACCATCAAACTGAAAAACAAAATCAACTGAGTGTGCAACAGGACACGTGCACTCTCCTTTCCAAGACAAACATGTGACACTGGCCAGGATGAAGCCGTGAAACGACAGCCTTCATGTGTGTGTGTCTTTACAAAATAAGATTCAATTGAAGTTGCCTGTGTTCTCAATGTACTGCCTTGTTATTTAAATGTATTTCTAAAGCAGCCCACAAATTACTCTAATACATTAAAAAAATATTTTGATAACCATATTTTAATATATTTGGCTTCTTTTTCATCCTATATATTTCATTTTATGCGTTACAAATATTAACCTAAGAAGCGGTATCTAGCTTTCCCTAAGTGGCCAGTGGGCTCCCCAGAACCAATGGTACAGCAATTGCAAAATTTTCTCTTATTTTCACGCAGAGCAATTCCACTTCCCTCAGCCCACCTTGACGTCATCAAAGTCTGAACCTTCCTCGGAGTAGCAGCCGGTCTGTGGTCATGCTGGCAACCTCCACCTCACACCCACAAAACTTCACATGCCCATTTGCTCCCTGCGTCCTCGCCATTGTCAGTCCCCACATGCTGCTGAAGAAAGCAGAGAAATTGGGTAACTTTGCCCCTCATATTCAGAAGCGTCAGGTCAGTCGTGTAGTAAAAACAAGAAGTCATCGTGTTCACCAGAATGTGACCAAGCTATAGAAGAACAGACCTCACATTTGGAAACAGTGGTTTGTGGACAAGGAGAATTGTGTCAGCTTCCTAGTTCCCCTCCTGCCTCAAGAGTTGATGGCTTTTATAGTTCCTACATTCATTGTGGGGAGTAAACCTCTGAAATGTATTGTCCCAAGAGAAGGTTTCAGGCTGAACGTCAGCAGGGGAGGGAGGCTTTATTTAGCGTCTGTCAGATGTACATCCAGTGCCTGCTACATAGACACACCCAACACATAGCTTGTTGAATTAATGACCAAACAAATGAACGAAGGAAGGATTTATATAAATTACTAAGGGAAGGGAGGGAGAAGTCTCTAAGCAGCATTATTCCTAAGAATTCGGGGGGCCAGTCCCATCCCGCAATATGCGTATGTGTGTGTGTATAAAATCAGGTTATAATAAACACAAATATCCTGGAGAGTAAACATCGTCAGAGATGTGATGTGCATCATTTCTCTTAATCACAACTGGAACCCTGCAAAGTTCCGTGATGCACTGGCATTTACACCCATCTATCTGTCTGCCCAACAGGGGGCTGCTGGGGCCCTTCACCCCGGCCCCGCTTCGTACTGTCCACACACCCAGCTCAGCTGAAGGGGAGGAAGGGGGCGTTTGGCTTCAGGACAGAGACCGCCCACCAATGTACTGACTCTCCCGGGTGGAGGTGGGGAGTGCAGCAGCAGAGAGAGGCCTCTGGTCCAAGCAGGGATTGAAGCTGGAGAGGGGAACAGCAGGTAGAATGAAAAAGGGACTTCTGGGCATCTTACGTGGACAGACAAGGTGCAGGGTGGCTTGTCCATGGGCACAGACTCCAAAGCACATCCTGTAAAGATGTGTGAAATGGTCTCAGCACATCCTGTAAAGATGTGTGAAATGGTCTCTTTTTCAGGGGACTGAAAAAGATGAGGGCTTGTCTTCTTCTCCCTGGGATCCCCACCCCACCTGGGTCTCCAGGAGACTGGCAGTCTCTGGGAATACCAAGCTTGGCAGCTGTTTTTCTGAGACGGAAAGGGAGCACATTTACCCCCAAGAATCCTTTCAGAGTAGAGCTGGAGACAGTGGTTATAAAAGGCCAACCATTCCCAAATTCATAGAGACGGTTCTCCACATTGTTGCTCCAAATTTGTGCAAGGGTGTGCACATACCTGCACTCACAGCAGTCACGGTGGTGACGTGCACAAGCTGAGCCAAGGGCTGCTGACTTCCTCTTATGTGCCAGGCAGAGAGGGGGGACCCCAACATGCACGAGCAATGCCTTTGCCCTGCACCCGGAGATCTCAGAACCAAGGACCCAGGCGATCTTAGCCCAAGCTCTGTCTACAGGTCTTCAAATCAATGTGCCGCCATCTTGTGCGGCCTCGTCAACTAACGTCTCTAGGAGAGAGATCCCCATTTCCCGTGGCCTAGACTATCGGCCTAGCCATGCCAGTCCCCCAGTTGCAGGCTTCAGAAAGACTGGGTTTGGACATCTCCAGGTGTTTATTTGGTTTTTCCTATTTCTTGGCTTTTAATTGGTTTCAGATGTGAGTACCCAATAGAGGCCCTGAATAAATAAAACAGATCATAAAATATGGCCAAGCAAAATGGGCGTGAGTAATCCCAGAGTGCATGGAAATGCACTTCCAGAAAGGCTCATAAATAATGAGGTGGAAACAGTAGTCTATTTTCCCTTTAATGGAAAGCCAATTAGGAACCCACTCTGGACTGGAGGGAAAGAACCAGCTTCTTTTGTTCTGTAATGAGGAGATGAAGGTGGGGTGGGTGAGGGGAAGTCACTCGGCTTGACAGAACAGGGCAGAGAAAATCCTGTGGTCACTGGGTCTGTGGGCAGCGACAGAGGAGGAAGGTCAAGGCCGGGGGTTCCTATCCTTTCTCAAGCTTCTCCAACTCCTTCCCAGCAGATGCAAGAAGATCTTGAAGCCCAAGCGGACTTACAGAACCGGCAGAACTATTTGGAGGCCCACAGCACAAAGACGCCCTGTGAATTCACAGAATCCTGTTGTTTCTGACCCATTATTGGCTCCTGCCCCTCCCTCAGGGATGTCTGGAGGAATCAGCCCACCTGGTACCGCTGCTGGGCGCGCCAGCATTGAGGGGCAGGGGCTGCAGGGCAGTGCTGTCTCAGGATCCTGGCAGACCTCCAGAGAACCATTTCCTTCCCATCGCTTCCTTATCGTTCTCCCTTTCTGCAGGTGTCTCCTCACTCCATACACCTGTCTTCTCCGAGCTGCTCAGACCCCTCACGATGCTCCTGTACAGAATACCGTCCATGACGTCATTCCACTGAGGCAGGGGCGGTACGCTGTCCCCCACCCTACAAAGGAGGGCGTTGAGAATCTGAGAGGAGCCGTGACTTTCCCAAGCCCCTTAGCAGCAGCAGGAATCAGGTATATTGACTCTCTGTGGTCTCCAGGTAGCTGCTGCTCACCTGGTGACTGTGAATGGGCGTCCCAGTGGGCCTCCCCCCAGAAACACGAGAGACGCAGTAGAGCACCGCGGTGAAGAGCACGGGCTTTGCGGTCAGGTAGACCTGGGTGAGATTCTTGAGAATCCCTCCATTCCTCAACAGCCCTGTCACCTTGGTCAATTTTCTCAACTGCTTAAGCCTGATTCTGCATTTGTAAAATAAAGGGAATGAACTTAGTCTCTGCTGATGTGAAAACGTGCACAGCAGCGATACTGTTAGTAATTATTCTTTTTTTTAATTTTTATTTTTTTTTTGCGGTACACGGGCCTCTCACTGTTGCGGCCTCTCCCGTTGCGGAGCACAGGCTCCGGACGCGCAGGCTCAGCGGCCATGGCTCACGGACCCAGCCGCTCCGCGGCATGTGGGATCTTCCCGGACCGGGGCACGAACCCGCGTCCCCCACGTTGGCAGGCGGACCCCCAACCACCAGTAGTTATTATTTTAAGAAGACTTTGTGGCCGGCCTGTTGGAATAGCCAGTGGGTTCCCCATGGAGTCCACCGTGGGCTTAGCTCCCACTCTCAGTGAGAACGGTGCTCTCTAGAGACGGGCTCAGTGGACAACAGGGACCCAGGGAGGCAGCCGAGCATGTCCAGCCCCATCCAGCTCCGGGTTCACGTGGCCCAGGGCGGAGGATGCTTGCAGAGTCTTCTTGGAGGATCGGAGGGTCTTCAGTGCTCAGGAAGCAGGAGGCCTGTCAAAGCCGAGTCTGCTTGTGCCTATGTTTCTAAAACAAACTTGGTTGCAGTTTTATGGAGAGAGGAATCCACCGAGCACAGCAGCTCCGCCATGTAGGAGCCTGGACCCGGGCACCTGGTGAGGGGCCACAGCCGGAGAATCTGATGCCTTCATTCCTCAGGATGAGGCTTCTAGAAATTCTGCTCCTCCCCCATTGAAACGAGTGAACCACAGCTCACCCTTCGGTGAGATCCCAAGGAGTTCCTTGAGAAGCTGAGAGGTCCTGAAGGAGAACATGAATTCTCAGGAGCCTTGACCATTGCCGTGTGCCACTGGCCAGCTGTGGAATGGGGGCAGGTTCCATGCCCTTTGGCAGGTCACCTGTTGGGCAGAGCAAGGAAGCAGGGATGAAATAGGTGTGAAACACCATGATGGGCTAAGCGCAGCACCCCTGACCCCAGGGCGTGTGTGCCGGTGTCTCCTGGGACTCCAAGAGGCTGGGTAACTCGCCCAGGATCAGGCTCTGCATCACTTGTGGATGTTGGTTGCAGTAACAGAAACTCACTTTTCAAAATCCAAGGCAACTCTGAGCCTGAAGCCCTTGTAAGGACAAGCATGCCGTCTGCTTTGGGTTTGGAGGCAGTGGGAGTCAAGGGATGAGCTTACCAGGGTTTGTGGGCAAGATGAACGAGTTCCAGCTTGTCGTCCCGCTCCAAATGGACCCTCTTGGAGGACAGAGTATCATGGCTTTGTCTGGGTCATTTGACTACACCTTGGGCAGGGAGAATGTGACATTTTGAAAATCGGTGCCAACAATATACAAAATAGATAACTAATAAGGACCTACTGTATAGCACAGGGAACTCTACTCAGTGCTCTGTAATGGTCTATATGGGAAAAGCATCTCAAAAAGAGTGGATACATGTCTATGTATAACTGAACTGCTTTGCTGTACACCTGAAACTAACACAACATTGTAAATCAACTACGCTCCAATAAAAATTAAAGAAAGAAAAAAGAAATCAGTCCCATCCAGGCTGGATGCAGTGGGAGAGATGTAATCCCTAGAGAGAAGCTGGAGTGACATTACCAAAAGCATGGGGAGGGACACTGTGCTGGGAAATGGTGGGCACGACCGACGTCCATTGGTCACAGCAGGTGAGTGGCAGAGCCGGATTGAAACCAGGTCAGTGACCCAAAACCCCTGAGAACTGCCATTCCAGAGCACCAGCCCTCCACCTCCGTCAGCCCTCACTTCTCTGTCCAGACTTTCAGCTTCCTCTTTAGCGGGCCCCGTGATGCTGGCACTGCTTGGGAAGGGTTCATGCCCTGCTGGAGAGGAAATCTCTGAAGAGGGCAGTGGAAGGGGAAGTGAAAGAGATTCAGTGATAATTTAGGAGTAAGAGAGTGCCATGGAGAAGTGGAAAGGGCCTGTGGCTTTCTTAACGTGGGAAAATGACAAATCACTAGGAAGTTCTGTGGGGGAAGGGGAACAGACAGGGAGCAAACGTGAGGAAGAGTTCAATTAATAGGAACTATTAGAATCATCTTAAATGAAAAAGAAGCCAAGGTATACTTTATCTGCTACTTAAAGTATTTGAGGTGTCTTTTTTTTTTTTTTGAGGTGTCTTATAAAAACATTAATCAATGAGAGGGTTAAACTAGAAATTGTGGATTTAAAGAAATGTAGAAGGGGATAGTATATAATTAAAAACTTGTATCTGGGAAATTTGAATTTAGTTCAGAGCTTCCTGGCAGCTAAGGCAAAAAGGGAAACTTGATGGGTTATATAATTTTCATTGTCTTATAAAAGGAAGTGAATCTGCAAGTCAGAAAACACAACATTTCTCCGAAATTATAAAAAATACTAACCTGGTGGGACATTACATATCCAAGGGAAAGACTTTTCTCTGTTGTTTCACTGAGTAGGGAAACTTTATTTCTAAGACCATAATCATGTGAATTGTTATGGAAAGAAAGAATATTCCTATCAAGTGCCCATCTCAGGGCTGGAAAGTTTCCCAAACATGATCGAGTTCAACTGCCTCTCCCTGCCTGCACTGGAGCATCACTCCAATACTCCTGCATGCAGTCCTGGCCTTGTTGGCCCCCAGATCCTACCCGCACCCTGCTCCAAACCAGAGGGGTCTGGCTCTGCGGCTGCATGTCTCAGGCTTCCTGCTGCGTTAGGCCATTGGGAGGAATTGGAGGGAGAGGGGATGACGGAAGGAAGGACCACAGAGGATTCCTCCCAATCCCATTCTGCTGTGGACAGAGGCTCTAGCATCTTGTTTCCTCCATGGCTCCACCTCTTCTGGACCGACTCTTCTGGAAGCAGCTTTGCCCTGGCTCACTGTGGTACCACCTACCGCCACCCCCTGTCTCCCATCCCTCTGGCCGAGGGTAGTGGTGGCTTCCTACACTGTTCATCACTAGGTTGACTCAACATCCCCTGTTTGGCTTCTCAGCTCTTCCATCTCTGACAAAAGCAATTCCTGCATTCAAGCCCCTCTGTTTCACTACTTAGGTGGTTTCTATTTCCTGGGTAGACTCTACCTGGTACACTCACTAATCAGTTTTCTAGCCTCGACCCAAATATCTCAGGAAGCGGCTCTCCTTACTCTCCAGTCAGGGCGGCCTACTTCATCTCGAGGGCAGGGCCACCAGCAGATGCTGGGATTTAGCCTGTGAATAGGACCTGGATTAAAGAAGGGAAAAGAAGAGCTTTCTGGGCAGGGGAAAAAATGTACAAAGGTTTGTCATTGGTAATGAGTTTGGCAAAGTCAGAGAACCACAGCTTTGTTTGGCTGGAACGCAGGCTGTGTTTGTTCAATAGACACGTTGTCACTCATACCCCAGCCAGATATCACGGGGAACCTAGAAAAGGAGTATATGAGGCCCAAGCCCTCAAGGAGCACCTGGAAATGATTCTGCCCAGTCCTCTGGGGGTTTGGGGATTGATCCACAGCTTCCCCCGAGTGCCGCTCCAGTCCCAGTCCTTGAACACACAGTGGATTCTTTGTTCTGCTGTAGTTTCTGTTTGAAAATGCAGTCATTCACCTTAAGGCCATTCTTCTATATGAAAGTGAGGGCGTGAGGGGAGATGCGCTGTGTCGAGCGTCTCTCGAGGGCCTGTGAGGTTGGCCAGCCTGACGCACTAGAATGGAAGAAGCTTCTCAGGAAAGGTGGAGATTCATTTGGACCTATTGGCATTTCTTTGGAAAGCTGGAGAAAGGGACAGATCCAGGTTCTATAGGGTGTGCAACCAGGACCGTCTTATGGGTATGCCAGCTGTGCGGTCACACAGGGCCCCAGGCTTAGGAGGGCCCTAGGCTTGGTTTCATGCTACGCCACTGCCATCTTGAAATTCTTAATTGTTTTGAAAAAAGGGTCCAAGTTTTTATTTTGTACTTGGCCATGCAAATTATGTAGCTGGTTCTACATGAAACATATCTTTGCGGGGGGTCCCTTGTGATGAAAACAACACAAAAATGATAGAAATGAAATTAGGTACCAAGACTTGGAAGGTATACTGAAGAAACTTACGTTCTACTAGCTTCACAGAAAATCTACCTCTGCTTGGGGGGTGGGGACACAAGTGACCTCCAGAAAAGTCTTCCAAATGTGGGCGGGGATGTCAAGTGGACCCATCGTTGCTCCCCTTCGCATTGTAGCTTTGCTTTAACCACAATAGATCCACTTTGCTCTGAATTAAGAATGGAGCTTCAAGCTGTTTCTTTTTTTTTTTTAAGGGTCCCATGACTCACACAGTTTGAAAACCACTAGCTAGACAAACCACATCACACCAGGCTTTTTGTTGCAGGGAATTGTCTTATTTCACAGTGCCCCAGGTGACCCGCTGACTTGGGGTGTCTCCAGAGCCAGGTAATAATAGGCTGGGCTCTAATCTAAGGAGACTCTGCTGTATTTGCAGAGAGCTTTGAAATGTTCTGGGAAAAAAGCTGATCAGATGCGCAAGGTATTATATTCACGGAGAGAAAACCCCTCCCAACTCTTTATAAAATGGATTAAGCCAGTTTCTAAGGGCTGCATGTCTGTGTGATCTTAATCTGGCTCCTAACTCCTGATGCTCCACCTTCCTCCTTTGTTTCCAGGATGTACACCTTCCTGACTGGGGGCCGGGACACCTTCGGGCAGCTCTCCTCCCTCCCCAGCTCTCCCCCAGGGAAGAGCTGAGGGATGCCCTTGCCCTTGCACCCACCCCACTGGGGTTTCCTTTTTCTGTGGGCACATTTCACATTCACGGGCTCTGATCCGATGGAAGGAAATCTGAACAAAATATGGTAATTATGCCATTGTGCATTCAGCTACTCAGACAGCAGCAGCAGATGGGAAAATTTGTGGATCACAACCCCGTGCGATATTTGACAGAATATCTCTCAAATACAGTTCACCCAGCATCGTGTTTCTGTCAGTCCTTCTCAGCTAAAGTTAATTTAAAGTGACAAGAATGACATCTGTTCTTTTCAAAGGGGTAATACCTACTTCAGGGCTGCCCCCTCCAGTGGATACCCAGACAGAGCCCTCCAGAGTCAAAGGTGGGTTTTCTAAGGCGGGACCAGCTACAGACCAGGAGACCCGAGTCACCATTCAAGACTGGTGTTGCTCAATGTGCTGGAGGGCCGATCTGTTTCACTCTGTTGAGTGAGGAAAGGGGTTACCAGGGGTACCAGATTTCCGGGGAGACCATCTCCACAAATGAGGTCTCAGAGCTGAGAGCCCTGACTCAGGGCTCAGGCAGAAAGAGCCACAGGGCAGGATGAATGCCCATGTGTGAAGACACTGTAGAAACTTCTCCTGTTGGGGGAGGGGTCCAGAGCCAGCACTGTCACCACTTGGAGTCTTATCAGTTGCTGATGAGCAGTTTTGTTCTTCCTTGGTTTCTTCTACGTACAGAGACTTGATGGAAACTACAACCTTTGTGACTGGTTGATTCCACTAGCACTTGTGACTTATAAGGTTGTTTCATGACAGAGCCCCAGTGGGTGTTATCTCCAAAGGGGATGGTGAGTCCAGTAGCTTCCCTCCACCCAGCATGAAATCTACATGTCTGTCTGTTGGAAATGGAATATGGAAACTGGCTTTGTTTCTCTATCTTTAAGCTAGGTAGACCTGCCCACAAACCATGGGCTGCCAACCATTAAAGATGAACCCCACCCTTTGCGGTGACTAGTGAACGCTTGTTTACTCTTCAAAACCCATCTCATTGGTCACCTCCTCCTGGGAGCCCTCCTGAATATCCTTAGAAATCATCATTCTCTGGGCTCTGTATATACTTCTCTTTCTGCACTAATCATGTGAAATCATAATCACTTTTTTGCATCTCTGATTTCCTGTCCTAGCTGTGATCACCAAGCCTTAATAAATGTTTACTAAATTGAATAACTGAATGTTTATCAAATAAGATAATAGCCTGGGTGACCTTATCCACAGTAAATGTACGATTTCCTGTAACGGCCATGATTTACTTCTCCAGCTTGTGGTACTAAACATGGTCACATCTCTTTTGTTTCTCAGTTAGTTCTCATGACACTCCCCACATGCTGAAAGTCTCCCTTGAGGTCTCCTCCTTTTCTAGGGTCTGATCACGGTCATTTCCCCAAACTCCCTCTTCCTTCACTTGGACCTTTCCAGAGTCTGGGTGTCTTTTCCTCTCCTTCCTGCCCATGAGATGAACCTACTGGCAGCTGACAGGTGAAGGATCAGGAGAGCTGGGCCAAGAAGTCAGAAGTAGCCACAGCCACAGGAGAAAGGCAAGTCCTCCATCTTATGTGTGGGCTGTGTTTGGAAATGTTTCAATGATCTATTGTTATGTAAGAAAACCACTCTAAAACTTAGATGCCTAAAGCAACAACAGTTCATTTTTTTCTTACGATTCGGCAGTTTGGACTGGGCTCAGCTGGGTGGTTCTTCTGCTCTACCTGGCATCTGCTGTAACAGCCAAGATGGTTTCTTTACTCCTGGCTTCCTGTGCCTCAGCTGGGAGATATGTCTCTTCAGCAACTGGGCATAGCATTTGGCACCCAGGAAATTCTAGGGAAATATTCAATGGTAGAATTAATCAATGGGTACACAGAAAAGCCTGGGGTTTGTAAGAGAAAACATCTAAGTTATCCCATTTGGAGTTGTGGGTCCCTGGCCTGGTGAGTGGTGGGGATTGTACTTGGTGAGCAAGATTCACAGGAGAATTAAGAAAGAATGTTTTCTGAGGACATTGAGAGAGGGCCTGGGACCTGGACCTCTCTCCTGGAAGCAAGTAGGAGCTTCCTGCAGAATGCAGCCTCTGGGGTTTGCTCAGACTATAAGGACAGAAATAGATGGAGTGACCCTGTGGCTCTTGGCATCCCAGGGACCAGAGGGAGAACTTCCTTGCCCCTGCTCCCTGATTGAAAACAGGAATTTGATTCCCATTCTTGCTTGAGTTTATGGCTTTGCTTATTGGATTTTTGAAAGGGTGGAGGGAAGAGACCATCAAGAAGAGAATGAGAAAGTTAGGGGTTAAAGGGGTTTTAAGACAAAACCTGGGAAATCTGGTCTGCTTGAGCAGCCCTAGGCGTCTTGGGAGAAAGGCAAAGGGGATTCAAGGGTGATGGTCAGCTCTCTAGAGCTCCAAGGGAGATAGAGGCTGCTCCAGCTACTGAAGGGGGATCCAGATAACAGTCAATGACCTACCCTGAGGGTGGAGAGACCCCTCAGCTGCAGGAAACAGTAAAACAGGAGAAGCAAAGCAGATCTGAAGGAAATAGGTTGCTGTCATCCATTTATTTCAATTCTGTGAATCCTGGTGACAGCAGCGACCACGTTGAAGCTCCCTGCAATGGGAAATGTCTTAGTTTCTTACTGCTGCTGTTACAAACTGCTACAAACTTAGTGGCTTTATTCAACATAGATTTACTCTCTTACAGATCTGGAGGTCAGAAGTCTGAATCAAGGTAACGGCAGGGCTGTGCTCCTTCTGGAGGCTTCAGGGGAGAATCTGGCTCCTTGCCTTTTTCAGCTTCTAGAGGCTGCCGGCATTTCTTGTCTCATGGCCCCTTCCTGCATCACTCCAATCTCTCGCTTCCATCATCACATCTCCTACTACTGACCCTGACCCTCCTGCCTCCCCCTTATAAGGACACTTGTGATTACATTGTACCCACCCAGGTAATTCGAGATAATCTCCTCACCTCAAGATCCTTAACTTACTCAGACCTGCAGAGTCCCTTTTACCATAAAAGGTAATGCATTCACAGGTTTCGGGGATTTGGATGTAGATATTATTGGGAGGCCATTATTCTGTTTACCATAGTAGCATAAAAGTGGGGAGGTTGCCCCAGTCTTAAAAAAGCCAAGTAGGCCACAGGGGAAGATTGTGAGCCACCTGGGACCTGTGAAGACTGGGGATAGGGCTCTCAGATGCAGGCATAACACTAAGTGGGGACTCAGATCAAGTACCATTATCATCATCACCCATACATTTCCATGTTCCGCTGTGACATGAGGAAACCAGTGTTATATTCAGGACACTGTTATCTACAAGACGCCGCTCTTTCTGATCTGCCGGGATAAGAGCAGGCCATCCCAGAGAAATCAGTGTCACCTCGGATGGTCACTGCCTCTCTCTGGGGCTCAGCCTGTCATGTGAAAGGGTAGGACTGCTGTAAAGTTTTGCTACCTTTTGCTAAACACAAAACTCTAACTTTCCTGAAAGTTTGTATTATGCAAAACCAGGGATTTGTTTTTCAAATATAAAATGATAAGGCATAGGCTTTTGCAACCTATACCTCTCAGAGGGCCTGGTAAGATATTCCCACTAGTAAGAACCAAAGGATGTCTAGGGTCTCTTCCAAATTAGATTTTCTAGAACTGCACTTTTCAATATGGTAGCCACCAGCCAATGTGGCTATTTAAATAATTTAAATTAAAAATTTGGTTCTCAGTCACACCAGCCATATTTCAAGCTCAGTTGCCACATAGTATGACACAGCACAAATTAGGTCTACTGAACATCATTATGGAAAGTTCTTTTGGACAGTATTGTTCTCTTATCAACACTTTCTGCTTGTGCCTACCCTCCCATCCTTCCTGCTTGTGTGTATATAGCACTTCCCCACTCCCCAGACCAATGAGGTATCTGTTTCTGTAAGAGTTACTATAACTCTTCCAGAGAATTGCATTTCATGAGGAGACCCAACTGAACAGGAAAGCTCTGACAATAGGATTCAGGCCTCAGTGCCAGGGGAAAGATCCCCAGAGGAAATGGAAAACAGGATGGAAGATGATTTGCTTATTTGGGGGTAAACTCTCCTGCCTGTGAGGCTCATGCCAGGCTCTGCCCCGGGCCCTCTTCTCTTCTCCAGAAATGACGCCAGGATCCCCACTCCTGTCCTCTGGGGAGCTGCTCCACCCTGGGTGAACCTGGAGCTGGTCCTGAGGGAAATGGCTGTGACTTCCCTCCTCAGATTGAGGCATCTCCTCCTCCTCAACCCCCAGGCCCTCAGTGTCCTGGAAACAAGAGAGCTCTGTCTCCAAAGTGTCTCAGAAAGGCGAGGCCACCCACTCTCCTGTGCAAGGGTCAGTCATTGTGACTTCTGGGTGGAGAGGTGGGGAAAGCCATTATCTAGAGCCAGGCATTGGTGGTGTTCAGGCAATCTCTCTTTAAAAAAAATTTTTTTTAAATAGTATTTTTATTAGTCCTGCTCTTTTTTTAAAAAAATTAATTAATTAATTTATTTATGTTTTTTGGCCGTGTTGAGTCTTCGTTTCTGTGCGTGGGCTTTCTCTAGTTGCAGCGAGCGGGGGCCACTCTTCATCACGGTGCGCGGGCCTCTCACTGTCGCGACCTCTCTTGTGGAGCACAGGCTCCAGACGCGCAGGCTCAGTAGTTGTGGCTCACGGGCCCAGTTGCTCCGCAGCATGTGGGATCTTCCCAGATCAGGGCTCGAACCCGTGCCGTGTCCCCTGCATTGTCAGGCAGATTCTCAACCACTGTGCCACCAGGGAAGTCCCAGTCTCTCTGTTTTGATGGGGCAATTTGGGACCCAGAGAACAGGTGAGGCAGGTGGCTTTTGCCGGCCACAAGCCCCGCCCTCTCCTGCTACCTATGTTGATGGGGACCATCCAATGGGAGTGCCACCTCTCAGGTTCCAGCCAATCAGCAGGCAAGGTGTGCACATGCTCCATCCTGGCCTGGCTGTGCTGTTTATATGCAGAGCCAGGACAGAAGGGTCTCAGTGGAGGGTCCCATGTTAGGTTGGTCTTGACCTCACCAGTACCTGGATTTCCACGTGGCAGGGGCCACTGCTAGGGTGGGTGGGATTCTAGCCACTGCCTCCTCAGGCCGAGGCCCAAGGCCCAAGGCCCAGGAGGACCCCGCAGAGCAGGGGCAGAAGGGCGGGCTCTCCGCACCATTCCTCTAACTCATCCTTACCAGTGTTCTCCTCGAACCTGCCCTTTCCCTCCAGCGGGGAATAACGAAAATATTTTCCTGAATGGCCATACTTTATGGCTGACTCAGACTCTTCTAGAGCTAGTATTAATGGGAACTCAGTGAAACTGCAGCAGGAAGAGGAACAAAAGTGTTCTCACTCCCCAAGATGGAACTCCAAAGTACATTTTGAGCAGAAAAACCTATTTGAATGGTTCCTCCTGCCTTAAAAAACACAATAAAAACCATATAGTCATTGCAGTATCATTAAAAACAGCAACGACAACTCAAAGCCGCATGTTCCCATGTTTCGCAATTTTGCAGTGTGCAGTATGGCAGGGGAAAAGCAAGAGGACCTCTTGACTCCAGGATGTCAAGTTCTAAGTTTTCTATGGTTCAGTGGTTTTTTTTTTTTTTTGCGGTACGCGGACCTCTCACTGTTGTGGCCTCTCCCGTTGCAGAGCACAGGATCCGGACGCACAGGCTCCGGACGCACAGGCTCAGCGGCCATGGCTCATGGGCCCAGCCGCTCCGCGGCATGTGGGATCTTCCCGGACCGGGGCACGAACCTGTGTCGCCTGCATCGGCAGGCGGACTCCCAACCACTGCGCCACCAGGGAAGCCCCAGTGTGTTTTTTAATGATAAAAAAGAATGACACCAGATTTTTGGAAAATGGGGGAAATGACATATTGATTTTATTTTCCCCTTTCCTTTACATGACCTCACAACATCTCCTAATGACAAGAACCAGCCTTCAAGTCCGGTTCTGAAGTTCAACTCGAGTTTGGAAGATAAGATGGAGACCTCGCACTTCACGTCTTTGGAAGAGAGAGGATGGAGAAAGAGGAGGAAAGGAGGTGGAGAGAGAAGGGGCTGCTGTTAGCAGAGGCGGGCAAACCAACCAGCAGCAGGGAATGTTACATCTGGCAGTGACTCCAGGTGCGATACGTCCAGAGGTTCTCAAGCCTTTAATTGATTTGTTTATTTTAAGCAGTAGACCCCCCCCTCCCTTTTTTTCCCCAAGTGACATCTTAGGCAAAAGCACAGAATCTAAAACAGATTAAAGTGGTACCTCCCAAAGCCCCATCCCTTGGCATTTCTCCAGCCTTCCTCTTCCTCCTAAACACCTCAGGCTCCTCAATCCACCATCTGCAAACCACAAATCTAACCCAACTTCTGAATATGCCCATGAGGGAACTGAGAGACAGAGGAAGTAATTCATCGGAGAAGATTTGGAAGGTTTCTCTAAGATCATGTGGTAAAGACCTAGCAGAGACAGAACTAGAAACCTGGAAATGAAGTGAGGTAGGGGCAAGCGGTAGTGAAGGTGGTGATGAAAGAACCGACCACGCGATGACTTTGAAGACAGTGGTGGTGTGGATTGCGCAGCGCTCCATTCCCGGAGGCTGGAGACCCCACAGGCTTCCCACGTTCCTTGCCTGCTTTTACAGGCTGCTCCAGTTCCAATATCCCTCTCGAGTTCAAGGCTTATAGGGATCAGTCCACGTGTGGATGGTTACAACTTATACATTTGGCCCTCAGCAAAAAGGTCAGTCACCTTAGGAAGCCTTCCAATCATTAGTTTAGAGCAAATTTGTTGCATACAATCCCCCACTTTCGTTCTACACCCATCACAGGCATTGCTAATCAATTGCAGCACCTTTTCCTGGTGAACCTACATACAACCTCAAAACTGTTTCCAACCGAGCACACCAGGCAGCCATCACCAGTTAATCAAGAGCTGGCCCTTAGGATGAAATCTCTTTGTTCTTCCTGGTTTGTGGCTGTGAAACCAGACTCATTGTCTCTTGTCCTTTGGCATCATGACCATGCGCTGTGACAGCCTATATATACCTCAGAGGAGAAGCCTGGAACTACATTTCCCAGAATCTCTTTCTTTGTACAGCTCCGAGTTCGAGTCCTCCAGTGAGAGGCACTCCTCCAAGAACCGGGAGGTGGAGGAGAAGGAAAATGTCATTCCCTGGCAGTAGCTGCAGCTAGACGCCTGGGCAAAACTCAGATTCTTGAGAATTGCATGCTCTGCGTGATTCAAGCTGTGAATCCAGTGGCAGCCACTGCTGAGATTCCTAGATCCTTTGCTGCTTCTAGGTGAGCTACTGTAGATCACCTGCCTCTGGCAGCTGCTGGCCTGACCTTTCCTCCCCCAGCCCTTCCAGCAGTCGTGCAATTCTCCAATTCTCTGAATTGGAACGCTTCCTATTTATAATACCTAGAGTGGCTTCTGTTTTCCTGTACCCACCCCACGGCCACACACACAGCTATAATAACATTAACACCTTGAGGGCAGGGAACAAAACGTGACAACAAGATGGACCTGCCCCACCTTGCTAAACACGAAACATGGATTCTTGTTGAGTTTAGCCTTCCTGTTTTCTATGCTGTTGCTGTGGGCCACCTACACCGAATGCAGAGAAGGAAGCGATGGGATGGTGAGTTCCAAAGAAACAGGATAATGGCATCATAGAACTTGGAGCCGGAAGGACCTTTGTACAGAAACAAATGGGTTCTTTTCATTTTACTGCTGGGAAAAACCGAGGCCCAGAGAGGAGAGTTACAGACAGTTCATCCCAGAGCTGGGGCTGGGAGCCAAGCTTGCTCACCTGGACTTGTTTTCTTCCTTGGCCCCCAGGGTCTCAAACAAAGGGATTCATATAAACTTGCAAGTAAGGCGCAGCCAAGCTGAAATGTATCCCATAAGAGGCTGGCTACTTTGATGTGAGGTAGTCAACACCTGGCCATAGAGGGAAGCCGAGGTGAGTGGAGTGATGGGGCGTGAGTTCCCTACTCTGCCCAGGGGAGGGGAAAGCAACGAGGGGCAGGTCTCACAACAGCAGGAGTATGAGAACCACATTGCCCTAAGCCTAACCCTATCACGGAAACCTTATCACGTTTCTGCCTATTAACAACTCATCTTAAAGAAATCCTTGTTTCTGTATCCAATTGTTGGAAAACATGTCAGGGAATTACAATTAACTGTGCCAATTGTAATCATCCTTTTGCTGCCACTGGCCTTGGGGCTGTGGGCTGCATCAGATCAGATTCCTAGTAGCAAGTCACTGACTTAGCAGAGAGAATTTTTTGCAAAGCTGTTGGGAAGTGACAGAATTACCAGGAAGGCAGGAGGAGAACTATGTTTAGAAACTGTGCCCTAGACAGTGGATGCCCTCCCCCCCACCCCGGGATGCTGCAAAACCCTGGGTGCGTGAGCGCCCTCCACTGCCTGGGCCCTGGGTGCTACATCCCCTTCTGGTGCTGGTGCCTCTGAAAGTGGCTATGCCTGCCATGCGTGCTTTCAGGATGAATTCTTCCTCTATTTTGAGATGCCAGCTCCAGATTCATCTCTGCTTGGGGCATCTGGAGACGCCAGATGCCCACTTTTCCCTGACCCCTGGCAGGGAGAGCAGTCCTCTGGCAGGCTCTGACGCTGGGCAGTCATGTGACCAGTGACCATTGCAGGTTCCATCTTGGTGCTGGGGCTTCAGAGGCTCCTCTTCTATCAGTCTAGTACCACCTCCTCTAACCCAGATGCCTGAGAGCCCACATTAATGGGGTTTCTCTGGACTTACGGCTTTGCCTCCTGTTAAAGTATGAAGACCAAGTCTTTCCATCACTTCCTCCTCAGTGTGAATGAACAGCAGTTGGGTTATTTCCCAGGACACCCCCGCCTAGCTCTTTTATACGGGGTGCCCCACTAACATTTTTGTGAACCTCGCCTTATGGTGGACTGTCCCCCACCCGGTCAGCTCTTGGGGAAACCACCCTTGCTTCCCTTGAGGTGAGGGCCTAGGTGGGGGCAGCCTCACAGTGGCGGGTCCCGGGAGGACCCAGTCTGCCTTTGCTTTCCCCTAGGAAAGTCCTGGGCAAAGACTGCCCCACTGAGGAAGCAGTGAGTTCAGGAGGACGTGCCTACACGTGTCCTCCTGAACACTTTTCTGAACCTTTGGCAGCTAGGTTTGGTGGCCATACATCCCCGCCATCACCACCCCGACTGGCTGCCAGTTTCTGTTTACATACATTTCCTAGGTGCCAGGCGTCGCACTAAGTATCTAACCCAAATTAGCTCATTGAATCTCCTCCCCTTAACAAAGAAGACAGCTGGGGCCTGAGTCACACAGCCAGCATGGGGCTGGGATTTGAACCCATGCAAAGCCCAGTCCTAGGCTCTTTCCCCCAAACACAGCTCCCCTCTCCACCCCTCCCCCACATCGTACACAAGAAAATATAAAATCATCTCCTGCTCACTTTCCCCCCAAGGCAGATGTTCTGAGAACCCGCTAATTCTTAGGGCACCTGGCCCGCCTGACCACTCAGGGTGCCGACACTCCCGGCAGGCAGACAGCGGGGCAGCTGCCCTGGGGTCTCTTGGTGGGTAGAGAGCGAGGGACAGAACCTCACCGAGTACCCATTACATTCCATGGAGGCACCAGGCGCTTTTCGTATGCTGGCATCGTGGAAATAAATGAACCAATCAAATGAGAAAAGCAAAGGCTATTTTTTCAGAGCTATAGCAAGGGAGTCAGCCACCATCAGTTGCCTTTGGCAGAGACTCAAAGGCGGACAGGGGGGTGGGCAAGCTTTAGAGCGGAAAAGAGGAAGCTTCACGTGTGCCTGGTGGGAGGCTGTTGGCCTGGGGAGGCTGGAGGCAGCTAAATGGAAGGGGGCATCCTATCCTGTGTGATGGGTGAGGGGTGCATATTTGGCTTTCTCCGGTTGGTCCTAAGTTGGAAACAGGGACAAAAATTAGGGAAGCTGTCAGTTACTGATCGAGTCGTGGTCATTTGGGGCCCATTGTTACAGAAGTTATTGTTTAGCTTCCCGGATTGTCGCTGGACATAGCAGGCTGGCTTCTGCAGGGCTGACTTACAGCAGGCTGGCCTCCCAGGTTGGTTAGTATAGATGAGGGGTTGCTGCGGGTTACAAGCCCAAGTTCTACTTTTATGTGTGATCCGGCCATTGTCTGTTTGTTCTTTCAGTCTCTCAGCACTTAATCTCCACAGCAGCCTATCTTACAGATGAGGAAACTGAGGCCCAAGGAAGTCAAATAACGTGGCGTCAGCTGGGATGGGTATGGGAAGCCAGGCCTGCCTGATCCCTGATTCCAAGTTTGTCTCCCCCTTTAATCCATCCCCACACACCAGCCAGGGGTCCTTAAAGACAGAAATCAGCTGGCCTCATTCCCTGGCTTAACCCCACCCCACCCACCCCGCCCCGTGCTGCTTCCCCTTTCTCTTAGAATAAGATCCAGCCTCCATCTGAGACCCACAAGCCTGCAGATTCATCCCCGCCCGCATCTGGGGCCTCAGCTGCTCTCCCTGGGTTCCTCCAGGCTCTGTTCCAGGCCCCAGGGCACCTCCTCTGCAGGCCTCCTGAGACCCTGCTTCCTCTCGCCAGGGCCTTTCTGCTCACCTTCCCCCGCCTGGAACGCCTTCCCTGGTCCTCAGCACCCTTCAGAGCACACTCAGGCGTCACCTGCTCTAGCCTAAGCAGCTGCCCTCACAGGTCAGGACCCCGTCACCCCTTCCTTACCCCATGGCACACCTCACCTTCAAATGATACGGGCTTTCAGTTGTTTGTGGACGGTCTGCCTCCCCTACCAGGCAGAGCTCCGTGAGGACGGGGCACTGACCTCCACTGTTCCCATGTGTTCTCAGTGTCCGGCCCACAGTAGGTGCTCAATAAAAACCTTGTAAATGAATGAGTGAGTGGGTCTTTGACTCCTTCCTCCGTGGCCCATGACTGAGGGGGAGGGTGACACATAGAGCAGCCTCAGGCTGCGACCACAGTGGCTGCCCGTAGACCCTCTCTTTGGGGTGAGCTGGGCGGCGACTCAGCAAGCAGCCCTCAGGGGAGAAAGTGGGGTGCTCCCAACAGCAGGCGCCCACAGTAACTGAGGGTCACATGCAAAATGGACGGGCTGGGTGATTTATTGGATCGTGTCAAATACTTGTGTCAATTCTCCAAGTCAGCTTTTCCAACATTCCCATGTCTCAGTCCATGAAGTGAGGCTCAGGGAGGTTAAGGAAGTCGTCTGAAGCCCCCGGCTAGTCAGGGGTTGAGTTGGGGTTTACCCCAGGTCTGATGGCCTTCACAGCAACGTCCCTCTGCCGGCGGCATGGGGCACCTGTTAGGAATTCCGCCGCCGCCCCTCACTTCAGCCCGCTGTCACCTGGCGGGGGGGAATGGCGGGTTGCTGAGTTCCTCCCCATCCCCTGCCCCGTTCGATGGGATTATGAGGGCGTCTCTATGTGCTTTCAACAAAATAGTGGACGTGCTAAATACAGATTAGATGAGGAAAGAAAATCTATGCTATGAGAGCATTGCCAGCCCTAACGCCTGCAACATACATGACCTGACATTATACAGTATAAGCACTTTTCATCTTTCAGTCACTCAAATATGCTTCCCTGCAGGTACCACATCTGGGTGTTTGTTCAGCCTGTCCGGCCAGAGGGCTCAGCTCCCTGGGACCCCCTGGCAGCTGTCTACGGTGGGCTCTGGGCTCTGGCTCTAACCCCAGGACGACTCAAGTTCTGTCCAGGGAACTACTTGAGGACTGGCTTCCCTACCTGGGCCTCACTTGGAAGCAGAATGAACAGGGCAAGGAAGGGTTCTGGCCTCGGAGGCTTGGCCTCAGCCCTCCTGGGTCTGTCCTCGCCCAGGGCAGGGCTGCACCAGGCCCCGTGAGCACACCTGAAGAGTCCCGGGCAGGGGGAGAAGCACCCAGTGCCCACGACCAAGTCACCTAACCGTGTGCCTGGACCTTAGCATCGGAGGGCCGAGAGTACGTTACACAAGCCCAGCCTCCAGCCCTTAGCCCGGGCCTGGACTGGGCCGAGCGCTCCCGCACCCACCACCCCCCGGCCCTCTCCCTGTCCGTCTCCACTGCCATCCTCAGATGGTTTCATTTCATGATGACCCTGAGGCAAATTCAGATGGCGGATCCAACACTACTGCTTCAAAGGCAAAACGCAAGTCCCCATAATGCCCGCAAATATGACGTCAGGAATATCTGTGGCTGGGAATCATCTACAGGTCTCTAGGGACATGGCTATGACAGAGCCGGGTGTCCCGTGTCCCCAAGACCAGCAGCTGCTCCTGGGGAGCCAATCTCCTTACAGCCGTCCAGGCCAAGCCCTCCTATTTTGCAGATCAGCAAACTGAGACCCAGGGGGGAGAGCGACTTGCTCAGGGGCCATGGCTGGGGTAGAGCCGGGAGCAGAACCCAGGATTTCTGAGGCCCAGGGTGTGCTCTGTCCCTGACGACTGGTGGCTCTGGGTTAGAAGGGGATGGCGGGGTCCTACCCAACAGCACCTGGAAATCAGGGAGACTACGGGGTCGTGACCTTCAGGATCCACCTCAGTAAGATGGGAAACGAAGGAGTGTCTTTGTGATCTCCTTAACCGCTCCCGTGTGAAACCTTCCACCCTCTCCCCACCAGTTCTTGATCTCTGTCGATCCCATCTCCAGCAGCAGACTTTTTCTGAGACTGTTTATTTACCTGGAAGTAGCAATGGCCAGTAGCCACAGTTCAGAGTATGGCGTCTACTCTAACTCGGGGATAAAGCCGGGATGGTGGCATCCCCGGATCAGCCTGAAACCACTGCTCTCCTGACCCCCTTTGATGTCCCACCTGTCCATAGTTAAGTGCATTCCATCTTGCCACTGAAAATGGACTCTCATATTAGGTCAACCATGGGAAGAGACAGACTCAAGTCACGCTACACATGGCCTGATTCCAAACTTGAACTCTTGTCGGTTTGCGCTGATGTCACCCAACCAAGGTTTGACATGAAACTACAACAGAACACTGGGGGGAGCTTGCTGTGAGCGTGGAGGAGATGAAAGCTGAAGTTCTATAATACAGTTTTATAATACTGGAGCGGCGAGCACGGGACCAGAAGTCAGGACACTGCTATTCTTGGCGCTGCCATTAGTTTGTTATGTGCCCTTGGGCAGGTCACTTCCTCTCTCTGAGCCTCAGTTTCCTCATTTTATAAAACCAAGGGGAGGATATCTGAGGCTCCTCCTTTCACTTCTAAAGAGCCCATGGTTCTAGCTTGGTCCCCGGCATGGGTGAAGAAATCAAAGACTCGGTTTCATTTCATAACTTGGGCCCCTCAGCACTTCCCAGTTGGGTCTGGGAACAAAACCAGGCACACACTGACCAAGCTACTCTGAGTTTCGGGGAGGCGGCCAGCAGCCTCGGCTGTTGGAAACTTCACCCAAGAAGAGGGCAGGGTCAGATGCAGGCTGGACAGAAGCTTAGTCCTGCAGCGCAAGTGCTGTGATGGGCACTGAGGCATCGATGTGTATTCACAGTGGAGCCTCAGTTTTCCGAGGCTCAAGTGTCATTAGCTGCCGTTTTTGATCAATGGGAAACAGTGATAGCAACAAACAATAATGTCCATTTGCTGACAATTTCCATCGTTTGTGGCATTTAATTAGCATAATTGACCTGGATTGAAACTTTTTCTCCACCTGAATTTCAAAATACGTCACTGCTCTCCCACCCCAATACATCTGAGAAATTTTCTTTTTTTTTTTAAATGAGGTTTTAACTAAAGCCCAATATCAAAACACTATATAATACTTTTATCTCATTGAAGACATTTGATGCTTATTAAAATATTATTGCTTTAAGGCTTATTTTGATTTTTTGCCCAAGAGTATATGCAAAGACTTGCTACTCAGATAATAACAAAGAAAGCTTAAACATGAAAAAAACACATGAAAGGTAATATGTTCCCCATTAGTCCCAGTATCATTTCCCCAGGATTACTGCTTTCCAAATATAGCATTAGTTTAAAAATAAAAGGCCGTTTACAGTAATGGGACACTTGCTACTACTCTGGAGCATATACGCCCTGCAAGGGGCTAGCACCACAGCTTCACGGAACAGGGACTGTGGGGGAAAGGGCTGGCTTAAAACCCTCCAGCAGTCTCCTCCAAGGCGCCCCAGACAGGCCACCCGCCCTGACCCAAGGGCCTCTTTCAGAACTGCTTTTTTGTGTATTGTTTCTTCCAGAGATGAAAACATTTTGGAATCCGGCAAATAATCAGTTGGGCACCACCCACGAAGAGGGGTGACGTCCTAGAACTCGGCATTCTGGCTTCATGTATGGGAGACAGTGTGGCTGCCGTCCATGTGAAAGGGGTCCTTTTGGATTTGGGGGTCGCTTTTGTCCTGGGAGATCCAGGGGTGACAAACTCTAGACGGGAAGATTTAAATCATTCAGGAAGCCCATGGGTGATGCGCAAATGTTTGGTTTATTTGACCCAGACATGGAATTTTTTTGCTAGGGATATAGCTCAGGCCCATTTGCAGTTGGATGAACTAATCTAGCTAAGGGCAGCACAGCTGTGTACAGAGCAGGGCTCTCTCAAATGGCAGCGAGGGCCACTGCAGTTTGTATCCACAGGCTGGCCTGTGCCGAGTACCCACCGGAAGCCACCAGCCTGCTGAGGGCCCCTGAAGGGACTCATGTTGCACGTTTGCTATTTTGGTCCAACAATGCAGGCCCCTTCCGGTTTCAGGAGCCAGTCTCCTGGCACTCATCAAGCACCCGGCTTCGAGAGGCTTCCGAGAGCCAGGGAGCAAGCTTCCAGCCTGAAGGGAGGGCGATGTGCTCCTGGTTTTAAATCCCCAACTAAATGCCAACCATACCTTGTTGTCAGCAGAGAGGGGAAGATCAAGAGGCAGCGATGGGAGAGAATGGAGAGGTGGTAACAAGAGCTAAAATTTATTGCCCCGAAGCTTGCATTCTGACTAAGAGGAGGCGGCGCTGCAAACTGGGCCCGGGGCTTCACTGCACCAGGCACTGACTCTGCCACAGGGCAGGTTCCTTGCGTGGAGCCAGTTACAAGTTGGTCAGGGGTGGGGTGATGTTTCTACACCTGACGTCATAATTTGGACCCCATTATCTGGCCTCCTCTCGTTACTGCTCTCAGGCTCCAAATTCCTCCTTTAGGCCGAGAACTGCGCATCCCCCTTTGCCCTCCTAGTCCAGTGGCTACACAGAGCGGGCAGCCAGCTCACTTGAGCTGAGATAACAAGCTCCCGTGGGTGACAGTCTCCTGAAAAGACCAGCGGTCTGGGGGCGGAGCCAGTTCTGTAACCGCGATGACTGCTGCCCTTCGCTGAGCACTTACTACTGCCCAGGTCCAGAGCTAAGCGCGCTCCGTGGTTCTCTCGTGGAATTCTCGCGTCAGTACCCTGGCCGAAGGTCATCTGGCCATGCCGACTTGCAGGGAAGGGAACTGGGGTGTGGGGAGGCTTATTCACTTACTGAAGCTCACACAGCTAGCGGGCAGCTTGGCTGGCTCCCGCGCCTGAGTCTGGCCACCTCGACAAACCGCCTCCCTTGCCTCGCATCAGCTCACCGTCCTGAGCTCCCAACAGTGGCTCCAAGGCCCCTGGGAGGGGTAGAAGATGGAGTCAGTCCCTTTAGAATAAGGCTTGACTTGGTGTCACTGCATTTTTCTAGGGACACTCCTTCCTTGGGAGGTGATCAGCGTCACAGGACTTGAACATGTACCAGTAGGTACTGAGTAATTTTCTTCCAGCACTTCGATGCCCTGAGGAGAAATACAGGTGTGGAGGGGGTGGGGCCCAGATGCGATTCCTGCCCTCCAGGAGCTCACAGGGGTAGAGAAAGAAAGTAAGGAGAAAGGGCTGTATTACGTGGCTCAAAGAGTGGCATGGTTGCAGAGGAATGTTGCGTCACAAGATGGAGGAGCTGAGATCTACTTAAGATCACAGAGTCGTAATGATTACTCTACAGACGGGGAAAATAGAGGCATAAAGAAAGAAAGTGATTTGTCCGGAGTCATTCAGTTAGCTTAGAACAAAGCTGGGGCCGGAACTTAGAGGTCTCCACACTCCTAGCCTCTTACTCACTCCTCTGCCTGAGTCGCTAGTGGCCGGCGAGGCAGGCAGGACGAGGATGGACGTGAGTGGGCCCTGGCAGGAGTAGAAGCCGTGGGCCAGGGGAGGGAGTGTGAGGACCCTCCAGGTACAGGAGGTGGCAGGCACGTGATGTGGGCGTGGGAACGTGGTGGGCTGGAGGTGAATAGATTGCATTCCCCCAATTCGCTCTCACTGATGAGTACAGGAGGCAGGGACTGCTGGGTTGAAGAGGGTTCTGAGGACGAAAGAGAGCCAGGATCAGTTAGCAGTGTCCGCTGGGAACTCAGGCGTGGGGACAGGAGGTGATCCCGCCACATGCCTGTCATCCCCGGCATATGGTGTGTTTAAAGGACACTAACCCTGGGGCTTCCCTGGTGGCGCAGTGGTTAGGAATCCGCCTGCCAATGCAGGGGACACGGGTTCGAGCCTCGGTCCGGGAAGATCCCATATGCTGCGGAGCAACTAAGCCCGTGCGCCACAGCTACTGAGCCTGCGCTCTAGAGTCCGCGAGCCACAACTACTGAGCCCACGTGCCGCAACTACTGAGCCCACGTGCCGCAACTACTGAGCCCACGTGCCGCAACTACTGAGCCCACGTGCCACAACTACTGAGCCCGTGTGCCACAACTACTGAAGCCCGTGCGCCTACAGCCCGTGCTCTGCAACAAGAGAAGCCACCACAATGAGAAGCCCATGCACCGCAACAAAGAGTAGCCCAGGTGGTCGCAACTAGAGAAAGCCCGTGCGCAGCAATGAAGGCCCAACACAGCCAAAAGTAAATAAATAAATAAATAAAGGCTACTAACCCGTGTTAGCTCTTCTGACCCCCTGACAGATCCTGACTGAGGGTTGGTGATGGGCGGACTTGCTGCTATTAATTTCTCTTTTGTGGACAATTTCCTGTTTACTCTGGCTCACCTGGTGCTGATCTCAGCAAATTCCCCGCATCTGTTCCATGGGACCTGTCGCCTGCCAAAGGTGGGCTGCCAGCCCTGCAGGGGAGGCAGCGGGGCCAGCCGTCGTAGGAGGGCCTAGGCAGGGGGAGAGAGCAGCTGCAGAGCTCCACAGGCCACGGAAGAGCCACTTGTGTCCTGCATTTCAAATGGGCTCCAATGGCCACTGCCGGAGATGCCGTATCTCTGCTGAGTCAGAGCCGTTTCAGACTCCGTTCCCCTGTAACGAGTGAGGTTCTCCGGGAAACATTTCCGCATTGGACGTGAGGGCTGTCCAGGTAAGGCAAGAGGACAATCTAAAAGCTAGAAGTTATGACTTTTGATCTAAGCGTTGGCTTTGAAATATTCAAAACTCCCCTGGAACGCACTTGGTCAGTGCTGTCCTTCATTTTTCTGAGAAAGGGAAACAGTAATTTGGACACGAGGAGCCTCTGGGCGGTGTGGGGGGCTGGGACATCCGTGGGGTCCTCTGGCTAAAGCAAATGGAGGTGCAGGTGGAGCCTAAGTGCACAGAGGCCAAGGGGGCTCAGGTGGCGTACCAGCCCCCTTGGTCTAAATTCCCACGGCCCCTCTCCAGCCAAAGCAAGAGCCTGGGGTCAGCCGGCCGGTAGCAGAACGAGACTTCCCGGGTTGGTAGCCCTTTTCACGTTTCACGTGTTCTATTTCCCCACCTCTGAGTGTAATCTGACCTACCAGCGTGGAAGGCTTTGGGGGTTTTGAACTTGCCCTACGTCAAATACACCCCCTCCTGCACTCAGGAGAAAACCCCAGCCGTTCGGCTGCAGACCCCGAGGGCATTTGATTGTCTAGAACACATCAAACAGCCCAAGTCTTCCTTGTAAAAGTTTTACAAGAAAATCATTGAAGACTAGCCGAGCTATCCTTTCCCTCTCCTCCTCCTTAAATTCCAAACCTGAGCCGATATGCTCGATTCCCACACGATTCCCACACTTTGGTGTCAGCTGGGCCGGCGGAGCACTGGGCTGGCGGGCATGCAGCTGCAGAAACCTCGGCCCCTGGATCATTACACTTGCAGGCCACGACTTGTGGGATCCAGTGATTTGGACATATTTTATTTAACCAGCTTAGTAAAAGGTAATATTCAGCAGCTGTGATCTATAGCAGAATTACAATTTTCAGGGTCAAGGAGGGATTTTGATATTAGGAGGTTGGGCAGAATTGCTATGAAATCTCATGAGCCGTCTTTAAAAATAAATGAGAAAATAGGTTATCCAAGAGTCATTGTAAGGGAAAAATCAATAGGCAGTGTCTATTCACTTGGGCTATCAAAATCCTTGAAATGTGAACAAAAGTTTCACGTTTAGTGTACTGTAGGTTTTGAAATATCAGTGCTGGAGGCTTGGTGGGTCCAAATTCATTGTGCTGTGCATCCAAACGAGGTAAATCTTGTGAAGCTGCTTGGCTTCCTCATAAGAGAGTGGAGTGTCTTGGTGACCGAATTAGACGGGGTGGGGGGGTGGGGGGTGGGGGAGGAGACTCCTCCGAGGCAGGCGGTCCAGGCACCAACAGGGAGAAGCACCTGCTACTCTGGGAGTGGGTGTGGCCGGTGGCTCAGCACCCCTTCTTGGCGCTGCCTCCTGTCCCACGGGAGGGCGGAGCCACGTGTCTTCCCGCCCGCGCAATTCACAGTGCCTCTGCCCTCGGATGGGAACAAATGATCATTTAATGGCGAACTTCCTGCCGGTGAAATTTTGACTGCGCCGGTCACCTGGAATGATAGCAGTTGTCTCCCATTCATTCATCCATTCCAAATCAACCATTTTTTTTTTTCCAGTGTCTCAAATGTGTCTTCAAATTTTCTTCAGGATGCTATACCCTTGGCATTGAATAGGCTCAAATCGGCCCCGGCAAGACTGCCTTACCTCTCCAGGGTCTGTGACTGAATTCCTATGGCAGCTAATTGCCAGGTAACCGCTGGGTCTCCCTCACCAGCCTGTGAGCTCTGGGCAAGGCAGAAACTCTCTTTTGTGGTTGGATGCTGTTTTCCAATCCTTGGTGCCATGTCTGACATTTAGTGTTAAAAATATTTTAAAACTTTTTTTAAATGAATATTTTTTAATGAATGAAAAAAAATGAATATCTTCCTTTTTTTTTTTTTTGGAATCTAAGGCATTCCTGAAGTATTTAAAGGCCATAATCATGAAGAATCTTTAAAGAAAACACCCCAAAGTCCCCCACCCTCAATCATGTATCTCTACCATGATGTGTCACAGATCGGCTCATTTAATCAAGATGAAGGGGATGGTGATGGTTTATCATATGCCTGGTGGTGCTTTCCATGGGTTACCTAGTTGAATCTTCATATCTGTCCTTGGGGTGGCTGACCTTTTCCCTACTTTACAGTCAAGGAAACTGAGGCTCAGTAGATCATCCCAACACACCGATGAGGGAACCAGAGCTCACGTCCAGGTCTGTGATGCCATCTCTTCAAAGCCATGTCTTGGGGCAATTAAAGAAGAAGGAGAAAACTTGTATTCAAAAGCAACCTTAAACCTGATCCAAGTTTCATCATTTAAAAAAATAAATGACAGTGTCTACACTCACAGTACAGAAATTGTAACAAAGCACTACTGAAGATTTATAATACCCCTTCAATTAGAAAGGGAACGGGGTGGGGGCTTCCCTGGTGGCGCAGTGGTTAAGAATCTGCCTGCCAATGCAGGGGACACGGGTTCGAGCCCTGGTCTGGGAAGATCCCACATGCCGTGGAGCAACTAAGCCCGTGCGCCACAACTACTGAGCCTGCGCTCTAGAGCCCACGAGCCAAAACTACTGAGCCCGTGTGCCACAACTACTGCAGCCCACGTGCCTAGAGCCCGTGCTCTGCAACGAGAGAAGCCACCGCAATGAGAAGCCCGCGTGCAGCAACGAAGACCCAACGCAGACAAAAATAAATGAACAAAATAAATAAACTTACAAAAAAAAAAAAGGAAAGGGAACGGGAAGTAAGATAAATAATCCAAGTGCAAAAGATGGGAATAGCAGACTTTGGAATTCGGCATTTTATTTAACTCATCAAATAATACAAGTTAGTTCAGGAAACAACAATCAAAATGTATTACTTGTACTAACGATATGTAGAACCACGTTTCCAAGAAATCTAATGAAGATAAATGCTGGAAATAAATTATTACGTGGAATACGGCAAATAAATAGATTTTTACAAAAAAATAAATCCTGTGAATATTAGGAAAAAAATGTGAGGTTCGGTGGAGCTGGAGGAAGTTGGAACTTGAAACTAATGCCTGAATGAGATGTAAGAAACAGCAGCACATTAATGAAAATTAGCAACAGACATTTGAACTCCGTTTCCTCATCCCCTTGGTTTTAGGAATGATTTCTCCCCAGCCCCGAGTCGGGCTTCCAGCCATCGCTCCTGACACCCACCGTCTAAGTGATCTAGATAATGTAATCGCAGCATCATTAGGAACCATGAAATTGCAATTCCTCGGGGAAGGAGCGCTATCGCTCAGTTACACAGAGAAGAGCGATTAATTAGCAGATCTCAGTTTAAAGTAACTATGTACTACATGGGTTCTAATCCCACGCCGGAGCAGCTCGCAGGCCTAATGAATTATCTGGAGGAAGTCGAGCTGGAGCCAGAAGACATCACTCAAAATGTGATAATAAGTAAAATAAGACAAACTTTAAAAACCCGCAACTTTAAAATGATAGATCATCCACTGTCGAGGTAAAGCTGTAAAGGAAGACAAAGCGGGGGAGGTCAGCTCATTTTTCCTCTCCCGAAATGACACTGTTGGGTGTGCGATTTAATATTTGGACTCCACTTGATCTAAATGGACTCATTCATTCATTCACTCCACACATAGTATTTTAAAGTGACAACACTTTTGTAGAATATGACGGGCTGGACCCATTCAACCCTTGGATAGTGAGTCCTCAAATGTCAGGCAAGGGAGATTGAACGCTGCACTTGAAACCCACCCCCCTCCATTATGTTAGCTTTGGAAACAATTCTGAAATGGACGTCTCTGCCCCTTGGCAGTGTAGCTGGAATCAGAATTCTTACGATTCTCAGGAAGATGATCCTGCAACCCAAACCCGGTTGGCACCCAGCCTCCTTGGTGCCTATGCTGAGCTTCGAACTAGGCTCTGAAATTCTGATTCTTGCCGGAAAATAGGATGGATGAGTGCAGAGATCAATAAGTGGTCTTTGCACACACTGTTAGGCTCAGCTGTCGGGCCAGCTGCCATCTTTCCACTTCACAACTTGCTTGGATTCCAGATTCAACCTCTCTGGGCACTGATGCCTCCATTCTGTATGTATGGGAGGTGGCAGGTGGTCAGACTGGGGCTTTGGTTCTAGGACGGAACACCTGGGGAGAATGCCTGGGGGAGGGGCTGACCTGTCAATGGTGGCGAAACCCACAAAAGGGAGGGGCTGAACTCCCGTTTGAGAAAGAAAGGCTGTGGCTCCAAGGCTGGGGATTGGCAGCACACACTGGTTTCTAAATCTCTTTCGTGGACTTTATCCAAGTGCACGTTCATAATGCGCCCGTTGAGCAAGGGTGGAGAAGCACAATGCTGATAGTCTGGTTTCCTGATAGGAAAATGGATGCCCGAGAGGCAGAGTGACTCATCCAGGTGGGAATGGCTCCGAAATTTGTGAGATCCAGAGCAAAACGAAAACATGGAGCCCCATGTGCAAAAAGCAAGAAAAAAATGCTTTTTCCCTTTCATCCCTGGTCTCTCTCTCAACTTCTCATGGTGTTTAAAAACTCCTAGTTAATGTTCTACTAAGTTAAGTCAAAATGTTAAGTTATTAGCACAAATTGTACCATTCACTTTTATATTGTAGAGTGCCAGTTTTAAAATGCAAACATCAGCAGATTTAACACGTGTGGAATTGCCAAAGTTGTACACTGTATTCCGTGGCTCTTAACAGGGTGCCTCAAACTGGCCAAAAGAGACAAGCCAGACTCGGGAAGGTGGGAAGAAGTAGGAGAGGGTTCCCCCAGGCGGGGAGCAGGCCAATGGGGATTCTCCTGGGGGAGTGCAGACCCCTCATGGGCCTGGGCCCTGCCTGGTAGCTCGGGGCCCGCATTGCCCTGGAGCCTGAAGGTCAGGTTCCCTTTCTCCCCAGTGGCTGGACGGACATGCTGTGCCCCAGGTCTGGGGCAGGAAGTTGAGCCAGGCATCTCCTTCCATAGGCCCCCCACCCCAACTGTCAGCAGATGGGCAAACTCAGAATGCACTGGATACGCTTGGTACCTGGATCGGGGGGACCAGCGGCTTGTCCCTGCTGAGCACCCCATGAATGTACCCTGATGCTGCCAGCGCAGGGCGGGAGCTGCAGCCATCATGCCCCACCCAAGACACTGTGGGGTGTGCATGCCTGTCCCCGCTCCTCGCCATGCCTGTGCCCGGGTTGGGGGCAGGTAGGCGGCGGTTGCTGAGTGGAGGTGGGGAGGGGAAGGCCAGATGGTACTAGGGTTCCAGGGGACAGAAGAGGGAGCAGCTGAGAACCAGACCCAAGGAACAGGGAGGTGGTGGGAGGCAAGACCACGTGAGCGGAGGCTCCAAGCCCCCAGTTCACGGTCCACTGTCCCATCAGACTTCATCTGCAAAACACAATTACAAACATAAAACTATTAAGAATTTCAAGACAGCAACACAGAACATTAAACCCCAAGTGCGGGGCCCTTCTGAGTGCGGGGCCCGTGATACCGGCCCTGCACCCAAGCCCACTCAGAAGCTCAGCAGGCCACGTCTCCTGGTCTTTCGGAAGGTTCTACATGCCAAGGCTGCCATCTTACCCCTGGGCCCTTTGCCCTGCTTTGTCGGGAACATTCCCTTTTCCCTGCCATGGATGACTGGAGTTGGCAGGGACCTCCCTTCCAGCCCAACTTGCTGGTTTGCTGGGTGAGGAACCAAAGCCAGGAACAGGGTATGACTTGCAAAAGGCACAGCAGGGCCCAGGGCTCTGGGCACCTGAGGCCCAGCTCAGCCCAGAAGATACCAGACTTTGAGAAAAGCCCAAAGCCTCGCGGGTCTTGTTGCCAGGCTGCTCCTGGGTGTGAATGCACTGCAGCCACCACCAGGACCAGCATCTCCAGGGCCCCCCAGATCTAAGGCAGCATCCCCTCAGTATCAGAGGCCAAGGCGTTGCCGGTGTCCCCTCTGGGCTCAGCATCAGGGTGGGGCCTCTACACGCTACTTAATTGTTTCTCACAAGATTCCCTTGGTGGAGGGGAGCGGCTAGTGATGGTGGAGGGTGAAGAGTGATTGCATGGACTTGAGGACAGAAATGATGCTCACAGCTCAGATGAGGAGAGAACCAGGGTTTCCCCTGCCAATTCCTCAAAAGAACAAGGATCTGACATTTTGGGGGAAAAAAAGGGATCATAGCCAGCATGGACGGAACTGAGTTTTTCTGTACATCATGGTTTAAAAAACGTAACTGAGGGGCTTCTCTGGTGGCGCAGTGGCTGAGAGTCCACCTGCCGATGCAGGGGACATGGGTTCGTGCCCTGGTCCGGGAAGATCCCACATGCCACGGAGCGGCTGGGCCCATGAGCCATGGCCGCTGAGCCTGCGCGTCCGGAGCCTGTGCTCTGCAACGGGAGAGGCCACAGCAGTGAGAGGTCCGCGTACCGCAAAAAAACAAAAAACAAAAACAAAAAAAAAACATAACTGAGGAACATAGGCCCCCGTGGTGTGAAGGCCAACAGTACCAAGGAGGCCAGTGTTCCTGTGGCCGGGCCGTGGCTTCCAGAATGTGGTGCTGGTTGAAGAAGAGAGAAGCCTGGACGGAGGCTGAAGACCTGGCATCCACCCCTGGCGCTGCCACCGACTTCCTGGGTGATCCCGAGCAAGTGTTGTTCCCTCTCTGAGCCCCGTTCCCCCATCTGAAGAGGAGCAGGTAGTTTAATGGCCCCTAAAGCTCACACAGTTTGAGGGCTCCGTGAGCCCAAGCTCGTCCACCTGCTTGGCTTTTGCCATCCAAACTGTCACCAAGGTGGCCAGCATGGAGCTCAAGGGACGGTGATCCACGTTTCCTCATTTCAAAACCCTGCTCTTGGGCTCTGTGTGTTTCATCTCTCCTCAAAAAGGAGCTCAGGGAGGCCCGTCCGGAGGCCGGGATGCCCAGGCGCCTCCAGGCCCCGAGTGCCACGTGGCCAGACATCAAAGTGTCTCCAGTGTCTGGGGGTGCTGCTGGGGGAGAGTGATCAACTCACCCACGTGCCCAAGTCTGGATTCTGCTTCTATTTTCCCCGTTCCACATGGAGGACAGAGAGGGGAGAAGAAGGGGAGAGAAGCCTTTGAAAAGACGTCTCCTGCCTGCTCTGCTCAGCCCGGCCACACTCCCGTGGTGCAGCTCTTAGCCACTCGGCAACTTTTTTCCCTTTCATGATATTTTGGGTTTCCGATCGCCTTCCAAGTCAAACTTTTATCATTTAATAAGCAGGGAGAAGGAAATCCTCCAAGTCAGTCCCAGTCTAAATGGTCCCCAGCCCCGTCCCTGGCCTCTCCTGGCTGGTCCTGCTGCAAAAGGGGCCGGTGCTACCATCCACCGACAGGTAGGCGTCAGCCCTACTCCTCCTCCAACGGGGCAACCGCACAGATGTAGTCGTGGAGATTGCAAGGAGGAATGAACACACAGCACTGCTGTTTGGAAAGGACTTTGCCAAGCAATTTATGGACATGGGCCTTAATCTCAGGGGCAGCAGTGGAAGGCGGCAGGGGCAGGGGCGTTGCAATGTGATTTCCAGGCCCCGAGAGTCGCTTGCCTGAGACCAGAGAGCAAGACAGGACGCTGGGCATGAAAACAGCTTTCTGACCACCAGCCCCAGGGCTGGGGGGTTATTTTACCTGTTTTCTTATCTATCTTCTTGACCGTGTGTCTTTGGGGCCTGGAACATAGTAGATGCTCAATAAATATCTATTGACTAGCTGGATAAATCTGATTATACCTCTCATGTTTCGAACAGGGAAAGATTTGATTATTCAGAAGTCTTGTTGGGGACAATAAAAAGTTCATTGAAGCCATCTAGCTCTCCTCGCTCTGTGATTTCTTGGGAGGGGTGGGCTTGGATGAAGAGGAGATGGAAATGATGCAGAGAGAGGCTCTGAGGGTCACAATGCCCTGCTGTGCCAAGACCCCTGGGTAGGGCAGTGTGGGGAGGGTCTGCTCAGGGCATAAGTGAGCCGTCTGGGCTCTTCCCTAAATGTCAAATTGCGCACCGCAGTGGCCTTGGCCTCCTGTCACCTTCAGCAGGACCTGGACAGGAGGTTGGAGCAGCTCACGGAAGGGCGTAGTCTGCTGGGCCCCAAGGTAAACTGTGCTAACGGCACCCCTACCTCCCTGTTCTGTCCTCCCTCTCAGCAAGGGCGCTGCTGCGGGAGGCGTCCCAGGGCCCTCAACCTGTTACCTCTCCTCGGCAGGGTGCACGTGTTCTCAGAGCCCCCGTGTCCGCCTGAGCAGCCCTGGGCCCTGGCCAGGTGTGTGTGGACTTTTGGGGCAAGGCTGTGTCCCCGGTAACCCATCCATTACCCAGAAGGGTAGCTGATGCCAGGAGAAACCTCCAGAGAGCTGGTCCCAGGGAACCCAGGCCCCCTTCCCTTCTGCTCTTTCTTCCTAAGACCGCTAACTACTCCCTTGAGTGGTGGGTCGCTTCTCCCCCAAATGCCAAATCTCCCACAGGAAACGGTCAGACCGGAAAGGTTCATCCAGAGGGATCGGTCGTTGATGAAGCTGCCTGGGGGATTATGAATCTGCATTTTTCCAGGGGCCAAGGTCAGAGACCAAAGGAGTGAGTCTTTAAAGGTGGGATTTCAGGTGTCTCCCAGCCAGCCCATAGGGTGTCACCATGCAGGGCCCTGGCTGACCTTACAATTGTACACCCTTCAGAGGGCCAAGGCCTTGGCCACCTCCTGTGTCTAGAAGAGAAGCAAACAAGGGAAGGGGGCAGTGTGGTCGGAGCCTCAGGGGGTGGGGCTGGCAGGCTCCGTTCCCCGCCTTTACCAGCCTACGGCCTATGCTTCTCCACTGAGTTCAGCAGCAGCTCCCGTCTCCCAAGGAGGTGACGGATTCTAGCCACGTTCTTAGCTCCTCTCCCTTCTGGTGGAAGACAGGGAAAACTAAGAGGAAAATGCAGTACAGTGAGGTACACGGCCGAGCCGATGGTGGGTATACGGTAGGCCTCCGTGTGTGTCAGCTGAGGGCGCCTCTGAGGCCAGGATCTTAGGCAGAACTTTCTGGAACGAAGCTGGAGCCCGAGGTTGTATTCGTTCTCAACTCTGTGGGACCTCGTCATGCAAAAACCACTTCTCTCCAACTCAGGTGCTTTTCCTGGCAACGTAAGTTAAAAACAAAACAGTTGAGGCCACAGAGCAGCACCGAGCTGGAGGAGGGCCTTGGTTCCTGGTCCTGTCCCCTCCTGCGTACACTTTGGGGAGGCCGGGGGACATAGGGGGTGCGCCGCACCGAGCGGTGCCTGTCCTGCCCCCAGGGAAGCCCAGGCAGCTCTCAGCAGAGGAGCGTGTGCGGTCATCAAACAGGCTTCGGGGCCGCTGGGCTATTATTCACGCCAAAGGGCCTTGTTGGGATGAAGGGAAGGAGTGCTGCACGGGTCCACAGAATCACAGGCCGGAGCTCTGCTCCTTGGCACTTCCCCGTCTCTGTGATATCTTGGTTATTTATGCAGCGCAAGTAGCGAGGTGATTCAGGATAAAGAAGTGCTTTCCTCACAGCTTGCTGGGAGCCCCACGAGGCAAGGCAACAGGGGTTGCGTGTGATTTGGGCCAGGGTTCTAGGAGATATGCACCCTGCCCTTCCTCTCCTTTGGCTGTTTCTGAAGGAGGGGCCCAGAGTGGCACAAAGTGGGGCCTACTTGCCTGTGTTCCTCCTTCTTGGCTACTTCCTGGGATGAGGCCCCTAACCATCTCCATCCTTAACCTGCACATTGCCTGTTCCTTACCTCCTCATACACTCCCATTCCTGTCCTGCCATCTTGGTTTCCCCATCATCTTGGTTTGCCCCATCATCTTGGTTTGCCCTACCGTCTTGGTTTGCCCTGCCATCACGGTGGCCCCACCTTCTTGGTTGACCCACCATCTTGTTTTTGCCCTACTTGCCTCTGGCAAGCTGGCTCTGGAACATTCACCCGTTACTGACCTGGAATGCTCACAGACATGGGCAGTCTCTCTCAGCACTCAATGTGTCTTTCCTCCAGCACAACAGGAGAGGACACTGACGTTGGCTCCATCACCCGTTTCAGGACCCTGTATCCAGCCTTGGCCCTAATTGCACACCCTATTCTCTTGCCAGTACCTGGCTGCTCTCGGTTACCCTTCAATGGCTCCCTTCTAGGGTGCAGTGCCGACGGCTTTAAGAACTTTTCTGAGCTGTCCGTGTACACAGTCGCCTACCCCATTTTAAAGAGGCTGACATCTCGTCTAAGAGCCACCCGACTATTCACATACTGAGGGCGGCCTCTCGCAGGTGCCACTGGTTTGAGTCCAATGTGCTGCAGGCAGAGTAAAGTCATATAAACAAGAGTTTCCTGGGGTTTCCTTTCAGGTTAGTGAGTTATGGCATAGGGCGAGGCCAAGTTTGAGGGCCGCCCCCTCATCTCAGGCAGTAACCTCGACCAGTGTCTCTGGGAGTCAGACTGGGGATGGCTCACTACAGAGTCTTCCTTCCTTCTTTCTGGAAAAACGACTCTGAGCAAGCCTTTTGCTGAGGTATAGAGTCCATTCCAAAGGTGGCAAGTTGTCGTGTGGCTAATTTGGAGTGGACTGAAATGGAGGCTTGAGATCCTCCAGACCCTGGTGTGTCTGCCATTTCTAAGCCCACAGTGATCCATGAGGCTTGAGGCCAGGCCTCAACTGGCTCACACCTGCTGGTCCCTCCTGTGCCACGGCTCCTGTAGGGCCATCTGTCCTTGTGTGGGTGACGCTGAGAGGTGCTGTGCTGGGCAAGGAACGTGTACCATCTCTCCCCTTCACATCCACAGAGAAGCTGCCCAAGGGGTCTGGTCTCTCTGGGGATGAGGGGGCGGTGGAAGTAGAAAGAGGCTGGGAGAAAAGTACTCCCCATTCCCTGATATTGACCAGAACACCCCAGCTCTGCCAATGAACCAGGGCTCTCAGAGTGGCTGTATGGTTATGTGAACTCATCGAATCAAACAGGGTGACCAGGTGCGTCCAGCAGTTACAGCGTGGAAGGTGCCGATGACTTCTGAATTAGGAGGATGACGACGATATTGGAACTTTTTCCCGCAGGCTCACAGCCCATGGAAAAGCCAGACACTTCACAGAAAGGAAAAAAAGGTGGAAGGTCAACCCCAGGAAAGTGCTGCTTCTGTTGTCTATTAGGAAAGCACTGTTTGCAGTGAGCTCATTGATGACACAGAGATGGCCCAGACGTGCCCCCATCACACCCTCCCGGCACCAGCCAGCCGGACACACAAGTGTTCCTTTGAGAAGTCCCTACTTACTTTCACTCCAGACCGGAGTCCTCCAACCACACACTCAGCTAAAGGGGGAGGCAAGTGGACCAGAGACAGGGGACTCACGGCGGTTCCTTGGAAACCAGCCCCAGCCATAACCAACCAGCGGTGCTTGGCTCTGGACACACATTTCTCCCAGGAAAGCCATCTCCACTCCCAAGCACTGGGTGCCCCACCGGGCTAGCCGTTCAAACCAAAGAGATGAGGAAATCATGGCTGGTAGTTAATTCTCAACTACGTAGACAAACGGCTATAAATATTTATGATAGGAAATTTCATTATTTAAAAATGCTGCTCAAAATTTCCAGCTATCTCCATGAGAGTGCCTGCCGAACAGGTTGCAAATTAAGAACAATTATTTTTGTCTTCCGCATTTGAATAGAACTTACACCTAAAGTCATTTAAAGGGGTTAACATCCGCCTTAATTAAATATTAAAGTGTGCCTGTACCTGCTGCTATTGTTGCCCCTTCGAATAAGATATAACCTATTTTTGACAAGTTTTCATCTTTCTCTGTGGAAGACGCTACATGAAACCAAATCAGCGGCAAAGAGGAGAGTAATGAATAATCTATTTCATATTCCAACAGTACCCAGAGCTCGGAGTGGGAAAAGATTCAGTCGGATGATGGCAAGAGGCTGCTTGGGTACCACATGACACATCTAAGGTTTAAATAATAATAATAATAAAAAAGCGATAAACAAATCATTAGCCCTTAACAGTTTAATGCAATTTGTTAATGAACGTAATGGTGGGGACTAATAATGAAAGAAAATAAAAACGTCTAAACAGGCGCCAAGTTGCTGGCGATGCGCAATTATTTCCTTGTCAAGTTTTTATGATTTAATGAGCCCCTCTGGGACTGACGGCTGTCAGTCAGTCGTGACTTTTTGACACCATTACAACTTCAAATACAGCAGCAGGCAGGCTGTTTTCCTCGGATTTGAAATACTGAAATGATCTGACAGTTTTAAAGAAAAGATGTGCAAAAGAAAGAGGGAAAAAAAAAAAAAGGAGAGAGGAAGAGAAAGACGGTTGCTTTCCTTTCTTTCCTTTTTTTTTTTCCTTCCCCCTCCTTTCTTCTGTGGAGTAGATAATCTCTGGATGCTGTTTGGTAATGAAAATCCAATCACTGAGGTCATTATCTGATGAGGTTTTTGGAACAGGCAGGCTTTTTTCCCCTCTTTATTTCTTTACTTAATGATAACCCTCAATGGGCTTGCCCCGCATGGGACGGCCAGAGCCGCACAATTTTGTTCACCATTAATTTCAGCCTTTGAAGCTCAGGGCTCAGAAGCAGTAGCAAAGCAAACCCCCCACCAAGCTGGTTCCAAAATAAGACAATCCAGCCTGCCTTAAACAGAATAGCAAACGGCCTCCCAGCCCGGGCCCGGCAGCTGACGTCAGGCCCGCTGCATTTGCAGGCATTCGTCGGCATTCGTCTTCAACGTGGAACATTTAGAACTCTTTACGACTTAAGAGACTTTAATTAAATTGCTTTCGATTCTGGAGCGGGGCAGCATCCGCTTTATTTACGCTGCCAGGGAAACTGTTTAGTCTGCATGAATTTTATATGGCAAGGGCTTCCTCCTTCCTCTTCCTCCGCCGTCTCCTCTTCTACACCCCACCCTTCCGTTGAACATAATTTTTAACAAAGGCTCCTGACTTTAGAGATATTCGTCAATTTCACATTAAGTTCCTAGAACCTTTCACAGTTCTATGAATGGCTTCCAATGTGTGGGCTTTCCTCCTTCCCCAGGGGAGCAGGGCGAACAATTTTCCTCCCTTGGGCCACCTCTGAGTCTCCTGCAGCGATGGAGAGGGCCAGGGGCCTTCGGACCAGCTTCCTACAAAGTGGTCACTATCCCGGGCTAGGGGGTCGCTCTTGAGGTGAATTTGATGGGGCTGTTAGGCCAAGGGTTATCTGTTCATCTTCTTCCCACTCTCAGGGTTGAACTGGGGCAAAATCTCAGGCAAGGGCTGATAATGACATAGAACCCTAAAGAAGAAGCCACTGAAGGGCGAGCGATGCACTCCCTCCTCATTTCCTCTTTCAACATGAACGCCAGGTGTTAATGAAATATTTAGGAGCCAGCAAGTTTAGATGATCAGATCAACCTGGCTCGCCAGGTGGCCTTAGGAAGAGACCGGCGCGAGGTGTAGCTGGGTGACGGATTATACACTTTAGCTAAGACCAACTGTTTCGAAGGAAGCCACCAGAGGTTGGTAGAATACTTCCCCACCATTAGAGTTTCAAAACGAGAAGAAGATTACTCGTTTCCCTGCTTTTTCATTGTTTCTTCGATGTGTTTAGCAGGTACAGAATTCCGTTATCAGAATAAAAGATTCTTGCTGAGATAGATCCCTTACGCTGATAGGAAAATTAGTACAGCCTTCCCACTCCTCTGCTGGCCTACCTCGCTCTGCCAAAATCCCACACCATCCCTGCGAAGTAAATGCTGCAGCTTTATTTACACAATACTAAATGATTTACCTGAACACGTGCAGGCCCTAGCCTGTTTCGATGAGTACAATTTCTCCGGTGGATTTTGCCATTCTGCATTTCCTCTCTAAACCATAATGGCTCTCTTCTGAGTTGGGGGAAAAAAAAAAAAAAAAAGTGCTGCATCCAGGTGATCTCAGCCCGTGGGCACAGGTGGTTAGCATTTCTTATGAAGGGAACAGGTTTGCTTTTCAAGGATTCAAAGCTTCCAATTATACTCAAAAGATAGAAAGGACCCTGTAAGTGCCTATGAAGGCTTAAGAAAAACACATTTTGCTTTATGACTAGCGGGAGAATGACCTCAGCTTGGGTACCTTGAAGCCTGATCTTAAATGAACTCATTTTAAACGCAATTCCCGGTTACCTCGGACAGAAAGAAACCAAAGGAAATCACAAAGCATGGCAGAGGTTTGAATACATCGTGAATTCGGGAAGGCTGTGCTCACATTTGTTAGTGAAAGACCCAAGCCATCCTTTTGTAACGCGCTGCAATCCCTCATTCTTTTAAAGGAGGTTAGTGAACATTTTCCATCAAGTTTATTTCCAGTGGATCAGCCTATAGGACTCTACCATATTGATAATCACATTTGAAATTTCTCACTGAAGGAGTCAGATGCTTGCTCTTCCTGAAATATTCATGCTCTCTTTACATACTGGAATGGATGTGGAGAGAACCCTGTCAGACCTTTTACATGTATGAGGGCTGCTTTTGGCAGTGCAAATATTAAGACGGAAAGGATACAGAGATGCTTACACAGGTCAGGGGAGAGGAGGTCACCATTAAATACCAGGCCGGGGCTTTCTCTGCCAGCAGATTCTGGAGAGTACGGGATGTTTGGAAGGCAAGGAAATCTTTCTTGTAGCCAGTAATCAAAGTTGTGAAAAGTGGATATTGGGCAGTCTCAGCAAAAAACATTCTTGGGTCAAAAAAAAAAAATATATGCATAGAAAAACAGGGAAAGTGCTAAGTCAATTTCCTGCACAACTGCTATTAAATACCCACCTTTACAATGAAAGCGCTCAGGCAGGTGGACTATGTTCATTATGCCTGGGGAGGTACAGGGCTGGTTTGCTGGGCCGGTCACTGGCTCTGGCCGCTGCTTGCCTCTGCATTTTTCATGCTCAGACATCACAGAAGGGCTGATCGGTGACAAGAGGTGTGTGACAAACAGCACAGTCCATCAGAAGCCCCCATGACTGCCTCATCATGCCCTCTCCCAAACCAGGACCCCTGACATGTCCACAGGGCAAGCAAGAATGTCACCGAGGCTATTTTGGTCAGTAGATGAAATTACCAAAAGGCAAATAAACATTCACCTTCCCCTATGAAAAACAAATCTGGGTGAAGACAAACCTAGAAAAGGAAGCCAACCCATGCAAACAGGAATAGAAAATATTTTTACACTCTTTGCACTTCAGCTGAACAGCGGTGAGAGAGAGGGAGGGTCATTCAGGCCCTGTCAGCGCGAGAGAATGATTCATGGGACCATTTTGTCTTAATTACTCAGAACGAGCCATGGTCGCTGTTTATCAAGGAAGAGCAGATACATCAGTGTCTTCTGACAGAAAAAGTGATCGCTGTCAGGATGGTGATAACCAGGACGATGGCCAGAATGACGATCAGGACGCGGTTCTGGATGATTCTAGGAGAGAGCAAAGGAGGAAAAGCGATTCACACAGATAAACCGAGGACAAAGACCATATAAGACCAGATCGGCTAATCAAACGGAGGCTTCGCGGATGGGGGTGGGGAGCCCAGTGTGGGGTGTGCGTGTGCGTGCGTGTGCCTGTGTGCGTGCGTGTGTGTGACCACGCAGCTCTGTGGTTCCACAAACAATCCGCCAGCAAACGAACGACGCCACAGCGATTGTCACGAGGCACCCGGAGAAATGCTTCCTGAGAAGCTGCAGCGAATCAAATGGCTTTCTGGTCTCCGAGTACCATGTAGTAATCTTTCAGTGATCAAGGGCCCCATGCGAGCTTCTCTTTTTAATTTCACATGTGAGACAAGCCTCATTTTTTTTTGCAGTGTTTCCCGTGAAAGTGAAAGACTCCAAGGAAACATATGTCAGTAAGGTACTTACCTGTACAGAAATACCCGGGGAAAAGTAAAAGAGAGACTTAGGAAAAAAAGGACAAGATTAAGAAGCAAGTGTCAAGCTTGCAGCTCAGGCTATGAAACCATCATCTGTCACTGGGGCTCACGCTCCGTTACGCCGAGAGGAAATGTTACATGTGCTCCGTGGCAAAAAAAAAAAAAAAAAAAAAAAAAGATGGAAATGAGGAATAATACAAAGTACTCGGGTGCCTCGTGTGCTCTGGCTGGTGGGCCCTCACCTCTAGGGATTCCAGTCCCCTCGGCTCTGGCTCTGCCAGATGCAGATGGGGAACCGGGGACTCGGAAGGAGAGCCAGAGCGCAGATGCAGGCTCCAAGACGCCTGCAGAGGGCCTCTGATGAAGTTGTTTCATACTTCGTTACCTCATTCTTAGAAAAGAGGTCGAACATCAGAATGCCTCGTTGAGGTTGTCTAAGGGAAAAAGCTGGGTCAGACAGCCCTGCCCACGCTCGCTCCCACAGAACCGACCATGCAGAAATAGAGGTAGAGTGTTGGGCACTCCGGCCCGCTGTTCATCCAGTTGTCGAGACCCCACAGCAAACCCCATCTGCCCGTCCTCCAAATACCAAGGAGAAAAAAAGGTCTGCTGCCTTGTCTAGACACAGAACGTGGGAAGGGGGCTCCCATGGGAGGAACCAGGTGGGACCAGCCAGGCCCCCGGTTTAACAGAGACCCCACCCTCCTAACTTCACATCTTCGAGAAGAAATCTCTACAGGGCCTTCGCAGTCTTTTCTAGCTTCTGGGTGAGTTTCTTTCTCGGAAGAATGACAACATCCTTGTGGTTTCAGTTGCATTCTTCCTTGTGCAACCCCTTCTTCCCCAAACCTAAATGGATGGATGCAGACGGTCACATCAGACAAGCCCACTCCCTCGTGGCCCCCTGGAAGGACCAGCTCCCTCTCCTCCTGACAGGTTACAAAATGATCACATTTGCTGACACGTCTTCCGCAAAACTGCTTTAGCGCCTGTGTCCACTTTCCTCCAAGGAGATGAATGATCCGCTCGGTCCTCATTTATCACGTAATGCTCAGCTAAGATCTGTCTCGTTTATTTCTTCCCTTTCCCACTAGAAAGGCTGCGCCCTGATATTAATTCTTCTGCGATGACAGCTAATTCAGACTCAACAGGCCATATTTACTCAGGAACCAGGAAGATTCTCGGTCCCCGAAAATAAATAAATAAAAACGGGACTTCGTGGCTTGTTAAAGTGAGGCTAATTACGAACACTTGATCGGTGTAACTTGGTGGCTGGATTTAAAACCCAAACTGATTTTTTCCCTGGAAGGGGCAAAAGTCTTCAGAACAGTCCCTACACATCCCATTTGCCCAAGTCACTGTCAAATCTCTGTGTACCACAGTCACCCGCATCAGACTTGCAAAGGAAATCAGCAAAATGGAAGATTAAAAGCATGAAAACTCTTTAAAATTCTGCCTTAAGTCATCCACGGTAGTGTGTCTCCCGGATGACAACCATTTTATTTGTGGGTTGAGGGCTCCAAGGCATCCATGATGCTAATTTATAAAGGATTAACTGTGGGTGTTACCTGTTTAATCTGAGGCATGGTTAGAAAAATGAATACACAGGAATCCCTAAATCCTCAGCTCTTCCCCAGTCTTCCTAATTGGGCTTCCCTCATCTCAAAGCAAAGAGTGGGTTTCACCCATGATTTTTCCTAATAGCTCGTCTTTAACTCACTCAGTGCACACACACCTGATCCCAAGAAGGGCACCACTGGGTCACAGACGTTCAGAAAGACCTTGGTGCGTCCACAGAGCCTGGAGTCTTCACTTCTCCAGCCCAGAACTCGGCACGGTGACTGGCACGTAGGCCCCCAGGAGAACAGTCCAAAGGATGATAACGAAAGAACGCAGCCCCTGTAATTGTAATCATTCCATTCAAGGGAGAATGGAGAAGAAATCTGTGCAAATTTAATTTGCAGGAAAATCGCAGGGAGTCTGCATAGAAAAGGCTGAAGTTAAAAGCTGACATAAACTCCCCAAAGATGGAACACTGTACCATGGTGTCTTCTCAGAGCACTACTGGGTCAAATGGGGAGAAGGAAAGGTCCTCATGGAACTGTGTGTTGGTGGTGGAAGAGGTCAGCAGGAGAGAGTATTTGCTTTCAAACAAAGATATGTGGGACAAAGGGTGTTAGAGGGGCAAAAAAAAAAAAAAGGGTTGGAGCTGACAGAATTGGAAGTAAGCTTGACTCTGGCCAGGCCACCAACCCAGTTTTGGGCCTCAAAGGTGTTGGGCAGATACAATACCTCTAAGGGCCAGAAAAGTGAGCTGTTGGGGCCTTTGAGTGAATAAGACCAAGCCAGCCTGGACAGGGAAACAAAGGCTGGCATTGGTGGGCCCCATCTGTGAGGAGGCCTGGCCTACTGTCACAGCCAGGGGCCGCTGGTAGGTATTGCTGTAGGCAAAGCAGAAAGGAATGCAGAGTCCGGAAAGAATCAGGTCCACAAGCTGGGAAGCGGGGTTCCCAGCTCGTGAAGCAGAGAAGGAACTTTGGAGGAAGCCCAGAGTAACTTCCTTCTAACTTTGGACAAGGTCGTGGGGGGGCGCTTTATATTCTACTAGGTCTGCCACAAGCGGTCTTAATCTCCCTTTTGAAAATGCAAAGTGTGTTTACCCAGTAAATAATTTAAGAAAGGATATACACTTGAAAGAAGACATCCATTGAAACAGCGAGGCTAAATTGCCTCCAGGCAAAAACATGTGCATTTGCATGCTGCATTCTATTAAGCGAGCAGGCTGCGGCTTTAAAAGAATGCAGGCCCAAATGAAAAGGAATGTGGGCCTGAAACACCAAGGATTCTCCAAGTTTACTTTATGAATCACAGTGCTGTTGATACAAGATGAATTAACCATTTATTTTGAGGCTGAACTCACCAAGTATTGTTGAAAATACCGATCCCCGTGTGGAACCCAGGGAGCAGCTAATCTTTCCATTGCCAGTCTCCTCCCCCTCCAGAGACAAGTTCCTGCGTGTGGCAGCCGGAATCACAGAAGACTGGTTACAGGGAAGTAAGCAGACAGGCACCTGGCACAGCTCTCTGCTCGCGCTGCAGGAACCCAGGAATTCCACTGTAGTGGGCGTTTCCACATCCACCAGCTCGCACATCCTTATTTCTGGGCACACTCACGTGACCTGTGCCCAGACCTGTTCTGGGCCACGTGACCTGTTTTAGTCCATGGAATGTGAGCAGAAGAGCTAGGCGTCCCTTCCAGGTGGAGGCATTTAACTTCCAGGGTTTGACTCTCCATTTGGGTCTTCCCTTGCTGTTCTGATCTAGGAGGCTATAGGTTCCAGGAGTGCAGCTACAGGATGGTGGAGACTCCTTCCGCCTGGATCCCTGAGTCACCCCATGGAAGACTATTGCCCTGGAGGCTCGGTGGGACTCGCAGTGGGCTTGTATTAAGGTAATGAGATTTGGGGGTCGTTTCTACTGCAGGATAACATCAGCTATCCTGGGTGATGCACCTCTGACCCCCTTCTCCAACAAGATGGGGTGTCTGGCCAAGCCAAGTGGTTTAAAGCATCCAAAAAGCCAAGGTATAACGGTGGGTGAAATGACTTCTTTCCTTAAAGATTAGGTTTTTTGCCTCTTGGTTTTCAAAAGCTGGGATTCTCATCTCTCCGTACTTGGTCTTAAGACTCCTCACTGAAGCCTCAAGAGCTTCTTCCAGCTGTAACCAATGCCAGTGTGTGTTCATGAATGTTTCAGCAAGCCCAGGTGGGGCAGTCTGCTTCCCACGAAGAGCAGATATGTGTCGGCCGCATTCATTTCTCCCTTCCAAACATCTGGCGCTACTCCTAGCCCCAGGGGTAGAGCCGTGACCTAGGCTAAGAGGTCAGTGTGTTACATACCCCTGACCACAGTGACTGGCCCAGGCATGTGAATGAAGCCAGTCTAATAGAGTGAATGTCAGAAGCTTTGCTTGGAATGCAAGGTCAGGTCACCTGGACTATGTGGTGTGCAGGTGTTAGGCCTGGATCTGTTGCAGCCATTTTGTTTCCATGAGGGAAGCCAGCTGAAGAAAGAAGCTGACCCATGGAGGACAGCAGAGTTGAAGAAAAAGCAGAGAAATGGAACCCCAGTCCTGAAGACGTGGACCTCTCTATCAAACATCCTTCTTTTGGACTTTGCATTATATGAGAAAATAAATGAATGCTATTTCTGAAGTCAGTTTGAGCTAGGTCTTCTGTTATCTGAGACCAAAAAGCATTTTTAGGTTGATTCACTTTAATTTCAAAACCAAGTCCTTGATCAATGGCATACTTTCCCCACCTCTTCCGGGAGAATTTCCTGACCGTGCTCCTTGCTCACTCCTGTATTTCCCTGTGTGTGTGTGCCCCTCTCTTACCACTACATTCGCCACACAGTTTTATGATTTTCCGTTTCTGTGCAGGTTTCCCCAATAAAAAGTGGCCCCTCTACGGCCTGAATCTCCTTTGTCTTTTGTATTCCCAGCGCTTAAAATAGAACTTGGCATAGACATTCTCAGAAAAAATCTTGCTGAATGAATGAATGAAGGTTCATGTAGTCGTCTTCCTGGTTTCTAAGAGCTGCTTGTAGACAAGCACAGCTTTAGGAGTTAGCTCTTAGCCACTCTCCCATGAAGCATGCCAGCAGTGTCCAAATCCCTTTGCAAGCCTGCATTCATTGGTTGGAGAGCGCACGCCACGCCACAGGTTTGACGCCCCGTCCTGCACACGCTTTCCTGCCTGACCACAAATAATGATGCCTCACCTTTGGGGTCTGACAGAACAGTACCGGTTGGCAGGACATTTAGCAACCAGGAGAGTGGGGGGCGGAGCGGGGTGCGGGGGAGACGCTGTGCACAGGAGCCTGTATCGTGTCTCTTTGGGAACTTTCCAAAAACAAGGACCGAGGGAAAGGCTCTCCAAGTTCTACGTCCAATTCAATGGTAATATTCACCAGAAAGAAATGAAAACAGGAGTAGGGGAAATGGTTCATCGTAATCAGCCTCTAACACTAACTTTTAATTTGAAGCATTCTTTTCAAAGCTGGGTACATGGTTGCCTCTGAGCTAGAGCTGTGTGTTTGTTGTGTCCACTGATAAAGCCCATCCAGGGTCTTCTATGTCCTGTGCCTTCAGGAGCGATCCTCAGCTTCACCCCAGGATTCAGGTGGGGTGGCCCCCAGTCTCTGATTCCACAGGTGGACACATGACACAGGCAGGCCTGGCTAATTACAGCTCTTTGGACCCTGCACAACCACTTGTTCAGGAATTGGCAAGCCACTCAGGCCAGATGGAGTCGCCCGGGGATTTTTCCTAAAAAAACCAAGAAAAAGGTCCTCTCTTTACTGGGATTGGCTGTGGGGACAATGGAAGCCTAGAGCAGCAGGGATGGGGGTATGGGGGAGTGGGGGGTATTCTTATCACCACGCAGGAGGGGAACCTGCCCGAAGGATGGCACACAGAGGAGCAGAGAGCCCAGAGATGAAGAAAAAGACGGGTTCCTAAAGGCATTATTTGAACCACTGCTGTGTGCCTCAGGAACTTCCCAGTTATAGGAGCCAAACAATTCCCTTTTGATTCAAGCAAGTTTGGCTGGGGCTTCTCTCACTTTCAACCATACTGACTGTACTGAGTTGAATAGCTATCCCCTCACCCCGCCCCAAATTCACGTCCACCTCAGAATGGGACCTCATCTGGAAACAGGGTCTTTGCAGATGTAATTTGTTAAGGATCTTGAGATAAAATCATCCTGGATGTAGGGTGGGCCCGAGATCCAATGACTGGTGTTCCTTACGAGAAGGGACGGCACAGATACAGGGAAGAAGGCCCTATGAAGCCACGTGCAGAGACTGGAGAGATGCTGCCACCAGCCAGGGAAAGCATGGGGTCACCTGAAGCTGTAAGAGGCAAGGAAGGATTCTTCCCTAGACCTTCAGAGGGAGTATGGCCCTGCTGACTCCGTGATATCAGACATCAAACCTCTAGAACAGTGACAGAATATATTTCTGTTGTTTTAAGACCTCAGTTTTTTTTTTTTTGTTTTTTGTTTTTTGCGGTACGCGGGCCTCTCACTGCTGTGGCCTCTCCCGTTGCAGAGCACAGGCTCCGGACGCGCAGGCTCAGCCGCCATGGCTCACGGGCCCAGCCGCTCTGCGGCATGTGGGATCTTCCCGGACCGGGGCACGAACCTGTGTCCCCTGCCTCGGCAGGCGGACTCTCAACCACTGCGCCACCAGGGAAGCCCCCTGCCCTCAGATTGTGGTGCTTTGTAACGGCAGCCCTAGGACGTGAATACATGAAGTTTTCAGATCCAGACCAGAATACGGACCCGGCCTTCTTGTTTCGGCCTTTACAACGACCCTTCTCCATGTCTCCACCCCCTTGTTTTCCTGTGAAGTCAGGACAGTCCCAGCCTTGTTCCCTGGAAGCTTTGCGTACAGCTGTGGGGCTCACAGTCTTCAGGAGCTGCTGGTTCTTTCATCACAGATGAGATTTCTGTTCACGAACAGAGTAGACAGTGGCCCAAAGCCATGTGAAATGAGGGACCCGAGGGGGCACATCCCACGAGACTCCTGCCTCTGGGATAAGACATTTAAAACAAGAAGGGGGCTTCCCAGGTGGCGCAGTGGTTAAGAATCTGCCTCCCAGTGCAGGGGACACGGGTTTGATCCCTGGTCCAAGAAGAACCCATGTGCCGCGGAGCAACTAAGCCCATGTGCCACAACTACTGAGTCTGTGCTCTAGAGCCCGCGAGCCACAACCACTGAGCCTGCGTGCCACAACTACTGAAGCCCACGCGCTTAGAGCCCGTGCTGTGCACCAAAGAGAAGCCACCGCAATGAGAAGGCCGTGCACCGCAACCAAGAGTAGCCCCCGCTCACCGCAACTAGAGGAAGCCCGCAGGCAGCAATGAAGACCCAACGCAGCCAAAAATAATAAATAAATAAATATATATATATATATATATATAAAAAAAAACCCAAGAAGAAAGCCAGATGTTGTCTCTGGGCCAACTAACTAAGCCTCCCCCCACCATTCATAGTCCATACTTACCAACCTGCATTTAGGAGTGGTCAGTTATCCACAAGTCCTGAGGGAACGGGACACAGGAGGGATAAGTTTTAACAGGCGGAGAAATGAGCACACTCTCCAGCAAGGAAATGAGGGGACAGGAGCCAGTATCTGAGCCCTGGGACACCGAGGCTAGGTCCTGAGTGAGGACAAGAAGTACTCTGTTTCCGAATTTCTACTTAATTTAAAGGGATTTAACCTTTTCTGTAAAAGGCCAGGTAATAAACGTATTAGTTTGCTAGAGCTGCAGTAACAAAGTACCATAGACTGTGTGGCTTGAACAACAGAAATGTATTGTCTCGTAGTCCTGAAGGCTGAACGTCCAAGATCAAGGTGTTGGCAGTTTGGTTCCTCCTGAGCGCTGGGAGGGAGAATCTGCTCCTCGCCTCCGCACCAGCTCCTGGTGGTCTGCTGGCAACATTTGAAGCTCCTTGGCTTGGAGAAGCACCACCGCGATCTCTGCTTTCATCTTCACGTGGCATTTTTCCTGTGTGTGTATCTGCATCCAGATTTCCTCTTTTTGTAAGGACGCCAGTCATATTGGATTAGGGGACCACCCTGCTCCAGGATGTCTCACCTTAACTAATTGTAGCTGCAAAGACCTTTTTTCCAGACAAGGTCACATTCTGAGGTCCTAGGGGTTAGCACTTCAACCTGTGGATTTGGGGAAGGGGAGTGGGGCAGGGGAGAACACACAATACAACCCATAACTGTAAGTATTTTAGGCCTCGTGGGCCATACGGCCTCTGCTGCAACTACAGGATTCTGCCCGTGTAGCACAAAAGCAGCCCTAGACAATACGTGGACAAGTGACCACGGCTGTGTTCTAACAAAACTTTCTTTACAAACACTGAGATTTGAATTTCATGTAATTTCCCCACATCAAAAAATATCCTTCTTTTGATTTTTCTCCAACCATTTCAAAATGTCAAAACCATTTTTATCCCACGGGTCATACCAAAACAGGCAAGGGGCTAGATTTGGTGTGCTATCTGTGGTTTGCCCACTCCTGGTCTCAAAGCTAAAAGCTATTGAAGGCAAGCCCTCCTCCGCTGGAGAATGTGCTGGTCCTTGGACCATGCGCAGATGGGAATGGCAGGTCTGGCCAAGTCCCTCTGAAGAGAACAGAAAACCCAGAGTCCCTGCCCCGAGGGAGCTGACGGTGTCACAGTGAGAAATCAATTACGGAAGCCTGACAACAAAGGCTGTAATTAGAGTAATGCCAGTGCCTGGGACAACTTGTTGTGTGTCCACAATCCTGGATCTGCCTGGGGACAATTTGTTGTGTGTCCACAATCCTGGATCTGCCTGGGGTGACCTGGAGCAAGTCACTCCGACACACTTGGGCTTCAGTTTCTTCCCAGCAAAATCAGCCAGTTCACCAACCACCCCAGGGAGAAGAGGATTAGCTCATTATAGATTATAAAGCACTTGCAAAAGGTAAAGGCTTTACATGCATGAGGTCGGCAAATAACCCTGTGAAAGGAGATGCGGTTTCAGGAAAGGCGACAGGCAGGGGGAAGGTGGTCAGAGTCTGGAGGAGCTGCCTGGGAAACCTCCAGTGGCTGTGGGGGTGGAGGCACGTGTCCAGGAAGCTGCTGCCCAACCCCCCACCAAGCCCAAGCCCACCAGGCTTCTCAATCCCACAGTCTGGTATCTATCTGGGCCTCACGGTGACACTGTCCCCAGCAGGGTGAGCCTTCCCTCCAAGGTGGCCGCATAAACATCAAAGGCAAAGGGAGGGCATCCCATTGGCTGGCTTGAGGACACCTTCCCAGCCTGGGAAGGCGGCCAACAAGTACCTGTCAGAGCCCATTGATAAGCCCGCCAGGGTCTGATGAGCAGTGTGTAGTTACACTGTACTCTACATTGCCAAACGGGCACCTCGAATTTCAGGCTGGGCAGTGCAGCCTCTGCTATTCTGAACTATGGACTCAGTGATGGCAGGGGCCTGGAGAGCTTTGCTGGCTACCGGGCTTTCAGATACGATCAAGGCAGCTCGCTTCAATCAAAGGGCTTGGAAAGAACTTGAAGAAAATCAAATAAGGATGCTCTAGATATGCAAGGTACACTCATTCCCTCCCAGGTTTGCAGACAGCCAGAGCTGGAAAAGGTCTCCATACTCTGGTCTGGAGTGTTCGTTTTAGAGTCGAGGACCCTGAGGGCTTGAGAGGTGGAGGGACGTGCCCAGGGTCAACCCTGTGGGGCACAGCCAGGTCTCCAGAGCCCCAGGCCCGCTCCTGTTTCACTGTGACCCTCATTCTCACGCGAGCGGCCAGGGCCACTGTGGCGACTGTACATCATGGCAACTCCAAACGTGTCTTCTGCTACCAGAGAATGTTCAACAAAATCCAGGAACACAGCTCAGAGCCTATCAGTCTCCACCTCTTACTGAGCTTAGCCCGGACCTACTTCTACATACAATGAAGAGGGGCGTGGAAGGATGGACAACAGTGGTTCCCCAACTCCAGGCCGAAGCTCAATGCAAGAAAAGCGACATAGACACCTCCTTTATTTGACAAGCAGATTACTCAATTTCAAGGACTGCCCTTTCCTCTGAGATTGTGTCCTTTCTACTGTTTTAGTGCTCAAATGTCCTCGATTTTATGGAGTGACGGTGACAGTCAATGGCAAGTTTTTCCCCAATGTCCTTATTTGGACATTGGAAATGTACTGTTTCCTTGGAAACTATTCTTACTTGGCAAAATCAAAAGTGGACAATTCTCCTTCAGTTCTCTGTTTAAAAAGTCCCAAGTCCAAGAAATGTGAAAGTTCGTGAACCCCGGAGCTGGAAAATCCCACCCAGCTCTATCCTCTGGAGATTCCTCCTCAGCGTGGTTGCCAGGGTGATGCCAACAGCAACATCAATGACAGTGACTGTGAGGACGGCTGCTGCTACACCCCACCCACAGCTCATACGAGCCGGGTGTGGACTCCCGGCCAGGTGTTATTCTGGCATTTTCTACACTTTGTTGAACCCTCACCACAATCTCATGAGGTGGAGACTATATCACGCGCATTTGGACAAAGGAGTTCCCTGAAGCCCTAGCCCACCTCTCCAGTCTTAGCTTCCACCCCTGCTGGACACACACGAAGTGGTTATTTAGGTAACTGGTGTGTCTCATGTTCTCTGTCAGACTCGCCTTGGTCATCTGAAGGCGAGTCTTTGACGTCTTCATCTTCACACTCTACTGCATGGACACAGTTAACTTTTGTTGATAGCACAGAACACTAATTAACCAAAGTCTACTCTTTACTTAGTGCCCAGCGTAAATGCACAGTAAATTACTAATACTCATTTCTTTCCTTTTTAAAAAAAAATTTATTTTATCTGTGGCTGCATCAGCTTTTTATTTATTTATTATTTTTGGCTGTGTTGGGGCTTCGTTTCTGTGCGAGGGCTCTCTCCAGTTGCGGCGAGCAGGGACCGCTCTTCATCGCGGTGCACGGGCCTCTCACTATCGTGGCCCCTCGTTGCGGAGCACAGGCTCCAGACGTGCAGGCTCAGTAGCTGTGGCTCAACGGGCCCAGTTGCTCCGCGGCATGTGGGATCCTCCCAGACCAGGGCTCGAACCTATGTCCCCTGCATCGGCAGGCAGACTCTCAACCACTGCGCCACCAGGGAAGCCCCTAATACTCATTTCTATTCAGGAGCATAGCTCATCAGCTTTCTTCAGTCCCTGGCACACTGGCCGTGTCCTTTCAGCTCCTCTCTTTTAGGTAAATGCATGATCACCCGATCCCTCACCAGATTCAGGGACAGAACTAAAAGCAATCGTCCTCTGGGGGTTGCTCACCAGTGACTGTCCCTTGCCCAGTGACCTCGTACCACATGATTTTTTATGACGTCAACATCACCTGTCATACAGACGAAGGGATGTGCTGTACAAAGATTCCAAGTCTGCTGAAGATTTAATTTAGTGCATCTGGTAGAAAAGAGTGCTAGACAGAAAAGAGTATCAGGTGGGACAATTAGCTAGACTCACTGTGTGATCTTGGGAAAGGACTACAGATCTCTTTGTGCGATGTCATTTAATCTTCACGATGATCCTGATTTATTAGGTAGGACCCAGATTTGGTGGCTTAGACCCACCCAGGGCGAAGGCGAGCCCCACTCTGCATATGGCCCCGGTAAAGTTCTTGGTGCGAGACGGACCTTCCTCGGTGTCAGGCCTGGATGACCTCCCATTCCCGGTTTTAGGTGTTTCTCACTCTCTCCCTGTGCATCTCCCGCTGGGTGCCCTGAGGGAGGTTCCCCACTTCTGCCGGGTCCCGCCCTGTATTGTAAAGCAACCTCACTGCCCTCCTGAACAAGCCACCCCCAGCCCCTCCCTCGCCAAGAGACCACAGAGAAGCCATGAGCAGAAGCTGATCGGCCACCTTCAGTTTTGGAGCCAACTGCCCGGATTTGAATCTGCCACACACCAGTCGGGCAAGTTACTTGGACAAGTTACTTCATTACTTCTCCAAGATTATGTCCTTTTGACCCTTTTAGCGTGAAAATATTCTTTATTTTGTAGAGTGATGATGATAGTAGATGCCACTGTTTTCTCCCAGTGTCCCGAACTTGGACATTGGAAATGTACACTCTCTTTGGAAACTACTCTCTCTTACTTGGCAAAATAAAAAGTGGACAACGTTCCATCAGTCTTCTGTTTAAAAAGAAAGATGAAAATACCAATACAAGGAACCTGAAAGTTCCAAAGAACCAATGCTTCGGTTTCCTCCTCAGGAAAATGGGGCCAATAATAGCAGCACCTTGGTCAATAAATGACATTAATAAATAAATGAGTTAATTCAACATGAAGTGCTCAGACCAGTGCCTGGCGATAGGAACCGCTCAATGAAGAGCTGTAGTAGTTACTATTTCATAACTCTACTCCTATTGTCGCTTGCTGATCTCCCCACAAGGAGTCCTGAGACTCCCCCTTATTTGGCTGCCCCCCTCCCCTCCAGTAGGCATCCCCCGCTCAGGTGCCTTGGCCTGGAAAGCCTGCAGGTTCCCGTGGGGCACATCCTAGCGCTGCCCCTGATTAGCTTGCTTTGTGGGGTCCAGGCTCAGCCGCTCTCCTGGAAGCCCCGCCTTCAGCAGCTACCTCAGTTACCCAGGAGGGCGGAGGCAGCCCCCTCCAGCTCTGTTAGTTTCCCTGGGGACACCCCTTGACAGCCAAGATGCCTCTTCTGGATTAGGGCTGGCTGAGGTCACACTGGTGGAGACAAGGCTGCCTTGGCTTTTGTGATGGGCTTTAACATCATTTCTTGCAAGATCTGACATTAGATACTAATCTCCTAATAGTCATGGATTTACACCTTTTTGCTTTCCTGATGTCAGGGGAATAAACTGTTTTGGCAAAGGTTTATCAGCCACCTGCATCTCTGTCAACTCTTGAGGGATGTGGTCACGTTTTCTAGATCATAACATCAGAACTCGTCCAGATCTGATTCTGTGGCTGAATGGGATGTGTCTTAACTCATATCCCCACTATGCCAGTCCTGGGGCTGCCTGTCCTCAGACCCTTTTCTTGTCCCTTCGTTGCTTTGCTCTATTTCATAAAGAGGCTCCTCTTCCACCACCCCAACCCCTGATGACTGGCCGTCCACTGCATTCAGCCAATGGGAGGTGCTGGCGGGACAGTGGGGATGGGAGGGAGAGAGAAGTCAGGGCATTCCTCCCTTTCTTCCTCTGCCTTCCCAGCAGCTCCATCTCCCCTGTGGTTCCTCACAGGCCCTCCCTGCTTCCAGCTCCCATCACGTGGCCCTCGCCTGGGCTCTGGGCACACCGCTCCAGTCCAGGTGGAGGGGCTTTTTGGTGACTCGAATCCCTGGGCTGCTCTGCAGGAGATACTCAGCAGCGTGTGCCCTGTCTGCTCAAACTTGTATCTCCCTCACAATCTTTCCCTTGAAACTGATTTTACATACCCCCAAGCAGCATTAATCATTTCTGAGCAGGTGACCCCAGGTTAAGATGGCCTCCTCGGAAGGCTTATTTGAGATAAGCACGAGGGCTGACTCACAGTTCTTTGGGCGGGAGGAGGGTGGGGCAGGGTGACCATCAGATAGCAGGATCTCCAGGTTTGCGCAGGTGAAGCCATGTCACCTGCCAGCCCGGGAACGTGCGCAATTCTTTTCTCTAACTAAGGAAGGAAGTCCGGTGGGGGGGAAGGGGAGTCTCCAGTCTGAGGGCTGCAGGCGTCGGGAGAGGGGACTGGAGAACTGGGGTTGCTTGCCCTCATTCTAAACTGGGGTGCCGCTCCTACTTGCCCTTGGTACGCAGAGTCAGCTCAGTGCGGCCAGATCTTCTTTTTTGCCAAGAGAAGCCAGAAACTGTGTTCTTTCTGTGAAATCTCTCAAGTTTTAAATATTGGCAACTAAGAAAAAGTTTTCCAAAACACTGGGTAGCCAAACAAAAAACATCTGTCTGGGGGTCAGAGTGGCTCTGGTCTTCAGTCTCTGACCTCTGACCACTTATTCAGGGATGAATTAAAAGGAAGGGGGTGGGTGAGGGAGAGCCTCCCTGCCCTGCATTGCTGGAGATCCCCTCGGAGGCAGGAAAAGCCCAGCTGTCCTGACCCTGTGGAAGTCTGAAGTTCAACCTCTGTGTGAGCTTCAATAACCAGGGTCTACACTGAGTGCATCCAACTTAGCCCATAACTGATTCCTAACCGCAGGGTCAAGGGCTAGAGAGAGGTCAACAGAAGCCACAAACCAGCTTGTGTGTGCCTTTTGGACCTCTCACAAGGGGATGAAAAGCGCAGGCAGAGGTCAGGGCTGGACTGCATATCTGCAGCCCCTTGACCCCCACAGCCTGCAAAATGTGCTGGAGAGCCTGGCTGGTGCTTCTCAAGGAGGAGGGTGTACATTTTATGTGAAACGTCTCATAAGTCAGTGGGCCTGAGATGGGAAACCAAGTGGTGTCTTTCGGAGGGTGAGTGGCAAACAGGTTTGCAGGATGGCCTCCACACCCAATCTGTTGCGTGATCTTGTGAAAAACAAGGAAATGGGCCTCAGTTTCCCCCTCTCTAAAGTGGTAGTAAATATATGTGACCCAAGCATCCCTGAGGATGTTTGCTGACATCCACGCCTGTGGACTTGATAAAAAGAAAGAAAAGGAACTGCCATGGAATACTGCGGCCTTTGAACTCAGCTCCTTTATTGCAGCAAATAGAAAAACCAACAAGCCAGGAGGGCTCTTTCCAGAGACTGAGCCGAAAAGCAGCCTGAATCTTAGAAAGAAGAAGCCCTTCTTTCCTCTGTCATTCTTTGGAGGTACTGGCCTCAAGCTCCCTGGCCTTCATTTTCACAAGCAGATGGTGAAACCCAGCCCCCTACGTGGGCGCCGTATTTACCAGCTTAAGGGGGTGTCTTTGGAGGTTTCTAATGGAGTTGGGTAGAGCCTCAAACTCCCCTGCCGAACACTCGTCTGAAGTCCAGCCTAGGGAAACAGGGCTGATCGAGGGGCCTAACGAATGGCCCCCCCCCCCCCCCTCCTCCTCGAGACACAGGAGTCTCCTCTGGAGGAGCGGAGCCCGCGAGACTCTGCACCACTGGCTTTGCTCAGGTTCGCGCATGCGCGCTTGGCTGTGCCCGGCACCACGCCACCTGCTTGGACGGAGGGACAGCAGGAGACAGCCCTGTGGAACTCGTGTTTCCTGTAGGGATGCTCTTGAACATGTTTACTACCCTGCACGGCGTGTGTCCCTGTGATGAGGTCCCATGGGAAGGTGCTGGGGTCGGGGGAAGGAGGAAGGAGCTGTGTTTTCAGCTCATGGATGTTGACGCATCTAACTGAAACCGTCTTCCTCTTCAAGTCTCCTGCCAGATGCCTGGAGATAAATTTGTGGCCCACTTCTCACAAACCTATGGGCTATTCCACAGTTTGTGTGTTAACCTCCCCCCGGACTTCATTTACTATATAGAAAATCTATTGTATACATTTTGGTAAATTGCTGTAAATCCTTTTGGGACCAAGACAGGTTTATACACAGGCACTAAAAAACTAAGAAAACAAACAAAAAAATTCACATTTTTGTGGGTTGGCTACTTTAATGATTCTGGCTTTATCTTCCCTCCTATCCCCCAAACAATTCTGTACTATGTGATACTTGGAAGGCGAGTTTGCACGTTTACCGAAACAATAAGATAATTCCATTTTTTTCTTGAATCTCCTTTTGTGGCCAGCATGGGGCAGTTTCCAGAGTGAACCCAAACTTGGGACTCCTGGGTTCCTCCGTAGCCAAGTGCAGCGGATCGTGGTCCCCTTTGTTTGGGGATTTACTTCAATTGTCTTAATAACACGGACCTCCTTTTGGAAGCAGAAGGCGTTCCCAGCAAATGTTGGCTGCAGATATGCTAGCTGAAATGTTACCACGGTCACGGCCCTTCCTTGAACAATCTAAAGCATATTTCTCTCTGTATATATTTGGTTTTTTAGATGCTTTAAAGCCTAGAAAACAATCATAGCTGAGGCCATTTCTGAGATGGCACTAAAAGAACCTACTCGGAGACAGATAAAAATAATGAGAATCTTTCTGTCAGGAAAGATTTAGAAAATATCAGTGGCATTATTAAAATTTAATTTTTTACTCGGCTTTTTGGTTCTCCTTTCCAGTGATAATGGGCAGGAATGCACACCTCCGCCTTGCTAGTACTTGTTTCGTGCAATAAATCCAGCCTTCCAGTCTGAAGACATTTCAGACAACAGTTTTGACTGCTATAGGCTTATTTTTTACCCTGTGCTGTGAGTCTTCCTATAAAAACCAGTTCATGAGATAATTTTCCACAAGGCCAGTGGAACTAATAAAAATCAATTTTGCCCAACTGGTTCAGAGAAGTCTTGGGAATAGCCAAGGCAGAACCGCAAAAAAAGAAAAAATAAAAGGAGAACCAATGTATTCACTAATGGTTGACTTGATAGAGAACCATCAACTTAGCTGACAGGAGATGCTCGGCTGTAGGTATTTTCCTTTCAGCTTGAACAGAACACCTTTTAAGGGTCTAGGAAAGGCATTTCTTCCCAGTGGTTGAAGATACCTGAGTGTCGTAATTCTGAGTTGCCCATGCCCTGGGTGACAACGAGGCCGAATTTGGGCCTGACAGATTGTGGCCTCTGAAGTCCAACCCCTTTCTATTGTCAGAGAAGCTGGTTTTGTGAATGGGTGGGCTGGGTTTTACACAGTTTACTCCAAGGCCACAGGACCAGTGGGTGAGGGACTCATCAATGCATTCAGATACCTCAGGTTCTGGAGGCATCCTCATCGCACCCCTGCCATGACCACCCATCTGACTCCCCATTTTGGTTTACTGCCAATGGAAGTAGGATTCCAAAGGGACACCTCTTTTGAGATCTAGAAGCAAGAACAGGGTGTGGTGGCATGCAGACCATGTTCTATAAAACACATGCCTTAACTACCAGCCGTATTCCTTGGTTTAAGACACTGATTGACATGTCTAAAAACAAATGGCAAGCCTTGGTACAGAAAATATTAAAAAAAGACTGGAAGGAAATGTAGCCAAGCAGTACCAGTGTTTGTATTTGGTTGGTGAGTGCGTTTTGCTTTCTATTACGTATTTTTACATTTTCTTAAATTGTATATTATTACATATATAATTATTATTTCAAATAATGCTAAACTAAGAATTGAGTAAACTGGAAAAAGAAACACAATACTTTATTCTCAATGTTATAAGAGAGAGAGAATGTGTGAGAAAAAAATTAACCTTTTTGGTGCCTTATGCTATCCGAAGTACTTCACACAAATTCTTTTATTTAATCCTCATTACAAATCTGTGACAAAGATATCAATGTTACCATTTTCCAAAGAAGAAAACTGAGGCTTAGGGAGGTTAATTTGCCCGAAATTGCACAGCTAGTCAGTGGCAAAGTTGGTATTTAAAATGAGGTCCAGGGGCTTCCCTGATGGTGCAGTGGTTAAGAATCCACCTGCCAATGCAGGGGACACGGGTTCGAGCCCTGGTCTGGGAAGATCCCACATGCCGCGGAGCAACTAAGCCCATGCGCCACGACTACTGAGCCTGCGCTCTAGACCCCGTTAGCCATAACTACTGAAGCCTGCGCACCTAGAGCCCGTGCTCCGCAACAAGAGAAGTCACCACGATGAGAAGCCCGTGCACCACAATAAAGAGTAGCCCCCGCTCACCGCAACTAGAGAAAGCCCGCGCACAGCAATGAAAACCCAATGCAGCCACAAATAAAATAAAGAAAATAAATAAATCAAAATGAGGTCCAGTTTCAAAGACCGTGTGCAGTGCGTGGTGGGAAGAATAATGGCTGGCATCACGGTGCATCTTATACTATAGCTCACTTTGCATTTATGAGTCAAATCAGGGATAACAACATCTGTTCTTTTTTTTTTTTCCTACCTGAAAGCTTCTTGTGATGTTCAAATTAGATCATGCATGTAAAACCAGAGAAAATGCAAAGTTCTCCTCAAAGAAATAGAGTGATATGACAGTATTTCATATAACATTGGTGAGTTGAAAGTTGCCATAAATACCATTGGGATACTGATAATTTTCAAAGAAAAATATATACTGAAGTAGAATACTAAAACTACACTGAATAAATTTGTCCTTGGTCATTCAGAAGGTATGAGAGGGTCTTGTCCTATTCTACTTGTCATTAAGACCACCAATTTTCTTGCCCATGATATATTAGGTAAAAAGCAAAGATTAAAAATACTATGAATATTAGGATCCTAATTTTACAAAAGGATAAACTTGAACAAAATTTGGAAAGAAATACATTGAAATGAAAGTAATGATTGTGTTTAGATCACGGTGATTTAAAAAAAAAATCTTCCGTGACTCACCACATTTTCCAAATTTTTTTGTAATGAATATGCACGATGTTTACAGCCAGAAAAATAGGCACTGTTTATCAGCCTCCGCACACAGAGACAAAAACATTACCTTCCTCCTTGGATAAGACTGCAAAATAAATTCTGAGCTTTGTGGTTGTTCGAATTCTGGTGAAAAGTTTATTTGGAATGCATTTCAAATCTTCAAACGAGGAGTCTAGCTACCCCATTTTCTTTAGACAAGTCAGGCTTGGTCTGCTGAGGGCTTTTGCCACATACAACTTGTGCAAAACATCAGAGGTCAAGACACCGGAGACTACACAGTGCACTCGGAGAATAAAACAGAAACATGCCTGGGACTGCCATGATGTTGCAAGGATGAGAGTGCCTGGTCTGAATTCTAGAATGACCTGCGTTTGCATGGTGGCCTCAGAAGGGGACCTGTGCTTCCTGTCAGAGCACACGATCGGTAGCTTAGCAGAAAAGTGTCACCCTGTTTGAGAAAACAGGGCCCAGTTCAGATTTCAAGCAGTGCCACCAAGGAAGCTATTTTTAAGTATATAATCGCGTTTGTAGCATCTGGCATTTTTGCACACTCCGTTTTTATGACTTCAGCATGATACATGTGCCGTAAGACAGACGAAAGAGAGATTAAGTGTGGGATACTGGAGTCATGTTGAATATCCCCAGTATCGAAATATTATAATATGCCCTAGAGATTATTCCAGGGCCAAAGAAAACCTTACCAATGTACAGAACGTTGGAAGGGGGAAGACTTGGCAGCCAGGGAGAATAGGGATTTACTTCACTTACTAAGCCAGTACACAGCCTCAGATGCTAACACGCACTGATAGGAAATGCCAACATTTCAACTTAAATCAAGACTCGAGCCTATAACGTCGACACTTTGCCTTTCAGCAGAAGATCACAAACAGCACAAATCTGGGTTTCTTGTACTAATTGGGGAGGTTTTCTAATTTGCTTATGATATCTGCCTCATGGAGAGCTAATCTTCCTCCAGTTACCTCCTAACGCTGCCTGAAATAATCCGCTTACTTCTGGTCTGTCCGCAGTACTTTATATCAAATAACACTCGCTTCCTTAACTCAGCCACAGCAAAAGGCAGCCGCAGCCCTGGCCCCGTGCTTCAGCATTGCCGGGCGTGCGTGCGACGGTCACAGCAGATGCTTCTGCGGACAGAAGCCAGGCAAGGAACAAGGGTGCAGCCAGGCTTCTGAATAAGTAAGAATGATGAAGTGCGTGCTAAACGGCACTAATTAACAACTGAGAGCATAATCTGATAACTGTTTTGAAAAGACTGAGACATAATTTTGCTTTCTCAGGCAGGCAAAATATTTCAGGGTGATCACCAACCTATGTAATCAACATTCAAACTCGCTTCAAAACTTTTTTTCTAAACACCTCCCCCCAACCCCCTATCCTTTTGAAAGGTTCACGTAAACATTTAATGACACAGCCTGGAGGTTTAATCGACACAGGCAGGCAGTGCCATTTCAGTAGTATTGTTGCCCTATCTTGACTCACTTTTAACGCGTTAGATTTTTAAAAACGAGTATTGGGGAAGAAAGTGTCTTAATTTTCATAAAGTAGAATAGCCTAGAATGCTAATGCTCGTAAAACACACTGTAAGTGCACAGGCTTGGGGGGATCCCCGACAAACAAAAGTGACGCGAGCTGCGGTGTGATGTGGCGGGTCCAGCCTGGCACCCAGGTGAGAGCCAGGCTCTCTCCCCAGGTGGGCTCGGCCTGTGTGACCTTAGGCAGCACACTGTCTCCTTCTGGGTCCCCATTTCCTTGTCTGCAAAGTGTTGGCTGCAGGGGTTTGCAAGAACTGGAGGATTTCTAAGATTCCTTCTGCCACTAAGGGTCTCCAGTCATTAATCGAAAGGTTCTTTTTTTTCTTATACATGGGTCTATTCTAAACAAGCGAACCCAGCATTTCTTTCCCCTTCTATGCAACACATCATATTTGAAAACACTTCCCTCACATTTTCCGAGGTTACTGAAGGGAAAAAAGTTATATTGTTTAATCCTACTTTATAGGAGTTTGCTCTTTTATTAGAGAACAAACCCAGAACAGTGATCAGTAAGGTATATGTACCCAAAGTGTGGGAGGAGGAGGGAGAAGGAGAAAGAGTCTGCCTTCAAGTGCCTTGTGGAAATGTATAAAACAAGCAGCGAGATAGTCCTTTGCCAAACACTGTCATAAATTTTTTATTCGGCAGCTAACATTCTCACTAGTTTTCTTGGCAGCAGTTGGGACCTTTAGCAAGAAAGGTGCAGGAGAAAAATACCTTGTTTAGAGATGTTTTCAACACTTTCTGGGATTTTTCAGAACTTCTGCCTGCAGCACATTTTTACAACTACAGTCTCCAATCACCTGACGAGTGGGTGGTAGGGTTGAACTTTTTTCTTTAAAAAAAAAAAGAACATAGGGAGAGAAAGTGAACAAGCAGTGCTCCCCCCTCTGGCCTTCCACTGCGCCCATCTTTCTTATTTTTCGTGGTAGGTATTTCAGATATCCAAGTGCTTAGTCTTCTCCGTCTAGACAAAAAACTGAAAATAGAATGTACCTTTTGTTGAGTCTGATACTATCTATATTGTATTCCCAGATGATAGAGATGAATGAAACAGGCTGATGACTAGGCCATTTTTCTTCAACAGTTCTGCCAAAAACAGGTCCCACCTGTTGCCTTTGGGTCAGTTAATGGGCAGAGTGCTGCCCTGGATTTGAAGCTGATGTAAGCACACGCAAAGATTCGATTTTGACAGTCACACTGCCGATGGGGAAATGAACGGAGTGAAAGCTCGTGGAGCTGGTCATTACCCATCTCAGGGAACCTCAGCCACTGGAAGCTCTTTGAGGAGGAGGGCTGGGAATTCTGGGAAGTAAGGGGCCAAAAGCCACAAGGAGTCAAGGCTAAGGCCTTTCATTGCAACCACATCCTACATACTTTATACAGACTAGCAAAATTCTTCGACAGGGGACTTCCAGCTCCGAGTGAAGAGGTCAACAAATTCACTCCCCTCAAAACAAGTTTAAAACTGAACAATTGTTAAAACAATCTTTTCAGGGCCCTGAATAATGACTGAAGGCAAAACACAAACTGAGAAGTGTTTATTCATAGAAAGCTGACAGAACTTTGGGTAAGAAGATCCCCACCTCACCCTCTGGCTTAGTTGGCTAGGAAGATGGTTTTATCAGGGCAGGACTGCCAGAGGAGGCTGACTTGATTTGGAGCAGAAGGCAAAAGCCAGTGGCATTGCCAATAAAAGTAGCAAACTCTGTAGGAAAATGAATGGGGGAAACAGCACAGTTTTGCTGGCCTGAGGTGGCAGTCCTGGTCGGGATGAGTGACAGATCAACCAAAAATGTGATGGGGAGGTTCTGGAAATGAGAGAGCCCTAGATGTGCCAGATAAGCTCTCCACACATCTTTTGTTGATTGGGAAAGTATGTGTATATGCTGGGGAGACCTGGGAGACCCCAGTGAAAAGTCAAAGCCAAGGCAGGCTTGAGAACTGGCTGAACTTTGAATGTTCTCTTCAACCCACATACAGATCGCTTGGCAGAGGATGGAAGCCTTACGGGTTCAAGGTTTTTGAGCACAGTCTTTGCTCAGCCATTGGCTGGCCACTAAGCTATGTGTGCAAAGGGGCAACCCCTAGGAAGCCAGGCTCATAAAATAAAAATAAGAATTAAAAAAAAAAAAAGCAACAACCGAGCAGACTGCAGGGGAGATAGATCCTGCAGATTACGTTCAGGCAAGCTAATTAAAACTATCAGAACCCTGAGCTGTTACAACATATCATCTAAAATGTTTAGTTTTAAACAAAAAATTATGACATGACAAAAAGAAAAGAAAAATGAAAAAGGATGATCTATATTCAAGGGGAAAAAAAAAGCAGTCAATACAAACTGATTCTGAGTGACTTTGATGTTGGTTTAGCAGACAAGGACTTCAAAGCAGCTAGTGTAACTTAGTCAAAGTCTTAAAGGAAGCTGTATTTAAAGAATTAAAAGAAATTATGATGACAATGCTTCAACAGATAGGGAATCTCAATAGAGAAAGAGGAACTATAAAAATTCTACAGTTGAAAAATACAATAAATTAAATGAACAGGAATCAGTGAACTTGAACATTTGCCAATAGAAATCATCCAATCTGAAGATGAGAAAGATAAAAAAAAATGAAGAAAAATGAGCAGAGCCTCAGAGACCTGTGTGACTAGGGCAAGAATATCAACACATGTGCAGTGGGAGAGGGAGAGGGAAGGAGAAGGAGAAGGGAGAGAGAAAATCTTGAAAGCAGCAAGACAAAAAAAACTCGTTATGTACAAGCAAACAACATTATGATTGATAGCTGAATTCTCACAAGAAACAATGGAGGGAGAAGATAGATGAACATATTCAAAGTGGTAAAAATGTGGGTGTGGGAGTAACCTGTCTATCAGGAATCCCATATCTAGCAATAGCATTAATCACAAATGAGGGTGACATAAAGACATTTCTAGATAAATAGTGAGGGAATTTTTTGTTAGCCTTACAAGATATACTAAATGAAGTCCTTCAGGCTGAAAGGAAATGACACCACAGGGTAACTCATATCCAGAGAAAGAAATGAAGAACACTGGAAATGGTAAATATGTGGGTACATATAGAAGACTGTATATATATTTTCTCTTATCTTCCCTTAATTTCTTTAAAGAACGTAAAGATTGCATAAGCAATAATTATAAGGACAACCATCAGTATTGTTTGGTTTATAATATATACAGATTTGACAATCATAGTACAAAGGAAGAGGGGAAAAATGGCCATATTGGAATAAACTTGCTATATTTTATTAGAACTAAGTCAGTAGTAAGCTAAAGTAGATTGTGAAAAGGTAGAAGATATATTGCAATTCCTAGAGCAAAGAGTAAGAAAATAACTATAAAAAATGTAGTTAAGGGACTTCCCTGGTGGCGCAGTGGTTAAGAATCCGCCTACCAATGCAGGGGACACGGGTTTTATCCCTGGTCCGGGAAGATCCCACATGCTGTGGAGCAACTAAGCTTGTGTGCCACAACTACTGAGCCTGCGCTCTAGGGCCTGCATGCTACAGCTACTGAGCCCACGTGCTGCAACTACCGAAGCCCGTGTGCCTAGAGCCTGTGCTCCGCAACAAAAGAAGCCACTGCAATGAGAGGCCCGTGCACCGCAACGAAGAGTAGGCCCTGCTCGCCACAACTAGAGAAAGCCTGTGCAGAGCAACGAACACCTAATGCAGCCAAAAAAACAAAATATAGTTAAGAAATCAGCAGATGAATTAAAATGGTATGCACACAAAAAAAATCTCTTTTAAAAAAGAAAGCAGGAAAGAAGAATGAGAGGAAAAAAAGATATGAGGCATATAGAAAACAAATAGCAAAATGGCAGACATAAATCCAGCAAGATAAAAAATCATACAAATGTTACTGGACTAAATAATTCAATCAACAGCAGATTGTCAGACTGGATAAAAAAGATCCAACTTTATGCTGTCTATAAGAACATATGCTGTGTAAAGAGACACACTTTAGATTTAAAAGCACATATAGGTTGAAAGTTAAAAGAAGGAAATATATATACCATGCAAATAGTAAACTTAAGAGCATTGGAATGTCTATATTAATATCAGACAAATGGACTTTAGGACAAGAGACATTCCTAGAGAAAAAGAGGGTCATTTCATAAATATAATAGGGTCAGTGTATCAAGAAGATATGGCAATTATAAACATATAAATACCTAACAACCAAGTCCTGAAATACATGAAGCAAAAATTGATTGAATAAAAGAGAAATAGAGAGTTCAATAATTATACTTGGAGATCTCAATACTCAGCTCTTGAAAAACTGACAGAATAACTAGACAGAAAATCAGTAAAGATATAGAAGACTTCAACACCATCAGCCAACTTGACCTAATTAACGTTTATAGAACACCTCACTTGATGACAGCAGAGTATATATTCTTTTAAAAATTACATGGAATATCCCCCAGCATAGACCATATATAGGCCATAAAACAAGTCTCAACAAATTAAAAAGAAGTTAAATCATAAAAAGTATGTTCTGCAATCACAATAGGACTAAATTAGAAATCCACAACAAAAGAAAGTAATTTGGGAAATCCCCAAATATGAGAAAATTAAGTAAGACACTTCTAAGAAACTCATGAGTCAAATAAGAAATTACAATGGGAATTATAAAGTGTTTTGAAATGAATGAAAACAAAACAATAACAATCAATATTTGTGGGATGTAACAAAGCAGAACTTAGTAAAAAATTTATTTGCCTAATTTGGAAAAAAAAAGTTTCAAAATAATTATCTAAGCCACCACATTAAGAAATTAGAAAAAGAGCAACTTAAGCCCAATACAAGCAGGAAAAAAGGACTAAGGGTTAGAGCAGAAATCAATGAGACAGGAAACTGAAAATAAATGAAATCAAAAGTTGGCTCCTTGAAAAGATCAACAAAACTGATAAACTTTTAGCCAGAATGACCAAAAAAAGGAAGAAGACATGATTACCAATATCAAGAATGAAAGAGGAACATCACTACTGACTTAATAAAAATTAAAAGGACTATAAGGAAATATTTGGAACAATTTTATACCAAAAACTAGACAGTTTAGGTGAAATGTACAAATTCCCAGAAATAAACCATGACTTAAGAAGACACAGAAAATCTGAACAGACCTATGACAAGGAAATAAGTTGGATTAGTAATTTTAAAACTTCTCACAAAGAAAAGCCCAGCATCATATGGCTTAAATAATGAATCCTACCACATATTTAAAGAAAAAAATAACACTTATCCTAAAAAAACACACAAAAAAACACAAAAAAATAATACTTACCCTATGTAAACTCTCTTAGAAAATAAGGGAGGAGAGAACACTTCCCAACTCATCTATGAGTTCAGTATTACCCTGATACAGAAGCTAAAGACATCACAAGAAATGCTCAAAATGGGGGTTTCCCTGGTGGCGCAGTGGTTGAGAGTCCACCTGCCGATGCAGGGGACACAGGTTCGTGCCCCGGTCTGGGAAGCTCCAACATGCTGGGGAGCGGCTGGGCCCGTGAGCCATGGCCGCTGAGCCTGCACGTCCGGAGCCTGTGCTACGCAACGGGAGAGGCCACAACAGTGAGAGGCCCGTATATCGCAAAAAAAAAAAAAAAAAAAAAATTATCAAAATGAGTCCAGCAACATATTAAAAGGATTAAACACCATGACCAAGTGGGATTTATCCCAGTAATGCAAGGTTGGTTTAACATATGAAAATCAATTAATGTAATATACTGCATTAATAGTATAAAGGACAAAAACACATGATCATCTTATTAGACACAGAAAAAACATTTGGCAAAATCCAATACCTATTCATAATAGGAACTCTCAACAAACTGTAATAAAAGGGAACTTCTTCAACCTGATAAAGGGCATTCATGAAAAACCAATAGCTAATAGCATACTTAATGATGAAAGACTGAATGATTTCCCCTTAAGATATGGAAGGAGGAAAGAAGATCTGCTCTTACTACTCCTATTCAGCCTTGTACTGGAGGTTGTAGCCAATGCAACCAGGCATAAGAAAGAAATAAAAAGCATCCTGATTATAAAGGAAGAAGTAAAATTATCTTCATTACAGATGACATGATTCTGTACGTAGAAAATCCTAAGGGATCTACAAAAAAGCTACTGGAACTAATAAATGAATTTAGCAAGGCTGCAAGATACAAGATCAACATACAAAAATCAATTGTGCTTCTACATATTAGCAGTGAACAGTAGGCAAATAAAATTAAGAAAATTTAATTCAAATAAAATCAAAAAGAATACAGAACTTAGGAGTAAGTTTAACAAAATAAGACCTGCATGCTGAAATCTACCACACATTGCTGAGAAAAATTAAAGATCTAAATAAATGGAGAACAAGTCCATGTTCATGAGTTGGAAAAATCAATATTGTTAAGATGGCAATTCAAAGCAGTTCATATCAAAATATTAGCAGACTTTTTTTGTGGAAATTGAAAAATAAATTAAATGTATATGTAAATGGAAAGAACTAGAATGGCCAAAACAATTTTGAAAAAGAATAAATTGGAGGACTTACATCACCTGATTTCAAACTTACTATAAAGCCACAGTAATCAAGATAGTATCGTATTGGTATAAGGACAGATATATAGATCAATGGGACAAGACAGAAATTCCAAAAATAAACGTTTACATTTATGACCAATTCATTTTTGACAAAAGAACCAAGGTAATTCAATGGTGCTAGGAGAATTAAATACCCATATTAAAAAAAAAAAAAAAACTTAGACGATTATCTCACACTATGTGCAAAAATTCAAAATAGACCATAGACCTGAATATAAGAGCTAAAATTATAAAACTTCTGGAAGAAAGTCTTTGTGACCTTGGGATAGGCAAAGATTTCTTAGGTAAGACACTAAAAGCACAATCCATAAAATAAGAAACTGATAAATTGACTTTACCAGAATTAAAAGCTTTTACTTTTCAAAATTCACCATTAAGAAAGTAAAAGAAAAAAAAAAAAAAGAAAGTAAAAGGACAAGCCATAGCCTGGGGGAAAATATGTGCAAATCATATATCCAATAAAAGACTACTAGCCAGGAGCATAAAAATGAAAACTCAAAATTCAACACCAAGAAGACAAATAACTCAATTAAAAAATTATAAAATTAAAAAAGAGCTGAATAGGACTTCCCTGGTGGTGCAGTGGTTGGGAGTCCGCCTGCCAATGCAGGGGACACAGGTTTGACCCTTGGTCCGGGAAGACTCCACATGCTGCAGAGCAACTAAGCCCATGTGCCACAATTACTGAGCCTGCGCCCTAGAGCCCACGAGCCACAACTACTGAGCCCGCATGCCACAACTACTGAAGCCCATGCTCCACAACAAAGAGAAGCCAGCACAATGAGAAGCCTGCGCACCGCAACGAAGAGTAGCCCCCGCTCTCCATAACTAGAGAAAGCCTGGTGCATCAACGAAGACCCAACACAGCCGAAAATAAATAAGTAAAAAAAAAAAAAAGCTGAATAGACATTTCACCAAAGACTACAAATGGCTAATAAGCATATGAAAAAAATGATCACTTTCATTAGTCATTAGGAAAATGCAAATAAAAATGAGATAGCACAGCACACCCACTAAATATCTCTAATCAAAAAGCCTAATCCAAAGAATACCAAGGACATTCAGTCCTCAAACATTACTGGGGGGAATGTAAAATGGCACATCTACTTTAGAAAAGTTTGGCAGTTAAAAAAAAAGTTAAACATATATATACCATATGAATCAGCAATTCTTCCTTATGTATCTACCCAAGAGAAATGAAAACACATGTCTATGCAAATTTTGTATGCAAATGTTCACAGCAGCATATTTATAATAGCCCACAACTTGAAACAATCTAAGTGTCCACCAACTGGTGAATGGATAAACAAAACGTGGTTCAGCCTTACAGTGGAATACTACTCAGCAATAAAAAGTAATTGGGAGGGCTTTCCCTGGTGGTGCAGTGGTTAAGAATCCACCTGCCAATGCAGTGGACATGGGTTCGAGCCCTGGTCCAGGAAGATCCCACATGCTGTGGAGCGACTAAGCCAGTGCGCCACAACTACTGAGCCTAAGCTCTAGAGCCCATGAGCCACAACTACTGAGCCCACGTGCCTAGAGTCCGTGCTCTGAAACGAGAAGCCACGCAATGGGAAGCCCGCACACAGCAACAAAGAGTAGCCCCCGCTCGGTGCAACTAGAGAAAAGCCTGCGCACAGCAACAAAGACCCGAGGCAGCCAAAAATAAATAAATAAATAAATTTATTAAAAAAAAAAAAGTAATTGGGAGATTGGGATTGACATATATACACTACTATGTATAAAATAGATAACTAATGAGAACCTGTTGTATAGCACAGGGAACTCTACTCAATGCTCTGTGGTGACCTAAATGGGAAGGAAATGAAAAAAAAGAGGGGATATATGTATATGTATAGCTGATTCACTTCTCTGTACAGCGGAATCTAGCACAACATTGTAAAGCAACTATACCCCAATTGAAAAAATAAGTAACAATCTACTGACACATGCTGCAGTATGGATAAACCTCAAAGACATTATGCTAAGCCAAAGAAGCTAGATATAAAAGACTACATGTTGTATGATTCTATTTATATGAAATTCCTAGAAATCAGATCAGTGGTTGCTTGGGGCTGGGAGTTGGAGCCAGGATTGACTCAAGCAAACAGGCAAGAGGCAACACTGGGGTGACAGAAATGTTTTACAAATAGATCATGGTGATGGTTGCACAGTTCTATAAACTTACTATAAATCATTGAACGGTATGCTTCCAATGGGTACATTTCATGGTATACAAGTGATACCTCAATACAGCTGTTGAATAGCCCATAGACCAACAAATGGCTCTTTTGGTTCCAAGGGAGATGGCATACTAGCAGTGAATAGTAAAGTCAGTCCTCCAGATTGAAGGAGCCCAACCTCATGCCTCCCCTTTGGGTGATGGCAGCTTCTTTATTTCTTTCCATCTGTAATTATTTGTTTCTTGACTATCTCCTCTATGAAGTGGAATTGTGTAAGAGCAAGGCTCAAGTCTGCCTTGGTCTTTGTTGTATCCATTACCTATTCTAGTGTTTGGCATATTATAGGTATCAATAAGTGTCTGATGAAGAGATGAATGATATAGAGAAAGAAGAGAAATATCTGGGCTTTCGTTTAAAAAAATCAACATATTCATATGCCTGGACTGTTTGCAAATATTTTATCATGGACCCTTGTCCAGTTCTGTAAAATTCACCTGTCATGTGCCAGGCATTATATGCTTGATACTAGAGAATGAGATGAAATAGACCTGGCTCGTGTCCTCAAGAAGTTCATGGTCTAGCAGAAAACAAGACCCAGTATTCTGACATCTAAGGAGCATGTGTGGCATGGCCTGGCCTACAAATCTAGAGGAAAGGAGCAGAGAAGTAAGTGCCTGTGAGCCCAGAAGAGCATAGGAGACACTGCTGAAAGGTAAGCTGATTTGCAGTCCAGGACACCACCTGCCTTTTCCATAAGAACTTGTTCCTCCTTTACTCACATCAGTGTGGTTTTGTAAATATCAGCCATATTTTAGGGCACGGTTCTCAAAATGTGGCCCAGGGATCCTTTAAGGGGATCCATGAAATCAAATCTATTTTCATAGTAATACTAAGATGTTATCTGCCTTTCCCACTCTCCTTCTCTCGTGAGTGTACAGTGGAGTTTTCCAGAGGCTACTAGATGTGTGACATCACAGCGGATTAATGCAGAAGCACATTGGACTCCAGCTGTCCCCTATTAAGCCAGACTTGAAAGAGATTTGCAATAGTGTAAATCAATGCCCCCTTCTCTCTCATTTCGTTTTAGAAAATATAGTCATTTTTCATAAAATGTGTTCATATATAATCAGTTCAGTATCATTATTTACAAATGGATTCATACATATTGAATTTTTCTCAGTTCCAATTTCTGATATGAAAAATATTCACAGATGCAACCATACGAACAAGAACTCTTGGGGCTCTCGATCATTTTTAAGAGTGTAAAAGCATCCTGAGACCTGAAAGTTTGAGAACCGTTGTTTTAGGGGGAAGCAGAGGGAGGGATTTGGGGCATTTTATCTACAGAATCCATCAATCTGGACATTGGAAGATATTTACAAAGCAAAAGTGAAAGTCACTGAGGACCACGAACACTTACAAAGGTGTCAGTCCTGAGGACGTTTGGATGTTTGAAACCTCGACGGGCAGCCGGGCCATGATCTCCGGGGGACACAGCAGCCCGGTTGTCTGTTTACCCCAGCTATCAAAACTGTACGAGTGCACAGTGCTAAGAACTGCTTTGGCACTTTATAAGCGAAATGGATCAAGAGAACAGTGAATTACCTGAAGTCAGTAACTTATAATAACATCTTATACCCAATGCTAAAATACTGATAAGTGGAAGAGAGGGTGACAAGGCAGAAAAATTGGGATCAGGTTATGCTAAAAGACAAGAGTAGGAAACCTCCAAAGAATGAAAGATAGCAAAGCATGAGGGTAAGAGTGTGCACCCCTGGAATGGACTGTCTGGGTTGGATCCTGGCTCTCTGCCACTCTTTAGCTGTGTGACCTTGGACAAAGTCCTTACCAATCTGGGCCTCAGGATAATAACAATGCCTACCATATAGGGCTCTGGTAAGGATTCAATGAGATAAGCCATAAGAAGTGATGAGCACATAGCCCAAAGTAAAGGGCTGGTATTATTATTTTTGTAACCACCCCCTTGCATGGCTAAGCAGGGTCTTAGAAGCTTGTTGGAGAGGGGCTCCTTTACATCTGCCCCTGTGGTCGCTATGCTGACAAAGCCTCCTAGGGAAGTGGCTGCCTCTGGGAGGGCACTTGGGGCACCTGGAGAGCCCTTCATTTCCAGCCGCAGCACTCATGGACCTCTGCCCCCTTCCTTCCCCTTTCCCACCACTCTTGGGTCTTGCTTAGCTACATGGTTGGCATCTGCGGGAAAACATTACTGGCTGTGCTTATATTCAGGGTGCAGAGGTCTTTTTCTGTATAAGTTTACAGTGGAGAACAATGAAGAGACTAAAATCCCAAAGCCAACAAGGGCCAAGGGATCTGCCTACATCTTGGGTTTTGCCACGATGTGAAAACACATGGCTTCAGAGTGTAACATGAACAGCCCGGAGATCTCTCCAGGGTGGAATCTATGTTTTCAGCCATGCAGAAATACAGACCTTTAAAAAACTCAGGGGGCGGAGGTGTGTTAAATGAAAATCAAGATAGCCTTTCCTAGGCATGCTTTCCCCATATACTTCAAAATCTTTCCTTTTTGATGAGAGTAAGAGTTGGAGAAATGCCTTAATACAGGGGACGTGCCTATTTTTCTCCAACCTCACTTGAGTTGGGCACGCTTGGGATGAAGGGGAGGTTTGCCATTTGTAGACAAGAATGAAGCCTTTTGTGAACAGCCTAAGTACACCACTGACTTGCTTTAAAAAGTGTCAAAGGCTATTTTGGGGGAACATGCGGTTGGCCGTGCCAAACTGAAACACTGACTTGTTGCCCGATTTAGCATTAAAACCTTAGGACTTACAATTAAGACGACCCTGTTTACTCCAAGTGAGTTTGTCAACATGCTGCAAATATATTTCCGTTATCATAATAAAACCATGAAATGGGTGGGCACGGTTTCTCACTGTTAAGGCCACGCTGACAAGCACTTCCAAACGCTGAAATGTGAGCTGCCCTAGCCTATAGGCCAACTTCTTTCCCCCAAGAGCGGATGCTGGGTGTAGCTATGTTACTGCATAATAGGTTTATTCTCATTCACAAAACGGGAATCACTTTATGGTTCCAAAGTGAAACTAGCATAAGAAATATGCTGGCAGATTTGCTACAGATGTGGTCTCTGACACGTACACACAGGGATTCTGCTATTAATCACATGTTAAGACTTGAACATTATAAAGGACAAGGCAGACAACCATGAAGTTCAAGGTCTGAATTGATAAAGAGAGAGAGAAAGTGAGAGAGAAATTAACGTGCCTGCGTCCGCCGTTGTGTTTAAACTAAGCATTGCTTTAAAAGATATAAATCATCTTTCCCCATCTTCGCATCATTTTATTTCAAGGTCGGTCTGTCTTTTGTTTGGTTCTTCACACCCTGACACAGACAACAGTTCTCGGAAAAAGCACAGCCCTTCGGCAGTCCTGATCGCTTGCTCGCCGCACTAGGACAGGAATGTGCTCGTTCGGCATTTGCTCATGAGAGCCTGGACCCCATGAACACTGGGGACAGGGAGAGTGAGGGGCACGTGTGGGGACCCGCTTGGCACCTAGGCCCTGCAGGCCTTTGTCACCACCTGCCGCAAGGGTTAAGGTGGCCACGGTAATTATGCCAAGGCCATGCATTACTCTGACAAAGTAATCCATCAAATAATTTCTCGCAATTTCAATTCACCCCTCGAATTTTCCTTACCTCCAAAGCCAGCTGGATATTATATTACTGAAGCTGGTGAAAGGGTGGAACACTAGCCTTGGAGCCAAAGGCCACAGCAACTATGCAATGCATAAATTTTTATTGTTTGCTCAGTATTGAAATCTCATTAGGGTCCATAATTCATCCGAACACCGTGAACATTTACATCTGTTGATCATGAGAACTTAGAAGGAATGTACACCTTTGGCTAACCTGTTTTTAGAGGAGGCGGAGGGTGTGTGTGTGTGTGTGTGTGTGTGTGTGTGTGTGTGTGTTGTGCGCGCGTACACACATGCACGTGCACGTGCGCACACGTACTCATATGTCTTAGCCCTTGAGCAGCTGTGGTTTAAATATCCCTTTACTCAAACCAATTTCCAACCTGAATTTAAATATCCCAAAGTTGTTTTCATTTGGCAGACAAAGACTCACTTCTCTTCAAGTCCAGCTTAATCGATGTTGGAAAATTCCACTCATTGCATACTGGCCTTAATGCAGCTCTGCTGTGTTAATTACATCAGAATTATCCCAAAGATTACACGCCTTTCATTCAACATATACATTTTTTTGTCTTCAGTTAATTATGGCTTCAAAATCTACTTGAGAGTGAAAATACAACCGTGACTGTTTCTGGGTCCCAGGGATATCCAGATTTGTTTGGTGTGTGTGTGTATTTAAACATCTTTCCTACTAAGTTCTACCCTTTTGATCTAGCAGTATTTTCATTTACAAGGCTCTCAGCAGTTCCGTGCACACTACGTTTTGAGGGTGACAAGCACTGAACCACAGAATCAGAAATGGAAGAGGAAGTGGCCTTAGGGGCCATCTAATCAGGCCAGCCCCTCTCCCAAGCAGGAATCCCCCCCCCCCCCCCCCCGACAACACCCCCTGACAAGTGGTCCTTCAGGAATGCATCCATTTTTGGAATGAACTATGGCAGCAGCTGAAAGGCTCTCAGCAAACATTGCCTCACAGGTCAGGGCAGAGATGAAGAATACGTGTCCGATGAGAAGTCTGGAGGGAATTTTAGGGAGACCAAATGTGATTATCCGGGCTGGCATCTGGCTAGGGCACCAGCTCTAACAGCCTCACTGTAATGCCAGCTGACGGCAGTGACACCTTCTGATGAGAGTCTTGTCAACCATAAGGTGCTCTTCAGTGGGCCTTCACTAATACCTGGCGACAGGGAAAATCGGATACAGATGTTTTCACTTAGAAGGCCTTGAAAACGCTAAAGTCCTATCTTCTCCTCAAGGAGAAAGGACACGCGTGCACCTCCACGCAGGAAAAAAGACGCCAAAGGGCCTTCACACAGGGGCCGGCCTGACCCAGGCCTCATCGTTACCTCCTTTTGCAGTGTGCTCTCCAAGGCAGCGCCAGGTCTCAATGTCCCACTCCCAGCGCTGCTGTGACAGTCTCGGCACTCAACTGGCTACCGTCAGTGAAGCGGCCCTGGATGCACGGGGCTGAGCAAGCCCAGCGTAGGGTGATGGGGAGTGAGCTGACTCCAGGGTAAAAGGCAACAGGCCTGGGTCTGGGCATGCAAACATGGGCATCCTCGTGGAGCTTACAGACCTGGAGAATCACATGCTCACAGTGTACAGTTTCCAACGGTAAGTACCACAACACCGTGAAGTGCTTAGAGAGGAGCAGATAGAAAGTAGGAGAGTCTAGAAGAGGGGATTTGTGTCAGTTGGGACTTTTAGGAAAGCAGATGCTGAAACAGAGTTAGGAGTGAAAGAAGTTCAGTGGAGGGCACCACCTGTGAAAGATCAAAAGGGAAGGAGGCAGGATCGGGTAGGGAAAGTCTTCAGACCATCGTGCAGATCTGACACCTATGAAAGCAAAGTGGGGAAGAAGCAGGAACAGAGAAGTAGAGCCTCGGACCATGTTGCAGATGTGACCAAATCTCGGCCAACCCAATCAGGGGCTCTGGGCCAAAGACGGCTCCATTTTCGAATCGTGCATTGGACAGAAATGGCTTGGTCCTAGGACCTCCCCTGTGCTCAGTCACTGGCTCAGGACTGCCTGGGAAGTGGTTGGCTCAGTTCTGATGCTGAGCCGGGTACCTGCCAACACCTGGAGGGACTGCATGCCTTGAAGCTTGATGGCTGCCCTCCCCCGTGGCTGCCATAGGGCCAAGCTCATCCAGGGGCCTAGTGATCCCGAAGGTGGTGATGATGTTGAATTGGGATCTGAAGGATGCACTGGGTTAATAGGTAAGGGAGAGGGTGGGAATGGGAAAAAGATTCCAGGCAGGGGGCACAGCATGTGCAAAGGTCCTTTATCTGCAAGGCACGCTGGTGGGACTGAGCAAAGGTAGTATGCTCAGAGAGGAGAATGATGGGAAGGACGTGAGCTGAAGGGGAGGGCAGAGGTCAGATCGTGCTGGCCCATGGACCAGCAAAGGAGCTTGTTTTCCATTAGCCATGTGGCTCTGAGAGAGTAACTAACCTTACTGGTATTTTGTTTCCTAATCTATAAAATGTGGACAGTATGCACTTTATATGGTTAACAAGAAAATTAAATGAGACGACACACGTCGGGCTTTCATCTAGTATCTGGGACATGGATGATAACTTGGTAAATGTTGGCTATTATAGAAAACCGCAACTGGGAATAAAGGAGAGATATGGACTTTAAGATGTTGTTTTCAGAGGTTTTGAAGTTTCATTCTGAAATAAAGCACATGCATTTGAGCAATCTATAGGTGAAGTTGCTAAATTCCCTTTCCACCAAGGTCATGGTGTTACCCAAATCCTCAATTATTGAAATGCCAGGCATACAAGGAAGTTTAGAATTAAACAATTAACATCAGCAATTCAGAACCAAAAAAGTAATAAATCGCTTGTAACAGAAAAATAGTCCACGAGAAACCTGAAGAATAGGGAGCTCTTGGCAACACAGTCCATTATAAATGAGGAATGTGGCCATAAGAGCATGACTGACAGCTTCTACATCATAGTAGCATTGAAATATAGGTATTTTTCTCTCTTTAATCTCACCTGTTTAGGTGAGTAATCCTTCAGATACCTATTTTCAGATTATTCCAAACCATAAAATGCAAGAAACACGAAAGCATAAAGTGATGCACGATGGATGCTGAAGAAGACAATTCATAAAGACGCATAAAGAAGATGCAAAGTGGACACTGTGTTTGCTCTAGAAGATTTGATTGTCAAAGAAAAAGAAAAATATTTTCCTAGATGGTCACTTTTTTTTTTTTTTGAAAAGTGGGTGAGCACATACCAACAGACTAAGGGATATTCTCTAAAATCGAGTCCAAATTATCTGAAATTCCTGAAAATGAGTCCAAGGTATACTACAGCTTATAGGCCTATTGACCTCAGGAGTGTATGTGTTTTGCAATAACCTGCCCTGTGAGGCAAAAAGAGGACACTCTCTTATGAAGATGTATTCACAATAGACTTGGAAAAATCACTGGTCACTTCACAACCGTAATACTCCTGCCACGCTTGTCTCTGTGTCAAAATCCAGTCTCCCCTTACAAAGATGAATCCAGCAGCCACTGTTTTAAGAGCTCACACATGACTCCTTATGACTTCTCAGCATCTAGCAAATACACAAATCGATCAGTTTCAGCTGTTTATCCCCTGCTTTAGTCTATCCGAGATGATTCTGATTACCCCTGACACTGAGAAGAGCACATAATACCGAAAAACATCTGGCCTCCACTCTTAAAAACCTTGAGATGAGATATTGGCACAACCACACAAACAAACTACAAATGTGTGTACTCTTTGCTGCTTTCCCTCTTTAAGTTGTGATAAGGCAAATGTGAGGGTTCCACAACCACCCAAACAAAAACACCTCTGAGAATCTGAAAGTGTTCTACAAATCAACTCAGATTATCATTATTTTTTTTCCCCTCAGCTCCTTAACTTCTCTTGCATATTTCTTTCCTGTGCCAGAGCTTCTCAGCTCTTAGGTCATCTTTTTTTTTTCTTTTGCGGTACGCAGGCCTCTCACTGTTGTGGCCTCTCCCATTGCGGAGCACAGGCTCCAGACGCGCAGGCTCAGTAGATGTGGCTCACGGGCCCAGCCGCTCCGCGGCATGTGGGATCCTCCCGGGCCGGGGCACGAACCCGTGTCCCCTGCATCGGCAGGCGGACTCTCAACCACTGCGCCACCAGGGAAGCCCCTAGGTCATCTTGATACGTCAAAATCTGCTTGTATCACAGGACTGAACCTAAGCAGACTGGACAGAAATGTCTTCATTCAGACCAAAGAATGTCTGATGAACAAGTCACTTATGTCTCCCAGGGGAGGAAGTAGCGGTTCAGCTTTGCTCAGAAGTTGTATGTTAGGACTGACTAAACTCTCAAAAAAAATTTTTTTTTCAGAAAGACTGCTACCTGATGGAATTGCTCCTGCTTCGTAACTTTTCAGTAACATAAGTCATACTGCAAGTAATTTTTAAAGACCCTCCCAAGTTTTATTTTGTGCCATAGATTTGCCAAGGATTATTTCAGTAAAATAGGAATGAACAGAAAAAAAACTCAATTCAGTAGAGAATAATGAAAGTTGTTTAAAAATAGAAGATCCCATGAAAGATTTGTCTTCCATCTGGATTGAGTCACACGAGGGTTTGGGGTTATTTGTACGTAACTAGTTCATGCAGGCACATTTGCGCATAGCCCACACCAATGACCGTCCCTCGTCGAGAGGATGAATGAGGGTAAGAATTGCTCTTGGCTTCTAAACAGCTTCTCAGAAGTGCCTGCCTTCCTGGAGCCATTCCATGGTTCTTCAATCCAACAACTTGGAACTGATGGCCTTGGTATTAGTTAAAAATGAGGTGGTGGGCCCGTGAGCCATGGCCGCTGGGCCTGCGCGTCCGGAGCCTGTGCTCCATGACGGGAGGGGCCGCGGCGGTGAGAGGCCCGCGTACCGCAAGAAAAAAAAAAAAAAAAGAAAAAGTAAAAAATGAGGTGGTGTTTATCCAGGTGACTGGTAATTCCAAGTCATAGATCTAAAAGGTCACTTTCCTATTGCAGTGTGAGTAACAAGGCTATTACGGGACCTGCTATCAATACTTTCCATTTGTTTCTTTCTATCAACTTTCTTTCTGTAAGTTACATGACAATACAGGCAAAATCTAACTTCAGCTCTTCCTTGGGAAGGAGCCAGAAGACAAATGCCACGATGTCCAGAAAACTGAGCCCTGCGGGGACGGGGCAGAAATCCCAGTGCGCTCATGACTGTGGGACCAAAATGGTCCCCTTCCCAGCAAATGAATTTTGTCTCTGACTGACGAATGTCAGGCATGGAACTGAAATGCAATAATCACCAAGGACTACCGGGGAAGGTGTCTTAACGACGCAGATTTTACATTCAGAATAAAATCCTTTTGGTGAAGTCATGTTTGTTTTCTCTTTTACCTTTATAGCCCCAGAGATTGCCTTTCTCTCCACACTACTCTATGTCAAAGACTCAAAGGACAAACTTCTGAAAGGGCTGCCCCGTGACTGTCTCTAGCCTCCCACAGGAAGAGAAGGCACTTATTCGTCAGCGATCGATTTAGTCCTGGATTGCGGACCAGTGTCCTGGAACTTTCCCTGATGGGCCTAAGAAATCCACCCCACCTTAGTTATTCCAACACCACTGGGACAAGATGAGTCTGGGAGGATGGGAGCCTGGTTAGCACCAGCCACATCCGGGAAGCTGGCTCCTGACTTTCCAGTCCTTCATGCACAGAAACAGGTTTCTACCATGAGACATGGCAAGGACTCTTCAAAAGGCAAAAGAGAGACAGCCATCGATGTGGACTTCGATTTTGCTTTCTGTAATTAAAAAACCAGTCATCAGATATGTGAAAGTCAGAGTTTTGAACTTCTACGAGTGAGGAAAGAACAGCTTTGAAAGACACGATTGGTCTTTCTTTCGAAGCAAGCCTTAAGAAAATGGTTTTAAATATTAAGTCAGTGCAACTCAAGATCTGGAAGCGAGAAATGACAATGGTACGACTTCCTCCGGGGTAATAATAGCTCCGTTTGGATGGTTGATGTTGAACGTATTCTGGGCTATGAGAAGCCGGGGATGGTGCCACTGGCTAGCACCTCACACAGACGGGCGGATGATGGATGGACGGATGCACGACAGACAGCAGCTGTGAGAGCGTCTCTCAGCTCCTAACCATCTTGTTTCTGGGACCCAGCCCAGAAGAGAGCGCTTAGCGCTGAGGCCCAGGGCCCGTGTCCGTACTCCCTTGCCCCAGCCCTGCCCCTGGGCTCCCCAAGGTTGCAGCAGATGTTAAAAACTAAAGTTGAAACCTTTAAGCTGTAATGGAGGAGTTCACAGGGTTCATAATCCCAGGACCCCACCCCGATTCTCCCGACCCCGCTGAAGCTCTCAAGCAGTCCTCGGCTCTAACACGGAGCACACGGCGCGTGCTGAACACGCTGATCTGTCCTGATTACCCTCGGCTGCTGTAAAACAATCTCACTCCTCCAGCGAACGCCGGCTGCAGCAACAATGCTCTTATTGACTTGTTGCTCTGGCTCTATTTAGTTATTACCCTCGGGGCCACAATCAATAGACTTTGCACCAAGTCAGCCTAATAAATCCCAGGCTCTCACTGGAGGTTTGCCAGGAACGGCAAGAAAATCTATGGCAGGGAAACACTTAGAGTGCAAAGAGAGAAAAAGCTTCACTGACAGCTGTATAAATTAATTAACAAGGAACTGTTTATTCTTCTAAAAGATCAGATCGCACATTTATCATCGTTGAAGAAGTCACAGATAGACTATCAGAAAGTGATCTGGTGATATTAAAATAACGCCCCCAAATTTGGACACACACACAGGAGAGAGACCTGGGTTCTATGGCAACTTGTTTCCTTCTTTATTATGTTTCCAATTACTCGACTTATAAATTTGCCTTCTTAGCACTGGTTCTGGTCAGTCTATTATTTCCAGCTTATTTGGACTAATGCAGTTGGCCTTGATAATTCTTTAAGCTTGTGGTTGAAACAGTCAACAGGGTAAAAAATAAAACGTTGATCATTAACATTGTTGTACTCCGGGATTAGTTGAGGTTTTTTTTTCCCCCCTGCTGTTAGGAATTTGAATCCTGCTTGTAATGCAACAGTGGAGGGGAAAATGCTTCAGGTGATAGAAACACTAGGTTTGTCAAAGTAAATGTCAGGTTATTTCAGATCATTGTGAAAGAATTCTAGAGTAGTTCTCTTTACCTAGTAAGCAAATAGCGTGAAGATTCAGTAGAAAGGGACCCTGGATCCTACAGTTCTAAGACACACTGAACTAAGTTTGGGCCAGCTTAGGGACAAGACAATCTTCTTCCACAGACGGAAAGCAAATGTAAGAGAAGAATGTGGCCCTTAGACGCTTACTCGCTACTGTAGTGGCACCTTCTAGTATCCTCATATAAAACTTTCCTTTGGTCCCAAATCTGTCCACACTATATAGAACCTGTAGTTTGATGGAGGGGGTGGGGTGGGGAAAAGAAACTCTTTCTAAATATTAAGCAATTTCAATTTTAAAATTCAAGGGTGGGAGTGTTAGAAACGGTCTTCAAACAGAATCACAAGATCCAACCTCAAATATCACTCAGCAGATTGGCCAACGTCTGCTGAGTCTATTAGGTACGAGGCACTGAAACAGCCATTGACTGGCTGTGACACGGGCATCATTGTTCCCAGGCGTGGAAAGCTTATTTCACTGCTCAGGGCTAGCCTGGGATATGTCAGCCCTGCTGCCCGTTAACACACTCCTGCAAACACAAAAGGGCACAGCAATCCCTTCAAACACGTACCCTTTAACTCGACAGGCCCTCGCGGGGTGGGGAGCTGAGGGGGGGTGCCTACAGGCACACACGTGAAACCCGTTTTATTGTGGGACTGCTAATTGTGTTGTCTCAATAATTTATTGCCTCTTATAAATGGTTTCCAGGTAATAAGAGTTAATTGACTCAAGGAACTTTCATCCATTGCAATTATCTCCTAATACTGTACATTAGGCTGGTACACTTTCTATTAATCAGGTCAAATGTATCACTTGAATAAGTGCATAAAAAAAAAAGGAGAACTTAAAATGATCATCCCAAACTTATTTCTAAATATGCTCCCATAAAGTTGTTCATTAATTCGCCACCCTAAGCCTGACTTGGCCTTACCACGGGCCTCCAGGGTTCATCTACTTTACTCCTATCTCACGTGCCGTGAACAGACCAAGGTGCAGAGAGGAGAGTGGTGGTCCTGGGAAGCCCCCGGATAGTCAGTGGCAGAGGCAGGCCTGGGTCACAGATGTCCCACCATCTTTTTCTGGCATCTGAAGTTTCGGCTGAAATAGAATATACCTATGCGAAGGACCTTTGACAAAAAGGAGAAGCAGAGGAACTTCTTCTAGCCTTTGTGCCTCTGCCTCAAAGCCTATTTCCCCTTCTTTCTCCCCAACCAAATAGCTCCTGAGCTGCTCCTCTGGTACCCTCAACTCCAGCCCTGAACACTCAGCCTCCTTTTTGAGATACCTTCTCCAACACCCTCCACATCAAAATGTTTGAATTCCAGGCTCCATGGCCTCAGGACCCAACGGCAGGTGCATTAGGTACCAAGCTCTGCCGTCACTCATTGCCTTGCCTCAGTCAAGTCACTCAGTGCCTCTGAGACTTAGTTGTCTTCTTTTGCCAAGGGCAGGAGCTGGATAGATTTCTAAGGGCCCTTCCTCTCAGCTCTAATATCCTATGATTTATGCCAGTAGCTCCTCTTTTTTGGAGCTATTTATGGTGCCTCATCATGTTGGCAGAGCTCTTCTTACTGCTTCGTGTCATCACATCCACTAGCTCTCTGCTGCCCACGCCAGGTAAGGTGTTCGATACCGGCCTCGATACTGTGCCTTAACCCAAGGGTAGGGCACCACTGGAAGAAATTTCAGGCCTAGCGGAAAAAAATCTGAATTCACACTCTGAAGATCCCTCTTGGTCCTCTTTTCCAATCACTCAGTCCTACGGCTACAAGTTTTCTTTCCAATCAACTGTCTCTTTTCAGGCACCAGGGGTACCACTTGCAACACTGAGATGGGCTGAGGCCTGAGCACCTTCCAGGCACACCCTCAGCTGCGTCGAGGTGTGTCCAAGCATCACCCTTTTCTAAGACTTCCCAGGGTCAGTATCTTGGAAGAGGAATGGGGATAGCACAGGGTAGTTTACAGGTGGGTTTGTGCCTCTGGAATTGACTACTGTACGGGATTCTAGGGTCCTGGTGTGTGTGAACTGAAGCAGCAGACACAGAGTTGGCTTAGCACACAGTAAGATCAATGGCGGAAGAGGTGCTAGAAGTATGATGAGTGTGAACACCCGTTTTGTGTGGCAACTGGACATCAGGTACTGTGTGCTTTTCCATAACTGGGAATGCTTTCTTGAACTCATTCAATAACGCTGGAAACTTGGTATCAATAGCCCACTTTAGACATGAGAAGACCAAGGCTCAGAGAGGTTAATGACTCATCTAAGGTCACAAGGGTGGCCAAGAATCAGCTCCTAGTCTTTTGTCAAAAAGGTCAATTCTGTTTCTGTTACACCCTACTTCTGCCCAAAAGGCTCAGAGATGGCAGGAAGGTAAGAGACAAGAACAAGTTATGGTGATTAAATCACTACCCTCTTGGTCATTATTTCATCCACTTAATGGGCACACTGTATAAGCTTTCGAGTTACACTCTATGGCTTGCAGACTAGAGCTTCTGAGAGCTGAAGCGGCTCTCCCATTGCAAAAGTTGACCCTTCCCATCCTGCTCCTATTGGCTAATGGGCTTCCAAGGTGGACTGGGCTTTGGTATGTCTTAGTGGACGACCACAACACTTCACAGTTCTTTCTCTTCTGCAAAAAATGAGAGAATTGGATCCCTACCTCAAACCGTATATAAATATTAACTCAAAACGGATCAAAGACCTAAATGCAAGAGCCAAAACTATAAAATTCTTAGAAGAAAACATAGGAGTAAATCTTTGTGACATTGGATTTAGCAACAGATTCTTGAATATGACACTGAAAGCACAAGCAACAAAAGAAAATAAATCGCAATTCATCAAAATTAAAAACTTTTGTGCTTCAAAGGACACTATCAAGAAAGTGAAAAGACAACCCACAGAATGGAAAAAAATATGTGCAAATCATATAGTTGATAAGGAACTTGTATCTAGACCATTACAACTCTGTAATAAAAAGACAAACAACCCAATTAAAAATGGGCAAAGGATCTGAGTAGACATTTCTCCAAAGAAGATATAAGCTAATAAGTAGAGAAAAAGATGCTCAACATCATTAGTCATCAGGGAAATGGAAATCAAAACCACAGCGAGATACCACTTCACGCTCATGAGTACGGCTGGAATCAAAAAGTCAGATAAAACCAAGTGTTGATGAGAATGTGGAGAAATCAAAACCCTTATACACTGCTGGTGGAACATAAAATGGTACAGCTGCTTTGGAAAACAGTTTGACAGTTAAGTCGAAGTTACCATTTGACTCAGTAATTCTACTCCTAGGTTTTATACCCAAGAGAAATGAAAACATATGTCCACACAAAAACTTGAACATGGATGTTCAGGGCAGCATTATTCACAATAGCTAAAACGTAGAAACAACCCAAATGCCCATCAATGGATGTATGGATAAATAAAATGTGGTATGCTACTCATCCATAAAAAGGAATGAAGTATTGATACATACTGCAGGTCGGATAAATCTTGAAAACATTATGCTAAGTGAAAGAAGCCAGCCACAGAAGCTCACGTGTTATATCATATGATTCCTTTTATATGAAATGTCCAGAATAGGTAAACCTATAGAGAAAGTGGATTAATGGTTGCCAAGGGCTGAGGGGATGGGAAGATTGGCTACAAATTCTGGGGTTTCTTTTTGAGGTGACGAAGATACTCTAAAATCAACTGTGATGCTATTTGCACATATCTGTGAAGAGTCTAAAAACCATTAAATTATGTAGTTTAAATGGGTGAATTGAAGGGCATGTGAATTACACCTATATAAAACTTTACTAAAACCCCCTGAAACAACCAAAACCATGAGTGCTTTAGGAGCTGCTCCCGTGGTGTGGCTGCTTTGCTGTGTGGTGGCCGAACATTCCCCCACGGCCCCTTCCCGGATCCCAATTCACAATCTGCTTTCCCCATCTGTCACAGGCTGAGCACTGGTGATGAGAACTTCACAACGCCAGGCTCCATGTTAAGTGTTGGGCAGGATTTATCTCTTTCAATTCTTTTATTTATTTATTACATTTTTGGCTGCGTTGGGTCTTCGTTGCGGTGCGCGGGCTTCTCATTGCGGTGGCTTCTCTCGTTGCGGAGCGCAGGCTCTAGGTGCACAGGCTTCAGTAGTTGTGGCTCGTGGGCTCTAGAGCGCAGGCTCAGTAGTTGTGGCGCACGGGCTTAGTTGCTCCGCGGCATGTGGGATCTTCCCAGATCAGGGCTCAAACCCATGTCCCCTGCACTGGCAGGCGGATTCTTAACCACTGAGCCACCAGGGAAGCCCTCTTTCAATTCTTATAACTGCTCTCCAAGATAGGTACCATTCTTGCCTCCATTTAAACAGGAAGAAACGGAAGGACTTTAGGTAACTTGTCCAAGGTCACACAGCTAATAAGTGGCAGATCCTGGATTGGAAGCAAATTTCCACTGACTCCAGAATCTGGGCACATGTGAGCCTGAGTTACATGTGAACACGGGACATCGCACTGGAAAGGGGGCCAGTGTGTGTGCACAGAGGCCTCCCCTTTTCCCCACTGGGGCCTGGGGAATCCCAGAGGCCTCTCCATTCTCCATTCCAAAGTGTTCCCTAAGAGAGCCAGAAACGACCCTACCCACACCCTGTTTATTTCTAAAACAAATCATTTGCAATGGGGGGTCGGGGGTACTTTTTCCCCCGCAGCAGTGGTAGCTGACACTTTGAACCCCATCTTTACACTTATTTGTTTATGAAAACCAGTTTATTTGTGGTTAGGAAGAAACACAGTGAATTTTAAGGAGGTATTTCTATAAACATGCGACAGAAGTAGGATGCTATGAGATTTAACAATGGAATTAATTTTATTTTAAAAAAACCATTTGGAATTAATTACTCCTGTTCACGAGGCTACATCTTTTAGCCAAATTTTCTTTTTCATGCCAAACCGGAGCACTCACTATACAGCTTGAACACTCTGATGCAGTACTCACCTCTGCCACTAACTGGCGGTGTGACCGTAGGCCCATCACTTGCCCTCTCTGGGTGCCAGCACCATGTCAGATTCCAATAAATGCTTGTGGCATGTAATTGTCCAACACGTAATATAAGCCAACTGGCAGCCCACAGCCAGATCCCGTGTGCCAGATGTGTTGGTTTGGTGTGTTCAGTTTTTAATTTTTTAAACAATTTCTTGCCAATATTTACAAACAGGGAAATTTGTAATCTAGAATTCTGGCATTCTGGAAAAGTCGGAAGGGCTGACCTCAGCAGGCCCACACTCCCCCATGACAGCAGTGGAATGGATTCTGAGAAGCCTTTTCAACAGGGCACTCACTTTCCAGGTTTTCCATTACCTCCTGGCTCGTTTCACTCAGCTGTGGTACCTACCCAGTCCCCATGAGCAACTGAGTCTGCCACCTCTGAACTGGATCCCTTCCCAGGTTCCTACTTGCTCTCTCAGGTTATGCCCTAAGCTTTGTCATCTTCCAACAGGAAAGTAAACGAGGGGTGAGCCACCTGGATCTCACCATATACCTTTCCAAATACCATGCGGAGCTACAGGATGTAGAGATTGGTGCCAACGCCACTAGGCAAGAAAAGCCCTTGTGAATACCACTTTGGCCCTCCTGATCAACACCACACCTACAGCAGAACCCAAGTGAGACACCTGGAGTCACCTCAGGTGCCTCCTGATTACTTCCTAATGTGATTGGGTTTTCTTAACTTCTTATGTTGAAACAATTCCCAACTTAACAGGAAAGTTGCAAGAATAATAAAATGAGCCCCTGTATCCTTTACCTGGATTAACTGATTGTTATCATTCTGCCCCATAAGCGTTAGCATTCTCTCTCTGCATAAACGCATACTTCATTGGGAACCAACCACCTGAGAGTCAGTTGCAGACGTCATATGCCTTTACATTATTTCCATAATACATTTACCAAAATCAGGAAGTTTAACAATGATATAATACTAACATCAAATCCACAGTCTGCATGCCAATTCTGCCACTTGTCCTCATAATGTCCTTTACAGACTCCCCTACCCTCAACCCCACCCCTGTTCCCGGATTCAGTCAAGGATCACAGACTGCATTTAGCTGTCTACTTTTCACGTCCATTTGGTCTCCCTTAATCTGAAATCCTAATATGATTTTAAAGACGCTTTCTCTGTGGCACCAGAGAACCAGAAGAGGTAGAGGTAGAGGGTGGAAACATGCAAAAAAAGAAAAAATCCCCCACTGTAACGGTAAGCAGGTAGCCGGCCAGTGGGGGAATACCGAATGTCCCCCCCCCCCCCGCCCCCCGCGGCTTCAGCAGTGGCTCCAGGCGTTTCATCGTATGCTTAAAGTTGAGAAGGCAGACTTGCGAAGTTCAGAGTCTTCTATTTTGGTCTTACGCTTTCTCCCAGAGACAACTGCCGTGTCCTGCTCTAATCACCCTAAGTCTCTCCAGAGAGAGCTTTGTGGAGCTGCAATTACATTCCCAGGGTGGGAGAGCAGCTTCCCCCCAGCCCTGTGTCTCACAAAGCATCTAAATCATTCCATTATAGCACAACAATGGAGTCTCACACTCGTCAAGCAATTTGTTTTAATTATGTAAATCACTTCATTCTCTTTTCAAATATCTGCAAGGAGCTGCAAGCCACTGCAGGTCAAAATAGGATGTGGAAGACACGGGGTTGGGACAGAGAGGGACTGAGGAAGGCCAGGCTTGTCCTGGAGGTCACCTATCATATGAGTACCGGGTGGAGTACGAGACTGGGGCACGGAAGTCCCAGGAAAGGTATCAGGATGCAAGGCGGGAAGTGATATAGTGTCACCCTCTTGTGACATAAATGCCTCATGGCTCATGGCACAAAGCACAGCTATGCACTTTATCTGGGCTTCTGGGGGAGAGCAGCACCCCAAAAGATGCTGCATCGTCATTCTACCAGACGTGCTACAGCTGCTCTATGCGCCGCTATTTTCCTGGATTCGGTAAAAAGAGAAACAAGAGTCACCTAGACGTCCTCAAGTCACCCTCCCCCCAAGATGCCTGATGACAAGACTGGTCCTAGGAGAGGCCTGAGTGCCCAGAATGTTCTGGGCTTTACACTATCTCACCATGTCTTGTATGGAGTTAGGGTTTAAAATAAGTTGGTTAAGTGTCCCATTGATCTTCAGAAAATTATTTTAATTATTAGTTTTTCATTGTAACTAAGAAAATTGGGAGAACACAGAGAAACAGAAAAAAAAGAAGGAAGGAAGAAAGGCAGGCAGGTAGGCAGGCCCCCTTAGTTGGATACCCTTAAACAAATGTATTTAACATTTGCGGGTGTTCACTCCCGTTGTTCCAGCATACTCGGCACTGTTATAGTTTATGCCTCCCTATTTCCAGGACTAGGACAACACATTAGAATAGTTTCTCTATTGTGCTTTTAATCTGGCAGCTTTTACTTCGTACTCAGCACTGAATAGGCACTTATTTTCTCTTAGGAGTTAAGTGTGCATTAGGGTTTGCTGCCCTCAAATAAAGACGGGACTTGGGGAGGCAGGATGGCCAAATGGTTAAGAGTATGGACTCTGTGCCCAGATCATCTGGATTCGAATCCCTAAATCCCAACTTACTAATTGTATGACTTTGGGTCTTAGTTTTTACCACCTGTAACAGGACACGATAAAATACTTAACCCAAAGGTTGTTGTGAGAATTAAAATATCACATACAAAGAGTGCAGCACCTGGCACATAGTAAGCAATCAATAAATGTTAGCTACTATTACTATGATTATTGTTACAACATTGTTTGAAAAGTCAGGTTTAAAGCACAGATGGGGAAGCTGATGGAAAGCATTTCCCTTTTAAAGAATAAAAACTCAAATGGCCAAGAAATTAGTAGCTTTCAAATTCTGTTTTGAAGGCTATAATATATATGGAGCAAGACTGAAAGGACAAACACCTGAATGCAATATTGCTACACCTTTCTCACTAAACCATAACAGGTGTGGATCTTGTCCTGATTTCTTTCTCCCTTTATGGCTTCAAAGAAAAATAATCCTCGGCTTCCATCTCATCCAAACTACCTGCCATTAAACCAGTCTCACAACTTCCTAAAACACTTATAACCACTTAGAATCCTTTGCTATCTTAACTTTCCTTTTCCTCCAGCTATCTAAGGAAAAGATTGGTTGATGAAACACACAGGACACATTTTCTAGCATCCTTGCTAAAAGCCACCACTTCCTCTCTTATGACAGGAATCAAATGAGAGGTTTAAGTCCTATGGACCACAGGATCCTTTGAGCACTTTTTGTAAATCTGAAGCAAGTCCTTTCCTCTCCTCTTTGAAGGGTGCTAACACTTTTTTCTTTCCAATGGGAATCTGAGTCCTGATTTTCCCATTGACTATTGATTTGAATACAACATTTCCCTCTTCTGGTGAAGTTGCCGGGAGCAGTCAGCAGGTAAGAACCTGATGCCAAGTGCTTCCAGAAACAGGCTCTTTCTAACTATTAAGTCTAAAATTATATTTGAATCTAAGCTTATAAACCGGCTGGTAACGGAATTTAGTAAGGTCTATAAACATAAATTTCAAGTAACTCTTAATAATACTGTTTATCAGGGAGGGAGATGCAAGAGGGAAGAGATATAGGAATATATGTGTTTGTATAACTGATTCACTTTGTTATAAAGCAGAAACTAACACACCATTGTAAAGCAATTATACTCCAATAAAGATGTTAAAAAAATACTATTTATCTTTAAAAGTACTAGCTTTTCATTATTTATATACAGTTTACACACTTGGTGCATTGCTTATAGTCAGTTTTTAACTTCACTTTTTGTTCCTATAAAACACCTTTATTGCCTAAGGTTTCCTTTTATGCTTAACCTTGTCAAAATTCCTGAACATTCCTTAACTCGTCCAACTGCATCTATATGGTGTGGCCCCGGCTACCAGTTCCACCTAAGCTCATACCACTCTTCCTTCTCTTGCTCTCCAGATACACTGGCCTAACCAGCGTTTGCTCTCTGTATACCCCCTCCCACCACGGGGCTCTTGCACAAGCTCTGTCTATGCCAGGAGCATCTAGGTAATGTCTTCACATCTCAAGGATCACTTCTTCAGGAAACCTGCCTGTTGAGTGAAATCTCTAGACCAGAGATTCTCCACCTGTGGTCTCTGGACCTGCATCATTAGCACCTCCTGGGGTCTCGCTAGAAATGCAAATTCTCAGGCTCAGACCTATTCAATCATAAACTCTGGGGTTAGAGCCCAGCAATCTGTTTTAACAAGCCCTCCAGTTGATTCTGAGCCCTGCTGACGCTTGAGAATCACTTGCTAAGATAGTCTTACTGCACTGTGATGCTCTCCCTCATGGCATTCATGACAATTACACTCTTCTGTTTGTGTGATTACTTCATTAATGTCTGTTTCCCCCACTACCCTGAGGGCAGGAACTGCGTTTTTCTTCTCACCATTGTTTCCCTAGCACCAAGCAGTGCTTAGCACATAACAGGTGTTCAATTAATATTGTTCAATAAATTAAATATAGGGCTTCCCTGGTGGCGCAGTGGTTGAGAGTCCGCCTGCCGATGCAGGGGACACGGGTTCCTGCCCCGGTCCGGGAAGATCCCACATGCCGCGGAGCAGCTGGGCCCGTGAGCCATGGCCGCTGAGCCTGCGCGTCCGGAGCCTGTGCTCTGCAACGGGCGAGGTCACAACAGTGACAGGCCCGCATACCACAAAAAAAAACAAAAAAAAACCAAATGTAATGTTTAAAAGCACAAATATTATAATAGAAGAAATGGGTTAACGAGACGAACATGTAATTTACAAAAGAAGAAATAGAAATGGCAAATATTTTAATATGTTCAACCTCAACTAGTAAATAAAGAAACTGGTGAAACAATGTGATGCCATTTCCCCCACTTACCAGGTTAGTGACCATGAAAGGGGTTATAACACCCAGCGAGGACTCGGGGCAATTGCTGCTGTAGATTGCTGCTGTAGGAATGTGTATTTGCGCAGCTTTTCTGGACTGCAGTTTGGCATCATTTTGAAAATTGAAAATGACCCGGCAATGCACCCTGAGTCATGAACTCTAAGGATGCATTAGAACATGTGTGCACTGGTCTATGGATGTGCAAGAGTGGATACTGTAATGCTGTTAGTAACTGTAATTTTGAAATGCAAATATTCGTTAATAGGCATGTGTATAAACAAACTGCGATACATTCATAACACCAAGTACCATACAGCCCACGATGACGCTGATGAATAACTGATACGGAACAACGATCACAATATTTAGTAAAGTGAAGAAAGTTCAACTTCATTAAAAAATTGTATCTATATGTGTTCGTAGCAAGAGAAAAATGCCAAGACATGCATTCGGCAAAAGGTTATTAATGGTGTGATTTTAAGTCTCCTATAATTTTCTAATTTTTTCTAATACATTACTCCATATAATATAAAAACTTAGAATATAACATTTTAAACACCAAGTTTAGCTTAAGCAAAGTATAGCTAGGAAGGTAACACAGTTTTATAAAAACAAAACCAACTAAAGATAATTCTCAAAATATGATTCTTTTGCATTATTCACTGTTTTGGATTAACCATGCCCCAAGTCTTCTCCATTCCCACAGTCAAGAATTGCCTACAGCTGGCTACAATGGCCGACAAATCAAGTACTAGAGGCTCTGACTGGGATTAAGTGGCTGGTGACTGATAGCATGCATGCAAAGTGCATCCAAGAATCTCTGGCACAGAAGAGGAAAAAATCCCTAAACTTAACTAAGAATTCCTGAGGGCACCATGTGTATCTCCAGTGCTGCGGGTTGGGCATCAGTCTACCGGGGAGGTTTAAAAAACTCCCAGGGATGCCGCAGACACTGTCATTGGCAGGCGTAACTGCAGCTTCTAAAAACCTTTTCTTCCATCTTTCCTTTTTTCTCTCCTCGGAACCATATAGGTTCTTGACATGCTGTTTCCCAGAAGGGGTGCTACGGCATGAATCAGATGAACAAACCATTGAGCGGGTTGTAAAGGCCACTGCACAGGTGTCTGACTGGCACCCGGTTCATTACGTGTTCTTGGCGTCATATGGCAGCAGGTAACAAAAGCATGAGGCCGGAGGTCAAAGGCAGAAATGCAATGACCTTGTGGCGTATTTTCATGAAACAACGCCTGAGAGCTAAATTAAGATGAGGTTTAAGCATAAGACAGCTTCTAAGCAAAGACAACTTGTATCAATATAAGGCACGAAACTCCCAAACACAGGGCTCTGAAGTTCCATGACTCAGTGAAGTAGCGTCCTACCTGCCACTAGGCTATTAAATTCACTTCTTGAAGCTACAAAGCAGGGCAACATGCTCTTAGTACAAACAGGCAGGAAAAGAAGCAAGAACTCAGTTCAACCTCATCTGCCCCTTGGTGCAGGTGGGGCGTGTAAAATTATGCTTGGACGTGAGACTTGGAACAAAGGCCAGTGGAACATTTAAAGTCTACTGAGAGGTCATATGCCCAGTCATTCACTCTCTACTAACCAAAGTGGCACCACCAATGGGTTTCTGAGTCTGGTGCCAAGTGGCAGGTGCTTCCGGGTCCAAGTTTGAGGTGCTTGAGGGTCGCAGGCTATGCAAAACGCCCTCCGGCTGTGACTCTTAATTTTTTAAACTAGCCTTCTGCCAGATCATTTAGCTGTGATAAGCTCGATCAGTGGTATTTAAATGTCTTGGGACTTCCCTGGTGGCTAAATGGTTAAGAATCCGCCTACCGATGCAGGGGACAGGGGTTCGATTCCTGGTCTGGGAAGATCCCACATGCTGCAGCGCAACTAAGCCCCTGAGCTACAACTACTGAAGCCCGCGTGCCTACAGGCCGTGCTCTGCAACAAAGAGAAGCCACCGCAATGAGACACCCGCGCACCACAACGAAGAGTAGCCCCCGCTCTGCTCGCCGCAACAAAGACCCAATGCAGCCAAGAATAAATAAATAAATAAAAAAATAAAAAAGATGTCTTGATCCATTCCACATGTGTGAGCTATGGTTCTGAAAGCTAAAGGGCACTGCGTTCCAGGCCCAGTACTCACACCAATTCTGGGAGCAGCCGAGAGTGAAAAGAAGCCACATTTTCAAGTGAAAATGTTCATTTTCAGGCAATGATGGCCTCATATTCATCAACTCGATTCCAGGTAGATATTAATAAGAAATTGGGATATTGAGTGCTAATGACCGTGTATCCTTTGCATAATTACAATGACCTCAAGTGCTTCCAAAATGCCAAACTAACTGATTAAAATTAGTCCTGCTGAAATTATAATATCCCAATTCAAACCTCCTGCCCAAATATACTCTCAGAACTATGTTGGAAGATGGATTTAGAGAAGACAAATAGCACTCAGTGCCTGATCCAGGGCCAAAGTCACTGCAAATTCACGTTTAAAAGCCTTCACTGTGGCTCCTGTTCCAGTTCGTAGGAACCTCTCTGTCTTCCTGTTTCTGGATCACTATCTGGTTTCCATTGCTGAGAAAAAAAAAGCCCTCAGCCTAGTTTCATCTAACGTCACCTCTGATTTCACTTGTTTGTTCTTTTTTGGCCTCCGCCATCACACCTTGCAGCTGGAGGGTTGCGTCTGGATCACCGGCTGCAGCACCCTCGGCTCTAGCGCCCCTGTGAGTGCAGCTACAGAGAACGTGCCTGCAGCCCTTAAAGCCATCAGAAATGAGCCCCACAGCATCCACACTACCAGTGGTTGACTACCCCTCAGCTGAAATCACATAACCTACCCAGCACCCAAACTTCCCAATCCGTTTTATTTATAAGAGACTTTAAATAAAATCTGGTGAGTAAAACCGTAATGTACCTAGTGTAACAACTGTCAAAGAAAAGCCATTTAACTTCTTTGGGGCGGAAGGCAGGAGAAAGCATAAATACTGTCCAGGTCTGCAGTAAATCAGTTCATTGTAGAAGAGTTTATTGAGATCACAGAGTAGATTCCCAGAGAAGGAATTAAGATAGTTTCTTGCAGCATGAACGAAATTGTTACACGTGTATAGATACACACACGTACAGAGCTATATACACATATACAGCTAATCAGTTTAATTCATATATACATACGGAGTGAAAGAAAGAGAGAAAAAAGAAGGAATAGGAGGGGGGAGGAGGGGAAGAGGGAGGGGGAGGGAGGGGGGAGAGACCAACCATCAATGGTAATAAATACAGCAACAGAATCAACAGTTTCAAAACTCAATTGTGCAGAATTGAACTTATTTTTCTAGCTTATAGGATTAAAACTGGATTTCAACCTAGAGGTAACACACTGCATTGACATTAAGAATAATGTCAGGCTGTGTAAATATTTTTCCAAAGAATATGTGGCATTATTAGTGAGAGTAAGACATAACTGTTATGTTTAAGGAAAGAAAGCCTTTATTTGTTCCCTATACAATCATAACTCAATCAACCAAACACGGCTTTCCCTTGCCCTCAAGCCACCATTATAATGGGAGTTTTGTGTAAGCTCCTTGTTTGTACAAAAGCCTGACGATATAGTCTTGAGGGGTAATCCTAAAGCTGTTAGACCGAAATTAAAACAAATCTTACCGGTAGATCTGGGTTTTAAAGACAGCTCTATTTAAAAGGGCCATGCTGATTATACCAGGAGATAAGCCCCACACAATCGAGGGGTGATCACTTCAGCAAACATGGGCATGGCATTGTAATTTTCTAGTTTTCACCTTACAGAAGAGCAAAGATCTCACAATCACTTTGTGAAACAGCAGCAAATTCCTCAAGACTTAACAGTCCTGGTATGCAAAAGCCTGAGTACGAGGTTGGCTTTATCTTTTTTTTAAACCTTAAAAGTAAGAAAGAAAAATGCATGCTCACAGGTAAAATGGTTTCACCTGTCACCAAAACAGAGCAGGACAGACAAGGAAGGGCGTTCTGTCCTATTTTTGCATCCTTAAATCAAACGGGAACTTGATATCATGGATTGACAAACATCTGGATTGTTTCCAACTTTTTGGATTTTCTTAAAATTTCATCTCTGTCCCTGCCCCAATACATACATATCAATAATCAACACACCACAAACATAACGCATCATAGTGGTCTAGACACCATGTTTTGAAATCTTAGAACAGAACGATTGAAACTGTCCAACGTCTATTTCTACCTCCTTAGATTCCATGTCTCCATGTGGACTCCTGCATATTTTCCTTGTCTATATCTATAGCTTCACGACCCCCTTCTTTATTTCTGGTTCTCTTCAACCCCGGCTTGGAAGACTCCAGTATTCCCCACTCTGCTCTCCAAATTCACTTCTCAGCAGCGTATTTTTGTTTTGCTTCATTACAGCACCAGCGTTCAATCACCAAGCAGTCTGAGAAGAGCTGGGGTTGGCTAGACCCTGGAAATGCACCCTGACTCTTCTGATCTGGGTAGCCTTGGCGTGTTGGGACAGTGAGAAGACACGGGCCCTTAGCGGCAATGAGAGTCTGGGGGTGGGAAATGAACAGGTGGGGGCTTCCGTGGGTGTAGAAAAGCATGCAGTTCCTTTGAATCTGCTTCTTGAACCAGTAAAACAAAATTCCTTCATACTTTGTGTAGGTGTTATGGTTGACTGGGAGGATTCCCTGAATTCAAATGACTCTTTGCAAGCTTGAGACTGGAGAAAAGAAGCCTTTTTGAGAAGTGTTTTGCAGTTGAACTGCGTCTGTTGTCTGTTTCCAACAAAAATACTTTCTAACACAGTGTCACTAAGTGTTGGTTCAGCAGTGCATGTGAACGGACTTAATACACTAGGGGAAATAAGAAATGGATTTTATTAAGTTTATTAGCAGCTAAAAACACGATATTTCAACAGTGGGAGGAAAGTGATCCACCCACACAATTTGAGTGGAATGAACATTTGGCTTTAACTACAGCTAATACGTGAAACCTAAAACCTAGTTTTCCATCTAAAGACTGTTGGGGGTCCATTTTTACACTACCTTGATCAAACCAGGAATTAAAGATCAAGCTGGCTCCCTCCAGTCCTGAGGGGTACTGGTATTTCTCCAGTCACCCCTCTTCGCATCAGCATTTCCTTAGGCTTATCTTTCCCTCCCACCTTAGCTTAACTTGGCTCCCAACCAGGGATGCATTTCTACCAATCAGATGCCCCAGCTCCCCTGCTGTAAGACAGGAGGCTGAGGGAAGTAGAGTAGGCATCAGCGCTTCTGCGGGAGCCTTGCACAGGAGGGTCACTGATCTCTGAGGCCACTCTTATTAATACAGACACGGTCTCATTGGTGAGCTCAGCTCCAGCCAAGACTACCAAGGCTAAGCAAGGAGGCCTACATATGCTGCTCAGGTTTTAAAGAGAAACGATACATGTGAAAAATAATGCTACCAAAAATGTTCATTGGAAACTGGTTCTGGGTTGGGGTCTTAAGCCCTTCATTTAACCCTCACAACTACTCTTGGAGGGATTTCCTACTATGACCTTCCTTTCACAGATGAGGAGACAGGCTTGGGAAGCAAAGGTGGTGAATGGCAGAGCCAGGGGCTGAGCCTGCACCGCCCTGCCAGGAGCCCTTCCTCTTGACCACTGTGTGTCCAGCATCACGACTGCAGCCAGCACTTCCTCCTGCCTCGTTGGGTCACTGACCCCTTGCACTAGAATTACCTTGGTGTGTGTTTAAAAAATGCAGATTCCCAGACCCCACTCCACAGGTTTTGATTTAGCAGGTCTAGGATGAGGTCCAGCAATCGGTCTTTATAACCCACACCCCAGATGATTCTGAAGCAGGGAAATGTTTGTGGATTACCGAACTAGGGATGTAGTGGAGACATGGGGATGGGGTCTCCCAGGACTGAGCTGGTGGAGGAAAAGGGGTGCTCCTTACAGATGCTCAGAAGAAAGTACAACGTGGAGATTTTGAGACAATCCACAGTATTATAAGAGTTTAAAAATGAGACCACCCCAGTTCTAGTCCCACCTTCTCTAAGACCCTTCCTGTTTGTGCTAATCCCCAGTGAATAAACTGCTTTCCAGATTCCTTCAGCTCCAGTTTGGATCCCACGGTTATACTCTGTTTTGTTTTATGTATCTTTCCTTTATTTTACAGGTGGTTATTGCATAAACACTATTTGAAAATAACTGTGGGGATACGAAATAAGTGACAATTCTTACATACAAAGATGCTCAGGGCAATATTATGTATAATGGTGAAAAAGTATAAACAAACAAAATGTCCAGCAGTAAAAGATTAAACTGTGCAGATATTCTAAACAATGGTTCGAAGCATATTTAATGATATGGAAAATGCTCACATTATGTCAAGTGAAAAAAGAATTCTATTTATATGATTTTATAAAAAACAAAAATAAAAACAAAAAATTGGAAGAGAATACATCTAAATGTCAGAGTGGGTCTCTCTGGGTATTCAGCTCATGGATAATTTAAAATTTTCTTTTTATATTTTTCTGCATGTGATTAATCTTCATCATAAACCATTTTCCTATTAAAAATGTCATTAAAGAGGCTTCCCTGGTGGCGCAGTGGTTAAGATTCTGCCTGCCAATGCAGGGGACACGGGTTTGAGACCTGGCCCGGGAAGATCCCACATGCTGAAGAGCAACTAAGCCCTTGTGCCACAACTACTGAACCTGCACTCTAGAGGCTGTGAGCCACAACTACTGAGCCCACGAGCCACCACTACTGAAGCCCACGCGCTTAGAGCCCGTGCTCTGCAACAAGAAAAGCCACCGCAGTGAGAAGCCTGCGCACTGCAACAAAGAGTAGCCCCGCTCGCAGCAACTAGAGAAAGCCTGCGTGCAGCAGGACCCAACGCAGCCAAAAATAAAATAAATAAATTTATTTTTATTATTATTATTTTTTTTTGCGGTACGTGGGCCTCTCACTGCTGCGGCCTCTCCCGTTGCGGAGCACAGGCTCCGGATGCACAGGCTCAGTGGCCATGGCTCACGGGCCCAGCCGCTCCACGGCATGTGGGATCCTCCCGGATCGGGACACGAACCTGTGTCCCCTGCATTGGCAGGTGGACTTTCAACCACTGCGCCACCAGGCAAGCCCATAAATTTATTTTTTTAAATGCCATTAAAAAATAATAGCAGCAAAGAAAGAGAAAAAGTGACAGTAAAAGAGAGACAAAAGATCTCCTCAAGGAGCTTAAAATTGAATGTGGGTCTTCCCTGGTGGTGCAGTGGTTGAGAGTCCGCCTGCCGATGCAGGGGACACGGGTTCGTGCCCTGGTCCGGGAAGATCCCACATGCCGCGGAGCGGCTGGGCCCGTGAGCCATGGCCGCTGAGCCTGCACGTCCGGAGCCTGTGCTCCGCAGCGGGAGAGGCCGCAGCAGTGAGAGGCCCGCGTACTGCAAAAAAACAACAACAACAAAAAATTGAATGTGGACCATGAGCAAGTTGTATGTGGAGTAGTTACTCCTGCCTGTGCTCCCACTGAACCTTGACCTACCCATTCCAGCACTGGTCACGTAGCAATTCTGCATCACTGAACTTGGGCCTGAAGGACTGACTCTCTGCTGGATGGTGAGGGTGGGGGCTGTGTCCTCCTTGGTCATCCTGGTACCCACTGCACCCAGCAGAGTGCACACACAGGGCTGCCTCTCAATACATCTTTATTGCATAGTGAATGAATGACTTAGGTCTCACTTCCCCAACTAAGTTAATGGTGCTTGGAGGGCCGGGCTCACACCATGTATAATATTTCCGAATTTCTTTGAACACCAGTGTTGGGCATACAGCAGGTGCTTAATCAAGACTTGCTCGTCTGATGGAGGTCCTATCACAAGGAAGCTTGCCGGCTGAGAGGAACCAGTCTCCCAGATGTCTTTCCCGGAGCGCACGCACCACTGCGGCATGTGTATAACTGTAAGTGCCTCGTGGAACGGAAGAGCTGACTTTGTTTGCTGAGAGGAGCATCTAGGTAGTCCTGGATCTTTATCTGCAAAAGCAGTCATGCCTTAACACACTGCTCCGCCCCACACCCCTTTTGGAAAAAGATCGATAAGCGTAATGATGACGTTTTAATGAATTTCACAGCACATTCCTTATGTTCTTGCAGACTTGCCAACCAGCCACTTCAACATCCAGCGGTTTACTTGTAGTAACTTTTCCCCCTTTCTCTTGCCAGGGAGCATAATTATTCTTGCGGTAATTCCTCTCTCTCTCTCTCTCTCTCTGCTCCCCTTCCCTCTCTCTTTTTCTCAGTGTTTTTTTCCCTTTCTGGGAATTACTCTAAATGGGTATCTTTGAAAAGAGGGTGGCAGGCTGCTTTTGGTACAGGACTTACCAAGGACCCCTTCATCAAAGAAGCCCTTGTGACCACGCTCTGGACCCGAGCCAATCAGATCATCTCGCTGTCTGTTTCTGAAAAAACTCTGACCCTGGTATGCAAGTCGAGCCGGAATCTGCAGACAGGCTGACTGCACTCTTAGGCCAACCTGTCTTAGCTGACTGAAAAAACGCTGAAGGGAAAATTACCTGTTTGGCTCCAGACGGAATTAACTTTTTTTTTTCTATATACACACACAAGTATGTTTATTATTTTTTGTTTAAAAGCGTTTGCCTATCTAATATGTTCATTAATGTTATCTGGTCAGTACTTGAAACATTTTGAAATATGTGCAAATGCAATAAGGCTACAAGGCCTGGAGGCAAAATAAGATGAATTTTCTAATTAAATGACAGAAAACTGTTTGGGGATTAACGAATGGAGTTCTGTAATCTGTTTACGGGCGCTGCTCCATGCAGGGACATATGGTCCATGTACAGGCCCTGGTGGCTTAGGGGGCCTGGATACCAACCAGCCCGGTCCCTCCCCTACCCCTCTTCAAACCTCACACACCTTGACTCAGATACCGCAGGTAGGTGGTGAGGCCCCAGTCTCAGCAGATCCACCCCTGCCCCCGGCCCTTCTCAAGCAGCCCAGAGCTCGGCTCACCCACTGGGAGTCCACTGTCCCAAGCTGGTATCTTCCTGCCCTAGGTGCCAAAGAAATGCCACAGAATTTTGAGCAAACTTATCTTCTGAGCAGAGTCCTCGAAAAGTCTTACATTCTCTTCAACCCTCAGGCCCACGTTTTTGACATTTCTAGACAATTCCAGAAAAAGGTCATACTTGAGAAATATATTTGATAGTTGCTATCTGAGAAAAGGTACCAACACGTTTCTTTCCTGGACCCATTCTAGAATTTTCCTCTGAAAACTCAGGCATGCGGATGCTGCACACACAGTGTGGCTCCTGCGCGCTGGCACTGAAACAAAGAAGATATGAACTTTGCCCTCAAGGGTAGGGTCTGGACACCTCCACACCTGGTATCTTCAGGATTAGTGTGAATGCTTAAAAAATTACAGTTTTGGGCTTCCCTGGTGGCGCAGTGGTTGAGAGTCCGCCTGCCGATGCAGGGGACGCGGGTCCGTGCCCTGGTCCGGGAGGATCCCACATGCCGCGGAGCGGCTGGGCCTGTGAGCCATGGCCGCTGAGCCTGTGCGTCCGGAGCCTTGCTCCGCAACGGGAGAGGCCACAGCAGTGAGAGGCCCGCGTACAGCAAAAAAAAAAAAAAAAAAAAAAAACAGTTTTATATCACTAATGTGTTAACAGTGGCACAACGTACAGGTGATAGAATTATTGTGCCATGTATTTTTAATTTGTACTTTTCAGAATTTTCCAAAATTTCTATAGTGAACTTTTACTTTTGTAGGAATATAATATGTTACTAAAATGAAACTTCTTGGGAGCACTGCACAGGCACATTCCTGAATTACATGGAGTCGAGTTAGGGACAACAGGCCAGGCGACATCCAATAATGGTGAAAGGGGGTCTGAATCCAAAGAGGGAGGAGGGGGGATTTTAATGAGTGGGGCAGCCTGAGAGTCACAGCTGGCTTGGGCTAACTTCCTGGAGTGTTAAATCAAGTAATAACAAAAATATGACTGTGTTTTACATAACGAGATTTCATAACTTCCTGGGAAGTAAACAGTCCCTTCCCCCTTGGTTGTTTCCTCCTATGGAATGTCTACCTTCTTGCTTTTGGCTCAGCCTTTCCCCAAAGTTTTCTTTATCTACACAGAAGCACGATGGCCCAAACAGAATACCAACCCTATTCTCTCTGGTGGTCCAGCTTGCACAACAGGGGCTGTATCAAATTGCAGGAAGGTATGTGCTCCCTTCTCTCCCTGGCTCCTAGCTTCCTACCTGTGCTGTGTGCAGAGTTCTTCCTGTTACAGATTTAGAGTTGACCCTGGAAAGGACAGATGAAAATTCTCTGATGGTTTGAGTCACTCTGACCTAAAGGGTTTTCTCCCACTTTTACAATCCCCATGAGGTCCTGGACATAAGCTGAAGTTGAGGCTTTCCTACCCATTAAAAAAAAAATCAAATTCTTTTCATATAATAAATTCACAGAGAATGATCATACTCTGTTCCTGGCTACTTCAACTCTGGGTAGGCAGAACACAAATCAGGGGGAAAAAGTCTATTTTTGCCCTTGCACAGTCTCTTTTCCCATACCAAGGAGAAAAGAGCTCATTTTCATTGTAATTGTATTTCTGAATGAGCAATGAATAAATGAAAAAACAAAACAAAACAAAACAAAAATGATAGAAAAAATTTCTTGCAAATAGTGCATGGCATGTTATAAAACTATTAGATAACAGTAATTAGAGGTTTGGTTTCAACAGCACACGGTTAATCTGGAGGGAAAATGCTCACAGTTTAAGCAGAATAAACTCTAGGATTTGCACACTGTCTACCATTTTGAGAATAGTAACTCTGAGAGAAAAAAAAAAAAAAAGTTAACTCATTCTCCTTCCAAAGTGGAGAAAAGTGGCTTGGAGATGTTAGTTCTTTCTGGTTATGGGATTAAGGGTTGTATTATCTTTATATTTAAAAAAGTGAAGCTTCTTGGTTACTTCTCTCATGGACACAAACCTGGAGAAGGAATTCTTTTTTGCAAAAATAAGTTGTAAGTCTAACAGCTGATAAGACATATCACTCTGTATATGTTATAGGTAAACTCTCCATATATTGCCATCCTCTTAGGGGCAGTGTCTATGTTATGTAATCTTATCTTTTTAAAAGGTGATTTTTTTCCCCAATGTATAACTAAATCTGATTTAATTTTAAGAAATTTTCTGTAAAATACATGTACCAATCAGGAAAAAAAATCTTTTTTTCAGGTCACATGTCTTACTTTATTGATTTGTAAAATATGGTTTCAGAGCCCACAAACTATAGACCTCTAACATACCAAAAAAAAAAAAAAAAGTGGTGAGTGGGGAGGATAAAGTCCATATAAGTGAAATGAAGGACCACGACTAAGCCTGTGTTATACCTGAAGCCAAACCACCACAGCCCCCAGGACATGAAATTTAAGGAGGTAAATAGCAGACATTGACCCAGCACCACAGTTCTTTCTCACCAATAGACTGATCCTGGAGTTAGATACCTTGGCACAGAAAACAATCCACGGTTTACTATGTGAGGGAGACCTTTAGTCTGAAAGTTGTTTTTCACGTAAAGAAAGCAGGCCTTATAAACTCTGGTTGCCATAGCAGGAGAGGAAATACAGTTCTAGTGGGAATTTTCCCAAAGAATATTTCCACCGAGGGAGAATGATACCTTCAGCATTTTCAAAGATTTCTCAAATAAGCACAAAGGTCAGAAAGTGCTAGAGCAACAGAAATGCAGTGGATGACATCTGTGCATTATTCTTTCGGGAATTGTGGCTGGTGAAAAGGAGACTCTTCTGTAATTAGGATATTAAACGCTGTCGTAGAGTAGCTGACAGTGTAATTCAAATAGCACAGACCAGGAAGGGACACAGGGGAGGATCAGAGGACAAAATGGAATCAGTGTGACAATGAAAGAGGAGGCTCTGGTTGGAGCCAGACTGGGCTTGGCCCTGGGAACTCCTGACCATGGGTTTCACCACAGCTCAGGCAGGGAGGAATTGGTAATTGACACCTGGAAGCTCCTCATGACTGCATATTATGGTTTCTCTATACCTGTTTCCAGTTTATAGTTCTTTATGTGACCTATGCATAGTCATGCCTACACTACAACTTTGGTCCTTCTCAACCTGGGAAGAGAGACCTGCCTTTTCTCTGAATTCTGAGTTAAAAGAACTCTTTAGTTGTAGTTAAGGAGATGTACCTGGCACCTGATTGGATAAGACCAGGTAAATAGTAGCCATTAGAGAATGCTGTCTGACCTCTGCCTACTCTACCATCATGAAAACTCATCGTGAAGATGGTGGTGTGGGAAGACATGGAGTTAGCATCTCCTCACAACTAGGGTGCCTGACGGCCACTGTTGGGGGAACTCTGATGCCCAAGGAAACAGGAGGAACCTCAAAGTGAACCGGTAGGATGTAGGGGGACTGAGCGGGGAGGAGAAGTGGAGGCCAGACAGGATTGGCGCCTCTGAGGCTGGACAGATCAGGAGAGGCAGGCAGGAGGGACTCTCCAGGAAGGGCGGGAGGGGAGCAGAGGGCAATCGCCTGGCCCACTCGGGCCAGGGAGCCTGCTGAGCTCCCAGGCTTGTACCCCCCCACAAAGCCCCATCGAAGCCATGTGGTTCCTGGGGGCATAGGAGGGAGACCTGGGACATCAGGAGAGGCAGGTAGGAGGGGCCCTCCCAGACCAGAGGAGTGGGAGAGGAGCGGAGGGTGATTGCCCCGCCCACTCGGGCACGGGGAACCTGCTGAGCTCCAGGTGAGGTCCCCCACCCTCTGAGACCGGGGAGGGGGGCACGCCTGGGAGCCTTCTGTTCCTTGAGTCTAAGCCCCACTCCCCACAGCCCCCAGGGCCTTTTCCAGCCCTGTGAGTCCTGAGCATTGGCCCCGCCCACCACCCAAACCTCGCCCTTGCTTAGGCCCTGCCCTCCACAGCCAAGGCCTTCCCCTCCCCTTGTTTTTCTTTTTTCTTTTCCCTCCTCCTCTTTTTTACTATTGTGATACTGATGTACCTTCCAGTTGTTGATTCATCTATATTTTTATTTTCTTCCTAAAATATCTGTTAGTTTCCTAGTCTAATTTTAATTTTTACTTTGTTATTGCTTTTTTTTTTTCCCGCCTCAGGCGGCTTGCGTGATCTTAGTTCACAAGTCCAGGGGCAGGTCAAAGCTTCTGCAGTGGGAGCTCCAAATCCAAACCACTGGACTAACAGAGAACCTCAGACCCCAGGGAATATTCACTGGAGTGAGGTCTCACAGAGTTCCTCATCTCAGCACCAAGACCCAGCTCTACCCAACAGCCTACAAACCCCAGTGTTGGAAGCCTCAGGCCAAACAACCAGTAAGACAGGAACACAACCATACCAATTAAAAAAAAAGAAAAAGAGAGACAGCAAAACAACATGCCAAGTGTCAAGATGAAGGAACAAGGTAAAAACCTACAAGAGCAAATAAATGAAGAGGCAATAGACAATCTACTTGAAAAAGAATTCAGAGTAATGATAGTAAAGATGATCCAGAATCTCGGAAATAGAATGGTGGCATAGATTGAGAAAATACAAGAAATGCTTAACAGAGATTTAGAAGAACTAAAGAACAAACAAACAGAGATGAACAACACAATAACTGAAATGAAAAATACACTAGAAGGAATCAATAATGAATAACTGAGGCAGAAGAACGAGTAAGTGACCTGGAAGACAAAATGGTGGAAATAACTGCTGAGGAGCAGAATAAAGAAAAAAGAATGAAAAGAATTGAAGACAATTTCAGAGACCTCTGGGACAACATTAAGCACACCAACATTCGAATTATAGGGGTCCCAGAAGAAGAAGAGAAAAAGAAAGGGTCTGAGAAAAAATTTGAAGACATTATAGTTGAAAACTTCCCTAACATGGGAAAGGAAATAGTCACCCAAGTCCAGGAAGCACAGAGAGTCCCATACAGGATAAATCCTAGGAAAAACACACCAAGACACATATTAATCAAATTAGCAAAAATTAAATTCAAAGAAAAAAATATTAAAAGCAGCAAGGGAAAAAAAAACAAAAAGTAACATACAAAGGAATTCCCATAAGGTTATCAGCTGATTTTTCAGCAGAAACTCTGCAGGCCAGAAGGGAGTGGCAGGATATACTTAAAAGTGATGAAAGAGAAAAACCTAAAACCAAGATTACTCTACCCAGCAAGGATCTCATTCAGATTTGATGGAGAAATCAAAAGCTTTACAGACAAGCAAAAGCTAAGAGAATTCAGCACCACCAAACCAGCTTTACAACAAATGCTAAAGAAACTTCTCCAAGCAGGAAACACAAGAGAAGAAAAAGACCCACAAAAACAAACCCAAAACAATGAAGAAAATGGTAATAGGAACATACATATCGATATTAACCTTGAATGTAAGCGGATTAAATGCCCCAACCAAAAGACACAGACTGGCTGAATGGATACAAAAACAAGACCTGTATATATGCTGTCTACAAGAGACCCACTTCAGACCTAGGGACACATACAGACTGAAAGTGAAGGGATAGAAAAAGATATTCCATGCAAATGGAAATCAAAAGAAAGCTAGAGTAGCAATACTCGTATCAGATAAAATAGACTTTCATATAAAGACTGTTACAGGAGATAAGGTGGGACACTACATAATGATCAAAGGATGAATCCAAGAAGATATAACAATTATAAGTGTTTATGCACCCAACATAGCAGGAGCACCCCAATACATAAGGCAAATGCTAACAACCATGAAAGAAGAAATCAACAGTAACACAATAATAGTAGGGGACTTTAACACCCTACTTACACCAACGGACAGATTATCCAAACAGAAAATAAATAAGGAAACACAAGCTTTAAATGACACAATAGACCAGATAGATCTAATCCCCTTGATATTTACAGAACATTCCACCCAAAAGTGGCAGAATACATTTTGTTCTCAAGTGCACAGAGAACATTCTCCAGGGTCGATCACACCTTGGGTCACAAATCAAGCCTCGGAAAATTTAAGAAAACTGAAATCGTATCAAGCATCTTTTCTGACCACAATGTTATGAGATTAGAAATCAATTACAGGATAAAAACTAAAAAACACAAATACATGGAGGCTAAACAGTGTGCTACTAAATAACCAAGAGATCACTGAAGAAATCAAAGAAGAAATAAAAAAATACACAGAAACAAATGAAAATGAAAACACAACAACCCAAAACCTACAGGATGCAGCAAAAGCAGTTCTAAGAGGGAAGTTTAAAGCAATTCAATCTCACCTCAAGAAACAAGAAAAATCTCAAGTAAACAATCTAACCATACACTTAAAACAACTAGAGAAAGAAGAACAAAGAAAACCCAAAGTCAGTAGAAGGAAAGAAATCATAAAGATCAGAGCAGAAATAAATGAAATAGAAACAAAGAAAACAATAGCAAAGATCAATAAAACTAAAAGCTGGTTCTTTGAGAAGATAAACAAAATTGAGAAACCCTTAGCCAGACTCATCAAGAAAAAAAGGGAGAGGATGCAAATCAATAAAATTAGAAATGAAAAACGAGAAATCATAACCAACACTGCAGAAATACAAAGGATTATAAGAGACTACTACAAACAACTATATGACAATAAAATGGACAACCACAAAGAAATGTACAAATTCTTGGAAAGGTACAATTTTATGAGACTGAACCAGGAAGAATTAGAAAATATAAACAGACCTATCATAAGTAATGAAATTGAAACTGTAATTAAATATCTTCCAACAAACCAAAGTCCAGGACCAGATGGCTTCACAGTGAATTCTATCAAACATTTAGAGAAGAGCTAACACCCATCCTTCTCAAACTCTTTCAAAAAATTGCAGAGGGAGAAACACTCCCAAATTCATTCTATGAAGCCACCGTTACCGTGATACCAAAACCAGAAAAAGATAACACAAAAAAAGAAAATTATAGACTAATATCACTGATGAACATAGATGCAAAAATCCTGAACAAAATACTAGCAAACAGAATCCAACAGCACATTAAAAGGATCATACACTATGATCAAGTGGGATTTATCCCAGGGATGCAAGGATTCTTCAATATATGCAAATCAATCAATGTGATACACCACATTTACAAATTAAGGAATAAAAACTATATGATCATCTCAATAGATGCAGAAAAAGCTTTTGACAAAATTCAACACCCACTTATGATAAAAACTCTCCAGAAAATGGGCACAGAGGGAACCTAGCTCAACATAATAAAGGCTATATATGACAAACCCACAGCATTCATCATACTCAATGGTGAAAAACGGAAAGCATTTCCACTAAGATCAGAAACAAGACAAGGATGTGTACTCTTGCCACTCTTATTCAACATAGTTTTGGAAGTCCTAGCCCCAGCAATCAGAGAAGAAAAAGAAATACAAATTGGAAAAGAAGAAGTAAAACTGTCACTGTTTGCCAATGACATGATACTATACATAGAAAATCCTAAAGATGCCACCAGAAAACTACTAGAACTAATCAATGAATTTGGTAAGGTTGCAGGATACAAAACTAATGCACAGAAATCTCTTGCATTCCTATATGCTAATGATGAAACATCTGAAAGAGAAATTAAGGAAACACTCCCATTTACCATTGCAACAAAAAAGAATAAACTACCTAGGAATAAAGCTACCTAAGGAGACAAAAGACTTGTACTCAGAAAACTATAAAACACTGATGAAAGAAATCAAAGATGACATAAACAGATGGAGAAATATACCATGTTCTTGGATTGGAAGAATCAATATTGTGAAAATGACTATACTACCCAAAGCAATCTACAGATTCAATGCAATCCCTATCAAACTACCAATGGCATTCTTCACAGAATTACAACAAAAAATTTCACAATTTGTATGGAAACACAAAATACCCCGAATAGCCAAAGCAATCTTGAGAAAGAAAAATGGAGTTGGAAGAATCAGGCTCCCTGACTTCAAACTATACCACAAAGCTACCGTAATCAAGACAGTATGGTACTGGCACAAAAACAGAAATACAGATCAATGGTAGAAGATAGAATGCCCAGAGATAAACCCACGCACACATGGGCACCTAATTTACAATAAAGGAGGCAAGAACAAACAATGGAGAAAAGACAGCCTCTTCAATATGTGGTGCTGGGAAAACTGGACAGCTACATGTACAAAAATGAAATTAGAACACTACCTAACAGCGTACACAAAAACAATCTCCAAATGGATTAAAGATTTAAATGTAAGACCAGACACTGTAAAAACTCTTAGAGGAAAACAGGAAAAAGACACTTTGACATAAACCACAGCAAGATCTTTTTTGACCCACCTCCTAGAGTAACGGAAATAAAAACAAATATAAACAAATGGGACTTAAAAGCTTTTCCACAGGAAAGGAAACCATAAACAAGACAAAAAGACAACCCTTAGAAAGGGAGGAAATATTTGCAAATGAAACAATAGACAAAGGATTAATCTCCAAAATATACAAACAGCTCATGAAGCTCAATATTGAAAAAACAAACAATCCAGTTAAAAAATGGGCAGAAGACCTAAATAGACATTTCTCCAAAGAAGATATACTGATTGCCAACAAACACATGAAAGGATGCTCAACATCACTAATCATTATAGAAATATAAATCAAAACCACAATGAGGTATTACCTCATGCTGGTCAGAATCGCCATCACCAAAAAATCTAGAAATAGTAAGTACTGGAAAGGGTGTGGTGAAAAGGGAACGCTCCTGCACTGTTGATGGGAATGTAAATTGATACAACCACTATGGAAAACAGTATGGAGGTTCCTTAAAAAACTAAAAGTAGAACTACCATATGACCCAGCAATCCCACTACTGGGCATATACCCTGAGAAAACCATAATTCAAAAAGAGACATGTACCATAATGTTCATTGCAGCTCTATTTACAATAGCCAGACATGGAACCAACCTAAATGTCCACTGACAGATGAATGGATAAAGAAGATGTGGCACATATATACAATGGAATATTACACAGACAAAGAGAAATGAAATTGAGTTATTTGTAGTGAGGTAGATGGACCTAGAGTCTGTCATACAGAGTGAAGTAAGTCAGAAAGAGAAAAGCAAATACCGTACGCTAACGCATATATACGGAATCGAAAAAAAAAAAAAAAAGGTACTGATGAACCTAGTTGCAGGGCAGGAATAAAGACGTAGACATAGAAAATGGACTTGAGGACACGGGGTGGGAGGGTGAAGCTGGGGCGAAGTAAGAGTACCATCGACATATATACACTACCGAATGTAAAATAGTTGGCTGTTGGGAAGCAGCAGCATAGCCTAGGGAGATCGGCTTGGTGCTTTGCGAGGACCTAGAGGGGTGGGATAGGGAGGGTGGGAGGGAGGCTCAAGAGGGAAGGGATATGGGGACATATGTATGCATATGGCTGATTCTCTTTGTTGTGCAACAGAAACTAACACAGTATTGTGAAGCAATTATACTCCAATAAAGATCTATTTAAAAATTTAAAATAAATAAATTAAATAAAATAAATTAAAAAAAAAGAAAACTCACTGTTGAGCAAAGGAAGCACAGCTGCCACCTGCAAGCACTGAAATACCTCAAAGTGACTGTCTAACCAATGAGCATAGAGATCAACTCCCTATCTTTGCAGGTACATGGTATTAAATTCATCCTTTCCTGTGGCTTTTCTTTTTGCACCATTCTAAAATGCATAATCTCTAGGAGTTGGGTCTAGTGGTCTAGACTATCTCTAGGGTCCCAGACTCTTATTCCAATTCTTTGTTTTAATGGAGAGATGGACAATTTTAGTTCTTTTATTGATCCAATTGACAAAGGTGACTATAACTGCCTCTAGTGAGACCATCAATTTTAGATTAACAATACTTTAAATGATATCTTAACTGCTACCCCATGATGCCTAACAGGGTCTGAATAGTTTGTTTTACAATTGTTCCTCCCTATCTCTCAGGATCATATGAAGATAAGACAGCACCTCTACTGCCTCGAGTCATTTGGAAGAGAATGCTCTCTAAATCCAAGGAATGGTATGATTTCTATGATTCTATGAAGACATTTACAGGATTCATAGGGATAATTAACATGTGTTTCTCTGCCTCTCTCACTATATATCAATATCCCTCTTCCCTTCTTAAGATGTGCTCAATATTCTCTCAAGGTGCACACTTCACTACCACATATAAAATTGCTGAATGCTAATAAAATTGCAAAGGGCTTTGCCCTAACAATTCCAATCATGCTATTAAATGCAGTTAATGAAATGAAAGCGATAAAAGAACTAGTTTCCAGAATTCAGCCTAGGTGTATCTTGGGCAGAACATCTACAAATACTTGAGGCCGTGTGTTCCAACAGGAGGGACTTGGGCTAATAGTTCTGAAAGCAAAAATCTTGTGGCCAAGAGCATCTGTACTAGAAATGTTTATGTACAACCAATCAGGCTTTATTGGGTGGTGCAGTGATTCAGACTCTAGGAGATCACCCCAGGTAGGCAGCAGGTTGGATAGAAGGCAGTGGTTGACCCACTGGTATTTAAAACAATGATTTGAAGGTCGCATGCGTCTTAGCAGACCACAAACCCATGGGCTTGCTTCTCTCACCTTCCACTGACCCTTCCTCTTAAGGTACAGGATACACTGCTGGGTATTCTCCCTTTCTAGACTGCCCTTGGTGAACATTACAGGTGAATTTCAACCAAATTCCAAAGTGAGAAAAAGAGAGCCTACTACTTCCAGAACTGGCCCTGCACAGAGCTGGTCTGGCCCAAAGTCTTACCACTTAGTAAAGAGCAATACCCACTGCATAGTTACCTGCTTAATACTGGCGCTTGGTAGGAATGGTTCGTAACCTGTTTGGGATTTGGCCATCTCTCAGTGGAAACAATATAGTACTAGAATTACATTACTCACAGCCTAGGCAGTAATGCAAATTAGACTGTTTTGTTTGGCTTAGTTGATGTTTGAAAAAGTTTGGATTGAATGCTTTAAGATAGTCCATGCACACCTTGGTTCACCCCAGGCCCTTGACTTCCTGTTGTGTAACATTTGGCCAGCCCCACCTGGCACATTTATGTGACCCACCTGCTCACTCAGATATCTGACCTCTGGTCTAGAAGCGAAGGTGCATCTTTCAGGGTCTTTCCTTAGTAATTATTCAACACTGCTGTCTTCCCTCTGTATGATTAGTTAACCAGCAGGGAGTTAATTGTTGAGTACCTACTGTGTGTCTGCAATGCTAGATGCTGGCGTCACAGAGGTTACTCCCTGCCTTCTAGAAGCTTGCTCTCTAGTCCATGCCCCGGCCCGTCAGTGCTCTTTCTGGTAAAAGACAGACTACCATCCCATGAAACCTTTCTTCAGTCCTTACAAAGAAAGTGACCACAATCTTAATTCTTTTCTCTCCCCTGAAAGGATGAGCACTTCACACCAAACACCAGTTTAAGCACTGAAATGATTCTATAGGACTACGAAACCTGCAGCATCCACGTTTACAGTTCAAACAGATAAAGAAGGGGGAAAAACAACTCACATCTAGGAGACAGTAGAAAAAGAAGAGAACAAAACACATGTTCATACACTTGCCCTTAAAATCAGGGGAAAACCAATTGGGAAACTTTCATTTTCTTGTTGGATGTCTATTTAAAAAAATCCCATGTGATACGTGTGTCTATGGAAACCTTCGTTATCTCAAAGATAGGTACTAAAGGCCGTCGTTGCCATGGAACGAGCAGTATTTGCTTTTTATTCTATTGTACAATATCTAATTACAGAGACCCTGATAAAATTATGCATTCCTGAGCACAAATTACGGCCATTCTACAGGAGCCTTCATGCACATACTTTATTTGTCAAATTTCATTAAAAACAAAAATCAGGGATGACTTTGGGATAAGCAGTCTAACCAGACTCATCCCCTTCCAAGATGGAAATTGTCTTAAGTCTGTATTTGGCCCTGATGGAGTGTCCGAGGTGAAAGGTCAGTTCATTTCCTTTATTCTCCCAGAGAAGCCTAAGTCGAAACTCTAAACCCCTTCTCCCATTGGATGCACAGGATACATATTTAAAAATCAGTCTCTTTGTTTCCTCTGGAAATACAATAATCAATTTAATGGCATGGAAGGCTGAGCTGCTCTTCTGAAAAGATAACATGTTACAAAATACAGTTGATACCCCTTCCCCCGTAGCTTGTGCTTCCGCCCATGTTTCTATTCTTTTACTACATATTTATGTATCTATAAACAGGTGTACTATTCTTTTAACATAATGCTCTATACGCAGCACTTCAAAAATTATCTTTTCACTCAACATAATAGTTCCAGGATGCATATGTGTGTGCACACGTGTGTATGATTCGCTTATGTATTTTAACTACCAAACAGTGTTCTGTTGTATTGACCCTCCCCCACTGACGAATCTTTATGTCGCTTCTAAATTTCTGCTGTTCCAATGCTGCAATGAACATACTGGTACGTGGCCTTTTCTCAGTACCTGCAAAGATTTCTCTTAAAGTATTAAATTGGAGTATAGCTAAATTAAAGAGAATCAGTGTCTAGATCCCTAACTTCCATATGTATTTTTATTTGTTGAAGCCAGTCTTCTGAGACTATGCCTGTGATCCAAGTATCACGCCAGCGTTCTTTCACCACCGTGTTTCCTCAGTTGCCTTCTCCCACCTCACTAAGTTGTTTTGCCCTGGGTGTACTGGCTCCCCAGTGCCAAGAGACGACACAATAGGAATGACTGCTGTAAGTAGCTGCTCCTTTCATCAAGGACCACAGATCCAAGCTGGAGCTTTGAGTTTCTCCCAGTTTTACACATATTCCTGTGAAGGGTGATGCACGGTGCTCAGTGGGTAATAGGATGGTCTGAATTCAGACATATTGTACAGTGGAGTGGTGCAAATTTTGACAGTTTTTGTTCACTGAAAGTGTAATAACTTTACCTTTTTCATCTCCAAATTTATTTTCAAAGAATGCAGCTTTCTTGATAGTCTTGTGGGGACAAAGCAAAGAAAGTGTCTGAAGATGTACTGATGGTGGCAGCACCTTACACCTGCCTTGTGACAAATTCACAGAGAGGCTTGACGCTCTCTGCTCCATACATCCACCTCCTTCCTAGCTTCCCAACTACTTCAGAACTAGAATTCAGAGCGGCGAGCTTCTCCCAGGGACGTGTACTAACACATCTGTTTAAATGGAAAAAGTGAAATCAGACTTGTTCTATCAGAAAACGAGTCCACTTGGATTGTTCCATGGCACGGTGAAGACTGGTGTTGCTGATTGGGCTATCAGAGGATGTTTCCATTATTTAAACGAGCTCAATCTGTTGCTTCAAGGTTTTGAGAATATATTTAAAGTGCATAAGATAATATCGTTGTCTTCAAAACTGTTCTATTGGCAAAGATGGATCAACGTGAACAGTAACTTGATCCTCCCCGACTCTTTCCAAGTATATTTGGTTAAACAAGGTACCTCAAAGAGAAGAAGAGTAGCAGGTGTCATTTGTGTGAGATACTTGTGTAGACAGTCACTTAGGGCACTTCCTGCTTTTGGAACAAGCAATAAAGAACTTGTCGGGCAATTTCCCTGCATCTCATCTGAGGAATATAAGTCCGAGGAAAACGTGATTGGCTCAGGCAATATGATAACACATATTACTGTAGATGAGTCACCAACTGTAGGAATAAAATAGAGTTTATTTAAATAGCTCTTTTGTTGCTATAGACTGAGAATCTAACCACCTTAGGAAAAAGGGCGTAGTCCCTCTTGGAAGTCCGTCTCCTCATCACAATTCTGAAATGTAACCTCAAATCGCATCGCTGGATGACAGAACTGCCACGAAGTATTTAGGATGCCCCTGTCTGCTTGGGTGACGCTGCGTTGAGGCGAGCATGTCAGCAGCCTATGGTAGAAGGAGTGTCTTAAGTAGGAAGCCTAGCGCTGCCTCCACCGTGACCAGCCGTAGGTCACTTCCTCTCCCGGGGCCTCGGTTTCTCCCTCTGTGAAATGAGGGGATGGAGCACATATTCTCCTGAGGTTCCCTCTCATCATCCTGGCCTTGGCTCATCACTTCCTCTCCAATGGGACTACAAGGCCCAGGCTGGTGCTTCCCCCGGGACCTGGCATTGAACTGCCACCGTACCCTACACCTGGACCAGGTGAATATGGCTTTCCTTCTGGAGAACTTTTCAAAAACTTCCTGGTAGAGATTTTAGGTACAAATGGGTAACACACAGGGAACCCCGTTCAGCCTCCGAGGAGCAGCGGCATGGCTTTAGCTACCTCACAGGATCCTGAGTTTGCCAGAAGGAAGCAGCCACACCCTCCTTAACCCTTCTGAGAGCTTCCTTCTACACGGCCTGGGCCTCCGAGCAGGGGTGGAGAAGAACTAAGCACGTATCAAGCCTTTCAGAGCTCAATAAATACTTATTTTGCTCCCTTACCAATATTCTTATGTTTTATTCTAGGCACCCTAAGAGAGAAGAAAAAAAGCTAATAAGGGTACTTGTGGCACATAATAAAAATAATCCTTGTTTGCTTTATACATATGTCAAATAACAGAGAGTTTCTCAAAGTACTCCCCCCCCCTTTTTTTCCTGCGGTACGTGGGCCTCTCACCGCTGAGGCCTCTCCCGCTGCAGAGCACAGGCTCCGGACGCGCAGGCCCAGCGGCCATGGACCACGGGCCCAGCCGCCCCGTGGCGTGTGGGACCCTCCCGGACCGGGGCACGAACCCATGTCCCCTGCATCGGCAGGCAGTCCCTTTTATAGGAACTGTTCAGAGCGGTAGGGCGATCCCTGAGCAGGGAGACAGGAATGGGATGTAGATGGACCTCTCCCACGTATAAGAGTAGATAAGTGTGCAGGCTCCCAAGTCTGGCTGCTTTGGTTCAGATCTAGCCTCCACCACCTGTTGGCTGTGTGGCTGCGTGGGGTAAATTACTGAATCTCTCTAAGCCTCATTTTCTTCATCTGTAATTTGAAACAGCCTCATAGGTTTCTTACGAGGATCAAATGAAATAAGCAATGTAAACTCACTCAGCCCAGGGACTGGAGCATAGCAAGGACTAAAATATATTATTACTATATTTTTATCATGTCACCCTACAATTCAGGCATATTAGGAAGCGATTCTCTTGACTTATTCAGTCGGAAAATCTAGCAGTTAGGCAGTCAAATCTGTCATTTGTGATAGCAATACATGCTGAGTTTTCTTTCTTCCTAGGAATTTTTTTCCCCACTATAAAATGGAAAGCCAAATCAAATTTGCTCAGCTAATTTTGGCCTGAGAGGTGTACTTAGGACCCTCAACATCTGCCTTACAGGTCAGGCTTATCAGCTCACGCTTGTTAGTGCGAAAAACTCCTTTCCTATCACTGCTTCTGCCACTTTCCTTATCCTGTCTTTCTTCTGGAACAAGTGGACTTGCAAGATACTTCAGCCCCTGATTTGGCAAACACACTTGTTCTGTGAGAGAGCGTTCCGCCCATGTGCACAACGGCGGGTCCCAGACATTGGAGGGTTTATCAGAAAAAGCCTTTCTTCTGCAGGCGCCAGGGCATGGAGAGCAGGGCCCCTGCTGGCTGTCCCCCTTCTAATGAGGACTGTCCCGCCACTTCCGAAATATGGCTTCTAGGGACACCAGAATAAACGTAAGGGACTGTACTATATTTAACAACCCTTGGGGCAGCCTGAGAAATATTCCTAGCTGGATGAGGGGCAACATGAATTTTGGAACATGGGTGGAGGAGAGGCAGTGACTTTTGTTTAATACAGAGCTGTTGGAAAATCTCTGTCATGATAAAATTTGTTTCCAACAGAGGTTGAGTTCCAGGGTCTTAAAGGAAGTTGGCCCAAGGGTGCACAGGAATAGAGCAAATCTGTTTCGAGATTCGAATGCCCATTTTTTGGTGTAGCAAATGTTGACTAATGGCGAAATGAGGTATTACCTCTCACCAGTCAGAATGGCCATCATTAAAAAGTCCACAAACAATAAATGCTGGAGAGGGTGTGGAGAGAAGGGAACCCTCCCGTACTGTTGGTGGGAATGTGAATTGGTGCAGCCACTATGCAAAACAGTATGGAGGGTCCTTAAGAAACTAAAAATAGAGCTACCATATGATCCTGCAATCCCACTCCTGGGCATATACCTAGAGAAAAACATGGTCTGAAAGGATACATGCACCCTTAGCCAAGACATGGAAGCAACCTAAATGTCCATCAACAGAGGAGCGGATAAAAAAGAGTGGTGCCTACATACATTGGAATATTACTCAGCCATTAAAAAGAATGAAATAATGCCATTTGCAGCGACATGGATGGACCTAGAGATTGTCACACTGAGTGAAATCAGATAGAGAAAGAGAAATATCGTATGGTATCGCTTATATGTGGAATCTAAAAAAAGTGATACAAATGAATTTCTTTACAAAACAGAAACAGACTCACAGACTTAGAGAATGAATTTATGGTTACTGGGGGGAAGGGAGGTGGGGAGGGATAGTTAGGGACTTTGGGATTGACGTGTACACACTGCTGTACTTAAATGAGTAACCAACTGAAGACCTACTGTGTAGCACAGGGAACTCTGCTTAATATTATGTAACGACCTAAATGGGAAAAGACTTTGAAAAAGAATAGATACATGTATATGTGTAACTGAATCACTTTGCTGTACACCCGAAACTAACACAACACTGTTAACTACACTCCAGTATAAAATAAAAAGTTAAAAAAAAAAAGATGAGTTAACGTAATTTAATAGATAAGAGCTTGGCCTCTACAGACTGGGTTCAAGTCCTAGCTCTGTCACTTGCTACCCAAGTAACCTTGCTGAAGTTTGCAAAAGCAAATGCACCTTCTCAGCTCCCGTCCAGCCTTCAGGGTCAGTCTCTCACTTGTTTGGCCTCCTTCCAAGGCCCTGGGAGAGGCCCTAGAAATGTGTTCACTTGGTCAAATATTTTTTACAATTTGTAAACATAAGACATATTAACTGCAATCCTTTAGGATGACCGTCTCTTTCTACTCTGACTCTCCCTTGTGTTGGGTAGCATTGGAGTAGCCATGGGGAAAAGCTGAGTTAGGGATAATTTACTTTGGATGCAGTAGGATATGCTTACATGTTATACAGTCATTTCCATGTTTGGGTAGGTTATTGCTAGCTGTCCTGGGCTGGAAACGGCCAACTCATCTAGTGTTGGGACATGAAGGGCCAGGGCCAGAGGTCATACTGTCATATGAACATGCCTTAGAGCAACCGGCTCCAGACGCATATAGGAGGTACAGAAAGAAATGCACGGAGCCAGAAGCTAAGTGTGTGGAAAAAATTCCAAATCTCACAGCTCCATATCTGGGAAAAAAGTGAGATGTTTCCATTTGACGACGATCTTAAAAACTTACATGATTATTACTAATGTTGAACTATGAAGCAAAAAAGAAGCTTTAAATATACTCTCCATAATTTAAAAAAAAGTTTGCTCAACCACGTTAGAGGAAAGACTGAGCATCCTTCTATTCTCGTCATAGAAGATGATATTATGAAATACTTGTTAGACGAAGAAATGACCAAAGAATAGGGAGCCAAAAATATAGGGGAAAAAAGTATTATAAATGTATGTCAAGTGGTTAATTAACAAAACTATGTGATTTTTCTGAACTTTGAGGTGTCTCTAGTATTTAACTGCCTTTAAAATTTTGTTGTACTTTCTTTTCTTAACCTAAACAAATATTAACTAATTTTCAATTTAACCTCCCCTCATCAAAGTATCCCCAAATTTGGATTCCACAAAACTTGGATCTGCCCCTGGATGTCTCAGAGTTTCCTGTGAGGATGAAATGAGATGAGTTATGTAAAGTGGCAGCCTCTGCAAGGTAGCAGGCTTGCGGTAAGAATTCCACTATGTATATATTTTATAATCGAGACAGCTTCCCTGTCTTGATTCTCGATCTGATATACATATGCTTGTGGCCAAGAGCGTGGAGGCTGAATTGGAAGGGGCTGAGAACTGAGGCAGGGAAGCCAATTCTGAGTCTAAGCTAATGATCTAGACAAGAGAAGATGTGACCTGGATTTTGGTTTCCTCTTGTAATGTGCAATGGATATCTGTCTCTCTGCTCTGAGGCTAACCACAGAAAACTGTCACCTTTGAGGTTTGAAAATAACTGAATATCGGCAATGTCTTATGGTTTAAATATTTGGAATATAAAAAACTCAAACCAACAAGAGAAAAGTGCACGTTTTCTCCAGAAGCATGTCATCTCTCTTCCTCTCACAGGGCAGCTCTCAATATTTCATGTGGATTTCTTCAAGGTACTGTGCACTAGGTCTTGTAAACTTCTCCTGAGGTGGAACGGGAACTTCATTTGTATTTGTAAAATATTAATTCTTAAGCTTGTGCTGGGAAGAGGGGTGTTCATTTATTATGAAGGGTGTTCACTTATTATGTCCTATTTTTTAATTTCTGAAATATTTGATTAAAATATATATAACAGAAGTATTTATCCTTTAATTTTAAAGGGCACTCTCTTGAGAGAGAAAATTGAGAGGCAGCAGAAACTTCTCTGACTGGTCCTTTGTGGTGGGAAATTCGTCAGTCTTAGGTTTACCATGCTGAGTTGAAAGTCAAACCTCAGGAGATCCGAACTTTCCACAAGCAGAGAGAGTCGAGTGTGAAAAATCTCATGAGTACGTCTAACTGGGCTCTGGCTAGCTGGGGCGGAAGTGACATGGCTCAGACACATGCATTGAGGATGTTGTTGTTAATAGTTAATGGTTACTGAGTATTGACAGCTTTCAAGGGGAAGCCACACGGCAGGACAGATTAGCCCCAGTCCTTTGCCCAAGCATACAGCCAGCCGGAAGATGGATGGCAATCCTTTTGTTGCAAATACTTATGGATGATTGAATGAAATAATGAAATAAACAAAAAGATGTCTAAGAGAGACATCTGTGGTAAGTAGTAAACATTTCCAGGCTGGCGAGTTTCATCTTATGTAAGAGCTAATGTGAAGGAAGATGATTTATAATGGGTCTGCACATTGTTTCAGAGGGACATTCATGGATTTGATGACGGGATGGTGAATTTAACCTCTGAATCCTAATAATGTTCTGTTTTCCAGATGAGCCCAAGGCTTGTCATATTCTAGACCTGGAAAGCATAAATGGCATTATCTTTGTATATACAAATAAAAATCAATTCATTTTCCAAATGTTTAACTCATTCAGGAAGAGTCACACACCACACACACACACACACACACACACACACACAAATAGATTCCAGCTAAATCAACAATGTTAGCAAAGCTCTTTTCGCTTATCAAATCAGGATATATTAAGTTCAATAAAGGTGCTTGACTTATAAATCTACAAATAACCAGTGATTTTCCTAAGCATCATTTTGATTTATCATCTGAAGTAACATTTCCTGTTCCTTATAGTGGCTTTTTGTTAACTTTCCCCTTGAATAGAAGGAAGTAGTACATCTTTAAATAAAAATATCTCAATAAACTATATCCTCTTGACTATAAAAGGACTATATTTTCTTCTTATGAAAATGATAATAGAACAGAAATGCTGACCAGAAACCTTTTCTCCATGATATTTTTGGACAAAACACCAAAGGCTGTATTTTCTTACAGACTTGACATCCTGAAAGGAGACCTGAACTAGAGATAAACACTAGAGATAAACCTATTGTCATTCAATGCAAACCATTTAGCACCTCTACTCCTGGAATATTTCGAGCAACTTGTGGATCATCTTCTCAAATCCACCAGTCTACTTCACCATACTGGAAGGACAAAAACAGTTTTGCGTTTCTCATGCTCTACAAATACAGCCATAGCTCAAAGCCAAGTTTCAGGCTGCCCCAACTCATGTCCCCTAGCAACTCTGCTAATCTGACCTGGCTATGAAGGCTAGGAAGCTGGGTTCCCTATCAGTCTGTTTACTTAACACATGTCACATCTAAAATAAGGATTGCTTTAGCTGAAAAAGCAAGTCATTTATAAGTGTGCATTTATAAGGGCAAAAGTCAAGGCAACTGAGCAAACCACTTGTCAACTTATTTAGAGGAAATTGTGTAATCAACTTAACATACCAGTTAGCCTTTACCTGCAAGGTCAAGCTCAGAGTTCCTGTATGTCACCACACTGGCCTATTAATCACTCCGCAGGAAATTCCACATTTTTCTTTAGATTAAACTATAGAAAGTGGAGTGAGAACAGAATCTAGAGAGGATTTCCTGTTCGTTTCTTTGTTTCCTCTGACTTGGTTGATGTTTCATGATTTACATTTTTTTTTTTTGACTTGCTTGCTACAGAATTTAAAATAGGTTCCAAATGATATATTTCAATACGCATTGCTAAAGGGAGCTTTATTACACAAAGGTAGATCTAGGTATTTGATGGCTGGGTGCCAACTTACTGCTGTAGATTCCAAGTGGAGATAGAAAGCATTGACATTGTTGAACAAGTAACAGATATTTCATTCTTGGGGGGGGGGGGGAAAAGGACATAAGCTACTAAATTTAAAACCATTTCCCCTTCTTTTCATGTTGCCAAAAAAGTCCAGATATGTGGTTTTTGAAGACTTCCTAATTTGAGGCATGATTCTCTAAAAAAAAAAAATCACCTTGAAATACCTTTAAAATTTTTTACCTGAAACTGTCTTTATCTTGCCTTCATTTTTAAACAGCTTAATTGAGGTATAATTCATATACCATGCCATTCACCCATTTAAGGTTTAAAATTCAATGGTTTTTAGTATATTCACCAAGTTGTACAACCATCATCACAATCAACTTTAGAAAATTTTCATCACTCCAAAGAGAAAACCCATTCCCATTGGCAGTCACCCTCCATTTTCCCTCAACGCCTCCAGCTCTAGGCAACCACTAATCTACTTTCTATCTCTATAGATCTGCCTATTTGGGACATTTCATACAAATGGATTCATATACTACACAGTCTTTTGAGTCTGGTTTTTTCACTGAGCATGTTTTCAAGGTTCATCCAGGTTGTATTAGTATTTCATTCCTTTTTATGGCCAAATAATAAACTGCCATTTTATTTATCCATTCATCAGTTGATGGACATCGGGTTGTTTCTGCTGTTTGACTATCATGAATAATGCTGCTCTGTACCTGTGTAAGTTTTTATGTGAACCTATATTGTCATTCCTCTTGGATACATATACCTAGGAGTGGAAATGCTGGTTTGTATGGCAGCTCCATGTTGAACATTGTAAGGAACTGTCCAACTGTTTGACAAAGTGGCTATGCCATTTTACTTTCTCATAAACAGCAGGTGAGGGTTTTGATATCTCCACATCTTTGTCGACACTTGTTATTGTCTGTCTTTTTTATTTTAGCCATTCTACTGGGTGTGAAGTAGTATCTCACTGTGGTTCAAATATTTTAAAGGAAATGTTCACAAGGGATTTCTGTATTGTTTTCCCCTGGCCAGGCCTACGAACGCCAACTGCTGTATGATTGTGGTATCCGGTGCAGTAGACAAGATGGAAGGAAGTGCTGGAAACATAGATAAAGTACACAAGAAGTTAGCTCAGAGACTTGGGATGGTCAGGGTCTTATCTTGAGTCTACAATGTTCTGAATTTGTAGATAATTAAAAACACAAAATGACTAAACCATTTGCAAAGGCCATTCAAAGCCGCAACTTCTTCTGTTGTTTGGTATTTTCTTTGCCTGATTTACTTTAGAAGGACAAATTCAGTCTTAACTGCAATGTGTAATTTAAAAAAATGATTAATTTTGCTTCTGAAGAGCCATTTGTAGCTACTGTTCTATTTGAGTAGCTTCCACGCTTATGTTTCCACTTTCTGGGGGGCTTGGACCCAGCAACCAGAAAGATAATCCTCTTTTGTGGACATTCCCACAGTTAACTCCACACACATCTGGATGGCAGTTCAATAGTCCACTGTTATTCAAACAATTTGTAATCACACATACTGTGTGTCAGCTAACAAGCCAGGGTGTATAGCTTTTCAGTATTCCATAGCACGCAGCACGCACAATTTACAAATAAAATAAAAATCTACAGCAAAGACAACAGCACATTCTTCATTGAATAACTGAGTAAAAAGAGTGTCTCTGTTGAAAGACAAGACACCACTTGTTATTTTGACGGTCAGTGAAAAGAGGTATAGAAAACCATATTTCATCTGTTAAGTCTTTTAACATGGGAAAGTTCCAAATCTGTAGCATTGCAGAATCTGGGGCCATATGTTTCTTTAAGCTGAGCTCGAATCAGAGATGGCCAAATAACCACCAGCAGTACGAAACGCACCTGACAAAATTCTCCAGGCTTATCCCTCTAAGTCATGGTAGATGGGGGGGAATGGGAAGGACGGACATCTCACCATGGTCAACTGTTTTTCTCATTACTTTCAGCTGGGAGGATGTTGGGAGGGAAAAGTCGAGTTCAACTCCCCAAGTGGCTAACAGTTTTGGAAACAAGGGGTTTGATAAGACCAGAGGAAGTGAACTCGAGCTTGTCCTGAGAAAAAAGGGCTGGGGACAGGCACTCCGCATATACAGCCATTGAGACCCCAGACAAGCCATCGAGATGACAAGGTGGCAGAAATAGCATGCCAACGACCAGTCATTGTGGGATAGGGAGGTGTTGGGAAATGCAACCAGAGGCGCAGCTGTGCAACATTCCACCTGCCCCGCCTGACTGGCAGCATGGTGGCCCCTGACCCTGAGGGGCTGCGTGCATCACTGGGAATCCGGAGCCCACTCAGAGCAAGTTAAGGCCTTGGAACATGTTGAGGCCTCACTGTGGGATCACTCAGCTAGGTCACTGCTTAAGTCCATAAGACTCAGGGACCAGATGACAAAGTATTTCTTACCCATGAGGGTTTTTCCCCCAGGGTTTCCCCACTGGCTTTTAGCCCGCAATGCCATAACTTGACTCCTAGGCTTTGCTGAAAGCTCCTTAATAGAGGACAGCCCCAAGTCCAAGGTAAATACAGTTCTGTCATCTTGTAAACTCAACAGCCTTGTAAGAAAATACCCATTAAGATCCAGGTGGCTCGAGAGAGGAAGAAACTGTCACTGTTTAATCGGGTTGTATTGGGGAGAAAAGATGAGTTTCACATAGAACTTTGCATGTCTTTATTACTCTCCACCCAAATAACATTAATTCCTTTAATATTTCAGGTATCTAGTCATTTTTTCCCAATATATCAGGCATTCACTGAGGACCTATTACGTGCCAGGAAGGGCACTGTATTCCGGAGATATAAAGAAAAAGGAAACACAATGCCTGCCCTCAAGGATCTCACGGCCTCAGAGGAGAGCCACTTCGACACCGTATAATTTATACCACGAACTGAAGGGGAGACAGAAGTCAGCGAGGAGGCCCAGAGGGAAGAATGGTTATTCCAAATGAGGGCTTGGGAGAGCTCCCAAGAGAAGCTAAGATTTAAGCTGAGCCTTGCCAGGTGAGTGAGCTCTACCCGGATGAAGGGAAGTGCAGGCAGAGAGAACATCCCGGATGCTCTGCCAGTGACTAGTGCACATTACCTGCGGCTTGACTGAGGCCTCCTGCGCAGGACAATGTATCAGCCTGGCTAGAAACCAGGTGAGAAATCTAAACTCCCTTCCCATGCTCCACTCTCAGCATTCTGTTCACCCCAGGAATTGGCAAGGGAAACAATTGGATTGTGGTGCAGTGACAAACCCAAACTTCATTAACCGACCAGAACATTCATCTTGATCTCTGGACGTTGGTGGACTTGCAGGAGGGCCTCGTGGCCATGCCTAGAGCTGCCCACCGGGGCACACACCTGCATCTTCGGCTCTCTCCTTCACACCAGCTGGCAGGCAACAATGCTATGGCTCAGGCGTCAAACCAACAATAAATAGGAAAAGCAAAAAGAACTGCAAGAAAAATGACTCAGCAACAGAACATCATCAATTTATAAAAAAAAAAAAATTTTTTTTTTGATCTCCTAAAGTATGTCCTGAAAGGAAAGGCAGCCACAGACAGCTTTAATTTGCCAGATCACTGTAGGTCTCAGTGACCTTGACAGTCATCTTCACATGGATGGAGTGCTCTTGTTCTATTTTGGAGGTACTACTGCGTTTCACACATAGAAGCTTTGCCCTAAGATCACAGAGTTGGACCGAGACCTTACAGGCCATCCCTGCCACCTCCTGGGAATGCAGGCTCCTCGCTCACAATGTACCTAAAATACTGCATGCCCTGTCCCAGGCATCCCAGGGAACAGAAGATGGGGAAGAGACTTTCAGAATTCAGCCTTATTATTTTGCCAGGAACATCTTTCAGTTCAAAATCATTTTTTAGTTATCTCCTTATGGGACAAAATGAATAATCCAAATCTCATTGGAATTTCTCCCTTTAAAAATAATTGTCAACTATTGAGCAGGCTTCTCCTTTGATCATTACAGAACCACAGAGCTTCAGGGTAGTAAGAGCCCAGACGAGTCATCTAGAACGACAGCACATTTGATGCCTATATCCCCTGTGATAAGCACCCTTGCTAAGTAGCCAGGTACTTTGTATATAAATCCTTCCACCAACATCATCTCACTACTAATTTTCCATTCAGGGCAGCTCTCTCAGTGAGAAAGTGTTCTCATTTTAAGCCACAATATGCATTCTAGTAATCTCCACCCACTGGTCCTGGGTCAAGCCTTTGGGGCCACAGAGATAGGTCTAATGATTCTTCTACAAAACAGCCCTTGTGAAAGTCGAAGAGTATTTGTTGCGTAGTACTTCTCACCATCTCTTACCTCTGAACGCACCCCAGTTTGCAAAGAAGTCTCTAATTTTGGAATCCAGAAGAGGTTTTGGTTTCTTATCAAAGAAGATGCTTTTAGAATCATGTCCTTCCTAGCATTCAATTTCTGTCTTCACTCTGCTGCTTGTTCCAACCAACGTAACTATTCCTTCATTCATCCCTCTAATCTAGCCATCCATCCATCTACCTACCCACCCATCTATCCATTCACCTAAACACCCATCCATCCATCCATCCGGTACTCACTGAGAACTTACCACGTGCAAGGCGCTATTCCAGGGACCAGGGTTAGAGTAGAGAACAAGATAAACAAGGTGTCTGTCCTTGTATAGCTTACAATCCAGTGAAGGCATCTCACAATTATCAAGTAAATAAACAAGGAAAGAGAATAAGGTACAAGATATCAGGCAAGGTGGACAGGGAAAGCCTTTTTGAAGACTGACATTAAACTGAAACCTGAAGGAAAAGAAGGAGCCAGCCAAGTGAAGATTTAGAGGAAGAACATTCCAGGAACAGAGCGACAGGGGCAGAGACTGAACAAGAGTGAATGTAGGTCAGCTGGGAGAGAAAGAACAGTAGGAGATGGAGTCTGAGAGGTATGGAAGCATCAGAATGTGTGTGTGTGTGTGTGTGTGTGTGTGTGCGTGTGTGTGTAAACCACCACTCAGAATGGAGTCATTTGTAAATTCGGCTTTACCTGCTTGTAGCAATAGCAAATCAACATTAGTTGTTCCCTGTCTCTCTGTGGCCCACAAATATGTTGCTTTTCTCCAGAATTTCAATTAGAAAGGTCTTGCATTATATCAGTGGAGTGCTATAGGGGACTCAGTGACCAGACCGGCAGATATTAATTTCCACTGAGTTGCAGGATTCCCGAGCAGTCAAGGAAGGACAGGGTGCTTAATCCAAAGCCAACTCACATTAACTCAAGAACAGACTTCGTGTGTTCTAACCCATTACACCTCCTCCGCTAGTTTTTAAAAGCTTTATTTATGAAGCCCATATTGAAAATTAAATGTTTATTACCATTTTTTGAAGGTGAGGTATAGAACTTGGCAAAGTATTGATTAATAACTTGTGGATGGCTGGTGTAAGGAAACCAGTTTGAACCCTGATGTAAACAACGCATCAGCAGAGGGTTTCAGCTATTTGCAGGTTCAGAGCTGGCCAATTTGTAATTAGTTGCAGATTTTCAGTTACTTCTCGGCAAACAAAATTGTTTTATTTGCATCGTTTACTTGGCATTTAATTTAAAAAGAATCCAATTGATTATTCTTAAAGACAATGAATTTGGAGGGCTGGGATAAAAGAAATAGATAAATGTTTGAGTAGCCCTACATCTGTATTTTTGTTCTGAGAGATATCAGGGTACAGAACTTGGCCTAAATTCAATCCACTCGATCACACAATCCCAAAATGCATCCTGTGCAATTTGTCAAAAAGAAGATTTTTGGCAACTGCATATGAAACTCTCGAGGTTTGTAATGAAGAACATAATCTGAAGAGGAAAAGAAAAAGCAAAGTTGCATTTTCTGCTAATCGAACCTGGTAAACCATTGTGAGTTAACTGTGAATTCAACAGAAGACGAAAATAATTTAAAATGTTAGTCCTTGTTACTTTCATCAGGCTGGTTTCTCTCCCTCTGGCTCCTTACAGGCCCATAGTTTTTTCTTTGGAGAAGGAAAAGCCATGGGATTAGAAAGGAGGAATTCATTCTGACTCGCCCATCAGGGAAGGTGAGAAGGTAAAACGCAAGAGAGGGAGAAGGAGGGATGGATTCCTGCAGTGGGAAGCAGGGGTGGGATGGTGGGAAGGAAGACATTTTAGGGAGGGAATGGGACACAGAAAGGCACAGCAGAGGGAGTGTGAGCCCTGGTCAGAGACCCACAGGCAGTCTAATGCGGTCGGATAGACGTGGTGTAGCAGGTAGGGATGGGACTGAGGGCAGTGGGAGGGGAGAACAGATTGCAGACAGCCTGGGCCAGCAGGGGAAGGAGCGTGAACCCAGTTCGGAAGGTGGGGAGGAACCAGTCAAGAGTTGAGCTGGGCAGTGACAGGGTCAGGAGGGTCTGTGCTTGAGAAAGACCAGCTGGGGAATGAATGGTCTCTGAGAAGGGGCAGGAGATGTAAGAGCATAAATGAGAAGGGACCTGAGGTATTTCAGATGTGCAATCGACAGGACCTAAAGAACACTCCTAAAGACTACAGGAGTGAGAGAAGACATGGGTCTATGCTGATTCTCAGGCTTCCTTAGAGGGTAACGCCATTATCCAAGGCAGAGAACATGTGAAGGATAACTGTGATGGGGTAAGAACGATAAACACTCACAAACCCCCAGAAAATGCCACAGTAAAACGCTATGGCAAACCTCAAAAACATTATTCTAAAGGAAAGAAGCCCGTCATAAAGGATCACATATGGTAGGATTCTCTGTATATGAAATATCCAGAGCAGGTAAATCCACAGAGACAGAGGATGGGGGGATGGGGAGTAACTACTTAATGGGTACAGGGGCTTCTTTCTGAGTGATGAAAATGTCTGGAAGTAGATAGAGGTGATGGTCGCAGAGCACTGTGAATGCGCTGAATGACACGGAACCATGCTCTTGAAAATGGTTAATTTTATGTCCTGTGAATTCTACTTCATTTGAAAAAAAGATAAAAGGAAAAACAAACAAAACAAAAACGGAACCCCCCAAACACCACGGCAATCCATGGAACCTTGTATTCCTGAGTTGCACATGCCCAGAACCTCCTCTTAAACCCAAAGAATATAAACACAGAGAGGGAGGGCGTGCCAGTGCCCCTTCATCGAGGGAAATCGTCTCTTGGGCTCCCAGCAGATACACTCCTTCTTACCTATTATGTGCATTTTCCTTGGAGGGCCTGGGCTGCTGGCCTTGGGAATGTTTAATCTGCAAGAACCCTATTCCATGTAGGTGTATCCTCTACTTGGACCATCCGCCTTTACTATGTCAAACTCTGGCTGACCTGGTAATGTGAGTAGTCAATCTGTCATGTGGGGGACATTTTTGGGGAAGGGGGAAGAAGCAAAGCACACAGAGAGAGGAGCCTGTAGGTCAGGAAACAGTAAGGAAAACTTTCTGGCATTCATATTGGTCATCAGAAGCCCTGGGGGAATAAAGGGCTCCCTGAGGCTCAGTGCATCATTAGGAAGATTAATTAACATTTGTAAAGGCCACACACAATGTGAAAGGCCCAGTCATGGATCTCCAAAAGCTGGAGTCCTTGTTTTCCAGAAGGGTCATGAAACAAGGAGTGGAAAATATTCCCTAGAAGACAGAGCTGGATGACCTCGGCCCTGAGGAACACTGCAAAGAAACGACTGGGCTTGTCTGGGATTCTCTTCATTCTCGAGTCGTATCTGATCTGACAGATGTGGTGAGTAATTAAACCCTTGTCCATTCATAGTCTGAATGCTTGCACTGCACAGAGAATGGGGCAGGAATAATGAGAGGCACAGCCCCTCTGGGACTATTCAGGAGGGCTCAAATTTGCATGGTCACATGAACCCGAAGGAAGTGGATTATGCTGGCCCGGCCAGGAAGTGGAGACCGCCAGAGCTTTCTGATTTGCATAAATCATAGGGCTGGAAGGCAGAGGGGCTTTAAGGGCTCTCAAAGAAAGCCAGGTGTAGCTGCCTTTCCCCAAATTCGGTACATTTTTGTAGCTAGATGCCTACTCACAAAGGCTGTATAGGAAATTGAACTTGTGATGTCATTTGTTCCAAAGTTTTGTGAATATGTACCAGCAAGTTTCCCCCAAACATGATTTTTACAAGCAAAATTGCTACACAGCCTTTTAATGAATGGGTTCTTTTAATCACCTTGAAAAGAAGGTGATGTGGTAAGGGGTAATGCATTTTATTGTGATTACCGCTGTCAAACAATTTCTAATTGTGTGACAAGGTGCTTAAGAATTGTTTATGAAAAAACAGTTAATGCCTCTCAAAAAGGATTACATTCTTTTTAAGTTTCAAATGAAGGCTACCAATTAATTAATCCATTTACATAAAAATGTCTTGGATCAGCTACCTGCAAAGATAAAGGATGAAACCTATCCTCTAATTGGAAAAAGAAAAACTGCTATAAATATGTGGTAATAAACATAGAGGAGTACCGTACAAAAAGTAAACAGAAGTCATTAATTAAAAACCGAAATGTCAAAAATTTCATTTTATTCTAAGCAATACTAAAAATATTGGTGATGTCAGATACTTTATTGAATAACCTCTCTATAAATAGGGCTTTCCAGTTACACCGTTTTACTCAACTTTCTTATGGGAAGTAATGCAAAAATTACATAATGGTTTTAGATTGGATGTAAATCTCCCTTCAGTTTTTTTCCTCCCATATAGCTGACTTCACGTTGTCTCCCAGATTCACAGACATCAGTCAACAGAGCTTGATTAAGGCATTAAAACCTTTGCTCCCATTGCTTCCGAGTCCTACACTTGATACAAACAGTCATTACAGACCCAGAATGGAACAAAGAAGGCAGATATTTACCAGTGAAAAACTGAAGTTGCTTAATCACTTTAATATATATAATCAAATGGAAATTATATATCACCCGGACTAATTATATATAATTTCTTGGCATTTGGTATAAATTATTCTGACTATATCAAGGAAAAAAATTAAAAAGATTCTTTTTTTTTATAGCAGAATTTTCACTGTAATATACATCTCACGTGAAATCCCATCTTTCTAGTATCTCTTCTTAAGTCTTTGATGACTTAAGTTCATTTTCTCTAGTGTTTTTCAAGCTGAGGCTGAGCTGCCATTTTGCGGTTGGAATTGGTCTTTTCATGGTCACTTGCTGGATTTACTGACATAGTGGTTGAGTATAATGTTGAGAAGAAAAGTGGAAAAGAAAAGAGAGAGAAAAGAGGAGAGAATAAAAAGTGAGGAGATGAAGAAAAAGAGAGGGAAGAGAGAACACGGAGGAAAGGGAGAGGGATGTTTAAGAAAATCCTAAAGGTGCAAGTTGCTGTCAATAGGAAGCAGAAATGCTCAGTCTCAGAGACTGATAAGAAATGAACTGCCAATGTCAACCGGTCACCTGACACAGGGGCTCCACGTGTTGGTGGACTGGCAGGAAGTGACACCCAGGCATGCCGGCTCTGCACCAACCCTCACTCTAAATGATTTAAAAAGTACCTCTTACAGTCACTCTTCGGACTGACAGGTTCAAGCCACAAAGTGACCATCCATTGGCAGGGCCCAATCTCTCCTATACAAAGGTGTGTGAGGGCAGGAATTATCAATAAACTCCGAGAGAAGCACTCTCATAAGTAGAAAAAGAAAACTTAAGCTCTAGCAAAGTCTTGAAGGATGCAGAGAAACGAGGGTCACAGAATGGAGGAAACCTATGGTTTACCGGCGGCTATAATCTCTCTTCCTTACCAAGCCCATTGACCTTCAAAATAACCCAGCTAGTTCATGCGATCTTATAAGGAGCTCAGTGCCATTTGTACAAATGGCTAGCGTTATTTTCATGCCATGTTGCCAAGAAGTATGTCAATGAGACCTGGGTCCAGAGAAGTTAAATAACTCATACCAGGCGACGCTGCTGGGGAGAGATGTCCTGGTGCTGGGGTGCCTGGATTTGAGGTCAGGATGCCCAGCCTTGACCCTTGAACCTTCTGGGGAGTTTCGGGTTTGCTACCCACAAAGAAGGTTGAAGGAACTCTCCAGAATCACAGCCAGGCATGACCCTTGGCAGTACCATCGCAGCCCCAAGAAGGTACAAGTTCCCTTTCCAAGTCTTTGTAGAGAGTATTTTACAGGTTACACCAAAGGTGTCCAGCCCACGATTAGCCGATTTTCGAATGGAGTGTGGACCTGTGTCTTCATTGCTGTGCGTCCCACCAATGACAACGTACCACACCATAGGGGGTGCTGTTCCTCCACTGTTTGTGACTTGTTAGAGGGTATTTTTGTATAGATCCCTTGGAGGTGTGCAACAATCTGTGCTGTTTTTCCTGTTACTTCTGTTGTGTATTTTGGATTTTGTTTGTTTTGTTTTGGGCCGCACTGTGCAATTTGCTGGATCTCAGTTCCAGGACTAGGGGTCGAACCTGGGCTCCTGGCAGTGGAAGTGCAGAGTCCTAACCACTGGACCGCCAAGGAATTCCCCTGTTGTGTATTTTGAATATGCTCAATTTCATGGAGGGAAAGTCTTCCTAAGATCCTATACAGTGATAGAACCTCTTCAGTTGTAAAACCGAGACAGCTCCAATCTTTGGGGATTAAAGATAAGCACTTTGCTTGGTATTAAAAAAAAGGCCCACAATAAGTGGTAATTATCACAATTATTATCGCAGAAAAAGAAGTGTAAGTCGTTGTTTAAGGCTACAAGAACAGCTTTATTTTCGTATTTTTCTTCCCAGAGGTTTAAACTGTTCAGGTCTGTTTGCATTCTTTTTGGTCTGTGCTGATAGCAACACATTATTTAAAGAGTGTTAGGAAAGTTGATCCAAGAGAAACATACGCCTTGAGTCACTGACCTCTTTAAATGACACCTTTTTCATTAATTATTACCTTTCAGTGATAGTGCTGTGGCCAGTTTCTAGCCTCTCTGATGGCTTATGTGAGTTTGAGGACAAAAAGTGGTCTGGAACCTTTCTAGCCAAGGAGCAAAAGAACCTCTCTTTTTAAACTTTTAAGACAAAAGCAAAAACAAACAAATAAACAGACCCCTAAAGGCCAGCGTGATTGTTAAAGCTGAGAAGTTAGACCTGGTTCCTAGACTAGCTTGGCCACTTATGAGACACACAATCTGAGTAAGTTGTTTCCTTACTTATAAAATGGAATAATAAAAACACTTATCTCTTAGGGCTATTGCAAAGGTTTTTAAAAATCCACTAACATAAAGGGCTTAGCCCATGCCTGGTACATAGAAGTGCTCTACAAATGGTTACCATAATCATGCTACTATCAGTAACCATAAAACTCCCATATGGGAGTCAGGGCATTGGTGTAGGGCATGTTTATTGGTAGATATTGATGGAGAACACCAGGGGTAACCAAAGCCCCTTTTACCCCCAATTCTCCCTCTCTTTATGTGTACATGGTATGATTCTATTTCTTCTCTTTCGCTTCAGGAAATTCATTTGTACTCGAAAATAGTCATTAAGCTGAGCCCTTTGTGATATATGTGTTTAAAAAATGTGGTGGTGACACCTAGGGTTATCAGTTTTTTTATTTGTGGAGACAAAGGTCATATCAGACTTCAGCACTTGTGTATTTTCTGGGCCCACATACTATGGACAAGCTCCTTTATCCCCTTAGTGCCCCATGCATGGTAAGTAGAACAAATTTTTTCTTTTGTCTTTCTCTTCATGATATAGGGCAAACAGCCTGTGTTATTCTGAGAGGACGTTAAAAAGCAAAATTATTTCCAGAAATTTCTAGTTTACTTAACAGCTGTGGATAAACACAAACCAGGTGTCACTCTCCCACACGGACCCTTACACCATCTACTGCTGATTTCATCAACGGTGTGAGGCATTATCAATCTTTCTTCTTCTCTTGCTATTGGAAGATAATATTTCTGATTCTATTCAATTTTAAAAAGTCGAAGAAAGAAAGAAAGGAAGGAAGGAAGGAAGGAAGGGAAGGAAGGAAGGGAAGGAAGGAAGGAAGACGGTCTGTCTTAAGCAGGGACTGGCTTCAGATCCTGAGAAGTTGTCCTGTGGTAAAATCCCTTTCTCTGGTAAGTGAGACAGCTGGTGACTTGGAGCCACTATGTCCCCTCGGCAGCTCGTTCACGTCAGACGTGCTACAGTGTCAGGGAAGCTGCAAGGCATGCTGGGAGTGTGGCGTGGGCTCTTCTGGGGCCACGCTTGTGGGGTAAGGTTGGGGTGGGGGAGGGCAGAGTCCTACTAAGGTTGGTTGGTCCTCAGGCAGCCTGGAGTCCTGAGAGCTAAAGGTGACCTTTCACAAGCCCACTGTTTAAAGAAAAGATGTGAGATTCCTTCAAAGAGTGGATTTTACTAACCCTGGATCCTCAGGGAAGGTAGAAAGAGATGACAGGAAGGGAAAAACTGGGCACAGAGTACACTACTGTATCTTATTTTCTTTCATTTACAAAATCTTATTCTGAAGATTAAATAATTTTCTTCCCACTGTTAGTATTATTATACCTGTGACTGCTCTACTGCAGGGTGGTTTTTCCGCCCTGAAACTGGACCACATTTGTTGCTATGACTTGTTAATTCATGTGGTCTGTACACTGAAATACAAACCATCCGAAAGCTCACGACTTCCACGGTGAGGAACACCTATTTAATGTTACTCTACTTACTCCGTGTTCTAGGAGACATTCAGTGAAGAATGACTGCTTATAATTGATTTCCTATCATATTTTCTTCATGTATGCAACTCCAACTCCTTGCGGAACACCAGGATTCTTTTTCTGCAGGGTATCATTGGGGAAAGAATGCGGCTTCTCTCTCGGGAGAGCAGCTGTGTTCTGCTCTGTCTTCTCGCAGCAGAGATCTACCGAGTGCCTACTGTGTGCCTTGTTCTAGGTCAGCGTGATAGAGGCAGATGACGGAGGAAGACGGGCTCAAACAACACAAGAGCACACAGAGCAAAAGCATTTTGGGTTCCACTGCTGTTGCTTCTCAGACTATCTTAGATGAAGGAACAATTCTTGCTTCGGTGTTTCATTTCCAAACTTTCGAGGACTAATGTGGAGTCCTATTCACATGACAAGACACATGCATGTGCACCCAACAGCGTGCACGATGGTTTACGTGCTGTTCGATGAGGCCACTCCACTGACCACGTGCTTGGATGCTGTGGCAACGGCAAATTGCTAAAATGTTTTAAATGCCTACTCTAGACTTCTCTACTTAACGACATCATAAGATAACGGCAAACAGTTCACGGACTGGCACCAGCAGTAGCTCTAGACCAAGGAAGGAATAATGTTCAGTGAAGCAATTTAAAGCTGGCACCCTGATTCCCGTTTTGTGTTTTTCTGCCCAGACCCCTGCTCCACCTGCAAATCTTGCAGCCTCCACCAAGCCAGTGCAAAGCAGGAGCTAGTCTGCGAAAACGAATTCAACTCCAAGACAGTCTGAAGTCCTTGAAGACCATGAGATCGTCTACAACATTTTGGGTGTATGTGCATTTGTCTAGAGAGAAGTTCCCTAGTTTTCATCGCATGTTCAAACGGGTATGTGGCCTAAAAAATGGTTCAGATAAACTAACTTCTCAACACCTTTTCATTACCCAGCAACTCTAGTTAAAAGTTTTAACACGCAACCACCCATGATTCCCAGGAAAACACACACACCTGGGGGACTGTTGGTTTTCATGAAGCCCCCCCGGATCTGGTGACTGGGCTGGCCATTTCCATGGTGTTTCAAAGCACTGCTGTTCTGGGTTAAGAAAGTGACTAGATTTGTCTACCAAAGGCTTGGATAGCAACAGGAGGTCAACTCTCTTCACGAAATTAAAAAAAAAATAGTCTGTGAAAAAAAGAATACAACTACTCTTCAGCGGTAGGGAAGTGTGCCCCACACTGGCGTCTTAGAATCTCAAAGATGAGTGAGGGCGTCTGATTAGAAGGGAAGGATGGATAGACTGAGAGAAGAGGTAGGGTCTGGTTGGAGGAGAGGTGAGCACCGGCTGTTAATAAGTGTGTGTGGAGCAGGGAGTATCCAGGTGGAACCAGATGCCCCTTAAAGAACGGGAATAATGAGATATCCAGGAAGATGAGGTCACCATTCCAACACAAACATAACGATTCTAAGAAGGAATCTACTCCTAGTGCCCAGACTGTGGTCTTTACATACATGGAAAGGAACCAGGACTCCCTGTAGAAATAGTTGACTCCAGATTTAGGCCAGAAGCCTGGGGTACCTTATCCTGCCAGAAAAGACTAGGGGAATTAAGATAAAAGGTGACCAGAGGCAACTAGAAGGGTCTCCCATTGATGAAAGGTGGGCTATTTGAGCATCAAAAAGAGTAACGATTACAGTGGACGGATGCATATGAAATGGATAAAACCCTAAGTGTTTATAATGATACTCAACAACAAACAAACCTCACTGGTCACTTTTGGAGGTTGCTGGGGGCAATATTCTAAAAATTGATAAATAAATGGAAAGAGGTTTTTATGCTGCTTTTCTTGTATGAACTGTATTTCAGAGTAACCCAGTAATTGATAATAAGTTCTTCTATATAGAATAATAGCTAATAAATGCAGAAAGAATGGTAGAATCGAGAATCTCCATTTTGTAACCTCTAATGGATGTAGACAGTGATTAAGTTACTAAAACTATTAGGTTAACAGGTAGATAGACAACTTCATAACGGTTGAATCAGGCTGACCACATCTGAACCCAATGATCAATCTTGACATCAATAAAAGGTGTTATGCCTCCCGATGTGATAAAATGGAACCTGAATTTCGTTACGTCTTCAGAGCTAACCACTAATTTACAGGAAGTATGGAGGGGAGAGGAACATATCAAACAGCACAATGAAGATGCAATAGGTCAAATACATAATGTGGACATTTTTAAAGGACAATGATCTGGTTTCTTCAACAAATAAATACCATAAAAACAGGAGAAGGGTCTGTAACAGATTAAAAGAGGCTTAAGGTTGGGTCAGCCAAATGCAACAGGGGCATCTCGTTTGGATCCTGATTCAAAGTACCCAGTTGTGTGTGGACGTTTGTAAAACAATTAGGGAGAACTGAACCTGGACAGGGCATGTAATCATTATTAAATTTGTTAGGTGTGATGAGGGTATTGCAGTTAGGTTTTTGAAAAGTTATGCTGTGTGTACTAGAGCTACATACTAAAATATGTACAGTTAAAATCAGATACCTGGAATTTGCTTTAAAATAGTATAGGAAAACAAAAGAAAAAGGGAAGGGAAAGAAAACCAGAATGGCTAAATTCGCTAACTGTGAAAGCTGGATGTTGGGATATGGGGGTTCACTGCACTATATTTTTCTCTGTGTGTTGTATAAATTTCTGTAAGAAAGGTTTTTGTTTTATTTATTTATTTATTTAAAGAGAGAATCTCACAGAAAATAAAGCAAGTTCAGACAGACGAGCTGATGAAAAACACAACACTTATCTATCGAGTCTTTGAATTCATACCCACACTTGCCCAAGCCCTGGCGTCTGAGGAAGCCAAGCACAGCTTACACAAGGGAGTTCAATCTTCCTGGCCTCTGCAGTACTGGGTAACTAGATGCCTGGGAACTCATGGGGAGTGAGCAATTGTGCTGAGTCCACAATCCCCAAGAGAGGTTGGGGCAGTTGTCTGATTGGTGGGAGGGGATGGAGTCTTCCAGGATCTACTCTGGGAGAGGCAAGGAAGAGAACTCCAGTCTAGCATCCTCTTTGACCTCATTCCCAGAGCGAATCCGAAACTAGTACCAACAGAACCGTGCCGTCTGGAATTCTATAATGCACCACTGGCAACATGCCACGGCAGAACTGTAGACGACTGGCATACTTAAGGCCACACACATCTTTCCTCCAGCTTTCTATCCTCTTACATGTGATTAATGCATTTAAAGAACTATAATGAATTTGGATTTGGAAGGGGTTTAGTCAAAGGTAATGACACCATACTTGATACAAAAATGACCTATTGAGACCCGTAATATCTCCATGCCAGCTTTTTTCAATTAAATGACCACAACTAGCAAACAACTATTAACATGGGGACTTTGTGGGCTACAAAGACATGCAGTGTCTGCAACGGTGAGCCACAAAATGCTTATAGGAGAAAAGGGGAAAAAACCCCCAGATTCTCACATAAGTTTTTGAGACAAAGATGTTATTCAGCTTTACAATCCTTTGAGCTCCTCCTAGGAATATTCCACCAATTTCCATAATTGCAGTTGGAGGCTGTCTTGATGGAAACTCTGTGTTAGAGAACCTGTAATATCCATGAAATGTCCACACTTGTACTAAACCCCAGAGAGTAAGGGACTCTTGCTACTGTATCCGCAGTGACTAGAGCCACTTCAAATTATTTCAACTGAAAATTAAATAGAAACTATGCCTAATCGTGCACTTTAATTTTTCTCTGAGGCTGTCCCGCACACCCTAATTGTATTCACTTTTTTTGCACGATTAGCCACGGACGCTGGTGTTTGGAGCCATTGCTTCCTACTGAATAGCAACCATGCTTTCTGAACTGCAGGTCCCATGGTTTAGCAGGGTGGGCGGTTAACTGAGATTACCCTGAGGATCTGGGAGGTCAGCCTGCCATACGTAGTGCATGCCTTTCCCAGTTATCCAACAGAAACCCAGCATCACCCTTCAGTCCAGGCCCCTGGCTGGCAGAGCTCTGGCCCGTCTTTAGAGCTGGATCGAACTGTAGGAGGTTACCTGGTTTAAGCCTCAGCTCCCCAAAAAACTTGCTACAAAACATTCCACTTCATTGGAAAGTTCTGAATCTGAGGCAGTACGCTGCTGCTCAAGTGGCTGAAAGGTCTTTCGTTTTCAAGTAAGGTCGGGTCTGGTTTGCAGCCTCGTGGAGAACAGGCTGTTTTCTCAATAGGTGCTTAGCTCCTATGCCAGGAGCACTACTGCTACAGCGTCTACTACTAACGACAGCAAAACAACATGACGATGACGACGATGATTGTAATATCAAGTTTTGATTTCCTTTCCGGTGTTTACCTCAGCTTTTATCATATAAGTAGCATTATTATCTCCACCAACAAATTAAGAACCTGAGGCACAGAGAGATTAAAATAACTTGCGCAAAGTCACAGAACTAGTAAGTGGACAAAGCCAGCCTGTCTGGCTCTAGAGCAGCAGCGTGAATCACCGTGAGAAGCTGCCTCTAACCATACTTATGAGCTTTGGCTCTAAATTGATTACCTGAATTCCAAAGAGCAGCCAAAATTACAAAGCGAATGTCCAGAGTTTGCCTGAGTTTATGCTTCCACTAGAGTAGTTCATCTTAACCCTGGTTTCATAGGAGAATCATCTGGAGAGCGGTTCAAAAATACGGACGCTGGGAACCCACCCTGAGAGATCTGGGCTGGGGCCTGGTCATCTGTGTTTTTAAAAAGCTCCTCAGGTGATCCTCATGTGCCACCAGAGCTGAGAACCACTGGGTGAGGCTGCCAAACGTGTTTCTGAAGGGCTCTGTGAAAATAAAAAATAAAACTGACACTGCTGCACTCCTTCCCTCTTCGATAATCACAAAGGACAATGACATACTGAAGGCTCGTATTTAAACTTATCTGAATATGGACGCTTTGCTGTGCCGAGTGTATATAAACATACACGGGAACTGCTGTTCTAACCATTTGGAAACTAGTAATTCAAGTTGATAAATCTGGCTACTCTCTTTTAAACAGAAAACCCTGTACCTTTAACTGTGCAGGATAAGAGTTTCTCAAAGTTTCTTTCTTCAGTAAGGATACAGAGGACCTCTTAAACCAGCTTATTCTCTTAACTAAGAACAAAGACCCACAATCTCACAGTTGGAAGGGACCGTAAGTGCCTTCTCATTTCTCTTGACAACAGTCACACACACACACACATACACACACACACACAAACACAATGCAGAAACCCCTTTTAGAGCATCCTCCCAGATGGTCATCCAGCCCTAGCTTGAACAGTTCAATGACAAGAGACCTCACTCCTTCACAAGACAACACACTGCATTGTTGGGCAGATCAAGTCTCCTTTATACGGCCTCAAAATTGCCTCCCTATAACTTCTACTTGTTCATAGCTCTGTTGTTGCCTGGAATAATGGCGTAAAGTCTTCTCTTCTTTCAAATGAGTGTCCTTCAGCACATCATTAAGGCGGAGCATGGTACACTGGAGGGAACACAGGGCTACACAGGAGCCAAGAGACTTGGATCTGAGATATAGCTCTGCCTGAGCCATTATGAGTGCAGCAACTAAAGCCCTTCAGGCCTTAGTGTCATCATGAATATGACAAATCCATCAAAACAGAAAAAGTGGTCTTGCATAATTGTAAATATCAAATCAAAAGTGTAATAAGCCAAGTGCTTTGCAACTGAAAAGGACTCCAGAAATATGGTATTATATTAGTAGATCCTTTCAGGTACTGTATTTTTATTCTCGAACAAACCTTCTGTCACTTGAAACTTACATTCTATTTCCAAAGTTAGGTATATTAGTGCTGCTGAATAACTATATTAGTGATGGGAAATGATGCTCCATGATGCCACCTATCGGTTACTTGCGTCAGTGATTTAGTGACCAGAAACAAAAGGCTCTCAAGATGGCATGGGTAACAATGTGCTGATGCTGTCTTTTTGTAAAGACCAGAGGAAACAAAACCATGAACTTGGAATCAGAAGGTTTGGGTTAGAGTCTGCCATTTACTATGTAGCTGCCATTCACTATGTAGCTGCCATTCAACAAGCTAGCTAACCTGCTTCCCTACACACAATAGGACAGAAAAATAATATCAATCTTACATGTGTTACTATGAGGATAAAATAAAATAGTATGTGTTAAATACCCAAAAATAAATATTGTGGATTCTAATTGCAGAGCAGTTCACCATTTTTTTTTTTAAATCAGTAAGAACCCATTTGAAGAGTGCATTATTTTCTCTCTAAATTAAGTAGAGATGTTCAGTTATCTGGATTCCACCTGCATAGTTCTATATCTATCATTAATTCTCTGTGACCCACATATTTCACCTCTTAGGCTCTCAGTTTCCTAATCTGTAAAATGAGTTAACTGGACAAACTGATCTTTAAGCCATTTTCTAGGTATGACTCTGGGACCACCAATATCTGATATATTGCTAATCAAATTGAAAGAAGTTTCAGAAGTAAACTGATTCCTGAGAGCAATTCAATTCTTCTATAACCCAGAAATACTACCATTGTAAAAACAATGTCTTCAATCTGTAGATTTGTTTTGAAAATTACTCCCTTTAGGAAGATATATTTATTCCCAACTTAGTTCTGCTAGCCACATTCCTAAGGTGAGGTAACAGAATTTTAAAAAACTCAATAAAAACAGACATTTCTCCAAAGAAGAAATACAAATGGCCAATAAGCACATAAAAAGAGGCTCAACATCTTAGCCATTTGGGAAATGCAAATCAAAATCACAATGAGATAGTTCCTCACACCCACTGGGATGCCTGTATTCAAAAAGACAGACAATAACAAGTGTTGGGGAAGATGTGAAGAAATTGGAACCCCTATACATTGCTGGTGGGAATATAAAACAGTCCAAACACTTTAGAAAACAGTTTGGCACTTTTTTTTTTTTTATTTTATTTTTGGCTGCGTTGGGTCTTTGCTGCTGCACGCGGGCTTTCTCTAGTTGCGGCGAGCGGGGCTTCTCTTGTTGTGGAGCACAGGCTCTAGGCGTGCCGGCTTCAGTAGTTGTGGCTCGTGGGTTCTAGAGCGCAGGCTCAGTAGTTGCGGCACATGGGCTTAGTTGCTCCGCGGCATGTGGGATCTTCCTGGACCAGGGCTCGAACCTGTGTCCCTTGCATTGGCAGGTGGATTCTTAACCAGTGCACCACCAGGGAAGCCCCATTTGGCACTTTTTCAAAAGTTAAACTTACATATGACCCAGCAACTCTACTCTTAAGTATACAGCCAGGAGAAATGAAAACATATGTCCACACAAAAACTTTTAGGTGAATGTTTACAGCAGCATTGGTCATAGTAGCCAAAAAATAGAAACAACCTAAATGTCCACCAATTAATAAATGGATAAATAAAATTTGTATATCCATACAATGGACTATTAGTAGGCAACAAAAACATATGAAGTACTGACACGTGCTACAACATAGATGAAACTTGAAAACCTTATGCTGAGTGAAGGAAGCCCAAAACAAAAGACCACATATTATATGATTTCATTTATATGAAATGTCCAGAATAGGCAAATCCATAGAGACAGAAAAGTTGTTTAGTGGTTGTCACGGGCTAGTGGGACATGGGAAGTGATTGCTAATGGGTACCAGATTTCTTTCTGGGGTGGTGAAAATGTTCTAAAATTGATTGTGGTGATGGTTGCACAACTCAGTGAATATACTAAAAGCCACTGAATTGTGCACTTCAAATGGGTGAATTGTATAATATGTAAACTGTATCTCAACAAAGCTGTTAAAAACTCAGTAGAAGTACATAATCATTAAATTATAAGGATCAAGGATCAACTCAATCTAAATCAAAGTGCAAAAAACACATGTGTTTGTATAATAGTATTCTACGTGGATAACTGCTGTATACAGTCAACTGCTTTAAACCCATTTTTGCATTTGGATCATTTTTCAAGGCGGAGCTGAAATTTGAGGAAGTAAATTGAATAAACAAGGCTACAGCAGCACACAAAATCTACTTCTTTTATTTTATGCTACCCAGGATTGACTCAGCGGTGTAAAATGCCGTTTAAAAAAAGAATGATGAGATTTGAATGAGAAAATGTATTTCATCGTGGAAGATAAAAGTCTTTCCTTCTCTACAGTGAATACAGGTAATTTCAGAAGCAGCAGCTCCTAATTATTCACTGCTGAAAAGCTAAAAAAAGGTTCGTATTGAAAACAGTGACCTCCAGTTTGCTCTGTGAATGAAGGCAGACACAAATTCTCATTTTCCTAGAATCCTGGTTGATAACTGAGTTGGGAAAAGCATGCATTTCTTCATTACAGTGCAGTCGACTGTTCATTTAAATAACAATAACCTGCATAAAAGTCACAAAAGCATTATCTAGCAATTCCACTGTGTTGAAATGCATTATTAGTACTAACAATTCCAAATAGAGTAAATAAATGACTGTCTTCTTATTTTCAGCATTATTCCTGATTACTTAGCTTTATGAAAGGTTAGCATTGTTATTACTGGTGCATTCAACACCTTGGTCAATACTGTTTGCTTGGATAACTCTTGAACTGGAAGGGATTTTAAAATAGAGCTATATTCTTTTCTAGGTTATCCAAGGGTGAAAAAAACCCCTCCAATCCAGTGCTCATGTATCATATATTTTTAACAGAAAATATTTAAAGAACTCAACTTCTGTTCACTATATATGTGTAAAATCTAAAAGTCCTCATTAAGACAGCACACTTGCAATAGTACTTATTTAAAAATGTAAAATTTACATCAATAGTTTAACTTTACATCAGAAGGTTTCCTACCAAGAACATGCTAATGCTTCAGTTTTTAAAGTTCCTTAAGCCAAAGTCTGGGCCCTTTTTTTTAAATTTTTTTCTTTTTTTACTCCCGGAGATATCCTGTACTCCACAAAACGCTACTGACCAACCCTGTTATAAGAGCACCACCAATCTATCCAGTGAACGGCAAATAAAAAGACAGATTTGAAATCATTCACTCCTGAGGCTCAAGCTTGCTGTGGTTAGATAAAAAGGGGCCTCTCAGGGAAAGATGTGAGCAATATTTGGATTTAACAGTGCCTGATTAAAAAGAATGAAATGATACCATTTGCAGCAACATGGATGGACCTGGAGATTATCATACTAAGTGAAGTAAGGCAGAAAGAGAAAGACAAATACCATATGATATCACTTATAAGTGGAATCTAGAATATGACACATATGAACTATTTACAAAACAGAAACACACAGACGTAGAGAACAGACCTGTGGTTGCCAAATGGGGGGTGGTGGTGGGGGAGAGATGGAGTGGGAGGCTGGGATCAGCAGATGCAAACCATCATATACAGGGTGGATAAACAACAAGGTCCTACCGTAGAGCACAGGGAACTATATTCAGTATCCTATGATAAACCATAATGGAAAAGAATATGAAAAAAAACGCATAACTGAGTCACTCTGCTGTACACCAGAAACGAACACAACATTTGTAAATCAACCATGCTTCAATAAAAAATAAATTATAAAACAAGACAAAACAAGTGCCTGACTGAGGTAGAGCTTCCTTGAAGATGGGGCAACAGGGTACATATGCTTATAAAGTGTTATCATAAGGGGAACACCACACACTAGAGTGACTGACTCTCATTCAGACAATGGAGGTGTTTTGGTTCTTGTGTGTGCACTGAAGCCTTGGATTCTGGTGTGGGAAGGGAACTAGAAAGCTTTTGGGCAACAGCAAAATGAGTGAATTAATATTTAGGTAATTTAAAGGATTACGTGAGCAGAGGAAAATGTTCTTGGAGGATGTGTGGCACATTATATTTTCCTAAATTGGCGACAAAATATTCCCATCCCACTGATTTTCCACAACCGTGCCACCCCTGCCTCAAGGGGCGGAGCCTATGTCCCTTCCCATCGAAATCTGATGGGCCCTTGTGACCGTCTTGAGCAGAGGTGACACTGTGTGACTTCCTAGGCTGGCTTTAAGAAAGGCCATGCGGCTTCTGCCAGTCTTGCTCTTGGGACTCATCTTTGGGGGGTCTAAGCTGGCAAGCCCGAGGCTCCATGCCGTAAGGAAGCCCAGACTAGCTCATGTAGACAGACTACATGGAAAGGCCTCGAGATTAATAAAGCAGTAACGGGAGAAAGTCCCAGCCAGTCTCTAGCTACTCCTGAATCCTATCTCTTCCCAACTGTTCCGGTTCCAGGCTTGATCTGAAGATGACCTCATGAGAGATCCCGAGCCGGAACACCCAGCCAAGCCGCTCTCCATTCCTGACCCACAGAAATTGTGAGAGATGACAATTGTTGTTCTAAGCCGTTACCTTTTGGGGTTATTCGTTACACAGCAACAGACAACTGGAAGAGGAGGGAAGGAGACCCGAAAGGAGAGTCATATCGTAAATAACACCGAGGGCATATGTCATTTGGAGCCAAGGCTTTCAAACCATGAGCTGTAGACACGCAGATAAAAGTAATGGAGAGGGCTTCCCTGGTGGCGCAGTGGCTGGGAGTCCGCCTGCCAGTGCAGGGGACACGGGTTCGAGCCCTGGTCCGGGAGGATCCCGCGTGCCACGGAACAACTAGGCCCGTGCGCCACAACTACTGAGCCTGCGTTCTGCAGCCCGTGTGCTGCAGCTGCTGGGGCCCGCACGCCTAGAGCCCATGCCCCGCAACGAGAAGCCACTGCGGTGAGAGGCCTGAGTACCGCAGCGGGGACCCGGCACAGCCAAGAATGAAATAAAAAAAAAAAAAAAAAAAAAGGTAATGGAGAAAGACTCCTTCTAAATCACCAGGTAAAACCCCAACTCACTCATGATTCAGAGCTTATAACTTCTCAGCAGTGGGTCAACGGCCCCTCTTCATGGAATCTCTGGATTTTCCATGCAGGGGGGCTTAGGGCAGCAAGGGTAGGACGGAACTTGCTCTGAAGCTGCATTTACATGGCAGGGGCAGTCCACTTACTCGGGCAGTGGTGGCAAGGGGCTCATGAGACGGGTAAGGAAGCTACAGCCCCTCTAAGGGACCCACTGATTCCCACCTCACCTTTTTCACTATTCAGTAAAACCGAACAGTTTGTCGCTTCCGAGCACAACGTATCATTTTCATGCCTCCATTTCCCAGTTTTCTCTTCTTTGGTTAACTTGCACTTACTCTGCAGAACTCAGGTTGGGCATCACCAAGCCCAGGAAGGCCGACAGGGCTAAGAACTCCTTGTGTACCTCTACTGTTATATTTACATTTATAATAAAATTCCTGTTTAGGTATGCTTTCTTACTACACCGTGTACACTGAGAGATTGATATAAATTATTTATATTTGTATCTTTATGGCCTAAGGTCTGCCTCGTCACAATAGCTGGTGCTCAATAAATGTTTGTGGAAATCAACATGTAAAAACAAGTTGGCTTCAAAGGACGAAGCTGATGACAGTGTCTCCATGCATTTCAAACATCCCATGCTCTTCCTCGATCTCAACTAGAAATCTCTCTCTGTCCTGTGAACTCCCAGGAAAACACTGCATCAGAATTTCTTTCATGTCACCTTGGACCCTCACTCTCTCGACCTCCCACCTGGGGTCCATCTCTTTACCCTGGACCACATTACGTGGATTCCTGTAAGATCCCCCTTCCAGATGGTCCACTCCACGGGGCAGGTTTCTGGGCCAATCCCCATCCTGAGCGCTGAGAGCAGCACTTCCTATGCTAGAGGTGGGTTTGGTAAAGCAGTGTGCCTTCCCTGTCTCAGTACACTTACAAAGTCATTACTGACTCTGAAACCTCCTCCCTGGGGTTAGCAACTGTGCCTCTGACAAGTCTGCAGATGCACTCGTCTTACATATGTTCAACAGGCGACATCAAGATGGGCTCAAATAATGTGGCAGGACAACCTGCCCAAGTCCTCAGAAGCTTGAAGTAGGTCATCCTCAGGAGCAGTAGCTTTTCATCTACCCAGCAGGTGTGTGTCATCAAATAAATACCATAAAATGTCTTTCAGCCAGGAACAAATATCTGGCGGGGAAACAGAAGTACACAGGCTCACTGACTACAGGTCTAGAGGTCTAGACAGAGAGTGTGAGATATTTTTTCTTAACATACGGAAACCAGTATTTTAACTAACAAGAGGGTTTCAACCCCACTATTTATTGTCCCCCTGTCCAATCACCTGCCCCATCTACTAGTTCCAATTTTATAACTTCATTTACACAGGTTTTAACCAAGAGTATCCCTGAAACCCGGCACCACAGAAACGCATTTTCCATGAGACGCTGTGATTTAAAAATAATCATAATGATAGGTAGGCTAATTTGGTTTACTTGGGATTATCTTTCGACCCCTCCCCGCCTTCTAGCATTTAAATTAGTCATTAGTGTATCTTCCTTCTTTTTGCTGGGAGAGTTTCAGGAGATATTAAAATTCAGTAATTTGTGATGGTTCATTTTTGTAAGATTAGGGAGAACTGAACAATATGGTACAATTTGTTCTTGAACATCCTTGAGCCTACCCCATCATTACATGCCAAATTACCAGGTATCATTGGACCTGAATAGAAGAAAAACACACAGCTGTGGTTTAACCCAACTTCAAAGTCATGGTTACACTTTAAAAGAGGAAATATTTGAACTCAAATGTGGATATGTTTTGGATTTAATTTTATGTACATTACTTATAATTCCCAAAGCCAAAGATAATTCTAAGAGAACCATGAACACAGTACACGTCACGTGAGATTGAAAAAGTTGGCTCATAATTATTTCAAGATGAATTGTGTAGATGAATACAATTTTTTACTCACATGAAGGATGTCCACTAATATCTTCTGATCGCATAGCGTTTGCCAGACACTCAGATAGCATTTTCCTGACTTCATTGCACCTGACCACCACCTGAGCTAGTATTTACTTAACTGTTTTCTGTACGTCAAGTTGAAATTGGCCTTCTAAAGAAAAAAAAATTCACCTCCTCTCAAGCAATAATAACAGTAAAACCATGAGTTTGACAGCTACTTAAATTTGTTCTTTTGGACAAAAACCGGGTTAAAGTAAAAGCTGCCCTGCTCAGAAGAGGCATGACAAGCGGCTGATCCCTTCACCCGATAAATATTTATTCAGCACCTACTATGTGCCAGGCCCTCTTGCAGATGCTAGGGTTATAGCAACAAGCAAAGCAAAGTTCCTGCTCTCACGGAGCTTACTTTCTATAGACGTAGATGCTAATAAACCAAGAAGTATATAAAGCAATTCCAGGGAGTGACATGTGCTATGAAGAAAAATGAAGCAGGGGAAAGGCACAGAGTGACGAGAGGGGATTTGGGCAGAGATGCAAGACAGCATGGAAAACAGTGGGCTGTCCTAAGCAGAGGTAAAAGCCCAGAGTTCATGATATTACCTGTCTCCATTTCTACTCTTATAAAACTCGGTTATGTCCCAAGATTAAGTCTTAGTGTAATTTACCTTCCTTAGACTGCTTTCCCCGGAGATTCTCTTTCATGGGCTGCTTCCACTGGGGATTGCATTTTTGGGACAGACCGGCCCGGGTGGGGTTACAGTGAGGAGAATTAGGCCATCAGAGGTGACAAAGGTGCTGGGGTGGGGTGGGCAGGAAAGAACGGAAGAAAAGAGCTGGGCACCACAAAACATGGAGAGTATCAAAGACCTCTTCTGCCATTTTGTCCCTTGCCTTATGGTAGCACCCTCTTGGGAAATTATTTCATATGCCAACCTTGGCATATAGACATGAGTTGTTCAGGACTACTGTAGCATTTTTTTCCCCATTTAAGCTGAAAGAAGCTGGTAAATATGCTTAGATAGTTCCTTAAAAATCTGACTCTTAAAAAAAAAAAAAAATCTGACTCTTGGTTTATCACTGAAAACATCATCGATACTCTAAATGAAACATATTAATAGAAGCATAGTCTGATTTGTAAATAGACGTTTCACTTTGTCCACATATAGTTACTTAGGTTCCTTGGAGGCTGACTGCAGGATGAGAACCCAGCTGGTATCAGGTTTCAGACAAGGAGAGCTGAGTTCTTTTTTTTTTTTTTTTTTTTTTTTTGGCGGTAGGCGGGCCTCTCACTGTTGTGACACGCAGGCTCAGTGGCCACGGCTTACGGACCCAGCCGCTCCGTGGCATGTGGAATCTTCCCAGACTGGGGCACGAACCCGTGTCCCCTGCATCGGCAGGCGGACTCTCAACCACTGCGCCACCAGGGAAGCCCAAGAGCTGAGTTCTTAAGGCTGATGGACGTGACTGGCTGCAATCCTGGCTGAGACTTGATAGTTGTGTGACTTTGAGCAAGTGACTGAACTTTGCTAAGCCTCAGTTTCCTCATCTGTAAAAGAAAATAATAATGCCTCCCTTACAGGTTTGCTCTGAGGGTTAAATGAGATGAAATGAGATAATGATTATACAGCACTTAGCATTTCAGTGCTCTTAAAATAAATGGCAATTAAGATGACAACAGCAATCATGACAATAACGATGATTAAGAAATCATATGCGGGACTTCCCTGGTGGCGCAGTGGTTAAGAATCCACCTGCCAATGCAGGGGACGCGGGTTCGATCCCTGGTCGGGGAAGATCCCACGTGCCGCAGACCAACTAAGCCCGTGCACCACAACTACTGAGCCCACGTGCTGCGACTATGGAAGCCCGCGGGCCTAGAGACCACGCTCCGCAACAAGAGAAGCCACCGCAATGAGAAGCCCGTGCGCCGCAACGAGGAGCAGCCCCCACTCCATGCAACTAGAGAAAGCACGCGCAGCAACGAAGACCCAACGCAGCCAAAAATAAATAAATTAAAAAAAAAAAAAAAAGGAAATCATACGCAAGGTTCTCCAGTTCTTAAGCTGAGAAGGAAAGCCCTGGTCTCTAGGTTCCTAAGAGGCTTAAGTAATAAGTGAGCACTATTACCCTACTGGGCGGGTGAGTGCAGTACAGCGGTCAGAAAGAGATAGGAACTGGGGAGGGAGGGGTCATCCAAGTGGACCATGAGCTCAGCCTCCAAACCCAGAGGTTCAGAAGGGGATGGGAAGTGGGGGCTATTCCAGGCAGTGTCAGGTAGACATGGAAAGAGGCTCCCTGGAGCTAGGACACGGGTCCCGTATCACGAACACGAGATAGGAGTTCAGTGTAACTAACTAAACTCCTGAGTTGACTGGAATGTGTCCCTCGCGATCTGGGCGCGGTTGTAGAGGCCTCCTCATCTTAGATGCACCTTTTGCTCCATTGAATTTTAAAGGTGCTCAACATCTGTCACCCCAAAGTTAAAAACAACAAAAGGAGAGCACATCCTGATGGTCTGAATCCATTAAATCTGCATACAGCACAATGAGACGCTGTGTAATCAAAATCCCTTGACCTGGCAGCAGTCTTCATTAGCAGCAGAAGGAAATCAGTTCATGTTTGCGGGAGGGAGGAGTGGAAGTGAAATGCGAGTGGAAAATCGGGGCGGGGCAAGCCTGTCCCGATGCCAGATTTTCTTTATAGGCCACGCGTCGCACTAAGCACAGCTTCTTTAGAAAGGGAAGTGCCTCTCTGCTCAGTTTCACATCTCCAGCCCATTCGTTCTTTTTCCTTTCTTCCCCTCTGGATTATACCTTTAGTTGCATTTATATCACTTAGGTGGATTATATCATTTAGTCCACAGATAGTTAGAGTCCTATTGTGGGCCTAGCAGAGAAATCATTAAGAAGATGAGTTATTTCCAGGAAGACTTTGATTTTTGTAACTCCACAGTCCACGAGCTTTTGCTAAAAATACATGTTGCCTCTGTATTGGTCCAATCAAAGGAGGTACACAAGAATAAATTTAAGCTGCTGACTGGCCAGCTGGATATAATGTGACTCCTACCACTTTCTGGCTGGTGGTAGGTCACAAACAGAGAAGCAGCCTGGGAACCAGGAGATTTAGGTTTGGTTACTAATTTGGTGACTCATTCAAATGTTGAAGGAGTAGTGAGGGGCTTCCATTCCCTACATTGGACTTATCTTACGGGGCAGCTATGAGGACTGATCTAGCGATGCTTGTAAGTGATTTCTACTTCCCTGAGAGTAAGTGTCAGGTGTCTTCAGCTGGAGAATGGACAGAGAATTGAATAGGATAAAGAGGGACAAGGATTAAAACAGAGAACCACAAAGAGGCATCTGGATAGCAGGAAGGACTGAAATGACGCCTGCTGTGTCGGTTTCTCTCAAACTGTAGCCTCCATCAGTTTGGAGAATTCATTTTCTGTTGTTGTCCCAGAGGACAGCCTATGAGCTGTGAACGACATGGCAGAAAATAAATGACTCAAACAGTCATCACTTTGCTGGCTGACTCCCCATCTTGTTCCCCACAGGATATGAAGTGGTTTACATGAACCACACCAGTTGTTTGTGGAAGGTCACTGGTCTTGGACTTGACTTTGCTGTTTACTCACTGTATGGCCAGAGAGTAACCTTGAAGCTCACCAAGCCGGTGGACAGTGCATGTGGGAGTGATTTACCAAGAAGAATTTGCTATAGATACATCAGGGGTGATTATTATTTATAGCAGGAATGCTTTTCATTTAATAGGTTAAATAAAACAACTATGAAAAAAAAAAAGCACAAAGTTTGACCTACACTGACATGGACTGCAGACCTTACCAGTAGAAATTTTTTCTCACAGTAAGCAAAGCCATGATCTGGTCCTAAAAACCAGTACATTTGTTAAACTGAAAATGCTCTAAAGTACTCCATGGTAAAGGCTATTCTGCACAGTCGGACGATTTGGGATTTCATCAAATTAATGTCACTAGATATGCCTTATAATTAGGATAAAATATTTGAAAAGTTTAAAAAATGAGGCTATTCATTAGCTCATTGATTTTCCCACAGACTGGGAGCCTGAATTTAAATGATACCCAAAAATATAACTAGGTACACTCAAAGAGCGAAGTGGTTGTGAGTCTTTAAATGGAATGCAGTAGTTTAAAATGCTATTACTATTCAGAGTCTCCGAGAACATTAAAACTGCCCATTAAATGAAAATCTAATAATTGGCCCTACTGAATTGTGACATTTTGTAACCTGTTCAGAAATGCAGAAAATTGTGGAAGAAAAGTTCTTTTGAGGCAGAAGTTGATTTGCAATGTAATATTATTCCAAAAGCCAAGGTCCCCACGCTCATACACACAAAAGAACAACAATGCGGAATGACTAACAAAGCTGAGGAAGATTCTGGGAATCAGAGCTAAGGTGTATAGCTCAAGACTCTCCAAGGTAAGTTATGTTACTGGCCTGGAAAAAAATCAACAGGCAATGGCACGAGCTGAGAGTGTATCTCAACTTGGAACTGGCCTCTCTCTGGGCATTGCTTCAAGACATAACCAAGATAGGTCATTCCGTGCTTTTATATAAGCCACAGGCGATCTCCAAACTTACTCTAAATATCACTAAATAAATAAAATTTAAAGACATTAACTGGAAGAGAATTGATAGTTTCAAATCAGAAGTTTAAAAATTCTCCTGGGCCAGTGGTTACCAAGCATCTTCTATGTGCAGGCAACTGTTTCCAGTGCTTTGAGAGTCGTATATAAGAGACCTACTCTTGCTCTCAAGGAGTTATCATGTGGTAGGGTGAATGAGACAGGTACTGACGGAAATAAAATACAGGCATACTTTGTAGATACATCCACAGGGGCAGTACAATTAAAGCAACATGGAGCCCCTCTTGTTGAACGGGTCCAGGAAGAGCATGAGGCACGTCTGGGGGGTAGGAAGGATTTGGGTCTGGCTGTAATGCAGGTGACGAGAGGACTGCGTGGCTGGAAGGATGCAGAGGGACCACAGAAGTCTGCCCAAGGCACCGAGGGACAGTTCTGCCTGAAGACAGACACTGTTAGGGGCACTGGGAACTAGGATAAAAAAAAGTCTTCAGGGGCTTCCCTGGTGGCACAGTGGTTGAGTCCGCCTGCCGATGCAGGGGACACGGGTTCGTGTCCCGGTCCGGGAAGATCCCACATGCCGCGGAGCGGCTGGGCCCGTGAGACATGGCCGCTGAGCCTGCGCGTCCGGAGCCTGTGCTCCGCAACGGGAGAGGCCACAACAGTGAGAGGCCCGCGTACCGCAAAAAAAAAAAAAAAAAAAAAAAAAGTCTTTATCCATAAACTGTTTACCTATAAAACTACAGGGCTCCATTTTTCTGTCCCTTTTCTGAGGTGTCTGTCAGCAAAGCAACCAGAGGCTGAAAAAGAGGAGGCCCTCCAAAAGGGAAGCAATTACTGGTGACTAAAAGGAGATGAAGGTTAAGAATGACCCGGAATTTATTTATTTATTTATTTGGCCATGCCACGTGGCATGCGGGATCTCAGTTCCCTGACCAGGGATCGAACCCATGCCCCCTGCATTGAAAGGGCAGAGTCTTGACCACTGGACCACCAGGGAAGTCCCAGGCAGGAAATTAAAAGGAGGAAGGTGATAGAGCCAAAGGAGAAAATATGCTGGAGAGGAGGTGGTCTAATCAGGAACGTGATGGTAGCTCCTCTCATCTACCCCCCAAAGCTAATCCCAAAGAAAACCTACTACAGAAATTTGAGGGCCAGCAAGCCCATGGTTTAGGAACAATGCGCGCAACCACGGGGACAGCACAAACTTGCTAGCTCTGGATTTCTACCCACAAATTAAGAATTGCTCTTTGCAGTCCCACGAGGGAAACTGTGTAAGAAACATCCTTTAGGAAAATATTTCATGTCAAGGGGAAATGTTCACAGTAACTTGCTAAGTGGGAAAGGCTACAAAATGAATACCTATATACACAACATGATTTTTGTATAAATATGATGAGTAACACTTATTGGTATATTTGGCCATCAAAAACTAGGTCACCAAATGGTGGAAATATTTTAAATACGCCATGTCATGCAAAATTTCCTTTAATTCTTACTTGGAATATTCAGTGACTTTTCTGGCAGAAGTATTGCGTAATGCTTCAGTTAGTATGCAGAATACATCCTTTAGAGCTTATCTCTGGTAAGAAGAATAACTAAAACAAAGAACTCTATCGATGATGTAGCTGACATGGCATAAAACATTAGAGATGAGTGTTTGCATTTTTACCACTTTTGGGAAAATAGTGCTCTGTGTAAGGAATGCACAGAGTCTTACTTGAAAAAAATGAAGCATTAACACAAATATTCTCAAGCTCACGTTAACTCTTGTAATTAACGTAACTTGTTTACCTAGACCTGTTACTCCAGTTATTTAAATATGTTCAAGCATAAATTATGAATTCTGCGCATCAGGGTATGGTGGAGGCCCAGTCTTCTTAAAAATACAAATGTTTCTGGGTTCTTTTGTATTTCAACAAACCCACAGTATGACACATACCGTACACACATACTACAGAATTATTCTCTTTTGCATGTGAGATTACATATTTTATAAACCTGGCTTAACACAGTTGAAGGATAGGTCTGTTTACGTGAGAGAGAAGCAATGACTCTTCATGTTTAACCTCTTGAATGTTATCAGGAAAGAACTGTCTTTTTTATTTTATTTCTTTATGGCCGCACTGCACGGCATGTGGGGTCTTAGTTCTCTGACCAGGGATCGAACCTGTGCCCCCTGCAGTGGAAGGGTGGAGTCTTAACCACTAGACCACCAGGGAAGTCCCTGGAAAGAACTGCCTTAACGGGAAAGAAAGAAAAAAACTTTGGGGTGAAGAATGTTATCAACTTTTACCTAAATAAACTTCACCAGGAACAGGGTTGAAAAAGTCCACCATAAACTTAATAAAGTGCAACCAGGACCTACAGCTGCTAGTTCTGCTCTGATGTTTTACAGCTGACAGTAGAAAAAAAAAGGCAAAAATGTGACCCAAAAGGACTTTTATAAGCTAAACCGAGATAAATAATTCTGGCAGACTCTATATTCTTTGTGCTAAAATACATAACCTGCCAAACTAGGACAGTAACTTAAAAAATTTTATTTGGTGTAACAGGAATCACAGACAAGTTTCTAAGACTTAAAATGCCAATGAAATATGCAATTGTTTGCAGGTAAAATATGCATAGAGAAAGGTGGGGAGAATGCATTCTCAAGTGTTAACGATGGTTCAGTGGATGACGAGGCTTACAGGGAGTTTTATTTTGTGCTCTATACCTTTCAGAAGTGTCAAGATGTTCAACAAGAAATATGAAATTAATATTTTTTAAATGTGTAGGTTCTTCTGTTTTGTATTACAAATATTTCAATAAACTCATCACTTTTTAATATAAGAAAACTGTGGGAAATATAACAAAACCAGAATATTCTGAAGTCTATTTTAAGCAAGTGGGAATAACATGGCAAACAGTGCCTTGTGTACAGGATGAACATTTCCATTACTTTAAAGAAACGTTGGCTGCTGGTCTGCTTCTGGGACGGCAGAGCAGGTCTGGGATTGGGACATTGCATGACAGGTAGGGGTGAGGTTAGGCTATGCTGAAAACACATGAAAGATGGGTAAGTAGTGGATTGGTAGCAAAATCCAGGTTCCTTTAGGGCATATCCGTTGTAAGGGAAGCAGTTACGGTTCAGAGTGGGAAAGGCCGTATGTAGTATGCTGGGAGATGTCCTGGAGGGAATGAGGGAGAAACACGTCCAAGTTTGGGAGTGACATGTAAAAACTGCTATATTTAAAAGAAGAGATAACCAACAAGGACCTACTGTAAAAAAAAAAAAAAAAAAGATTAAAAACGAAATCCTTTCATGAGGGCCAATATATGTGAAGTAAAAGCTCTCTCTTCAGCTTAAACTACACACTGTCTTCCTTCAATTTAGTGTGAATGACAAAATATTAAAAGTACAGAGACCAAAGTCGGTTAAGACTTACTAAGAGCTCTGCACCAAATGAAACACGCATCAATGGCAGAGGTACCACGGTTATTTAATTAGCACACATTGATTAATTTAACCCATGGAACCACTGTCTCCTGTTACTGCTAATTTTGTTTTTGAAGTCAAATGAAACAAAGTAGCTGAAGAGTAGTTAAACGTGTCCAGTCTCTTCATCCCTAAGGCTATGAGGAGGGGTAGCCCTCCACCACTGAGGTGTTCTGAGATGTCCTCAGGAGGTGGTGACCTCTTCTTAAAAACCCTAATACGAATGGGCCTGTTAGTAGCACTTTCCCTAAGGAGACACGTGACAGAAGAGTATAATTTGTAATTATTTTCAAACACTGGCTAAGAAAGGATGGTCTGTTAAAAAGCTTGTGATGGAAAGAAATGCGAGGCTGTATCTGTGACACCTTGGCTAACAAGAAAAGCAGTAGACAGAAGATTGAGGCGTCCAGGTACACCTCATTTTTTTGTGCTTCACGGATATTGTGTTTACAATTTGAAGGTTCGTGGCAACCCTGTGTCAAGCAAGTCTACTGGTGCCATTTTTCAACAGCTTTTGCTCACTTCATGTTTCTGTGTCCCATTTTGGTAATTCTTGCAATACTTCAAGCTTTTGCATTTTATTGTATTTGTTATAGTGATCTGTGATCAGTGATCTTTGAGGTTACTACTACGACTCGCTGAAGGCTCAGACGATGGTTAGCATGTTTTAGCAAATAAAGTATTTTTTAATTAAATATGTACATTTTTTAAAAGACATAAATGCTGCTGCACACGAAGAGACTGCAGAATAGTGTAAACGTAATTTTTATATGCATTTGGAAACCAAAAGACTCACGTGACTCGCTTTACTGCAGTGGTCTGGAACTGAACCTACATTATCTCTGAGGTATGCCTGTATTTGCAGGTTAGCAAGGGTTTTGAAACTTGGAAAAAAAAATTTTTTTTTTTTTGATAAAACTTTTCTTCAAGCATTATTGACGTGCCCAACAGAAGATCAGATTAACATGGAGCTGCTCCAGATAGAATCCTGCTCGTCTGGTCTCTTCTTCCTCCTTGTCAACCTTTACATGCATAAGCAAAATTTTAGGATCCCTTGGGATACAATTTGAGAATCACTATTTCACAGCATCCCTGGGCGATAATGGGCATTGGCTCACTCCATGCATTTCCGGATCCCTTTTAACAGCTTTCTTTGACTGGGAAGGCTAGAAACCTAAAAACTACATTTTCGAGATTCTCTTGCAACCAACCAGGTTCCAGGTATCGCCCAGGTTCTGCAAGGCAGATGTCTCTGTGCAAGACTTGGCAAGGGGATGTGAGCAATAGGAGGCACTTGCATGGGAGAAAACAGGCGCTTCTGGTAAGTGTGTGTGTGTGTGTGTGTGTGTGTGTGTGTGTAGGGGAGGAGGTTGCATTTGGTTCTTCTGGGACAGCTCCGATAGAGATTATGGAGTCTAGTTCCTGTATCCTGGGTGCCATTCGGGGTAAGACTGCAGCAGTGAGCAGTCCCTGGAGAGTCCGGTTGGTCTCTTCTGCTGCTCTGTAGCATCCAAAAGAGCTTCACTGGCTTTCCTAAGGACACTATACACTGCTCTAATAAATCTCTTTCTGCTTAAATTAGATAGATGATTCTGTCCTCCTGAATCTAAGAACTTTGACCAAGACAAGTATCAGAAAATAGACCCTAATTATCTCATTGCCTCATATGAAGTATCTTCCACATCTCCCCATGTTTGCATCCCTACTGAACCTAGCACTATTTTTATCAAATAGATACTGAATAAACATTAGTTAAAACACATCACTATAGGGCTTCCCTGGTGGCGCAGTGGTTGAGAGTCCGCCTGCCGATGCAGCGGACACGGGTTCGTGCCCCGGTCCGGGAAGATCCCACATACCACGGAGCGGCTGGGCCCGTGAGCCGTGGCCGCTGAGCCTGCGCGTCCGGAGCCTGTGCTCCGTGCAACGGGAGAGGCCACAACAGTGAGAGGCCCGCGTACCGCAAAAAACCAACCAACCAAACAAACAAAAAACACATCACTATAGCATAGCATTATGCTGGACTACTTTTAACATCATTCAGCTACTTATTAGATCGTGAGACAAGGTCTAAATAATGTAGGGAAGACACACCTCAATAAGCAAAGGGTTGAACCATTATAATTTTTAACTGTGTTCATTTATCGAGGTAAAGAAAGCAAGGCATTAAAAACAATAGTCTCAATTTCTCGTCATTTGGAGGGGAACGGAAACAAGTCAAAAGCTGTCTTTTTAAGATATAACAGAGAGACAGAAAGTAATGTAAAATTATTATGGTGATTGACAACAAATCTGAATTTGATCACTGTAGAATGACATACTTAAATTTCTATGTCTTGTCAAAAAATAACAAGAAAAAAGAAAATGAAAAAATGGGCCCTTTACTCTTTAAAAATAATAACAGCATGGTGTCATATATATATATATATATATATATATATATATATACAGTATTATCTAAGTATTTGATTACTGACAGCTAGTTTTCTTCATTTTGGAAAAGACTATGTGAAAGGACTTCCCTTTCCTACATTTTATACACAAACTATTTCATTTTCTAAAAGTGGTTAGACAAAGGGTCAGATGATAACTTTAAATATTTAAACTGGTCACTGACAGTCAAGTAGTGAGGAACTTCTCTAGTTTGTTAAATATGGATTGCCTTAGAGGTAACCTTAAGTACATGGCATGGCTTCCTAATGAGTTATTAGTTATGAAACTATGAAGTAATTTAGAATTTTAAATAAGACTGGAGAATAGACTGGGGTATAACAAATTAAAAGCACCATAATTATGCAATATCATGAGATGTATTAGGTAGTCATGCTATGCATACATCAAAAATACATTAATAAAACGAACATATTAATAAAAAGCTAAGTCTGGCCCTTTAAGACCTCAACACTAATTGGAAAGGATTTTGACAGAACACCTTGAATAACTTTCATTATATCAGTTTTGGCAAGCTATTTTTCAGCTACCTAAATGATGATTATTTCTACGCTCCACAGTGCATCTATCAAAATCTACGATCTGAAAAATACCATTAGTGAGGATGAGTGAAGTGGCAGTTGTTCAAATGGCACAACCTGAATTTGAATTTATTAGGGTGATGTAGGTGACATATATTGTCCCCTTAAGATATATCACACATTTACATGTTGTACATTAATTATATATGTTATACGTTATATTCCGAATTCTAGGACTATTTTTAAGGTCATGCATTCAGATCACTCTAAAAACTCTTCCCAAAGTGGGACGATTTAATGGATTTAATTCTTAAAGGGAAACATTTCATAGCAAGGGCAGATTAACCTCACAATGAAAACAAACACATCCAGTAGTAGATATTATTGGTGAAAAGAGTAAAAGGCAGAATTTTGCCTATAATAGCTTACTCCTGTAACCAAGACACAGATTTATCCATCTTTGTTTTGTTGTTGGGCTTAAAGTCATTGAAAATTCAAAGAACCAGATCACTACTTAGTTTAAAATAAGAAAGGTCTAGCCAAAAATCAAGTCCAACTAGTTAACACCAGAGAGTACCAAGTGCCTATTATAGGAATACAGTTTATTAAGGTTAAAAAAAACCCAGGCAGCTGTGTGACATATTAATGCCTTTAACTCTTCTTGATTTTAATATTGAATTTGGTTCCACTAAAGTTCTCCCCTTGAGGTAAACTGTCATGTGCACCTTTTTCACAGATGGCCATTGGTGCCACGCTTGTTGAAGGATATGATTCTGTAAATACCTAGGCTTTAACTTTCACCAAAATGGAAGCCTTACTCAATAAATAAGCAACTCACCCCAGGTCATGAAGTTAGATATTAGAAAAAGGAGGATATTGCAGCCCAAGTTGACTGTGCCCCCCTGGCCCCACTCAAATCCCCCCAGACAAGGAGGCCTTTACTTCCTGGTTCTTTTAGTTGGGGTCTTGACTCATGGACTTCATACGCTCCCTTTTCCTTTTCTCACTGAGAAGGAAACTCTCATACAGTATATTCATGATCATGCTGCTACGGTATAAATTAAGTTTATGAATGATGTCCTTCACTTATTGCCCCTTTCTCTCACACAGTGATATTTGTAACTCACGAGCTGTAGGATTTCCAAAGCTGAGTGATTTGTAATGTAATACTTCTAGAATCTCCAGAGTAATTTCAGCATTAGTTACAAATAAAAGTTGGCTCTCTGCAACTCTTAACCTTGGGAACATGAACCTTTAAGACTTGGAGATCAAATACCAACATTCCCCTAGGACTGCTGTACACATCTGCATTTCTGGACATAGGACTTTTTTTGTTCCTAATCAAGTATAATCTCACTTCATAACTTCTACTTTTGGCTCAGTGCTACCTAGATTTCCAGGCAAGCAAAAAAAAAAATGAGGGCTGAGGATTTTGTGCTTAGAGGTTTGGAAATTTGGCAAACGTTACATTAAAATGCAAGTATTTGATCTTGAACCTCAACGGAGTGAAATTCAGTGAAAACACAAAGAAACCAAAGCAAGGCTTTATGTATTCCAAATCTGCACCTGTATTTTGATGTTGCCAGGTATTTGTACTAAGAATTCTGTGTACGGCGCAAAAGGGAATGAAGAGCCTCCCAAATTTTCCTCTGGGATCTTCCAGCCATTTGCAGTAATCACTAATTCTTGCTTACATCTATGAGTCAGGCATCCAAGTGCTGCTATTCCTGGCTGGTCCTGTTCTGTGTTTAAATGGTCTGATTGTTAGTCTTTGCATCTGGGTCCAAACCAATCTCACATGGAAAGTTAGTTCAAGGATTCCAGTCACCTTTAAGTTATCCTTAAAGACAGCTAAGAAGATAGCTTGAGCTATTAAAAACAATTATGAAAACTGCCCTTCCAACTCACCAAACTCAAGGGTGTCATTCTTCATACAATTTCCTCAATATTGACCTTCTAGGATCCAGTCAATGAGGTAGAGCTTATTTTCAAATAACTTAATTTAACATCCATTAACACTCTCTGGGACCTGAAAGCCACGGAATTTAAATGATTCTTATATTCAGATAATTATGAGAACAGGTTACTTGTAAAAGAACATTTCCATGAAGATTTAGCCAGGCAGCACACTTTATAGGCCTGAATTTCATCAAGGTGGGGGAACAGACTAAATGTGGATTTAATTTACAAATGCTTTCATACAACACCCATAACTTTGATTTCTTGTCATGTTATCCATTCTATAATGTTAAAAAAAAAAAAAAAGAAACAAACAATCACACAGCAGCATAACCAGGAATTATTAGGGGAAGACTATATATACTTCATCCAAAGTTGACTTATACAATAGCTGTAGTTTGTCTATGAACTCATTTATTGTTATTGGTTGAGAGCCAATATGAGTAATGGATAAAAAGCATGGGTTTTATTTGGAATCAGGCTTGCTCTAGTTCTGTTACTTATTAGTTCTTTGACTCTGGGTATGTTCATTATGCTTTTTAGGCCTTAGTTTCCTCATCTGTCAAACTGGTTACTGTAAAGATTAAGAGAGACAATTTACTAAAAAGTGCCTAGTATAGGCTGGCTTATAACTATTTCTCAGTAAATGGAAGTTACTTTTCATGTGTCAGTATCTTTCCTCCTCTGCAAGCTCTTTGACGGAAAGAGCCATTTCTGGTACTTCCTTGTACATGTAACAGGACTTAGTCTTGTAACATGGTAGGAAAAACACTGCCTTTAGATGTCAGGGGACCAGCCGTCAAGCTCACTACCTGTTGGCTATGCAATTTCTGGCAGAGTTCTTAAGATGTCTGTTCTTAGTTTGCCTCTCTCTGGAATGGGGATATGTTTACATCCCTCTCAATGTTCTGCTAGGAACGTAGAAAGATATGGATAAAACACATTTTACAAAGTGTAGAGCACAGCTTAGATTTAGGTTACTGTCACTCTTTTATTCTACTTGAATTAAGAGTAATTAGTAATTTTTTGAGCACTTACTGTGTGCTGGATGGACACAGTGATTTATAAGTGTTGTATCATTTAATCCTTACAACAACTCAAGAAAGTAGGTACTGTCATTATTCCCATTTTTCAGATGAGGAAACCTAAGCTGACTCAAACTCAAGGAGTCTGGCTCAGAAGCCCACACTCTAAACCACTGTTACATATAGAATCCTATAATTTTAGGAGGAAGGGACAAACTTTTATGAATCCACCAATGGCAGGTCTAGGGGGTCAGAGTGACGAGGAGGCAGTCACCTCGCCTAAGAGGATGGCAGACGCCACAAACAAAAAGGAGAGAGGATCCAAGCAATCGGACTCATGTAAGCAAGGCGAGGCCACAGTTTCTCTATTTATATTCAGATTTCTGCAACACAAATACCCCATTCCTGTACATATATTTTCAGCTCCGCTGAAACTGCCAAGTAAGATGTAAGAGAAAAACACTCAGCTAAATTCTACATCTGGCCATGAGGAAGACTTCAGAGTGTAGGGTAGTTTGGGAAAATACAAGTAGACTGGCCAGGGCAAAAAGCAATACTTTGTGACATGTCACACGCTTGGGCTGAAATATTCGAAAAGGCCACCACTCGGGGGCGTGGCAGACACGAAGGACCATGGCAGTGGTTACCTCCATGAGGAATTCTCTTCTCTAGACAGACTGAAGGCACACAATAGTAGACGTCATCTTGTAGAAAGAGCTGTGACTTTACCGGGCACCAGTCTTTGGCTGAAGGCTACGAACCAATGAAACTTTAGAACACGAGACCCAAGACAATACTCTGCCTATGTTCAACAGTGAGAGCTCAGGGAGTGTCAAAGCATGTGTTTAAGCGTATGTGAACAAAGGGCGTAAAGATGTGTGAGACGGGTGTTAAAACATCAGTTCAAACATGTGTTTAACCATGTGTGAGCAAAAGGGTGTTGAGCCATGTGGTAAAGCAAGTGTTAGAGCATATTCGATTACAAATGTTTCTCATTTGGGAGCTTAAATTATTTTCTGCCTAATCCAGTGTTGCTAAGCAATAGTTCTGTGTTGTCTTAACGGAACACAATAAATGATTAAACTTTAAAAAAATTGAAGTTAGAATTCTTTTTTCCCATCTTGGTTTCATCACGAAGAATTTACATCTGTAGTTTTCAATAAACATAGTGGTGTTCTGCTAGTTAAGCAGAAACCAGGGTAAGGTTCCCTAGGCAGGAAGGCCACAGTCAGATTAGGGTAAGGCACACTCTGTATGCTGAGACAGTAGGCAGTGTTTGGTAGATCCAGTGGCCTATTAGACTAATCTCAAGGTTTGATAAACCACATAGTCACTGACTGGGGGTGACTACCCATCTAGGGCACCGTGCCACAGCTAGGATTCTGTTTTTTTATTTTCAATTTTTAAATATCGAACACTGCTCTTGAGAGTAGGAATTCTGACAGTTCTTACTGACAGTAAAATGTGATAGACACCAGCTTTAAGGTTTCTCTGACATTATTTGCTAAATATATTAGCTTATGTATCTTCAATGCTGCTGGAAGCTTCCCTTCCAAAGCAAATGAGTCCTCTTATGTTAAAATGGGAATACACAACCCTGGATGTTATTTTAAAAAGAATGAAAGTAGACAAAAATCAGAGTGTACTAGAGATACCTTCCTGCAGGGTAAAGAAAGAGAGTTTAAAACATATATACATATACTAATACAGGTAAAAAAAATTCAGGTAGCTATTTTATTTTCTTGTTAGGAAACAAAGCGATAAACAAACTAAACCAGTAAACCTGTTTGAGCCCACTAATTTCTCCGTTGGGAGTGGATATATCATCAAATATTCTTCCTTTAAAAAAAAGAGCAAAAGACAAAAGATCTGCAGGCTTGTGTTTAAATTCCATTTCCTAAGCAGTACTAATTAAAACGGCTCTTTCTGCTAAACTGTAGAATGATTTGTGTGTAAATGCTATCTGATTTTACCTATGAAAATATTTTTGATCATTCTGAATAAGGAAAAATAGATATAGCCATTAGAATCAAAATATTGCCTTCCCAATCACCTTTTGCCTCGAGATCATGGAATGTTTTACTGAAACAAAAACTGGCAAGAGAGAACCAAACAATTAAAGCTAGTGTCTTCTGTCAGCCACCCTTGTAGCAGAGGTCAAAGAATTTTTGAATACTTCTCTCTTCCCGTTCACTGTGTCACTTAATGATTTGTTCATGCGGTTCAGTACAAACTCAAGAAAATACAATTCCTCAGCAGAAAAACGCACGGTCTGTGGTGCTGTGACCTGACTCTCTGCTTAAACAAATTCCAGAGTGCGCACTGACAGGGCGATGATGATTATTTTTCCTTCTTGGAGACTTAACACAAATTAAGAAAACTAAGAAAATAGAATCTGACCAAGGAAATGATGGAGGAAGGCTGTGCAGAGGCTTTCTTAGTTTATGGTTAACAGTTTTATTTTTATTTGATTTTATTTTTTATCTTTTGGCCTCGCTGTGAGGCATGTGGAATCTGAGTTCCCTGACCAGGGATCGAACCCAAGCCCCCCTGTAGTGGAAGCTCGGAGTCTTAACCACTGGACCACTGGGGAAGTCCCAGTAGTTTTATTTTTGACCAAAACAAATATACTGATGAGCAAATTCATTTCAACAATCCCATGTTTCTTCATTATTAAGGTGTTTTATTTTCAATAGTGTAAAACAGAGAATGCAAACCACTTATTTTCTGTCAATACTGAACGCACCCTGATATCTGAAGCTATTTCACTGAGGTTAGTCTCCAAATGCATGTAAATCAGGCTGAGGAAAAATATCTGTACTACAGAAATGATAAAACATCCCTAAATCTCATGCGTTGGAGGAAAAGACTACGGAGGGCTGTGCTTTTGGGTCCTCAGAACCAGCTGCAACTGTTATTGAAGGCCCCCAGCCTCTAGTCAAATAAGCAATAAACATACCCCACTTTATAGAAAATAGAAGAAGATAAACAGCCCTTATGGAGATACTGATCTTGAGATAATACTTCTGAATTTGAGATAATCTGAATTTCCCTAGATGTGCTCATTTGAATACACACAATCATTTTCCTTAACTTACACTTTTCTCTAGACATGAAATACTCAATAAACAGAACTCACTAGAGGCAAGTAAAGGGAAGAGGCTCTTTCTGTACAAATTCCTCCCTAGAGCACTTTGTACAATGTTAAGTAGAGTAATATAGTACTTAACGAATCTTGCATGACACTTTGTACTTCTAATCAAACTTTTCAGAAGGCAGCAAAAATGATTAGAAACATAATTTTAGCCTCTCCTGCTTTCTATTTGCGTGACCATCGTTAAGCTCAGTGGACGGGTCATGTGTGTAGTGAAAGGGCTCCCAGAGGAGTAAGTTTTCCCAACTTCACAACCGTGGGCGTTTCACTCCAGGGCTATGAGTAAGGTGACACGCTTGCCCAGTGGGCACACAATGCATCCTCAGTGTTCTTCCCCTCTGCCTCAAGCTCCGTGCCTTTCCTGGAATAAGCCTGCCAAAGATTCTAAACAGTGCAGGGAGGAACTGTCCAGAATAAACTGGCGCCATATTTGCAAATGTGTGTTTAAAGTAAAGCTAGAGAAAGTTTGCAATGTCCCAAATCGAGCCTGGCAATTGCTCTTGAGGTTAGTACCACTTCCCTTTTTATGAACAAAACAACCTTAGCAATTGTGGGAAATAAGCAAAACCAATGCAAACAAACCAACAAGATAGTTTACCTTTTTCACCTTAAACATTTAAAAAGTATATTTTTTAAAGGCTTAAGAAAATTAGATGTTTTTAATATAAGTACTTATGCCCCTTTTCTTCTACTCAATATGTATATAACTAATGCTTACAGACTCGATCAACCCCCAAATTAGACATCTTGAACTTTTAAAAGGCTTTATGTAATTAAATGCTAATGCTTCAATCTGACATTATATCAGTAAATACCATGGAGAAAAGTTCAAGGTAGGTACTACGCTAAGATAAATATTTCTCTAAGTCCCAACTTTTCATTTCTGGAGACCAATGGAGAGACAAACCTCAAAAACATTTCATGTGTTACATTTCCTATGTAACTGAAATCAGTGGAACATTAATTTATAAGTTTTAGTCAACTGATCTACTTTGGAATATTTGCTTTCGGAGATTAAGATTGATTATTTTTTAAAGATTGAATCATCAAATTTTGTTTAAAGGAGGTTAAAAGTAAAAGCTTGCTCAAAATAATGAGACTAATCCTGACATCTACAGGCATGCTTCCAGACATTAGAAAGTTTTTCTCTAAAATGTGTTTCCTTCCAGATCTTTACTAAAATGCAGGGGGTTAAGTCGGCAAGGTTTATTATAACCCAAAATGTCGTGGCTCACCTGTTCTTTTGTTTGCTCGTTTGTTCGCTCGTTCATTCATTCATTCATTCACTAATTCATTCATTTATTCATTCAAATAATTCCTGAGTGTCCATTCTGTCCAAGGAACCAGTGAGGCACAGGGGGTCTAAAGCAGAAAGTTTTAGTCCCTGCCGACAAGGAGCATAAAGTCTTTCGGGTGTGACGGAATAAAGCGGACAGGTACGGCACAGAACTAGTAGGGTGGGAGTTGGGCTGGGGGGGGGATAGCCCACACTAAAATGGGTAAAGCACTTTAACTTTGGAATCAGGGATGCCTAGTTCCTCAGCGGGGCAGAGACTGAAGAGCACACATGATCCCAGGGGGACCCTGCAGGTCACAAGGACCTCCTATGTCTCCAAGGGTGTTACTTAGGAAAGAGTAACATGGTCTTTGAATTCACTTTTTGTCCTTCCTCTGGGAAACTGAGATGATGATTTGATCACTGCTTTTTGCAATCACCATTTTCTACTTGGAAACTCCCTCTTAAAGTTCTTTATATTTTCCTTGAGCCTTGTGTCAGGTAAATTTAAAACCATTTTACACCCCCCATCCCTACCCCGTTCCACCTTTAATATTAGGGTAATGAAATGAAACTAGTCATTTAAAAAAATTTTAGGAGGGGCTTCCCTGGTGGCGCAGTGGTTGAGAGTCCGCCTGCCGATGCAGGGGACATGGGTTCGTGCCCGGTCCGGGAGGATCCCACATTGCCGCAGAGCGGCTGGGCCCGTGAGCCATGGCCGCTGGGCCTGTGCGTCCGGAGCCTGTGCTCCGCAATGGGAGAGGCCACAACAGCGAGAGGCCCGCGTACCGAAAAAAAAGGAGGTAGAAAAACTGGCATCACTTCACTTCTACATGTTTTGGTGCTTCATTATGTTTTGAGACCATGTCTGAGTGCTTAAGTTCTCAGAGGTTGGAAATCAAAGTGAGAGAAAATTGCAAATATTTCTATCTGCTAATGGGATTTCACTTGTGATAGCAAGAGAGACATTCATCCATCAAACATTTATTGAACGCATATTATGCACCAGGCACCAGGCTTACTGACATGGTGCTACAAAGATGAAAGCCAGTCCTCCCCTCCAGGGACTCATGGTCTAGTGGGGAGATGGGCAGGAACCCCACAAGTACAGCACGGTGAGGGTTCCCACGGTACTGTGTGCAGACCGCTGGAGGGGCGGGAACTGATTCTAGGCAACACAGAGATGATTACTTTTAATTTAAAATATTTGTTAACACTCAACATTATGTTAAAAATATTTAATTATGCATTTACTTTAACATGTGAAAAAATGCATAACTAACACATTCGAACCATGATTTCATGGATAATACTCTGGAATAAAGCTAAAGAATATATTTAAGTTTAAAACAAAAGTGTGCCAATTTAAAGAAAAATAGCAGTGGAGATATTAGGCAGAGAGGACCAAAAAAAAAAAAAAAATTGTGACGTACTACTCTGATCACTGAAGTTTGGGAAATAATGCAGTTCCACGTGGGTAAGTCAAAAAGGATGCCATTTTACAAAGTTTGGAATCCTTATTTTATGTTCCCTGGACTAAGGTGCCATGAGGCAACTTATGTTCTAGGAGGGCACAGGCTGAGGGAAGGGCACTAATGTGGCCTGGGGGATTCAGAGGGGTTTCCAGAAAGAGGAGGCTTAAAAACCACAAGTTGTGCTGGAAAGCAGTACACTTATTAGGACCCTTCATTTGTAGAACTGTTGAATCTTAAGCTTGCATGGGACGTTAGAAATCATGTTATGTTATCTGTAATTAACTTTAAAATACTTCCATATATATAGTGTGACATATATGTGTGCATTGGTTTCAATCCGTACCATAGGGCAGTGATTTTATGACTGAAGTGGCCTAACGGGAATAACTGTTTAGTTCACATCTAAAAGACGAATGAAATGCCACATTCCAGAAGCAGCTACTAAAGTGTGGTGGCTATCTTTATCTTATTAATTAGTTGCTCTTAATTAGCATAACAATAGTCATTAACGAGGACATCAGAAATGGTACTGAAGCTATACGGACAGGCTAGAAACATTGTCATCAGCACTCCCAGCCTGCGTGGGAAGGGTATCTGCATCGAGTGACCCCAACTGCCTATTTCCCCAGGATTGGAGCCCTCGACTCAGGATCCTGACTCAGTCCTGTGTCTATCTACTTAAAGGAGGAGTCTGTCACCTGACTTTGACTAGAAGGTTAGCCAACTCCTCTTTCTAGAATATTCTCACATCAAACTCGAGGGAACTTCTCCTGCAAGTTGCTGTCAATGCACTCTCCTATCGGGACAGAGGACAGGAGCTTCGTGGGCCCACAGCACAGGTGGAGGGCTGTTTCTGTGCCTGCTCGCCCATGTTTCTAGGTGTGGTAGAGTTCCATCTGAAATTTGCCTTCAACGTATTACTTGGGAAGCAGGTATAGACCTTCACCACCTCCAAGGCATCTGCCTCCAACTGCAGCCACGATCTACCCAGAAGAAACTGGCAATTCTGAAAGGCCAAATTTGCTGGGCAGATCTTAGCTAAACTAGCTCTCATAGAGAGGTTAAGTGATTTGCCCAAGATCACACAGCTAGTTGGTGGCAGAACTGAGTTTAGAACGTAGTGTTTCTTGTTACTATCTCCCCAGGCAACCAATGATTCTCGACCAGGTTTACTCATCCCAATTATCTGCAGAACCTTATACAATGCACAAGCTCAGGTCCAGCTTAGGAGACTGTGGTTCTGGAGGAGAGCTGTGGTAGCGACCCGGGTATCTACGTTTTTAAAAATTTTGCACAGGTGCCTCTGATAGACACACATATAATTGAGAATCACTGGACTAGACCACGATACTAACAAGTACCATCTGCTGTACATTTTCTCTGGGCCTGGCCCTGTGCTAGGTGCTTGACATGCTCTGTATTATTTCATTTTTATCATAAACCACTGAATAAGGTATCCGCAACATTTTACAGGTGAAGAAACTCATGCTGAGAGAAGTTAATCAACCTGTCCAGAGTGACAGCCTATAGACAGCAAGACTGAGATTCCAACCCAGTTTTGCCTTTCTCTATAAATCTGCTCTTGGTCATGAGCCCCTGCTACATACCATGGGACAGGATGCTGCCCAGAATTTCTAAGGCAGGGGTCACGAACTACAGGTGACAGGTGGACAATGTAAATGATCAAAATGAGTCACCAGTGACTGGAGTGAGCTGGAGACCATGTGCCCCTCTGAGAGGTTTTGAGTTTTAACTGCTGGCAGCTACTTTGAATGTTTTAAGAGTAACTCTGCAGAGCAACTGGAACTCTCATAGGGGAATGCAAAATGGTTTAGCCACTTTGGAACCAGTTTGGCAGGTCCTTATAAAACTAAACATGTACAAACCATACGAGCCAGCAATCTTACCCCTAGATATTTACTCAAGAGAAATGAAAACCTACGAAAAGATGTGTGCACAAATGTTCAGAGCACCATTACCTGTAATAGCTCTAAACTGGAAGCAACCTACATGTTCATAAAACTGGTAAATGATAAATAAATTATAGCATATCTTACTATGAAATATGACGCAGCAGTTAAAAGGAATGAAATACTAATACACACAAGATGGACGAATTTCAAAATCTCTATGTTCAGTGAAAGAAGTCCTACACAAAAGACCATGTGCTGTATAATTCCATTTACACGAAATTCTAGAAAAGGCAAAACTAATAGCAGAAAGCAGATCACTGTCTGTCTGGGACAGGGATGGAGGAGGGGAATGAGTGCAAAGGGACTGGAGGAAACTTTTTAGACAGAGAGCTGGTCTCTGTCCTGATGTGTTGTGGTGGTTATGTCATTGCATCCCATGACCAAAATTCAACAAATCTACATTTAAAATGTGTGAATTTTATTACATGTAAATAATATCTCAAATTTAAAAACAAACTAAAACTGTGCAGACAGAAAAAAAAAAAAAAGTACTGCAAGCCGCTTATGGCCCGCAGAGTTCCAGTTTCAACCTCTGGTCTCAGTAGAGAGGTTCCATTTTAGCTGCCCCAGAGGAAATACAAAAGATGACAAGTCATCCATCATCCTGGGCTCGGGAAAAATGGGGAAGTTTGTGTTCATCCCCCTTCTTCCATCACTCTCCTCCTTCCTCAGGTACAAAATGCTCCCATGCTGCCCCCTGGCTGTTCAGCGCCTCCTGCCACGGCACCCAGATCACGCCTCATTCTTCTGAAGCGGCTCCAACACCATCCTTGCAGTCAGCCCTCCTCTCAGCCATCCCTCAGAGCTCTGTGCAAGGCGGGGAAAAACTTCACCCAGTTAACACATCACCAAGCAGGTGCCATGACTGATGCTGATTAAATGATCAAGTACTGCCATTTGACAAAGACAGTGCATGAAGCCTTAATCCAAGTTCAATTATTGCCTTTCAGTCTATTAGGGAATACTTGGGGGGAAATGCGGCTATTTCTGGAACCCACCACATGGATCCCCTCCACAGGGTGACCTGCCTGCTTTGTTTATACATACACTTTGTCATCAATATTACCATGAAACACCTTAAAATTAATACATGCAAGGGATCTGTGTGGATAGCATAGAACGGTACACATACATCTCAGCACCCAAATATCAAAACTCAGTGCTCTTAACCATTAGGTGGTGGAAGCCTCAGACACATGAGAGTCAGTCCTTCAATTTTCTAGAAAACTAATGAATGCCAAGCACATGCTGCTTGGCTTTCCTGAACCTCTATCAACGCCATAATAACTTGATTAAAAAAGAAAAGACTAAATACAATATCAAATCCGCCATGTACAGCAGCGCAAGCTATCATGTTAAGTTAAAAAGGAAAAGGCAGAACTTGAAATTGTACTAAAGGCACATAAATAAAAATTCAACATTTAAAGACAGAAAAAATGAGGAAAAGATCACTGTAGGTGTGTTATGAGTAATTTCTTTTCTTTTAAAGAATGTTCCCTTTTGCTCTGACAACAAACACTATTTGTGTAATAAATATGAATCAGAAATCACACAGACTGGATCACCAGGCAGGACGTTGTGCTTACCTGTCACCCACCCACCAGTTACCATCTGTGTTGACTCCCCCCACTTCCTTCTCCTTACAGATTTGAAAGCCCATGGGATTTGGCAGTACCCTGCCAGGTACCTGAAATTATTTCATCGACGCTTTAGTCATGCTGCTGAGGACAGCCACTCCTTCCAAAGGTGTCCACTAAGCATTTGTATTTGCAAATGGAAATAAAGCCAGAGAACTTGATTAACAAGGCAGGTGTGTACCTAGAAAGAACCCCAGTGCTGAGAGGGAACTTTCATTCAAGAAACTTTTAGAAAGTGTTATCTTGACAAGGCACATGGTTAATACATTTTTTTTCCCCAAAGCAAAACTGGGTTAAAAATTTCAGGTCCTATGAAAGCAAAATGTTGGGAAAAAAAAACAACAAGGAGGTAGTAGTAGGCTAGGCCCAGGTCAGTTTCAGTCAATGTTGTGGAGTTTGATTCTAGGCCACCCAGGCTCTCTGATTGGTGGCCTCCTAAAATCCTCCAGGATCTAGCTCCCCTCCTCCCCCATACCAACCTATTCTCAGATTATGTCACATGCAGCAGAGGTGAGACAACAGGTTATAGAGAGTCCGCACAGCATCTGAAGAGACAGCAAAGTCTAATGATTAAGAGGACAAACTCTAAAGGAAACATTCTGGGCAATGGCTCAGAATGATACTTTTGATGGCATGGTGCCTGAAAGAAAAATCCCACCTTTTGGTGGAGGTCTATTCTGCCTACACACATAGCCACTTGTACTTGTAACACCTTTCAGGATCCTTAGAAAAACACCGTGAAACCGGTGATGTTGAAGAGGAAATAAGAACTTCCAAAAAGAAACATAGCAACGGGCTACCTGAAAACAGTGAAAGAACTTGGTCCTTTCATAAGGTTCATTCTGCCCAGAGTACATAGTAGGTGCTCAATAAAAGAATAATAATGACAAGAAAAAGTGGACCCTAGATTTTCAGGCCTCTATCACTCAGTCAAGCTTTTGTCTCTCCAGTGGGGGGTAAAGCTGGGAGGGAGATGACAGCTGTGCATAACTGCAAGTGTGCTGTGAGCTGACCCAATCTACTGTTAGAATGGGAGCCTCAGAAAACGAAAGGCAAAAATCGCAGAGTTGACAACAAAGAGCTGATCTGAATTATCTGCTATGCCTGCCTTGAAAGATGCTACTTCCCTCTTGTTTGTGCTGCTTTCTTGGTCTGGAATCTCTTAACTTTGCCTGGGTAAATCTCACCCCTCTTTCAAGGGCCACTACAAATGCTGTGTCATCCATGAAACTCATCCTGATTCCTCCAAGCTGGCAATCGTCTCCACTCCCAACTGTGCATGAGGTTTCTGATCACCATCCATTTGAGGTGGTGCTTCTTCTGCAAGAAGAGTCATTGGCAAGAGTCATCCTCCATCCTTATATACCCAGCAAAGTTCCTTGCACGTATTTGTGGAGTGAATTACCATTTTCCTAATAAATGCTTCCAGGATAGGAGCATTAATAGGGGAAGTTGGTTCCTGTTGGTAAGTCATTGTTATTGTTGGAGAGTAGACTTTCTCCCAGGAGGGACAGAGAAGGGAAATGGGGAGTATGGAAATGTAAGGATGCCTGGCCTACAGTAGATGGGCTTGTATGAGGCTGTCATGATATGAAGCACAGGCAGACATGCCTCATTTTCCAGATGTATCAGTAGACTCCATCAATGAATATAGATGCCACGGCTGACCCTGCCAGGCAGTATTTGGAATGACCCCCTAAATCCAGCCTCACTATGTTACTTAGAGGGACACTTAAACCTCAAAGAAGATTCATCTAAAGAAACTGGCACATGGGATTTCATTTTCCCTAAGGCTTCCATGCTTGGTGTCAGTAAGTAATCAATAATTAAACAGTAACAGTTAAAACAAGACCACCCAGGCGTAACAGGCTCAAGGGTTGAGCTAGAGAAATGGTTTATATGGTCCCCTTATGTAGGGCAATTTTAAAGATCACCCACAGTTTCTGGTTTAAAATGGCGCCTGCTTGATGGCTCCTGATGCTGCATCTATCAAAGTGACCATTAAATTGGAATGAAAAACTAAAAGATGACGATAGTTTACGACACCAAAACTGACATCACAAATTGCCACAACCTGGAAGGATTTTCTACGGCTACAAAAAGTAAACTGGGCTGAGAAATGTAAAGCAGTAGCCCACCTCTCACAAAGTCTGCTACTAGGTAGAAGATGTGAGTTCTGTTACAACTAGAAACCGGGTATCTGTCTCTCTTATGAGTGGATGCTGCCACTTAGGAGGCATGTGGACTGCTGTAGTCATTCCTCCTTTTCCACACTCCTCATCTTATTTCTTTTCTATAGCCAGTAAGAAATGACAGTTCCCAGGAAAACAATAAATCAATACTGGGCAGTGATAGGCAAGGAAGGTATGGTGAATCCTGGGAAGTGTGGCCTTCATAAGTAAAGTGTGTTTGCATGCAGTGGTGGAAGGTAAACATGTGAAGGAGATGACAGTTGTACACACAAGGGTTGGACATTTTTCATGCCAGAGTCAAGGAGTGGGGGAAGGAAGAAGCCCCATTTCCTTTCCATGAAGACAGTCTGGAGACAGAGGGCTATCTCTCGACAGAGTTGATCATATAAAGTTGTCATTCATTTGCAGATCCAAGAAAAGGTTTTAAAAACTAACCAAACCAAATAAAAATTCAAAACAATATGAAGACAGTGGCAAAAAAGATCCTATAGAACAAAGAAAAGGAAATGACATCCTAAAGCTTCAGAGGAAGAACGCAATTCTGAAAATTATGTGATAAAGAAACCTATACATGTTTTTGAAGTTTGTTTGGCATTTTCAATAAAAACAGTAAGAGAGAATAGCCTTTATCAAGTGAAGGGCAGAAAACTGTAAAGTAAAACCTGTGATATTTAAAAAAGATAAAAGGGTAAAAGATGAAGTGATGGGTGAGATAAAGAAGAGATTTCATAGAACCATCAATGGAATTAATATTTACAGAGAAAAATACTGGAATGAAATATGCTACCTTTCACCAGTGTGATTTTGGTGCTACCTTTTGTCAGTGTGATTATGGTTACTTTCTTCCTGTTTCTTTTTTTTTTGCGGTACGCGGGCCTCTCACTGCTGTGGCCTCTCCCATTGCGGAGCACAGGCTCCGGACGCGCAGGCTCAGTGGCCATGACTCATGGGCCCAGCCGCTCCGCGGCATGTGGGATCTTCCCGGACCGGGGCACGAACCTGTGTACCCTGCATCGGCAGGCGGACTCTCAACCACTGCGCCACCAGGGAAGCCCTCTTCCTGTTTCTTGATACTTGTTTCTCTTCTTTCTTTCTTCTTTTTCTTTACAAAATAAGAGGTTTGTTAAAACTTTCATTAAATTTTTAACTAGGAAAAATATAATCATGAAGATGTGGAAATTTAGAAATACATTTAAGATACAATATTAAGTGAGAAGAGCAATATACATGGATCATGACGGAAAGACTGGAGGGAAATACTTGTATCAACAGAGTAGCTTGTTTCTAGGAAGAGGGATTAAAAACAACTTTTTTCTTTTAAAGTTTTTCTTTAGTATTTCTATTTTATGTTTTATAGCAAAAGTTGATTTAAAAAGAATGACCCCCAAATAAAATGTTAGTCATATCCTCAATGTGGTGGCATTACAGAAAAAAAAAAAAAATCTTTCTGATGCCAGCAAGTACTTTCAATGCACAGTTTCCCAAAGACTATTTAGGTTCATTTTCATGTTCCAACCAATTACTATTACTACAATTTAGGCTAAGTCCCTGGAGGGCAGGGTCTTTTTCTGTCTTATACTCTATGCCCAGCACTTAGCCTAGTGTTTAGAAAATTGCAAGTGCTCATGAAATATATGGTGAATGAACAAATGAATAACAGAAGGAAAGACGACTCCATCTTATATAGGTACAGCCATGGGTAAAAAGATTATTTGCATTCATTCAGTTTTTATGGCATCTCCAATGTTAAAAACTGCAAGGATGCTTTGCTTCCAGAATTCTCATCATTCATCATAGATTACATGCTCCATGGAAATCCAGTTGGAGCCAAAACCTGGTACCATATTTTTATTTCTCTTTTTCCATTTCAAAAGAAAAAGCTGTAGTTAATTCTAATTTTCCTGCGGGCAGAGGGAAAGGGAACTTTTTATGTGTGTGAAAGAATGGCACACCCCCAGCCACCTGAGGACAGTTCCTCCCAGGAACACCTGTTTGCTCCAATTGAAGCTTGTCCAAATTGAGTCCCGGGGATCAGGAGCTTGCTCTTCAAATGTCCCACCATTCTACAATATTTATTCCCCACCTGTCTGATGGCCATGATAGCTTGGGAATGCTCCAGCCAGGGAAAGCTGTTTCTTGGCCCTGACATGGCAGAGCTAACAGCAGCTAATGTTCACCTAGAATCTGGTCTGAAGCCAGTTGCCCCAGATTTAAAAAAAAAAATGCCTCTTCTTTTCCTTTTCGGTCTACCAGCCTCAGCAAAAATTCTTAAGGAGGGGGAGGTAAATAATTTTTCGTCCTCAGACCAATATGCTGCAAAAGTAAGTTATACCTTTCACTCTGCCTCTTAAATCTGATTTTTGGGTTTTCCACTCCTAGTCGTATTAAATAGTTGCCCAATACTAAAAATGAGGATTGGTAAATTAATTTCTCCAACATGAGAATTATCAAAATCCAGGAGGTAAAAATGGAATAAAAACGATCTTAAACACATAATTTAACATGCAATTCCGGGAAGGAAAAAGATGCCCACATTAAACTCCAATTGTAATAGTGAAATAATGTTTTATTTAAAAAATTCTAGCCATAAGAAAACTGTACATTTGAAAAGCTTACATAAAGCCTTGTAAAATAGGAGACCTTTTATCTTCTCTAGATCCATGAGCCAGAAAATACTTTATCTATGCAATTTCAAGGCACATAAAAACCCCAGTGAATAAATAAAATGTTCTTGTTTTCTTTATACAGAAGCTTTAAAAATTATCCATATAAATAGCTTGGCCTTGAACAGACAGATTAAAAGACCTAAAGGCTATGGCTTCAGATCACTTATACAGAACAGAAAATGAATGCTTTTCTTTATTGGCTGGGCAAGTTTGCTACTAACTAAACCTCTATAAACACATTTGATGACAAAGATTTAACTGGAGTATACGAAAAAATTCAGTGTTTTAAAGTGATACACTTATCAACTAATTAACGTGCCACAATAGTTCATGTACTTTGCCAACATTCTTTGCGTCTATTCACGAATCACACATATAGAAGGTATAGTTAATATGCAGTATAATTTCAAAGACTATAAAATTTTATAAATACATAATTTTAGTCAAGGGTATGAAAGTTCTCAGTATCTTTCTAAAATTGGGGTAAATAAAATGTGTGAAAAGGTTTTTCATATTTGTTTATAATTAGAACTACTGAGGTGACTTCAAGCCTTTCTTACTTATTTGAAGAAAATCTTAAACTCCACTGCAATTAAAAAAAAATTATCAAGAAGACTTTGGATCATATTTACTTTATAAGCAGATGCAGTTACAAGTTGTTAACTTCCTATATACCCTCAACACAGTTGTGGCCAAACAGATGTTTCTAACACATCCTCCTGCCCCCAATTCAAATTCTGCTGCTGGAAGTTATTACCTTGAGGCTGCCATAAAAAGGGAAGCGGCGTTACCCCACGTGTGGCTTAAGAATAAGGCAGTAACTTTTAGGCCAGGTACCTGCCATCTCCTCTATAAAGTCTTACCTGACCGTGGGCCCCAGGGATTTCTTCTTCTTGTCCCCCACTTACCATTTTATCTCTCACTGACCGTACAGCACAAGTTACTATGTATTGTTGTTTCTTAAAAATATTAAGGTACCTAGGAGTAAAGTTTTGAGTTTGTTGAATCTCTGATGACTGACGGATTCCCTTTGACACAGTAAACATTAAATATTTGTTGTTGAGGATACTGCTGTTAAGAGGCTGCTAAAAACATGGTTTCTGAGGCTAATACCAGGGTATTGGTCCAACTTTGCTCCATCTTGGTGGAATGACCTTGGGCAAGACTCAACTTTTGTAGGTCTCAATTATCTATAACATAAGGATAATAATGACGATACCAAATCACAGACTTCTTATGAAGGTTACATTAAATGAAATAATATATGTGAATGTGCCTTACAAACTATAAGGCCCTATATATATTTTACTTGTTCTGACTGTCTCTAAGGACTTAATTTTGATAAATGATCTGATTTCCCAAAGAAAGCATCCCTGAAAAGTTTCTTGTTAAACTTTGCAGAAAATTCAAAATAAGTGTTTCTTGTAGACCAATACATTTCAAATAAGCCAGAATATCAAAGTACTTAAGTGGTTTTTAGCTAAGACATGGTACACAGTTTTGTGACAATATCTCGTTTCTCAACTTTTTTGGAGTTGGTTGTGGACTATTTAGAAAATTTTATGGAAAATTCTCAGAATGATGCATATACACACATACACAAATATTTTCAGGAAACTCCAGTGGTTCAGAGACTCTGTGAAACCCACCCCAGGATAGGGATCACTGCCTTACACTCTGAGACAGAGAGCATGGTTTTATGAAAGTCCTTGGGGACCTGATTCAGACACCTTTGACTGATTTGAGAATTGAAAAGCTGATAGGTTTCTTTTTTTTCATCATGAAATCATTAAGATATCAGAAGATGGAGAGTGGCTTTTTCCTATGTAATCTATAATTATATAAGAAACTATGCTGTTCTTTCATAATTCTAAGCCTCTTCAATGCTCTTTTAAAATTTTTCATAAAATTTACCATTGTTGCATTTTTTCCATTGATATTCATACTTCAGTTCCAAAGTTCTTCACATAATTTTACAAAAGAAGCCACTAACTTTTTAAATAGCATATTGAGGTTAAAAAGAGAAAACGCCTCCTGTCATTTCAGCTACTACTTTGTGAAAAAAATGTTAGAGATAATTAAAAAAAAGAAAAGAAAACAACCTCAATTACTACTAGTAAGGTGGCCAACTTTTGCAGTTTAAGAAATATTTTAATTACATTTCTGGATATTGAACATCTTTCTTTATAAACAGTGTTTTCTTTCTTTTTTGTTTCCATGAATGCAAAGAATTCTTTCTTAATACCTAGATGACAAAAATCTCAAGATGTACACAGTTGTTTCTTATTATGGCTTCCCTGGAAAACATTTCTGGGAAAGCACAATTCCCAGCCACTTACTTTGTTTACAACAGACAAAACTGCTTGTGTGGTATAAATAGGAGTCTGTCCTTAAATGCTGCTGAAAAATAAAATACAGCCATGAAAGGGGAGCTATTTCCTGCCCCCAATGTGGCTTAAAAAAAAAAACTTAGCTACTTTAGGAACAGCACCAAAGTATAAATAATAATTACCAATTGCCACACAATAAAAGACTAATTTTACAAAAAAAAAAAAAAAGAAAGAAAAGAAAAAGAAAGAAAGAAAGAAAAAAGTGGCTACATATTCCAGAGATGCCCTCAGAATTTTCAGCATTAGGTTTTCTTATCCTGCAAGATTATGAAACCCCTTTTTGTCCTCCTGCATTTGCGATGTATATCTATAACTCATTCTTGTTTGTGCAGATAAGCCTCGCCTTGTCTCCCTAACTGCACTTTCAAAAGAAGATTCACAGTTGTTTGACTTTTGATCTAGGGAGCAGCTAGCTCGACCACCTGCACTGTGCACGAGCTGTTACTGAGCTCGCTTTGTCCCATCTTATAACACAGTGAGCCTTTTAAAATTGATGTGTGAATACACTAATTTACAATGTGAGCGTTCAAACAAAAAAAATATGGCGGCGGCGGCGGTGGTAGTGGCGGCAGCAGTGGCAGCAGAAGAGGAAGGGGGAGACTGGTGAAGCGGGAAGCCCGGACACTTGCTTTATAAAGTTCAGATACCGTTCACTGCCTCTGGTATTTAATGAAACAGATGGCCAAAGGCCTCCCTCAGCTTACCATGGAGCAGACGGTGGTGTAACGGTGTGAGGGCATGGAACTGTAAAATGTTGGTTGGTGATGGTATATGTTAACAAATAGCCCTTTACAAGGGGGGTCGAGGGCTCCATTACTTGTTTATAAGGAAGGCCTAGGGCTCCCTGCTTCCACTTAAGAGCTCAAGTCTGCATTCAAAGGAAGTGTTGATGGTGAAGGTGACGTGCACCCTTCATATTCTACATTGCATTAAAGGATGACATGTTTCCTGGGGAAAAAAGGGAAAATCATAAAAGAAAGGTAATTTGCGAATTAGCTCAAACTGTGGCTCACAACCAAGGAAAATATAAGATGTTTCTCCATTGTGATTAAACAATGGACAAAAATAGTCTGTTATTGTTAAGTTACTTATTTTATCTTTGAAAGAACATGTTTACATTGCAGCCAAGGGGTTTCAACTAAATTACATCCAAGAACCTAGACAGCAACTTTGAAACTATTCTTAGCCATTCTTCCAAAGACCATTCATTGACCAGGCCCAGGCCGGGGAAGCGTGGCCCTGTGCTAAATGCAATGAGGCTCCTGACCGCCAGCGGCTTACATTCCAGACCTGAGGACCCCTAAGACAACTGGTCACACGGAAACTCCTCATTCCCCTCCAGACAGGGATCTGACATGAGAACTGTCACCCCCTCCCAGTAACCAGTCTATCAAGGCCTGTCTCAGCAGCATGGAAGGCTATGCTTGACCTCAACTAAAGGTTACTTTCACTTTATCTAACACCGTGGGCCCTCTGCCTGTGTCTCCTGCTTTGCTTTCAGGTAGGACATTTTCCACCTGTCTGGATATCTGCACAGGCATTTGTTGACAGTCCATGCTTTGGGGGGAGTAACGCGATTCCTGGCTTTGTTTTCTCTTTTACTTGGATATCCTCCCCTATTTATTTCAGCTGGTTGCACAACACTGTGGGGAACCATATAAAGTCCCTTGGGGGATGAGGGAGGGGATAAAAAAGATCTAGAAGAAAATAAAGACTTGGTCATTAATAACTAACTACAATGCACACGATGCAAAGCAGAAGATGTTAGAGTCTTGTGAGAAATACAAACTCCCCTGAAGGATCAGAGCAAAGACAGTTTGTTTCTGGCTGGGAGACTGATGAAGGCTTGATGAAGAGAGGGGTAGTTCACCTGAGAGCCAGAGTAGAGATAAAAGTTCACCTGAAACATTCTTAAGATAACAGCTGTTGTTTTTGCCCACCCAGGATTTATTCCCCTTTTTAGTAAAAGCCCTGGATTTTTCTGAGGTAACTGCTCTCAGTCCGTGTGTCCATCTGCTACATGAGGTTCCAGGTCTAAAACATCAGATCACAGATTAATGGGGACCGATCCAAAATAGTGGGATATAGTAAGGGTTTGTTCATTGTTTTCAAGAACCATCCAGAATGGTTGTCTGACTCTCTGAGGCTACTAATTCTCTATAGAAGAAGGGTAACAGTCCAGCACGGTAGGAAAAACAGTCTCTGGAGGCAGACCGCTTCTACAGAGCTGGATAATATTTAACAGAAGTTCCTTATTTCTTAAAATGGGAGTAATGGTATCTGCCTTACAGAGATGTCATGAAGATGAAACAACATAATGTATGCCAAGTGTCTAAAACAGTGGCTGCTACCTAGGAGGTATCGGTGAGTACATGCGTAGCAGTGGGTTTTGTTATTAAAAGATAGAGTGTGGTGTAGAATAACGGCTCCTAAAATTCTGAATTTCCCAGACCAGTAAACTGTGGGGAGAGGGGGGAAAGGTGGGAAAACTGATTGCTAATGTTTAGTCCTTCCAAGGATTTCCTTTTCCATTTGCTGTAACAATGGACTATTTTAAGGAAATTGTTGACTATCACAATTATTTTACAGAAGAAATGGAATCATGACAAAGAGAGCAGATAACAGTAACAATTGGCATAATGAAAACTCACTAGTTTGTTTTAACCCTTCTCATTTCACTACGAGTTAGTGAAAACTGACTCTGAGAACCTTTGGTGTGGTGCATTCAAAAGAGATAGCTAGGGCTTCCCTGGTGGTGCAGTGGTTGGGAATCCGCCTGCCAATGCAGAGGACATGGGTTCGAGCCCTGGTCCAGAAAGATCCCACATGCCGCGGAGCAACAAAGCCCGTGCGCCACAACTGCTGAGCTGGCGCTTTAGAGCCCATGAGCCACAACTACTGAGCCTGCGTGCCACAACTGCTGAAGCCCACGCGCCTGGAGCCCATGCTCCACAAGAAGAGAAGCCACCGCAGTGAGAGGCCCGCGCACTGCAACGAAGAGTAGCCCCTACTCAACACAACTAGAGAAAGCCTGTGCACAGCAATGAAGACCCAACGCAGACAAAAATAAATAAATTAAAGAAGACTGGTTCAAGATGGTGGAGTAGAAGGACATGCTCTCACTCTTGTCTTCCAAGAGCACTGAAATCACAACTAACTGCTGAACAATCATTGACAGGAAGACACTGGAACTCACCAAAAAAGATACCCCACATCCAAAGACAAAGGAGAAGCCACAATGAGACAGTAGGAGGGGCGCAATCACAGTAAAATCAAATCCCATAACTGCTGGGTGGGTGACTCACAAACTGGAGAACACTTACACCACAGAAGCCCACCCACTGGAGTGAAGGTTCTGAGCCCCACGTCAGGCTTCCCAACCTGTGGGTCTGGCAACGGGAGTAGGAATTCCTAGAGAATCAGACTTTGAAGGCTAGTGGGATCTGATAGCAGGACTTCGACAGGACTGGGGGAAACAGAGACTCCACTCTTGGAGGGCACACACAAAGTAGTGTGCGCATCGGGACCCAGGGGAAGGAACAGGGACCCCACAGAGACTGAACCAGACCTACCTGCTAGTGTTGGAGGGTCTGCTGCAGAGGTGGGGGGGGTGGCTCTGTCTCACAGTGAGGACAAGGACACTGGCAGCAGAAGTTCTGGGAAGTATGCCTTGGTGTGAGCCCTCCCAGAGTCTGCCATTAGCCCCACCTAAGAGTCTGGGTAGGCTCTAGTGTTGGGTCACCTCAGGCCAAACAACCAACAGGGAGGGGACCCAGCCCCAACCATCAGTAGACAAGTGGATTAAAGTTTTACTGAGCTCTGCCCACCAGAGCAACAGCCAGCTCTACCCACCACCAGGCCCTCCCATCAGGAAACTTCCACAAGCCTCTTTGATAGCCTCATCCACCAGAGGGCAGACAGCAGAAGCAAGAATAACTACAATCCTGCAGCCTGTGGAACAAAAACCACATTCACAGAGAGACAGACAAGATGAAAAGGTAGAGGGCTATGTACCAGATGAAGGAACAAGATAAAACCCCAGGAAAAACAATTAAATGAAGTGGAGATAGGCAACCTTCCAGAAAAAGAATTCAGAATAATGATAGTGAAGATGACCCAGGACCTCGGAAAAAGAATGGAGGCAAAGATTGAGAAGATGCAAGAAATGTTCAACAAAGATCTAGAAGAATTAAAGAACAAACAAACAGAGATGAACAATACAATAACTGAAATGAAAAACACACTAGAAGGAATCAATAGCAGAATAACTGAGGCAGAAGAATGGATAAGTGACCTGGAAGACAGAATGGTGGAATTCACTGCCACCGAACAGAATAAAGAAAAAAGAATGAAAAGAAATGAAGACAACCTAAGAGACTTCTGGGACAACCTTAAACGCAACAACATTCGCGTTACAGGGGTCCCAGAAGGAGAAGAGAGAGAGAAAGGACCCAAGAAAATATTTCAAGAGATTATAATCGAAAACTTCCCTAATGTGGGAAAGGAAATAGCCACCGAAGTCCAGGAAGTGCAGAGAGTCCCATACAGGATAAACCCAAGGAGAAACACACGCCGAGAAACACAGTAATCAAACTGGCAAAAATTAAAGACAAAGAAAAATTATTGAAAGCAGCAAGGGAAAAACGACATATAACATACAAAGGAACTCCCATAAGGTTAACAGCTGATTTCTCCGCAGAAACTCTACAAGCCAGAAGGGAGGGCATAGTATACTTAAAGTGATGAAAGGGAAGAAACTACAACCAATATTACTCTACCCAGCAAGGATCTCATTCAGATTCTATGGAGAAATCAAAAGCTTTACAGACAAGCAAAAGCTAAGACAATTCAGCACCACCAAACCAGATCTACAACAAATGCTAAAGGAACTTCTCTAAGTGGGAAACACAAGAGAATTAAAGGACCTACAAAAACAAACCCAGAAAAATTAAGAAAATGATAATAGGAACATACATATCGATAATTACCTTTAACGTGAATGGATTAAGGGCTCCAACCAAAAGACACAGCTTGCTGAATGGATACAAAAACAAGACCCATATATATACTGTCTACAAGAGACCCACTTCAGACCTAGGGACACATACAGACTGAAAGTGAGGGGATGGAAAAAGATATTCCATGCAAATGGAAATCAAAAGAAAGCTGGGGTAGCAATACTCATATCACATAAAATAGACTTTAAAATAAAGAATGTTACAAGAGACAAGGAAGGACACTACATAATGATCAAGGGATCAATCCAAGAAGAAGATATAACAATTATAAATATATATGAACTCAACATAGGAGCACCTCAATACATAGGCAACTGCTAACAGCTGTAAAAGAGGAAATTGACAGTAACACAATAATAGTGGGGGACTGTAACATCTCACTTATATCAATGGACAGATCATCCAAACAGAAAATTAATAAGGAAACACAAGCTTTAAATGACACAATAAACCAGAAAGATTTAATTGATATTTATAGGACATTCCATCCCAAAACAGCAGATTACACTTTCTTCTCAAGTGTGCACGGAACATTCTCCAGGATACATCACATCTTGGGTCACTAATCAAGTCTCAGTAAATTTAAGAAAATTGAAATCATACCAAGCATCTTTTCTGACCACAATGCTATGAGATTAGAAATCAATTACAGGGAAAAAAAACTGTAAATAACACAAACACATGAAGGCTAAACAATACGTTACTAAATAACCAAGAGATCACTGAAGTAATCAAAGAGGAAACCAAAAAATACCTAGAGACAAATGAAAATGAAAACATGACAATCCAAAACCTATGGGATGTGGCAAAAGCAGTTCTAAGAGGGAAGTTTATAGCTATACAAGCCTACCTCAAGAAACAAGAAAAATCTCAAATACACAATCTAACCTTACACCTAAAGGGACTAGAGAAAGAACAAACAAAACCCAAAGTTAGCAGAAGGAAAGAAATCATAAAGATCAGAGCAGAAATAAATGAAACAGAAACAAAGAAAACAATAGCAAAGATCAATAAAACTAAAAGCTGGTTCTTTGAGAAGATAAACAAAATTGATAAACCATTAGCCAGACTCATCAAGAAAAAGAGGGAGAGGACTCAAATCAATAAAATTAGAAATGAAAAAGAAGTTACAACAGACACCGAAAAAATACAAAGCATCCTGAGACTACTACAAGCAACTCTATGCCAATAAAATGGACAACCTGGAAGAAATGGACCAATTCTTAGAAAGGTATAATCTTCCAAGACTGAACCAGGAAGAAACAGAAAATACAAACAGACCAATCATAAGTAACGAAACTGAAACTGTGATTAAAAATCTTCCAACAGGGCTTCCCTGGTGGCACAGTGGTTGAGTCCGCCTGCCGATGCAGGGGACACGGGTTCGTGCCTCGGTCCGGGAAGATCCCACGTGCCGCGGAGTGGCTGGGCCCGTGAGCCATGGCCACTGAGCCTGTGCGTCCGGAGCCTGTGCTCCGCAACGGGAGAGGCCACAACAGTGAGAGGCCCGCGCACCGAAAAATAAATAAATAAAAAAATAAAAACTCTTCCAACAAACAAAAGTCCAGGACCAGATGGCTTCACAGGTGAATTCTATCAAACATTTAGAGAAGAGCTAACACCCATCCTTCTCACACTCTTCCAAAAAATTGCAGAGGAAGGAACACTCCCAAACTCATTCTATGAGGTCACCATCACCCTGATACCAAAACCAGAAAAACGTACTACAAAAAAAAGAAAATTACAGACCAATCTCACTGATGAATAAAGATGCAAAAATCCTCAACAAAATACTAGCAAACAGAATCCAACAACACATTAAAAGGATCATACACCATGATCAGGTGGGATTTATCCCAGGGATGCAAGGATTCTTCAATATACGCAAATCAATCAATGTGATACACCATATTAACGAACTGAAGAAGAAAAACCATATGATCGTCTCAATAGATGGAGAAAAAGCCTTTAACAAAATTCAACACTCATTTATGATAAAAACTCTGCAGAAAGTGGGCATAGAGGGAACCTCGCTCAACATAATAAAGGCCATATATGACAAACCCACAGCAAACATCATTCTCAATGGTGAAAAACTGAAAGCATTTCCTCTAAGATCAGGAACAAGACAAGGATGTCCACTCTCACCACTATTATTCAACATAGTTTTGGAATTCCCAGCCACAGGAATCAGAGAAGTAAAAGAAATAAAAGGAATACAAATTGGAAAAGAAGAAGTAAAACTGTCTAGAGCTAATCAGAAAACTACTAGAGCTAATCAATGAATTTGGTAAAGTTGCAGAATACAAAATTAACGCACAGAAATCTCTTGCATTCCTATACACTAATGATGAAAAATCTGAAGGAGAAATTAAGGAAACACTCCCATTTACCATTGTAACAAAAAGAATAAAATACCTAGGAATAAACCTACCTAGGGAGACAAAAGACCTGTATGCAGAAAACTATAAGACACTGATGAAAGAAATTAAAGATGATACCAACAGATGGAGAGATATACCATGTTCTTAGATTGGAAGAATCAATATTCTGAAAATGACTATACTACCCAAAGCAATCTACAGATTCAGTGCAATCCCTATCAAATTACCAATGGCATTTTTTACAGAATTAGAACAAAAAGTCTTAAAGTTTGTACGGAGACACAGAAGACCCCGAATAGCCAAAGTGGTCTTGAGGGAAAAAAACGGAGCTGGAGGAATCAGACTCCCTGACTTCAGACTATACTACAAAGCTACAATAATCAAGACAATATGGTACTGGCACAAAAACAGAAATATAGATCAATGCAAGAAGATAGAAAGCCTAGAGATAAACCCACACACCTATGGTCAACTAATCTATGACAAAGGAGGCAAGGATATACAATGCAGAAAAGACAGCCTCTTCAATAAGTGGTGCTGGGAAAACTGGACAGCTACATGTAAAAGAATGAAATTAGAACACTCCCTAACACCATATACAAAAATAAACTCAAAATGGATTAAAGACCTAAATGTAAGACTGGACACTATAAAACTCTTAGAGGAAAACTTAGGAAGAACACTCTTTGACATAAATCACAATAAGATCTTTTTTGATCCACCTCCTAGAGTAATGGAAATAAAAACAAAAATAAACAAATGGGACCTAATGAAACTTATAGCTTTTGCATAGCAAAGGAAGCCATAAACAAGATGAAAAGACAATCCTCAAAATGGGAGAAAATATTTGCAAAGGTATCAATGGACAAAGGATTAATCTCCAAAATATGTAAACAGCTCATGTAGCTCAATATTAAAAAGACAAACAACCCAATCCAAAAATGGGCAGATGACCTAAATAGACATTTCTCCAAAGAAGACATACAGATGGCCAAGAAGCACATGAAAAGCTGCTCAACATCACTAATCATTAGAGAAATGTAAATCAGAACTACAATGAGGTATCACCTCACACCAGTTGGAATGGGCATCATCAGAAAATCTACAAACAACAAATGTTGGAGAGGGTGTGGAGAAAAGGGAACCCTCTTGCACTGTTGGTGGGAATGTAAATTGATACAGCCACTATGGAGAACAGTATGGAGGTTCCTTAAACAACTAAAAATAGAATTACCATATGACCCAGCAATCCCACTACTGGGCATATACCCTGAGAAAACCATAATTCAAAAAGACACATGCACCCCAATGTTCATTGCAGCTCTATTTACAATAGCCAGGTCATGGAAGCAACATAAATGCCCATCAACAGACGAATGGATAAAGAAGAGATGGTACATATATACAATGGAATATTACTCAGCCATAAAAAGGAACGAAATTGGGTCATTTGTAGAGACGTGGATGGATCTGGAGACTGTCATACAGAGTGAAGTAAGTCAGAAAGAGAAAAACAAATATCATATATTAACGCATATATGTGGAATTTATAAAATGGTACAGATGAACTGGTTTGCAGGGCAGAAATTGAGACACAGATGTAGAGAACGAACATATGGACACCATTTGGGGAAAGGAGGGGGGTGGTGGTGGTGGTGGGATGAGTTGGGAGATTGGGATTGACATGTATACACTGGTGTGTATAAAATGGATGACTAATAAGAACCTGCCATATAAAAAAATTAAATTAAAAAAATTAAAAAAAAGAGACAGCTAAGTTCATAGTCTAATCCTGTACATTTCTATGTATATGACTATTGATAGTTTACTTCACTAAGCATCGTTATTCTCACCTGTAAAATGGGGATACGATGCTTCCTTCACAGGGCTCTTAAGGATTAGATCTGATGTGTGTAAAGTATGGTTCGGGTTAGACACACACCTAAGGCAGCTGGTAGAGTTATCACTGATGGATAACTTTAGATGCTGTGTTCGAATGGCTAACACAATACCAAAACTCTATGTTTAAAGCTACAAGAATGTTATTAAAAAGAAACATATATAAAGAAAACCAAAGTCGTTCTTTCATTTGGTAACAACATCACCCATGTCAGCCTTGAAGGGGTCATAGGACGAAAGCAATGAGTCAAGTGTATGGTAATAAATTTACTCACACAATAAGGACCAAGGTTTTTAAAAAATAATTTTCTCTTTGTAGCATTATTCTAAGCTTAGAACCTAAATCTGCTAAGTGTAAAGGATCTGCAACAAACGGAATCATTTTGTTCTGAAAGAATAAGCACGTGGTTGAAAACCGAAGAGTATCTTAGAGGTTACGATTCTGCTGTAGAATTTCAAGTCAGGGCCCACGCACGTTCACAGCTAGGAAAAACAGGCCAAGAAAGAGAAATGACATAAAGAGAGAAAAGCGAAAACCAGAAAAAAAGAGAAAAAGATAATGTAAGACACTTTGCAGTGCATAAAAATGGAGAGTAAATTCTCAAGGACATTTTTCTCACAAGTCTGGAAAACTCTCTACTGCTGAATTTTCAGACATCATAATAAGAACAATTAAAATATAACAAAATGTTTCCTGGGCAAATGGAGGGGCAGGGACGAATTTTTAAAGAAGATTAAAAGTCATAGCGTATTTCTTTAAGAATAAGTTTGTTTAATAAAAAAATTATGTAACTATTGCTTATAGAAATTGCATTGGTATTTCTGATATATTTACCCTTAGGAATCATTCTGACAGTACATTTAAGTTTTCCAGATGTTTTTACCTGTCTTCCTACCAAAGCAACAAAACCATGTGTAAAATGTAAAATGTGATAACAATGATAGGTGGCAGTTATTCCCCAGATGGGCTCAGAAGTAGCTCTAACAAAAATACATGTATTAAGTAGTAAGAGGATTAAGTTATTCCAGTTATAAAATAAATAAGTCATGTGGATATAATATACAGCATGGAGAATATAGTCAATAATATTATAATAATTTTGTATGGTGACAGATGGTAACTATATTTGTGGTAATCATTCTGTAATGTATAAAAATATTGAGTCACTATGTAGTACACCTGAAACTAATATAATAAATCAATTATATTGCAATTAAACAATGTATAAATAGTGATAGCTGCATCAACTTCATTTAATCCCATCTGTTTTGTTTATATTATAGATTAGTTACAAAACACCTCTCAACAGCTACCTATTTAAGAAAGTTACTACATACATGATGGAAGGATAAGCAGAATTCACTTTTTCAAGGAAACGTTCTGCTATTGTGTGTGTAATTCTGCTATTCTGTATCGTGTGTGTGTGTGTGTGTAAATACTAATACTAGTAGCAAATATTGGTAGTGTGCACGAGAGAGAAAATTGTTTGATATTAAGATAATCATACAGAAAAGGAGTTTTAAAAAATGTTACATATGTCATTTCCTTTCATAAGTCTTTTGCCAGCATATACATGTGGTCAATGGGTCAACATAAACTTGTAACATGTCCTCCAAATTTATGTCAACAGAGATTTCAAATTATATTTCAAATTTCTAAGGGATCCTTTAGATACTTTTAGAAACAAACATACAATTACTGATAAGTTACTCACTCTTCAGAGGCAAAAAGAAAACAGAATCATGATGTCCTTTGTTTGCTGACTGAAAATCTTGAAAACTTCTGTTTTCATTTTCACTTCCTGCTGGTACTGTTTGATCTAATAAGACCTCCCAGTCAAATGTATAGGAAAAAATATACACACCAACATGCACGTACAGGCAAATATATATGGAGAGCAACATTGAAGCCTCTCAGTGCTACCTGAGGCACTTTAAAGACAACCAATTAATGACAGTCTAATTTTGTGGAAGTCAACGAAAAATCCTTTTTTTTGACCCCCGTCATTGCATGAATGGTCATTTGTTTCACGACAATTTTCATTATTATCTGAATACCACTTTATTTAAAACTCTGTCTACAGAGTCAGGAAATGAACAGTTTGTCCCCAGGTAGCTCTTCATCTTATGTCAAGACAGAATAAAAATTACTTTTCAGCTATATCTGCATTCTGATGTCAAGTTTTACTAATATAAGTTTGAAGGGACTGGTTTTTTCCTTTGTTTTCTTTCTTTTGGTGATATAGTACAGTTACATGAAGAACATTTATTTAGGTTGAATCAGCTGCTCTCTCACTAGATATGTCTTAATATTCTCTGCATAGTTTAGTTTCTTTCAAAACTTATGATTCCGTAAGTCATCCTCTATTTCTCTATTGTTTTCACACTTACTGGTTGTATAGCTACTGAAATCATATTTTCTATTGGTTCTTTGTTTTCCTGGCACCCTTTTTAATGATCAGTAAGGATTAACTGGACTTGTAGAATCTTCCATAGCTTCCTTGAAAATGAGATACTTTTATGAATCCCTGCACCACTTTATATGCACATATTCTCTACTAGACTGAAGTACTCTGAAGGCAAGGATCCAAACTGATTTCATTTGAGAAGCCCCAAGTCCTTGTATTCAGTATATTTACTGAATATTTACTGAGGAAGTGAGTAAGGAGAAAAAAAGAAAAGAAGGAAGGAAGGAAAGAAGGAAGGAAGAAAGGAAGGAAGGAAGGAAGGAGGGAAAGAAAGAAGGAAGAAAGGAAGGAGGGAAGGAAGGAAGGAAAAAAAAATTTTTTTTTACCCCATTTGAAGTTAATAAAAGATTAAAAAGCACAAATGGTAGTGGCTGCCACTTACTCATTTTTATTTTCCTATCTACCTTTAGCCACCCTTAGAAAATCGGGTGGATTATGTACAAACTTTGGCACTGATGGAACACTGGTTTCACCTGTCTTCACAATAGACTAGTCAATATTAGCAAAATGACTCAAATGAGGGACCATGATATACCACTCCTGTTCATTTTACAAATTTAAAAACAACCTAAGTTTAAAAATAATCAGCAGTCTTTCTTTTAAATAAAATAATTCCTTGGTTTGGTATATTGTAGAATACTTAACTATCTTCGGTCATAAAGAATTTATCATATGAAAATAAAGAAGCTTATGTTATATGCAGGTAAACACCTACCCTGAACAAAGAGGACATTCATTTCTTGTATGTATTTATACATTTATACAGAGAAGCACACTTTTCAATATTATAACTTTTCTTAAATCAGAAGCACCTGTTGACACATGATACAGCTATGTAATTTTGGTAAGATAATGTGACTTCTCTTTCTGAAATAAAACCCCACCAGTGCTGGAAGTGAGTGCCATGTGAATGGGAGGGATGTAACAGGAAGCAAAATCAGAGCAGTAAGTAGACTTCCTATTAGAAACATAACCCTGGTTCCACTTTCTAGAGACTGTTTTTCCAGGGAATAATAAAAAATAATGAAGTGAAGAAGTTGGTAAAATATTTTTGCCTGTTCCCAAGTCCAAAATAAATTGTATATCATGTGGGATAGTAATTAGAAACTAAACCAAAACCACCATCTACATTTGGTTCCCGAAGACTCAGGTTATAGCATTGATTAAAAGTACCTGGATACCTTGGCTGATACCAAGATTCCAGTTGTGCTTAGTGAAAAACACAGTTACCAATGTGCACAGGTGGACTTAAGAGTTTCCTTGGCTCAGACCTAGCAAAAGGCGATGTCCATCTGGGGATTTTTATTTCTGTTCATACCCTAGACAGAGCCCAAAAGGAGATGAGTCAGTGATTGACTGAGTTTGCCTACAAAGAGAACCCCAAGAAGATTTCAGCAGAGTAATTTTCTTCTGTAGGCTTATGAAACAACCCTGTTAGTATGATTTTTCTAAAGAAAGCCCAGTCAAAGGTTACAGAAGTGGTTTGTGCTTCACCCTCTCTAAATGACTTGCAAATTTATTCAAACACAATATGAGGAGATGCGTTATTTGCTGAAATAACTGTCTGCAGTGTCCTGCACAAAAGGGTGTGGTACATCAAGCAGAAATGTGGACAGAAATACGTTGGTTTAGAAACCCATAAATCCTTATTTGAATCTGCCAACCTGAAAGCCACACAGAGCCTGGATAAACGATTTTTCCTAAATGCTACATCTGATTAAGCCATACCATTAAATGACAGCTGAACTTTAACATTAATATGATATTATTTAAATAACCACATGATTTTTTTACACTAAAAATGATGAATGATTTCTGGACAGCTCAACTGACATAAAGCGGGAGGACTCTTTAATGAGATTTGACAAAATGGAGACATATGCAGAATATTCGTTACAGCTCACATTGCAGGGGCCCTCCCAGGGAAGCAACAGAGAATTTTCCCTCTTTTCTTTTTTATTGTTTACATGCACTGAAGCATTCCTTTCAATTGCCACTTCTCTGTGGGTTTTGAATTTTTCTAGGCCGTTTACATATTACCCCTAATCTGAGAATTTGGTGGTTTATGGTTTTGAATTGGGGACTGTGGGTGTAGGAGAAGGAGGGGCATGTGGAGTGGTGTCAGCGTGGGCTGGAAGTGTCCCAGGAACTTAACCTTGCTCCTGAGGAGCCTGATAGAGGAATCACATTGCTACATTGGCCTATAGAAGACTAAGTGACCATATCTTTGATTGATCCTCATGCAATCAATCTCTAACGCAGCAAACACACGTTTAGCAAATGACTATACATGGACACATGATCAGAGAGGACTGTACTTACTTTCAAATAGCTGTCACTATAGCATCAATGATAAACAAGACTCTCTTTTTAAAATTCCAATTAAGCTATTCTAGAGGCGATTCTCAACATTGCTCATTCATATTTCTAGCCACAGTTCCAAACTGAAGGTTATGCTAGATGATAGTCTTATTTGGTAGATTCTGAATGCAATAATTCCATGCTGCATATTCCTAAGTCAAAAGCGACCCCAATTTTCGGAACAATGAAAACATTTCTCACTCCCCTCCAAAATTACAGAACGTAGAATGTTACCTACGTGCATTCATTTACTTTCACATAGTCTCCCAAATATCTTCCATCAATCAAAGGTTAGTTTCACATATAAAACATTAACATTTGTTTGCTCGCACATGTGACTGCACATTATTCAGATACCCTTTAAATTAAAAGAATCTTTTTTAAGTATACATAAAGTCAGAATGTTTCCCCAGACTCTCTTAAAAAAGAAATGAAAACAAAGCAACAGAGGCAAAGCTAATACCAAGTGTGCTCCTGGTACTGCAGGCCACCATTCCCTCTACAGCAAGGAGGCTATCAAAATAGAAAATAAAATCAGTCTGCTCCTGCCATGGGGCCTTCCTCAGGCTATGAAAAAATACTTCATGTCTAACCCTAATTTTTTCCATAGCTTGAGGTAACTCCCCAAGCTCAAACCTTCTCTCTAATCTAAGTTACTCAGTGTGTGTCCCTGTCCAGACGAGAGTTAATATCAGTGCTCTGTCATTTCAAAAGGTTCTTGACACAGGGTACTAAGAGCAGAAGCTTGCATGCCTGGAACATGCCCGGTTGCAATGAGATGAAAAATATACTTAAAAAAAAGTAAGAGAGAGAAAGGAAGATAAATAAATCCCTACCTGGCTCTTACCTTCTCAACATCCCTGTCAGAACCCTGGAGCTTTTCCCCAAGTTAGCATCTGTTTCCCGAAGCTAGGAGGAGAAAAGCAGCATTAAAACAGAACAAAAGGAAACTTCATGGAATTAGATTATTTTTAAAGTCCACTGGCAAACAACAATTTTCTTTCATGATGGAAAATCCAATTCATAAAAAAATGCTTAAATATTTTAAAGTACATTTTTGACACCTACATTATCTCTGAAAATTCTTAGATTTAGAAAATTACATATACTAGATAACCCCAGGAGCTTTAAATTGGATACTTGAACAGGATATAAAAGCAAATGTCTCACAGGCTGACAAAGTTTAATTTATTTCTGGTAATTAATTAATATTTCCACCCTATGAACGCACACAGTCCTAGAGATATAAATGGAAGCAAAATGAATTGAGGGAAGATGAGATCAATATTTTTAGCTTCTGCTCTGAAAGACCTGACATATCACAAAATCTTCCTCAGTGATCTTCTCCTTAGATATAATGTTAAATAAAATATCTACCTGGGGGCATTCTGGGATGGAGGCATAAAGAGTCAGCTTATTCCTTCTCCATCCCACACTCCCCTCACCCCAACTCTATATCCCTCTTTCACCCTAGCCATTTTTACACATGCTTACACCAATGTAATTGTTACTGTCTATGCACATGTCCAAGACCTTATACTCATTTATTTTTTTGTCTTTTCATTTACTGAATTTGTGAAAAGATTGTAGCACTTCTACTTACTCTTTCGCGTGCTCTCTGTATCTTTTCTCTGTCATGACTGAGGTTTTCCAACATCTCCTGGCCAATTTGTTCTATGGACAAGAAAATCTGAGTTAGGAAAGATGACTTTGGGTGCAAATGAAAAAAAAACTTCAGAAGTACCAAAAGGACAACAGGCGCAGAGTTTATAGAATGCTTATGATCAATATAAAAAAACAACAGATTATTATGACCCCGACACCCTCCTAACCTAGGTCTTCCATAATCCACTTGAACTGCAATTTTATTCACTGGAAGAAAATATCTGTCCTAACTTTCTCACAAAATTGTTGTTATAGTCAAATGAGATAACCTAACTAAAAATGTTTTGAAAGCTATTGAGTACCACACAAATGCACATAATTGTATAGTACCCAAGAATCAATGCACTCAATGAATAATCACTGAGGCCCTACTCTGCGCCAGGGGTAGATGCTGGGGACATGGCCAGTAACCAAGATCAAGCCCTTCCACTCATGAACTCCCAAGCTAATAGAGATGATTTAGCAGTTAAAGTATAAATGTTACATTAGAGTTCATATTTCATGGCACATCAAAAAAAAGGACTGTAAAAAAAAAAAAAAAAAAGGACTGTATATTCCTTTCATGATAGAAAAATCCAAATAATAAGAATTGCTTAAATACAATAACATAAATTATATTTTTGACACCTATACAAACTGCAAATTCTTCCTAGGATAGTACATTCTTAGTATATTATCTCCTCTCAGATTGACGTTAGCTTTTTATTACTAACTCCATACAATTTATCCTTAAGGTAAAATTGGATATGTGGTTCCCAGTAAAGACATCATAAAAATGGAAGATGACACCAATAACAGAGAAGTATGAAACAACTAGAGCTGCATTTTTCTTTCTTTGCATAACAATTGCAATATTCAATTTTATCATACTATTAGGTATTACCATGACATTAAATTCCTTTAATCAATATAATATAGCAATTTTAGAGTGTCCTTGTCCCCGCGGTGAGCCACAGCCGCCTCCCGCCTCTGCAGGAGACCCGCCAACACTAGCAGACAAGGAGGATATTTGCTCTAGCCTGGAGAAATCAGAAAAGACTTCCTGGAGAAATTGGAATTAGGTCTGTAAGAAGAGGTGAAATTCATATAAGCGGTGAGGAAGAAAGACTAAAACATTTCAGACCTGGAAGAAACCTCCATCCTCAGGGGCTTGGAGAAGGCTCTCTGGGAACCTGTGTGGAGGGGGTGGCCTGAGCAGATTATCTGAATCCCAATGTTGCTCTGAATTTGTGTTCAAGATTTGAGAAGACTAGGACTGCTAAGGGTCTTGGTGCTCCAGCTGGGTGTCAGGCCAGAGCCTCTTCAGGACATTGGTCCACCAGAGACCTCTTAGCCCCATGTAATATCAAATGGCGAAAGCTCTCCCAGAGATCTGTATGTCAATGCTAAGACCCAGCTCCACTCAATGACCAGCAAGCTACAGTGCTGGACACCCTATGCCAAACAACTAGCAAGATAGGAACACAACCCCAGCCATTAGCAGAGAGGCTGCCTAAAATCATAATAAGGTCACAGACACCCCAAAACAACCACTGGATTTGGTCCTGCCCACCAGAAAGACAAGATCCAGCCTCTTCCACCAGAACACAGGCACCAGTCCCCTCCATCAGGAAGCCTACACAACCCTCTGAACCAACCTTACCCACGGGGAGCAGACACCAAAAACAATAGGAAGCATGAACCTGCAGACTGCAAAACGGAGACCTCAAACATCATGAGTTAAGCAAAGTGAGAAGACAGAGAAATACACAGCAGATGAAGGAGCGAGGTAAAAACCCACCAGACCAAACAAATGAAGAGGAAATAGGCAGTCTACCTGAAAAATAATTCAGAGTAATGATAGTAAAGATGATCCAAAAGCTTGGAAATAGAATGAAGAAAATACAAGAAATGTTTAACAAGGATCTAGAAGAACTAAAGAGCAAACAACCAATGAAGAACAACACAATAAAAGAAATTAAAATTTCTCTGGAAGGAATCAATAACAGAATAACTGAGGCAGAAGAAAGGATAAGTGACCTGGAAGATAAAATAGTGGAAATAATTACCGCAGAGCAGAATAAAGAAAAAAGAATGAAAAGAATTAAAGATAGTCTTGGAGATCTCTGGGACAACATTAAATGCACCAACATTCAAATTATAGGGGCCCCAGAAGAGGAAGAGGAAAAAAAAGGGACTGAGAAAATATTTGAAGAGATTACAGTTGAAAACTTCCCTAATATGGGAAAGGAAATAGTCAATCAAGTCCAGGAAGTGCAGAGAGTCCCATACAGGATAAATCCAAGGAGAAACATGCCAAGACACATATTAATCAAACTATCAAAAATTAAATACAAAGAAAAAATATTAAAAGCAGCAAGGGAAAAGCAACAAATAACATACAAGGGAGTCCCCATAAGGTTATCAGCTGATTTTTCAGCAGAAATTCTGCAAGCCAGAAGGGTGTGGCAGGACATACTTAAAGTGATGAAAGGGAAAAATCTACAACCAAGATTACTCTACCTAACAAGGATCTCATTCAGATTCAACAGAGAAATTAAAACCTTTACAAGAAGCAAAAGGTAAGAGAATTCAGCACCACCAAACCAGCTCTACAACAAATGCAAAAGGAACTTCTCTAAGCAGGAAACATAAGAGAAGGAAAAGACCTACAATAACAAACCCAAAACAATTTAGAAAATGGTAAAAGGAACATATATATTGATAACTGTCTTAAATGTAAATGGATTAAATGCTCCAACCAAAAGACATAGACTGGCTGAATGGATAACAAAAATAAGACCCATATATATGCTGTCTACAAGAGACCCACTTCAGACCTAGGGACACATACAGACTGAAAGTGATGGGATGGAAAAAGATATTTCATGCAAATGGAAATCAAAAGAAAGCTGGAGTACCATTTCTCATATCAGACAAAATAGACTTTAAAATTAAGACTATTATAAGAGACAAAGAAGGACACTACATAATGATCAATCCAAGAAGAAGAAGATAAAACAACTGTAAATATTTTTGCCCAACATAGGAGCACCTCAATATATAAGGCAAATGCTAGCAGCCATAAAAGGGGAAATCAAGGCTTCCCTGGTGGCACGGTGGTTGAGAGTCTGCCTGCCAATGCAGGGGACACAGGTTTGTGCCCCGGTCTGGGAAGATCCCACATGCCGCGGAGCAACTAGGCCCGTGAGCCGTGGCCGCTGAGCCTGTGCGTCTGGAGCCTGTGCTCTGCAACGGGAGAGGCCACAACAGTGAGAGGCCCACGTACCGCCAAAAAAAAAAAAGGGGAAATCAGCAGTAACACAATCATAGTAGGGACTTTAACACTCCACTTTCACCAATGGACAGATCATCCAAAATGAAAATAAATAAGGAAACACAAGCTTTAAATGATGCATTAAACAAGATGGACTTAATTGATATTTATAGGACATTGCATTCACAAACAACAGAATAAACTCTTTTCTCAAGTGCTCATGGAACATTCTCCAGGATAGATCATATCTTGGGTCATAAATCAAGCCCTGGTAAATTTAAGAAAATTGAAATCATATCAAGTATCTTTTCCAAACACAATGCTATGAGACTAGATATCAATCACAGGAATAAATCTGTAAAAAACACAAACACATGGAGGCTGAACAATACGCTACTAAATAACTGAGAGATAACTGAAGAAATCAAACAGGAAATCAAAAAATACCTAGAAACAAATGAAAATGAAAACATGATGGCCCAAAACCTATGGGATGCAGCAAAAGCAGTTCTAAGAGGGAAGTTCATAGCAATACAATCCTACCGGAAGAAACAAGAAACATCTCAAATAAACAACCTAACCTTACATCTAAAGCAATTAGAGAAAGAAGAACAAAAAACACCCAAAGTTAGCAGAAGGAAAGAAATCATAAAGATCAGATCCAAAATAAATGAAAAAGAAATGAAGGAAACGATAGCAAAGATCAATAAAACTAGGGGCTTCCCTGGTGGCGCAGTGGTTGAGAGTCCACCTGCCGATGCAGGGAACACGAGTTCGTGCCCCGGTCCAGGAAGATCCCACATGCCATGGAATGGCTAGGCCTGTGAGCCATGGCCGCTGAGCCTGCGCATCTGGAGCCTGTGCTCCACAACGGGAGAGGCCACAACAGTGAGAGGCCCGCGTATGGAAAAAAAAAACCGAAAAAACTGAAAGCTGGTTGCTCGAGAAGATAAACAAAATTGATAAACCATTAGCCAGACTCATCAAGAAAAAAAGGGAGAAGACTCAAATCAATAGAATTAGAAATGAAAAATGGAAGTAACAACTGACACTGCAGAAATACAAAGGATCATGAGAGATTACTACAAGCAACTATATGCCAATAAAATGGACAACCTGGAAGAAATGGACAAATTCTTAGAAATGCACAACCTTCCAAGACTGAACCAGGAAGAAATAGAAAATATGAACAGACCAATCACAAGCACTGAAATTAAAACTGTGATTAAAAATCTTCCAACAAACAAAACCCCAGGACCAGATGGCTTTGCAGGCAAATTCTATCAAACATTTAGAGAGGAGCTAACACCTATCTTTCTCAAACTCTTCCAAAATATAGCAGAGGGAAAAACACTCCCAAACTCATTCTACAAGGCCACCACCACCCTGATACCAAAACCAGACAAAGATGTCACAAAAAAAGAAAGCTACAGGGCAATATCACTGATGAACATAGATGCAAAAATCCTCAACAAAACACTAGCAAAGAGAATCCAACAGCACACTAAAAGGTTCATACACCATGATCAAGTGGGGTTTATCCTTGAGGAATGCAAGGATTCTTGAGGAATGCGAGGATTCTTCAATATACGCAAATCAATCAATGTGATACACCATATTAACAAATTGAAGGAGAAAAGCCATATGATCATCTCAATAGATGCAGAGAAAGCTTTTGACAAAATTCAACACCCATTTATGATAAAAACCCTCCAGAAAGTAGGCATACAGGGAACTTACCTCAACATAATAAAGGCCATATATGACAAACCCACAGCCAACATCGTTCTCAATGGTGAAAAACTGAAATCATATCCACTAAGATCAGGAACAAGACAAGGATGTCCACTCTCACCACTATTATTCAACATAGTTTGGGAAGTTTTAACCGCAGCAATCAGAGAAGAAAAATAAATAAAAGGAATCCAAATTGGAAAAGAAGAAGTAAAGCTGTCACTGTTTGCAGATGACATGATACTATACACAGAGAATCCTAAAGATGCTACCAGAAAATTACTAGATCAATGAATTTGGTAAAGTAGTAGGATACAAAATGAATGCACAGAAATCTCTTGCATTCCTATACACTAATGATGAAAAATCTGAAAGATAAATTAAGGAAACACTCCCATTTACCACTGCAACAAAAAGAATAAAATACCTAGGAATAAACCTACCTAAGGAGACAAAAAACCTATATGCAGAAAATTATGAGACACTGATGAAAGAAATTAAAGACGATACAAACAGATGGGGAGATATACCATGTTCTTGGATTGGAAGAATCAACATTGTGAGAATGACTATACTACCCAAAGCAATCTACAGATTCAATGCAATCCCTATCAAACTACCAATGGCATTTTTCACAGAACTAGAACAAAAAATTTCACAAGTTGTATGGAAACACAAAAGACCCCGAATAGCCAAAGTAATCTTGAGAAAGAAAAACAGAGCTGGAGGAGTCAGGCTCCCTGACGTCAGACTATACTACAAAGCTAGAGTAATCAAGAGAGTATGGTACTGGCACAAAAACAGAAATATAGATCAATGGAACAGGATAGAAAGCCCAGCGATAAACCCACGCACATATGGTCAGCTTACCTTTGATAAAGGAGGCAAGAATATACAATGGAGAAAAGACAGCCTCTTCAATAAGTGGTGCTGGGAAAACTGGACAGCTACATGTAAAAGAATGAAATTAGAACACTCCCTAACACCATACACAAAAATAAACTCAAAATGGATAAAAGACCTAAATGTAAGACTGGACACTATAAAACTCTTAGAGGAAAACATAGGCAGAACACTCTATGACATAAATCACAGCAAGATCCTTTTTGACCCACCTCCAAGAGAAATGGAAATAAAAACAAAAATAAACAAATGAGACCTAATGAAACTTAAAAGCTTTTGCACAGGAAAGGAAACCATAAACAAGACGAAAAGACAACCCTCAGAATGGGAGGAAATGTTTGCAAATGAAGCAACTGACAGAGGATTAATCTCCAAAATTTACAAGCAGCTCATGCAGCTCAATATCAAAAAAACAAACAACCCAATTCAAAAATGGGCAGAAGACCTAAACAGACATTTCTCCAAAGAAGATATACAGATTGCCAACAAACACATGAAAGGATGCTCAACATCACTAATCATTAGAGAAATGCAAATCAAAACTGCAATGAGGTATCACCTCACACTGGTCATAACGGCCATTGTCAAAAAATCTACAAATAATAAATGCTGGAGAGGGTGTGGAGAAAAGGGAACCCTCTTGCACTGTTGGTGGGAATGTAAATTGATACAGCCACTATGGAGAAGAGTATGGAGGTTCCTTAAAAAACTAAAAATAGAACTACCATATGACCCAGCAATCCCACTACTGGGCATATACCCTGAGAAAACCATAATTCAAAAAGAGTCATGTACCACAGTGTTCACTGCAGCTCTATTTACAATAGCCTGCACATGGAAGCAACCTAAGTGTCCATCGACAGATGAATGGATAAAGAAGATGTGGCGCATATATACAATGGAATATTACTCAGCCATAAAAAGAAATGAAACTGAGATATTTGTAGTGAGGTGGATGGACCTAGAGACTATCATACAGAGTGAAGTAAGTCAGAAAGAGAAAAACAAATACCGTATGCTAACACATATATGGAATCTAAAAAAAAAAAAAAAAAGGGTCTGAAGACCCTAAGGGCAGGACAGCAATAAAGATGCAGCGTCGAAAATGGACTTGAGGACATGGGGAGTGGGAAGGGTAAGCTGGGACGAAGTGAGAGAGTGACATCGACATATATACACTACCAAATGTAAAATATATAGCCAGTGGGAAGCAGCCGTATACCACAGGGAGATCAGCTCAGTGCTTTGTGTCCACCTAGAGGGGTGGGATAAGGAGGGTGGAAGGGCGACGCATGAGGGCGGAGATATGGGGATATGTGTATATGTACAGCCGATTCACTTTGTTGTACAGCAGAAACTAACACAGCACTGTAAAGCAATTATACTCCAATAAAGATGTTAAACAAACAAACAATAAAACAAAAAAATCCCATAACATAACAACTTTAATTCACTTTTAACTTAAAAATCTCTAATATCTATGAACGCCATCAACACTGTAATTAGTTCAGCAAAATCCTCTTTATATAATATCTTCTATCAAGATTGAGAGTATATATATATATATCTATCTCAAAGAAATAGGAAATAGGTTATTACGATGGTGTCTTGTCACCAGCATAATGTTTCCAGTAAGTATTCATGGAAGGAATAAAGCAATGAGAGAATAAAAGAAAGTGAAAAATGGAGTGTATGAAAGGTTTGTGGTATATTCCTGCTCTCAAAGCATATCATGTGTGGCAATGGAGAAGGCAACCCTGGAAGGCAGGCAACATAGCCACATTTCTATCAGGTTCACTGGGGTATATAAAAACTCTTCTGAATGGATCTACAGTCTGTTACTGCAGGAATCAGTGGAAAAAGACGTAAAGAGCTCAGGCCTTTTCAGGAGTTGTAAGTCACTCCCTCAGTCTCTTTGCCTCCTGGAAAATATCTTAGCATCCAAAGTACTAACCCCATCTGGCAAAAGAAGAGATATTGGCAAGAGTGCATATATGTCCTGGTTTTAACAGGCAAATACCATGCATTTGTTGGAAACAGAATTCTTTTTTAATTACTTATTTGCTACTTTCCATTTTAATGCTCTGCTAAAGAAAATTCCAGGCCAAACATATTAGAAATGTTTACACTTGTAGAATGAAAAAAGTTACGTACAGTTTTTTCATTATGTGTTCTCCTACCCCAATCAAAACAAAAGAAGGCAACAAATTAAGAGGGGATTATTTTATGATCATTGTCAATAACCTGCATCGCATGCATGATTTCAAAATTTTTCTATTATGTAAAAATAATTATAAATTCTAAATTTTGATTGCTTTAATAATGCCCAGTTAAATAAAATAGTACAAATGTCATTGAAAAAAAAAAGAGGGGATTATTTTTAAAATAGACTATTTTTGGACAGAATAGACATTTAGGGATTATTTCATTAAAAAAATTAACATTGTTAGATTTATTTTTCTTGAACAGCTAAGGTGTAAGCACTCACCAACAACACCAATAAAGAAAGAATGTAAGATCACAGGCTTATACCAATGCAGATGTGATATACTGAGTTTAGAGTTTTCAGTTCTTCAAACTTCCATAATACCTTTAGAGTGGGAAGAGCCATACTGCCTCTATTGAAATAACTTGAGAAATCATAAATTTTATAAACACTGTACTTGTTGACTGTGAGGATGTTTTTGAGATTAAGAAACAATGGGAAGCATAAAAGAACATAAAAACTGATGCTATATGCTGGAATTCTACATGTCACAGCATGATAAATGAATTCCTGGAAAGAAAAGTTTCTTTCTGCATTTCTTCTACCCTTTTCACAGGGGTCTTGGGAATCAGCGTGGAAGTACGGCATTCAAGCTTATAAAGTGAGCTTTTGTTTTCACAGTTACCCAGAATGAATCATCATATCCTTGATCTAAGGCCCCTTTTACTGGGTCACAAACCGCAAAATGGGTTTCCTCTCCTTTTCAATATATTTTACAGGGGGTTGCGGATAATACAATAGGTATTCAACACCTTGCTGCCCCATAAACTTATGGAGAAGAACCAGGGAACTACAAAGCTAGCAAAATACTTCCTGAAGGACTGGACTGGCATCACAAAAGGTAAGACTTATTTTGAGGAGCTTCTACCAGTAAATCATTTCTCTCCATTCATAAAATAATAATGCCACCTGAATAATCATAAGACTGATGTGAAGAAACTTAATTAAAAAAATTATTGTATTTGTATTTTGGAGATGAACAGACTAAAATATTTTCTATCAGAAGGCAGAACTGATGAAAGTTCACATCATGTTATAATATAAACATGGCTGAAAGGAGGGAGCCTCAAATATAATTCATCAGAAAACGTTCTATTTGATAAATACAAAATATTAAAAAAGATTTTAGCCATTATGCTATAAAGCTATAAAGCAGAAAAGAATAATCATTCCTTTGCACACTTATATTTAACTTTCTTTTTACAAACTTTACTAAGGATGTGATTTCCAGCAAATTATTTAAAAAGTGAAGACATCTAGTCAAGTCTTCTTTAAAGAACTAAGAGAAGGTAAGGTGATTTTCTGGCACTCAAAAAACTTAGAAATTTTAGCAACAGGTAAAAGGCATTCACAACTATCCAGCTGTTCTTTGTATATGGGGACTTCTGTGAAGTGTGGAGGGAACAGAAATACTTAATAGAGGTATTTTTGAAGCACGTGTTTTCATACATATATTGCAGAACACCAACCAGACGGATGCAAAACACCAAGTAATGTTTCCTAACAATTTGGAGTACTGAATTTTGGACGTGGCCCAAGAAATTCTGGCTACTGAGTCTAATAAAAGTAAAAAGTTATTGCTTTGGGAGAGCAAAGTAGCTCACATATAGCTTTCTCAGGAGGGAGCTACTCACAGTGTGACTGGATCAGCCATTCTTTGGCATTTAGCACACCTTCCTGGGCACTGACTCTGGCATCATGCCCTGAATGGGTAGGTTATCCTCAGTATTGATGTTACTGAGACATGAAGAGCTTTTTGAATTCCCGATCCATGGATAGGTGGGGAAATGGAAAAGACAGTTCTTTTACCATCTTTCATTATTTCATAATTCAGGCATGTAAAGAACTTCTGCTTCCAATTCAGATAGAGAAAGATACAAATGACCACACTTATAGAAATAAGAAAAACCCAGACAAAATAATTACCATTCTTTTCTGGGAGATATCTAGTCTATACAAAGAAGCTCTGATGGATTCTAGAGAGAAACAAGCATTTCATCTGTGAGCAAAGAGCTGTGGCAATATTCATACCTACGACCTGGTCTGAGTACAGGCCTCCCATTGAGAGACTTTTCAGGGATAAGGAGAAATCAGTCAAACATCGTGTGAAAAATATAGGCTTACAGACAGCATGGGATCTGGATGAGCTCTAAACACAAAAGCAAATGGCTTGGTTTGATAATTCTCCTCCGATCTCCAAATTTGCCATAGAAGAGGCAGCGGAGAAGGGGCTGGTTAGTAAAGAGAAACCTCATATTCCTACATATTCTTGTGGTGCTTGCATTCTGAGACCCTGCTAGAGTTAAGTCCCAACATGAACCAAGAATCCAGAAAACTGGAGATGGACCCACTCTCAGATCAAATACTGATTAAGATTTTTTTTAAAAGGCAGCATAGACACAGGTTGGGGTACACTAATCTCAGATGAATCCAATCTAATGAGAGATTCAGCTCAGCACCAGCTCAGCTTAATTTTGGGAAGAATCTGATCAGTCCATTAATCAAATACAAAATAGAATAAAATGCTTCCAAAGGAAATAAATTCAAAATGTTTATATTTCAGATTCTACTGTTTTTGTCTTTACACTATGTCAAGAATACTATTATAAGACATGCAAAAAAGCAGGGGAAAAAGAGAATGATGAAGTAAAAACATGGTTTATGAATGTAGACGAACAAATGACTTAGACATTAAGGTTAACAGATAAAGAGTTTTAAAATAACTACTATAAGTATGCTGAAGAATTTAAATGAAAAGGTAAATATAACGGCGAAGAGATGGGTTTTTCAGGAAAGAAGCGGAAACTCTAAAAGGGAACTGAATGAAACTCTAGAATGGAAAAATACAGCATCTGAAATCAATTCACTGGATGGACCAAAGAGAATATCCTTCACTATACAAGAAGGATCACTGAACTTGAAGACAGGTTAATAGAAATTATTCAATCTGAAGGAGGGAAAGAAGTTTTTTTGTGGGGGAGGGGGAAGAACATAGCAACAATAATCTGTGAGATAACAACTAGTTGTCTTACATACGTGCAATTAGATTCCCAGAAAAGGGAGTCTCAGGGACAAACAATGGAATGGAACAAATATTTGAAGAAATAACAGCAAAGACTTTTCAAATTTTATTTTAAAGAAAAGTCATCCCACAGATCAAAGAAGTTCAACAAGCTCTGAGCAAGATAAATACAAAGAAAACCTCACCAAGTACATTATAGTCAAATTTCTGAAAACTAAAGGTAAATAAAAAATCTTAAAAGCAGCCGGGGGTTGGGGGGCGCAAGACACATTACATTCTGGAAAACAATAATAAGAATGAGGATTGAATTTTCATCAGAAACAATGCAAGAGGAAAATGGAACAATATCCCAAAGTGCTGGGGGAAGAAAAAAGGTCACCCTGGTGTCCCATATCTAGTGAAAAATATCTTAAACATAAAAGTGAAAGAGATAATTTTACATAATTGAAAAATGAGAGAATTATCCAGCAAAACTGAGTTACAAGAAATGCTAAAGGAAATTCTTCAGGCTGAAGAGAAACGATACTATATGGAAATGTGCATTACAGAATTTAGACCCATGTAAAGAAAAATAATAACAACACATGTAGAAGTAAAATATAAGAAAATCATGGCACAAAAGATGGAGAGGAAGTAAATACAAGTATGTTGTTGACAGGTTTTAAGTTATATTTGAAGTAGCATAATATTTATTCGAGGTAGACTGTGATAAGTTAGGGATGAAAATTGTAATCCTTGAGCCTCTCTGTCCAATATGGCACTTGCTGGCCACATGAGGCTTTTCAAATTAATTATTTAAAATAATATAAAATGTAAACTTCAGTGTTGGTAGGACCAGCCACATTTCAAAGGCTCAGTAACCACAAATGGCTAATGTTACTGTATTGGAGAATACAGAAATACCATCTTAAAAGGATCTCCAAGTTCCCTTTGTCTTTAAGACCCACTAAAAAGAAATACAGACATACTCATTTGTGGTTTGATTTTGGTAAAACACTTTCCCTCTCTGGGCCTCAGTTTCCTTAAATGTAAAATGACAGTTTTGGACTAGATAAATCTCTAGTGCCCCTACTGGACTCAATGATGCTATAAAATCTTAATGCCTCTTTTTCTCTATGGAGCATTCAAGCAAACTAGAGCACAAGGGCCAAATCAGACCCACAAAAGTATTCCACCCTCCCCCCGCCCCTCCCCTAAGACAATGTTGAAGAAACAACAAATAACTCAAACTTAAATGCTTTTAAGTGGGTCATATCCTCTCAGCATACCCAAGTCTACAACTGGACTGTTTCAGGTAGTAGCCTGCTTGGCCTCTGAGGACATTTGCATTTACTATGTAGTATAAAATATTTACAAGCACTTTGATGATGACATTACTACAGAAATAATTATACATTTATGTAAACTGAAAGTAAACTTATGCATTCTTAGTAGTAATATAGCAAAAGTATGTACAGGGCCTCAGGTTTCTTTCTTTCTTTCTTTTTTTTTTTTTAAAGCAATTATGACTTAACACTACTTCCTCAGCAGGTATGTATTCTATTTTGCTTTAGGATGACCAAATTTATCATTAAGCAATTAAAAAAATCATCAGCACTACTTTCATCAAAGTCATAGTAGCAGAACCTCCCCTTAGTTACCTGGTTTGCTGCAGATAATTAACAAACACTATTCCCAGAGCCCTCAGACATCAGTCAATGAAGCTGTGCTACCCATAATGATGCTCTGGAATGAGCAGGTACTATGTAAATTGAGGTTGTTAAACAAAAGGAACCATGTTAATTACAGCTCCATTCAGAAATGAGAATGAATCTGTTCTATTCTGTGAAACAAGACCAGAGCGGCAGGAAGGACATCCCTTTTTCACAATTCAATAAAGAATGTTAAAGCCAGGAGATCAAGCAGCAGAAAACCTGAATGGGAAAAACTGTCAAAACACATTCCAAAGGCTCACTTGTGGAATTTAGCAAACATGTATTTACTTAACAGACAAGGGAGACTGGGGTCAGCAGCATCTGGGTTGAATGAATGACTCATTCTAAAAAAAACAAAAAGGGTTGTAAACTATTGACAAGTGACTAGAAAGTAATTAGAAAGCTTTTCTGAAATCATTATGGGCAGAGTTAATCACTCTCTGTACTCTTTGTGAATATACACATTTCTATCACTGAATGTATAACATTCTAATTATCTGCTTATTCAGAAGTCACTGTTGGGAGAACCACAGGACCTATAATGGCTGGCAAACATGTTTTCCTTTTCTGAAACACTATTTTAAGCATTTCTGAACTGGTTTGCAACAAAATTTTTTTAAACAGGGTATTTCATATAAAAAGCTGGACATCTAGCCTCTTTTGAAGTTTGGAATATAGAGCAATTCTGAGTCCCCATTTCTGCACGTTTAAGCACAGGCTGCAGCTGAGTTACAGTTGCTCTCTTTAGAAAAGCCAGGTCATATGGAGGCTGCCACCTACCTTCCTGACCTGTTTCACTCACTTATGTTCTTGTTTTGCTGCTGTAGGATCTGCTTGTGACCCAACGCAGCCAAAAAATAAAATAATATAATAATAACAATAGCAAAGCCAAATAAATGTCTTTAAAAATGTTTTTAAAATTTAATGTTCCATTATATGGATATACCACATTTTGTTTATCCATTCACCCACCGATGGATATTTTGGTTGTTTCTAATCCTTGGCTATTGTGAATAGTGCTTCTATGAACATCCATATACGAGTACTTATTTAAATATCTATTTTCAGTTCTTTTGGGTATGTGCCTAGGAGTAGAATTGCTGGATCATATGGTAATTCTGTGCTTAACCTTTTGAGGAACTGCAAAACTTGTTTTCCACAGTGGCTGTCCATTTTACATTCCCACCAGCAATGTGGGAATGTTCCAGTTCCTCCTTGGCCACATTTGTTATTTTCCATTTTAAAAATTATAGTCGGGCTTCCCTGGCGGCGCAGTGGTTGAGAGTCCGCCTGCCAATGGAGGGGACATGGGTTCGTGCCACGGTCCGGGAAGATCCCATATCCCGCGGAGCGGCTGGGCCCGTGAGCCATGGCCGCTGAGCCTGCGTGTCCGGAGCCTCTGGTCCGCAACGGGAGAGGCCACAACAGTGAGAGGCCCGCGTACCGCAGAAAAACAAAAACAAAACAAAACAAAAAATTATAGTCATCCTAGTAGGTGTGAAGTAATATCGCACTGTTTTTTTTTTTAAATTAATTTATTTATTTTTGGCTGCGTTGGGTCTTCGTTGCTGTACGTGGGCTTTCTCTAGTTGCAGCGAGTGAGGGCTACTCTTCGTTGTGGTGCATGGGCTGCTCATTGCGGTGGCTTCTCTTGTTGCGGAGCATGGGCTCTAGGTGTGTGGGCTTCAGTAGTTGTGGCACGTGGGCTCAGTAGTTGTGGCTCGTGGGCTCTAGAGCACAGGCTCAGTAGTTGTGGTGCACAGGCTTAGTTGCTCTGCAGCATGTGGGATCTTCCCCAACCAGGGCTCGAACCTGTGTCCCCTGCATTGGTAGGCAGATTCCTAACTACTGTGCCACCAGCGAAGTCCCTCTCACTGTGGTTTTGCATTTCCCTAATGTCTAATGATGTTGAGCATCTTTTCATGTGCCTGTTGGTCATCTGTATATCTTCTTTAGAGAAATGTCTGTTCAAGTTCTTTGTCCATTTTTAAATTGCTTTGTCTTTTTGTTGTTGAGTTGTAAGAGTTCTTTATATATTCTGGATACTAAACCCTTATCAGATATGTAAGGTGTAAATATATTCTTTCATTTTGTAGGTTGTCTTTTCACTCTCTTGATAGCGACTTTTTTTTTTTGTTTGTTTTGTTTTTTTTTTTGTTTTTTTGTTTTTTTGCAGTACGTGGGCCTCTCACTGTTGTGGCCTCTCCCGTTGCAGAGCACAGGCTCCGGACGCGCAGGCTCAGCGGCCATGGCTCACGGGCCCAGCCACTCCGCAGCATGTGGGATCTTCCCAGACCAGGGCTCGAACCCCGTGTCCCCTGCCTTAGCAAGCAGATTCTTACTGCGCCACCAGGGAAGCCCTGATAGCGACTTTTGATGTACAAAAGCTGACTTTAATGAAGTCCAATATATCTATTTTTTTCTTTTGTTGTTTGTGTTTTTAGTGTCATATTTAAAACTCCATTGCCAAATCCAGACTGCAAAGATTTATCCTTATGTTTTCTACTAAGAGTTTTGCAGTTTTAGTTCTTACACATAGGTTTTGATCCATTTTGATTTAATTTTTTATTTTTATTATTTTTATTTTATTTTTTTGCGGTACGCGGGCCTCTCACTGTTGTGGCCTCTCCCGTTGCGGAGCACAGGCTCCGGACACGCAGGCTCAGCGGCCATGGCTCACGGGCCCAGCTGCTCCGCGGCATGTGGGATCTTCCCGGCCCGGGGCACGAACCCATGTCCCCTGCATCGGCAGGCAGACTCTCAACCACTGCGCCACCAGGGAAGCCCTGATTTAATTTTTGTTTATGGTGTAAGGAAGGAGGCTTCGTACACAATATTTTTGACTCATACAAAACATTTAGAATTCCTCTGGAAGGAGTTACCTTCTTCTTATACATCTTATACATTAAAAACAACAACAAAATCTAATTTATATAAAGATATACTGTATAACACAGGGAATATAGCCAATATTTTATAATAATTATAAATGGAATATAACCTTTAAAACTTGTGAATCACGATGTTGTACATCTGAAACTTATATTGTACATCAACTGTACCTCAAAAAAAGTTTTTTTAAAAAGAAATAAAGTTTAGAAATAAAAATTCAGAGTGATAAGTCAGTTTCTTTAATTTTCAACGAAATGTCACTCTTGCTATCCATATGTCTAGTCCAAGAGCAAAGTCAACAAATATATGCCACACCTGCCTCCACTCAATCTCAAACACCTGGCCGATCTCATTAATCCATCACATTGCCCCTGAACATGCCTCGCAAGTAACCCTCTCCTCACAATGCTCCAGGCAATCAGCTCCAATTGATCAGGCTTGGTACAGGGGATAAGACCCATCTGCTATCCTGGATCTACAGCACTGGGGTCTTTTTTCAATTGATGACAGAGAACATCCACTTTTCAGCTTTCAGCCAGGGCTCTCATTCTTGAATTGTCTGCCATCTATTTCCTTCAAAAGCCTGAGTGAGATGACTGAAATGTGAAGGGGATAGTCAATGGCAAAGGTTCTCATCTGGTCTTGTGCTTCCTTGGTTTTGGTCTAGACACATTTATGGCACTTTTAATAAATGGGGTTGTGTAGACCTCATTCTAGGTTGACTAAATTAGAATCCCTGGAGGTGGGGTTTAGACATGTATGTTCTTAAAATTTCCTATAAGTCATGCTAAAGTCTTTGTCACCTGGCCTTCATTCTTTTTTTTTTTTTTTTTTTTTTTTTTTTTTTTTTTTTTTTATGCGTTACGCGGGCCTCTCACTGTTGTGGCCTCTCCCGTTGCGGAGGACAGGCTCCGGACGCGCAGGCTCAGCGGCCATGGCTCACGGGCCCAGCCGCTCCGCGGCATGTGGGATCTTCCCAGACCGGGGCACGAACCCGTGTCCCCTGCATCGGCAGGCGGACTCTCAACCACTGCGCCACCAGGGAAGCCCTGGCCTTCATTCTTTAACACTCTCTAGTACTACATATCTGGCTCCAATACAGAACTTTACTCCTTTTAACACTGGGTCTTTGGTACTCATAAGATCGACTTACGAAATTAAAAAACAAAGAATATTTCTACTCTTTTTTAGTCAAGCCGATGTCCAGGACAGGATTCATCCCCTTTCTTAGTTTGTCTTATTCAGAGACCACCACCACACTCCCTCCCCTTCCTGATTAAAAAAATGTTTTTTTGACCATTCAGGAAATAATTCATTTTGTACTGCTGAACAATGTAAGCTATGTAATCCAACATATTTTCTTCTTTGGCCTGAATCCTGGAAGCTCTGGGTGAGTTTAATCCTTAATTATTGTAGCACTGCTCTAGGATTTCTTTATACATCAACCCCCAACCCAATCTTCCCTTTACTTCTTGGCTTCTGTCTTTGGTCCTGGGTTAAGTTTTCTACTCTTGATATACCTATCTGACCCTTTAATGTCAAGCGCTTCTTTTGCGTAAGTAGATGGAGCATAGATCAATCAGTAAACAAAAGTAAGTCAGGCTCTTAAACACAGCTTCTTGGGCCCTACAACCACACTTTCTAATTCAGTCGGTCTGGGGTGGGGCCCAGGAGGCGGCATTTCTAACAAGTTCCCAGATGATGCTGATGTTGCTGGTTCCCTGGGACTACGCTTTGCGAACCACTGTTCTAGAGTAGGGATGGGCAAACTAGGGCCTTTGAGCCAATACAGCCCGTGGCCTGTTTTTGTAAACAAAGTTTAACTGAAACATATACAAACACACACAAGTAAGCCAGAGCAATCTCCAGAGGACTCTAAAATGGAAGGGGGAGAATTTACACTATATCATGAAGCAGACAAGATGGAGACAATGTATTCCTGAACAACTCTAAAGCAGAAGGGACCTGCATTTCAGACACGGACACTTTGAGAGGTAGAAATTAATGAAACTCAAGACAAGGGAGTTAGTGAACAAGTGGAGAAAAGCATAGCAAAAAAAGGATGGAGAGTTTTATGGTATATTCTAGCAGAGTTTTAAGGTGATGTGACCTTAGTAGTTTTTTTTCACTTGAGATGTATAGGTGATAAAAGATCCAAACTGAGCCCAAATTATTGTTTTCCTAAAAAAATGAAAGATATGAAGGAGCTAAAGATTTCCTAATATTTATGCTGTTCTTCTGACATTAAAGAAAAGGCTAAATAAATATGGATTTTGATAATCTAGCTCATCAGATGGCAACTGCTGGTCAATGTCAGGTGAAGGACAGTAAAGAATTATTCAGTTTTGCAAACTGAAATATCAGTCTGACCTTAGAAGGGTAGTACATAACCAAATGTGCACTTAGAGACTTCTTTTAGTAAAACCCCTGAAAAAATAGTTTACTATTGTTTGCCTTTCTCAGCAAGCACTATGACATTGGGAGTTTCTAAAATACAGAATAAAACAAAGCTACTATTGTTTCTAATACAATAGAAAATTTATTAGACTTCATAGGCAAGGCCGAATATTGAACTTATTAGCATAATTCTAAGAAGAATTTTTAATTACATCTCAGTGGGCTCCATTAGGGAACCACTAAAATTGAGTCTTTTACCAAACTTCCATGTAAGAGTATTAACAAGTTGAGATGGGACTTTTTTTGAGGGAAAAAAAAAAAAAAAAAAAAAAAGACATGTAGGTTTAAACCCTTGGCGATAAAAAAATGACTTCATTCATTCAATATATATCCAGCAAAAGTTTATTGCTTACAGGCTGTGTATAAAATACTGCAATAAATGCTTCCCTCCAGGGAAGGTTTTTTTTTTTTAATTTTGGGCTACTATTCATTGACTACTTCACTGTATGCCAGCCACTGTGCTACGCACTTGACAGATACTGCATTTAATCTTCACAACCACCATATGAAGTAGACTATTATTAACCCCTTCTAAAGACAATCTGAGGCTCAGAGAGGCTAGGGAATTTGCCCAAGGTTGGCCAGTATCCAAAACCCACATCCGATTGATCCCCAAGCCAATGGTTATGGCCACTGGCACATACTGTGCTTTCACCAGCCCATAAATGGCCAACATCACAGGCACTCTGGCCAAGCAATTTGGAGCAACACTTTGGATAAACACATAACAAAAAAGGAAGCTAGGGCTTCCCTGGTGGCGCAGTTGTTGAGAGTCCGCCTGCCGATGCAGGGCACACAGGTTCGTGCCCTGGTCCGGGAAGATCCCACATGCCGCGGAGCGGCTAGGCCCGTGAGCCATGGCCGCTGAGCCTGCGCGTCCGGAGCCTGTGCTCCGCAAGGGGAGAAGCCACAACAGTGAGAGGCCCGCGTACCACAAAAAAAAAAAAAAAAAAAGGAAGGTAGACATTTTATGACTTTTCCAATGTCATAAATCAAATACAAGGATGAGAGTATAAGGTGGAATTAAAAAAAAAAAAAAAAAAAGACTCCTTCTACTTGAAAGAAAAGCAAAATGAGTTTTCTAAGGCCCAAGAACCTCACATCCTATGGTCTACTTCCCAGGCCCAGCTGGCCTGTTTGTCCAACTCTTTCTTCTACCCTCAAATCCAGAGTTCCCAGCTCCTCTCCAGGATTTTGTGTGCGTTTTGTTTTTTTCTGAGACATGCAGTGACTGCACACTCGCTGAGACAATACTAACTGCCGATGTAAAGACCACTCATTTCTGAGAACTGAATTATCTCTATGGTCTGTTTTCACCACCCATCTATCTGCACTGCTTTGTGAGTATCTTCACGGAGTCTCTTACGGGGGGACAGGTTTTGATTTCGCTGAGGGCTTGTCTGTACGGAAGTTCAGACGTTGTTCTAAGCAAGCCTTGGCTCAATCACATTCCCCATCCCCTTCATACCATCTTTGATTCACAGGGTTGGTGAGGTTCTTTCTCATCTGAAGCAAAGAAATCCCGATCACTACAGAATTCTCAACATTCTCCTACACACCACTGCAAACATCCTGTGAGGTGTCATGGCAATTTCTAAATGGTCAGAAATCAGAGGACTGTGCTCTTTTTCCATTCCTGGCTGAGGCCAGTGTTCTAAGGAAGTGTCAGGAAATATACCAAATAATAGCCCAACTGCTAACAATTTTCCTTTGATAAAGCAGGAATGGATAAAATGGGCTTTCCCAACTTTCTATTTCAACCTTTTCTTTCTTGGAGGGACCATCCTTGGAAGTGGGAAGCCCAAAGTCCATTCAGTTTTTTCCTTGAAATACCAAAACTGTACTCTCAAACCATTTGAATGTGAACATTTGAACATCTGTTCAATAGGAAGAGAAGAAACAGTCACCCCTCTTCAAATCAAAGAAAAGATTTACAAAATAAAGACCAGGAAAAAGGCTTATTTACCCTATCACAGCAATAAGTCATATAAACAAATGTTTACAGCCATATTCGAATTGACAGAGACAAGACTTGAACAGGATCACAAGCATGCGTCCGAAATGTCTTCTAGAAGAGAACGTCTTGTGCATCTGTATCCTCCCCATAGTGTCCAGCATGTTGCAGAGCCCACAGCAGGCACTTAATAAATATCCTATGTGATGTAATGTAATAAGCCACTTCAAATTATTGGTATCAGGTCCGTTTGGGGGCCTGATAATCAGCCGTGAGAACCCAGATGATGCCAAAACATAATAAAACTTCTTTTTTCACGCAAACAGAAAGCTCGGGAAGCTGGTGAACAGCTCAGCAACCTAGAAACTAACTGCAGAGCACGCTTTGAATACGAATTAGCAGTGGGTAATGGCAGCATATTTATGAGGTCTCTTGCCGGGTCCTTTCCTCCTGTGAATGCTGTATAATTCATTGCGCGCGCCCTGACCCCAGTGCGCTCCTGTTCTGACAAATCATACTTGATTAAGACAAATCTTTATTAGTTAGCTAGTCCACTTCCCCATTTATCACTGGCAAATCCCATTCTCCTCTTCAGGTGCAGGAAAAGTGACTGAAACCTTAACAAAAACACACACCCAAACATCTAAATACAAAGAAAAGATGTGTAATACACCGCAAGTAATACCAGAAGGCTCAGAATTTTAATAGATGATTAAACAAATTATTTAATAGGTATATATTATAGCCACTGACAAACTCAAACCCACTACACATTTCACCCAGGCTGAGGAATTGTTAATTAGGAATTTTTGTCTACTCCTGAACTCTTGTTTGAAAGCAAAATGCCATATTTAAAAACTGTATTATAAATTTGGAGACTCAAAATAGTGAAAAGAAAAAAGATTGCTGAGTAGACAGAATGTTTAAGGTTCCTACCAAAAGAATAACAACAAATCTTTTAAAAAGTGAGACAGAATAAGGTAGAATGAATTCAAATTACTCTTGATCCTTTAGTACCATAGGAAAATGCATCTCCTTTTGAACTGTCTGCAATGTTTTCATGAATTTCAATGTTGGTTTTACCCTAAAGATGATTTAATGTATTTATAGTGGGTGATACTCATTGTAGAGTCTGATGCACTGAGCCTGGTACCAGAACTGCTCTCAGAAACCTGAAGATGAGGTCATCAATAACAAAGAAGCATGCTGAGTCCTGGGCTTGCCACTGAGCATAATAAATAGCATCTTCTGACAATTTTCAAGAATTCTCTAGTTTCATGGAGGTAGAAGTTGGCACAAACCATTAGCTCTCTTTCCTTAGTGAGAGTAAGAGAGAGAGAGAGACAGACAGTAAGACAGAATGAGAATGAATATGGTTTGAGCTGATTTTCATTTCCCACATTTTTACTCTTAAACATTGATTCCAATGGAGGAGGAAAATCTTTTCACCTTTTTCATTAAAAGCTACTACATCAGTCCAGATGTATAACCGATATGTAATTTATACATAGATGATCTCATTGTTCCCTTTAAAAACAAGGCAGGGACAATCTGTAATACAGGAATTCTTTCACAAAAGATTTTTATGTGAGATCCTAAACATTCTGCACTAATGATAAACGAATCTATACATAACTTATGGGGGGAAACCCACTTTTAGTCTTGACAACTTTAATGAAATGCCAGTTAACACTACATAGTATGCATACTATATTTTACCTTATTGATATCCTTAAGTGTTAAATGGAAAGTAACATTCAAAAATATTTTGCATGTTGGGGCTGTCTTATATTCTTTTTTTTTTTTTTTTTTGCGGTACGCGGGCCTCTCACTGTTGTGGCCTCTCCTGCTGCGGAGCACAGGCTCCGGACGCACAGGCTCAGCGGCCATGGCTCACGGGCCCAGCCGCTCCGCGGCATGTGGGATCTTCCCGGACCGGGGCACGAACCCGTGTCCCCTGCATCGGCAGGCGGACTCCCAACCACTGCGCCACCAAGGAAGCCCGGGGCTGTCTTATATTTGCCCAAATCTCCCATTTAGAAAATGTGGATACATCTTGAGAAATAAGGTCAGAGCTTGGTACAAGAGACTTCAAAAGAACACCTAGTGCAGTGGGAAATAGTGTGTTGATGATTTTACAAGTAGACTGGCTCTGATTACATCTATGGACTCAGAAAGGATCACACCTAAAAAATCCCTCCCCACTCTACAGGTCTTTCATCACGATCTCAAGGCACTGAACAAATATTCCAAAAGTGAACACTGCCACGGTCCCTTTGGAGAACCTTTATTTCAGTTGGGAGTGGGCTGGACAGTTAAGTAGTTTACAATAAGCCCACAGAAGTGAAGGAAAAGTTTTGCAGTCACTTTCATTTGTCCATGGATTTTTTACCCAGTTTTTCCTTGGAAATCCTGATGAAAATCAACTCTCCCAGAAAGGTTCAACAACTTACCCATAGAGACAAATTTTACATTAGAGGTAAAATCAGAATTCAATTCAATAAACATTATGGAGAGCCAGTGACGTGGCAGGCACTGTAAAGATACAGAGAAGAATAACGCATGTTCCCAACACGTAGCAGCTCGTATTGAAGTGGGGCAGAATGATGTGAAAACCACCACCACCACAACATAGAACACTGTACCAGTTCTAAACAGAGAAACGTGCCAAATGTGCTGGATCAACCAACGTACAAATATGGTACCTGCCAAGACGATGAACCGATTCATTCATCGTCTTGGCAGGTCTCCAGGAGTCCCCATGCCATGCCTTCCACCCCAGGCCTCTGGCCCCCACCCTCACAATCATCTACCATACAATGATGTGGTTATCTTCTGATGTACTTTAAAAGCTGAGTGTCTATCGACAACCTAACGGTAACAGATACCCTACTGTGCAACTCACATCTCTTTCCAAACCTTAGAAGACAAAGGTAAAGACCTATGGAAACAATGCTTCCTAATTGTTTTCGCTATAGCTTTAGAATGGACATAATGCTGACCTGAAACTAACTTAAAGAATAAATATTTTAAACAATGGGATGATGGGTAGTCAGATAATCTACAAGAAAGGTTTTATTTCTAGCAGTACTTGCAGGTAAAAATGTTGAAAGGTACCTGGTCCAGAGACTCCTGCTTATAAAGGTATTATCATCCAGTGGCACATAAATCAAACTGGATGATAAGAGGACAGTATTCTCTTCTGTCTAACCACTCCCCATATCTGGCCTCAGGTAACCAAGAGGCTATCTCTTGTTACTTGGTATTGTTTATTTTCTTACATAATGCCTGGCATGTAACAGATCTTTAACAGTACTTCCTGGATGGATGGATGGATGGATGGATGGATGGATGGATGGATAAATGAATAGTGGGAAGATCCAGAGAAAAAAAGGAAGGTAAAGAAAAGTAAAAGGCGAGAACATTAAAAGTGAGAAAGGCTAAAAGGGTAAAGGTGGTAAAGAGACTTATTTAGAGAGCTAGACACTGATCACTAGAACTCTACAATCAGCAGAGATTTAGAAGTGTTTTACTCCACTCAGGGGTGAATTAGATCATCCGGAGAAAAGACATTTTCTAAATGGCATATACGGCAGAGCTTGGGTTAGAATCCAGACTTCTCAACTCTTCATTTCATATGCTATGTAACACATAATACACAAGCAGAAAGTTCCAGACCATGTAATCAGTGTGGACTCCTTCTTATTAGAGTCAATGAATGGCCCTAGGGCATGGCTCCTTAAAATAGCCCTATCACTCCTGCAGTCATGGGTGAAATGCTAGGGAGGCAGATTTCCACCAAGGAGAATGCCACACAGCATTGCTCTAACTCATCATTTTAGTGATGCTATCTGAAACTAGTCAGAAATACCAAATATATACCCATTTATACCCTATAATGAATAACTGGGTCAAGACAGGTGGCAGAAGGGAGAGGAAATGTGCTTCTTCCTTATAGTTCATTTATTTAGATCTTATTTAATTTTGGGAAAATAATTCATATAGGTTACATACTCAGCTATTGTCAACTGATTTCTCATTCATCCAACAAACAGTTACTTAGTGCTTACTATGTGTACCAAGCATGGCGATAAAAACACAAATCTGGCATCAAATGATCATAATGAGCTATCTGGCAAATAGTGGTTCTTTGAGAGTGAAAGTTAGAAACATTTAATATTATAAAATTCACTTGATGAACATTTTGAGGTTACTTCCTCATCTACACATTTTAATGAAATTCTTTCGTATCGTGAGTGCTTTCAACTTGCAAACACATTCCTAGAAAGCAAAATAAATATCAAGTAGTTGTGCTGATCTATTGCTGTGCTTTACTACTACAGAAACCAAACTCATCCTCACCACAGTATAATTTTGCCATTGTGTTTAAGGTTGGTAAGTCAGTATAATCAGATATTCTCATTGCAAACACTCTACGGAGAAACCCAATTCTACAGCAAATTTTCAGAATGTGTTAAAATTGATGTCAATGTCTCAGTAATTTCGCAGTTTAAAAAACAGTTAGAAATGTAATGACTACACTACACTTGATTAAAGCATTTACAGCTCTAATCAAAAACTGACAGCAAGATCAAAGATGTTAACTTAAATCTCTCTTCTAATTATGTTTAAAATGCCACACCTCAGGCCTGTCTCTCCTCTTCTTTTTCAAACCAAATTCTGCTTAAGAAAGATCTAACACTTCTTAACAGTTCATTATCCAATAAAACTATTCAAAGCTTAAAAGCAATCTACACAATTAGTCAGGACCTCAGGGAGTCCACCGGTAGTCTTTATTACAGGACTTCATATTAAAACACCTTAATTATATTTGTCAAATGGATTTCATTAAAACCCATCGTCACTTTAATTTTCATATTTTGACAGTGCTGGCATAGGCATTATTACCACCTGCCATGCTAGGAACTACAACGAAATTGTCAAATTCCTTCAAATCCTAAGCAGTTTCTTTTGTACCTGACTGATCGTTTTCCCTGGATGGGGAATCTATCACAATTAGGAGAATTAAAATACCCCTATTTAAATTCTACTCTGAATATATACGTTTCTTGCAGGGGCAGGAAAAACAAACTACATCCGTGCTGGGTTGCCAGGTGCACTTTGCAGAGAGGGTGATGCACATACTTTGCAGTGTATCTGAATAGCAAAGCCGAGACATCAAACAGAATGCACTATGATTCAATCACATCACAACCATCAGGACTTGAAAGCCAGGACTTTTTCTTTTTTTTCCTTTTTTTTTTTTTTTTTTTACCTCCTATTCATTATGCTGCCATATTTTATAAAATACACGGTGTTTCTGGCCATTCACTTGAGACTCAATTGTATTTTCATTTGCCACTGCGATTTAGATTATTGAAATAGCAAATGGAAAAAAAACCATATATATGCCTTTCTTTCCAGCTATGCGATGTTCAATGTCAACAGTGATGCAATGTTTAAGCACTCTCCTAATCCAGTCAGTTATGCAACTTTAGGAAAACGGAGGTGTGCACACGAACACGCAGAGCATTTTTGTCTGTTTTCTTCTTGATTTTCTAAGTCTTTGGTAGCATATGCAATAGAGAAAGAGAATTCCTCCGTGATCCTCCCTTTAGACTGTAGCATATAAAATTCTATTTTTCAAGTGTCTAAGATAGAACAGGAATAGCAAAAAAGGATAGGCTTTTTTTTTTTTTTTTTTAACTTAACAGACTCATAAGATATAACAAAGGAGAGAGGTTTCTGGCCTATGTCTAACACACTTCAGGGCTTTGTACAATGGTCTCAGGAGTAATAATCACCTTGCTTTATGAATACTTTAAATCACAGTAAATGGTCTTGGATTATTTTGAGCAAAGCCAAACTTTTAAAGATCTACTTACACAATCACAAGACATTAAAAAAATTATAAATGATCACTGACTTACATGTCTCAAAATGCAATACAGTTGAAATAGAAAACATGCTCTGAGAATTATACATAGGGAAAATGCATTTAAATGCAGTTCCTATGTCACTACTGCCTAGAAGCCTTTCATGATCAACTTTGCTGGCAATGTCTCTCGCTCCTCTGGACTCAGATCAGTTCATTATCTGAACCACGACGATGGCACATATCCCAAGGCTGGCATTTTTCTCTTCTCTCTATGCCCAGAGTCTGGTAGAGCGCCTGACACGGTACACACAATATATGTCTACTAAGACTGACTGACCATGTTCATGCCCACATCCCCTACTAGACTGTAGGCGACTCCCCCATGGTAGGCAATAAATCTTACACATTGTTCACTTCTCCTCCACACAGTGCCTCACAAATGGTAGTCATGTGGCATGTCTCTCCCGTCTCTACATATGTTTATAGATATATAGTTCTACAGCGACACAGACGGGCACACAGGTAGTATGTTTATGAGTGTGCATGTACGAGCCAACATTTGGAATTCTGTCGAATACAAAAACTATTTTAAAAAGCTCCAAGATTCATATGTCCAAAAATATAAGAATCATCAACTCCTTTTAAATTGTTATTAAATGTTACTATAATCTTGAACCTTGAATCCTTCACGTTTGTCCCTCTGTCCCTTGTTGACCTTCGGTAACTCTGCTTGGGACGGCTGATGATGGATGGAGCTGATGAAGTGGAGAGGGAAGAGGAGCACAACTTAGACGAGCTGCAGTGGGAATCCGGATGTTGCCCCAGGAGCACCTCAGCTACTAGAAAATACTTTCCATTGCCACCAGGCAATAATTTATTTGAAGCCATTATTATAAATACTCACAGAACACATGGATTTTTTCTCATTAGGAAAAAAGAAGTTGGAACGATCTACTATTTTAGAAATATTCCTAGAGGGACACCTCAAAAATGAGGCCAGATGCGATCTACATTCTTGAATACTTGAAGTTTATCTGATACAGAGGCCTACAGAAACCCTGCTGACACAGAAGTCACAAGGCACATATACGTTTATGAATACTGCATTTATTGTATTTTAAATGCAATACATGTTAACTTGGTACTCAGAGTGATTTTGGTTAATTGAGAGTCATGAATACCGTGCCATCAATTTCTGCTCAATGGCACCCTGCCTCTGGTCATTCACAGAGGTTAACACAGTTCCTGTCTTTTTGTTGTCCATTTGTGTTCAAAGGCGTGCAGGCACAGGAGTTAGCTTATAGATGCAAGACTCTATGTGGTTTATACAATGAATTGACACAGGGATGTGTCAAATGCGGTTTATAAAAGTAAGCACTTTGGACAGCACATAACATACAAGTGGAAGTTTGGGGGATCTAGGGCTTCCACTGAAAAGGGATATTAGGAAATGGGGGAAGAACATCTGGAAGGGACAGGGATACTGAAGGCAATGGATAGAGAAGACCATTTAAGGGAGACCCTGTGCAAGTGGGACTTTGGCATTGAGGTTGGAACCCTTGCCAATTGCAAGCATCCGGAAGTCTGCCTGGGACTGTGTCCACATCATAAGGACTGCCATCTCTACTTCTTGCTAAGGTCATCTCCCCTCTTGAGCCCACATGGTCACGCACATCATCACCTGATCACTTGCTACGGCCTCTGCAAGCTCCTCTAAATACCCCAGTTTCAGAGCTCGTAAGTCCTGGTGGGAGTCCTCAACCCTTTTGAATTGGGCAAAATAAGGAAAGCGGCTATTCTGGTTTTGCTCTTATCGATAGCCAGCTTGGTGTGTTGGAGGGATGGGGTAGTAGGCGGGTAATGCGGGATGTAGGGGGTCACGAGAGCTGGCAGGAGGACTGGAAGGAGAGGAGCAAAGGCTTTCGAACAGCATGATCAGAGAGAGAGCCTGAAGTGCCCAACTGACAGCTCGACAAGCCTGCACAGATACTGGCTTTTTCCAACAGGAGAAAATCTGTGACTTTTGCTTGTTTTCCACCCCTCCTTTTTGAATGATTACCTTGAAAAATAATGATTGCTTTTTCTGTAATATTCCCAAGACAACAAAGAGATATTTTCTATCCTTTTGAAGTTATACAAAAACAGCCAATGAGAATATCCCTGATTGTCCACTATCGGCTAGAAACTGAGACTTGGGCCTTCGTATTGAGGAATTTGGATGCTAAACCACAGCATTCATCAACATCCTCCTGGAGCCCAGACAATATATGACACCAAGATCTGTTTCTGGACTGAGCCCTGTATTTTGTATTCAGACTACCCTCAGGGCTGCTACTCTCTTAGACACAAAAGAATAATGATTCTCTTTAAATAAAAGAACCACTGCCTATCTTAATTGTTGCCAAATGATGGGCCGATATTAAAATGCTTTAGCTATATTTTTCTATGGGGCCTAAACACTGGAGCCCTTAACACAGTACCCTAAAAACGGTGAACAAATCACTTAGGAAGTGAAACAACCTGGCTCACTTAAATATCTATCTATAAATGCTTATGTCTGTGCGTGCGTGTGTATGTGTGTGTTTTCTTGGAGTGCTGAGATCCTCCTTACCCACCTCCAGGCTTTGCAAGGCCTGATCCCCAGTGGAGCTGGTCCAATGGTTCTCCATCAGAGGTGGTAGTGATGGGGGAGGGGAGGCGTGGAACTAGGAGCAAGCTATGGGCAAAATAAGATTCTAGTCAGACTCAAAGGCTGACTGCTATGATTCCTGATAAACAGGGAAGCTTCGGCTTATTTTTTTTTTTTTTTCGGCTTATTTTTTTTTAAACTCCCATGTTTCATTCCTAAAACAGTAGGATTTTATGCTTCATAGGTAGATAATATTTTCATGGCATTGGTAGAGATTGCTATTTAAAGACATTCTAAAATGACATCTTTAGCATCTCTGTAATATTTTTACAATATAAACACAAAAGAAATAGATTTTATATGATCATTTTTAAATGAGCGTTTAAAAATAAAAACTATTTAAGAGATAGTCTCATATTCTATGAACTTAATTCTTTGGGTAAAAAAAAAAAAAATAATTTCATTTTTTAATTTTAACTCCAAATGGCCCTTGGACTGTTACTCTCCAGAGTCCCCAGCTGAAGGTGGAAGCCAATGATTATTCCTGGTTTCCTGGTGAAGAAAAGGTGCACAAAGGAGTTAAATTACTTTTCTACTGTCCTAAGTGAGGAACAGAATCATGAAATGATACTTTGTCTCCTGGTCTATGTTTCAGTCTTCAAAGCAGAAAAGTAGCATAAACCATACTGGGAATATGTGCAGTTTCTGGAAACTTGTCAGGCTTTAGCCTAAGAGCTGAGAGTCAATGAGGACTTCAAATAAACCCTTCTTTTAATAACAAAAACAAAGTATTAAACTAAACTGATGTTTGTTTTTTCCAAAAATTCCCATATTCAGTATATCCATTTTCAATGTCAATAAGTTTCTTACATTCCAATGTCAATTCGGGGTAAAGAGCATTGCTGCAGGGCTTCAGAGTGTATTCAGGCCACTCTAGGGCTCTTAAGTCAAAAAAGTCACAGAATGTTAGCTCTTAAAATTTCTCTGAATAAGGTAGTTTTCTGCATGTGTATTACTGTTAAATTTCATGAATGAGAATGGTCCTGTAGCTTCTAGGTATGTATGCCAAAATGATGATGTTCGCGTGAGGAGGGAAATACAAACATGTTCAAAGACCTACTCATTTTGAAATTTTTAAAACATCACTGTTATAGAATAACTATCCAATTAGCAATTGTCTATGTGATTCATCAAGAGAATAAGAATCAGAAAATGAAAGTCTCCTATAAGTCCAAAAGCTCAGTACGTAAACAACATTTTGCTTTTAATAATCATGTCAACTTTAATTATGCATTCTTAATTGTCAATGAAATTTGGTAATAAAAAGGGAAAGCCTTAATTGAAATGCTTGTAAAATCCTCTTACTTGGAGAGTTTGTGTGAGTTGATTAATTAAGAGACTTTCACAGTTTTCATATTGATTGCCTTTGTGTTTCTGAACTTCCTGTCTGTTGGTTGTGTGCAGGGTAAAAGTAAGAAATCATGGATGTAACAAGATGTAGGATTTCTCAACACAGGTTTTCACTTTAATAAATTGCCCCCACTTTGATAAATTCCCCACTTTTTTGGGGAGTATTTCTCTGTTACCCCATTTTGTAGACAGGCTTTTGAATGCTGATACTTTTCCCTCAATGTCATAATTCCACCAAATATTTTTAGGAAATAAGATCTCCTATATCTAGTGCAGTTTTTCTTTAATATATTAAACTATTAAAACCAGAACTGGAAACATACAAATAAGCTCGTTTTGCTAGGACTAAGATAAAAGGAAATGTTTATATCTCTGTTCTAGATCCCTATAGCAAAAAATATTAAGGAAATAGGAATTTTCTGCCTACATTTGGATGTTGGAGTACAATGGTGATATGATCTTCTAATGGTTCTGAGGAAGAGAATGGTTTAAAATATGAAGATCTCCGTGTACTTAACAATAAAGTTAAATACTTTATTGATTTATGGAATTTATGAAATAGGTTACATTTCAAAATAATGGAAATAAAATTGTCTTTGGTATACTTGATAAGACTTTCCTCCTCCTACTAAATATTTAGGGGGGGTATGTTATAAGATAAAATAGCTAAATATTTTGGGTGTTTTTGCTCTAAGGAAAAATAACTAAAATTTTAGGATGCCATTAGAAGACAAATTTAATTTTCTAGTTTGTTTGTTTAGGAATTTTCCCCTATAGCAAGACAAGATACTTCTCTCTTCCTTTGAACATTTCAGCATATTTGTCCAGCATCATTTTTTCATTCTCTTTTATCCCTGGGGCTCTCAATGTTTAAATAGCTCCCTCCCATGTAAAGCTTTGCACCAATATCGATCAGCCTAGGCTGGAAGTTACTGTGAGGCATTTTCAATAATCAGCCCAGCTGTTCAGAGAGCTTCTTGAATATAACCCTTAGGTAAACAGCATAATACACTGAGAACTCTCTCCAGCAACCTGCCCTTCTTGGCAATCTCAAAGATTGCTGTTAATGCTTCACTAAACAAAGAACTTATTTCTGATTTTAACAATGGAGGCTAAAGGGTAATTCAGACAAATCCCATCTTTGATTCACATATGTAGAAACTATAAGGGGTCCCCCCTGCCCACATGCTTGCATATCCGATTAATTCAAAAGCATGTGAGTCAAGTAAACCATTTTTACAGAGTCCAAAAGCAACTGTATGCAAGGCAGTTTCTTAGTATTACCATTCTACTCCTTAATCCTTGCATTGAGATTTAAGTTTATTCACTGAGATCATCTAGGTCAATTATATTATCTACCTTTATGTAACATATAGCAAAGTAATAAAAGTGCAATTACTTACTTAAAATTTTACATTACTATTTTTTTTTAACATCTTTACTGGAGTGTAATTGCTTTACAATGTTGTGTTAGTTCCAGCTGTATAACAAAGTGAATCAGCTATATGCATACGTATATCCCCACATCCCCTCCCTCTTGTGCCTCCCTCCCACCCTCCCTATCCCACCCCTCTAGGTGGTCACAAAGCACCCGACCTCCCTGTGCTATGCGGCTGCTTCCCACTAGCTATCTATTTTACATTTGGTAGTGTATGTATGTCCATGCCACTCTCTCACTTCGTCCCAGCTTACCCTTCCCCCTCCCCGTGTCCTCAAGTCCATTCTCTAGGTCTGTGTCTTTATTCCTGTCCTGCCCCTAGGTTCATCAGAACCATTTTTTTTTTGATTCCATATATATGTGTTAGCATACGGTATTTGTTTTTCTCTTTCTGACTTACTTGACTCTGTATGACAGACTCTAGATCTATCCACCTCACTACAAATAACTCAATTTCGTTTCTTTTTATGGCTGAGTAATATTCCATTTATATATGTGCCACATCTTCTTTACCCATTCATCTGTCGATGGACACTTAGGTTGCTTTCATGTCCTGGCTATTGTAAATAGAGCTGCAATGAACACTGTGGTACATGACCACATGGGATTGCTGGGTCATATGGTAGTTCTACTTTTAGTTTTTTAATCCAGAAATGTGCAGAAGACCTAAATAGACATTTCTCCAAAGAAGATATACAGATTGCCAACAAACACATGAAAGGATGCTCAACATCTGTAACTAATCATTAGAGAAGTGCAAATCAAAACTACAATGAGGTATCATCTCACACCAGTCAGGATGGCCATCATCAAAAAATCTACAAACAGTAAATGCTGGAGAGGGTGTGGAGAAAAGGGAACCCTCTTGCACTGTTTGTGGGAATGTGTTTGTGGGAATGTAAATTGATACAGCCACTATGGAGAACTGTAAAGGAGGCTCCTTAAAAAAAATTTTACATTACTTTTTAATTTCCTCATTCTTTAAGAGTTAAATGCTAAAGAGAAAGACTTTCACAGCACTCCTAATTATGATTTCCTGCTGACATGCAGCAAGGGAACCTTAAAAGAAGCACCGAAAAAATGGACACTATATACAAAGTATAATGTAAAAATAGCATTAGGTAGCCATGCAGTGAAACCCATAATGTTCACACCCTTCAGTGGGTGAAGAATAAACATCATAAAAGTAAATTGCATTCCAAAATAGATGGTACCTATAAAATCTTGAGTTCCCAAATTGTTTTGCTTTCAAAAAAAGAAAACAAAATCAAATAAAAGTTAGGTATAAACAATTCCTAATGTTTCTATTGGAACCATTCAAAAAGGCTTTCAGGTCATTATTTAAGCTAAATAAAACATATTTGTCTGGTTGAATCTATTCTGAGATGTAGTAAGTAGACAGAGGCTTCTAGGTTCTGGAAGAATAGACCAGTCTTCTGATAAATAAGAACTTTGAAATGTTTCCTTTGGTTTACGACTCACCTCAAATACCATATCCATGACAGTAAATCAGAATGACCTTGGTTTTTTTGTTGATCTGTTTCATTTTGTTATGGGTATTTGTTTTCTCTTTATTTTAGGAGAGAAAAGTTGGTTTCTAGCATTTAATTCATACCTGCTGTGCCCTGTAGTAATTTGCCAAAGAACAAAACACACAGTCTCTGCCCTTGATGGAGTTCATAATCTATTTGAAAAGATGGGACTCTCCCTTGACCCCAACACACTGTCCAATATCAGAAGAAAATTAATGAGTGATCCAATATGTACAAATATTAAGTAATATTAATTGCAACTGTGTACCCATATATAAAATCCTGATATTGAAGAAAAAGCAAATACACGCGAGCTGGTTACCTCAAGATTCTTGGTCTACAAAATACTACCATAGGTAAAGATTTATCACATTCAGAAGCAAAGCAGTGAAAGACTTGGCCTTGACTTTAACAGCTACTCATCCACGAGTGAATCTGTGCAGTCTGCCTACTGTGAGCTTCTCCCACCTTCAGATCCTTCTCCCTTGCGGGTGCTGCTTCCTTATCTCAGCTCATAAGTGTTGGAACTCCTAAGTTTTTACCTTGTATTTCTTCCTTAAATTCTTCAAATAATCTCCTTTGAGGTCCTCTTTCACTTCTATGGTTTTTAAATATCATCCCCATTTCTATGCTTAATCCGTCTCTTAACCTATTCCAACTTTTACTCCCTATTTCCTATTCCATGCTGCATATCCACCTTGGTTGTCTCGCCAGTTCCTTAAATCCAACAGGTATAAAATCAAAACCGTATTTTCTTGCTATGTGCTTCTTCCCATCAGTTAAGGGTAGGCAGATCAAGGGGGTCTCCCAGAACTGACACATAACAGTTCATTTGGAATCGTCCTTCATTTTGCTTCCCAGTTTGAACCAGTCATCAGGTCTTTTCAAATCTTCCTTTGAAATATCTCTCGTATTTGTTTCTTCTCTTCCTTGGTACTGTTATAACCTCTCACACACACTAGCGCCTCCTTCCTAACTGCTCTCCGTGTCCTCACTGTCTCCAAGCATCAATGCATCTTGGTTGTCTGCTCTCTTAAACTACCAGAGTCTGGTCATGCTCGGAACCCTATCATTGCTTAGCAAGTAAAAACCAAGCCTCGAGCTAGCATTCAGACCCTTTCAGAATTGCAGCCTAAATGGTCTTTCGGGCTTCTCTCCTAATTCTCTCTGGCAAAAAGTCTAGGCTCTATTACAGGGCTTCTCAACCTTGATATCTACTGAGTTTGGGGTAGATAACTCTCTGTTGGATGGGAGGGTCTGTCCCGTGCACTGTAGGATGTTCAGCTGCATTGCTGGTCTCCACTGACGAGCTGCCAGAAGGAGCCTTCTCCCCTTGCCGTTAAACAAAAATGTCTCCAGACATTACCAAATGTCCCCTGGGTGTCAAAACCAGCCCTGGTTGAGAACCACTGCTCTAGTCAGATTGGACTTGGGCACCCATGAGCTTCCACCCATGTGGTTCACTGTCTGGGGGCGTCCCCAACCATCTCTAGTGTTTACAGCCCCACTCAATGTTCATAGTTCAGCTAAAATGCTGTATTTGCCCTGAATTCTTCTGCATTTGCCCCTGTCAAAAGAGATCTCTTTCTCCTCAAACTCCTAAACATGCAACCTTGCCTAAATTATCCTCTCTACCAGAGTGAGAGCTGCTTGAAAGCAGGATCTGTGTCATCTTTTAGTCCCCCAAAGATCAGCACAGTGCCTGGCTCATATGATGAATGAAGTCACCTCCAGCCCCAGCTTTCTAACCTTGCAGTTAGAAGACAATGACAAGGCAGTAACAACTCCGGCAAATGTCCTTAAGAGCTTCTCTGATGCTTCTCTGCTTGTCTATTTCAAAGGGCAAAGAAGATATAGGACAGATCTGGACCACTCAATCTAGGGTTCACCCCTTCCAGAGAAATAAGCAGTCAGATTGTGAGGGAGGCAATGGGCACGGAGTGTTAAGTTGATGGCAAACTTAATGAAAAGCAGACAAAACAGTGTAAGAAGGCTTAAATACCTTTTGGGACATACAGCATATAAAAAACTGTCATAAGAACGTTTACAATAAAGACAAGAATGTGGATGATGGAGGGTCAAAAAGATAATTACACAGAAGGTTTTTAAATAGCTGTCTAATGGAGAAGTTGAGTGATTAAGACAAATAGCTTGACAAGCTACCTGGTCACAGGGACATAAATCTGAAAAAACAGCAGATTCTCCAGCTAGGTCAGACAGATCACATCTTGTTTCTAAAAGGGAGAAAACATGAAATTTGTACGTAGCTGTGTGTGTGTGTGTGTGTGTGTGTGTGTGTGTGTGTGTGTGTGGAGTTATTGGGAGGGAATGGTATGCTATTGATAAACTTTGGAGAAAGAAACCATCTGTACTGTCAAGTGACTTAAAACTTGAGGCACAATCGAAAGCAGGAATTAAACAGCTCAGGGTACGAGAGGTGCCTTCAGGGCAACACATGCTGCTGCTAGAAACTCCAACCAACAAAACGGACGATCAGGCTCTCAAACGAGATGAGTCACCCAGAGGGTCTCTGTAGGACCAGCCTACTTTCTTAGCCTTGAACCAATGTGGTCTTGCTCTGGGCAAGGAAAACGTTACACTACTCTACAAAATCAATTCCAAATGCGTAAGCCACTGAAGCATATTTCTTATAGAATAAAGACTGAGTAGTGAAAGTAAGGGTGCAACCAAAATTTTAAAGTAGCCCATCCTGCATATATACCCAGGGATAGAAGGGAAGAAAGCCCCATCACTGGAAAAAAGGTGTCTGGATATACCACAAATAAAGGGAAGCACGCAAGAGCCTTTACTTTCTAATTGTCCGTTAATTGTGGTTCTTTTTTTTTGTTAACTGATGGTATAATTCCAGGGAGGGTCCTGACATTTTAATTTTTATTTTGGCCTAGAACTATCTTGATTATTCTACTCAAATAAACTAACGGATTGAACTGCTGGTTGTAAGCTCTTATGCCCATGAAATCACAGAAAAATTGTGAGGCCCAGCAACAGGGATGAGATGGGAGAGGCAGGTACTAAAGTTTGGTGAAAGGCCCAGGGGAACACCCTCTCAGTGACACATTTACAGAATCCCAATCCTCTCTGAATGGGTGAGGCAACGTCCATTTTGGGGGCAACGTCCTTTTCCTCAGGACTGTTTCCTTCCAGTCTCTTTTCTAACTTTCCTCTGGGCTGCTCAGGTGTCCTGTTGTGCTATCCCAACACTTGCGCTTTGCCTGCTGTCTCTTTACAGTGTTTGAAGAGCAATTATCCTTCCTAGTAGGTATGTGGGGTCCCGCTTCATAGTCACGCTGACATAGGGTAAAGAGAAAGTATGGGACCCACAACCTTCCTAACATGCCTAAATGAGTAAAGCAGCTCTCGTCTGTAAAATGGACAATTCAGAGGTTTCCTCATAGACTTCTGGGGAGGCTTATAGCAGGGAATTTACTTATAGGGCTTGGTAAAGTCTCTGGCACATAGAGAAAGTTCAATAAATGTTTGCTAATATTCTTGTTACTATTATGATGTAAACCCCTATAATTCTCCTATATGACCTACTCTATGCCCTGGATGATGCTGAGACCTAGAAAAGTGGTTCTCAGCCCCATCAGACCTCCTTTTTATAACATATTTTTTCAATGCCCCTTTACAACCTTGAAATAAAATTCAGAGCTAACATAATCTACAGACACACATAATTAAAAAAAACAAAACAATACAATGCCCTAACTGTACTGTAAAGAAAAAGTACAAGAAAGTAACTTCTAGTGAGACACGTTTCTGTACGTAAATGTGCAGGCACTGCTGAACTAACAGACATAGCTAAGTAGGCATATGCTTGTATCTGCATGAAAAATTAACAAAAATACGACAGCTACCTATGCAAACCAGTACATGAGCATTCTAATGCTGACTCAAATGCCACAAGTGGCATTACCATGGACATTGTATCGCCAAACTTTCCATCTGCTCCTCGTTCCCTAGCCCTCTTATGGTTAGGAGGGACTGTGTGCTAGCTCTGGCCACTGGGCTGTAGTCAGAAGTGATGTGCCTCCCTTTTGGGCCAAAGCATTGAAGAGGTGGTGTACAAACCCTGTCCACCATCACCAGAGGTGGCTGGTGACAACCCCCATGGTGAAGTCAGTCTGAACCCCTGACTAATTGTGAGTAGAGCCTCCTACCAATGCTTGATGGACTTTCAGCATAAACAAAAAAATAAACCTTTGTTAAGTCACCAGGATTTCTAGGTTAATTTGTTTCTGTAGCATAACTCTGCCTGTCCTTCAATGGTAAATAGCCCTTTTAAAATATAGCCAGATTTTACACAATTGTTGTATACATGGAAAAATTAGTGGACGTTAAATCCATGCAAAAAATACTTTGTGTTTATATGGAAAACTAGGTTCGGATGATTACAAACAGCATTTTCACCTACATAAATGACCAGCAGGTCACTGGAGAGTCTGTGTAGACCAGGATGTTGGTGCTGTGAAGGAAGGTCCAGTGCATGGCAGAATGTTTCTTATCCTTGACTCTTATCGTTGGGACAGCCAAATGCCCCAACAAAGGTTCAAACCTTCCCCTGGAAGAAGAATACCTCTAGGTCAGTAACTTAGAGACAAGATCAACGTGGACTTGACTGGCCAAGTGGTACACTGTGGGGTAGCATCAATGAGTGGTTCACAGGTTACCGTGTCTTAGAAACTGGACTGGATTCCACAAGATGTAAAAATAAAGTAGGCAAAATGAAAAGGTTCTCTGGGCACAGGTTGGTAAATGCTGACTAAACAGAGTAAAGCAGGTCCAGAATCTTTAGAACATGAGCATCACGACTCCCCAGCATGCACTCTTCCCCACGTTCATTTTGAGCAGGAAGGCCTCTTGTTCCAGAGCTTCTGCAAAACTCATGTTCCAAAGGGTACGCAATCTCCACATTTACAGATGAGCACGATAAGGCCAGAGAAAGGAAGAGCCTTGTGTAAAGTTTTCAGTGAGCCAGTAGCAGAGCTAGGCCTAGAACCCTTACTTAAAAGTTAATATTCTCAGCTATAAAAAGGAATTGAGATGTATGCTCCAATGTGGAGGAAACTCATGATACTACGTGAAAGAAGCTACACATAGGAGGTCAACATACTATATGACTCCATTTATATGAAATATCCAGAATAGATAAATCTATAGAGTCAGAAAGAAGACTGTTGGCTGCTGGGGGCCAGGTGGAGCATGGGAAGAGGGGGCAACTGCTTAATGGATATGGGGTTTCCTTTCGGGGTGATGAAAATATTTTGGAACTAGATAGAGGCTGGTTGCCTAACACTGTGAATGTACCCAAAGCCACAGCTTTGCACACTTCAAAATAGTTAATTATGTTATGTGAATTTTATCTCATTAAAAATGAATAACGAGGTGAAAAAACAATATTCTTTTCTCTCTACTATGCCCTTATCAACTTGAGTTCTCCAATTTACTAGGAAGTAGCACAGCAGTGTGATCTTTTCCATATGCTTTCTCATATTGCAGCTACAAATATTTTTATTACTTTTCATTTTCTGGTTATTGTGTAAGGAAGTGGATGCCATAAACCTACAGTGAGTAGAATTTTACAGGGATTGATTATAGGCTGAAAAAGATAATTCAGCTCCTTTGAACGGGGTAGAGTGGTTTTCTATCCACCATCTACCATGAGCTAGAGTCTGTGTTCTGCAGAATAGAAATCTCAGGGCATTGGAGTCAGACGAACAGGTTCAAATCCTGACTTCATCACTTGATAGCCATATGGTTTTAGCAAGTTATTCAGATCCTCTGAGCTTCAATTTCCTCGTGTGATATGGAGCAGTAATACCTACAACACAGGGTCATTGGGGGAATTAATTGCAATGACGTAGGTAAAATGTCTGGAACAAAACCTGAGTCCATAATAGGAAATCAACCCAAGTTCCAGTACCCCCAAGCACACTATTTTCCTGGGGAGCACACCAGTGGTGCCTAAAATTTCCTTCAGGGGGCCAGAGAGGTGCCCCGATCCATACTAAGGATTTTCTTTCTGAAGCTGAGGACATATTTGGCTTCTGGAAAAAATTCAAGAGTGAAGATTTTCTTTGTTCTCTGACTCCATGGGATGCTCTGTTGTACTGTGCAGATCAGAAAGTGGGAGTATTTGGCAGAATATATTACACATATGCATGTGTTTATAAAATAACAAGAGTCCCTAGAAGGGAGCCCTCTACATAATCAAGCTGTCAGAAGAAAGACTCTCTGGAACCTTCAAGTTTTGATCAATTGGGAACTAAGTGGGCATTTCAAGAAAAAACAAACATCTTTAGGCACAATTAACATGTTTCTTCAATGTACTATTGTCCTTTTACCTCTACTCTCAGTTTTAATAGTATAAGATGGCGTTTTAGGAAAAAAATTTTAAAAATCATCTTCATTTAAAAAAATCCAGGAGTCACATAACTGTACACTGTACTACACAGAAGGACTTATGAATTACATACGGCAAGTTTGGGAGATTTGGTTCATATGAGGATGGAGCATGTTGAATAGATTTATCTGCATCTAAACCATCAAATTGTTCGGTGAATTATCCAGTTTAAAAAAAAAAAAAAAGTAAAGGTACTAATTCTAGTCACTTGGAACTTAGCAAGCTTAATTCAATGCTGCTTAAGCCATTCTTGAAAACTGAGTTGCAAACGAAAACATTTTAATTACTAAACTGCTGCTATAGAGCCTCACATTCAAACAACGTCTGCATTAAAGAAACATTCATTCCCAAATCTCATAGTGTGTTACACTGGTCCATCATGGGCTATGGAGGAGCCCAAAGACAAGCAGCTTTTTCCTAAGAGAAGCCTAACCAGAGGGAAGATGAGTTAGCGCCTACTTTTCAAAGATTCTGTTCCTTCTAAATTCCAAGGTGGGGAGAAAACACAAATAAGCCTCCAGTTAAAAGCCAATTCTCCTCCCAAGCTTAGTGGTGGTGAAATAGGGATCGGAAGAATGAAGGAGATACGAGAAATAGTGTGGGAGGAAATCTCTTTTTTCTGTGAAAATATAAAGCAAGCTTCCTCAGAGCCTGCTCATGAGAAGGAGGGGCATACGAGAACTTTCTGGCACCCTGTCCTCGAAGAGGAATGTGAATCATGGGTTCAAATGCTCCAAGCACATAGGATTGACCTGAAGCCATGATGACAGCCACTGGGCAAGTATCCAGGGATTCTGAGTGCTGCGGTGACATCACCTGCCACCCCAGAAGCCATTTACTGAGCAATCAATTCTGCAAGGCATATGTCTATTCAATTGACAATGTAGAGAAAATCTTCTGGGCTGTTTGTAATAAAGTGAGTAATCAGCAATTGAAAGGTAACAGGAGAGAGTTACTGGGTTTCTTCTCAGTGTGGGTTATGAGATAGTCATGTGTATTAAAGAGAGTTTTTGGAATTGTGTAGCCCAAAATGAAAATCTGGATTAAAAAAAAAATGTGCATTGAATAAAAAAAGAAAAAACTGAAAGGATAAACCCCCAAATATTAACAAAAGTTATTTCTGGGTGATACAATTTTATCTTTATTTTATAATTAAGAAAAAAATTTTAATATGAAAATCTTACATTTAAAAGACAAAATACAGTTTGGATCAAAGAACAACATAAAGGCAGGAGCTCTGAAGAATAAATGTATGAACCAATACTAAGAAAACAGACATTATAAAAATAAATCAATCCAAACAGATCTCAGTCCTATGAATGAGAACCAGTTGCCTGGGCAGTTGGTTGAATAACTTAAAAAAAAATGGAAAAGAGTAAAAAATATGGCTTTTTATGATAAAGACATGATTTAGGATTCTTTGATGGCCTTTTTTTTTTTTTTTTTTTTGCGGTACGCGGGCCTCTCACTGTTGTGGCCTCTCCCGTTGCGTAGCACAGGCTCCGGACGCGCAGGCTCAGTGGCCATGGCTCACGGGCCCAGCCGCTCCGCGGCATGTGGGATCTTCCCGGACCGGGGCACGAACCCGTGTCCCCTGCATCGGCAGGCAGACTCTCAACCACTGCGCCACCAGGGAAGCCCTGATGGCCCAATTTAAAACTAAAAATGACTAACTGACTCTTACCTCTACATCTAAAAGGAATATTATGCACTTTTGTACCCCAAGGTCTGGTTCTTTTATACTAGAACAGTCATTTTGTATTTGACTGATAGGATCCAAATACTTAAAATAATCTCATTCTGCAACAGAACTATAATAGTAATCCTCTAATACCTAAATATTAAGATGATGAGCCACAGAGTTTCATGCAGTATGATTCGTAAAGGCAAAATGGAAAGAAAAAAATTGTCCAACAATATTTGAATGGTTAAATTATGGCACATACATATTATGGAACAATAAACAGTCACTAAAAAAGAATAATTTAAATTCATATATACTGACACTGGAAGTATGTATATAAATCATTAGTGAATGGATAAAACAAGGTACAGACACTATGCGTAATATAATTTTGTTTTGTTAAAAGAGAAAAGTGTAACTTTGCACATGTAATCTAGGAAGAACTTGACCTCCTCTTCTCTAAGATATGCACAGCCCTCACTCTCACTTCATTCTGGCCTCTGCCTAAAAGTCATCTCAGGGAGGCTTGCCTAGACCACCATACCTAAAGTAGAACCACCTGGAATTCTCTATCACTTTAGCTTACTTTATTTTTCTTTATGGCATGAATATTTTATATTACATTTTTATTGATTTATTGACTGTCTCTATTAGAATGTGGGTTCCATTAGAATGTGGATTTCATGAGAATGGGGACTTCACCTGTTTGGTCACTGTTGTTTTTTCAGTACCAGTTCGTAGAACACAACAGATGCTCAAGTATTTGTTGAACGAATGAGTAAACAAATATAAATAAATATGTACACATAGATATGTATGTACACACATATGTATATGTATATATATATGTATACACATATATGTATACTTACATGTAGATAAACATATAAATATACAGTGGAAAAAATCTCAAAGCATACATACCAACTGTTCATAGTGGTTTTTCTTGGGGAGTGGGAGTGGGAAAGACGGATGGGGGTCTTTTAACTTTTTCTACTTCTATCTTGTTTGAATAATTTGCAATAATTTGTGTTATAATTTGAAAATACCAAAAACAGTTGTCGTATAAGGACTAGGGTTTGTAGAACCTACATAATTGCTTTAAAAATGTCTGGTGATTACATTTAGATACCTCTAGTTTCCTAACTGGACTGATCAATTAAAGACATTTTAATCAATTATGATTTTGATATCTTAACTTTAGGCAGTGGTTCTCAAGCTTCTGTGTGCATAGAATTAACTGCCCAGTTTGTCAAAAATACAGAATTTCAAGGCCTACCCCCAGAGATTCTGATCAGTGTTTGGGTGGCAGGAATTTCCATTAAAAAAAATATCACCCAAGGTGACTGACTCAAAGCTCACCATCTGAGAAACTGGCTCAAGATAGAACTGAACAGGAAAGAGTGAATCAACATACATTTAATGAGGACAGATTATCGGCCAGGCAATTGTGAGTAATTAACATTAGGTAATTTTAATTAATTGGTTATTAGTGGATGAGTATTTCAGCTAGCTGCATTTGCAACTAATTTGTAAGTGCTTAAACACTATAACTGTCTGAATAGAACAAAATACCTTGGAAGGGAAAAGTAATGGTGCAGGTTTTGTGGTTCCACTCGTGTGCATTTTTAAATATTATTACGGTTAATAATATCATTACATTATGCCTTCATCTGTTTATATGGGGGGGGGGCAAATGCATGGTATCTAAACAAAGGCCAGAGTATATCTCCAATGCACATTAAGAGCAGTGGACCACCAGCTGGAAAACCTTAGTTCAAGCTCCTTTTGACCATCACATGTATACATGCCTTTGCCAGGACTCAGTTTTCTCATTTATAAGCTGCTAGAGTTGAACCAGATGGCTAGAAGATCCTTTCTGGCTCTATCAATCTATTTTTCTCATACAAACACATACAGGCATTTCCTTTGCATCACACATGATACTTCCGTTAATGGTGCTTCCACGTGTACTGGCTGCTGACGTGCTTTCAACCAGCTTTTATACTCACCCAAGCGCACACACACAAACACAGCTTACTTATACACCCAAGTCAAACATATGTGTTTAGTTCTTATTTTATTATAAAACACCCATTACAATAAACAATTTCAAGAATTTGAGTGAAAAATAATTTGGGGATTATTTGCTGACTCAAAGACTTAAAGCAACAGCAGCAGCAACAAACTGGTAATAAAAGCTAGGAGACTCTGAGTCATTTTAAGTTCCCTAAGATTGTGTGTGGGATTTTTACCTTTTCTGCTATCATATTAATGCTTCATTTACAAGGATTTACCCTAAGAAGAACAGTTTTATTACAACAAAACAAAAAAAAACAGAGTAAGTATATTCAAAAAAAAAAAAAAAACCCAAAACTTCCCAGGAATCCTAAACATCTCTAGGCAAAACGAATCACCAGCAAATACATCACCACCCATGAAGATTTCAAAATCACATCTTGAGAACAAGGAGACACAATGGCTCGCTTCATACATTTTTTTCCCTTCGCATTTCATTTTAGACTAATCAGGGGGCTCAAACTGCCCTGCTGCCAGAATAATCCATATTCCATTTAGCGTTGCTGATGATGGAGAGGAAGGAAATGAAAGAAATGGGATGCCTCAAGAGGATGACAAAGAAAAAGATCACAAGGACACTGACTGCTAATTAGCAACATATTACAAACATGGGTAAATGCACTAGTCTTTCAACTCTCGAGCCCCTAAGTTCACATCTTAGATGGAAGTGAAAATGTGTTCGTCAGTACCATGCTGGTCTCTTTTCTTGAAAGATGACGGACAACTGGGAGCCGGGGCTGAAGGCCGGTGCAGAGACCTGCTGTTGCGATGGGGGCGCTGCTCAGGAGCAGAGGCTGCCTCTGACCAGCGCGGTTCTCTCCTCCCTGAGTAACTTGTTTATAATCAGTTCCTAAAATCTTACAACAATCTGTTCTTTCAGCAAAAGCCATTTTCCCCCTTTCCCTGAACAGTGCCTAGACTGTTAATCAGAAACACGGAACTGTCACGAGAGTTTTTTTGAGCCCCTCCTGAAGCACTGAAGATTTTGTCCCAGTCAGAGGAATCCTGCAGGAGTGGATTATAAGACACCTCCAGGCTTGGGTACTAAGTCCCAGTGCCTTTTGGGAAGCAGGATTCAATTTATAGCCTCAGTCTCTCGTTCCAAGAGCTGTTGGGGAGAACATCCCCTTGGCCACACGGTAGCCAACCCTGTAGCTGTTGAAGATGATGGGATCCAAAGAGATTTCTCAGCCAGCAGGCCGAGGATAATGGCTGAGGCATCAAGTGGTCCAAAGGAAAGAAACGATTCAGGGAGTTCTGGTATAAAAAGAAAAATGAAAGAAAGGAAGGAAGGAAGGGAGGGAAGGAGGGTAGGGAGTTATTTAAAAACTGTTTAGAAGAAAGAAAAATGTATCTACCCAGACACACACATACACACACACACACACACACACACACACACACACACACTTTGACATTTTCAGGCTCCCCTAATAAAATGGGAACATGGTGTTTTTAGACCTCTCTTAAAAGCCTCTAGCCTGTCTCTTTTCTGCTGGATTTACAATGCTAAAAAGCAAAATCCCAGAAACCTATTTCTGTTTACTTAAGAAGGATAAAGTGTTACCCCAAAACAGAGGAGCCTTTTACAGAGATTGGAAAACAAATGGTTTAAGAGCAGTAAGATCTACGTATCTCTCATGCCAGTACATTTAAAGTCATCAATCAAACATAATCCTGAACATACGAGGTGCAAAAGTGCTAAAAAGGCCCCATTAAAATCCAAGCCTTTTCAGGTGTACCACCCAATCCTAAGAATTATATACAAGGCAGAAATAGCTCTAGTTTATACACACAATACCATTAGGGACAATTTATCATGTCTTTAAAAGTGATATATAGTACATTGTGAAATTGCTTATTAACTTCAGAAATAACAAACCCAGCTTGTGTAAATGCACTTGAATACCCATAATTGCAATTTTGAACACTTAAGTTAGAGATCATTCTTATTTATAGTTTAAACTTTCTACTAATCTACCACCTAACTTGTATTTCAGATTTTTTAATTCATATTTTCCAATTAGCATTAGGAACTAGAGCTATTTTGACAAAAAGTTTTAAGATGTTTCAAAGAGATTTGCCACACCAAATGCTTAAAAGAACAAGGATTACATGAACAAACTGACTTTGGGTAAAAATCTAAATTATAGGAATTTACATAATTTTATCATTCAAATCTTGTTTTCTTGTAAAACACTGCCAGTCTGCAATTATTTCCTGATTTTCCCTTAATCCATGATAAAGAAACACGTGTGTGTTTACAGTCTTGGCTCTTATACCTGATTTCATTACATCTCTTCCTTTCTTTTTTAAAGGTACTTTTTGTTCTCTAAATACAAGATTTCATACGTAAAAACAGCACTCTTGGTCTGCATTAAAAACTACCAAAGCCAAAGCTAAAACTTGTAGAAGTAAGTAAAAGGCAGAGGAGGCTTGAAATCAAGGGCAGACCTTGCTTCACCTGGGGGTGCTTCATGCCCACTAATGTTAAAACCTGTAAAAACAACTATATTCTGAGGTCCCTTTGGGCAGCACAGGTTCTGGGTTCCAGTCTCGCTTTTGGGTAGATTATGTTACTACGTGGTGTTCGTCCAATTTTGTGCTCACATTTCGATAGAGCAACTGTATATTTCTTTACCAGATGACTACATATGTACAGAAAATACCACCTCACGTGTTTCTTAGCAAGCTGATGCCGCAGCACGATGAGAACCAGAGTTAGAATGAGCATCTAGGGTTCTCTCTCTCTCGACTCCCATACCTGGGAAGTGTTCTTCATGCTCTCATTGAGCAAACAAGCACTGTGCTGTACTACGGGCCAAGAACTGTGCTCGATGCTAAGTGCACCCAAAGCTTAAGAAGTGTAGAGCCAGCAAATGGAGACAAGCGTGCCCCAAAATATGTTACCAGGGACCCCGGAGTGGTCAGTTCCATGTGGAAAAGTGTGAGTCATGAAAGGTTAAACAGTAGACGATTAAGGATTTAGGGCTATAAGCCATCACTGAAACAGCCCAGGCAGAAAGAAGCTTATCTTTTAAAAAGGCCATTAAAGATAGAGCCGAGAGCCAGTTAGGTTAGGATACATGAATCTAAGAGGTTGTACAAAGTGTGATGGTTCCCAGGTTAGGAGAACACGGAATCAAATTTTGGCTTTTTTCTTGGCCTGTGAACTTGGGAAAAGTACTTAACCTTCAGTTTTCACTGGAACAACGGAGACAACAATGTCTATTTCATTAGGATGTTGTGGAGACTATGAGAAACACATAAAAACTATTTATGAACTATACCTTAATCCAATATTTCTCCAATCTTGTTTTGTGAGATGTTAATAAGATGAAGGGGATCTTTGGTATGCAAAGTTAAAAAAGATTTTTACTTCTCAGAACCGTTAATATGCTAATGTATAATCCGACTCTTCCAGACAAGGGTGCAGTATGCAGCAGTGCACACAGACAATTGACCACAAAGCCCTCATTTAGCAGAACACCTCCTTCCACAGGGAAACACACTTGGGAAACACTGCCATACGTCCTTAAATGTATGTATCTATTTAGACATTATAAGTGAATTTTGGAACAGATGGCATTTACTGGAAACTACCAAAACAAGAGGATGGCAAAGAACAGGTCATTTTCCAACAAATTTCAGCTTTGGCCAGAAAATAGCAACCAACTGGGTCTCTGAATTGTCTGTCCGACGAATGGGGAAAAACCACAATACTCTATGTGGAATCAAGTCCTGGCCTACAATCAAAGGCTCCTGCCATCGGCCCAGCCCATTACACTGTACTGCCCATCTGTGCCCCTAATCTCACTTCCAAGGGACTTCAGGCCCAGGACTCAATCTCTTCCGAAGCATCTCTTTTTCCTCCTATCTTTTGGCTGTGGCTCCAAATTGCATTTGCAAAGCATTCCCTCACTCTCCTCAATCTATCAGAGTCCTCCTCTTCCTTGAAAGCCTAGTTTAAAACTGACCCCCAACCAGAACTCTTCCCAGTTTCCCCCCAGTTGAATCCATTTCTTCCTCCCCAGAAGCCAGTAATAAGTGGTTTGCACCTTTGTTGCAGCTGTCAGCCTATCCAGCAAGCCTTCCCCAGAGCTATTCTTTTATCTGGGTCTCTGCTAGACTATAAACCCCTCCAGACCAGGGCTGTGTCTCTCCTTTTCCTATCCCCACAGTGCCTCGTACAATGTATTGCACATAAATGAAGAATAAAATGCTTGTTGGATCAAGTGGCTTCAATTCTGATAAGTAATAACAAGAGCTCAAGGACTAAGAGATTATATTCCAATAATGAAATGCAAATTCTATTAAAGTTCAATAATAAAGTGAAAGGAACAACACGTGCTGTTAATATTACATGCAGTTACTTACCAGGCCTAAAAACACAGTGTGCTTTGACCTATCACAAAGATTTCCACATTGTCGCCAGAAATACTTTAGTGGGGAGTCTTAAAAGTCCTGGGAACACTTCCAGATTGTTGCTGACCGGTTTCAAAACTAAAACTACAACCCAAGAGGTCGAGACCTTCCCCAAACACCTGGACGTCCATATTGCCGGGGCAGAATGTCCTTTCAATGACGTCCTTCCCCAGGTGCTATCTCTTCTTTCACTTCTAACTTCCATCCTCCCCACCCAATCCCACCATTCATCAGCTGGCAAACAAACCACTTACATTATCAGGAAAAGGGTAAGAATGATCCTTGTACATTTTATCCCGAGTCTTATTCACAAGGAAGGAAGTGAATTAAAGTCTCATCTAGCAGTCATCCTTCCCTCAGCTGTGTCTAGTCATGAGAAGAATGATGATTATGTGCATCTGAGCAAAACATTAAAGAGGAAACCTCTGTAAAAATTAGGTATGGTTTAGAAATACCTAATTGTATATTCTGCGGAAACAACATTAAAGCAGCACCAGGCCAGCTCTGTAGCTTGGGGGCCTCCAAGGTGAAGGCAGAGAATGACTCAAAGAAGAGCTATCGGAGTGTCAGGACAGTTCCTCAAATGAGACTGGGAGATCCTTGAGCACAGGGGCCCACATTTCTCCATCACTGGGAGGCTCCCCTACCCTACAAGCTGTGCTGTTGAGCTCTCCGGGCTTGTACAGGCATGTGGGTTAGAGCAACTACTGTCATTAGCATAGCTACCTATTTCCACATATTTCCTCTCAGTAAGCCCCCTTCCACTGCTTCTCCGAAAAGAACAATTTTACTCCAGATGCAACGAATTGGCTCAGACCATGCATGCACGTATCCCTTCAATCATAGGAGTCAGTTGTAAAAAAAAACCCCTAGTTTCATTTGACATGAAATTACCCCATGACAATTTTCTGAACCCACTGCACTGAACATATTACTTCTTTAAAAATAAACCAAAAAATCTGTTTACTAATGTGCCAGGCAGTATTCCAGAGGATGTATTTACCTTTCCTTAAAGAGTCTCCCAGACATTTACTTGGTATCTGACAGCTAATTAATATTTGGGTCAGTGTCACAATGGGCTTCTGTAATTTCAGCGTACTTCCACTAACTCATTTTTCCAACTTCACCTCCTCTCAGCTAGTAAAACTGAGATAGCCACCATCACCCAACATGCTTTCCCATCTCCCTGCTGTTCACCTTGGATGCTCCAAAAATATTCAGTCAAGGTAGACTCAAGAATGAATATGTAGGGCTTCCCTGGTGGCGCAGTGGTTAAGAATCCCCCTGCTAATGCAGTGGACACGGGTTCGAGCTCTGGTCCGGGAAGATCCCACAGGCCGTGGAGCAACGAAGCCCGTGCACCACAACTACTGAGCCTGCGCTCTAGATCCCGCGAGCCACAACCACGGAGCCTGCGAGCCACAACTACTGAAGCCCACGCGCCTAGAGCCCGTGCTCCGCAACAAGAGAAGCCACCACAATGAGAAGCCCGCACACCGCAATGAAGAGAAGCCCCTGCTCGCCGCAACCAGAGAAAGCCCGCGCACAGCAATGAAGACCCAACGCAGCCAAAAATAAATAAATACATTTATTTAAAAAAAGAGAAAGAATTAATATGTAGCATGCCTTTGGCCCCAATGCCCTACCCGTGGTATGCATTCTAATTAATATTTTTAGGCCCAGCTCAAAACTCATCTTCTTCACAAAGTCTCTGAGGACCCATCTTCCTGTACCTAGGCCAAAACTGATCTCTCCTTCCTAAGAGTTTGTTAATATCACCTCTTGACATTTACAATTTATATATCATATGCTACCTGTTTGTCTATTGTGTTATCATTCTTATTAGACTCTAAGTTCTTTGTGTGTTGGGGCCATTGTTTCTCCATGGCTTTTAGCTTGTGCCTAATAATAAAGATGATGATAATAATATGGGCTAACACTTATTAGGAGCTGTACTGTGGGCTAGGCACAGTGTTAAAGGCATTCGATTTTCATCATTCTATTAAGTACTACTGTCACTGCCATATTACGGATGAGAAACTGAGGTTCCTAGAAATTACCTTGCTCAGGATCACAGCTAGTAAGCAGAAGAGTTAGGTCTTGTATATCTTTTGTTACATTTATCCTCAGACACCTTGTATTTTGTAATTGTAAATGGCACCCTTACTTTTTACTTTATTCTTTTTTTTTTGCTGTTATGTAGAAATACAAGTGGTTTTAGTAAACTTTTTAGAATCCAGACAATTCTATCTTTAGTCTTTCAATGGATATATCTGAAATTTTACCATTTGTATGTAATGAGGTCTAAAGGTAATAAGTATCTTTATTCCTTTCCCGAAAATTACAAGACCTTAGATAACTTTAACTCTGATCACACCCCTCCTAACTTCCAACAAGGTGAAATAGCAAGATTTTAGTCCCTTTTTCTAAATAACGCCCCCCCCAAATTAAACAGTTATTATTTTTATTTAAATTGTAAATGTAAATCTTATAACACTTATTTAGATTTTCATTTAGATTTAATGATTCCTTTGTTTGCTTTTCCTTCTTGAACCTTGGATCTTTCTTCTGGAGTCATTTTCCTTTTTTCTGAAGTACTTCTTTTCAAAAGTTCCTTTGGTGAAAACCCAGACGGTAATCTCTTAGCTTCTGCTTACCTAAAAGTGTTGTCTTGCCCTCGTTATTGAAGCCGCTTTGCTGAGAAGAAAATTCTAGGCTGGCAGTTATATTCTCTTAAAACTTGGAAGACAGTTCTGTCTTTTGGCTTTGATTCTTGTTGCGATGCCTACTTTCAATCTTGTTTATCATTTGTTTGTAAGTGATGTGCCTTTTCTTTTTCAACATCTTTATTGGAGTATAATTGCTTTCCGACGTTGTGTTAGTTTCTGCTGTATAACAAAGTGAATCAACTATATGTATACATATATCCCCATATCCCCTCCCTCTTGCATCTCCCTCCCACCCTCCCTATTCACCCCTCTAGGTGGCCACAAAGCACCGAGCTGGTCTCCCTGTATGATGCAGCTGTTTCCCACTAGCTATCTATTTTACATTTGGTAGTGTATATATGTCAATGCTACTCTCTCACTTCGACCCAGCTTACCCTTCCCCTTCCCTGTGTCCTCAGGTCAGAGAGGGTGTGGAGAAAAGGGAAACTTCTTGCACTGTTGGTGAGAATGTAAACTGATACAGCCACTATGGAGAGCAGTATGGAGGTTCCTTAAAAAACTAAAAATAGAACTACCATATGACCCAGCAATCCCACTACTGGGCATATACCCTGAGAAAACCATAATTCAAAAAGAGTCATGTACCACAATGTTCACTGCAGCTCTATTTACAATAGCCAGGACATGAAAGCAACCTAAGTGTCCATTGACAGATGAATGGATAAAGAAGATGTGGCATATATATACAACGGAATATTACTCAGCCATAAAAAGAAACAAAATTGAGTTATTTGTACTGAGGTGGATGGATCTAGAGTCTGTCATACAGACTGAAGTAAGTCAGAAAGAGAAAAACAAGTACCATATGCTAACACATATATATGGAATCTAAAAAAAAAAAAAATGGTTCTGACAAACCTAGGGGCAGGACAGGAGTAAAGATGTAGATGTAGAGACTGGACTTGATGTACCTTTTTTTTTTTTTAAACCCCACATTTGTTTATTTATTTATTTTTTTGGCTGTGTTGGGTCTTCGTTTCTGTGCGAGGGCTTCCTCTAGTTGTGGCAAGCGGGGGCCACTCTTCATCGCGGTGCGCGGGCCTCTCACTATCGCGGCCTCTCTTGTTGCGGAGCACAGGCTCCAGACGCACAGGCTCAGTAGTTGCGGCTCACGGGCCTAGTTGCTCGGCGGCACGTGGGATCTTCCCAGACCAGGGCTTGAACCAGTGTCCCCTGCATTAGCAGGCAGATTCTCAACCACTGCGCCACCAGGGAAGCCCTTGATGTGCCTTTTTATCTCTGGCGGCTTTTACTTCTTGTTGGCTCTGGTGTTCTGCAGTTTCGCTACAATGTGTCTAAATGTGAAATTCTTCCTATTTAATTTGATTGTCATATGTTGTGTATTTGTGGATTTATGTCTTTGGCCAGATTTGAAAATTCTCAGCTATTATCTTTTCAAAGACTGATCCTCAAATTTCTCCTTCTGGAACTCTGATTTGATGCTTTCTAGCTCTTCTCATTAGATCCTACATGTCTCAACATTTCTCTCATGCTCTTTGTCTCATTTTCTTTATGCTGAATTCTGCATAATTTCTTTGGATATATTTTCCAATTCACTAGTTGTCTCTCTAGCTTTGTTTAATCAGCCTTTAAACTCATTCATCTAGATTTTAATTTCAAAAAGTTCTACATGGTTCTTTACAGTCATTTTAATAGTTTCATATTGCATGATCATCCAAAAATTCCATTTTATTTTCTGTAAATATATATACTCTTATTTTGTATTCTCTGTTGATAATGTCAATATCTGAAAATGTTGCAAAGTCAAAATATGTTGTTCACTTTGACTTTTATTTATGGTAATGTTTTCTTCTTTGTGTGTTTGGTAATTTTTTTATTATAAGTTCATATTTTGTTAAATTTAATCTGCAAGAATCCAGAGAACCTAATTTAGGGATGCTTTTTACCAGAAAAACAATTGTTTACTTTAGCTGGAAGCCAGCAGATGTAACTCATCCAGGACTATATTAACCCTTTCAATTTCCTGGTTAAACAGAAGAGTTTCAAGGTTAGCTCTCCCACTTCCTGTGTTTGTGTGTGCGCATACAAGTGCATCTGCAAGTGTGTATGTGCACTCCTCCATCTTAGGTTCCCAATTGTGGTGCTGGTGGTTACATTTGGTTCCCAGATATCTTAGGCTTTCTTATTCACTTACAGCTCACTGCTCTCTATTCTGGTTTCAACTCACTGTTCACCTCTTTCCCTCTTTGGAGATTGCCCTTATATATTCTTGAAAATCTTCAATGCATCAAATAATATGTTTTAACTAATCTAACGTCCAGACTTATCACAGGTGGAGATACTACCTCTGTCTCAACTAATGTAGCTTTCATTTTTTGTTGTTTAGCACAAAAGTTCTAGGGTTTGAGCATTCAATAAAATCACTAACATTAGTTTCATTGCTTTCTAAAGGTATGCATTTTACTTTTATTTATAGAATAACAGACTGTTACAATGGAAAGACATCCAAGTGATGATTTAGCACAGTGTTCCCTACTGGAGGCACTATGGGTATTTTGGGCATGATGATTCTTTGTCCTGTGAGACCTTCCCAAATGCTGGTCATTTAAAATCCCTAATGGCAGGTAACAGAATTGATTAAAAATATCACTCGTTTCCAAGAGCCTCCTAGATTAAGAACTTTGATGCTTAATCCTCTCATTTTACAGATGGAAAATGTCTGCTTTTAAGATAAAGGGCAAAACCCAGAGATGGTCCCTGAAGAGGCTAAATGTGATCTAGCTCTCCTCTGTGCCTCTGGGCTCATTTGACCACACTCTACCTCATTCTCTGTGCTCTGGCCAAGTCGTCTTTCAGCTCCTTGGTGTGCCGTACTCCTTTCTGCTGCAGGGCCTTTGCATTTGTCTCCTTCTCCTGCCTAGTGGACTATTCCCATCTCCCACCCTTCTCTATTCCCTTTGCCTACTCTTACTCATCTTTCAGATTACATTTCAAATGTCACTTATTTAGGAAAGTTTCTCTGACCCCCAGACTAGGATCAAGATCCCCTGTTACATGCTTTAACAGCCCTCTGGATTTCTGTCAACCCATTTAATACGGTTTAAAATTTATATATTATAACAATTATTTCCACAAATAGGCTGTGAAGTCCATGATGCCTGTTTTGTTCACCACTGTTTCACCTGTACCTAACAAGTGCCTGCCACATAACAGGGGCTCAAAAATATTTGTTACATAAAGGAGTAACCTAAAAAGCTGCTGATGTGTGACCCATCAAAAGAAGAAGGATAGAAAAGTTAAAGTGAAGACTCCCTTGACAATGTCCATCAGGACCTGGGTTGCGAAAGAAATATTCCTAAATATTAATTTACAAAGCCTTTCTGCTGCCATCTGTTCTCCAAACGGAAATCTCTCAATCTAGAGTATCTCAGAAGAAAACTTTTCCTTGCTAAACTACTGTGACAGTTGAGTCTTGCAAACAATTTTTCATTCAAGATGTTCAATAACTTCACATTTAATGCTAATATATATCTTCCAGAAAGCCAATAGCATGGAACTGCCACAGAGTCTAATTGGAAATCCTTAACCTATTGCCAATATGAACTTTAGATAATTATGGATTTTTATAAGTTTTTCAGTTAATAGTTTCAACAATGATCTGTTTGCCACGTATTTTGGAAATCTGAATCCCATTATCTGTATACTCCATCTGTTTCCTTGGATTGATCCATCAATATGATTCTATTTAAAAGCTACTTGTCCATACTGGTCATGTGCCTGTGAAAAAAGCACAACATATCCACATACTTTTTGTCTCCATTCTCATCTAAGAAACTGACCTTGCTCTCCACTCACTGTGAACTTCTTCTGATGCCACAGACCACATGGGATTTACATTGTTGTGATTTCTTTCATACTGTGCCTTGTGACCAACATCTGACATCAGCTTCTTAGGTTAACTTGACTTTACAAACTGACCAACTCCATAAAATCTCCATGAATCCTCAAGATGACCAAGTAACTCAATGTCTACCTGTCCACTAAAGCACACAGAAGCTCTTTTGAATTCTCTGTTGTTATCTAGAGAAGGAAAAGAAAATTCCCTGCAAAGACTCTTCTTTTATTTTTTGAGAATTCCCTCTTAAAGATAATTTCTCATAAGAGACTAGCTTGGTCAGCCAACCACCTGGCATAATGAAGCCCTGGGTAGTCCTTTTGTTTTTCCCATAAACTTATGGTAAACCACAGAATAGTGAACCAAATATAAACTGCTGCTGTCTACATTTTTTCCCCCTTCAAGTGTAGTAAGGTTTCATTCTACTCTTAAAAAAAGAAAACCACCACCCCCTTAGATGACAAGGGCATGAGTAAACAATAGGTTGGGAGAAAGAAGTACTTCAACATTTGAGAAAGCTGGATGCCTAGTGCTCCTGTACTCTTAAAAAGCCTAAAGAAAAATTGCTTCATAGGACTCGAGACCAAGCTTGGCACAGGTACAAACATAACTCCTTCCTTTAAACAATAAACTCAGGTGTGAACTGAGCCGACTGCATGAGTAAAATCAACGTACTGGGACCTACATAGAGGAGTTACTTCCTCTGAAAACGATTTCTCTTTGTAAGAAGCTAAAAGACTATGAACACACTTTCACCAAATAAAACATGGGCTTCTAGAGAGAGTTGAAGGGGAAAAAAAAATGGAAGAAGAAAATGGAAGAACAACAAAAAAGATGGTTAACAGGAGGCTGTGGCGTTTCCCAAGCAAGCAATGTGAGCTTAATTGAGGCTGACGCATGACAGACTCGCGCGTACAGTATCGCCCCAGCTCCGACTGAAGCTGCTGACAGAGGGTAAATGGTGCACGGCAGCAGGGCTCGTCCTGGCCTGGTGTGGCATTGTGGCGCATGGAGCCTGTCAGGAGATGGCACAAGGGCTAATGAAGAGCAGCCCTTGTTTTTAAAATTCTTCTCAGTTTTGGATCAGACTCTACACCATGAAGACTTCTCAACCTTTTAGTGCTCAGTTAAGGATATGTGACACTTATTTAAAAATTAATGCATTCTAATCAATTTCAAGTTAGACAGTGAAGAGTCTGCAAAACGGGAGACAAAAGAGAAAAAGGCAGAGGGAGAAGAGAAAAAAAGAACGAGAGAGGATGACCGCTATGGATATGGAAGAGGTAGGAGGCATAAGAAATATGGCATAAGAAGTACCTACATGTTTTTGGACATCTTTGCAGAAAGAATTTTGTAAGGACAGGCAAACCAACATAAGAAGTCAGGGGGAATAGAACACATTCTTTGTATATTCTCCCAATAAAAAGTCTAGGAACCAAAATGTTAAAAGACAAATGCAAAAAGAAAAATTTAACATTTGAAAAAAAAATTACAATTGTAATTGTTTAAAAAGAACAACTTTTGTTTTCAATCATCACAAGACGACTGTATATCCCACTATTAAAACATTGTCTTGCCCCATTATGGGAAATCTTCCAAAATGACTGAATATGTGCTTTAATCGAACGATATAGTAATGTTTATATGCTCCACTGAATAAATATTAACATTAAGAAAAAAATTATCACGTTTTAAATACGACCATTATACATATAACAGAAAAAAGAAAACACACTGTTTCTTATCTCACAGTGACATCTGTGAAATATTCAGGTTAGATGCAAAATAAATGACAAAAATGGTGGATTGACTAAGTGTCCAGACATGAAAATATAAGTCTCTACTTCTGTTTTACTTATCTTATTGTCATTATAGGAAGTGTTTAATTGCTAACTTTATTTACATGTTCCAGGGACCTGAAAATCACACATATGTAATCCACGTTTTATAGGTTAACCATTATCTACAAAAGACTTCTTTAAAAAGGCTCTTGCCATCTTAGTATAACTAGTGAAAGGGAGGGAAAAATCACTCTGGGTTATATGACCAAATTTATTTAATGAAGACCACAGTTTAACTTAGACTGAAAATCTGTCGTCTCATTTTCTATTAATCCTCACTAAAACAAATCTCTAGAAACAAATCTCTATCTAACCAGATCAGGGGCTGATAACAGAATGAGAGTAGACACATTTATTTTATAGTCACATGAAAACCCTGATACCTCCGTTTTAAACTCATGATAAAATGGCTTTTTAAAAAAAGGAATTTGTGAATCCATGTTTGTACCCAAAGAAAAATAACTCTTTAATAACATTTACCTTTTTCTGCAAATAGGCTTAATCAAAAATGATCATTTTGTCACATTTTAAAATAAGCATAACTCTTTTTTTCCTTTGCTTTCTATATTTGATTTTTATATTCCAAAGATGTCAATTTAGGGTATTGACATTAAATTTCAAATATTTTCTAATGACATCATCTTGATTACCTCCAAGTAACTTGAAAAGTTTTCCACAGAATCTTACACTCGCTCTTTTACAACATGGACTGAGAAAGGTCATACACATGTAGAATGTATAAAAATGGCCAGAACCGGTTGCTAAATTACCAGGGAGCTTTTAGGGGATTTACACACTGGAAGCGTGAACAGCGAATCAGAACTTCTAAACCTTTCACAAGCTATTTGCTCAAAAGCATGATAATGAAAACTGTGAAGAGCAAAGGCAATAGAGCATAGACAATAAAGTTCAGCAGATAGACATTTTTTCTGTTCTACCTGTGTCGGATAAGAGATCTTATTTATAAGTCATTCCTTGAACCACTGGACTTCAGCCAAAGCAGGTAACACTACTCCAGTATTGTTTCTTGTTGAAGGTGAGTAGTTGTCAATGTCACCATGCCGGGACAATTTTCATTACAAATGGCTGGGATTGAAAGCGGTTCTAGTTTTCTTTACAGTTAGCATAAGGAAATCTAGGAGGAGGTGAGAGTCAGCCATATTAAGAAAGCAGCACAAATCAGCCTGACAACAACCGACAGTCACTTTCATTTAATTTATTGATCAGATAGTCCGGATAGTCTAGATGCATTCTAAACTTTGAGGGAAAAAATTCTTAAATAGGCATTTTGTCTATGTGCTAGGTAATAAGCTATCAAAGCAAAACAAGAGAAATGTAAACATAAATTTAATGATTCCTTTGAATCACATTTATTTTATTCATTAGGCTGTAATATTAGAGTCAATTATCTAAGAAATTTGGGTAGAAGATAAAAATTGATTGGATGACTTCAAAGATGCTTTCCAAATCAAGAATTCTTTGACTTTATGCCACATTTTGCTTGGTGTTTGGTTTGGGAGATACCTCTGAAAGGAGAATGAGACTACGAGGCTGAAGAGATGATTGATTTGGGGGCTTTTACCCAGAGCATCAACAGTAATCATTAATCACTGGCCTTTCTGAAGTGCTTAAGGACTCTACTGGGGCTGCGTATGTTTTCCACAGGCTTAGCCACAGAGCAATCCTAAGAGGATGATCTAAAAAAAACTTGAGGAAAAAAAAAAACCTAGAAAAGTATGCACTTTTTCTGACTCCCCTGGAACACTGAAGATGATTTTAAGAAGAATAAGACCAGTTGAATGCACCCCTTTTTAAACTGATGCTACATGTATATAATAAGCATTTGGTCTAGCACCTCCCAAGCCTATACATTTTAATGAATTCAGTGTCTGTGTGAAGGGTCAGCTTTGTTTTTCTTTTCCTGTGTGTATAGCACAATTTTTTTTTTGGGGGGGTGAATATTTTACTTAAAAGCTGGGATGCAGTCTTTTAAAATGTCTGTAAATATACTGTCATTATTTTGTGATAATACAGCTAAATTTCTAAATCCTTTACAAGTGAGATTCACAGTCCCATTCAGGATGGAATGATTTGCTTAAGGGCTGTCTGGACTTCACCAGCAAGCCCCCTTCCATGTGGATTTGGGACCACTGGTCCATGAGGTACCACTGAATCTGCCAAACAAAACCAGCGCATTTAACTCACCAATGTGATTTCATTATTATTTTTTTTTCATTGAAGGGTGATGACATGGCAGTGAGGGGTGCATACTAGATAAATGCTTAAAATAATTTTATGATGACACAATATTCAGAAGAAAGACTTTAAGAGTTAGAACGTTTCTTAAAATAAGAACATGGCTTCTATGCAGAAGTAAAGTCTTGTAATTAAATTAGAAAAATGTACCATATTATTCATTTTTCTATCCAATATTTATTGTCTGTCTACTATACTCAAAGTATTAGATTCAGGAAGGGGATTGTAAAAATTAACAAGATATGATCCCTGTCTCAGAGTTTATAATCTCAAATTATTTGGGAGTTTTTTTCATCATTACTACAAATGTAATTATTTTTAAAGCTATTTTTGTTTTTGCGGTACGCGGGCCTCTCACTGTTGTGGCCTCTCCCCTTGTGGAGCACAGGCTCCGGACGCGCAGGCTCAGTGGCCATGGCTCACGGGCCCAGCCGCTCCGCGGCATGTGGGATCTTCCCGGACTGGGGCACGAACCCGTGTCCCCCGCATCGGCAGGCGGACCCCCAACCACTGCGCCACCAGGAAAGCCCCTAAAGCTATTTTTAACCACCCAAAAAGACATTCTGTATCTTTCTAATCTGAGACCATCTTCATTAATTTAACCATTTAAAATGCTTGTTCAATATTACTTGCTTCCTTTTCTTAGAGTAAGTTCTTCTTTTAATGAATTCTCTTTCAAAAAGCAAAACTATACCAATTCACTTAATCCCTCCCCAAAGCATATACCCAGTTTTTCAGTAGCATTAAGCAGCATAGTATAAGAGGAGCTTCTTAAAATTTACTGATATATAAATAAAATAAGATCCATTAAATCTTTATTGTAACCGTATATCCCACCAAAAGATTTTTTTTCCAATGAGAATTCTTTCTATAGATCTTTTACGTCCAACCCCATTTTCACTAGTTAACCTAGTTAAAATGATTTCAAAAGAACAAGTATTTGACTGAAGGTATAGTGACTGCAAAAGCTGCTAAGTCTCATGTTCGTTACACCCATAGACAAATGCTAATTAAAACGCTAAAGGAGTGAAAATGCATCCTGATCATTTAACGTGAATTTCGAGCAATATGGAAAGAGTAGAATAAGAAACAAGAGGTGTTGAAGATTTTGTTTTTCTGCCCAAGAAAGGTCAGATATAGTGCATCAGAATGCTGCATCTTAAGAAAATCATTATTTTAAATGCTGAGATTCCAGTGAATAGAGTACTTTTCAAATGTTAAAATCTTTGCAGTAGGCTCTGACCTCAGAATAACAAGAAAATGACAGGCGCTTACTTTTCCACATATAAAAATGACACTTATTGCAAGGTCATTATATAAAAGGCCTATTTCCCTTTCATGAAATAATTATACCATTGATTCAATATATTTGCCAGCATGTCTATATGTGGTTTAAGTGGTTATTTCAATGACCTAAATATAGAAAAGAATACCAACAAACTTAAAAACTATGGTCCAAGTGGGCTGTAGCCCTTGTGTATCATTTTTCCTTGGCAAATCATCTACACTGCTTCCTCAGGAGCCCCTTAAGTGTTTTATTTATACACATGGTGTTTTACTGATCACATCTAGAGGACTGGGCGTACTTTGTTGTAAAAATTAAACAGTTGGTTAAATAGACATGTAACTGAATTGCAAATGATATGGAAGTCTTAGCTAATTCTACTGGAAGGATGTCTTCTTTAAGAAATTCTAAAAGGGGTTAAAGTGAAAATGTTCAAAGGAGGAAAATACGGAGTGAGTATTTATTTGTATTACAGAAAGAGTTTACCCTAGAGTGCTTGGGGAGCCAGGCTCCAAGATGGTCCCCATGATTCCCAACCCCTGGCATGCACACCTGTATAGTCCCTCCCACACTGCATCAGGGTTGGTCTATGTGATTGCTAGACTATTACAGAAGGGATGATATGTCAATTCCAAGATCAGGTTCTAAAAGACATTGAGGCTTTTGTCTTGGCTGTTTTCACCTTTACTCTCTCTTGGATCACTTGCTCTGGGAGAAGCCAGCTGCCATGTTGTGAGTATACCCACCTATGGAGAGGCCCAAGGGGTGGAATAAAACCCTGGGCCAGCAGCAATTTGAGTGAGCAGCATATTTTCTAGCCCCAGCCAATCTTTCTGATCACTGCTGCCCCTATGGGGTGGCACAAGCAGGAGGACTTGGTGAAGGAGGAGAAACTCAAGCTGAGAGGTAAGATTTAGATGCACACAATGACCTGATGATTGTATGTCGCCCGTGGATGAGTTTTGTTTGACCCACAGTGTTTTAAAAATTAGGAACTTCCAGGAGGATATCTGAATTTGCAGCTTTGCTTGAAAGTTAGACCATCTAGTAACTTCAGATTCAGCCTCCATCCCAGCTGTCCCTTCTTGGGACAGGATATACGCCAGTCTCCACTGTGCCCCTTTATCCTACGCCTGACCTACTTCACTCCTCTTCTTTACCTGTCAGGCCCTTCTAAGTATCATTATTGTAGGGAAAAGAATTACCCGGGACTGCAAACGCAGGCTGGACAGGCCTAAGTAGGTATTACTCTAAGTTGCAATGAAAATGCCTATAGTTTTTACTTCACCTGTCTTTACCCCATTCTCAATGGCCCCAGATATTTGACTTATAGGCTCCTGAGGTACAGAGATGGAAGGGTGAGCATCTAGTACCTAAAGAACTATCTCTGGAGGCAGGCAAATCCACGCAGTTAAAAGTAGCATGCTTGGCTACTGGCTCAGAAGCAGGAGAGGCTGTAGTGGAAAAAGAGGAAGCTATGATCTTGTCCTTCTTCTTCTGCCTGGAAAAGTGGAGGAACCAAGTCTCCCTTCTTCTTCTACCTCTTACCTTACTTGTTTACCCTCCTGCATATTTATTTCCCGTTTAATACAGTTCCTAGTGTACACTATGGGCCAGGCTCCCCTGGATAAATATGTCAGGGGCTGAAGTAAGGGAAGGAGACACTGTACAGTTTGTTCCATCTCTATTATCCCCACGGGCCAGGCCTGGGTTTGTCACCCTTTACTGGGAGGGGTAAAACAAAGACCTGTGGAGGGTGGCGCCTGAGCATGGTGGAAGACCAGGTTGGAAAGGCAGTTGGGAAAATTTGTGGGGGTCAGGAACACAACCGAAACCAAAAATAATCCAGCTCTAGGGGAAAACAGTTGAGGAAATTTTGTTGATTTTCTGGACTATTTTCCTCTGCACAACTTTTCAGAAGAGGCTCATCTCAAGAGAGGTATAATATCCAGACAAATTGATGTTCACAGTTACATATTTAACTAATAAATGAACTCAGCTTCTGTATGGTGAACCACTTTACTTGAGAACAACGTCCATTTTGACACATTTTACTACCCTATTCGAAACGAGAGGAATCCCTTATTCTAAATGAGGGTAAAATTGTACTCGGTAATCACCACTGTATACTAAGAAATGTGCCATTATTTAGACAAGGTCATCAGATCATAAATTAAACATGAAGAATCAGAAATTTGATGTTTTATAATCTCTTTAGTCTTTAACTTTCACACAATATTTTTTTTCAAGTTCATTCCTTTGTTTTCTAGAAATAGCCTGGTATACAGGAATATGCCCAAATAGCTCCATAAAAAAGAGGTGATATGTAGAAACAGGCTGAAATCTAGAAGCAAAATAATCAGTAGTTTCTGTGTGTACAGGAGTTCCAAATTATCTGAAAGCTCTCAAGAACTATCCACAGATGTCTATGGATGGTGAGCAGGCAAAGATATGTACACACCATGCAGCCCTTTTAACCAGAATGCTGGATTTTCTCTTTTCTTGAACTTTCCAGTTTACCATGTTAATAGTCATAGGCAATTTCCACTTGCAGAAACACTGCATCTGGTGGAATTCTAGTTTAGCAAGATACTCTGTAAAGAAAGGGCTTGTGATGAAATAAATCTGGGAGTACTACCCGTCTCATATTTGTTTGAACTTGAAAAATAATATGAAGGATAATGCTGAAGACACTGTCCACCACATCCCACAGCATCCCTGTTGTGAGAGTCCATGAAAAGAATGACATGAAAAACTAGGGCTAAGGAAAGCTGTGCTTTTCCAAACCAACTGGTATGTATTAATCTTTTGGTTACTTTGACTCTTATAACTGATCAGACATTCCCCTTTGGTCAATAGGAAGTTCAGGGCAAACTTATAACCCACTTCTAATTAATGAATAGGGCCTTAGAAAATGCACTTCTGACTAACTTTAAGTTAGTTATCATTTTCTCTTTGTCCTGCTTTTCTTTAATCCTAGTGCACCTTAGATTCTTTCTAGAAGCATAAGAAAGCAAAAATAGAGAGGAAGATGGAAAGTGAGGAGAGGGAGAGACAGAGAGAATGGAATAGAAAAACAAAAACATAACCACAATTTAATGAAAACCTACTTTGTGTTAGGTGTTGTACTAACTCTTTACATGTATGAGTTTTAATCCTTTAGGTGTATGACTCTTTAGATGTATCTTCTTAAGGATCTGTGAAGTTGCTAAGAGCCCCATTTTATAGGTGATGAAAATGAGGCATAAAGAGATTGGATAACTTATCCAAGCCAACACAGTTAGTTGGTGCAGGCAATGCTGGGATTCAAACCCAGGCAGTCTAGCCCCAGAGCACCCACTATGCAAAATTAATAAACAGATGAAAGGGTCTGGCCTCCACTCTATACTGTTCTACTCTTATACTTGAACCCCTGGTTAACTCCCAGACCAAAAACAAAAAGAGTGTATTTCTAAAGCTTCTTGACCTGGCACTGACAGCCCCCAGTCCTAAATGTACAGCATACTGGGCAAGGACAGGAAACGCCACGAGGAATTTGTGAGCCAGAAGGACTTAACTGTTTTGTTTTTTTTTTTGCGGTACGCGGGCCTCTCACTGTTGTGGCCTCTCCCGTTGCGGAGCACAGGCTCCGGACGCGCAGGCTCAGCAGCCATGGCTCACGGGCCCAGCCGCTCCGCGGCACGTGGGATCCTCCCGGACCGGGGCACGAACCGGTATCCCCTGCATCGGCAGGCGGACTCTCAACCACTGCGCCACCAGGGAAGCCCAACTTAACTGTTTTTAAGGAGGATGAGCTCACGAAGGTTTTGTCGTTGTCACCAGGTGTTGCTAAATGCCAACAGTAGCCGTTTTTCTCCCTTACGTGTAGCCAGAAGTCACAGCTGGGTATGCGGGGGTGGGGTGGGGAGTGAGGGAGGAGGTGGGAGGTAGGGGGTGGTAAGATGGGTGATAGGAAGCTAGCCTTGCTTGGCATTTACTGAGGTGGTCTGAACATGTAATGCCCCCTTTGACTAAGAAAGCTGTGAGCATCTCTCGTAAGGGGAAGGGATTTCAGAAATTCCTAGGACATACTTTGAGATCCGAAGTGTGAAAAAGTCAGTTCAAGTAAAACAGTACCGAGTTCCTAGGGGAAAAAAATCTGAATAAGACAAATCTTGACCATTAAGAAAAGTACTGTTACTGTTAAAAACCAAACCAAACACAAAACAAAATAAAATAATGACTATTTATGCTCAGAAAAAAAAGACAATGAATGTTATTGAAAAATTATGTAAAACCTTCCACACCTCTGCTGTACATCAATGGCAAAATCAGCCCCACACCATTAGGACCAAAAGTCCTCTGTGGCAAAAGTGTTCCTCAGAGCCTCTGTGATATTAGGAAACGGGCTCTTAATCTCATTATGTTGTCAACAAGGTCCCAGTTAATCAGTGTCACATTCATTTGGGTTTAGTCTGTTACACTTTTGCTTGCAATTAAATGCCACAAGGTCCAAATCAGCTTAAATGAGTCATTTTTCCCCCTGGTATGGCTGAGTAACACAGCCAGCAAGGCAATACAGCTTGGGCAAAATATACCATAATTAATTACCAGAAGCCTAAAGAGAACCCACTCTTATGAGTCTCCACATTTTATTTAACGGATTAAAAATAAAATACTATCAACAATAAACACTCCTGACTCGTAATAACTGTTCAGTTGACAAAGAATGTTTCAGTCATGTAATAGGTTTTTAAAAAATTAAGTAGCACATACTTAGCAGACTATATGGACGATATTATCAAGTAATTCTATGGGACTAATGATTTAAAAAAAAAAATTGATCCTTGATATATTTCCATAAAGGTGCTCCTTTAAAGCTCAGAATATCAGGAAAAATCATCACAATAAGTGTTTACAAAATTCACATAAATATTGATGTGAAGTAGCTTGAACTCTGCGGTTTTACTGTGTGATATTTTGACCACTATTTCCCAGCATACACACCCCTTATAAACATATGGTATAGCTACTTCCTAAAAGCTATCTGATAATAAAGACCCTTAATTTTAAGTGCACCAGAATGTCTTAAAAATCCACTAGCCTCAATATTTTTATATTAAAAACATAATCAGTTTCATATTTATTTGAGGCATCTCAAAATTTGTTATCAAAAGGTATTAAAACTATTTGACAATAAACATTTCAGGATTAAGAATCTATCTGGCAGAAAGCTTTGGTAAGTCTCCATGTTCCTTAATTTTTTGAGCTGTTATTCTTTAAGCTCTGGGTTACTTCAGCTGAATTCTGCCAAACTTCTGCATATCAATTACTCATTTTCAGCAACATTCAGGGTATGCCCCTTGCCATTTATGGACCTGCCTAAGCAAAAGATTTGAGAGAAAAGAAGTTTCATTCACTCAATGAACATTAAGTCCCAGGTACTGGCCAAGGTTGAGGTCAAAGGGTGAATAGGACCTAGTCCCTGGTATAATTACTCTTAATTAGGAAAGGAATATGTTAGAATTAATGATTTAATTTTCACTTTTGACATGCCATTGCTCATGTTACCTTTAGAAATGCTCATATTTAAAACATGCAGCCTATGAAATGGTCTATTTAGAGCAATTGTCACATGAGGAACTAACGCCTGCATTTTTCAGCTCTTCCCATTCTTAACGGTCTTTAACCCAGCAATCAGAATAACGTGGTTTAGACTCCATCCACGTGTTTTCTTAAGAATTTATGGAAATGTATTGTCTTTATCTACATGCGAATAGTTCCAGGCCACCAAAGGGCCTTAGTTACGATCATTCCTGTTCTATCAAAATCTAAATCCAATTTCAAATGTGTTTATTTATTCAATTTCCCAAAGCCCTTCAGAAAGATTACTCCCAAGAACGCTAAAATGTGGACCATTCTCATTAACTGAAAATGGCACCTAATAGCACATGGCACTTCTCTTCTCTTGCCTTGCTGATGATATTTGATACAGAGAATCCTTGTTTCATGACAGAATAACCGGTGAACCCCTACTGCTCATCAGCTTGAAGGTCAAGGGTCATGCTGGTCACTCATGCTTATGAACACAAACAGGACAGACCTACCTCCTACGATGAGGCATGGAACGACGACTAGAAATGACCAAATACCAGAGAAACAATAAATAGAAAGAGTGTCAACAAAGCATGGAGCACCTAGTTGGTACCAAATAAATTAGACCAGCCACATTTATAAACGTTTCCCAATAGAAATAAATGTTTAAATATAAAAAACACAGTAAACAGAATCACTTTGCTGTACAGCAGAAATTAACACAACATTGTAAATCAACTATACTTCAATTAAAAAAAAGAGAAAAAATGCAGTAAATAATTTTTGATTCAGAATTTTAGTCCAGAATGTTCTGAGTATGAGCAAAATTGTTTATGCATAGTAGACACGCCAACTGGTTTTTACTGAACATCAATACTTACTGTCATTGGGGTATTATTGACTCTGACTTCTTGTTGGTCAATATTTTCCTTTAGAAAAGCACCTTGGATTTTCCTGCCTCTGTACTCTTATTTAAGCAGTTTGTTTCACCTAGAATGCCTTCTTCGTAAATTCCATATATCCAAATACTACTCACTGCCCAAAAGCCAGGCCAAACTTCCCCTCTCCTCCTCATGAAGGTTTCCCTGATCCCAGCAACTGGAGATAAGTGCTTCCTTCTTTGACGCTCCACAGAACTATCCTTGCGACATGATTAAGTCACTACAAGTTAGACTTGTCAACCCAACATTTATTGAAATTCGTCTCCTTTCTTAGACTGTAAATGCCTTGAAGGCAAGTGAAGGACTGCATTTTATTCATATTTGCCTATTCAGAAGCCTTAGCATGAGGAACTGCACACAGCAGATGGAATATCTACAAATTCATGATCTCAACGAACGACTACAAATAACCGTCATGGTACAACTCACACCCGACACTAATTTTAAACAGTTGTAAAAATTCATCCATTCATGATTTTTTGAACTTTCACCTTTGAATGTTTTAGGTGATAGGAGACAGAGCAGAGAACAAAACAGACCCGTTCTCACGGATTTTACCTTCTGATGGGAAAAAAAAGACAATAAACAAAAAAACTCAGACTACAAAGTCAAGTAGTGATAAGCGTAGGGTAAGGGGAGAATGAAAGAGATAGTATTTTAGACAGGGTGGTCAGGAAAAGAGCTTTCTGGGGAGGCCACACTTGAACAAAGCAAGTGTGAGCCATAGGGAATATCTGGGAGGACTTCTGGGCAGAAGAAAAAGCAAGAACAGAGACATTGTGGCAAAAACGTGCTAGGCATTTCAGAGAAATGGGTAAAGAAAAGTGGTAAGAATTACGGTTGGAGGGACAAGTGGCCAAATAGTGGGAGGCCATGTGGACCATATACAGTGAAGACTGGATTTTATGCCAAATGTGATACAAGTTACTGGCTGTTCTGATCAGAAGATGGCGCGATTTAAGTTTGCAAAGTATCACTCTGGCTGCTAATAAGGATAAAAAAGACTGTATTGGGGTGCTTGTAGAAGGGAGAGCAATTAGGAGATTACCATAGCAGCCTAGGGGAGAGGTGCTGGGGTCTTGGATCAGAGTGGTAACAGTGGTGGTATAGAGAAGTGGGCAGATTTGGAATGTCCTTTGAAGGTGGAGCCTGTATTTGATGATAGATTGGATACGAGGTGTGAGATAGAGGGAGGAATCCAAGTTGGCGCCAACGTTTTGAGTTAAATTACTAAATGGAAGGTAAAACCATTAACTGAGATGGAGGACACTGGAGGAAGAGAAGGATGGTGGGGAAAACAAGAGGTCTGTCCTGGGTACGTGAAGCTTGAACTGACAAACAGCATTCAATTGGACATGTCAAGTAGGTAGCTAAATAAAAGTCTACAGCTGGAGATATATATTTGAGACTTATGGGAATATAGCTGCAATTTATTTACACATATACATGCTTTGAGGTTATAAGGTTAACATTAACTGGTATACTTTAAAGCCCACTTATAACCTATTAAAGTTAACTGAATTTAAAAAACAAAGTCACTTTAAACTGTTGCCTATCACATCAACAGTTGACCCTAATCCCAGAGGCATAAATAAGCATGCACATTTTGGTCAAACTTTAATTATAAAAAAGAATAAAGTATATTCTACCATAAATATTTCAGCAAACAGTCATATGAAGGAACATGAATTTTAGAGATCACCTCTGTCATTGTATGTTAGCATGTCTGTGATTTCCTCTAGAAATTCCAAAATGCAGCCAAATTTTTTCCATGTATAACTGAAAGGGATCCTTCCCCATTATTTGCTACCTTTTTCTTTATCTCTTTTCCTCACTCCCAAGCTATACCACACAGGATCCTTAAAAGAATAAAAACGTATTTTATATTGTCCTGGCCAACTTTGTGCTGCAGGCTCAATGGAAAAGCCAGCCCAGTATAGGTTCCTACTCAATGTATGTCATACACACATGTGCTAAAAGGAAGATTTGGCGAGACATGAGAAATCATCATTTTTCCCCCTTAATAATAAAATTAATCCCCCCCCTCAACTCCACAATTTCCTAAAGAATAATTCTTTAGCTTATTTTCAAGTGAGGCTGTTAATGAGAAAAAGTGAGCAGAAAATTTGCCTGTCCCAACTACAACTGGTCAACCCAAAAGACACAGTCTATGTTAGGAAGGAAATAAAAAGTGAAGAAAGGACATAGTCCCAGGTCACCTGAGGGTTGCAACAGCCTCCTCTCTGGTTTTCTCTTCAGTCTCTCTGTGTTGATTCATTCTGTTATTTCATTGCTAAACGAATCCTTTTGAAGCACTGTGTATTAGCTTCCTACTGCTGCTATAACAAATCGCCACAAACTTAATGGTTTAAAAGAACACAAATTTATTCTCACAGTTTTGGAGGTCAGAAGTCTGAAATGGATCTTACTGGACTGAAACCAGGGTGCGGACAGAGTTGTGCTCCTTCTAGAGTTTCTAGGGGAAAATGTGTTTCTGTGCCTTTTCCAGCTTCTAGAGGCACCAACATTCCTTGGCTTGCAGTCCCTTCCTCCACGCTCAAAGTGAGCAGCACAGTATCTTCAAATCTCTCTGTCTGACCCCTTCTTCCATCATCACCTTTCCTTCTCTGACTCTGACACTCTTACCTCCCTCTGATAACGACTCTAGTGATTCCATTGGGACGACCTAGATAATCCAGGGTTATTTCCCATCTCAAGATCATTAACAGTCACACCTGCCAAGTCCCTTCTGCCACCAAAATAACATATTCACAGGACATCTTGAGGGAGAGGGGCATTGCTCTCTCTACTACACATTGTTTTCAAACATTTCATTTCTCAGAAATGTTTTGCAACTGTTGTGGTTAATACTTAGGGCTCTGAGTCAACCACCCTGGATTTAAAACCTGCTTCATCATACCTTGGACATGATTCTTAGTTTCTCTAAACCTTAGTTTCTGATTCTATAAAATGAGGTAGTATCTACTTCATAATTATAATGAGATAATGAATGCATAACACAGCATTATTTATTTTAAAATACTTATTGAGCTGCCCTCTATGTACCAGGCCCTGCGCTGGGATATTATTATTCTTTCTGAGCATAGAACAAAGTCTGTGGTATTGAAAGCCCTCCACAAAGGCCTTCTCCTCTAGCACTTATTGGCTGTCCCCTCACTGGCATTCATCATATACTACTTTGCCCTAATATCTAAATTCTTATATATGTGTGTGTGTATATATGTATGTATATATATATATATATATATATATATATATATATATATATATACACACATACATATATACACACACACATATATATGCCCTAGCTGAACTACAAGATCAAAGGGTAGTATCTTCTCTAAGACCTGATTCCATTTTAAAATAAAGAAAGCAAGTCATTCTAATCTGCCTGTCCCCCATCCACCCAATAGCACAGAGACCCCACATTCTGGCTGCCTGCTTTCTCTACCCTAATATGCTCTTAGCCCAATCATACCCTTCCTTGTGTTCTGTTTCCCATCTCACTCCAGCCTCACTCATCCCTAAATTCTACCCTGCTAGCTGCTTCTCGTTTTAGGCCTTCTTGGGCATTCAAACCTTGGCTTTCCGAAGTGGTCCTGGCCTCCTGTCTTGCTCACTCTTGTTTCTCAAGGAAGTTTCTGGAAGAGTGGCTCTTGCTCTGGGTCCAGACCTAGATAGAACACTGTCAACGAGTAACTGGTATGTTTTGAAGAAATGGTGAATGGAGGATTGAATGAAGGAAGGGATAGGGCAGAAACTTGCTACAATCTGGCTTCTTGTTTTTACTAAATCAGATAAAATGTAGATTGAGTTTCTCCTCTCAAAAATAAAATCATTTCATAAAAGCAAAGCCTGAGAAAATTGGATAAGCCCAAATCATGTATGACTATGTACCAGCATTGCGGAGAGGGTCTCCAGTACGTAGAAAGTCAATCATGAGTCCAGGTTATTAAAAGAAAGGGATCTTTTCCATCTGACACCTAATGGCAGCAGCAATAATACAAAATAAGCTTTCAAAAATTGTTCTCCATTGTTCTCCATTATTTGGGTCTTTGATGTATCCTACATTATGAGCTATCAAAGCAAGGCAAAACATTCAAGGGAGAGAAGCTGCTAATGAAGGAAACATTAAAAGGTTATGCCTTCCCCCATTACTTTTGTCTTCCTTGCAAATGGCTTTAAAGGTCATTTAAAAAATAGCCTGCAAGGCTACAAAGGCCTCTAAATATTTAAATAACACAATGCAGTTTATTTTTACATAGTGTTCTAAATGTACATCACAAAATGTCTCACAGAAATGTCAGTCAAAGGCTAAAGAGAAAAGAAAGGTACACTTGAAGACTGAACAGAAGGAAAACAATGATTCAGAAGAGAAGGAAGAGGCCTACAATAAATGGTACATAAACTAGTTGCATAAATGACAATACAACCATACACTTTAGATAATTAGAGAGACCCGAGAGAAAGGGGTTAAACTGGAGACAGCCCAAAGTCAAGATGTCACAATGCACTGGGGGAAAACCGACTGAGTCTTGAATCTTCAAATGCTAGTCTGATTATGTTACTCTGAAGAAAGTAACTAGAGGAAATTGGATTTTGTGTTTGTTGGTTTTTTGTTTTTGTTTTGTTTTGTTAGCATTTACTACGTGCCATGTGCCAGGCCCTGTGCTCAGTATTTTATGTCACCTCACTTAGTCCTCATGTGTTGGGTTTTACATCTTACATTTACAGACAAAGAAAACAGACCCACAGAGATTCAATCAATTCTCACAGGTAATAGTAAGTGGTAGAGTCCAGACTTTCTTCCAGATGTTTCATTATTGAACTTGTAATTCAAGTTAGCTTCAAAGAATGAGAACCAGACAACAACCCAATAAGTAAAATATAGAACTATAAAGGAATTAGAAGGAGAGTATGATTTTGTTTTTGGTCTTACTTACAGCAGGGAGGGCTTTTCTGAACATAAATTCCAAGGGAAAGATAATAAAAAAGAAAAATTCTGCCACATCAAATTAAAAATGTCAGTACTTTAAGAATAGTTGAAAAAAAGCCTACTGACAAATTCGAAAAAAGTACACAAACGGTTACTAGAAGAGCTCTTATGTAAATCATGAAGAAAAACACAAACATATCTACAGAAAAAAATTAACTTTCAAAGCAAAAGTAAGCAAAAGAATTGTAACGATTAATAAACATAAGAGAAAATATCAGCCTTAATAGTGATAAATATATGCAACAAAAGCCACAAGCGCATCTTCTGCTCAGTATGAGTGAAGGTTTGGGGAAAGGCAAATTATTATTGCTATTTTTTTGACTGATTGATTGGTTGATTTTTGGCTGTGCTGGGTCTTTGTTGCTGTGCGAGGACTTTCTCTAGTTGAGGCGAAGGAGGCTACTCTTCGTTGTGGTGCGTGGGCTTCTTATTGCTGTGGCTTCTCTTGTTGTGTAGCACAGGCTCTAGGCACGCGGGCTTCGGTAGTTGCAGAATGCGGGCTCAGTAGTTGTGGCTTGCGGGCTCTAGAGCACAGGCTCCATATTTGTGGCGCACGGGCTTAGTTGCTCTGTGGCATGTGGAATCTTCCCGGACCAGGGATTGAACCCGTGTCCCCTGCACTGGCAGACAGATTCTTAACCACTGCACCACCAGGGAAGTCCTGGGAAAGGCAAACTATTAACCTATTATAGCTTATTAGAGGACAATTTGGTATTACAGATAAAAAATATTGAAAATATTCATGTTCTTTGGCCCAGTAATTCCACTCTTAGGAATTTATCATTAAGAAATAGCCAGAAATTTATGCAAAGAATTATGAAAAAGTATCCCTATTGCAATGTTAGAATAGTAAAAAAAAAAAAAAAAAAAAAAATTCAACACAAAATGTCCAACAATAAGGATCTGGTTAAACAAATGTATGATATATTCTTAGGATGAAGTAGTAGACAGCCATTAATTTTTTTCTCAGCACAATATTTGATGATATAGAAAAGTCTTCATACAGTATTAATTTTTTTAAAAGCTGGCTTTAAAATAATATATATATATATAAATATATTTCAGGGGTTACAAACTTGAATGCTTACAGAGGATGATAACAAGTGCATGTTGTGATGTGACCGGGTTTAAAAAAAGGCGACCACATGTCCTACATAAATGTGTTCACACATACACACATCCACCAGCTTGTGATGCTTGAATATTTGCCAAAAATGTTTAGAGTGGTTTATGGGATTATGAGTAATTTTTATTTTCCTCTGTGTGCTTTTCTATTTTTCTTAAATTTTCTATATTAAAAAAACCCCTTACTTTTATAGTAAAAGTTCCAATAAATGTTATGAAATAAAAAACAAGAGACAATCAGCACCGGCCTGCTTTTAGACAGAAACACTGATACCTGAGGAGCCTTTTCCTATCCTATTGCAGAGCTCCTCCTGAGGAAGGGTATTTCACTGCCTCCACTTCACAACCCCGTCTATCTTTGACCAAGACATCTGAAAATGCACCAGAAATACTAAAGCAGTAGTTCTCAGTCCTCACTGGCATCTTAAGTAGCTGAGGAGCTTTAAAAAATACTGTTGCTTACACCCCACCCTGGAGATTCTGATTCAATTGGCCTGGGGTGGGGCCCAAGCATCAGTAATTTTTAGAAGTTCTCAGCTGACTGTAACGTTGAGCCAGGGTTGAAAACTCCTGGTCCGACCTAAACTCTTCAGATTGCAGCTTAATGTCACTTCTCGTTGCATCCTTTAAGAAGATGGGAAAGAAGATCATCCTCATTCTTTGTATAAGATGCTTGTCTCTATTTCTAGTCTATTTGAAATGATGCCTATGAATTTTCTCCTTAAAGCTGCAGTCCTTCATTTGATAAAAACTTGATTATAAAGCACTGTATCACAGCACTATATCCCTTTCCTTCATGAGCTTAATTTTAGGTTTATTGACAGGATTACATCATTAATATCTTCCTTTCCTCCCCTGGACAGTAAACTCCATGAGGCTAAGAACATTTTTTTTTTGCCTTGTATGCCCATAATTTGCAGATTGAGTAGGTGTATATGGGCACCACGTCTAATCATTTATAGGCTCTCTGAGGATGACATTCACAATGCAACCTTTATGGAACTGGGCACTTACTGTGTACAAAGTACTGTATCAAATAATGCATGGATATAAACCAAAGCACAGGCTCCAAGTGCTATGATTTAGTAGGGCAGAGATGAACGCAGACGGCTAAATGCATCACAAAGCCTAATGAAGAAATGACACTGCACAGGCAGAAACCCAATGGCATCAACAGATGGAGCACTGGTTTTTCTGATTGGGACTTTCATGCAAGTGTTAATGGAGGAAATATCATTCAAGTTAAGCCTTGGAGGATGAACAGATGTTGATAGTTAGAAAGGGTGGAGAAAGGGCACTTGCTGCTATAGAAGATTGCCTCAAACTTACGGCTTAAAACAACACAAATTTATTATTGCACAGTTCTAAAGGTGAGAAGTCCAGGTGGGCATGGCTGCTTCCTCTGCTCTGGGTCCTACAATGTCAAAATCAAGGTGTTGCCAGGGCTGCATTCATTTCTGGAGGTTCTGGAGATGAATCTACTTTGAAACTCTTTCAGGTTGTCGGCCAAACTCAGTTCCTTGTGGTTGTAGGACTGAGGTCCATGCCTTACTATTGGTTATCAGCCAGAGACCTCTCTTAGCCCCTTACACTGTCTGTATTCCTCATCTCATTGCTCCTTCTGCCTTTAAACCAGCAAAGGTACACTGAGTCCTTCTTACACTTCAAATCTCACCAACTTCTCCTTTGGCTTAATTCTCTTCTGCCTCCAGCCAGAGAAAGTTCTTTGCTTAAAAGAGTTCATGTGGCTAGATTGGGCCCATCAAGTTTAGGAAACTCTCCCTATCTTAAGCTCTCTAATTACATCTGCAAAGTCTCTTTTGCCATGTATTGTAAAATATTCTCAGGTTCCAGGGATTAGGTCATGGACATCTTCAGGGGTCCATTCTGTCCACCATGCCAAGTAATCTGCAGGATAATCAGATAATCAGATATGGTTGGAGCATAGATGTTGAGAAATATGGGGAAGGAGCTTGAGAGTCTTGAACACCAGCCTGAGATGTCTGGGTTTTATCTTGACAGCAAGAGGTGGTTATGGCTCTGAGAAGGTAAATTTCATATACTAAGAAATATAAAATTGTTTCAGAAAATATCTCTTTTAACTTAATTCTGATAACACAATAGGAAGCTGAATGCCTGTGAATGCCGTTACAGCCCAGAACAGAGATACCTTAGCTGAAGCTACTTCTCTCTAGAGTTGTGGCTATCTTTCTGTACACGAATTATTATCCTGGGCACATCTTCTGTTCTTGTTCCCAATCTCTGGTCTAATGAAATAAATAAATAAACAGTCTAATTAAATAAATTATATATATATATATATAATATGTATGTACTTCACATATAGAGAGAAATAGACCCTTGCTCTGTGTGTGTACATGTGTGTATCCAATACTCTATTTTCCTCTTTGTAACTTTCCCTGATTCACTAAACATACATTTTCATTATCATCTCTGAGTAATAAAAAAAATTACTGATATCAACTCACCCACGTATAGGCTTTTGAGTGGCTACCAACTTTCACCTCTTGCTAAACATCAGAAACACGGCTAGGACTCAAATACCCCTAATAGAGATTAGGGCAAAAACAACCTGGTGGAAAAGTAAGCTATGTTCAGTTACTGAGTTCATATTCTGAGTACAAAAATATTGTATCATGACAACTAGAAATCTACACTTAAATAGCACCCTAACATTAAGGTTTGGCCCTTCAATCCCTATACACATTAAATCTATAAAAAGGAAGAAAACTATAAATCATCATCTTTAAGGAAATGCACATTGCAATTCTCGTGAAATAAATTCAGGCTTTCACAACATAAATTTTTTTCTCTTATGACTTAATACTTGTGTGTGTAGTAATAATTTCCTGGTCAAGAATTCAGATTCTGATGCCAGAGTGCTGGTTCAAATCCCCGCTCTACCATTTTCCAGTAGTGCTGCTTTCAGTAAGTTACCAAACTCTCTGCGGCTTCCTCACTATAAATGGGGACAAAAATGATACCTACTTCAGAGGGTTGTTGTGAAGACCTGACACATGTAAAGTACTAAGAACACTGTCTAAACATCGTGAGTGCTTGACAAATGTTAGCTATTCTCCTTACTATTATTTTTAGATAAGTGAGATGTTATTCTCTGCAATTCATTTCCCCTCCTCCCCCCTCCTCCATTTCTAAGGGGAAAGAGGTTTTAATTTTATAAAGACAAACCAGTTCTCAGACACAATAATTAAGGCAAATAAAACAGTTTCCTTAGAAGCAAAAATCTTCCACATTTGCCCTTTCAATGTAAAACTTTGAAGAAAAGAAAAGATGAAGAAGCATAGGGTTGAAATCTACAGGCAAAGTGATTATAGAAAGCTGCATGGATGTTTCTGACTGAAATAAATATCTCCCTTCCTGCCAGGAACTGGGTTCTGAGCATGACTGAAGGTGAGAGGGGAGGTGAGAGAGCTGCACAAAGCCTGGAATAAAGGAGCAACGTGATTAAACAAACTCATGACACAGTGATGACGTGCACGGAAGTTAATGCTGCCAGTTACGAGGACGTGTTGAACACATATTATAATGCGTTCAAGCCCTACACAATGACAGACTGTGTGAAGCATACGGACTGGCAGAGCTCATAAAACTTACGGTTCATGCATTACTACTCACCGCTACTTCCTACCTGCAGTTCTAAGAAAGACTCAGAAAGAGCCTGCCTTTAAACCATTCGCAACGAAGCACAGCCTCGTCCTTCTTTATGGTCTCAATTTATAAGAGGGTATTATCATTCTTTTCAAAGGAAAACATAAAAGTAGCTCCGAACTGAATAAGCATAATTATCAAACGTGTTACAACATAACATTTTCAGTCTTTCACTGAATGACTTCAAACATTCAACAAGTGATATTTCCTATGTACATACTATCCTGAAGTAATACTCTGAAACGTATTACATGTACTACTTTTTAGTATGGATTTGCTTTAGAAATTAGTCATTTTTTTCAAAAGGAAAAAACTTTGTAATGATATGGCCTAAATTGCAGCTATTTTGGAGGAGCTGGAAAAACTATATTTATTGCTTTTTGCTCCAGGCCACTCATATCTCCGTATATATTTCTGTTGCTTGTCTACTCTTTCTTTTCATAAAAATACATTCAATGTAGACACATACACTGAACACACAACTGCAGCTTAGTTCAAGTTAGAAGACACTGTATCAGCTCCTTTAAAAGCCTCATAAAGTTTTCTTTGCACAATTTTCCTGTCTAAATCCCCCTCATTTTTCTTTCATGACATCAGAGCTGCAGTGGTTTTTAATTTCATTTCAATGGGAAAGATGTGGCTTTTCAACTTTATTTTACTAAAACCAACAAAGCACAATTTAAGGGTAAAACACAAACACACACACGCACACACAAACACCCTTCTCCTCATTAAAACAATGTATTAAGGATGTAAGAAAGCATCAGAGGCACTTAAAACAGTTCAGGAATTTGGAGGGAGGGGAAGAAGGCAAGTCTAAAAGTCACTTTCCTCTCAAACATTGAGGGAAAAATAACCTTCAAAAAAATCCTACTACTTTTTTGTAATACATTTTTATAATTTCAGTTATACCAGTTGGAATCTAATTCTGAGTATAGCTGTATTTGTGCATTTACTAATTAAGCCATCCAAATTATGGGAGCAGCCCTAGATAATGTGCTCGTTACATTTAGTTCTCTAAGAAGTGTAACTTAATAGTATTAAATTTTCAACATTTTCTGCAAAGGTATCTTTTGATATCGAATTTCAGAGAATTCCATTTAACATACCACTTTACAGGTTCTCCTTCGTCAAAGTTTATTAACTTTCTTTTTTCCTCTTCATTAATGTGTAACAGTTAGAGCTAGGTCCTTTTCCCTTGATATTCTTTCCAATTCCTTTCCCTTAGTCATATTCTTTTTTAGTCTCTGTGCCAGTTTCCATCCCAGTTTTTAGTATGATATTGTTTAACTTTCTTTCTCTGTGTTATAGACGCTTGAGAACATATACTCCTCTGAGGTTTTCACAGTAGCTATTGCGATGGTAGGTACATGGCAAGTATTAAATGTGTTACATGAATTTTGGGAAAAGAGCATTCACTAAGAACATTTATAGAGCTGAGGAACGTTGAATATGCTTTTAGCAACACCAGGAACCGAAAAGTGATAATTTCCAACAAATTTGATGTAACTGAAGCATTCTTGCAACAATTAATTATAATACCTATTAAAAGATATATTCATCAATGGGCATCAGGGCCCATTGAAACATATGATACCCTACTCAGATCCTAAATCTAAAGCCTAAGAAAGTCAGACAAACAAATGAAAAATAGGAACCTACATATATAAATGGATGGTGCTAGGACAAGCTAAGTGTATGGATGTGGAATTTCTGAGTTTAAATTTCAAGGTCCGTGAAAGAATAAAACATGTTTGCTGCTAAAAACCACTGGCCATTTTTAGACAACTAAATCACCAGTGGTTACCCTAAAACTAAGTGCCATAATAATAGGATGTGCAAAATGGAGATGTTGGAAATGAGAAATTGTGAATTTGTTTACTTTGGTCTTTTTTACCATGGCTATGAGAATAACTGTTTTGACTTCCGACTCTGCTAACTGCAATTGTTTCTAAGGAGATTGGCAAGAGGAGGGGGAGGGATCCAGAGAAAAGCAGCAGAGACAGAGAAAAGAAAAAAATGGAGAGGAGGACAGAGAGATATGGAAGTGGATGCTAAAAGACTGATAATAAAACTATTACTTGTTTTTGAGATTAGAGGTCATAGGCAATCGCAAAGTTACCCTTTATTTTATGGATGAAGTATTAGTAGGTCTCTGTTGGAAAGAATCTGCTTTATTCTGAGCATTCTGAAGAACCATAAAGAGAAAGGTTATTATTTTTTGCACCTATTATGTTCATTTATTCGTCTTCCTTTCTGACTGATCATTTGAAGACTTCCATTTCCCATCATTGTTAGATATTTTACTGGCACTATTAGCAGTTCTAAAAAAACAATCCAAAGTAGGTTATTTCTCTTTTTTAAATGAAATGAGTTTATGCCGATAACACAAAAGGTCCAGAATAAATAGCAACTTGGGCGGAGTACAGCTCTTCCTTGAATGCTGTTTTGGCTGCGAAAAAGAATGTTGCCACAAAAATCTGTTTTGCATCATCTAAATGCTTGAAACAAGAACACATAATTTAGAAGAAAAAAAAAAAAAAAACGGTGGCTGCCACTTAGCCATAAAGAGCAAAGTCGTGTTAGAAATAGCTTCCCTGTGATATTTTGGTGCACTTCTGGGTTTTTTCAGCAATCGACGTAATTATGCGGTTGGAGAGGGCAGTGTTTACCCACATTCCCATTTATACACTGTACACAAACAGAGGACTTGACTCCAGCAGTCTGATGGGCACACGGGTCTGCGGCCGCCATCCCTGACCTCAGCCGCTGAGGAAACCCAGGTGGTTTTATCAGACGTAAGTGCAGTCTTTAAACTAGAGAATATTGATATCTGATTCTGCTTCTGTCTGTCCAAAACACCCAATGTTTTCTCTGCTTGAGTGCTAGATTACAGATGTAGAATACTGTTTACATGCGCTCTGTCGGTACGCTAATTCTCTCCATAGTTACTGAATTATGATGCAGAGGCGGAGGAGGGCGCGTGACACAAGCACCCTCCCCCCAAAATCCATAACTTTGTTGTTTCTTTGTACAACTTGATGCCAGAAATAAACCCCCATATCTTTCCCCATGGCTACTCTGCAAACTTTGGAATGATTTCTAGGAAGCAGAAAAAGGAAACTTCTGCCTATTAGAATATTCAAGCTTATCAAATCATTTCATATGTTAGGATGACTATAAATGCTAACTTTATTGTACAGGAAGTTCTTTCATGAAAATGACATTCTTTTTCAGTTAAAAATGTTCAGATGTCAAAACTGGCGCAAAGAAAAGTAACCAGCTGTAATCGCTGTTCTATGTAGCACAAGTACAGAATCATGTTTTAAGTATCATACAACTCCATCTATTCAGCTGGCACCCTCTTAAGTGGCACGCCCGTTTCGTCGGGCTGATGGCCAAAGCCCTTGCATGAGTGATTCCGAACAGTGGCATACCTCACCCATTCACACATGTCTAGTACTGTCTGCAACACTATTTATACAAGTTGAGATGTGAATCGACATTTTGTAGTATACATTTTCTTCTGTGTGTCCCCTTTATTAAAACTGGGCTGGCTCCCCGTAGCATTATATATTCTACAAGTTGATCCACCTTTAATAAAGGACTTAGCTCATGTAGCCCGTGCTACTAAAATGACTGTGGGACAAAATGCTCATATTTTATTCCATGATAAGATTCTGGAATCGTATGACTAATTTTTTGCAATTCTATTTTCAAAACCCTTCACTACAAATATAACATGGATACTTAGAACTAAGTGTACTGTTTTTCTATATATCTCTCTCCCTCTCTAGAGATATATAAAAACATACATAAACATGGAGAGAATGTGGATACATCATCCCTACTCACTGCATAGAAGGACGCTATGGAACCTCCCTGAGGCTCTGTTTCCTTATCTGTTCAGTGGGGATAGTAATTCTACCTATACTCCAAAGATTGGTGCAAAGATTAAATGTGGAAATGCTTACAAAGAGCTTCGTACATTGCCCGGCCCATAAAAAGTATTCAATATCCACCCTGAGAAAAGCTCAGTTTGTTGTCAATCACAATTTGAACAGGGACAATAAAGCAAGTTAAGAAACAGGTGGAGGAAGCTGCTGTTTCCAAAGGCACATTCTATACTCTACCTAACATCACAGGTATACTCTGCCTGACATCACAGGGGAGTGATGCATGACGGTCCATCTGACATCAGGGTACACAGGACGTATTATTTTGAGATACAAAAGTCATCTTGGCATATTTGGTCCTTTTTATTGTGCTTTCCCTCATTCTCCTCTCAAGTATTTCTCAGTAAAGCCACGAGAAACGGCTAGACTTCATGAGTTCTTCAGGTAAGGAGAAAAATATACTTTATAAATTCTTCCTACTAATTTCTGTAACCCATTCTGATGCCCAAGTTCAGCCTGAATTACACTGACTGGTAGTATGCTAGAATTTTCAGCCTAGTAGCAAAACCACCCATGATATTAAAATAATGCTAAGGAGAGCAGGGAAATTAATAGAGGAAGAGGATATATAAACTTGTATCTTTTCTGAATCTGCAGTTACGTGCTCTTTATATACTGTTGTAGACTGTAAACAAATGGTTTTCTCAAACTTCAGTGAATTTGCCCCCCTACGCCAGTTAGATCTGAACTTTGACACAGAATGTTTTACATATAGGAGAAGAAAAGGGTACATTAGATGTGACTGCCATATGACAAGGCAACTTGTATTTTGAAAAAAAAGCTACTCTGGCAGTAGGAGAAAGTGCTGGCAACGTGCACCAACGTAACTCGTCTGTCACTTTAAGAGCTGAAATAGGAAAACCTGTACCATTTTTGTACCTTTGTTCATTCTTTTCAACTCATTCGAAGTTGCCCCCTGGGAGTTAGCCCTCCACCAAAAGTCTCTTTCAGTACACAACTAGCTCTCTCTATTAAGCGTACGCACCCCTGCTCTGCTATAACACTGCTTCCTTTGTACTTGCCTGGTGAACTGATCAGCCATACAGTACAATGGCCACAATTACTAAATTACGCTGCCTGTCACTGCCTTTTGTATCACACCTCTAACAGGTGCCATTACCGTGATAGGCAAATTGTAATAATCCATTCACAGCATCCACTGCCTTAATAATGTATTTTTTTTATTTTACATAATCTGTGTGTGAATACCACAAGGCATTTGAATAGTCAGTAAGTACGTGGGGCTGAAAGACCGAACTGCATGGAATGCAGCTACCAACAAAGGCGCTTAGGACAACAGACCTGAATGCAACCACGTTCCTGATAAAGCAGATATACACATAAATATATCCCATGCAGAAAGGGCGTCCGGATTTGAGGGTTTTCGAAAGCAAATTTAGGGGCCTGAGAGAGTGAATAACAAGACTTAGCAAACGGAAGTTGTTACCCCGGGTTTAAAACCCCACGTGGTGCCCAGGTGAGCACAGCCACAGGCACCCTCTGCTGTTGTCAGCAGCACCCAGGGCCAAAAAGCACAAGAGCATCATGAAAGCACCAGCTGAGCCATGGGAAGCCTGCTCTTGATCACTGTTTACCCTTTTACTATGACCCCTTTCCGGCTTTATCTCCGTACGGTGCCTACACGCATATAGGACATGAAACGTGACCATTTAAACGATCTGTGACGTTTACAGAAGTGCTCCAGTGAATACATGTGAATATGTGTGAATACATGTATCAGCAAAAATGCCTCCCTTCCTGAGTATCACGGTCAGTGGTCAACTTGAGTTGATGGAGGTTTGCAGTCTTTATTTTCCTGGAGGTTGTTATAAATAAGACAGATATACTCACTGGTGTCCTTCAAAGTCTGGTGCATGATGGTGGCCTCCTGGTGGCTGGCCTCACAGAGGATTCATGTTTACAACATGACGACGTATCCACTTTTGAAAAGTGACTAAAAACACTTTCCAATTATAAGGCTCTAACCAAGTAGAAGATAGCATTGCTATTATGGATTAATAATTCAGAACACTTAACCAAGTCTAAGCATTGCCTTGTTAAGTCATAACAAATGAAAGAAGGTAAGAGTTTCAGAGCTCCTCCTCTACCAAAGTTGTTCCTGAACCCAGTTTTAAAAACCACTACTTTTGTGCCACCTAAAAGGCACAGCCATGCGTTCAATGGTTTCAATTAGCCATATAATCAGGAAAACCAGAGAAGCCTCCACAATCAAGAAGACCAGTGATGGCTCTACAATTTCCAGGGACTATGAAAGGTGTGTCAAGGAGGAGCGGGTCGGAGAAATTGTCTTGAAGCTGTACTTGCACATCAAAAGCACGCTCCGTTTTACTTAGACTGTGTGTTAAAGATATTCCGATTGTAGTGATGAGTATTTTGCATATTTCACTTCTCCCCACAAATTAAGTTGTGACCCATCAATCTAAAATGCCTTTGGGAGGAGGGAGTTTGGAGAATTTCTCCTTCTCCAATCTGCCCCTTCAATTCTGCCACTGGTGGGCAGGAAATGCTACCTGCTAACACAAACATTCTGTCCCTGATCTATAGATCTCCATAAATCTATACATGGATAAATGGAAATTCCAGAGTCTATCCTACATCATCATCATTTATTAAGGGCGTACTATATGCCCTGCATTGTGTAAGGATTTTACATTATCACATCTAATCCTTCTACTAAACCTGTGAAGTGGGTACTATTATTATCTCAATCTTGCAGATTAGAAAAGTGAGGCTGAAAGCCTAAGTAACTTGCCCAAGGTGATTTTATCAGAGTCCCAATAGAAAATAGACCACATAATCAAATTAGGTAATTTAAGCAGTCTTTTGTAAAGAGACTATTTAAAAGGTGTGGGAATCCACAAGGCCTGGCACATTAGCCTGGGACAAGCTAACAGTGGGCAAGTTACGACCGCTAGGCTTAAAGTGGGAGGGCAGGAAGTGGTTACCAGGACTCTGAAAGAAACGGCCTTGGAGACGGATGCAGCCAGTTCAGTGCAATACCACAGGAAGAGAGCTGGCAGAATCCATACCCCGACCTTCCTCGCCTCCCTGTGTTCCGTGTCCTGCCAGCGCTCCCCACTGGGTGAACCTAATTGGAACCCAGAGGGCAAGGGAGCCCATTGGTGTGGTCCATACAGAGTCTGTCATCCAAGAAACAAAGCAGAGTGGATGTGGGGAAGGAAAATTTATGTTCAAGCGGTCATACAGTGAGGGTGTAAATGCTAGCTGGGCTTGGATTTAAATCCAAATCTACTGCTATTAACCACCAGGCTATAAACTGCCCTCTAAGAAGACATGTACGTTTATAATTCGGCTACATAATTATTGCTAAGTCTCCTATTTTTAAAACCTCTTGAAGTCCTCCAAATCTCCATTCAGCCAACTGGATTCTCACATTCCTTCTCTTGCCTCCTGGTTCTCTGTGTACACTGTGAGTGTCAATCACCCAGGGCCCCCCTTTTCTTCCTGTCCATCACCCTGATTTGGCCTCCCACTGCCTCCCCATCTGGCCCACCTCCCACGGTTAGCCATTCCAACTTTGCACTCACTGCTACCCTACCATCGCTCCTCTTTGTTCTCCTGTCATGCCTACTCTGCCAGTTCTCAACAGGCGGCGACTTTCCACTGTTTGCTTTCTTGGCTCCTACTCCTGTCTGCCAAGCAATCCTGGGGAGACCTGCGAGACCACACTAGTGAGCTCGCTCCAGACTCGTGCGCCCAGACCTCGGCTGGGCACTCACGGTAACTCAGCCACCTCTGACTCAGCTCGCGCTGAGTCCCCTTGACATTTCCTACAGCAACTATTCTGAGCCTTTCCGACCTCCTTCTAAGCCCCTGACCCTGTCCTTCACTGTCAGGGAGTAACGGGGTTCCTTGTTTGGGATCATGACGAACCTTCTGAAGTTCTCTCCTTTAGAACTCAACATTATTCAAAATCCACTCTACCTCCCTTTTCCTTCACCCCTGCTCCTGAGGAAGCATTTAAGGTTACCTCTTCAATGCGTGCTGTTGATTCCACCCCTTTGCACGTCGTCAGGTCCTGAAATGGGCAGTTACTTTCCTTCATATTGGCATCACTACGTCTCTACCAGTTCCTACCTCTTGTTCCCAAAACATGCCCAGGGCTCTCAGGCTTAAGGAAAAAAATATTAACTCTGATCCTTATCAGTCCTCACCGTTTTTATTTCTCTACTCACTTTTTCTTAAAAAGAAAAGTCTAGGACCAACTTCCCCACTATTCACGCTCTCTGACCCCTCAAAGCCACCACTTCCTATCTTTTTGAATGCTCTCCAGGTCTTCTGAAGTATTGGATTTTTCTCAGTTACTTCTCTTTCTTGAAAAAAAAAAAAAAACTCTCTCCTTCTAAGGCTTCCATGACGCTGCACTGCCAAGAGTCATCCACTCACCCTCTTTACACACCCTGACTCCTCTCTCTCCCATGAAATGCAGACTTTCCTCAGCGTCCTAAGGCTCTTTTCTTCTGTATAAATATTCTCTTGGTGATCTTATTTATTCCCCTGGCTTAAATGTGCTTCCATAAAGTAGTATTTATGAGATGACTTTAAGTGGAACATGAACTGACATTTTTTTATTTGGATACTTTGTTTAATCTAACCTTGGACGGCATCCACCATAAGATGCACCATTTAAAATATACTACTTAGAAAGCGGCTGCCAATTAAATTATGACAGTGCTTTCTTATCACTTAAAATTTTATACTTATTCAAAAGATCTTTTAGATTTCTCACTTAGAGAGTTTTTTTATACATCACTCCTGTGCATGCACAGAGTGAGATATAAGCAAAACAAATAGGTGAAGGTTTTCCTAAATTGTTCTCACAATCAGTGTCCAACTCTTCTGAACCACTTTTCAGCTCACGGTCATTGATATCCTCGGAGCCATCAGGAGCATCAGGGATGTGACATTTCTTAAGTGTCTTAACTACTCTCTCTGGGATTCTCTTCCATGGTGCTGATACTCATTCTGCAAGTCTCCATGCTTTCTTCTTTGTACCAGAAAGTCAGGTTCTCAGACAACAGTTAAAACTTATATTCTTTTCTCTAAAGATCTTTAAATGGTTTGTTGACTGAAACATTGAGAGACTGCAGTTTTTCACGCATGCCAAATTGGCTCATGTACTGACAATGACAAGTATATATCCACCGCTGCCTGGCCAACAGAGTTTGTAAGATGCCATCAACTGTAAAACACCCTAATTTCAGAAACGTTAAATTGTGAAAAGATGTGCATCTTACAATCATGAAATATGGTGATTATGCATTTATTTTCATGGGTATTTTAAAAAACTATATCCATCACATCAAACTCACAGATTTCACAGATACTATTATAATGGGTTATGCTTTTATTTATTTATTTTTAATTAGTTAATTTATTTTTTGGCTGCCTTGGGTCTTTGTTGCTGCGTGCGGGCTTTCTCTAGTTGTGGCGAGCGGGGGCTACTCTTCGTTGTGGTGCACAGGCTTCTCATTGTGGTGGCTTCTTTTGTTGCAGAGCACGGGCTCTAGGCACGTGGGCTTCAGTAGTTGTGGCACATAGGCTCAGTAGTTGTGGCTCGTGGGCTCTAGAGCGCAGGCTCAGTAGTTGTGGTGCAAGGGTTTAGCTGCTCCACGGCATGTGGGATCTTCCCGGGCCAGAGATCAAACCCATGTCCCCTGCATTGGCAGGCGGATTCTTAACCACTGCACCACCAGGGAAGTCCCTTAGAATGGGCTATGCTTTTAAAAAGTGAGTTAATTTAAAACAGATTTTTAAATGTCAAGTAAGAGTATAAGTATTGGTTAAGTATGGCAAAAAGCTTTTAAGTAGCACTCAAAAGGCTAAAGTTTGAAGTACACAGGCTTAAATTATCATCACTTCAAGGACGACTTATGTTTACATATCCAGCTATAACCTCATTCTTAAGCTTCAGTCCCCAAATTCCAGCTGCCTGCTCAACAATATTACCTGAGCACCTTGTTGATACCTTAAAACTCAGTATCTTCCCTGCAAAACCCATTCCTCCTTTCAATTTTCCTTTCTGTTAATGGGACACCTTTTACTCAAATGGAAACCCTGGAACCACCTAGGATTTCTCCTCACCCCTCCCATCACTGCATGCCCCCAACCGCCTGTCCTTACAGCCAAACTGTCAAGACTTGCTGATCCTTCCTCAATGATGTCTCTTGCATCTGTCCTCTTTTCTTCATTCCTAATTCCACAACTCTAGTTCAACCTTAATTAGGACTTCTGTAGCCTGCTGCCACAGTGTCCTAAATGCTTTCCCTTACCACTCTTTCTCCTCTGGGCTGTCTTATATGCCATTGGCCAGGGTCACCTCCTAAAACATAATTATTATTGGGTCACTTTTTTGTCTCAAAAAGCTCAAATACAATAAGAAAGTACTTTATACTTATTTGCATAACGTTTTCAGACTTTTTTCATTTGATTTTCTCAGCAGGTCTATGAGGAAGGATAGGTATTGTTCACCCCATTTGAAAGAAGAAATAGAGGATGAGTAAACGGTTTGCTGAAAGTCAAACAGTGAATGGATATGGTGGTCTGGTGGTATTTTTTTCCCCTGCATTGTACCCCCCTGCAATTCTTGACTGGCTGGAAGGTTGCTTATTTGATCTGATGAAAGACATAAGATCTACGTCTAATTTAAAAACAAAATTTTTTATTACATTATAACTCACATCAGTCCTTTTTTTCCAGTTTCTTTCCCACACTACTGCTAGGATAATGTTCCCTAAGTATAGGTTTTATTATGTCACCCCATTGTTCATATACCTTTAATAGCTTCTAATTGCCTTTGACATTAAGACCCACCTCTTTGGCATTCATGGTCCTTTAAGTTTCATCTACCCTTCCTTTCTTACTTCCTACAAATCCCCACCTGTGTTCAATGCTGTGGCTAAACTTTCTATTTTGCTATTCCCCAACCAACTTTTTAGTCACTGCGCATTTGTTCACGATGCTCTATCCACAGGGGATGGTCTCCTTTGTGACCTCTCCGATCTTCAAGGCCCACCCCAAATGCTACCTTCTCTGTAAATCCAGACTTAGTTTCCCAAACCCCTATTACGTGCTTCACTTTTAAACTGTTTATCAAGGAGTGTGAGGTCTGCTGCTGGTACATAACATCTTTTTTACTTTAATATTTATACAATTACTTATGTATTTAGGTATTAGAAAAAACTTAACTGGAGCATCTAACTCATGGTTTCACATAGGACAAGGCCATGTAATACAAAATTTCAGTCTTTTTAAAGTTGATTGATAGAAAACTATTAAGTAAATAAAACTAGATGGTGGTACATAGATGAGGTGGAAAGTGTGGCTGTGGTTCATAAATGCTGGACCTTTGGGAAATACTACCTTACAGCGTTTACAGTATGTGGTATACCTCAGTAAAGTCCTTTGTCTGCATGTTTTACGCTCCCCATTAGAATACACAAACTGTAAATCAGGACTAAAGAGGATTTATCTGTGTATCCCTAACACAAACTGTGGATCGTGACTTTGTAGATGGACTGTAAAATCAATTTAGAGATCAAGAATGGAATTTTGTTTTTTTTTAAAAAAAAGATTCGAAAATATTAGTGTACATTACCCACAGCTAAAAAGGGCATTGTTTTATGAAATATGTTTCAGTTATGTATGTGTATATGTGTGTAATATGCAACGTGATGTGAAATGTATTTCTTACTATGTCATGACCTAAAATATTTGAAAAAATACGGCCCTGACATGTATAGACCCATTCCCTGTACATATTATGCACTCAGATATAGGACAAGGGACTTCTTGATGTAGGTACCAGAAAACATCTTATTTTTAAATCTTCTGATTATGAAAGTAATGCATTATTAAATTTTTACCATTATAGATAATAGGGGTAGGACCTTATAATCAACATCCCACCCCAAGATAAATACTCTTGATAATTTGATACTTATTCCAAAGTTCCACTTTGAAAAGATTTTATTTTCTCTACATTCCAAAGTTTATATTTTGAGAATGGCACAGTTCTGAGACTATTAAATATGGGTGTCACCTGCATGTCAGCACAGTGCATTGTACTTCAGAAATGACTGGGTAATTAAAAGCATACTAAAATATTAATAGTATGTGTGTAGAATATAGGTAGGGAAGAGCAACTGATAAGTAGAAATGGGACATTCTGGCCTTTTTAGAGGGGGCAGGATGAGAATGGGCAAAAGGTAAACATATAGAATGAACAGAGGAAAATCGTCAAGGACACTCTGAGAGGTTTAAACTTTCCTGTACAATAAACAGGTAACTGTAAACAATTCACTTCAGGAAGACATCATGGAAAATAATGGAATAGTATTAATTGAAAAGAACAATCTAACTGGTAAAAATATGAAGTCTATCACACAGATTGTCTTAAATGCCTCCAGTGCTGCCTAGAAAGTAAACAAGGTAATAAAATGATTTTATGACTGTATCTTCATAAACAACCACAAGAATAACACAGTGCCATCCTTCAAGTTATATCTTAAACATTAATTAATTTCATAAAGTAAAAGGTAATTTAGTTCTGTAATTACTTGCAAATTTTCTAATTTAAATGAAGATGATGTTAATTCAACTGAGCTATAAAATAAGGCCATCATGTTTCCCTGGAGGACACACACATCAGGGACTAAGATGAACCAAACATTCTTGAAAACACGATGGACACAGAATAAATGTTTACTGCAGGAAGCAGAAAACTGCTATACTTCTGGCTGTTATCAAAATCCATTCTTGCAAAGAGAGGACAAATATCAGTGATATTTAAATGCACATGAAGAATATCTTGATTTATACATTTATGAAAACATCTACAAAGATTATAATGAAAAGATCCATAAATTAGATCTGTATATCAGTAAACCAGAAACTGAAAAAGAGCTACTGGAATACTACCCAACTTTCATCAGTTTTCTGTGCCAAGAGAAAGACATCATTAGGTGAGGGAAAGCAAGAAGATTTTTAGGCTGTGAAATCTCAAGAGAGAAATCAATCATTCATTCAACAGATATTTATTTAGTGCCTACTATTAGCACGAAAGAGAGATACAGTGGTGAGCAAACCATACAAGGTCCCTGTGGTCATGGAAGTTGCATGTTAGTGAAGCAAAGTACAACAGTGATCTGGAATCTAGATATTTCCTCTGCCACTGACTGGCTGTGTAAACATAGAAAAGTCACTTAATGCATCAGAGACTCAATTATTTTATCTGTTAAAATGAAATGGTTGAGCTAAGTCATTTCAAGGAGAAAATGCAAATATTGGGGTTCAAGATTGGGGACCACCATTCAAATAATTCAGCAATAGAGCCTACTGCCAGCCAAGTCAAATTCAGCTAGCATGGACTTCCCTGGTGGCACAGCGGTTGAGAGTCTGCCTGCCGAGGCAGGGGACACGGGTTCGAGCCCTGGTCTGGGAGGATCCCACATGCCGCGGAGCAACTGGGCCCGTGAGCCACAACTACTGAGCCTGTGTGCCTGGAGCCTGTGCTCCGCAACGATAGGCCGCGACAGTGAGAGGCCTGCGTACCGCGATGAAGAGGGGCCGCCACTCGCCACAACTGGAGAAAGCCCTCGCACAGAAACCAAAAAGCCAAACACAGCCAAAAATAAATAAATAAATTTATTAAAAAAAAAAATTCAGCTAGCGTTTTCCTTTCTTCATCTGGGAATTTCCATAATTAGACCAGGACATTAACGTTTTCCCTGACCCAATGCATCCCTCTACACTGTACTCCCTGACTTCATTCTGTCTTGCCTATGAGATTCATGCTCTTCCCAGTGCCTAAAACAGTACCCGTCACTTAATTGATTTGATTTGATTTTTTTAAACTCAGGTATCTGGGAACCAATGATTCAGAGAATACAATAAGTATTATAATTTAAGTAACTCAGATAAAATGGAATTAAAGCTACAGTATTCACTAGGAACCTGCAGACATCGATGAAAATGAAAGGTTACGCTCAGAAAAAGAATCAAACATTTTAACGATTTATTTTATCATATGCTGAAGCTTTGGGGGAACATTGTTAAAGTATAAAACCTAAGTTAAAGTAGACTCTGGCATTAGTTCTATTTCATTTAAAATAAGGAAAAGAAAAAAAAAAGAGAAGGAGTTGTTTATTGGAATTAGGATTACTGCCTCATTTGTTCAGGCAATATGACAGACTTGTTGTTCTGAAGGGCCATCTCACAACTAGATCTTGGATCTACCTCAACTAATATGCATTTTTAAAGCGTTTCTTACTGAGCTTGCTAGAAAATACGGGGATCTCCAGAAGTAGGAGGAAGTACAGAATGAATAATTTTCCTAAAGGCACAAGGACATGATGAAGTTGGAATTAAAATCTGTATCTCTTTGATTCCATGGTCTTTCCACTTAGATTACACTGCCCCCAGGTAAGTAGGATAGACAGCAGACAGACAGCAGACACAATCTCCTTTAGGCTCCAGTATTACCTTTCCGTTTCTTGAACATTTTCACCAAACATACAAACATCATTGTCTTTTTATGTGTATCAGTGAAACAATTTCATGAATGTTGTTTGGTGGAGTTCGTGGATATGGTTTTCTTTCCAATAAACACACCCTCTGTAATAAGCAAGAGTTGCAGAACCATTTAATGCAGGCAGTGGGCAGGAAAGGGGGGCATAAAGAAGTCTAAGGCTTAGTCTTGACTCCCAAGGTACTTAGACTATTTCAGGTAATGGGGCAGATGCCACAAGGTGAACACGCACACAGCTAGTGAGCACTAAGGGCCTCGAACGCAATCCATTCCAGGGGTCACGAACTTTGGGCTGAATGCTGGCTCCAGTCACATCTGTTTAGCCAGCACAATGTGTTTAAACGCCAACTTTAGGTGGGGATACGCTCCCTCAAATTCAGCTACGATAAGCTCAACTCACTACGTTACGTGGTTACATGTAGGACCCTCATAGCATTTTGCATCTGTCACCCCTAATAAACTTAAAGCATTATAGGGTTTGGGTAACAACTCACTTATCTAGCACTGTGGTGAAACGGGGTATTTTAGGAAAGAAACTTTCCAGATAATTTAAACTGATTTAACTTCAAGCAACAAACATTTGATTAATTAATGAGAATCTTCTAAAATACACCACTAAAATACACTTTATTGTCTCCTTAAACAAACAATAGAGAACATTTCCATTTTTTAAATTGGCTTAACGTTATTATTACAAGCAGCCATTATTTGATTGTTTAAAGACAGTTTTATGGCTCTCTTTCTTTAATGGTAATTCTCTTACTTCATGGTGTCTAGCCTTCTTACTTTAATTTAACCCTTCTGCTGAGGGCTGGGCTGAGAAGTAAAATAAGCAAACAACTGAAGAATTGCAAAAACAAACCTTTTTAAGGATTTAGATGGAGGAATAACATCAACAACACCCACCACTAATTCCTTTCACTGAGAGCTAACTAGGTACACAAAAATGCTATCATTATCTTCATTTTACTGACGATGAAACTGAGCCAGAGAGATAGATCAGTTTTCCAAAGTCACACAGCTAGTAAAGCAGGACCTAAACCGAAGTCTAATTCAAGCACGTGCTCTCAACCACTACCTTATAATGCATGTTTTTGTTGAGGGTTTTTTTTGTAAAGCATCCTAAGATATCCTTCCAAGGTTAGTGTTGTCCCGTGGAAAAGAGCATGTATGTTTCCTTAAAATGGATCACTGGATGTATGAGATATTACTAGTCTTTTCTTTGGAGTATAAACATGGAAAGAATAAACAAATGGGAAGATTTTTTACTTGCAGCTTAGGGCAAATATCAAGTAGAATGGGGAATCAAGAGGCCACGGAAACTCTAATACCTGCCAGCTAATCTCATTCTGAATTAGCCACTTCATCTCTCAACTTCAATCTCCTCATGTGTGAAATAAAAACAAATACCCATATACCACAAAGAGAATACTCTGAAGATTAAGATAACATAGGGGATAGCATAGTATAGTACCCAGCACATAGAAAATGCTCGATAAATACTAGCTGCATTGGTTGTTGATTTTTCTCATCTGTAAAGTGAGGATAATAATAATACTCATAGGGCTGTTTCAGAATTAAAGGAAATAATCTACATAAACTCTTTAACACGGTGCCTGGCACACAGTAACTGCTCAATAAATGTTCACCAGAACTGTTTCTATTAGTCTATTCACTCTCTTACCTCAGTTCTTTCAGCAAAAACTAGGAAGGAGGAGCGTGGAAAACTTCTCTAACATAGATGGTAACTCGAAGGAGACAGAATGTGCTGACTTCCTTCACTGAGGCCAGAAGTTGGTGAGAAAATGGATACAAAAATTTAGCCGGCATTTTAGCCTCTTCAGAGAAATGTCCTGCACAGAGGTACTCAGGCTGTTATACAAACAATGTTTCATTTTAATTTTAAACACTTTATTTAAATATTTTGTTTTCTTTCATTAAAGGTACTACCTTTGTTGGCTTATGTCTCAAGATATGGGTCAACATTCACTGATCTTTCAATCTGAGATATATTGTATGCGAATTTATCCAACTGAACAGTATATCTGAATGATTAGAAATTCTAGGCTCAATCTTTATTATTCCTTTGCTATTGGAGGGCCAGTATTGGGTTTTCTTTTCTTTCTTTCCTTTTTTTTCCATAGGAAGTCTTTCCTTGCTTTGCCACAGGGCAAAAACAAAGGAAACAGGGAAACTGACCTTAAATATGCGACCTTCAGGCAGCTATCAGTTTCCAAACTTAAAAAACATTTTTGTACACAAGCAGTTTAGAGTTTGTTGGATTCCCAGATGTATGCCCTGACTTCATTTTTCACAAAAGATAATTTTTATAGTTTACTATGATGCTGTTCAGGGTAACATTTCACTTTGTATTTGAAAAAGGACCAACAAATAAACAAGCCATATAATTGTATGAGATACTGTGCAGTGAGCTTTTAAAGTAAGCTTTTAAAGAAGGAATTGCCTTAATTATGTCTTCGGGTATCTGAGCACCAAAATGCAGGCAATTGGTGGTATTAAACGGACACTTTGAAAGCGAAGCCAATTCTCCAGAGAAAAATAGAGTTTGTGGACAAGCTCATGGAATTTCAAAGTATAGGTGCTCTCAGTTTCATACATGCTTCATACATGCAAGCAATAAGCCTCAGAAGACAGTGTGCTTCAGAAACACCAGAAGTTACTTCTTAGAAGTGAAGATGCCTGGGCCACACCTCCAGAGATTCTGATCTGGTCAATCAACATTGGGGCACAGGAAGCTGCGTTGTTAGTAAGCACCCAGGTGGTACTGATGCAGTTTTCTACCCACTTTCAGAAGCGTGCTCGTAGCAACATCACATCACCACCTTCCAAAGTTTTCCCTGGATACCCTCTTTGCTAGTCAGCTCTCATTCTCACCAATGTACAGATATTTGCCGGCAGCATTACAGATAACACTGCTATGGGAGTTGGCTCCATGGAGAGGGCAAAATGCTACCTCTGCCTTCAAAGTATTAACTCAACAGATGTTCCAACCTACCTTTCAATTCTGTTTTCTATACTAGAAGTCAACTGGGATAACTAAACACTTTAGCATGCAATAATGAAAAAAAATAAGGGAAAGGACTTCAGATGGTCCTTCATTTGGATTGGGTACTTAACTTCTCTGGACCTCAGTTTCCTTGCTTGTAAAATGGGAACAACAGCACCTACCTTCTAAGATTATTGTGAAGATTGAATGAAGTGTGTGCTTGGGTCACAGAAGGCATTCTACGAATGGTTGCTCCCCTCCGCACTTCTAGAAGGCCTGTAATGAACCTATGTGAGTTGTACCTCTTGAGTGCGTCTGCTCCATGGCAGAAAAGCACAAAGAAGAGGTGGTCAAAGGAGAGTTATAGGAAGCAGGAGGAAAAGCATGAAGACTTCATAATCCCCAAATTGAATAAACCATACAAGTTAGTAAAATATGACCATTTAAACGTACCTGGTAATTTTTAGCTGCTGGGTAATGCTATAGGATAAGATTGGGGATGTTATCTAGAACTCTCCAACCTCTCAAAGGAGAATCACCTGACACTGTTTAGTAAACAATTCTCTTGGCTCCATACCTGGAGCACAGGCACACAGAGCTGCTAATATGAAAAGCTCCATCACATCTTGGTGTGTGCAATTCCTTCTGAGACTTGTAATTTGGTGCTTATATTTGAGACCATATTTTTTTTTCTCTGTCCACAGTATCTTAACATGTATAGCATATTTCTCTTGATACGTCGGTTTCAGCTGCTCTGAAACAGCAGTGAAATATCACCTTGGGCTTCACGATGAATTTTGGGTACATAACATAGCCTTACTTTAAAGTGAGATGATATCAAACATGACCGCCAAATAGTGAAAGTCAATCTAGTCAGTTTAGGAAGCAGTAACATTCTAAACAAAGGCCAATCTAGTTCTGCCTACATAGATGTGTGCCCTATTTAAGTGCTAATTCTTAGTACTCTTCTTCAATTAAAACAGTCCTCCTTTCCAGAAAGAGCCAGACAATCTAAGGTCATAAACAGAGAGACATGTTCTACCATACCCTTTGGAGTAACTGTGTTACTCTTTGATTTGGACAAATCACCAATACAGCACTTCCTGAGTATCTCAAATCACAACATAGAGATATTCTACAAGTAACAGACTAACAATATCAATTACCCCACTTTGCAGATTCCCAGCACACAGTCTGAGCTACACTACCTTTGCTTTGATACCTCTATTCACTATCAAAAAAAAAAATTTAAATACACTAAGAAATAAAATACATGTTAGCCTGATGCTGTAAATTTCAAATCACACTGTTAATTCTAATATGATTATTTAATATCAGAGACTTATTTTTCTTAATAAAACTAAGATGATATAAATGGAAGCCATAATACATTTTCACATCATATTCTCGGTAATGAAAAATAGAACTGCCACTCATTTATAAATTCATAAACTGGTAAAAATTATACTCCTAACAAACCACATTTTATAAAGTAAATTATGTTATGAGCTCTATGCTGTACTACATACAACAGATTTTTATTTGATCCAAGTAAGGTTTTTTTCTTAGGATAAACCGAGATATTGTGTCCAAATTGAGTCAGCCTCAGTATAAACAATGGGGAAGACTTCCTGAACGTGTAACTGACTGATGAACATATTTTCTAGAAATCTTCCCCTGAAGATTCACATATGTAGCAATGGGGTGCTCGTGGGTAAGTGTTATAAACAGGGGCACGTGAGGCCTCGGGTGCTGGGGATCCAAGGAGGAGTCTCATTTGCCAAATCACACTAGTGTTTTTGGCACTTTTGCCATGGGTTAGTTGTAAATATTATTGCTTAAATTTTCAGTCCCAAACTTCTCCATTAGCCAAGAGCAATATCTCACTTTTCTCAAGGTCATTCTAATTATTAAGTAAGAAAACAGTGATTTACACAAAATGAATTTATGCAAAGAAATAGTCTCTGAGCACTCTGCTTTTAAAATCTGCACCTCTACAAAATGCAAAGATCAAAAATGATATAAAGGTTAGTTTATATATATATGAACTATATATAAAATTTAGGTTTCTCATATATGTAACAAAAGTGTTAGGTTATACTTAAAATTTTATTTTCCAACATAGAAGAAACATTTAGGTTGAAATGTAATGTAGTTGTAAATATTATTTAAAATCTATTATTTTAATATATTCTTGACTCAAAGGGTAAAAATTAATAGACATATAACTACAGTTTTTCATATATCAGTTAGTTCCAATATTAATGGAAATAAAAGGAAAATGCAGTATGTATTCATGATAACAAACTGTTCTTATTTAGATTTACTGAACAGTTTCTCTTCCATTAGAGGAGGACACTATTCACTTGGACTTCACAAGTCTCTCCTGCAGATATGAAAGGTAAGTTTCAATGTAAAATCTCCAGGCACATATTTATGTTAACTGTATTTGACGCGTCACAGTTATTTTAAATGGTGTTTACCTTTTCAGTTACAATAAATTTGAATTAGTCTTCAGTCAATAAAAAATACTAAAATGACTTAAGGTATTTAAATTAAAAATTGTATTTCTTCTAGATTTATATTTTTCTTATATACTTACTAATATATGGAGGAAATAATAATTAAAACTTGAAAGAATAACTGTTTTAAAAAAGCAGTAAATTTAAAATTATTAGAAAATATCTTAAAAGATCCAAAACTGTTAGTTAAGTATATCAAAATACGCCTTTTTTTCTGTATTAATTATAGTGACAAACATTTAAAAAGCTAATAGCCGGTCCTGATTTCATTTCCATTTACTCTACATTCCACGTCCATGCACTACAGGCAGTTCAAGAGACATTTCTTTGACTAGTGGCTCAATGGCGCAGCCTATGTGTAGAAAAGTATAATACAACATTAACTGATAATGTGAAAACTACTCAGTTGTGTAGTTATGAATATGGTTCAAAAATATAATACGGTTTTGAAAAATGAGAGGCACACATGAAAGAGTTCTGTTCCTGCTGCATCATGATTTTCACCGTTATCTGTGAAACTAAAATAAATTGAGAAAAAATATAAATAAAACATAAAAATAAGTCTTTTTCATTCAACGTGAAGTAGTATAGTTTTTTCGAATAAGTTCGAAATTCTATTTCCTCCACTGCCAAAAATCTAAAGAAGCATGGTGTTTTGTGGCTGAGTTAACATTTCAATAGTTGTTTCCTGTCAGCATAACATATGATACTGTGATTTGTAATCTCCTTTAAAATAGCCTTTCTCTGAAAAGACACTAAGCACATGCATTAAATATTTTAAATCAAGAACATTATTTCAATTTAACAATTGTATTAGGCTAATTAAACAGAGGCCTATTGTTTTATGGTACAGGTGATAGGAAGGCTGGATAAAACTTGTTCTGCTACCTCATGGATAAACTTGATAAATATGCTGCCATCCATAAATCTCCTTCAATCAACACATCCTATGGGTCTCCAGTCAAATATAGAGGGGGGAGCTGTTCTCCTTCAAGGCAGCACATAGCAATAATCTCCCTCAACCTTTTTAACATTAATGTACATTCAGAAATGTAAACTGGCCCATCTCCTCAAATAAAAAAAAAGGAAAGAAAAAAATCGTTGACAAAGACCCATAGTTACTAGTAAAGTCTAAGCAAAATCAATGAAACCAGTTTTTAGATGTGTGACAAAAGCCAGCATTCCGTTGTACACAATTAACTTTCCTGTTATTTTTTTTGTGAGTGTCTCCTTTAAAAAACCAAGAGCCATCATACAGGAAAGATCTTTATACATACTCCCAACTTTTCTCCCTTCATGCAGAGCTTGGCTGCTAATCCTAGCAGAGAAAAGAACTGGGCTCAAAATTTGCACTCATTCCTTTTCTCTATTGTTAAAAAAAAAAAGAAAAAAAAGTAACCCTGTAAATTTACTCAAGCTGTTTAAATATGGAGGAAGTGGAATAACTCAGCCAGCCTCTGTGGCAAAGCGAGTGCAATCAGGAAAAGTGTCTCAGTGACACTGCAACTTCACCACTTTAACTTCACAATGTGAGATTAAAAAAAAAAAATGTACTTCAATCACCCAGCAGAGGTCTGATCAATTTGACATTGACTATAGAAAACTAAACTCGCAGTGAAGACAAGCACGATGTGCTGGAAAATTATTTTTGTTTGGTTCACTATTACGTCATCTTTTCTTTCTATTGCTTTTGGTATAAAGAAATCAATAAAGTGTTAAACGAAATTAAAACAAAAGCCACTCAAATGTTTATTTTTTCAGTCACTGCCAAATGATTTAATTCCAAAAGCTCTTTTCATACCATAAAAGTTGTGGTTGCACTTGTTTTTTTGTTTTTATTCCTCCCTCAAGATCAGATCTGTCAATCAGGAAAAAACAAACAAACAAAAACTGTTTCAGGATGAAATTGAAATTTTTTTGCACTCACTGTTATTTCACAAACGACAGAGGTTTGACAATTCCCAACATTTCTGTAGGTATTTTAATCACCTTAGGCTTTTAAAATAAACTTGATGATGTCTAATGTTTTAAAACCATATTGTAAATGTATTGGCAATTAACAAAGCTGAAATATTAAATTAGACAACTGAAGTGCTATCTTACATTTTGCCATGGAAAAATAAATCTTTTTGTCCAAAAGTTACTCCCAGATATTCTTATGCAGACTAGCCATTCCATGTCCAAGGGATTATTCTGCTTTGAAATAGATACATATATCCAAAGAATAACCCCTGGAACAAATTAAAATTAAATTTGCCAGTAGTTTCTACTTCAGTAATTTCTGAACGTAACTGTGTAAAAATATATTGGTGCTAATTTGACGTTAATAAATTAAGACCATTAGAGACAGTCTTTCATTGTTGGCCTTCAACAATTGTCAATGACACTATTTTCTGTTTGCATTTCCTCAAGCGTGTTAATGTATCTTTGTTTAGGCTCGCAAGTCGAATGGTCAATGTAAACACAGTCAATGAAACATCAGGACTGGAAAACAAGTATACTGAGAAAGTCTATGGAAAGACCATTTGGTCTGTTGCCAAGTATGCAATGAGGCTACAGCACTGAAAGGCTACTTTAAAATTTCTTTATATGATGAATAAATTACTCTTTTAAAAATTCTCAAAATTCTTTGTTTTGCATACAAAGTCCATCAAGGACGAAGGTAGTCTGCAAGTTGAACCTAGTGCAATGTGGGTTATAGTCTTTGTTTGCAGTCTTAACTGGGGATTGTACCTTAGCTACCATAGTTCAAGCGTAAAAATACTTTGTCTGTAATGCTATATACTGTTGCCAGTGACCCTCTAAATCCTTGAACCAACTGTGTCTCCTGGTGTCACAGAAGATAATGCCAATTTATTGCAATGTGTGGCTTTTTTAACTGATTAAAATTAAGCTGTAAACACGTGACAATGGAATTAGCACATTTAGAGAGTCTGTTTTCCCACATCCCATTTTGCGCTAGTGCGGCTGGTCCCTGCAACTCTACGCGGGTGCAATTTTAATGACTTTGCTGGGTTTTGATGTTCTTATGAAAAAAGCACTGCTTGGTGTTTGTGGAGAAGGTAGATATGGGGGCTGAAGAGCTGTGATTGCAAACATGGTGACATCGTTTCTGTTTTCCGATAGGATCGGTGTCATTTTCCTCTCAGCGATAAGACACCTCCACTGACAGTGCCCGATTAGGGAAAATTTTATTATAAAATTCACTTTTATCGAATGAGGATAGAGTGATAAACAGTGCAGCCTCAGGGAAGGAATAGGAACAGATTCCCCCCCTTTTCAAATTCCACCTTTTCCCTCTTCTCTCTTTCTCTCCCTTAAAAAGATTATTGTGTCTTAGTTATTATTAATGGTACAAAAGAGCTCCCTACAACATGTGATTGCTGTGATAAAACTATCTGAATCAAGAGACACTTAGATGTTGTTATAAAAGAAAATCTATTTTATATAGTCACATATACGTGTGCACACACACACACAAACACACAAAGATAAAACTGCTTTCTGAATCCTCCATTTCTGGAAGTTATCTAGTTCTTGTTACTTAAGAAAATATAACATCCTAAAAGAAATAAAGTTGAGGTAATATTTACTGAATTATCCTAAATATACATTTCATACTTGTCTTCAGAAATAAGTATTTGCAAAACAGAATTGCAAGTTAAACATAAAGAAACAGAAGATCGTGGCCCTCTAATTTCTTGAACAAATACTAATGCCTCAAGGAAGAATATGAAAAAATATGGATTGTTTTTAAATAATAAAACATCATTGCTTTTGAATTCTGGTAGTTTAATGATGATACTTTAAACCTCCAGTGTCATAAGTTATGTCTGTTTACTCCTGATAAACTAACTGTAACTCAGGAATATTCTGTATGACAACTACTTGAAAGGTCATTTGAGAAGCAGAAAAATAAGCATCTGACATTATTTATTAAAAAAAAATTTTTTTTTTCCTGACAGAAAGTTCATTAAGTGACTCAGAATACTCTTTCTACCTTTATGAAGTAAAAAAGTAGTGTCTCTGAGGCTAAGGACGTCCAGTGGCATCGGTATATTCTGGTACCTCATAAAGAGAGTCTGATGATAGATTTTTTTTAATTTGTGGGGGGCTGGGTGGAACGCTGATGATAAAAGCAACTCAGAAAACTATCTCTTTATTGATGGAAAATATTTCTGAGGGGGAAATAAGAGCCAGCAGTCTTTAGTTTATGATACTCTTCCATGTATTTCTAAGGTATCCCTGAATTCTCTCTTTAAAGACTTTTTTTTGGAGGATCCTTTTTCAAATGCTGATTCTAAGCATGATCTATTTCAGTGTGCAATTTCCAAAGTTATTCAAATAGCATTTTTTAGTTATCAGTGATCAGAGAATCATGCCAAAATATCTTATTCTCTTTTGAGTTAAGCTGCTAAATAAAAAAATTAATTTTCTGAAATCATTGCTATGAACTGAAGATGCCTACAGCTTAATGTGGAATAATTTAAGTATTTTTTGTATCCTTATAAGCAGCAAAAGAAAAATGGTTACATGCTTTACCCATCGTATAATAAAGAGGAAAACTGAGGTTTACACAATTCAAAGCTACTAAAGCTAATGCCCTTTAGTTCAACCATTGCTTCCCAAGCTCCTCGTTTTAGGATTTCAGTGAGACAAACATTATACCCGAATTCATGATAAGGCAATATTATCATACTGCAACCTAATTTTCACCATTAATTTTATAGCCTAAAAACAGTTACTGAAGTAAACTTATGAAATTATACTTGGTAAATAGTGGAGAAAAACAAAGCTCAACACTAAAGTAGACAGTAAGTTAAAAAGTGAATCCATACTCATTATTAGCTTGAAATCTTTAACACCGAATGCTTATTAACGAGGATACTGCTGCACGGTGGACTAGCTTGAGTAGAGTAGACTTTTCTTAGTTATCACTTTGCCGAGAAAATGTAATATTATTAAAGAAAACCACACATACACACAATGGTATTTTTGAGAGAACTGCTTGAATATATTAAGAATTTCAACACAGTGAGAGATAAAGCCAAATCCTTAAATGTCACAAAGCCACAATACATCTCCTTAAAAGTGGTCTGGGAAATAGCTATAATTATTGTAATCCTAAAGGTTAGTGGGGAACTTTCAGAAATAAGCACTTTGCTTTGTATTAAAAGAACAGAGCTGCCCATTTCTTTCAGTCAGGCCACAAAATGTCCCTCAGGAAGCTTATATTCTTCTGGAGAAGACAGGTAAAAAACAAGTTATGGATCATCCTTATAAGTTAGGGTCAGTGGTATGAGGGAGGGGCCTGATACGATAGGAAAGGAAATCTTTAAATGGAGCTGTCAGAGAGTTTTCTCTGAAACAGTGACAGTAAGCTACAAACCTAAGCAATGAGAAAGTGCTTACCTAAGTTGCTCACACAAGATACACATATCCAATATGTGAACGCATCGATACATACATATATATATATATATATATATATATATATATATATATATATATATTTTGTGGTACGTGGGCCTCTCACCGTCGTGGCCTCTCCCGTTGTGGAGCACAGGCTCTGGACGCGCAGGCCCAGCGGCCACGGCTCACGGGCCCAGCCGCTCCGCAGCATGCGGGATCCTCCTGGACTGGGGCACAAACCCGCGTCCCCTGCATCGGCAGGCGGACCCTCAACCACTGTGCCACCAGGGAAGCCCTATTTTTTTAAAAGGTATTTCTGGAAAGTTGCATGGTAACTTTTTCTTAGGGAAAAAAAAAACAGCAAGTATTCCAGAGACCTTATTAATATTAAAATAAATCCAGTAATAAAATGTCTTACTGGAAAATATCCTGAGTAGAAAATCTGTATATATTAAAGTACACCTATTTCTAAGCATCACTGACCTTGATCTCTCTAACAACTAAGAAGGTACTTCTAGATCATACAATCTTTGGAATACAGTCATCACCGCAATTATCCCTATCTGGGTCAGTAGAGAACCAGTGACAAAACAGTTTTTTCTATCTCACATGTCCTAAAAGCTGGACATACCTTTCTCGGTACCTGTGAGCACGTCCACGCCCATGTGCACAGAACTCACACCTACTTATCACTGTGTGTGCTCCACCTAATCAGCACTATATAAAATGAAATACCTTTTCCATTTCAGATACTATTACCAGTCCTGTCTTCATCTCCTAAAATCTTTGTTTTTCTCAAAGGACGCCTAATAAAGGTACCCAAGTCTGGGGAGCAAGAATGCCTTTCTGTTCTGTGACAAGCAACATCTAGAATGGCTGTGGGTCTGTGTGTACAGAATTCCCATTTTATTGAAATAAGCACTGGTCTTTCATAAGAGGTCTGCCTGACTGGTCAATGGGACATGGATGGAGTGATGAGAAGAAGAGCTGATGAAGAGATAATCCACGGTGGCAAGGTGGCCGCACAGGATTGCAGCACTGGGGGGTGCATGTCGGGTGAGCGAAGAAGAGGACGGCCTTCCTTCTGTTGTTTCATTTGAAGTGCGAAGGGGGCCTGCAGTGAGCAAACTTCAGATGTGAAGAACAAAAGGCCAGGTTTTCCCCCTACACCATCACTCTACCTTTTTCTCAATACTGACTAGATGATGAGATCTCAAGTTGAAGCCCTACTGAATTCCATTTTGACAGCCTGTATTTATTAGTCAGGTTTATCTTCCAGGTATATAAAGCAAGGATTGTGTATAAAAGAATTAAATGGAGCAATGCTACCAATCTGTGCTTGGGGAACATTTAAAAGCATTTCTTTCTATACAACTGAATAAAGGTACATCGTTATAATCATATATGTCATATGTTTATCCAAAATATTAAATCCTCTAAAAAAATAAAAACTTGTGCTTGATAAACATTAATTCCGTTTAGGTCAATTTAAACATTTTTCTCCTGGAGATTGGGATTGACACATATACACTAACATGTGTAAAATAGACTAACAAGAACCCGCCGTATAGCACAGGGAACTCCACTTCGCTGTACAGTAGAAACTAACACAACATTGTAAAACAACCATACCTCAATAAATAAAAAAATAAAGCTAAGAGAAAAGAAAAAAAAATAAACAAACATTTTTCTCCTATTCCTCTAAATGAATAATTTGGAGAGGAAGGTAGTTCCTAAGCTGATGGTGGATCTGAGGTTGCCAGTTACAGGAGCACTTAAGCGCCCATTGGCACAGCAAGATTCAAAGCCCTGGTAGGCTTCAAAGAGACATTTTTTTTTTTTCTTCTAGAACTCTTTGCTTTCTAGTAAAGCTGCAACCACAATGTTCTCTCTCTTAATGCCACCATAAAAAATCAAAACACTTTAAAACAAATTGATGTACTCTTTAATACAGTCATCACATCATCACAGGACCCTTGCACCCTGCATGGCGACAACCGTAGGGATGCATACCACACATCTCTCTCTTTGTTGCCTGCTTCAATGCTTAAAGAAAAATTGAGAGAGTGTGTGTCTCTCAATTGAGATATGGGCACCTTTGATTGACAAGACCTAATCAGCTTATCTCCACACTAATAAAGTTGGGGCCTGTGGAGCTGGTATATGCCCAGCACTGAGTGAACTTTTCCTAGCCAAAGCCTCACAGGCCAGGTCTCAGGCTCTCCTTCTCGAAACTGGTTCAGATCACTTCTTAATGGGCTATTTTCGTCTTGATAAACCTCCAAAGACTTCATTCATGATGGCATTAGAGTCAATTTAGCTGGATGAATTGTCTAAAGTAATGGCTACATGATAAGTCTATGATAAGTATTTTTGTGCATTGAATCAATAAGCTATCTTTTTCAAGCTCCCTGTATAAAGTAAAAAGTAACTTCTTCTGAATTACTATTTTTTCTTTTAGGCTATTATTTACTAAAAGGGATGGCTTTCTTTCTCTCTTTCTTTTTTAATTAAAGGATGACAGGATTTTCTGCACATCAGGTAACAAATATATCTCTTTAATAATTTCTGCTGTATAATACTACTGGATGTTCAATTCCTTGGGATAGAGTCTCAATGCTGACATAGCCGTAATCTGACTACACCATTCTGGTACCTTGTGACACTAATTTGTTCATAACAGACACCCACCAAATGAGCCCTGACTGATTGGTGGGAAAGAAGAATATAAGGCCAGGAAACACATATGAACTGAGTTTGCGGGGGGGGGGGGGCATACACGTATGCGCGTGCACACACACACACACACACACACACATTTTCTTCTTCAAGTTTACTTGTAGGAGGCCCTTTCAAACCAATTTCTACATAATTCAAGAACAATGTCATTGTTCTTATCTGTTTGTAATTACTATGTAAAGGACAAACTCAGGAACTAAGGTGTAAATAAAGCTACTAAAGGGCCAACTATACAATTATACAATGGAGACCTGGAATAGAAGTCCCTCTTTACATGTGCCAAGGTGAGGGTAAAATACACAAGTGGACAGTTTGATCTTACCTTTCATAAGTAGTTATCTAAAGAGTGAAATGGGTTCAATGGATAAAGCAAGCTTTAGAGAAGGAACTCCAGTAGCAGAGAGACTTTTTGAAATGATAATTTTCCAAGTATGAAAAAATATATATTTATGTATTCTTGTACCTCTCGCCGATAATGGTCGTTAAAACCATTCAGTAATGCTGCTTTCAAGCTGCAATATACCTTAAGTATTATAATCACCTGTATAAAATGAGACAATTTTAAACATTACAAAATGAGGTTTTCTACAGATTATAGGAAAGCTTGAGCTATTTTTCATTCAGATTGTAGTCTTCATGCTGTAATTGCTTTATACAAAATCCACTGCAGCCTTATCACTCAATATTATCTTCACTGCTGAACATCGGAAGATAATTTTGCAATAAAATTTAATTTGCAGAGCTTATTTTCCACTAATCTCCTAGCAGAGGAAACAATGAAACGGCCAAGGTACACACTCCATGTTATGACCCTAATGGTGTTTTTTATTTCTAGAATATAAGACCCCAAACATATCAATTTTATCGTATTGAAATGTTGGCATATTTTAATTGTCATAACTTTATATCCTAGAAAAGCAAGTAAACCTATTAGGAACATGTATGAAAATAAGCCTCTTTAAGTGATAAAGTTCCCCTCGGGAAAGCTTTTTTTTTTCCATTAGAAAGGAAATACTTAATATAAAAATATGGGGGTAGTAAAGGTATTTTATTCCAAATGATTAATATACCAGTAGTGGTCAACAATATTTGAGATTTTTAAATAAAAAATGAAACCAAGTAGCAATATATAGCAACTAGACATCAAGATACAGTTTTCTGTATAAAATGACAGTCAAGTTTGTCACATCTAAGGCTCATTCCAGCTCTAAAGTTTAAAATTTTAAATGTACAGATGCCACATAAACTTTGGAAGAGTAAATTCATAGTAGAAGGTCTATTTCTACAGGTCACTTAGGCTTTATTTATCATTTATGTCCTAGAAAGCATTCATCTCTTGAAAAAAAGAGAGCTTTTTATTTATTTTTTAATATTGAGGACTCCATAACAATGAACTAATATCACAAATTGGGGTAAGATATAAGTCAGTCTTGTTGCTCAAAAATGAAATAGCTTCATTTTTGCAATGGTGCAAAATACTGAAAGAATCCTCATTAAAATTCAAAATGTTCACCAAAATGTTACATATTTTTAAAAAAGGACTAATGACCATTAATGGGTTGAGAAATTAGCGCTTTAGGCCTGGACTAAATGAGACTACCACTTCCTAAACCACATTTAGATCATTCTACCTCTTTTTAAAGTTATATCATAACAAGGCCAAAGTGATACTGAATCATTTATGAGGTTTTTAGAGTTGAAATATCAGAGTCAAACATGTGCAGAAGTATTGTTCTGACATCTGAATTTCAGCAATAGGCAATTCTGAGACATTTCAAGTTATGCAAAGCTTGACATTTCCATGTTAATATACAAAACAATGATGATGTAAAAAGCCACTTCTCTACCAATACTTAAAACTTAAACACTTAATAAAACTTCAGAAGCACAGGCCTCTAAAATTCAAACCCACACAAGTCCTTACTTAAAAGCTTTCAATGTTTATCCACACAAAAAGTACATGCTGAACACGCATGTGCACTGGTCCTTTTCATTTACACGTGGAAAGGCAAAAAACATTATTAATTAATTGCTTTTCAGACCACTTATTTCCAATTTAACTTTCTTTTCATTTCTCATATATACATGTCAGAATATTCTTGCCATAAGCTATAGATTATTTTAAATTGTTTCTCAAATGTTAAAAACCACAGTAAATAAAATACAATTAAGTATACTTCACGTTCCGGAACAGCATGAATCTCAGCCAGTTGTAATTTTACAAAAAACTAAAATGAACCACTAAAAAACTAAAAAAAAAAACCACCTAAAACGACGACCATGTCCGGTGATTATCTCCTTAAACACCAAAACTGAAATATTTTGACATGATGATCTCTTGGCAGAAACAGTAAAGACATTTTTTATTTAAAAAGGCTGAAATATAAGTAGGGTAATAATGAAGAACAAAATGTATAACATTTTCAAGCTGCAAATCAACAAGAGGGTATTGACTTTTCTTTGAGGTCAATAACAGCTCTTATTGATCTAAAAAGTTAATACCTACTAAGGTCAATATAAGATCTCAAGGGTCAACAAATCTGGATTCGAACTTCCACTTCCTTTCACATATTAATACTGCTGAAATGGGTACAATTGTGTTTGGAGAAATCAAGAAATCATCGTCAGGACGCCAGAATAATCCTAAGAAATAGACCAAGGAAGTTAAAAACATATATGTAGAGTTTTAAAAGTCTGTTACTATAGAATTTTCAGAGACAGTGACCTTTAGATATAAATCCTAGTATTACACAATTTGGGCAGTTAAATAAGGAGAAACAAAAATAACTGAAAATTGTTTTTACAAGTGTTTTGCCTCTTCATGCTATTGACGTATGGAATCTCTCACTCTCTGTAAACATATATATTTGAGAAACTATGATGTGAAGTAATTTTTCAAGAATAGATTTTAGGCACTTTTAAATACAGAGAAAAAAATTGTTTCAATTGTAAAATTGAACAGTAACGTTTTAGTAACTTTGGAAGAGAAGAAAAATAGGAACCATTTCTATTATCATGATGCACCCTGTTGTGTTTTTTTTAGACTGCAAAATTAAAAAAATATATTGACTATTGTTCTAATAAGTAAAATGGTCTATGCACTCTTACACATCTTAAAGACGGCACATGGGGGTGAATCACATGGACACTGGGACCATGTCCCCATATATATCACATATTTCTTGGAGTCATAACATTGATTTATTAGCCTGATCCTTTCAATAGCCAAATAAAAGTTCTTCTTGTTCTTTTCAGAATTACTAGAAGTACCGAGGGAAGGAGAGGAAAGAAAGAGGAAACAAACTTTCCTAAAGCATTTACCAGTGCCAAAACCTAAGCAAGATGCTCTAGATATACACACGTCCTGTTAGTTACTGGAAAGGCCAAATTATTGACAGTGGTAATATAAAAGTTAGAAAGGAGAGGCCAGGTCTGCGGCAATGACAATATTATACTATGGGTGGTCAATAAATATGAAGACCACTGTGACTGCAACGTACTTAAAAAAAAAAAAAAACCTTATTTTAGAACAGTTTTAAATTTACAGAAAATTTATGATATACAGAGCTCCTGTATACTTAATATCCAGTTTCCCCCATAATTAACATCTTATATTACTGTGGTACATTTGTCATAGCTAATGAACCAATACTGATAATTATTATTTACTAAAGTCCATACTTGTTTCATATTTTCCTTAGTTTTTGTCTAACGCCCTTAGGCATTTTGTCTAATGTTTCAGGATCCCATCTAGGATACCACATTACGTTTAGTCACCCTGCCTCCTTAGGTTTCTCTTGGTTGTGACAGTTTGCAATGTTCTTTAAGCACATACTTTAGAAATGAGATAAATAAATTTGCTGACTTGTATCTATTGTCAACACTTAGATGAAAACACATGCAGCAGAATTATCTTTTGTTACAGATCTAAGGAGTATAAATTTGAGAAGTGAACAGAGATAAACGCCTGGTAGAAAAGCAAGCAAATGATATTACTGACTCTTCAATGTGCCCATATAAATAAGAGAGGTTTCATTTGTCACAAATTCTACAAGATGATAACCACTGACCTGACCCATAAGCCAGCTACGCTTCCATCTCATCCCATTATACTGTTACAAGCCAGAGTTTTAATTGATTATGAGGCAGTGAAGTGGACAAGAACAAATAGTACGGCAGAGGAGGAAAAACTACCCATGTATATTTGTTCTTTCTCTTCTTTACTCTAAAGTTGTGAGGAGAAAGTGGTTGCCCAGTTGGAACTATATTTCCCAGCCCCCTTGCACTTGGTGGCACCATTCTACTAGTTCTTGCCAGTGGAATGTATGTAGCATCAAGATGTGTCACTTGCTGTCAACGGAGCTTTAAAATTGGGTGTGCCTTCTCCATTCTCTCTTTGCCTTGGGCACTGGCAAAATGTAGAGGCCTCCAAAGCCGGGTGTTGGGCAGAGCGGCCAAGCGGGAGAGACCTGGAATTCTGACTCACCACGTGGAAGCCCATCTGCTCATAAGCAGCAATTGCGCTGGACTATTCCCAGAGGGAGAAATAAACTTCACCGCATCAAGCCACTGGGGAATTTGAGGTTTATTGCTCACAGCAGCTAGTGTTATTATGAAAAGTAGCATAATAATGGAGACTAACCTTTATTGAGCACCTATGACAGACAACACGCGTCGAGTGTGTTTACAGTTTACTTCGCGTAAGTCTCACAACAACCTCCGCAGAGAAGACCGGCAAACATTTTTATATATTAGGAAATGAAGACATGGAAAGGCGAAGGAACTTGCCCAAGGTTTCCCAGTTATTAAGTGGCAGAACAAGACGTGAAGCTGGGGTCTGTCTAGTTACAAAGCTCCAGGAACATTCCATTTTGCTTCACTGCAGGTGAAAGATAGGTGATCCAACTTGGCACTGGATTAAAAAAATAATTTCTATGCATTTTACACATGTAACTTTTTTTTGGAATCCTCAAAGGACAGCAAAAATTATACATGTGTTCTTCCTACTTTTTATGTGGTAGACACGAAGTCCCAATTTACAACGGGCGGGTGTGAGATGATTATTTCCCTCAAATTTTTTAGCATTTTCCAGATCAAGACAACATCATACCAAAATGTCAAAGAGAAAGATCCGCTCCACCTTTGTAGCCTGCTGATAATCTTACAGTGTTTAATTTGAGCAGAGTCCAGCAACTCATGGAGGGCACGAAAGAACTGCTGCGCCACAAGGTTTACAGTTAACAAAGGAGAGAACAGAAAGGCCGACTTGTTTGCACAACAGTGTGAATTTAAAGGACTATATGGGGTGTGCATCCTACACGAAATCCAAGTAGGAAGAAAAATAAAGCACGGTACCTTGTACACAGCAATAAAAATGAGGGGATTCATTACAGTAAGAAAATTCACAGCTGGCAGGCAGCATCAGTGAGGCAATAAGATATGTGGTCCATCTTCTTCATGCTTACCTTTTAGAGTCATAATGTTTGGGGGGAAAAAAAAGGTCTCCTTTTTTATATTAACAAAGTCACTGCAGTCAATCTCTTTAACTCACCTATGTGAAAAATTTGGATGACACTGTAAAAGTCCTATGCTAACACTGGTGAGAAAAATTGCTGAATCTTTTAAATTTGTGTATCCCTCTTATAACAGAGTTTTGTTTGTTTAAGTAACAGGTTCTAATCATCAACAGGTTTTCATAGAGCATCGAACATCAGAGATAATTCACAGATATGCTAATGAGGAAGAGGGAAACAGTAAATCAAATAAAACTTAATAGCCATTCTAGTTGGTGAAAATTGATGGCATTTGGGGTAGTATTCAGGGGATCAGCCTACTTAATCTGAACACACGATCTCCACTTTGGATAAGTTAACGTATTGATTGAAACAATGAAGTAATAGATGTAAAAAGATGTACTAAAAGTAGTTGGAAAATTTCAAAGCAGATTATATAATATTATTCCTAATATTAGCATTATTATTTACAGCACATAACGCAAGGTTGAAAATTACCAAAGACTATAAAGCATTAAAAGTCTCTATAATGTATTATGTAAAATACTTACACATCTGACTATTAAAATGGATAGGTGAATTAGAAAGGTTATTCTGAAATAATAAAAAGTTTGAGGGAAAATGTTTTTAAAATAAATGTTATCACTTTCAAGTATACTTAATAACTAAGATGAATGTTAGCTATACCACAGACACACTCTAGAAATTCTCATGAGTCACATACTTGCCCCAATGGTTTACCCACTTTGCTCATGGTTTACCCACTTCCCTAGCTCACCCTTTATTTATTCCAGAAGGCTCATCTATTCTGAGTCTTTCCCTGACACTGTGAAATAGACTTAATTACTTCCTCCACCCTGCTTCAAAAACACTAACTATATTCATCATGGGGATTCATAGCTATGTATTTCCCAAACAGATATTTTGCCAAGATATCCCAGCTTATCAAAGGAACTTTATATTCTAAGTGCCTAGAAAGGGGCCAGGGTCTGTGCCTTCCTAAATTACATAAAATCTATTTTCCTTTTCAGGTGGGTTGATTATCTCCCCTACATGACTCCCAAATGCAAACCTTGCTAATAATATTCATTTAAGGCAATATTTTTTCTTGTTATTCCAGAGATTGACTTAGCCCAATCCAGATCTAATGGACCCTAACTAATTTCTTAGGGCCCCAAAATTGTTTTTGGAATAAATGTTAAGGTTCCACTGTGCTCTGTTCAAGTGCCATGTGTCGCAAATAGCACTGAAAATGGGAATAAAAACAATTATTAAGGTCAACTTAAAAGGCGTATTGTAGGGCTTTCCTGGTGGCGCAGTGGTTGAGAATCTGCCTGCTAATGCAGGGGACACGGGTTGGAGCCCTGGTCTGGGAGGATCCCACATGCCGCGGAGCAACTGGGTCCGTGAACCACAACTACTGAGCCTGTGCGTCTGGAGCCTGTGCTCCACAACAGGAGAGGCCACGATAGTGAGAGGCCCGCACACCGCGATGAAGAGTGGCCCCCGCTTGCCACAACTAGAGAAAGCCCTCGCACAGAAACGAAGACCCAACACAGCAAAAATAAAGAAATTAATTAATTTTAAAAAAAATCTCCTACCCCCAACATCTTCTTTAAAAAAAAAAAAAAAAGGTGTATTGTATGTGGACAAAAATAACCTTTTAATGTGGATCAGGACCTTAGGCAATTGACTGTGATGAGATGACCGACATGGAAGATAATATTAAGACTACCCAACAATATGCTTATTTTTCCTCCAAAAGGGACAGTCTTAAAAAGCTTTTTTCCTTGTCTGGCTTTAGGGTGGTTTCTTCCTCTCTCTAAATAAACAGATATTTATTTAACTATGACTTAGAATGTACATCTCAAGATGCAAAAGGGCAACACAGTGCCAAACATGAATGATGACCCACGATGACAGTCTCTTTGATAATGACTTTACCTGGAAAAACCTATTCTTCAATAAAAAAATTATTTTTTAATGTTGACTTTGTTCCCTTATGGCAACGCTGGAAAACACTGTAGCCCAACAGGAAATACAGACGAAAACAGAGCACACAAAAAAAGCCATTTTTAAAGCTCATGCCCGTCAAGTTTTCCACTTGGTATAAGTCGTATACAAAATCTTAGTCCAATGTGAACTCATGCTGTGAAAATTCTGTGGCACCCACCTCAGAAAATTCTGTTAAATACATAAACACTGCTGAAAAGAAAAGTTCTGGGCACTAGAAGTCAGACTCAAAGGGAAAATAAACCTGATTAAAAAAAAAATCCCAAGGAAAGTTATATAAGCACAGTGCAATAAGGTCATAAGCTTAACCGTCCTTCACTGTAATATCTGAAAGTAAATTGGCATTTTAGCGACCTGCTTTGGTCGTCTTTCTTTTTCTCAACTCACAGAGATGCAACAGAGTAAGAATGGCTTCACATGTATCTTACGAACCAACTCGCAAAGTGATAGGCATTACGGGGTAGGACACCTTTAAAAATGAGTATAATACTTTTTAATGGATTAAAAATGAACCCTATGAATTCCCTTGGACCACCTAAGGAGAAGGTTCTCCAAATAGGGTTTAAATGACATCCTTTTCTTACCACTGTGGAGCTCACCAATATCTCAGGGAACCTCACAAAGTAAATTTAAGCACAACTTGAAAATACTCTTTAAGAGCTTCACCCTAAATGACAACCTCCTCTGTTCTTTTCAGAGCAGAACCACAGCTTTTTGAGAAGTAAGACTTTGATAGGGTTGTAATTATAAAGTGATAACTACACATTAAAATGATTCTTTTACCACTGGGTAGACTTTTAAAAACTCACGGGACATGGTCAAGTAATTCTTCTCAGCATCTAAAAAAATACCTATTCTAGCAGAGATATCTTTAAGGTTCTGAAAGCATAACCACTTATTCCATCACCCAAAATGATGAATAGAGAAACTTTTTCTAGAGATAACTTTTTCTGTCAGAAAGTTTAACATTTCTAAAGAAAAATCTTTTCTCTAAAATATATGTGGCTGGATAAAATAGATGGTTAATATCAACCCAATTGTATAATCCCATGTTCTGTGTAATCCCATTTTCTGTTCCTATATTGTAGAACAACATAAAGTGTTAACTTGTTATTTCTGCACTAGTTTAAACATGGCAGTGCCTTTCTGAATTCCAATCTGTGCCTAAACAAAATTATTATTCAGGTTAAAAATCTGAATCAGTGTTTATAGACAGAACATCCTCTACTCAGATGAACCAAGACTGGGGTATCTTGTCTTTCTAGCTCGGCATCTCTGAAGCATCTGACACTCAGCAGAGTTCAATGAAAGCTTGCTGAATAAGTGAAATACAGTATTTGCCTTCTTTCATATAATACTGTACCACTCTCACTAATATTACAGAATCAGAGATTTATTCTTCTACCAACTGATAACAGCTCTAAGAGCAAGGAACACACAGTTAATACTTTTGGGGTCTACGTTCCCAGGAGTCTTTATAAATATGACTTGTCAGTAAATGGAGGGGAAAACAACAACAACAACTTTCTTACATTTCCTGAGATGTTAGCTCAGTTCCAAAGCTAGCTTGTAACTTCAAAAGTAGTTTTAGGCATTATATTTTATTATTGTGCATTGTTTCAACCATTAATCTTTTCTGTAGATGATAAATTAATACATTCAAGGACTTATATTTTTGAATCAAATTATTACATAGTAAACACTCAAAATACTTCTTGAAGAAAAGAATTAGGGGAAAAAGGAGGAAGCGGAAGAAGATTAATTATAATGAGGAGGAAGAGATAGAAGAATAAGAAAATGTCAGTAGACATGGAAGAAACTCCTGAAAAAATAAAGAAAATGACTGACTTTTGGTTTGGTAAAAACATGGTCTCAATAGATACTTCCAAACCTGACTAGAATTTCTAAGTGAGTTCTATAGTGAGTTGATTAAAATAAGAATATTTTATCAAGAGCCGAAAGATAGAATATGATAAACTTGCAGTATCATACTCCGTAACCCCCACAGAGCCCCATGAAAGGCTCAGGTGAACTCCATCAATAGTTCAGCCAAGGCTTTGAGACAATTAAAGATACAAAGGAAGGCACTTCACATCTTAAATGCACTTGTTCAGATTCTTTAAATAAGTTCTGAACATGAAACATTTTGTTTGGTTTTTAAAAATGTAAGCTGATACCACTATTGATTGCTTTTCCTGTATGAACTCTTAAAAAAAGACATAGACACAGTAGAAACAGAAACAGTGGTGTACATAAATTATCTAATTCTCATAAAAATGCTGTAATTCTAAGATCTGTTTTCCAGAAGAAAAAGAAGTACTCCATATGTTTCTCTGACTATTTGGTCAAATGAACGAAGATTTTTGACAAGGTAATCATATAAAGCAAAAATAATCTGAATGCATGTAAAATAGGCCTGTGGAAGGATATTCCTTTGTTTGTTTGTTTGTTTTTTGTTTTTTTGCGGTACGCAGGACTCTCACTGTTGTGGCCTCTCCCATTGCAGAGCACAGGCTCCGGACGCTCAGGCTCAACGGCCCTGGCCCAGCCGCTCCGCGGCATGTGGGATCTTCCCGGACCAGCGCACGAACCTGTGTCCCCTGCATCGGCAGGCGGACTCTCAACCACTGCGCCACCAGGGAAGCCTGGAAGTATATTCTTAATATGGGAAGTATCTGCAGCTTAAAATTAGGTAACTATAACATAGTATTGGAATATTGAAATTGAAGTAAAATCCATATTTTTAATTTAAAAAAATACACGTCAAAGGGTAAAAACTTTGGTAAAAATGTACAGAACTTCCAGCTATAAGATGAATAAGGCCTGAGGATCTAATGTAAAATATGGTAACTATAGTTGATAACACTGCATTATATAATTGACATTTGCTAAAAGAGTAGAACTTAAATGTTTTCACCAAAGGAAAAAAAAAAAAAAAAAGATAAACATGTGAGGTGATGAATGTGTTACCTAACTAGATGATGGGACTCCTTACACACACACACACACACACACACACACACACACACACACACAAATGAGAGAGAGAGAAAATCTTCATAGAAAGGAAATGGGACTGTCAAGGAAACTCTCAAATAGAAATGGACTAGGGCTTCCCTGGTGGCACAGTGGTCGAGAATCCACCTACCAATGCAGGGGACACGGGTTTGAGCCCTAGTCTGGGAAGATCCCACATGCCGCAGAGCAACTAAGCCCATGCGCCACAACTACTGAGCCTGTGCTCTAGAGCCCGTGAGCCACAACTACTGAAGCCCTTGCGCCTAGAGCCTGTGCTCTGCAAGAAGAGAAGCCACTGCAATGAGAAGCCCACGCACTGCAACGAAGAGTAGCCCCCCCTCGCCGCAACTAAAAAGAAAACCCGTGCGCAACAACGAAGACCCAACACAGCCAAAAATAATAAATAAATTTATTAAAGAAAAAAAAGAAATGGACTAATCTTCTGTATCAATTCTATAACAAATAAGACTTGGGTAGAAAATATTTCTTTTATGAAAATAACTTATAAATAACATTGGTATTATTCTTACTCCGAAAATCTACCTTTGCATTTCCCTAATAAAACAAGATATACAAGAAATTGTGATAAACGTGCTATTTTAAAAAAAGAATGTTAAGTGGTGTTAAATATAGGGGAAAATATATTTTGACAAAAATAAAGTGGTATAATGTAGTCCCTTTAGGCTTACTGGATAGGTTCCTAGCTATTCTTGTTGCCAAGTATTGCCTAACTAAGGTGAGATAAATAATTATTATAGCTCCTAAATAGACAATTCTCAAATCCAATATCACCAATATTAGCAGACACAGCCATATTTATTACCTGTATTTCACAGGAAGTGTAGGTGTTAACAATACAAGCTACCTGCCTGAATATTTGTACACGTGTAGTTATACATATATACACATGTATATGAGATTCAATGAGATGACTTATCCAGTTCAAACAGACACAGACGAAAAACTAACACTGAAAACAGGACTTCTAACTCAACTTCACCATGCACAGCTATCACTGCTGATCTTGTTAAAATGCAGACTCTGATTCAGTAGATCTGAGCAGACCCAAGATGCTGCATTTCTAACAAACTCCCAGGGGATACCGATGCTGCTGGTCCCAAGCCCCACTTTGGGTAGAATGGAACTAACCCATTTCTCTTTAGACTGATACAAAGTTAAGCAAAGTGGCAATGTATGTTTATACTCAGAACATACCTAAAGTGAAGATTTCTAGAGAGGAAAAAAAAAACTTTTGTGAGGAAATTTACAAAATCTTTCTATATACATTACTTTATTTATGCCTCTCACAAACTCTAGAAAATAGGTATCATCATCTTTATTCCTCAAATAAAATATTATCATAAACTTGGTCTTAAGCTCAGATTTATAATCACAAGTGTCCATTACCACCAGCCTAATGGACTGGCCATTGTCTGTGTAAAGTCCTACCAGGTACAAGGACTAATAAGTCCCCATCTGTTCTGGGGATATCCTCAAGGAAGAATCTTTGAGATCGCATGCCAACTGTTAAGGAAATTAATGACAAATTTCAAGCTCCCTGCTCCTGAATGACTTTTAATAAGGCTATAATTTCTCCTGCATCTTCACCATCCAATCCTTCCATTCCTTTCAACTAGTAAAAGGACTAAATCTTGGATTATTATAATATACCTCCTAATATGTCTCCTTGTTCCCATTCCTCTGCCACTCCTCCCCTACAATCCTTGTCCTCTATGATTCAGAGCAGGCCACTTGCCTGTTGAAAGCTCTCCAATGGCATCATACCCTACAAGTCAAATTCAGACACCTGGGGCCCCCCAAAATCTCACCCTATGTGGCTCTAACCTTATTGTGTACCACGCCCATTGCTCACTTTGCTTCAGCCATACTGATCTTCTTTTTGTTGCCTGAACACCCCAAACGTCTTCTCATTTCAGAGCCCTTGTGCTTGCTTTTTCCTCTTGGATGATCAGCCTCACGTGTGCTTACGAATGGCATCTTTGCGCAGTTCAAGACTCAGCTTACGAGGCACTTGTCTAGGAGGTCTTTCCTGACTAGCTCACCTAAGACAGATTTCACTAGCTACTCTTTCATACCCTGCTTCATTTTGCCACCATCTGAAATAATCTTGTCCATTTATTTATTAATTAAAAAAGTGTCTGTCTCACCCTGCTCCCGGCTCCTTCCTGTTCTGATACATAAGCTACCTGGGAACAGGGACGTTGGCACATGGCACACAGTATTCAATAGTTAGTTTCTGAAGAAAGTATATGAAAAGGAACTTAACAGATGTGAGAACATGACTTATTCTGACTACAACAGGTCACTTTGGTATGTGGTCATCTAGGTATGTGGGGCCCATTCATTTTTCAGTGTGGTTTATTGGTTAAGAGCATGGAATCAGCATGGAACCAGATAGTCTGGTTGTACTATTTCCTAGCTCGATTAATAAGTGTGGGCAAATAACTTAATCTCTCTGTACCTTGGGTTGTGGTAAGGACTAAAGAGATGGTAAATACAGAGTGCTGAGAACAGCGTGTGGCCCATATTAAGTGTTCAATAAACACTGTATGATGTCTACATATGTCCAATCGCTAGTCCAGGGTGGGGAACCTGCGGGGCCCTTGGGGAAGGATGGAGCACCTCTTATTCATGGCAGGAAGGCTGGCAGAAGCACAGCACCCAGTTGTAGAGAGATACACTGACCAAATGGGACATCAGAGCTAGGTGGCTTGAAGTGACGACTGAGAGAAAGGGTACAAACCCATAAGGCTTGGATACTCGGGGATGGCAGAAGCAAGGCTGGTAAATGGTGAAGATCACTCTTCAAAGATGTGAGGCTACTGACTGTAGACAAACACTCCCCTGGTTCCAGAGATGTACTGCCAGGTGCACTGGGCCCATTTAGGGTATAGGCTGGGACAGTGGTGACTATCTTAAACTACCTGTTTACATACTGAAAGAAGAGAGTGAGCCTTGCATTTCTGCCCATGTATAATTTCTCTTTCAGCCTATTTCTTTTATTCATCATACAGCTTCCATTAGTTTTGTGCCTACTGTAATTCTGGGATATTTAATTCAGAGAAAAAAATAATCATAATTTCAGCATTAAGGGCAGATGACCCAAAGTTTTAAATATTAACGCCCTGACCTCAAACAAAATAGGTATCGCCATAGCTAAGAGTCATATCTGACTATTAATAGTAGATGAAAAAAGAAAGAGTCACTTTTTATTCACAGATTCTGGGACAAGAATTTATAAAAATGCTAAACTGGATCACGTCGATGGCTCATACAACCACCAGAGTGTCTGGTCTTTGACGGTCACTCCCAAGGAAGTTTGCTAATGAGTCTGATAATTGTGCCTCTTGATGTCAGTCTCAGAGTGAGATGTCCTAGCATCAGCTCTTTAGTTCTGTATCATATACTCTTCCATCTGTCTCTTCATTTCTAAATGGAGTTGTTCAATTAACTTGTAACCTCATCAGTTTTCTCAAATAGAAAGGAAGCCACGGAAGAAACCTGACTGGTATTAAACTCAATATATATCAAGCTGTAAATGGCGCTTAGAAATAATCATGTGTTGATGCATTTGCTCAGACCAAGTACATTCTGGACGTGAGTCCCCCTGTTCAGCAGCTATTCTTAAAGAGACAATAACTGCCAATTTGAAAAAATAACTTAAAAATGTCAAAAACGACTCAAGAATTTTAGAAGATGAATTTTATTATTTACTAGGAAGATGCTAGTGGTCAATATGCTTTCTATTCTATTCCACAAATAATTGATTATATATAATAATCAAAATTTCTTTTATGATATTTGCCAATAATGGTCATCAAGAAAAGTCTACAGATTTTTGTCGAAATCTTTTGCCAATAATTTTCAGAGATAACCACTTACGCTGATGAAAACATAAAAATGATGACTTTTCCAGAGCCCTATTTGCTTTCTAAGCACTTGAATATATATGATCTCATTTTACATTATAACAACCTTATGGGATATATAGAATCCGATGTCAGGTTTCCATTTGGCAAATAACAGAACATGTACAGAGAGGTTAAGTATTCCTCAAAGTCACACAGCTGACTAACAGCAGGGCCAGAGGATGGGATTGCTGTCTCTTTCTCCAATTCAGTACATCAGACAATAATTCCTATATTTTGTGGCCAAGTAAAATTTCAAAAAAACATTTCAAAGGGCCCAAATAGGGTTGCCAATTTTGTTATTTTTCCAGGTAAAGAAAAAAATATATATATATAACTTCCACCTACTATTTCTATCATATCATAAAACTATCCTTTCTTTTATGACCCCAAAATAGGAAAAACATGATCTTAGAAAACGTGTATTTTTTCAAATTAATGACGTTTGCTTTATAAGAAAATCACTATTTTTTACATTTTTCCTCTCATTTTGCTGTGGACTGATGAAAACTCTTGTTGTGGTCTAGAACCAGTTCTTAGACCAATACTTGCAAACCATTTCCCTCTTTTGTGCTGCTTCAAAAGTCATCATAGCTGTTCCACATCTATGCCTTCTTGCATTTCACAGTCTTTAAGAAGAAATCAATAAGTGCTAAAAGTTTTTCCTTTTGAAAGATGCTGTTCCTCTACTGATACTGTAACAAGATTATTACTATCATAAATTTACATCACAAACACAGAGCTGTTGATTGACTGGATATAACTAGGCTGAGTGCTAGCAGGGAAGCAAGAAATGGAGAAGAAGCAACATGGTGCCCGCCACAATTACTTTTTTCCCCCACATTACAGTAAGAAGCAAGGGCAGGAAAAATGCTTTGTGCCTGCCTTCTCATTTCTCCACCCACTTTCAAATTCATCCAAGGAAATGAATCATGATGACTTCTGTCTAGCTGTGTGCCACATCTGTCTTTACCTCCACAAAGCCCACTCTTATTCCTCCTCTTAGACTTGGTTTTACAGTCTGTGAGAAGTTCCCAGGCTTTTATATATGTATTATAAAACATACAAATATCTAATTTTATAAAACTTCAGAGTTAATTTACCATTGTATTCTACTAAAAAGTCCAAGGGAACTGAGGTTGGTTTTGGGGACACTCTTAAATTGGCATTTTCCATGTTGATTGTATTGATAGTTTGACGTTACGTTTTAGTACACACCAAAGGAATAACTATCAAATCATGATCTTATAACCTTGATCAGTGCATGATCTTCCAGAATCTGTGATCCTCTTTGTTGATTTCCTTCAGCTTTGGGAGGGAGCTACATGAATGGTGTTGTGAAAGAGAAAAGGCAGCCCAATCAGCCAAATCAATTCCAAATGATTAATGACTTCTTTTATGAATGGCCAGTGATCAGTGTCATAGCAAGAATATCTCCAACCCAACCCAGTCCCCTGTGGAAAGAGGCTCATCGATGGGATGCTTTGTCAAAGAAGGTTCCCTGATGTTCAACAGGTATAGTGACACATTCCCCAAAATAACACTTCTTAAAAATTCCTTTAACACAAATTTCAATCACAATACTTCTTTTTTCTATGGAAGATAAATGCCTGTATATCATCAAATGACCACACATTAATAATAATACTTATATTTATATAGTGTTTTATGGTGTATAAACTATTTTAACTTATGCTATCATTTCATAGGAATATTCTGCAACAGACAGTATTATTTCCATTCTACTGAAGAAGAAACAGACTAAAAGAAGTTATGTGATTTGCTTAAGGTCACACAGACAAGGGCCAGAACCCAAGGCTGGTCCTTTGACCTCATGTTCAGGGCGCTGCTCGTTATAAACATTCTTTTTAAGGACAGTCACTTCTTAAGGTGAGCCCAAGGAATAAAAGAACAATTGAAAGCTGGCTTTTATTCCAATCAGGGCAGAATGCCAATCCATCAATAACCTCAGAAAGAAGGGCCGCTCATACTATTAAAAAATCTGGGAGGGTTGATGATTTTCTTCAGTTTTCTCACCATTACTATAATGCCAACGCCTTCTGTGCTCCTTCTATTTGATTTCTTAGAATTCATCACATAAGCCAGCCAATATAGGATAGCCATGAATTCAAGCAAGGGAAACACTGGCCATTCATAAATCATTTGGAATCATTTTCATTATACCTGCTCTTACAAAATAAATATTACTTTTTGTAACACTAAATTTAAAAAAAATCAATGGAAATGTTGTTGACCACATATTTTTGTTGTCCGTATCCACAAATATA